>NC_068968.1:35920877-37400726 GCF_026419915.1 Harpia harpyja
TAAACTTCTATGATGAAATGACTGGCCTGGTAGACAAGGGGACAGCAGTGGATATTGTCTAGCTGGACTTCAGTAAGGCCTTTGACACTGTCTCCCATAAGATCCTCATAGACAAGCTGTATGGATAAGGAGACAGTGAGGTGAGTTGGAAACTGGCTGAATGGCCGGGCCCAGAGGGTGGTGATCAGTGGTGCAATGTCTAGTTGGAGACCAGTAACTAGCAGTGTACCCCAGGGGTCAATACTGGGTCCAATCCTGTTCAACATCTTCATTAATGATCTGGATGATGCGGCAGAGTGTACCCTCAGCAAGTTTGCTGATGACACAGAACTGGGAGGAGTGGCTGATATGCCAGAGGATCATGCTGCTATTCAGAGGGACCTGGACAGGCAGGAGAAATGGGCTGACAGGCACCTCATGTAGTTCAAGAAGGGGAAGTGCCAAGTCCTGCCCCTGGGGAGGAACAACCCCAGGCACCAATATATGCTGGGGGCTCACTGGCTGGAAAGCAACTTGGCAGAAAAGGACCTGGGGGTCCTGGTGGGCACCAAGTTGAACATGAGCCTGCAATGTGCCCTTGTGCCAAAGAGGGCCAATGGTATCCTGGGCTGCATTAGGCAAAGTATTGCCAGCAGGTCGAGGGGGGTGATCCTTCCCCTCAGCACTGTTGAGGCCACACCTGGAGTCCTGTGTCCAGTTCTGGGCTCCCCAGTACAAGAGAGACATGGGCATACTGGAGAGAGTCCAGCAAAGGGCCACGAAGATGATGAAGGGACTGGAGTATCTCTCCTATGAGGAAAGGCTGAGAGAGCTGGGACAGTTGGACTGTTCAGCCTGGAGAAGAGAAGGCTCAGGGGGGATCTTATCAATCTATATCAATACCTGAAGGGAGGGTGCAAAGACGATGGAGCCAGGCTCTTTTCAGTGGTGCCCAGTGACAGGAGAAGAGGCAATGGGCACAAGCTGAAGCACAGGAGGTTCCATGTGAACATAAGGAAACGCTTTTTTACTGTGAGGGTGACTGAGCACTGAAACAGGTTGCCCAGAGAGGTTGTGGAGTCTCCCTCCTTGGAGATATTCAAAAGCTGTCTGGACATGGTCCTAAGCAACCTGCTCTAGGTGGCCTTGCTTGAGCAGGGGGGTTGGACCACATGACCCAACCTCAACCATTCTGTGATTCTGCGATTCTGCAAAATGCTCCGATCTCCATCCCCTCTATTTCAGTCTGATAATCACCAAGCTTTCCTAAAGACAGGATAACATCCCCCACTGATCTTCCCATAGCAGACCCTAGCAAGGAGATTATTGACCCTTTCAAGGCAAACATTGCCACCAAAGATGAGGAAAAGACTGACGTACTTAATGCCGCCTTTGCCTCAGTCTTTAATAGGGAGACCAGTTATCCTCAGGGTACTCTGCCCCCTGAGCTGGAAGACAGGGACAGAGAGCAGAATATACCCCCCTTAATCCAGGAGGAAATAGTTAATGACCTGCTACACCACCTGGACACTCACAAGTCTATGGGACCAGATGGGATCCATCCAAGAATACTGAGGGAGCTGGCGGAGGAGCTTGCCAAGCCACTCTCCATCATTTATCAGCAGTCCTGGTCAACAGGGGAGGTCCCAGATGACTGGAGGCTTGCCAACGTGACGACCATTTACAAGAAGGGTCGGAAGGAGGATCTGGGGAACTACAGGCCTGTCAGCCTGACCTTGGGTCATGGTTTCAGCCCAGCCAGTAACAAAGGACCATGCAGCTGCTCGCTCACTCCTCCCGCCCCACTCTGGTGGGATGGGGAGGAGAATCAGAAAGGAGAAAAGAAAAAAAACCCAGAACCTCGAGGGTTGAGATAAGGACAATTTACTGGGACAACACAAAAAGAGAAGTTACAACAACAACAATGGTACTAATAAAAGAAATATACAAAACGAGCGATGCACAGTGCAACTGCTCACCACCCGGAACCTGACGCTCTGCCACTTCCCCCACCGAAAGCTGAGAGACCCCCCCCAGCCCACTCCCCATTTATATACTGAGCATGATGTCACATGGTATGGAATAGCTTCTTGGCTAGTTCAGATCAGCTGTCCTGGCTGTGCCCCCTCCCAGGTTCCTGTGAAAATTAACTATCCCAGCTGAACCCAGGACACCTCGGTACCGGGGAAGATTATGGAGTAGTTCATCTTGAGTGTGCTCTCATGGCATGTGCAGGACAACCAGGGGATCAGGCCCAGCCAGAATGAGTTCTTGAAAGGCAGGTCCTGCTTGACCAACCTGATCTCCTTCTATGACCAGGTGACCCGCCTAGTGGATGAGGGGAAGGCTGTGAATGTTGTCTACCTTGACTTCAGTAAGGCCTTTGACACTGTCTCTCATGGCATACTCCTTGAGAAGGTGGTGTCTGTCCTAGTTTCAGCTGGGATAGAGTTAACTATCTTCCTAGTAGCTGGTACGGTGCTATGTTTTGAGTTCAGTATGAGAAGAATGTTGATAACACTGATGTCTTCAGTTGTTGCTCAGTAGTGTTTAGACTAATGTCAAGGATTTTTCAGCTTCTCATGCCCAGCCAGTGAGAAAGCTGGAGGGGCACAAGAAGTTGGCACAGGACACAGCCAGGGCACCTGACCCAAAGTGGCCAACAGGGTATTCCATACCATGTGATGTCCCATCTAGTATAGGAACTGGGAAGTGGGGGTGGGGAATCGCTGCTCGGGGGACTAGCTGGGTGTCGGTCGGCGGGTGGTGAGCAATTGCACTGCGCATCATTTGTACATTCCAATCCTTTCATTATTGCTGTTGTCATTTTATTAGTGTTATCATTATCATTATTAGTTTCTTCTTTTCTGTTCTATTAAACCATTCTTATCTCAACCCGCGGGTTTTGCTGCTTTTTTTCCCGATTTTCTCCCCCATCCCACAGGGTGGGTGGGGGGGAGTGAGTGAGCGGCTGCGTGGTGTTTAGTTGCTGGCTGGGGTTAAACCACGACAGTCCTTTTTGGTGCCCAATGTGGGGCCCAAAGGGTTGAGATAATGACAAACCTGACCAGAGCTCGTTAAAACAAATTTGTTATAAGCATTCATTATATCGGTCTAATAGTCGCTGGTCATTATGTTGATTTATGTGTTCTTAGAGTTGTTGCTCTAGTTCTTAAAGTTCTGTTATGTATCACCTCGCTTGCTGTATGTAGTCCCTCTTCTGCTGGTTATCATCCGTGGGAGGTGGATTAAGGTTTTCGCTTTGATGTATTGTATAACACTGGTTTATGGTATGATAAAGTCATCGGCTGTGGGATTAATCCGGTATTTGCACTCAGCATTGTCACCTTTATACTGCGGGAGCCATCTGTGGGAAACTATTAATAATTATACCATTTACCTTTCCTCCTTGGAAAACCAGTCTATGGGTGGGGTACCTTTCTTCCCCTCTCCTTTCTCCTTCAGTCCAGTTACAATGGTGTTTGAGAATTTTGGAAAATTTGAATACTCTTGGGATTGTTACATTTTAAAAGAAATCAAATCTGATTACAGCTAAAATCTTAGGAATATAAAGTTATAGCGTGTGACTATAGTAGATAAAGAACTTAAAGAATGTGTAGTACTGTACTTTTAGCTGATTATCGTTGGCTTATATTCTCTTTTAAGAAGCCAAGAAGATTTGGTTCTTGGAAACTCCCTACCTTTCCCATCTTGATAACTGAAAGACCAATCATTGAAAAAGTTAGATTTCAAAAGAGAACATAGTATACATTTTTATGCAAACTAATATAGATAGTGATGAGAATCATACTGCGCAGAATCAGCTAAAAGAGGTCAAGAAGCGGACAAGTGAGGAAGACTATGAAAGACCACCAGAGGGCTTCTGAAGACCACCAGAGACCTTTGCTGCGCCTGCGTGAAGAGACATATACATATGCTAATGATTTACTGGAAAGTTGATGATTATGTATAACATTTCCCAGAAACTTAATGAATATGTATAACAGGTGTGTATTTAACTGTATCGTTAGACAAGACAGGTGCACACGATAGGTGGAGCGATCCCCCGTGTGCCCAGCGCTGCAATAAAGGAGTGCCTGCTTCTTAACTTCTCATTGCTGTTAAGGAGTTTTATTCCGGATTTCGGCAACAGTTTTGGCGACCCAGATGGGACCTTGCGAGTGAGACTGGATGAGATCGAGTGGTGATCGAACTCCAGCCGGCACCGAGGGATTCTCGGGGGGGAACCATCGCTCTCGACTCGCAAAGCTCCTCGCAACGTTCCCTGGAGAAAGGGTAAGGCACTTCTTCTTTGGAATCTGTTTGGATAGCCTGCCCATAAGGCGCGGCGAAAGCTTCGCAGGGTTGGGGCTCAGAGGGTACCCGTTTGTGTAGAAGCCTAGGCGTCTACCCGTAAGTCATAAGCGAAAGCTATTGCTGGGTTGGACATTTGTGTATTTGGGACAATTGTCATTTGCATTTGTTTGGTATTTGGTATTTGGTTTTTGGTTTTTGATATTTGGTATTTGGTTTTTGGTTTTTGATATTTGGAACTTTGATAATTGATATTCGGTGCATTTGGTATTTGATATAAGTATAATGGCATTAGCCAAATTATTTAAGAGTAAGAGTATGGGAAATATAACCACTGATGAAAAGATACCGAAAGCATCACCATTGGGATGTTTATTGGCACATTGGAGTGAATTACATGATGATTTACGTAAGAGTCAAATGATTGAATATTGTAATCATTGGTGGCCTTTGTATGTTTTGGAAGATCAGGAAAAGTGGCCAACAAATGGAACTTTAAGTTATAATACTATATTACAGTTAATGTTATTTTGTAGGAGAGAGGGTAAATGGAGTAAAGTGCCATATGTGGATCTGTTCTTTTATTTGAGACAGAAAACGGATTGGCAAAAAGAATACAAGTTAATTAGTCGAGACAATTTGGTGATGACATTAACTTCAGAAAATAAGAAAACTAAGAGTTGTTGTTCAGCTTGTGATATTGGAAAGAGATACATTAAATGTACAGTACCAAAAGAAGATAAAATGGAACTAGAATTAGAAATAACCCCACCAAGGGAGGAGCAGGATCTCTCTCCCTCACATTCACAGGAAAGGAGTATTGAGTCAGGGAGAATAATTTATTAGATAGTACTGAAAAACAGATGGTAATAAAACTGGAAAAACACAAGCAGAGGCAACACTTATGAATGAAATGCTCTCTGGAACTTTGGAACAGAGTTTTCCTTCGGGAGATCCCCAGTGGGATCCAAATGACCCTGTACACAGGAGAAGGTTAACTCGATATCAAAAATAGGTATTGTATGAAATAAAGCATGCAATGCCGAAAGCTTTGAATTGGTCTAAATTATATGAAATAAAGCAAGATAAAAATGAATCTCCCTCTGTGTTTTTGGAAAGATTGAAGGAAACCGCTAGAAAATATACTGATTTGAAATTGGAAACAGAAGCAGAACAACAACAATTGGCTTCGATTTTTATGGGACAGTCAGCGCCTGATATAAGGCGGAAACTCCAAAAATTGGAGGGAGAGGATTCAAGAAATTTAAATAAAATGTTAGAAACAGCATGGAAAGTCTATAATAATCGAGAGAAAGAAGAAGAGCAAAGAAAAGAAAAGAAATAAAAGATTAGAGACAGTAGGTTCATAGCTGTCTTAACAGGGAATGCAGCAAGAGGAAGAGGACGAGCTCGGGGAAGAGGAAGTTTTAGAAACTTTGGTAACCGGGAACCTAATACACCCCTTGGAATGAATCAGTGTGCATATTGTAAGGAGGATGGACATTGGAAAAGGGATTGCCCCAAAAAACAAATAAGTCAGCAAGAGGCTGCAAAAATGATGACTTTAAATGAATGAAAGGGACCGGAGGGGAACCCAGCTGAACCTCTGGTTACAATTAAGCTGGGAAATGATAAAGTTGAATTTTTAGTTGATACGAGAACAGTATATTCTGTTTTGAATACTTATAAAGGGAAATTGGGAAATAAAACAGCGAACATAATTGGAGCGACTGGGAAACAGGAGAATAGACCATTCTTTCAACCCCTTGATTTAAAATTTGGAAATAAAGCAATTACACATGAATTTTTGTATGTGCCAGAATGTCCGATACCCCTGTTGGGTCGAGATTTGTTATCTAAACTGAATGCACAGATAGCTTTTGAGGGAGGAGAAATTCTTTTAAAAATACCAGAATCAAAGACAGGAGAAATACTGATGATACAGGAGAAGGTTAAGATTCAGGAGATGCCACAAGAAGCTGATGATGCTGTGATCCCTACAGTTTGGAACACAGAGATACCTGGAAAATCTAAAATGGCACAGCCTGTAAAAGTAGAACTGAAGGAAAATGTGAAACCAGTGAGATTAAAGCAGTATCCAGTTAAACCTGAGGCTAGATTGGGAATCAAGAAATTAATTGATAAATTTTTGGAATATGGAATCTTAGAGGAGTGTGAATCTGAATATAATACTCCAATTTTACCAGTGAAAAAGCCATCAGGAGAATATAGATTAGTACAGGATCTGAGGGCGATAAATCAGATAGTGAAAGACATACATCCTGTAGTGGCCAATCCATATACACTTTTAACAGCTCTAGGGGAGAATCACCAGTGGTTTACAGTGCTTGATTTAAAAGATGCTTTCTTTTGTATACCCCTGGAAGAAGGAAGTCGAAAATTATTTACTTTCGAGTGGGAAAATCCAAAAACAGGACGAAAAACACAATTGACATGGACAAGATTGCCGCAAGGATTCAAGAACAGTCCAACAATTTTTGGGAGCCAATTAGCAAAAGAACTTGAGATGTGGAAACGAGATGGTCCCAAACCTGGACATTTGCTCCTACAGTATGTAGACGACATATTGATAGCGACAGAAGAGAGACCAGCGTGTATAAAGGTAACAATTGATCTTTGAAACTTTTTGGGGTTAAGCGGATACAAAGTCTCTAGAACTAAAGCCCAGATAGCAAAACAGACTGTGATATATCTGGGTTTTGAAATCTCACAAGGGCAAAGACAGTTGGGAACAGACCGCAAAGAAGCAATTTGCAGTATCCCGGAGCCGAGAAATACCCACGAATTGAGAACCTTCTTGGGAATGACTGGGTGGTGTCGGCTATGGATAATGAACTATGGTCTGTTGGCTAAACCTTTATATGAAGCTCTTAAAGGTCCACCATTTGAATGGGGTCCAGATCAGCAGAGAGCTTTCAAGAATCTAAAACAGGCCCTGATGACAGCACCAGCCCTGGGACTTCCGGATCTGACTAAAGACTTCCAGTTATTTGTACATGAGAAACAACACATTGCACTGGGAGTGCTGACTCAGAAGATGGGAAGTTGGAAGCGACCGGTTGGATACTTTTCCAAACAATTGGACTTTGTAAGTAAGGGCTGGCCTGCTTGTTTGAGAGCAGTAGCAGCCACTGTGATGATAATACAGGAAGCCCGAAAATTGACTTTGGGAAGGATGATGGTGGTATATGTACCACATATGGTGATATCAGTGTTAGAGCAAAAGGGGGGCCATTGGCTCTCCCCAAGCAGAATGATGAAATATCAGGTAATTTTGATGGAACAAGATGATGTACTTTTGAAAACCACTAATTTGACTAATCCTGCAGTCTTTTTGAGTTCTATACAGGAAGAAGGACAACTGGAACATGATTACCTGACTACCATTGAGTATGTATATTCCAGTCGAGAGGATCTGAAGGATGTACCTATGGACAATCCAGACTGGGAATTGTACACAGATGATAGCAGTTTTGTTGAAAATGGAATCCGCTACGCAGGATATGCGGTAACAACTGAAAAATCAGTTATAGAAGCCAATGCTTTGCCAAGCACAGCTTCAGCTCAGAAGGCGGAATTAGTGGCTTTGACAAGGGCTCTAGAATTGAGTGAAGAAAAGAAAGTGAATATTTGGACTGATTCGAAATATGCATTTGGCGTGGTCCATGTCCATGGGATTTTATGGAAGGAAAGAGGATTATTATCCTCTCAGGGGTCCAACATTAAATATAAAGAGGAGATTTTACATTTACTACAAGCAGTTCGGAAACCAACTGCAGTAGCAATCATGCACTGTAAAGCACATCAATCAGGGAATACAAAAGAGATTATAGGGAACAGATTAGCAGATAAATCAGCTAGGGAAGTAGCCAAAAGGAATGCCCTACAAATGGCATTAATTCCTACAAAAACTATTACATTACCAAAGGAACAAGGAGATTGTTGGTACAATTTCACTTTGACCAAACCAGTCTATGTGGTGTGCAATTGGCGATCTAATCCACCGATAGGAGAACTATCAGGCCTAACATTTAAATTCAAAATGAATGCTGTAACTAGGCCTCTAGTGATGCTTGTTGCAGTAGTCACGCACAATGGCATAGATACCCTCTTCCCGCTAACTGACAAGGATGAAGTTATACCCTCTTTTACGGTGATACAAGGAGATAACGTCACAATAAGATGTAGACTGATCACTGAATCTCACATTGAATCCACAAATAGTTATGGGATTGGACCATATGACCCTATTTTGTTGTGTAAAAATCAAAATCTAGACTGTTGGTTAAATTTGACTGCTGTACAATATTCTTATAAAGTCATGTGTGGTAAAAATAATACTAAATACTGAGGAGGATTTAAAATAGATGTTGCAATACCTACTACCCAACCAATTGTTGTACTTAACCCAAAAATCTTTGAAATTGGACCATATGTAATCAGAAATACAGGCCTACAACAAATGTTGCTTAACCCGACATGGTCTCTCAAACGAGTTGAATTGTCGATGCAGAACAATGTTTCAGACATTCAGCCAGCTTGCTCGCCTTTCCTAAAGACTTCTTACGAGGGATAGACAACCTGGCTGCAAAAACGAACTCTTCCCATGAGAAGAACACGGAGAGACCTAACCGGTGTTTTAGGAACAGGATTGGGAGTTCTAAATAGCATCGACTCAGAAGTAATAATGAACAAGTTGGCTATTTCAATTAGTGATTTGACTAAATTACAACAACCTTTACGATCCTTGTTATTGGCTTTGGGGACCAACCAGTGGCTGTTGTCCAATATATTACCAAAATGGGAAGAGGTAAACGTAAGGGACCACGAATTGATTACTGATGCACTTGGGGTGGTCCAAAATAACCTCTCTTTGGCTCTCAGTTGTATCCAGGCTCAAATATGGATGCAGTCGGTAGCCGCCTCAATTATAAGAGAAGGTGAAGAAGGCATTCTCCCTACTGAAATTCGGAAAATAATTTGGGACAGTGCCACTGATTTTGAGAAGGAACTCCAATCCTGGTGGAACTTGGTAAACTTTACTTATGATCCCGTTACAAACACAGCTACAACTTTTGTACTTACTATATATAATGCTACCATATACCCAATTTATCCCATTATTGCATTAGGGTTGAACCACAACGGAACTATACTCTATCCTTTTGAGCATAGAGTATGGGCCCGAAAAGAGAACGAAAAATGGCAAACTGTTAATTTGGAATCTTGCATTGTACGGGAACAACAAGGATTTGTTTGTGAAGGTAATGCAATTGAGGCACAAGATATTTGTTTAGATACTGAACAAAATATTTGCCATTTTGAGATTCATCCTAATGAAAACCCTGAAACAGTACTTATATATATTGGCAAAGGCTGTGTATGTTTGAGGACTGTTTGTGACTTTTTATCTGTAGACGAGGTAGTTGTAGAGACTAAAAATCATTCAAATTATTGTGTTTGCAATTTTACTAAGATTGTTGGATGTGACTTTTCCTATTCGGCCCCGGTCACGTCTCACCAACTTTTGCAATCTAACTACATGTTGATTCATGAATTACTACCTATACCCATCGGAATGAATCTCGCTTTGGTAAAACAGTTACTACAACACAAGGATTTAGTTGAGATTTTGGAAAAATTAGGGAAAATGGACAGAAAACCTTAATAACTGTTCATAACAATGTGAAAGAAATACACCGAGTTTTTGAAAGAGTGCAAAAAGATGCAGAACATAAATGGTGGGACACACTTTTCGGATGGTCACCTACTACTACAGGCATCCTGAATAAGTTATGTCACCCCATCGTGGTCCTTTTGATATTGGTTTTGATCAGTTTGACTCTGTCAACAATATTATATATCCTAACCTGGAGAATGATGAATCGGCTAACACGTTTGACTCGTGAAACTTCTTTCAATCATATGATTGTCCAAGCTGTTGCAAGACAACAAAATGGACAAATAATCCCAGAGCATCCTCCAACATATAGTAAGTGATCAGTAAAATTATAGTGAAAGTATTGAAATGATTTTCAAAACTTTCAAAGGGGGGAAATGTTACATTTTAAAAGAAATCAAATCTGATTACAGCTAAAATCTTAGGAATATAAAGTTATAGCATGTGACTATAGTAGATAAAGAACTTAAAGAATGTGTAGTACTGTACTTTTAGCTGATTATCGTTGGCTTATATTTTCTTTTAAGAAGCCAAGAAGATTTGGTTCTTGGAAACTCCCTACCTTTCCCATCTTGATAACTGAAAGACCAATCATTGAAAAAGTTAGATTTCAAAAGAGAACATAGTATACATTTTTATGCAAACTAATATAGATAGTGATGAGAATCATACTGCGCAGAATCAGCTAAAAGAGGTCAAGAAGCGGACAAGTGAGGAAGACTATGAAAGACCACCAGAGGGCTTCTGAAGACCACCAGAGACCTTTGCTGCGCCTGCGTGAAGAGACATATACATATGCTAATGATTTACTGGAAAGTTGATGATTATGTATAACATTTCCCAGAAACTTAATGAATATGTATAACAGGTGTGTATTTAACTGTATCGTTAGACAAGACAGGTGCACACGATAGGTGGAGCGATCCCCCGTGTGCCCAGCGCTGCAATAAAGGAGTGCCTGCTTCTTAACTTCTCATTGCTGTTAAGGAGTTTTATTCCGGATTTCGGCAACAGGATGTTGAGACCAGCACGGTCCTAGCCCTACTGCTAGGAATTAGCATGCTCCTGAATGTGGTTCAGCTCTCGTTTAGGGTTAAACAACTATTTAAGAAGATCACCCAGAGGTCTGCCCCGAGGCTGGATAATTATGAGTGGCAGGGTGTGTGGGGTAGTATGGGCAAGTACCTAGGAGAGTGGGCACCTCCAATGTTTTGGAACTTCACCCCTGAACAAGTGCAGAATCCAGAAGAACTAGTAAATTATTTGGAAAAGGTTTGCTGTCACCCCGGCAGCTCCAGAGAGATACAAATCACTGCAACGTGCTGGGGCCTGGCCCATGCCTATCGAGCCCTGTTCAAAACAACTCAGCACCCCCAAGGGGAAGAGAAGGTCTCTGGACCTAACAACAAAACGATGAGCACTGCGGTCACCCAAACCCCGGCAATGGGCGCTGCGGCCCCTCCAGCCCCGGCGATGAGCATTGCGGCCACCCAGGCATTGGTGACAGGCACCGCGATCCCTCCAGCCCCGGCGACGAGCACTGTGGCTACCCAAACCTCAGCGACAGGCACTGCAGCCCCTCCAGCCTCGGCAATGAGCACGGCAGCTACCCAAACCTTGGCAACGGGCACTGTGGTCCCTCCAGCCCCAGCGATGAGCACTGCTGCTACCCAAACCTTGGCGACAGACACTGCGGTTATCCAAAACTCAGGGAGCGATACTGCAACTGAACCAGCGGACCAACCTGCACCAGTATCAGTTGCCCCCGTACAGAAAAAGAAATATACAAAAAAAACAGTTCGCTTAGCAAAGGATGAAGGTGAACCAGGGTCATCACGGGAACAGGAGGAAGAGGCAGAACCAGAGGTAATAACCCGGTCCCTATCCTTGAGTGAGCTGCGGGATATGCGAAAAGATTTTGGCCGCCGTATAGGTGAGCATATTATCACCTGGCTCCTCCGATGCTGGGACAATGGGGCTAATAGCTTGGAATTAGAAGGTAGGGAAGCCAAGCAGCTGGGATCGCTTGCCAGGGAAGGTGGCATTGACAAGGCAATTGGAAAAGGGACACAAGCCATCAGCCTCTGGAGGCGACTCCTGTCAAGTGTGAAGGAAAGGTACCCTTTTAAGGATGATATTGTATGTAAATAAAGCAAGTGGACCACCATGGAAAGAGGTATCCAATATCTGAGGGAATCAGCCATGCTAGAGACGATTCATTATGACCCGGACAACCCACAATTACCCAAAGATCCAGACGACGTCCAATGCACATGACCCATGTGGCGGAAGTTTGTACGGAGCGCACCATCGTCCTATGCCAACTCACTGGCAATAATGACCTGGAAAGACGAAGAGGCACCGACAGTGGATGAAGTGGCTCGCCAACTCTGTCAATACAAAGAAAATCTCTCCTCCTCCCTACAAGCCTGCATTTCGGCTGTGGAGAAGCTGTCCGAGGATTTCCAGCAATTCAAAGAGGAGATGTCCTATTCCCCACCTGTAAGGACCAATGTCTCAGCTATTAGGAGTGAGCGTTCCTCTGCCCAAGAGAGAGAATATAGAAGGTACACACCACGAGGTGCCCTGTGGTTTTACCTATGTGATCACAGAGAGGACATGAGGAAATGGGATGGAAAACCTACCTCGGTCCTAAATGCACGGGTCCGTGAGCTGCGAGGAAAAACCACCACAAAAGGGGATTCTACCAGGAAAAATGGCGCTCCAGTTTCCAAACAGAGTAGAAGGGCTGATCTTGTTTCTGATCCTCTTGAAGGGACTTCTGAGCCAACTTTACGAGAAGTGAATACTGGATACTCTGACCAGAATTAGAGGGGCCCTGCCTCCAGCCGGGTGGAGGAAAGGGATAACCGGGTCTATTGGACTATGTGGATTTGATGGCCTGGCACGTTGGACCCACAGGAGTACAAGGCTCCAGTAGACACCGGCGCACAGTGTACTCTAATGCCATCAAGTTATAAAAGGGGCAGAACCCATCTGTATTTCTGGTGTGACAGGGGGATCCCAAGAGTTAACTGTATTGGAGGCTGAAGTAAGCCTAACTGGGAATGAATGGCAGAAACACCCCATTGTGACTGGCCCAGAGGCCCCGTGCATCCTTGGCATAGACTATCTCAGGAGAGGGTATTTTAAGGACCCAAAGGGGTATCGATGGGCTTTTGGTATAGCTGCCTTGGAAATGGAGGGCACTGAACAGCTGTCTACCCTGCCTGGTCTCTCTCAAGACCCTTTGATTGTGGGGTTGCTGAGGGTTGAAGAACAACAAGTGCCAATTGCTACCACGACGGTGCACTGGCGGCAATATCACACCAACCGAGACTCTCTGATTCCCATCCACAAGTTGATTTGCCAACTGGAGAGCCAAGGAGTGATCAGCAAAACTCGCTCACCCTTTAATAGTCCCATACGGCCAGTGCGAAAGTCTAATGGGGAGTGGAGACTAACAGTTGACTATCGTGGCCTGAATGAAGTTACGCCACCGCTGAGTGCTGCTGTTCCAGATATGCTAGAACTTCAATACGAACTAGAGTCAAAGGCAGCCAAGTGGTATGGCACAATTGACGTTGCTAATGCGTTTTTCTCAATCCCTCTGGCAGCAGAGTGTCGTCCACAATTTGCCTTTACTTGGAGGGGTGTCCAGTACACTTGGAATCGACTGCCCCAGGGGTGGAAACACAGCCCCACCACTTGCCATGGACTAATCCAGACTGCACTGGAAAAGGGTGAAGCTCCAGAACACCTGCAATACATTGATGACATCATCGTATGGGGCAACACGTCAGAAGAAGTCTTTGAGAAAGGGAAGAAAATAATCCAAATCCTTCTGAAAGCCGGTTTTGCCATAAAAGAAAGTAAGGTCAAGGGACCTGCATGGGAGATCCAGTTTTTAGGAATAAAATGGCAAGATGGGCGTCGTCAGATCCCAATGGATGTGAGTAACAAAATAGCAGCTATGTCTCCACCAACTAATAAAAAGGAAACACAGGCCTTCTTAGGTGTCGTGGGGTTTTGGAGAATGCATATTCCAAATTACAGTCTGATTGTAAGCCCTCTCTATCAAGTGACCCCAAAGAAGAATGATTTTCAATGGGGCCCTGAGCAACAACAAGCCTTTGAACAAATTAAACGGGAGATTGTTCATGCAGTAGCCCTTGGACCAGTCCGGACAGGACAAGATGTTAAAAATGTGCTCTATACTGCAGCTGGGGAGAATGGCCCTACCTGGAGCCTCTGGCAGAAAGCACCTGGGGAGACCCGAGGCAGACCCCTGGGGTTTTGGAGTCGAGGATATCGGGGATCCGAAGCTCGCTATACTCCAACTGAAAAAGAGATATTGGCAGCATATGAAGGAGTTCGAGCTGCCTCAGAAGTGGTTGGTACTGAAACACAGCTCCTCTTAGCACCCCGACTGCCAGTGCTGGGCTGGATGTTCAAAGGGAGGGTCTCCTCTACACATCATGCAACTGATGCCACGTGGAGTAAGTGGATTGCACTGATCACACAACGGGCTCGCATAGGAAACCCCAGTCACCCAGGAATTTTGGAAGTGATCACGGACTGGCCAGAAGGCAAAGATTTTGGAATGTCGCCAGAGGAGGAGGTGGCACGTGCTGAAGAGGCCCCGCTGTATAATAAACTGCCAGAAAATGAGAGGCAATATGCCCTGTTCACTGACGGATCCTGTCACATTGTGGGAAAGCATCGGAGGTGGAAAGCTGCTGTATGGAGTCCTACACGACAAGTTGCAGAAACTGCTGAAGGAGAAGGTGAATCGAGTCAGTTTGCAGAAGTGAAAGCCATCCAGCTAGCATTAGATGCTGCGGAAAGAGAAAAGTGGCCAGTGCTCTATCTCTATCCTGACTCATGGATGGTGGCAAATGCCCTATGGGGGTGGTTACAGCAACGGAAGCAGAGCAACTGGCAGCGCAGAGGTAAACCCATCTGGGCTGCCGCACTGTGGCAAGATATTGCATCCTGGCTACAGAATCTGGTGTAAAAGTACATCATGTAGATGCTCACATACCCAAGAGTTGGGCCACTGAAGAACATCAAAACAACCAGCAGGTGGATCAGGCTGCCAAGATTGAAGTGGCTCAGGTGGACCTGGACTGGCAACATAAGGGTGAGCTATTTATGGCTTGGTGGGCCCATGATGCTTCAGGCCATCAGGGAAGAGATGCAACATATAGATGGGCTTGTGGTCGAGGGGTGGACTTGACCATGGACACTATTGCACAGGTTATGCATGAATGTGAAACATGTGCTGCAATTAAGCAAGCCAAGCGGTTAAAGCCCCTGTGGCATCGAGGGCGATGGCTGAAATATAAATGTGGGGAAGCCTGGCAGATTGACTATATCACACTCCCACAAACTTGCCAAGGCAAGCGCTATGTGCTTACAATGGTGGAAGCAACCACCGGATGGCTGGAAACATATTCTGTGCCCCATGCCGCTGCCCGGAACACTATCCTGGGCCTTGAAAAGCAGGTCTTGTGGCGACACGGCACCCCAGAAAGAACTGAGTCAGACAATGGGACTCATTTCCGAAACAACCTCATAGACACCTGGGCCAAAGAGCATGGCATTGAGTGGGTGTATCATATCCCCTATCATGCACCAGCCTCTGGGAAAATTGAGCGATACAATGGACTGTTAAAGACTACATTGAGAGCAATGGGGGGTGGAACTTTCAAACATTGGGATACACATTTAGCAAAAGCCACCTGGTTAGTCAACACCAGAGGATCTGCCAATCGGAGTGGCCCTGCCCAGTCAGAATTTTTACATACTGTAGAAGGGGATAAAGTCCCTGTAGTGCACATCAAAAATATGTTAGGGAAGACAGTCTGGGTTACTCCTGCCTCAGGCAAAGGCAAACCCATTCATGGGATTGCTTTTGCTCAAGGGCCTGGGCGCACTTGGTGGGTGATGCGAAAAGATGGGGAAGTCCGATGTGTGCCTCAAGGGGATTTGATTGTAGGTGAGAATAGCCAGATTTAAACTGTATGATATTAGTTGCTATATAACCCTGCTACTGTATGTTATCATTACTATAATTGTTATATGCTATATCCATAGTACTATAGTAAGAATCACTTAGATCAAGCAAGAAAGAACTGTGATAAAACTGAGCAAAGTGCAGTAGTGATGGAACCAGAACTGACTCCAGCATGCAACAATCCAGCGGTGCACACCATCCTCCTGCTGCGCCCAATGTCACCTGCTCGTCACACTGCACTGAAGCCCAATTCTGCTCTACCGACTGAGAGGACTTTGCACCATCCCTCCTGCCCAGAAAGACTGGTATGACAGATGGAGCCCAGAGTCGGGAACTAAATGAACTCAACAAACATTTAATGAACATAACCCATAAACTAAAGGAATGATACCTCTGTGTGTGTATACATATATATATATATATATCATTGTCTATATATCTCAAAGGGATGGAAAAGGTGATGATGATTGACCAGGATGTAACTAAAGGTATGGGAACTGTGCATGACGTCAATGGTATAGAATAAGGGGTGGATACTGTCCTGGTTTCAGCTGGGATAGAGTTAACTGTCTTCCTAGTAGCTGGTACGGTGCTATGTTTTGAGTTCAGTATGTGAAGAATGTTGATAACACTGATGTTCTCAGTTGTTGCTAAGTAATGTTTAGTCTAAAGTCAAGGATTTTTCAGCTTCTCATGCCCAGCCAGCGAGAAAGCTGGAGGGGCACAAGAAGTTGGCACAGGACACAGCCAGGGCACCTGACCCAAAGTGGCCAACAGGGTATTCCATACCATGTGACGTCCCATCTAGTATAGGAACTGGGAACTGGGGGCAGGGAATCACCGTTCGGGGGACTAGCTGGGTGTCGGTCGGCGGGTGGTGAGTAATTGCGCTGCGCATCATTTGTACATTCCAATCCTTTCATTATTGCTGTTGTCATTTTATTAGTGTTATCATTATCATTATTAGTTTCTCCTTTTCTGTTCTATGACACCGTTCTTATCTCAACCCGTGGGTTTTGCTTCTTTTTTTCCCGATTTTCTCCCCCATCCCACTGGGTGGGTGGGGGGGAGTGAGTTAGCGGCTGCGTGGTGCTTAGTTGCTGGCTGGGGTTAAACCACAACGGTGTCTCACGGCTTAGATAGGTGTACTCTTCGCTGGGTAAAAAAAATGGCTGTATGGCCGAGCCCAGAGGGTTGTGGTGAATGAAGTTAAATCCAGTTAGCAGCGAGTCACAAGTGGTGTTCCCCAGGGCTCAGTTTTGGTGCCAGTTCTCTTTAATATCTTTATCAATGATCTGGATGAGCGGATCGAGTGCACCCTCAGCAAGTTTGCAGATGACACCAAGTTGGGAGGGTGGGTTGATCTGCTCGAGGGTAGGAAGGCTCTACAGAGGGATCTGGACAGGCTGGATCGATGGGCCGAGGCCAATTGTATGAGGTTCAACAAGGCCAAGTGCCGGGTCCTGCACTTGGGTCACAACAACCCCATGCAGCGCTACAGGCTTGGGGAAGAGTGGCTGGAAAGCTGCCCGGCAGAAAAAGACCTGGGTGTGCTGGTTGACAGCTGGCTGAATATGAGCCAGCAGTGTGCCCAGGTGGCCAAGAAGGCCAATCGCATCCTGGCCTGCATCAGAAATAGTGTGGCCAGCAGGAGCAGGGAGGTGATCGTCCCCCTGTACTCGGCACTGGTGAGGCCGCACCTTGAGTACTGTGTTCACTTTTGGGCCCCTCACTACAGGAAAGACATTGAGTTGCTGGAACATGTCCAGAGAAGGGCAACAAAGCTGGTGAAGGGCCTGGAGCACAAGTCTTATGAGGAGCGGCTGAGGGAACTGGGGTTGTTTAGTCTGGAGAAAAGGAGGCTGAGGGGAGACCTTATCGCTCCCTACAACTTCCTGAAAGGGAGTTGTAGTGAGGTGGGTACTGGTCTCTTCTCCCAAGTAACTAGTGATAGGACGAGAGGAAATGGCCTCAAGTTGCGGCAGGGGAGATTTAGGTTGGATATTAGGAAAAATTTCTTTACTGAGAGGGTTGTCAGACATTGGAATAGGCTGCCCAGGGAAGTGGTTGAGTCACCATCCCTGGAGGTATTCAAAAAGCACGTAGACAAGGCACTCCAGAACATGGTTTATTGGGCATGGATGATGGTTGGACTCGATGATCTTGAAGGTCTTTTCCAACCTAAACGATTATATGATTCTATGATTCTATGAAAAGACGCACTCTTGAACATGTGCATTTTCATACTGGGTATAAAAGGTTCTGTATCAAGACCAAAAAGTTATGTGAATACACGCCTTGCCTTGTGGCTAGTTCCCATCAATCGTGACCAGCTTCAGCCATATTTGTCCAGGATACTGTTTTATTTTCCCAGTCAGTAGGTGAGGGACACTGTATTTTTGTACCTTGCTGGAGCCATGCCCACAGGGAGTGGGATACATTACCCTGTGCTCCTCTTAGCTGCTGAATTATTATTGGGTTTTGCCCTATGGCACCTAAGCACTTCGATTTGTTCGGATTTAAATGTAAGTCATCTCCTCCATACTCCTATAGTCGCAATAGCTATTCTGCCAACCTTTCTCCCAGCTTTTGCCGGTATGTTTTTGCTAGATCCTGCAGTTCAGATTGTGTTAAGTCGTGCACTGTTATAGTGTGCTGGGGCACTCCTGGGGGCTTTTTTGCTTTATGAATCACTAATGGCTGGACAGAAATGCTGTCGCTGCACTCATCCTCCACCCCCTCTGTCCAGTCATCCTCACCAGAGGACCAGCAGTCCTCATCCCACCATTTATCCTTCTGGAGCATAGCTCGTACCTCAGTGGTGCCCTTCCTGGGCTGCTCCATGCACACCTCCTGCATCGTGTGTGCCTGCACCATGTGTACATGTACCACAGGTGGATGCAACACAGGCGTCTGCATCATGGATGTGTGTAGTATGGGTGGCTGTATCAGAGACATTTGTACCATGGGCACCTGCACCATGGGCGCTTGCACCAGATGGTGTAATTGCTTGTACCAAGCTTATCTACTGATGAGCTCCAGGGCTTAGCTCAGCACCAAGTATCACAGCAAATTCCTGCCTATCCAAACGTTTAATTTTCCTGTGCCTTCAATGAAAAGCTTGGCAGTGGAACCCTTCAGTTTTATTGTTTATTTCCAGTGGTACTGGCTTTTCTTCAGTGTAAACAAAACTGCTTCTTGTGTAGGTTTGTTGCCAGAAATAATGCCCAAAGTAATTTAATAAATGCTCTAATTGCTTTCAAATAGTCCAATTATGTCCTATATTGCTAGACACTCCTGGAGAAAATCCTCTGAGCTAATGGTGCTGTTATTCTCTGTGTTTATGGTGTGCTCCATAGGCATAGACTCCACTGCTAATGCAAATGTTTGCAGAGTCATAGCTCTTACAGCCCCCATGCTGCTTTGCTGGACTGTAAATCTGTATTCTGTATAATCATCTTTGGTTTTTTACATTCTTTTTGTGTAACAATTTTTATGTTCTTCACTTTACTGGAATACCGACTGCCTTCTATACATTTTCATCAGGGTAAGGGGACACCTCTTCTTTTACAAATTCCAGTTATCTTCCCAATGTCTTCCCAGCAGTCTGGAGTTTTTGCAATCTGGCCTCTTGAGAAGTCTCAGCACCCAAAATTTCAAAATCAATTCCTTTTGAGTCTGCCTCAAGAATGTAAATCATGAATTTTCTTGCTATTTTGTCTCCTTTTTCACCCTCTTGTTTAAAAACATACCTTTCATGTATTTTTTCAGCTTTACATTGGGTGTATGACTCTTCAAATATTAAGTTTTGTGAATAGTCTCTTCTGCCCGAATAAATGGTTCAATCCAGAATCATTACATCCATCTATTGTCAGAAATAATGCAAAATTTTGCCTTCTTTTGTTGATTTCCTTATTTGCAATGGAATCAAAGTTAAATAGACTGAAACACAGATTAAGTCTTCTTTGGTTATCCCCTCTATTTATAGAGAATTTAAGCTGTGAGGCACTTCTAAAGTTCCTTCCTTCCATTCAGCTCTTTTCCCACATCTATTTTATTTTGTGGTACATACAGGTTTCAGTTTTCTCCCATACCAGTGTTTTTTGCAAGGCATCTCTTTTTTTGGTGCCCAGCTCCAACTGAAAGCACCAAATGAAGATAGAAGAATTCTGTCCCATATTAGGTCTTATACTAAAATGAGTCTATATTAGGATCCAATATCCAAAGCCATCCTGCTCAATAAGTGTGAGTATACCTGCTCTACTGATTGCAATTTTATTTGTGTATATATATATGTACACACATACATATATATATTATATATATACACATATATATCTCCATACCAAAGAATAGTGTTTCTGCAAGAAGGCACTAAACAGGCCCTGAGATGTACCCTATAAATAGATAGGGAGCAGGAGATAAAGGATGTGGAAAGGGACACGATGAAAAGCATGGAACAAGGCAAAATTAGTTGAGATTTTGAATATGATGACGGCAAGTTTGCCCTCTAATATATAGTCAGCAAAATTAGACAGGCTTTCTTATGCCATTTCCGGTACTTCCTGCTTCAGGTGAGACCAGATACTTCACCAGAACAGGCTCTTTAGCTTTCTACCGTGGAAAGAACAAGAAAGTATAAAAATGCACAAAAATAAAGAGATTGAAAACTAATAGCAGAGTGTTTTCAGCCTTTTAAAGAGGGTTGCTCCCACTGAATTTTGGGTGAGACTTTGAGCTTATTTTACCTTGGTTTCTTTTACTTTACCCAGCTCTGCTATAAAAGATGGTCCCAAGCCATAAAGCTCACATACAAATCTTACATTTCGATATTGTTGAATCCAGTAATTAGAAATAAACTCTGGTCTTAATCTCATTTGTATTTCAAAGTCTGAGATGCCTGGTGCTTAGAGGCACCTCAGTCCAATGTATATGTATAAAAACAAGGAGAAAACAGTAGAATTTTAGAATGGACCCAAACTCTGGGGAAAAAAAAACCACTTTGGATGATGTAACAAGAAAACATATACTTTGCCACACAAAGGAAAGGAAAATTAAATTATTTCTGTGCTAATTCTATAAAATAGAAATGAAAAAAGAAGAATACTTTTCATTTCTCAAGCCAAGATATGTTCAAGGGCCATATTCCATGGCCATGCTGAAACATGTAACAAACATTTCTCTCAGGTGCCATTTCTTTGGATATTCTATTTAGCTTCCTACTCTGGAAAATTTGGCTTCTTAAATACAAACAGAAGTTTTATAACCGTTCATGTCTCAAGAACAAATTTTAAGAGAGGCCTATAGATCTTTAGCTCCTCTACAGGAAATGCACCATCTAGACACTAAGTTTCACAACACTAGAATGATACAGGTAAGTATGTTTTATTATCCCATTTTAAAGATAAGGAAATCAAGAAAGAGACATGGAGTGATCTGTGCAAGGCCACAGAGAGTTAGTATCAGAGTCAGGGCAAAATTTCAGACCTTCCCTCCTTTGAACCTTGCTTTCACTTCTGTAACAACATTCTGTTTCTATCAATGTCCCATGTAGTTTTACTTTTTTATTTCTTTGGGAAACTTGAGATAGCAGAAAATTGAGAGTAGTCTATTTTTGAAACAACATTTGCTACAATTATGTTAAATATCTCTACTGATGCTGAACTACTTCTGTCATGCAGAAATGGCATATCAACCTGTGCACCTCAAAAAGGCCAGAGACATGCAAAGTTTAATTTTGTTTATTTATGCTTGTTGATTTAATCACTTTTTTAATAATTCAGCAATGGCACTGTTTCCCCTCCCCCTTAATTAGTCATTGGCTCTTTAAACTGAATGGCAATGATCATGAGTTTCTTCATGTCTTTCATGTTATAGTAGAGGACTGGGAGATATTTTTTCCCCTGTCATTATTAAATTTGACAGCAGGACTATTCATTGCAGAACTGGCTGCAATTAAAGCAATTATGCAGCTCACATGTCTTTCCAGTTTAATAGCTGAGGGGCAGGGTTGTTTTGGGTTTTTTTGTTTTGGTTTGGGTTTTTTTCTTAGCACAGCTTCTCTAAGCCAAAAAGTAGGATAAGGAAAGACAGACAGACAAGTGGACCACCTACCGACTAGATCCCAACACAGAATTGGAAAATTTGTTAAATAACTTTGTGCAAGAGGAAATTCCTGCTGGGTACTTTGCATCTCGGCTTGCCAAAGGTCA
Organism: Harpia harpyja; assembly: GCF_026419915.1. Lineage (NCBI taxonomy): Eukaryota > Metazoa > Chordata > Aves > Accipitriformes > Accipitridae > Harpia > Harpia harpyja. Next base: position 35,943,103 of record NC_068968.1, read on the forward strand.
TCATCACAACTGCACCCCATGCTCCATTCCTGTTTCCCAGGCAGGGAGGGGAGCAATTATATTTTCTCTGGTTTTGTTTATTTTATGGATGAATAGAAGAAGTAAAAAGTGAACTGACACAGGATATACCAAAGTCCATCTGTGTCAGCAAGTTGTAACTGATCATTTTGTAAATCGGAGGGTGTTGTTTCTGTCTCTGATTGTACAAGTATGATTCTTCTGGTCAGAAGGAGGTCTTAAGAAAGCCAACAGTCTTTTTTATCTCTCAGGGAGAGCTAGCATGGATTGAACATTTTAAGCTGTTGTCTCTCTGGGTCACACAGGCCTTGTCCAAGGCACCATTCCCAGAAAAATTGGATGATTATAAGTTTTACTGGCCAGGTAGAGCTTCAGAATCTAATTTTTAAATGTCACATTCACATTGTGTATCTATGAGCATCATATTGCTGCATCCATTAGATTCTTGTGAAAGGTTCAGGGGACTTTATGAGCTAGTGGATCAGATCTAAGTGATAATCTCTATACTATAGATATACTTCTTACACTGTGAATATTCAAGTTCAGGGTTACTGATTCACAAAACTGACAAAAACAAATCCTTTCTTGCATTTCAGCAAATAATTACATGGTGCGTGTACATAATTCTTATGCAGGAAATAATTCTTCAGAATTCATAAATTCTGTATATTAAACAGGTGCCTGCACCATATTTAATGAACTAATCTGCATTTTACAGCAAGAATCATAGAATCATTTAGGTTGGAAAAGATCCTTAAGATCGAGTCCAACCGTTAACCTAGCACTGCCAAGTCCACCACTAAACCATGTCCCTAAGCGCCACATCTACACATCTTTTTAATACCTCCAGGGATGGTGACTCAACCACTTCCCTGGGCAGCCTGTTCCAATGCTTGATAACCCTTTCAGTGAAGAAATATTTCCTAATAGCCAATCTAAACCTCCCCTGGCACAACCTGAGGCCGTTTACTCTCGTCCTATCACTTGTTACTCCTTTCAGGTAGTTGTAGAGAGTGATAAGGTGTCCCCTGTGGTGGTGCATTTCTTCCCCCTCTCTGGGCTGATCTATGAACTTGGGAAGTCTCACTAGGCCTTAGCGTAAGTGTAATGAGTTGGGCAGTTAAGTGTCCCTTGACCGTACCAGGAACTCTTGCATGGCTAAGACAGGGAGCTGCACTGACCATTCCAAGGACTACTGCTGCCCGGCGGAGGCAGGGGACAGGAGTAGAGATAATTAGTTCTCTTCTGACAACCTTGAGACATATCTCAGTCCTCTCCTAACTGCCTTGGAGCCTTCCTTATCTGAATCATAACTCATGCATAATGGTACCAGCACAACTGGAATCCCAGTAACTTGCTGATGACTAAAGCCAATCATCTCCCGAACCCATAAACAGCGGTACTAAGTGAGACCCTTTGAGCTCTCCTGGACCGCAGCGGGCTGTGACCAGCATCTTCCTCTGAGTGGGACGCCTCTCAGAGCTCACAAACTCTTCAGTTTGCGAAGATCAGAGGTCTGTCGCTGAAAGCCAACAAGACTTGGGCTGATACTCTCCGCTCCTTGAGGCTCAACCCTTTGCCCATTGAGAAAGATGCCGAAGCATTTGACATGAATATTTTCACTGAACTCGAGGAGAATTTTTAACAGGTTTATCTCTTTTACTCACTTATCTATCTCTTAGTGTCTTTATGCATGTGTGTGTACTAACCTGAATATTCTATAGCAAGTATATTACAAATATTGTTTTTCAAATCTATACTTAAATTACTGTCGTGAACTTTATTCGACTGTGAATGAATCTCAGGCTACTATTATACTCACAATCTCTTTAGATATAAACCATTGACCAAGTCTGAGACTAGGAGTTGATCCAGCCATACCAACACTCCGACAGGAGTTTAGAAAGCAAGGGGGTCTCCTCTGAACCTCGTGACTCAACGGGAGAGTGTCCCCTACCTTTTTACATTCCTGATCTCTATACAAATAATGAGAAATCAATTCTAACTTGATTTTTCTTTGTATGTTTCTCTTTTACCCTATTGCATCTTTGGTCTCTGTATACATAATTTTTGTTTGATTCTGACTTGATTTTCCTGTGTGCATTTCATCCATGTATTAAGTAATAGAGTGAACCTTGCCATTGAATTCTGTGAAGTTGCACTTTTATATAAATTCCAATTAAATCATTTTTACTAATACCACTGGAGGTGATTCTTTAAGCAGTCTAAACCACTCCTTTTCACGACATCCCCTCAGCCTCCTTTTCTCCAGGCTAAACAACCCCAGTTCCCTCAGCCACTCCTCATAAGACTTGTTCCCTAGACCCTTCACCAGCTTCGTTGCTCTTCTTTGGACGTGCTCCAGCACCTCAATATCTTTATTGTAGTGAGGGGCCCGAAACTGAACACAGTATTCGAGGTGCAGTCTCACAAAGGGACAATCACTTCCCTAGTCCTGCTGTCCACACTATTTCTGATACAAAACCAAAGGGCAACAAAGTGCTAGACTTTTAACAGGTATCATGGGAAATGTTCTCACTTGCTTTGTTTCCTCTGTAAATGCTCAGTTTCTTAATTACAAATTTAAAACCGCAAATAGCTGGCTCTCAATTATCCAATTAAGTAATTATCACAGAACAGACAGAGGGGAGGTAAGGCTGGCACAGAAGGGAAGACTGTTAATGGGAGCAGAAGAACTTGACGTAATTTAGAACCAGCAGTTTATATTACTTCCAGGATGACTGAAACCTTTCTGGGAGCAATCTAATTTCCTCATGAACTGTAGGAGTTCAATTTCCTACCAGCAGAGAAAGGTGGGAAAAAATGTCTTTTGCATTACTCACAATATAAATCCAAACCCAAATCACTTCCATTTTAAAAAATAGCTAAGCCCCCCACCTCAATGTACTTTATTGTCATTATCACATCATTTACAAAGCTGGGGCATTTAACAGAAAGGAAATGAATACTTAGGGAGATCATAAATCATATATTACGCACATAATAAAGTTGCATACTGTTCTTATCAGTTATAAAAGTCTATTTCAGACTTTGACCAGGGGCTTAACTTTTCTAACCTTAATTTTGGTAATTAATTATTTTCTTTTATTAATTCTCTCTTTCACTCTTTTCTTCCCTTTTCTTCTTCCTGTTCCCTTCTCTCTTATTGTTGCTATAGAACACAATATAACAGAATGTACAGTCCACGTAAAATGATTTGTACATAAACATCTAAGAACTTAGCCAAACTTAAGACTCAGATGATGCTTGCAGCTATAAATGTATTAATTTCACTTATGAGTTATCATCGTTCTCCAGCTACTACTGTCTAGACAATAAATGCATAGGTGGGTGAGGACAAATGACCATTTAGGAGGCTTATATAAAATACAACATTCCCAGAACTTTCTGGGAGAAATGAGTTGTCTGAAATAGCGAGCAGCTAAACACATGCAGATTCCTCTTTTTCCATTATAGGTTGCTTACTCCAGTACCGGTTTACACATCACTGTGTTGAAGACTCACCACTGCTATAACTTCTGATTCAAGTTCCCATTAATCACCACTGTAGGACTCTATACTTTGAACAAGGATTACCAGTTACTGAGCATTAGGCTAGTACCTATCACAAAGATATGATACCTTGGTGAGGATCTCTCAGCAATGCTATTATAAATAAACGTCATCATGGTCATTATCATCTGTGAAAACTTTCAGCTATGGCCCTTGTTTTTCTTGATAAACAGAGGTGAACATAGAGAAAAACATCCCATAAGTAGGGCATGGAGAATAAATGTCCTGGGGAGAACAAGGGGGAAAAGTGATGGGATGGTTCTTCCATCACAGAGGGAAGAGAAAATCTCCACAGCAGTAGAAAGATGAGCAGAGAAGGAAAGGCAGATGGGCTACAGAAAGGAACAAAGGTTATTTGAAGAACAGGATATGAAGGAGAGAATCTGGGAAAGAAAGGAGCTCTCATCCATGGATTACTTTGTCCTTTGTACCAAATCAAAGAACATCAAAGTGGCTCAGACAGAAATTGTCAGTGCACCTCCACTTTTTGGCATGTGAGCTAGCAGAGCTTCCCATAGTCACAGGCGTCTCCTCTGTGCATTGTCACAGAAACACTATACTCGGCTCCTTAAGGAATCCATACAGCAAAATTACTTCCTGTGGTAAGACAGCAGCATCATCCCCCTGAAAAAAACAGTTTGCATTCACAATATCTTTCTTTCTAGCTGGGCCATTCTTACTGGGAGTCTGTGTTTCTGTCCTCAGTCTCATTTTTCAATTTTAAAATCTGCTAGGACATATCAGAGATACCTGAATCTTTTTCCATTTTGTTTAAAACTAGTAAACATCAAAAGGAAACTTACATTTTGTCACTATTGGCATTGACTTGACAATAGGGAACAGCTTACGCAGTTCTGTCTGTAGTTGCTGTCACGGATGGAGTGACGCACTTCACTCGCAAGACAGAAGCAACAATATATTTTATTGATATAAGACAGTGAGTTAACAAAGTTTGATAGTAAACGTGACAGTGGTTTAACAAGATTCGATGGCAACTTGATATTTACTGCATAGAGGACAGGGTCAGACAAAACTGTCAGGGAGACCCTCCCATTGAGTCACGAGGTTCAGAAAGGACCCCCTTGTGTTCTAAACTCCTTCTCAGAGGGGAGTTTAGGTGCAGCTGGATCCAGACTTAGTCCCAGACTTGGTCAATGGTTTATGTCTAAAGGATTATATATGCGCAATCAAGCCTTTATATCACTTAGCTAAGATTTCAAAGTTTAACATGCTATTAATAATTTACTGAGAATCTGATGCGATAAGGATTCTCTCAACCTCAAGGAGTAACCTTGAGAGGCATCCCTACTCAAGGGGAGATCCTGGTGTGCAGCCGGCTGCTGTGCAGGAGAGCTCAACGGGCCCTGGGCTGTCCACTGTTTATGGAGTAGGATGATTGACCTATAGTCATATTTGCATACCAGCCATATTTTGGTTGGTGCATGCTCAACTAGCCCTTGGCTATTGTGTTGTTATCTGTCTCTCCCATGTCCACTTTGAGCTGGACTGACCAAATGCATCCATTACAACCGCCACTGGTGGTTATCACTTGAGCAGGGTTACGGGAAATAAAGGTCAGGTTGTGGAGGGGGGGAGCACACCGTCACAGGGAAAACCTTGGATAATCTGTATAGTGGCATCATGATGTTCTCTGCTTTGTTTTCCATACCTTTCTTGATCATTTCAAGTATGTGATTTGCTTTTGGGGCTACTACTAAGCTGAGGTTTCCATGGACCAGTCTGCCATAACCTTGAGATCATCACTCCTCTGTGGTACTGGGCAGCTCAAAACACTTCATCTTATGTCTGAAGTTAGGATTATACATCAGTTCATCTACATTTATCTACACTGAATTTAATTTGCTATTTTATTGTTGGCACTCAGTTTTGCAAGGTCCTGTAGCTCACGCATAGTCAACTGTAGCTTTTACAGCTATGATTGGTAACAATAGCCGATTTCTACACCTCATTGCATACTCCCTTTTCCATGTCATTTTTTTTGTGAAATAGTATAGGTCCCAGAAAAGATTTTAGCACAGACTCTCGCAGAACTCCAGTGGGGACCTCCCTCCATTGTGAGAACCAAACCAATTATTACTAATCTATGTTTTCAGTCTTTTAACTGACCGTTTGCTTGTGCAAGGACCTTCCTCTTATGGCATGGCTTCTTAATTCCTTAAAAGCTGTTGGTAAAGGTCATCATTGTCAAAAGCTATTTGGAAATCAAAGTAGAGTATATCTACTGGGTCACCTTTATCTGCATGCTTGACCTTTTCAAAGAACACTAATAAATTTGTAAGGCATAATTTTCCTCTGTTTGACTTTTTCCAAGTAGGTCATTTTTTATCCAAGTGTCATCTATCTATCTATCTATCTATCTATCTATCTATCTATCTATCTATCCTATCTATTAATACTCTTTTTTCTTATAGTTTCTACTCATTTCCCTAGTAGACACCTGCAAGTCTATAGTTCCCAGATATCCTTTTTAAAAATTGACATCACATTTGTCACCCAGCTGTCCTCAGATATGAAAACAGTTTTGAAAACCTCAGTGAGAGGTTTCATGCCACTGCTCCTATTACTTTCATTTACTTAATTTACTTATTTTTTTATTCATCCTATTTCATCCTTATTCCTTTAGAATTCTTGGATTGCAGGATATTTGCGCTTAAAGTATCATATCTCAAGTAACCCATCTGAGCTGAACTGAAGCAAACAAATCAATCAAATGCTAAACTGAAAAATATTTTATGATCTGTAGGTACCCTGGTATCCAGAGGGCCAAGTAGGAGAATGAACAACAATGGCAGGATGTACTGAGTTTACGTGGCAAGGTTTTGGTAGCGGGGGGGCTACAGGGGTGGCTTCTGTGAGAAGTTGCTGGAAGCTTCCCCTATGTCCGACAGAGCCAATGCTCCAAGACAGACCCGCCGCTGGCCAAGGCCGACCCAATCAGTGACAGTGGTAGCGCCTCTGTGATAACATATTTAAGAAGGGAAAAAAAGTTGCGGTGGAACAGAAACTGCAGCTGGAGAGAGGAGTGAGAACATGTGAGAGAAACAACCCTGCAGACACCAAGGTCAGTGAAGAAGGAGGGGGAGGAGGTGCTCCAGGCACCGGAGCAGAGATTTCCCTGCAGCCCGTGGGGAAGACCATGGTGAGGCAGGCTGTCCCTCTGCAGTCCATGGAGGTCCACGGTGGAGCAGATATCCACCTGCAGCCCATGGAGGACCCCACGCCAGAGCAGGTGGATGCCCAAAGGAGGCTGTGACCCTGTGGGAAGCCCGCACTGGAGCAGGCTCCTGGCAGGACCTGCGGATCCGTGGAGAGAGGAGCCCACGTAGGAGCAGGTTTTCTGGCAGGACTTGTGACCCCGTGGGGGACCCACGCTGGAGCAGTCTGTGCCTGAAGGACTGCACACCATGGAAGGGACCCATGCTGGAGCAGTTTGTGAAGAACTGCAGCCTGTGGGAAGGACCCATGTTGGAGAAGTTTGTGGAGGACTGTCTCCCATGGAAGGGACCCCATGCTGGAGCAGGGGAAGAGTGAGGAGTCCTCCCCCTGAGGAGGAAGGAGCAGCAGAGACAATGTGTGATGAACTGACCGCAACCCCTGTTCCCCATCCCCCTGTGCTGCTCGAGTGGAGGAGGTAGAGAATTCAGGAGTGGAGTTGTGCCTGGGAAGAAGGGAGGGGTGGGGAGAAGGTGTTTTAAGATTTGGTTTTATTTCTCATTGCCCTACTCTGGTCGATTGGCAATAAATTAAGTTAATTTTCCCCAAGTCGAGTCTGTTTTGCCCATGATGGTAATTAGTGAGTGACGTCTCCCTGTCCTTATCTTGACCCACGAGCCCTTCATTATATTTTCTCTCCCCTGTCCAGCTGAGGAGGGGGAGTGATAGAGCGGCTTTGGTGGGCACCTGGCATCCAGCCAGGATCAACCCACTACACAGGGCTTTAAGCTGAGAAAGTTCCCCTACCCCTCTTGGAAATCAGTAGCACAGCTTCATTGAAGGAATGGACTATAGAATAAGCTCTGATAGTAGTTTTATGAGTTGGAAGTGGAGAGGAGCCAGTGCAAATATTTGAACAGTGGTCTTATAGCTCAGATTAGCTTTTTCTGCTTTCAAAGAAAAAGCGCTTCTCTCACTGGACCTCAGAGACAGTCTCTGAAATATTGCTCAGCAAAGCATTCAGTTGAAATTTGTAAAGATCTCAATAGCCTTTAAACATGAATATTAGAAATACAATTGCAAGTACCCTGATAATATCAGAGAGTCTGACAAACCAGATGCATTCCATCATTGCCACACAATAAGAGCTCCAGCCCCAAACAGCATTACATTATTATAGTTTGATATTGCTTTCAGTTTTCTTCTCGGAATATTTCCCTTTTGCTCCAGCCAAATCATTCCTCTTCTTTGGATCTAAAGCATAACATTAGTATGATTTTATTCACATCTATTTGAAGTGCAAGGTCATTTCCAGAGAGGATACACATCACAATAGCTGGGATTTCCTTGAGGCTCTGACACGTGCCCATCACTGTCGTTATACCTTTCTGCCTGTCTGGTTGAGAGATACCTTTGGTTCGGTACTAATCACCTTAGGGAAGTTTAAATATCCCTTATCACTGAACAGATCCCTCCCTATAGTTCTTAGGCCAGTATATGATGATTGTGGCCAACTGACAAATCACAAAGTTATCACCTGGGCAAATTGCTAAATACAAATAAACAGGGTTGCTGAGCCTTGATTTCTAAAAGACTTAACCACCCTATGACACAAGGTGCTCTGGACTGCATTGGTAAGGGCAGCAATAAATATCTCATCAATAAATGCTTCTACCATTGCAATAGACTGCTCTTTTGGAAGCTTTCTTATAAATAAATATAATGTCCATCTTGTGAAATTTAAATAACTTCCATTTTTTGACTGGAAACTAGGAATATTAATCTGACACATTTAATTACATAGTGAGCAAGTTCTAGTGGTGGCTGGTATCTTTGGTGATTTCTTAATCTTTCTGACCTTGTAGGACTGATATGGCATGAAAACAAATGTTTCAAAATGGAAATGCAAATCCATTTATATAGAACACCTGGTTTTATCCAATTCATTGCTACCATTCCAGCTGACCAGCTTTCCCCTATTTAAGTATTTCGATAACAATACATTAAACAAATATACAGCAGAAACATTTCTCCTTTCTCCAAGGAAATGCAGTTTGAGATATGCAGCTAAGCTTTCACTCAACCCTCAAATTCTAAGATTTTGTTTTCCAGACAATTAGGCTGCTAAGGAATATTCTTTAAATGTGTGAAATGGACATTGTATGCAAGCTTTGATCTGATTTTTGTCATTGGTTTTAGTAACTTTAGATATTTAATCACAAACTATAATTGGCTATCAGTTCTCCTTGACTTTTCTCTGTAGTTTGAAGTAATTTCACAGCTGATATAAGAACCTAGGCATTAAGACGCTAACTTACTATAGAATGTAGGCCTTGTTCCTCATTGAGGTCTAAATTAAAAAAAATTAAGTGTTTCTTCATTAAGTGCTTATTGCAGCCCCCATTAAATACAATGAAAGATCCCACTGATTCCAATGAAAGATGAATTGAACCCTAATAGATCTTCCAGCACTACGGAAGCTGGCAGAGAAAGAGTAAGACCTATATATCTGAATTGATACATGTTCCATTTTTTCCCGCTGTCACTGGAGATAGCTACTTTAAATTGAATCTTACCTGACTATGCCTAGACTTAACAGTCCCTTGATGTACTGTAATCTTCTTTTTTTCTCATCAATAAACATTAGTTATGATGATCAGAATGTAGATGAAGGCCTATCCAGGGGGCTGCTTAGGTTGAGTCAGTCAGCCCCACACATTCTCACAGCCTCTGAAAAAAGAAAAAGGAGGGTAATTGTCGTAGGTGACTCCCTTCTGACGGGGACAGAGGGCCCAATATGCAGACCTGACCCATCCCACCGGGAAGTCTGCTGCCTCCCTGGGGCCGGGGTAAAAGACATTACCAGGAAACTCCCTGGTCTGGTTCGTCCCTCTGATTATTACCCATTACTGGTTGTGCAGGTTGGCAGTGATGAGATTGCAGAGAGGAATCCAAAGGCAATCAAAAGGGACTTCAGTGCAGAGACTCAATTAAGCGCTCAAACTCTCTGTGCAAGATTCCCCTTATTTCACAAAAGAATCCAACTTATATATGTTTCAACAAAGATCCAGAAAGTACTAACGGCACACAGCCAATACTACTAACACAGGAGGGCATATCTGGCCCAGCTGGGATGTTTGCCAGTCCTCAGAACAGTTAAAGATAAAAACATTCCATAGACATACTCGTGACTGTCTTCAGCCACATCTTCCCAGGCCTACACAAGGCCATCCTCCAACCTGACCTTGTGAAACTAGTTCTTCAAAGGCTTGGCAAACATGCAGCACAACAAATTCTAACGGTCACTCTTGAAAACAAATGCCAGGTGTTCCGAGCTGCTCCCACACTTCAGGGCACTGGGGCGATTAGTGGAAGGATCGGGAGCACAGGTAGTGTTTTCCTCAATCCCTTCAGTGGCAGGGAAATACACTGAAAGGAACAGGAAAACACACCTGGTTAACACGTGGCTCAGAGGCTGGTGCCATCGGTGGAATTTTGGGTTTTTTGATCATGGGGAGGTTTACATGGCACCGGGCTTTCTGGCGACAGATGGAGTCCAGCTATTTCAAAGGGGGAAAAGGATTCTCGCTCATGAGTTGGCGGGGCTCAGAGAGAGTGCTTTAAACTAGGTTTGAAGGGGGAAGGGGATAAAACTAGGCTCACCAGAGATGAGGGGCTCACCAGAATGTTGGGGGTGGAATCCATAGCCCAGCTCAGGTGCATCTACGCCAATGCACACGCAGCATGGGCAATAAACAGGAGGAGCTCGAAGGCATTGTGCAGCAGGATAGATATGACGTAGTCGTCATCACAGAAACATGGTGGGATGACTCCCGTGACTGGAGTGCTGCAATGGATGGCTATAAGCTCTTCAGAAGGGATAGGCAAGGTAGAAGAGGTGGTGGGGTGGCTCTCTATGTTAGGGAGCGTTTTGATTGTACAGGGCTCCATGACTGTGATGATAAGGTGGAGTGCTTATGGGTAAGGATGAGAGGGAAGGCCAACAAGGCAGATATCGTGCTGGGAGTCTGTTATAGACCACCCAAGCAGGTTGAAGAGACAGAAGAAACATTCTACAAGCGGCTGGCAGTAGTCTCAGAATCGTGTGCCCTTGTTCTCGTGGGGAACTTCAACTTTCCAGATGTGTGCTGGAAATACAACACAGCAGAGAGTAAGCAGTCTAGGAGGTTCCTGGAGTGTGTGGAAGATAACTTCCTGACACAGCTGGTGGGTGAGCCAACCAGGGGAGGAGCCTTGCTAGACCTACTGTTTACAAACAGAGAAGGACTGGTGGGAGGTGTGATGGCTGGAGGCCGTCTTGGGCTTAGCGACCATGAAATGATAGAATTCTCGATTCTTGGTGAGGAAGGTGGTGCAGCAAAACCACCACTATGGACTTCCGGAGGGCAAACTTTGGCCTGTTCAGGACACTGGTTGAGAGAGTCCCTTGGGAGACGGTCCTGAAGGGCAAAGGGGTCCAGGAAGGATGGACATTCTTCACGAAGGAAGTCTTAAAGGCTCAGGACCAGGCTATTCCCATGCACTGCAAGAGAAACCGTCGGGGAAGATGACTGGCCTGGCTGAACAGGGAGCTTTTGCTGGGACTCAGGAAAAAAAGGAGAGTTTATCATCTTTGGAAGAAAGGGCAGGCAACTCAGGAGTACAGGGATCTTGTTAGGTCATGCAGAGAGGAAATTAGAAAGGCAAAAGCTCAGCTAGAACTCAATCTGGCCACGGTTGTAAGAGACAACAAAAAATGTTTTTACAAATATGTTAACAGTAAAAAGAGAGCCAAGGAGTCTACCCATCCTTTATTGGATGCAGAGGGGAAAATTGCCACCAAAGATGAGGAAAAGGCTGAGGTATTTAATGCCACCTTTGCCTCAGTCTTTAATAGGGAGACCAGTTATCCTCAGGGTACTCAGCCCCCTGAGCTGGAAGACAGGGACGGAGAGCAGAATATACCCCCCTTAATCCAGGAGGAAATAGTTAATGACCTGCTACGCCACCTGGACACTCACAAGTCTATGGGACCAGATGGGATCCATCCAAGAGTACTGAGGGAGCTGGCGGAGGAGCTTGCCAAGCCACTCTCCATCATTTATCAGCAGTCCTGGTCAACAGGGGAGGTCCCAGATGACTGGAGGCTTGCCAATGTGACGCCCATTTACAAGAAGGGTCAGAGGGAGGATCTGGGGAACTACAGGCCTGTCAGCCTGACCTTGGTACCGGGGAAGATTATGGAGCGGTTCATCTCGAGTGCGCTCACAAGGCATGTGCAGGACAACCAGGGGATCAGGCCCAGCCAGCATGGGTTCATGAAAGGCAGGTCCTGCTTGACCAACCTGATCTCCTTCTATGACCAGGTGACCTGCCTAGTGGATGAGGGGAAGGCTGTGGATGTTGTCTACCTGGACTTTAGTAAGGCCTTTGATACTGTCTCTCATGGCATACTCCTTGAGAAGGTTGTGTCTCGTGGCTTAGACAAGTGTACTCTTCACTGGGTGAAAAACTGGCTGGATGGCTGAGCCCAGAGGGTTGTGGTGAATGGGGTGAAATCCAGTTGGCGGTGGGTCACAAGTGGTGTTCTCCAGGGCTCAGTTTTGGGGCCAGTTCTCTTTAATATCTTTATCAAAGATCTGTATGAGGGGATCGAGTGCACCCTCAGCAAGTTTGCAGATGACACCAAGTTGGGAGGGAGGGTTGATCTGCTCGAGGGTAAGAAGGCTCTACAGAGGGATCTGGACAGGCTGGATCGATGGGCCGAGGCCAATTGTATGAGGTTCAACAAGGCCAAGTGCCGGGTCCTGCACTTGGGTCACAACAACCCCATGCAGCGCTACAGGCTTGGGGAAGAGTGGCTGGAAAGCTGCCTGGCAGAGAAAGACCTGGGGGTGCTGGTTGACAGCTGGCTGAATATGAGCCAGCAGTGTGCCCAGGTGGCCAAGAAGGCCAATGGCATCCTGGCCTGCATCAGAAATAGTGTGGCCAGCAGGAGCAGGGAGGTGATCGTCCCCCTGTACTCAGCACTGGTGAGGCCGCACCTTGAGTACTGTGTTCACTTTTGGGCCCCTCACTACAGGAAAGACATTGAGGTGCTGGAACATGTCCAGAGAAGGGCAACAAAGCTGGTGAGGGACCTGGAGCACAAGTCTTATGAGGAGCGGCTGAGGGAGCTGGGGTTGTTTAGCCTGGAGAAAAGGAGGCTGAGGGGAGACCTTTTCGCTCTCTACAACTACCTGAAAGGGGCTTGTAGTGAGGTGGGTACTGGTCTCTTCTATCAAGTAACTAGTGATAGGACAAGAGGAAATGGCCTCAAGTTGCACCAGGGGAGGTTTACATTGGATATTAGAAAAAATTTCTTTACTGAAAGGGTTGTCAGGCATTGGAACAGGCTGCCCAGGGAAGTGGTAGAGTTACCATCCCTGGAGGTGTTCAAAAAACACGTAGATGTGGCACTTCAGGACATGGTTTAGTGGCCATGGTGGTGTTGGGTTGACAGTTGGACTCAATGATCTTAAAGGTCTTTTCCAACCTAAACAATTCTATGATTCTATGAGTCTATGGTTCTATGATGTTGATGTTTTCTTTCTTAATAGGTTTGAATGCTACATAATACATAATAATTTGGGGTTGGGGTGTGGTTTTGTTTGTTTTTTTTTTTTTGTCTTGCTTGCTTACTTTTTTTTTTTCTTTACACTTGCCTACAGATTCTGTCATATGGATTTTTTTTCCCTATTAAGAAATTATTGAACTTCAATTACTCTATAGGATCCTATCCAGAAACTGTTACTCATATGAATAGTTGTTGCTCAAGTTCCCTTATACAAATTAAATGAGATTATTTGTGGGAGTGGAGATTGCTTATATAAATAATGGTTACTGACAAACATCACTTTTCTACAAAATAGTATAAACTTTTGTATAGCTCTAACATTGATCAAATAAGATGGGTGAATATATCAGCATCATGTCTGGTTCTCAACAAGTTTTGCATCTGTATTTGGTTAAGCCCACTCTACAGAGTGGTAGATCATCAGACTTTGATACAGTACAAAGTCAAAGAGGTATGTTGTAGGTTCACTGTAAAAGAGCAGTGGATTTAGTACCTCCATACATCATGTAGATGAACTTAACTGATTCCTAGATACTCCCATGAGTCACTACTTCATTACTCTTCGGTAAATTGTTTTTGTGATAGAGAAGGAAATTACTTAAATCAAGTCTCCTGTGAAAGTCAGTTAAATGAAAACTTTGTACTTACTGTGACCAATAAGCTGAATTCAGATTTGAAAGACAATGTACAGTGTGAAAAGGTTTATTACTGGCAATATAAATGCTCATTGGAAACAGTTTGACTACTGTAGGTAACTGCTTTAGTCAATTTGAATGTTATAAACTCTGTTGCTATTAATGTGCTTAAGATGTTTAAATAACTGGATAGAGATATAACAGCATATCTAACTTGGTGCCCAGTTCTTAGATCTTTTACTTATACAAGTATTCCCATTAGATTTGATTTCCCTTGATATATAACTTTTAAATTCAATTAGATTCCATAGACCTATTTCTAATTTACAGTTTTGTAAATGAGAAGACACTTGATCCCATTGGGACTGAGCAAATGTTTACAAGCTTCAGGACAGGTACCATGGTTATTAAATACTTCATGACCAAGATTTAAAAGGAAATGAAAATGAACTTCCTTTGCTGTATGTTGTGGTTTAACTCCGGTAGGCAGCTAAGCACCACACAGCCACTCGCTCACACCCCGCACAGTGGGATGGGGGAGAGAATTGGAAGGACAAAAAGTGAGAAAACTCGTGTGCTGAGATAAAGACAGTTTAATAGGTAAAGCAAAAGGCGTGTGTGCAAGCAAAGCAAAATAAGGAATTCATTCACTACTTCCCATTGGCAGGCAAATGTTTAGCCATCTCCAGGAAAGCAGGGTGTCCTGGTTTCGGCTGGGATAGAGTTAATTTTCTTTCTAGTAGCTGGTAGAGTGTTATGGTTTGGATTTAGCATGAGAATAATGTTGATAACGCACTGATGTTTTCAGTTGTTGCTAAGTCATGTTTAGACTAAGTCAAGGATTTTTCAGCTTCTCATGCCCAGCCAGCGAGAAGGCTGGAGGGGCACAAGAAGTTGGGAGGGGACAAAGCCAGGGCAGCTGACCCAAAGTGGCCAACGTGGTATTTCATACCATGTGATGTCATGCCTAGTATATAAACTGGGAGGAATGGGGCTGGGAGGGATCACTGCTCGGGTTCTAACTGAGCGTCGATTGGCGGGTTCTGAGCAATTGCATTGTGCATCACTTGTTTTGTATATTCCAATCCTTTTATTATTATTATTATTGTAATTTTATTATTGTTATTATTATCATTATTATTTTCTTCCTTTTCTGTTCTATTAAACTGTTCTTATCTCAACCCACAAGTTTTACTTTTTTTTTTCCCGATTTTCTCCCCCATCCCACTGGTTGGGGGGGGAGTGAGTGAGCGGCTGTGTGGTGCTTAGTTGCTGGCTGGGGTTAAACCATGACACAGGGCTTCATCACGAGCAACAGTTACTTGTGAAGACAAACACCATAACTCCAAATGTCCCCTACTTCCTCCTTTCCCCAGGTTTTATTGCTGAGTGTGACATCGTATGGTCTGGAATATCCCTTTGGTCAGTTGGGGTCAGCTGTCCTGGCTGTGTCCCCTCCCAACTTCTTGTGCACCCCCAGCCTACTCGCTGGTGGGGCAGTATGTGAAGCAGAAAAGGCCTTAACGCCTGGACACTTTGTAAGCACTGTTCAGCAACAGCTAAAACATCCCTATGTTATCAACACTGTTTTCAGCACAAATCCAGAACGTAGCCCCATACAAGCTACTATGAAGAAATTTAACTCTACCCCAGCCAAAACCAGTACACTGTGAAACTTTTCTTGTTGTAATTTTTTAAAATATAAAACCTATTTATTAACTAACCTTTATACTGTTTGCATGTTTGAAATAACAGTTTCAGAACCTTGTCAAGCCACATTCTTCTGCCATCCTTTTTACTAGGGCAGATTAAAATAATAATTCTTAGTGTGATTAAACACATATTAGAATAAAGCTATTGATGCAGTTCTAATTTATATCTTTTAAATATCTGAAATTATTTTATAAATTCATACTATTTTCCAAGACTTGTGACCTCTTTTATGAGTTAATGCTTTCCCATTCTTGAAAGATAGTTCTTCTAAAACTTAGTTGTGCTAAGGCCTCTCTGTTAAGTTTCAGTACATATATGTTGTTTTTTAGCTTTTTTCATGTAATTTCAAGTGTTAAATAAGGTTGCAAAGAGAGCATTAATGTACTGGAATCCCAAAAAGCAGAATTTCATTTGACAATATGTTTCAAAATAGAACTGCAATACAATGGATGTATGCAGAAGATATGATCTAGGAAGTTTTGTTGAATGCATCCTGAGCTTTGTAAAAGTAATTAATCAATTATTAGTCCACCTTATTGTCTGGAGGTAAATTATTTTGGTTTGTATTGATAAGTATATTTTATAATATATTTCGAATATTTCGCTATTTAGAGGAGTAGAATATTGGAATTGTAAAAATTTTAGACTGTTTCTAACTAGGAATTTAGAATTCTACATTTAAATTTAGATTCTAATTTGAATTAAATTTTAATTATAGTTTAGAATTGAAGCTTTAAATATATTTAGATTGTATTCTTGAACAGAACAGCAACCCTTGAAAAGAAAAGCTATTAGAAATAGGAATTGTTATAGAGGTAATCCAAAATGGAATATACAAACTCATATAAAGAATTTCTACTGCAAATTAAAAGACTGTGATGGGTTAACCCTGGCTGGACACCAGGTGCCCACCAAAGCCGTTCTATCACTCCCCCTCCTTCTCAGCTGGACAGGGGAGAGAAAATATAACAAAGAGCTTGTGGGTCGAGATAAGGATAGGAGAGATCACTCACCAATTACCATCACAGGCAAAACAGACTCAACTTGGGGAAAATTAACTCAATTTATTACCAATCAACCAGAGTAGGGTAATGAGAAATAAAACCAAATCTCAGAACACCTTCCCTCCACCCCTCCCTTCTTCCCGGGCACAACTTCACTCCCGGATTCTCTACCAACCCCCCAGCGGCGCAGGGGGACGGGGATGGGGTTTACGGTCAGTTCATCACACGTTATTTTCTGCCGCTTCATCCTCCTCAGGGGCAGGACTCATCACACTCTTCCCCTGCTCCAGCGTGGGGTCCCACCCATGGGAGACAGTCCTCCACAAACTTCTCCAACGTGGGTCCTTCCCACGGGCTGCAGTTCTTCACAAACTGCTCCAGCATGGGTCCTTTCCACGGTGTGCAGTCCTTCAGGCACAGACTGCTCCAGCGTGGGTCCCCCACGGGGTCACAAGTCCTGCCAGAAAACCTGCTCCGTGGGCTCCTCTCTCCACAGATCCGCAGGTCCTGCCAGGAGCCTGCTCCAGCGCGGGCTTCCCACGGGGTCACAGTCTCCTTCGGGAACCCACCTGCTCCGGCGTGGGGTCCTCCACGGGCTGCAGGTGGATATCTGCTCCACCGTGGACCTCCATGGACTGCAGGGGGACAGCCTGCCTCACCATGGTCTTCACCATGGGCTGCAGGGGAATCTCTGCTCCGGCGCCTGGAGCATCTCCTCCCCCTCCTTCTTCACTGACCTTGGTGTCCGCAGGGTTGTTTCTCTTACATGTTCTCACTCCTCTCTCCGGCTTCCGTTTTCCGTCTGTCCCAACTTTTTCCTTCTTAAAAATGTTATCACAGAGGCGTTACCACTATCGCTGATTGGCTCGGCCTTGGCCGGCAGCAGGTCCGTCTTAGAGCCGGCTGGTATGGGCTCTGTCGAACACAGGGGAAGCTTCCAGCAGCTTCTTACAGAAGCCACCCCTGTAACCCCCCCCGCTACCAAAACCTTGCCACACAAAGCCAATACATCTTTTTATGTTCTTTTTAACCTGCATGGTCACTTAATTTAGCTACAGTAAATATAAATTCTCATTAAAATTTACAAAATTACTTTGAAAAAATCTCAGCCTTGATAGTGAATTAGAATGCTATCAAGACTTAAAAATGACCCTAGGGTATTGTTACTTTTTTATCCTACTAACAAAGGCACATGAAAAGTTAAAAGACTAGAGAGTTTATTTTGAGTTTTCCACTGAAAGACATGATGTGCTACTTTATTTTTTTAAAAGTAAAATGCAGCAGGATGTAAGCAACAGTAATAACATTCTTATCTGAAAGAACACAATTCAGAGCTACTTTATTTTAATGGCTTCGTTATTTATTTTAGACATCAACTAATTTGATGTCAAGGTAAGTCCACAGGCAGAATTTCTCCATGTAAATAACTGAAACACAGAGGAAAATTGCCAAAAAAATAGAAAAGAAGTCAGGAGTGGATTATATTAATTCAGTAAGGTGACATTTTTTTCCCCATTTAAACAGGAGAGGGAATTTCAAAGGTAAAGTATGAGCATATTCATACCTAGAATGTGAAGAGATACAACCTGATTTATTTATATGGAAATTGTGATGTTTCTGTTGTAATAGCTAGGTGGTTTAATTTATCTGCCTAGATTGGATTTTTGTTTGTGTTTCATACGCAGGTGGTTCAGAAGTGTATCTTGTTTTCCTGGCTGAACTATTTTGTCTTCTATACCAAGCATTCAAGGAACTGAGCAAGAACTCTTGAGTACAGTATAGCTTTTTTTACTGAGTTGATGGCAATTAGCATCTCATTTTATCTGGAATTCCCATCTATGAGACTCAGAAAAAAAGTTTCAAGAAAGTATAAGGACTGGTACTAGAAGGGTGCATTTGAGGTCAAGTCCAACTTGTTCAAGAGTGTCACTATTCAGAAACGGCGACTCTGGCAATACTTGTGGACATATCTGTTTGCTATGAAACAAACCTGAAAATAAGGGAATGCGAGAGGAGCATAGATAAGAATAGGCAACTTTTGTTATGCCTACCTCAAGCAC
Organism: Harpia harpyja; assembly: GCF_026419915.1. Classification (NCBI taxonomy): domain Eukaryota; kingdom Metazoa; phylum Chordata; class Aves; order Accipitriformes; family Accipitridae; genus Harpia; species Harpia harpyja. The sequence goes on from NC_068968.1 coordinate 35,961,896, forward strand.
ACACAGATGTTTGTACAACTTGGGCCATCTAATTTATGTTAGCTAACTGGGCTTAAAATGGAATTGAAAACTGTGTTACTTGGATATTTGAACACAGTTTAATTCAGACTTTCAGAATAGTCTCGGTTGAGTCTGAGGTGATAATCCATATTCATGCCCACATTGCCTTGGTTCTGCTGCTGTTTCAGATTCTTTGATTTAACTAAGTTTGAGCACATTAAAAGTGCACTTTTTCCCTACCCAGTAGATACTCCTTTAATGTACTGATTTAGAGCCTCTGTAATACAGAGACTGAATATCATTATTTCTCTCCTTTAGATTAGTCATCAGAGTGATATTATCTTGCTGCTGCAGATCAAGACAAGACCACAGTGTTCAGCAGTTCTGGTAGTTTCTCTGTTTTTTTTAAATGCCATCTGCCTGTAGTAATTCAAGTAATCCAAGAACCTATTTTAACTCATGCAGGGTAGTGTAGGATATCAGCCCCTCCCCCCCCCAAAAAGTGGTTTAGTTGATTGATTAGATTAGAACTGTTGGGAAGTCATATCTCAAGCTGCTTCCACTAGTGTGAACAACTTCCCTGCTTATATTCTGTTACATGAACATTTCAGTCGTAGTGTCAGACTCTAGTCATGTAGGTCAGTTTAGTGATCATATATGGATATTTAAGGTGTATTTCATTGGCAACTTTAGCATTTATATTTCCTTACAGAGTTTATGAAGACACTCACACGTGAAGGTAGATGAATTCTTTCAGTCATTAAATCCTAAATTATCTTAATACTGCCTTAGAATATAAACCTGCATATGGAAGAAATGTATTCCAAAGACTAAGCCTAGAAAGTTTGGATCTTGTTTCATAGTTAATATCTTTCAAATTCGTTGATTTTCTCAACTTTAAAAAGAAAATAAGGCCTACTAAATATAAAATTAATGCATATATGTGGATATTTGGGTTTTCTGGGATTCCACTGCAGTACTGTAGGATTATTGTTCCCAGGAGTTATTTTTATCCTTGAATAAGCATAATATGGTACTATTTAAATGTATGTTTGTATCTATTTAAAATTTTCAGTGATGAAGATTACCTCCAAAGAGTAATCCACCCCCCTTCTACCCATTCTCCTTGCTTTTGCCCAGGCAATTCCTCAGGAATGTTTCTCCATCTCTTTTTAAAGAAATCAGGTCTTCCAGGTCAAAAAGAAGATTACAAAGATTTCCCAAGGACGAAACAGCTAAATCGTCATCAGTCTCTAAGGTGGTTAGATCTACGGTCTGGTGTTTCTGTTTTTGTATTCCTTTCCCTCTGATAGTGCCTCTAAGACTTGGTAGTTAAAAGTATAAAAACCAATTTAACAAGAACGTCCATAATAATAAGTTTTATTGTGCTATATTTCCATGGTTTAACTATTTGCCAAGTGGTCCAAAGATTGGGAAGGTCTAAGTAAATTCCCATTAAAGGAAAAAAGGGCAATATAAATTTTAATAACAGTGGTGTTACCTTACTGCAAGAGGCACTGATAGTTAGGGAATATGAATTAAATTCCATTTAAAAGATTTGGGATCCTTTTATTTCACTGACAATTATTAACTAAAGAGGTAGATCTCACCATTTTTATTTTTTATTATTATTATTAGAAAATTGACAGTGCCTGGAAGACATGGCATTACAGTTACCACACTTAATTCTGTCTCCTGAGGACAAGGTCTCAGGGAGTACAGCCATCAAGCATTGCAAATCCTCAGGCTTTTCCCCTTTGATTGGTGTGCTGGTTTTGGCTGGGGTAGAGTTAATTTTCTTCATAGTAGCTAGTATGGGGCTATGTTTTGGATTTGTGCTGGAAACACTGTTGATAATACAGGGATGTTTTAGCTATTGTTCAGCAGTGCTTACACAGAGTCAAGGCCTTTTCTGCTTCTCATACTGCCCCAGCAGCAAGTGGGCTGGGGGTGCACAAGAAGTTGGGAGGAGACACAGCTGGGACAGCTGACCCCAACTGGCCAAAGGGATATTCCAGACCATATGAAATGATGCTCAGCAATAAAACTAGGGGGAAGGTTGGTGGGGGGGCTGCTGCTCGGGGACTGGCTGGGCATCTGTCAGTTGGTGGTGAGCAATTGTTTTCATTTACATCAATTGTCTTTCTTGGGTTTTACTTCTCTCTGTTATTTTCCTTCTCCTTCTCCTTCTCCTTTTCATTACAATTACAATTAATATTAATAATATTTTATTTAAATTATTAAACTGTTCTTATCTCAACCCATGAGCTTTCTCACTTTTACCTTTCCAATTCTCTTCCCCCATCCTGCTGGGGGGGAGTGAGCAAGCAGCTGTGTGGTGCTTAGTTGCCAGCCAGGGTTAAATCACGACAACTGGAAAGTAGAACATGCACATCCCTGCATGTGTGCACAAGCCTAGTTGGTAAAATAAATGTGGGAGTGTCTCCTATCCCCTCCAGTGTCTTTTGTGGGTGGCTAGTGCTGCTAAACTGTAGGACCTCCAGGAGTGCAATTAGGCCACCCTCTAACTCTGCTGTTTTGGATGCTCTTAACGAGGTAAGCTACAGTTTATCCTTAAAAAAAAAAGGCCCCAAACTAGTGCAAGACAAAACAAAGAGAACTGGTGATATTGAGATCTATGCAGCACAAAACAGATGTTTGTTTATTTTCCCTGAAATATGACATGTTTCTATCTATGCAGTTCTGTGCAGTGGTAAAATACAGTTACCTGCTTGAGCTCTGACTTTTAAATAATGTATATGTTTTTGTATACACACACATGTACACGCACAGTAGTATGCCTCTAATTCACATTAAAGATAGCAAGATTCATAAAAGCCTAACCTCTGTACAGTATTTTGGTATGGTTAATATGCACATTACTAGTTTCTGAGGACTTAAGAAGCAAGAGTAGCATCATTCGACAGTGGTTAGCATTTCAGCACTGTTTGAGGCTACTTGTGTGTTAAGGACACATCTAGGAAGTGACTGATGTCCCTTTGTCTTGGGGCAGCATGCTGTCACCTGTACTGGTGCTAACCCTGGAGTCAAATTTCAGTGGTTGATATAAATAATAATAATTAAAAAACCAGGAAACATTGGCCTGATACTTAGGGACATTCATTGTACTGCAGGTTGTTAAACTATCAGAATAAACAAATTAATGCAGTCACAAGTGATATAACAACACAACTGTGTACAATAATGTCCTTAATTACCTTTTGGACTGGCTGAAATCATCATGGAAACTGCATGTTATTCTGACTCACGCTGCGTCACCAATAGAGTACACTCATTCATGGACAAAGAAACAGCGTTTGCTTTGGTACCTGCTGTGGTGATAGATTTCAGCCCACAGAGAACTGCGTGTGAATGATCTCGGGATGCCCAGGGTCCTGCAGCTCTGAGATGTCTGTGAGAAGACTTTCCCCTGGAGATTTAAGGAGGGTTTATTTGCAGATATGCACATGGAGACTGAGACCAGGCTCCTCCATGGGACAGAAATGCACCATTTCAACTTGAATCACCTCTGAAACAGAAGGCATCATGGGGATTGCTATTGTAGTATTAATATGCTCTATTTAGGCTTAGTCAAACCAATTCCTATTTAATTTATGATAAACTGACTTGTTTTAACTGAATGCTTCCATATTTGACTTAAAGTAAACATAAGTCATCCTTTCTGAAAATTAGATACTGATGGACCCATTTAACTGTACAGACTGAGAATAATATCGTAAACTCTGGTACAGTTTCCCCTTTAGAAGCATTCATTTAAATTATAGACTTTTTTCCCAAAAACATCTCCTTCATTCCCCAGTGCAGTTTACATTTTAAACTTTAAGACAAAATATTCAAGTGCTCCTTGAGAACAATAATTTTCTATCAATATTTGTTCTCAGTCTACTCTGATATTTTCTCAAGATTTTTGTGTTCTAATATTTTAAAAGCAGATTTTTGGAGTTCCTCAGTGGCTTATTTCCAATTCTCTTTGAACCTTTAATGTTGAACACTCTAGTTTCCTACATGCATATTCTTATAGATATAAATTCATAATATAGGATCTTTAAGATTAGAGCTTTTCAGTGTTGCTCCATCCTCTTTGGTGATTTCATTTAGATTTATTTTTAAAATCAAACCTGTTTTCTGAGGTCACTTTGAGTTTCAACTTGAAATAACAGTAAGCTCCATTGTCTCTTTTTTACTCATCATTAAGAAACCTTTAACTAAATTATTAAGTGTCTTACAAGATTTACAGTGTGATAGAAGGACAAATTCCAAATGTCTTGGGGAGACATTGCTCTAAAGACAAGTAAGCTGAATGTTTGCTTGTAGGTATGTGAAAGTAAAATTTCAAGTTATGAATATTTAGATATTAATGACTCTGGAAGGGGAAATTTATTCTTAAAATTGTGAAGGCTGTCTTAGTTTAATATTTACACTGCTACTGTGTACTGATGGAATGAATAAGTATTTTTATTCTACTGTTTTGTATTTGCAATTTTGTATGAATTGATTTTGTACTTCTAGTTATCTTATGAAGTTACGGTTTCCATCTTTCTTCTACTTCTTTCTTGCCCACCTTCTGCAGAAAGAGAAGCCTATTCCTGGTGCATAGTCTGATGCTGTGGATGTCTTTTTTATAAATAACTGAATCTAGTGCATTTTACAATATATTTCCTTATGCAAACTAGATGGAATGCTTTTTAATAACCATATAGCCATTTCATGATTATTATATGTTCCATTTGAAGACAGCTTGGATATAGATTGATATAGAATTGCTTAAAATACTGAATGTAATTTAAACATTAAAAAGGTAGATACGGACAGTCTAAGCAGCTCAATTATAATCTATGGTTATGCCATTACTGCCTCAAGGACACTCCATCCATTTCATATCATATGCCCTTTTGAAAAACGATCACTTGGTTCAAGTAACATTTCAGCACAGTAGGAAATTGCATAATTTATAGACCTTTAAAAATGAAAACCATAAAAATACTTTTCATTAATTATATCTCCCTCTCTTTTTTTTATTTCTCCCCTTACAGATTGGAACACTGAAGGATTACTACCACTTCTACCATAGTAAAACGATTAAAAGGTCAGTTCTCTCAAGTAGAGGTACCCACAGCTTCATTTCAATGGAACCGAAGGTAAGAAAAACCACCTACGTGTCTGAGGCAAAAGCCTTTACGTTTTTTATATGAAATATCATACCAGGAGACATTCACCTGAATGGGATATAGCATTACAAGAACTGACCCTTTTTTGCTAAGGTTCTGCTTCCCATTAAAATGAAGACAATACCATGCTATTAATTATGTGCTGTTGTTGGAACATAAGGTCTGACATTATTCATGGAGGAGCTGTAGTATAGGAATTTTGTACTAATCACTATGCTATGCTTCCCTACAAAATCACCTATGTAACATTAATGGCTGTTATCTTCTGTAAATCAACCAGCTTTGGGAATGAAAATGAGTAATATAGGATGATATCAATGTTCAGATGAAGGTTTCTCTTTTTTTTTCCTGGTCTTTTTTCTGGATTTAGAATGTGTGAGGGATTAAAATAAGAATACTCTTTTCTGTGGTCTTTTTGGCAGTTTCTACTGACCTTAATTTTAAGAGACTTCCCTATGTATGAAAAATGGTATCAGACTTTCAGAGTATACATTATGTAATAGGTAACTGGCAACATAATTTAATTACTGATTTATAGTTGGGTATAATATTGTCATGTAACTGTATTCAGGACACTTTTGTTTTAAACATTTAACTTCTGTGGTTAGTAGCTTCATCCCTAACTGCAGAATTGGATTTCTTGTGGTTCTCTTTTAGAAAGGAAGTTTAAAGCATATCTTCTTTAGCATTTTTATGCTGTTCAAGCAATCCACTCCCCCACAACAAAACCCTCAAACCCCTAGTGGTTTCCACTGGTTAAAATAGTCAGTCTTTTTTAGACCCTGTATTATTTATGATTGTGGTATGTGAAGGATTTGTGCTATCCTAAGACTTGGCAAGAATTTAAGAGAAGTCTAAGTTATCAGCAAAAGACAGTTTGAATGCTGCACATGTACCATTTCCTACAAAGTTAAGCATCATAGAGGAATACTAAAGGATACATGAATACTTCTGCAGTCTGGAAAGCCGTATTTAGGACTGCAGTTCCTCCTGAGGAAGGGACAGGATAAGGGAAACGCATACAGAACATTTTCACCCCCATGTCAGTAGGGCTGGGCTGCTAAGTTCTGTAAGAGCCCCAGAAGCTCTACTGAGCAGCATGTTTCAGGGATTAGTATGAAAATGGTTAGGGCACAATTCTCTGTTCCCATGAATGCTGACACCCACCATTCAAACACCAAGTGCTGTACTCAGAATAGGTGGCACTGCAAAAAGAAAGTGTTCACATCTGTCTCATTCCATGCCGTTTCCCACGTGCACAGAGGTTGTGAAGTGATTTACATGCAAATGCACAAGTTCACATGTACATACAACCTTAAACATACCTGTTACACCCAGCTTCCAGATACCCCTTCTGCATCTCTGGCAGCCAGCCCAAATTACTGTGGCCAAAATCGTGAGAGATTCTAAGGCAGAGCACAGCAGAAGATCAGAGACATAATTAGTTTCTCAGTGCCTTCTATGTCATACCATTTGGGTCTTGTCCCATATGCAGCATTCTGTGCTAGTGCTGGTACAGGAATCACATTGAGGAATCATTGTTAAATATCACTTTAATAATGAGAAACTCTACTGAGGGTTGTGCGAGACACTCCACCCTGTTAATGATTCTGTACCCAAAGAGAAGCTGACAGTCTAATACCTTGATCTGGCAAAAGTGTTTGTGATTGACTGACTTTGTGATTGCTCTGCTGACTTTGGGCTTGGGAATTCTTGTGTGGCTGCAGACATGTCAAAATATGGACACCAGTATTTGTAGGCTAATGTCTGGTTTGTCCTCAGCATATATGACATTTCATGATTATTAAAGTAGGCTTGAATCCAATTGTGTTGTATAAGCTGGACCTTTTAAAAACAAAATGTTTAATCTTAAAAAAGGTACATTGCACGGCCATGAATTTTTCATGCTAAGAAGATTGTCATCAAGGTGTGTTTTCCATTTATTTCTGAATTTAAATGTGCCAAGATTGGAGTATGAGGTTGAGTTAAGGAGAAAATAAAACTTCGGCCAATTTATATTTCGTGTAGGAGGCACAAAATACAGCAGGAATGAAGAATTTCATTACAATACTAAAACCCTGGGTTTTTAAAAGCAGCATCTTGGACTTCAAGCTTAGAGGAATTCTGATGAGAATGCTATTATGGGAAAGCTTATGTTTCGTATTGGCAATGCTAAGTGTTAAGTTGTTAAACCTCATTAGTGAACAAAAAGATTTTGTTAGCCAAATAGAATAACAGAACCATTAAACCTTGGGATTAGGTGAACTACTGATGTCTGCCTGGGTAGACATAATCTGTATTAGTACTTGGAGAACAAAGAATCAATAGCACTTGGTAAAAGAATAATAGGAACTGCCACTCTGTTTTCCATGTTCAGAGTTTGACTGGGGACTTTAAGTTAGTTATTAAGTAATGATATGTTTACCACTGTGGACTATTTATTTAATTGTCTCAGAAATCCTTTACACAAGCCATCCTTCCTTCTTTAGCTGTCAAGATCAAGAATCAGATTTTGTATTTTTAAGGAGCCTGTTGCTGGGTAAATTAGAATATGAACTGATTCACAATGTATGAGAGGACATAGCAACATTTCACTTTAGTACCTGCCTCTGGAGTATTAAACACAGTTTGATATAAACATGGGCAAATAGTCCTACAGTCAGATCATGTTATGGGGCTTGCTGTTCACTGGCACCCAAATGCATTAGATCCTGTTATAATTAGTGCTGTTCTAACAGTTCTTATGTTGTTGTAAAGTTTGTACAAGATGGTTGGTATTCTGTTTGTTTAATGGTGATTGAAATCTGTACTTATAGGGGTGCCTGGTATATTAGTCCTAGCTTAAACCAGATTCTGCATCAGCAAAAATCCTTGAGAAGCCCATGTTGCTTGAGCAAGAATCAAGAATAATTTAACCGTGCTGAGGATGCATGACAGCATCAGACTTATTTTCAGTTGTGATCTAGATTGCAGTTCACAATGTACCTAGACCTAAAGGTTTCACCCTGAGAGTAGGGTAAAACATCCTGTTCTGTCTAATCATTTGGGGGAATAGCAACCTAAAAAGTTGGTGTTCCTTTCCCACACATTAAAGAGCGTTTGGTCTGTACATGATACAAAACCAGCTCAAAGCTGAACCTTGTGTGACAGTAACCTAAAGGTGAAAGGCTTAATCCTATCATAATGTTATGATTAATCCTTAATCATAATGTTAATGGGACTGAGATTTCTTTGTGAAGAATAAAAGCTTTGTTAATGTCCAATTCTATTACCACATTAATGAGATGATAGCTGATTTTTCTATTAGTGCTTAAAAAGTAAACCCTCAGAAATAATCATCAAAGCTACCTACTGGAATTACCTTTTGATGTTTTCTGCTAAAAGCAGAAAAATGGCCGGTAGGAATTCAGTGTAATACAATTCTAGAAATTAAAAAAGTACACTGTCAGAGAAGTGTTTCTTGACATAAATTATCATGTTTGATTACTTACACTTATATTTCAGCTTCATCATAATTATCCCAGTTGTTAGCACCTGCCTTAAAGGGTTTTTCTCCTGTCCATATCCTTAATTGCATGTGGATTAAAAAGAAACATTAGATTTCAGAAAATTCTAATTTTCTGTTTGCCAGGTCATTTTACAGAACTCCTTTGCAATGACAATATCTCTGTTAACTGTTGGGCAAGAGTTGGAGATTAGTGTAGAGGTTTTAACTGGCTCACTTCCTAAATAGTATAGCAAAAGGTTTCAGAAAAAAAAATATATTATTCAGCAGGTTTGCATTCTCTAGCTATTTTCTTATAGTGAATTTCTTAAGCTGGTAGAGGGATGGGCAGGAAAATTAAAAGACAAGGTGGCAAGTAGTTGGGTTGAGATTTTGACCAGTACTATGCTGTGAAAAACTGCAGTGCCTCACCCTTTTTATCATGTTACTGCAGCATCACATAAGCCCAGCATCAGAACAGGTGGCAAATATCTCATTTTAGTGAGCAACAGAGTTTACAGGGATCACGGTGCAACTGCTATTACAGTCTCTTGGCTTCACGGTCAATGAGAAAGGTGGTGGCTGACCTTAAAGATAGAGGCAATGGCTCAGCCATCTCTGAGAGAAGTAGCCAAAACTTTGTGACATAAGAATATTCAAAATGAAGCATATCACATGGGACTCTGGATATAGATGTTTCTGGAGCCTTTTGGCTGTGGAAAGTCAAAAGCAAAAGATATGAGATATATGCTATGACCTGGGGCTTTGCAAGGGACTCTATGAAGAAAAAAATTCTGAAGCATCTCAAAGCTCAATTAGAGCTGAAACTGGCCAGTGCCGTATCTGAAAAGAAGAAGGGCTTTTTTAAGTACGTTAATAGCAAGAGGAGGTCTAAAGAAAACATTGGACCGATACTTGTTGAAGATGGTCACCTGACTAATAGGGATGAAGAAAAAGTGGACCATTCAATGCATTTTTTGCCTCAGTCTTTAATATCAAAGAAAGACCTTGGGCTGCCTGGTCCACTGAGTCGGGGGACCACGAGTGCGGGAACAGTGACATTCCATTTGTGGATGGATGTATTGGTCTGCCACTGAAAATAATGTCATAATGTTGGCCCTGTGACTAATAATGCAGTTCTTTCAACATAGATGTTTACAGGTAACAGTGAAATAACAGAAAAAGAATTAAGCAGCAACACTCATCAGTAAACCAAAACAAGATGATTTGCATAGCAGAATGACTTCATCCACAGTTGACTGTTGTCTTTAGCCTCTGAGCAAAAGAAAGCTCTAGAATAAGCCGGTACCATTTACAAGCTTCAAGATTTGCTGCCAATTTGTACAAAACAAAGTAAACTTCTGGCAGGACTCCTACATACCATAGTGGTTAAAGATGCTATCGTCCCACTCTGGTTTTCACTACAAGGCTTGAAAGATTAATGTTTCTCTCTGACATCCTATTCTCTTTAACTAATAGAATATTTAATTTAAAACTTTAAAAATACATTTTCAGAAAGTGCCACGCTGGTTATCTACAGTCTTTTCACAAACCCACAGTTAATTCTTTCTCGTTCCTTTTTTCCTCACTGTTGTGGTTTAACCCCAGCCAGCAACTAAGCACCACGCAGCCGCTCACTCACTCCCCCCCCCACCCAGTGGGATGGGGGAGAAAATTGGGAAAAAGAAGCAAAACCCACGGGTTGAGATAAGAACGATTTAATAGAACAGAAAAGAAGAAACTAATAATGATAATGATAACACTAATAAAATGACAACAGCAATAATGAAAGGATTGGAATGTACAAATGATGCGCAGTGCAATTGCTCACCACCCGCCGACCGACACCCAGCTAGTCCCCGAGTGGCGATCCCCCGCCCCCACCTCCCAGTTCCTATACTAAACGGGACATCACATGGTATGGAATACCCCGTTGGCCACTTTGGGTCAGCTGCCCTGGCTGTGTCCTGTGCCAACTTCTTGTGCCCCTCCAGCTTTCTCGCTGGCTGGGCATGAGAAGCTGAAAAATCCTTGACTTGAGACTAAACACTACTTAGCAACAACTGAAAACATCAGTGTTATCAACATTCTTCACATACTGAACTCAAAACACAGCACTGTACCAGCTACTAGGAAGACAGTTAACTCTATCCCAGCTGAAACTAGGACAGTATCCACCCCTTATTCTATACCATTGACGTCATGCTCAGTTCCCATACCTTTAGTTACATCCTGGTCAATCATCATTACCTTTTCCATCCCTTTAAGACATATGAACAATGAGATATATAGAGAGAGATATATATATATGTATGTATACACACACAGAGATATCATTCCTTTAGTTTATGGGTTATGTTCATTAAATGTTCGTTGAGTTCATTTAGTTCCCGACTCTGGGCTCCATCTGTCATACCAGTCTTTCTGGGCAGGAGGGATGGTGCAAAGTCCTCTCAGTTGGTAGAGCAGAATTGGGCTTCAGTGCAGTGTGACGAGCAGGTGACATTTGATGCAGCAGGAGGATGGTGTGCACCGTTGGATTGTTGCATGCCGGAGTCAGTTCTGGTTCCATCACTACTGCGCTTTGCTCAGTTTCATCACAGTTCTTTCTTGCTTGATCTAAGTGATTCTTACTATAGTACTATGGATATAGCATATAACGATTACAGTAATGATAACATACAGTAGCAGGGTTATATAGCAACTAATATCATACAGTTTAATTCTGGCTATTCTCACCTACAATCAAATCCCCTTGAGGCACACATCGGACTTCCCCATCTTTTCGCATCACCCACCAAGTGCGCCCAGGCCCTTGAGCAAAAGCAATCCCACGAATGGGTTTGCCTTTGCCTGAGGCAGGAGTAACCCAGACTGTCTTCCCTAACATATTTTTGATGTGCACTACAGGGACTTTATCCCCTTCTACAGTATGTAAAAATTCTGACTGGGCAGGGCCACTCCGATTGGCAGATCCTCTGGTGTTGACTAACCAGGTGGCTTTTGCTAAATGTGTATCCCAATGTTTGAAAGTTCCACCCCCCCGCATTGCTCTCAATGTAGTCTTTAACAGGCCATTGTATCGCTCAATTTTCCCAGAGGCTGGTGCATGATAGGGGATATGATACACCCACTCAATGCCATGCTCTTTGGCCCAGGTGTCTATGAGGTTGTTTCGGAAATGAGTCCCATTGTCTGACTCAATTCGTTCTGGGGTGCCGTGTCGCCACAAGACCTGCTTTTCAAGGCCCAGGATAGTGTTCCGGGCAGTGGCATGGGGTACAGAATATGTTTCCAGCCATCCAGTGGTTGCTTCCACCATTGTAAGCACATAGCGCTTGCCTTGGCAAGTTTGTGGGAGTGTGATATAGTCAATCTGCCAGGCTTCCCCATATTTATATTTCAGCCATCGCCCTCCATGCCACAGGGGCTTTAACCGCTTGGCTTGCTTAATTGCAGCACATGTTTCACATTCATGGATGACCTGTGCGATAGTGTCCATGGTCAAGTCCACCCCTCGACCACAAGCCCATCTATATGTTGCATCTCTTCCCTGATGACCTGAGGTGTCATGGGCTCACCAAGCCATAAATACCTCACCCTTATGTTGCCAGTCCAGGTCCACCTGAGCCACTTCAGTCTTGGCAGCCTGATCCACCTGCTGGTTGTTTTGATGTTCTTCAGTGGCCCGACTCTTGGGTACATGAGCATCTACATGACGTAATTTTACAACCAGATTCTCTAGCCGGGATGCAATATCTTGCCACAGTGCAGCAGCCCAGATGGGTGTACCTCTGCGCTGACAGTTGCTCTGCTTCCATTGCTGTAACCACCCCCACAGGGCATTTGCCACCATCCATGAGTCAGGACAGAGATAGAGCACTGGCCACTTTTCTCTTTCAGCAATGTCTAAAGCTAGCTGGATGGCTTTCACTTCTGCAAACTGACTCAATTCACCTTCTCCTTCAGCAGTTTCTGCGACTTGTCGTGTAGGACTCCATACAGCAGCTTTCCACCTCCGATGCTTTCCCACTATGTGACAGGATCCATCAGTGAACAGGGCATATTGCCTCTCATTTTCTGGCAGTTTATTATACAGCGGGGCCTCTTCAGCCCATGTCACCTCCTCCTCTGGCGACATTCCAAAATCTTTGCCTTCTGGCCAGTCCACGATCACTTCCACAATTCCTGGGTGACTGGGGTTTCCTATGCGAGCCCGTTGTGTGATCAGTGCAATCCACTTACTCCACGTGGCATCAGTTGCATGATGTGTAGAGGAGACCCTCCCTTTGAACATCCAGCCCAGCACTGGCAGTCGGGGTGCTAAGAGGAGCTGTGTTTCAGTACCAACCACTTCTGAGGCAGCTCGAACTCCTTCATATGCTGCCAATATCTCTTTTTCAGTTGGAGTATAGCGAGCCTCGGATCCTTTGTATCCCCGACTCCAAAACCCCAGGGGTTGGCCTCGTGTCTCCCCAGGTGCTTTCTGCCAGAGGCTCCAGGTAGGGCCATTCTCCCCAGCTGCAGTATAGAGCCCATTTTTAACATCTTGTCCTGCCCAGACTGGCCCAAGAGCTACTGCATGAACAATCTCCCGCTTAATTTGTTCAAAGGCTTGTCGTTGCTCAGGCCCCCATTTAAAATCGTTCTTCTTCCGGGTAACTTGGTAGAGAGGACTTACAATTTGACTGTAATTTGGAATGTGCATTCTCCAAAAACCCACAACACCTAGGAAAGCCTGTGTTTCCTTTTTATTAGTTGGTGGGGACATAGCTGCTATTTTGTTGATCACATCCATAGGGATGTGATGACGCCCGTCTTGCCATTTTACTCCTAAGAACTGGATCTCCTGTGCAGGTCCCTTGACCTTACTTTCTTTTATGGCAAAACCAGCCTGCAAAAGGATTTGGATTATTTTCTTCCCTTTCTCAAAGACTTCTTCTGCTGTGTCACCCCATACGATGATGTCATCAATGTATTGCAGGTGTTCCGGAGCTTCACCTTTTTCCAGTGCAGTCTGGATTAGTCCATGGCAAATGGTGGGGCTGTGTTTCCACCCCTGGGGCAGTCGATTCCAAGTGTACTGGACAGCCCTCCAAGTGAAAGCACACTGTGGCCTGCACTCCGCTGCCAAAGGAATGGAGAAAAATGCATTAGCAGTGTCAATTGTGGCATACCACTTGGCTGCCTTTTATTCCAGTTCGTATTGAAGCTCTAACATATCTGGCACAGCAGCGCTCAGCAGTGGCGTGACTTCATTCAGCCCACGATAATCTACTGTTAGTCTCCATTCCCCGTTAGATTTTCACACGGGCCATATGGGACTATTAAAGGGTGAGTGAGTCTTGCTGATCACTCCTTGGCTCTCCAATTGGCAAATCAGCTTATGGATGGGGATCAGGGAGTCTCGGTTGGTGCAATATTGCCACCGGTGCACCGTTGTGGTAGCAATTGGCACCTGTTGTTCTTCAACCTTCAGCAACCCCACAACCGAAGGGTCTTGAGAGAGACCAGGCAGGGTAGACAGCTGTTCAATCTCCTCCGTCTCCAATGCAGCTATACCAAAGGCCCAACGGTACCCTTTTGGGTCCTTGGAATACCCCCTCCTGAGATAATCTATACCAAGGATGCACGGGGCCTCTGGGCCAGTTGCAATGGGGTGTTTATGCCACTCATTCCCGGTTAGACTCATTTCAGCTTCCAATACGGTTAGCTCTTGGGATCCCCCTGTCACACCAGAGATACAGATGGGTTCTGCCCCTTTATAACTTGATGGCATTAGGGTGCATTGTGCACCAGTGTCTACTAGAGCCTTATATTCCTGTGGGTCTGATGTGCCAGGCCATCGAATCCACACTGTCCAGTAGACTCGGTTGTCCCTCTCCTCCACCTGGCTGGAGGCAGGGCCCCTCTAATCCTGGTTAGAATATCCGTTACTCACTTTTCGCACACGTGAATCAGAAGTCCCTTCAAGAGGATCAGAAATGGGATCAGCCCATCTACTGCGTCTGGGGGACTGCTCACGGGAAACTGGAGCAGCAGCTTTCCAAGAAGAATCCTCTTTTCTGGTTGCTTTTTCTCGCAACTCCCGTACCCGTGCATCCAGGACTGAGGTAGGTTTTCCATCCCACTTCCTCATGTCCTCTCCATGGTCACGCAGGTAAAACCACAGGTTAGCCCATCGTGTGTACTTTCTCTCTCCTCTCTCTTGGGCAGAGGAATGCTTACTCCCAGTAGCTGCGATGCGGGCCTGTACAGGTGGGGAGGAGGACATATCCACTTTGAATTGCTGGAACTCTCGGGACAATTCCTCTACAGCCGAGACACAGGCCCGTAGGGAGGAAGAGAGACTTCCTTCGTATTGCCGGAGTTGGACAGCCAGTTCATCCACCGTTTGTCCATAGCCTTCTTTCCAGAACATCACTGCCAATGAGTTGGCATAGGTTGGGGGTGCACTTCGTAGAAACTTCCGCCACATCGGTTGTGTGCATTGGACTTCATCTGGATCTGTGGGTGACTGCGCATTTTCTGGATCATTATAAATCACCTCCAGCATGGCTAATTCCCTCAGGTACTGGATACCTCTCTCCATGGTGGTCCACTTGCCTTGGTGACATGTAACTTCATCCTTGAAGGGGTATCTTTCCTTTACACCTAACAGAAGTCGCCTCCAGAGGCTGAGGACTTGTGTTTTTCTCCCAATCGCCTTGTCGATGCCCCCTTCCCTAGACAGAGATCCCAACTGCTTGGCTTCCTTACCCTCTAATTCCAAACTACTGGCCCCATTATCCCAGCATCGGAGCAGCCAGGTAACAATGTGCTCACCTGGGTGGCGGATAAAATCTTTTCGCATGTCACACAACTCACTCAGGGATAGAGATCGGGTAATTATTTCAGGTTCTGCCTCTTCCTCCTGTTCTTGCGATGACCCTGGTTCATCTTCATCTCTCACTAAGTGAACTGATTTCTTTGTGTGTTTCTTTTTCTGTACAGGGGCGACTGATACTGGCACAGGTTGGTTCTCTGGTTTAGCGCAGTGCCTGTCACCAGGGTTGGGGTAGCCACACTGCCTGTTGCCGGGGTAGGGGTAGCCATGGTGCCTGTTGTCGGGGTTGGGGTAGCCACGGTGCCTGTTGTCGGGGTTGGGGTAGCCACGGTGCCTGTTGCCCTGTTTTCCATCTTTTCCCCCTTTTCCCCCTGAGGGTGCTGCCTAATATCAAGCAGTGTTTGGTAGATACTGGCCAGGGCCCAGCACAGTGCAGCGAGTTGTATGTCTTTGGAATAGCCACAGCATTTTTCTTTCAAATATTCTACCACTTCATGAGGGTTCTGTAGTTGTTCGGGAGTGAATTTCCAAGCCACTGGAGGTGAGAAGTTCTCTAGATACCTGCCCAAATCCTCCCACATGCCGTGCCACCCATGAATATCCAGCTTTGGGGCAGATCTCTGGGTGGTACTCTTAAAGAGCCTTTTTGTAGCCCTAAACAAGACCTGAAACATATTCAGGAGGCATAGCACTAACAGCACACTGGCTTGCGCATCCCAAGGATATTCAAAATTCTCAAAAGCTGTTGTAATTAGTTGGAAGGAGAGAAGGGAGGCGAACGGACGGGGGGAAGTATCCCCCCCTAACTTCCCCATGGATTGAGTGTAATTACCAATAAAATCCGATAGAAGGTGCCCGAAGTATGGAAATGATATCACTACCTCATACAGATACCAGCTTAACCTCATGACCAGTGATGTAATCATTTCACAAGTCGACATTGCCCAGTACAGCAAAATGATAATCCCAATCACTCTCCCAGAGGTGAGAAACGTAACTACAGGCAATACATAGAGCATATAAGAACTTACAAAACGCCACCATGTAAACAAATGAATCAACATTGTGACTAACATCTATTTATCTAATGTAAGAAATGCGTATGACAAACTTGTTTCAACACGCTCTGGCCAGATCTGTCGTTATCTCAACCCTTCGTGCCCCACGTTGGGCACCAAAAAGGACTGTCGTGGTTTCAGCCCAGCCGGTAACAAAGGACCACGCAGCCACTTGCTCACTCCTCCTGCCCCCCTCCGGTGGGATAGGGAGGAGACGGAGGAGAGAAAAGAAAAAAAAAACTGGAACCTCGAGGGTTGAGATAAGGGCAGTTTACTGGGACAACACAAAAAAAGGTTACAACAACAACAACGGTACTAATGAAAGAATATACAAAAAGAGTGATGCACAGTGCAACTGCTCACCACCCGGAACCCAACGCTCTGCCACCGAAAGTCGAGAGCCCTCCTCCCGGCCCGCTCCCCTTTTATATACTGAGCATGATGTCACATGGTATGGAATAGCTCCTTGGCTAGTTCAGGTTGGCTGCCCCGGCTATGCCCCCCCCACCTCCCAGGTTCCTGTAAAAATTAACTCTATCCCAGCTGAACCCAGGACAACCAGTTATCCCAAACCAGCTGCACCACAATTTTTAGTAGCATTGGCAGATGCAATCTCTCGAGGACGACGACGAACGCAGCAGTTATCAGGAAGAGATCCTAAATTTATTTCAACATCTGTTAGTCCCCGTAATTTTGAACAATTACTAATGTTTGATATGTGTTTACAAGCGGCCTTAGCAGATTTTATGGGGCAAATTATCCCGGCTAGGGGTGACCCTCTCATTAGGAGTCTATTATCATCAACCTTCAAACCACAAACACCCATTTCAGAGAAACCCCTCCAAGGCCTCACTGTGTTTACAGATGCCTCTGGAACGACTCAACAGGCAGCTATAGCCTGGTTTTTGGACAATCAATGGCATACCAGAGCTTGGAAAAGCCAAGGATCTGTTCAAATTTTAGAATTACATGCTGTGTTAACTGCTTTAACGACTTGGCCTACCATCCCTCTGAATATTGTAACAGATAGTGAATATGTGTATAACTTAACACAACGATGTAAACAAAGTTTACCGGGGGGGACTGAACCTGCTCGAGAGCTGTTATCAATATTAGAGAAAAGACAAGAACTTGTATTTTTTGCACATATTAACAGTCATACACAAATACCGGGCGCTTTAACGGGGGGAAATGCTCATGCAGACAAAGCGGCAGGAACCCTCATTCAGACAGTAGGTGTTCCCATTTTACAACAAGGCAAACTTTCTCATGAATTTTTTCATCAGGGAGCTAAAGCACTAGCAAGACAATTCCGACTACCCCTGTCTGATGCTCGAGCAGTGGTCGCTTCTTGCCCACACTGTCGTCAAACTAACTCTTGGACATGGGGAATTAACCCCCGCGGTCTACGACCGAATCAAATTTGGCAAACAGACATCACAGTCTATGAACCTTTCAAACCCCGGAAGTATTTACATGTTACTATAGATACTTGCAGCGGCTATATCTGCCCTACTGCCGAAACTAAAAGTAACGCCACCGCCACCATACGACATCTTTGTCACGCCATCAGTATATTAGGGGTTCCACAAGAAATAAAAACCGATAATGGCCCCAATTATATTAGTTCTTGAGTTCGCTAATTTTTAAATAAGTGGGGCATCTCACATGTAACTGGAATACCCTACAATTCTACAGGACAAGCAATCGTTGAACGGGCCCATCAAACCCTAAAGACGCAGTTAGACCGTCTTAGGGAGGGGGAGAAGGTACCTGTAAGCTATCAAAATGAACTGTTAGCCAAGGCCTGTGGGGTAATAAATCATATGCCACGAGGCGACTCAGATCCATCTCAGCATCACACCGCGGCACAGCGACATTTTTCTACCGCATTGCTATCTGACCGTACGCTGGGAGCACCAGTTCGGTATCGAGATCCAATCACGATGGAATGGCAAGGGCTGGTATGCATTTTACAATGGGGGCGAGGATACGCCTGTGTCCAAACAGACTCAGGACCCAGATGGGTACCGGCCAAATGGATCCAACCAGATGTACAAGGAACCAATAAGGATTAACAGCCTACAAAGTGATACCCCCAAAACTGCGAGGAGGAGACTGCTCCATAGGACGATTGAGAGCCTGGGCACCTACAGAAGCACAATTAATCAACGTGACACGTCGAGAAAAAAGAACTGTACAGGTAACGAAATTGGACAGCTCTTGTGACCCCAACGTCCGTTTACCCACTGATTTTTTATACTTGACACTCTCATCAGTTACTCCAGTAGGACCTTGGATAAACAGAATGAATATTCAAGCTTTAGCCTGTTTGGTTTTTAAAACAAGGAAACGCCACTGCTCGAGCCATCGACGCATTAACAGCGCTTCAGGAAACGACAACAAATCAATTACAAGCACTACTTCCACCCATAGATTTTCTACTGGCTCAATTTGAGGTAGGATGCAAACAAAACAACACCCTTTTTCCAGAATTTTGTTGCTTAGACTTTACAAACAACACCGAGACACTGAAAACCATCAGACAACAAGCCGAGTTCATTCGACAACTCCAAGATGCCGTAAAAATGGTAGGGATATCAGGTATTCCTGAGGATTGGTTTGGCTGGTTGAAAAAATGGGGTTTCTCCATCATTGGAGGTCTGTGTGTTTTGGCCATTGTCTGTATGATCATTCCCTGTGCTTTGGCGCTTTTGAAAAGTATGTTAGATAGAATAGTTAAACTATGCACGCTTATGTATTGTACTCACCTATTGCAAGCAAAACTGTTTAGATGAGCTTAGGGAGGGGGAATTGTGGGAGAATTGTGGGAGAACTTGTGGGAGAACGAGGGAAACTGCGTAAGGCACAACTGTTATTCTCTGTTTGCTAGCACAAGACACTACTGTTCTTTGTTATAAGTTTGCTGAAGTAAGCACAAAAAGTAGAACAAAGTCGGGAGTACGTGACTGATAACAGGAGGGCAACATGACCAAAGACAGGGTGCAAGACAGCATGCAGGTGGAGGAACTATTCGCGTGATCAGAAGACTTTATCCAATTAGACTATTGTTTAAGCGTGTGAACGGCACATGTTAACCAATCAACAAATGGTTTATGCGTGAGTAGATACTAGAAACATATATAACCGAGTGTTGCGCAGTTAATAAACGGAGAAACCGTTTGATCCACAGTATCTGTGTTGGTCCGTTTTCTCCCCAGGGCGAATCCCTGGCGATGCGTCGTTTTCCCTAGATTGTCGCAGCAGAGAAAGTGCGGCAGCCAGCAACTAAGCACCACGCAGCCGCTCACTCACCTCCCCCCCACACAGTGGGATGAGGGAGAAAATCGGGAAAAGAAGCAAAACTCGTGGGTTGAGACAAGAACGGTTTAATAGAACAGAAAAGAAGAAACTAATAATGATAATGATAACACTAATAAAATGACAACAGCAATAATGAAAGGATTGGAATGTACAAATGATACGCAGTGCAATTGCTCACCACCCGCCGACCGACACCCAGCCAGTCCCCCGAGCGGCGAATCCCTGCCCCCCACTTCCCAGTTCCTATACTAGATGGGACGTCACATGGTATGGAATACACCGTTGGCCAGTTTGGGTCAGGTGCCCTGGCTGTGTCCTGTGCCAACTTCTTGTGCCCCTCCAGCTTTCTCGCTGGCTGGGCATGAGAAGCTGAAAAATCCTTGACTTGAGACTAAACACTACTTACCAACAAATGAAAACATCAGTGTTATCAACATTCTTCTCATACTGAACTCAAAACATAGCACCGTACCAGCTACTAGGAAGACAATTAACTCTATCCCAGCTGAAACCAGGACAGTATCCACCCCTTACTCTATACCATTGACGTCATGCTGAGTTCCCATACCTTTAGTTACATCCTGGTCAATCATCATCACCTTTCCATCCCTTTGAGACATATGAACAGGACAGTGCACCACCAACTGTCCTGGTTTCAGCTGGGATAGAGTTAACTGTCTTCCTAGTAGCTGGTACAGTGCTATGTTTTGAGTTCAGAGCGAAGAATGTTGATAACACTGATGTTTTCAGTTGTTGCTCAGTAGTGTTTAGACTAATGTCAAGGATTTTTCAGCTTCTCATGCCCAGCCAGTGAGAAAGCTGGAGGGGCACAAGAAGTTGGCACAGGACACAGCCAGGGCAGCTGACCCAAACTGGCCAACGGTGTATTCCATACCATGTGACGTCCCATCTAGTATAGGAACTGGGAAGTGGGGGGCAGGGATTCGCCGCTCGGGGGACTGGCTGGGTGTCGGTCGGCGGGTGGTGAGCAATTGCACTGCGTATCATTTGTACATTCCAATCCTTTCATTATTGCTGTTGTCATTTTATTAGTGTTATCATTATCATTATTAGTTTCTTCTTTTCTGTTCTATTAAACCGTTCTTATCTCAACCCACGGGTTTTGCTTCTTTTCCCGATTTTCTCCCCCATCCCACTGGGTGGGGGGGAAGTGAGTGAGCGGCTGCGTGGTGTTTAGTTGCTGGCTGGGGTTAAACCACGACACCAACCTATGCCAACTCATTGGCAGTAACGTCCTGGAAAGAAGGCTATGGACAAACGGTGGACAAACTGGCTGTCCAACTCCAGCAATACGAAGGAAGTCTCTCTTCCTCCCTACGGGCCTGTGTCTCGGCTGTAGAGGAATTGTCATGGGAGTTCCAGCAATTCAAAGGGGATATGTGTGGCAGTACATTCCGCCCCCCCCATCCTGCCAGCAGGAAACAAAACTTCTCCAGGAAGAGAGAAGAGGAAGGAAACCCTGGAGGCTGCAGGTTGAAATTTGAACTGGCCAATCGAGATGCGCCAGGTACACCAAGGTGACCCTCCTAGCCAATAGAATTAAATGACCACAGGTCAGATTCGACAGGGGTATAAATGGGGTCCCGCCGGAGGACATGTTGGAATCAGTCCTCCTCGGAGCAGCGGGTCTGCAGTCGGGGACTCCCCCTCGGGTCGGGGCACCGCCCGAGGTAACTCCTCGAGGGAGAGAGCCCTCAGCTTTTAGGTGAGTGATACGCGCGTTTTGAGCCATCACTTTAAATCTTGGGGATTCTTAAGTCGGCCATGTAGTATTAATTCTATTTACATCATTGAGCCTGTGGTTTTATAAAATGTTACCGGACTTCTAACTAACTTTTGCTGAAGAATAAATCTGAGTTTTAACACCTGTTGGATTTGGTTAGTCGTGCATCTGTAACAATAAGTCCTCCTCCCCACCTGTACAGGCCTGAATCGCAGCTATTAGGAGTAAGCGTTCCTCTGCCCAAGAGAGAGGAGAGAGAAAGTACACACGACGGGCTAACCTGTGGTTTTACCTGCGTGACCATGGAGAGGACATGAGGAAGTGGGATGGAGAATCTACCTCAATCCTAGATGCATGGGTACGGGAGTTGCGAGAAAAAGCAATCAGAAAAGAGGATTCTTCTTGAAAAAATGCCGCTCCAGTTTCCTGCGAGCAGTCCCCCAGAGGCAGTAGATGGGCTGATCCCATTTCTGATCCTCTTGAAGGGACTTCTGATTCACGTGTGCGAAAAGTGAATAATGGATACTTTAACTAGGATTAGAGGGGCCCTGCCTCCAGCCAGGTGGACGAAAGGGATAACCGGGTCTACTGGACAGTGTGGATTCGATGGCCTGGCACATCAGACCCACAGGAATATAAGGCTCTAGTAGACACTGGTGCACAATGTACCCTAATGCCACCAAGTTATAAAGGGGCAGAACCCATCTGTATTTCTGGTGTGACAGGGGGATCCCAAGAGTTAACTGTATTGGAAGCTGAAGTAAGCCTAACTGGGAATGAATGGCAGAAACACCCCATTGTGACTGGCCCCGAGGCCCTGTGCATCCTTGGCATAGACTATCTCAGGAGAGGGTATTTCAAGGACCCAAAGGGGTACCATTGGGCCTTTGGTATAGCTGCATTGGAGATGGAAGAAATTGAACAGCTGTCCGCCTTGCCCGGCCTCTCTGAGGACCCTTTGGTTGCGGGGTTGCTGAGGGTTGAAGAATAAGTGCCAATTGCTACGACGACAGTGCACCGGCAGCAATATCGCACCAACTGAGACTCCCTGATCCCCATCCATAAGCTGATTTGCTCATTGGAGAGCCAAGGAGTGATCAGCAAAAAATCGCTCACCTTTTAATAGTCCCATATGGCCCGTGCGGAAATCTAATGGGGAGTGGAGACGAACAGGTGACTATCGTGGGCTGAATGAAGTCACGCCACCACTGAGTGCTGCTGTTCCAGATATGTTAGAACTTCAACATGAACTAGAGTCAAAGGCAGCCAAGTGGTATGCCACAACTGACATTGCTAATGCATTTTTCTCAATCCCTCTGGCAGCAGAGTGCAGGCCACAGTTTGCTTTTACTTGGAGGGGCATCCAGTACACTTGGAATCGACTGTCCCAGAGGTGGAAACACAGCCCCTCCATTTGCCATGGACTGATCCAGGCTGCACTACAAAAAGGTGAAGCTCCAGAACACCTGCAATACATTGATGACATCATTGTATGGGACAACACAGCAGAAGAAGTCTTTGAGAAAGGGAAGAAAATAATCCAAATCCTTCTGAAAGCCGGTTTTGCCATAAAACAAAGTAAGGTCAAGGGACCTGCACAGGAGATCCAGTTTTTAGGAATAAAATGGCAAGATGGACGTTGTCAGATTCCCCATGGATGTGATCAACAAAATAGCAGCTATGTCTCCACCGACTAATAAAAAGGAAACACAGGCCTTCTTAGGTGTCGTGGGGTTTTGGAGAATGCATATTCCAAATTACAGTCTGATTGTAAGCCCTCTCTATCAAGTGACCCGGAAAAAGAACGATTTTAAATGGGGCCCTGAGCAACAACAAGCCTTTGAACAAATTAAACGGGAGATTGTTCATGCAGTAGCCCTTGGGCCAGTCTGGGCAGGACAAGATGTTAAAAACGTGCTCTATACTGCAGCCGGAGAGAATGGCCCTACCTGGAGCCTCTGGCAGAAAGCACCTGGGGAGACCCGAGGCCGACCCCTGGGGTTTTGGAGTCGGGGATATCGAGGATCCGCAGCCCGCTATATTCCAACTGGAAAAGAGATATTGGCAGCATATGAAGGAGTTCGAGCTGCCTCAGAAGTGGTTGGTACTGAAACACAGCTCCTCTTAGCACCCCGACTGCCAGTGCTGGGCTGGATGTTCAAAGGGAGGGTCTCCTCTACACATCATGCAACTGATGCCACGTGGAGTAAGTGGGTTGCACTGATCACACAACGGGCTCGCTTAGGAAACCCCAGTCGCCCGGGAATTTTAGAAGTGATCACGGACTGGCCAGAAGGCAAAGATTTTGGAATGTTGCCAGAGGAGGAGGTGAAACGTGGGCCCCACTGTATAATAAACTGCCAGAAAATGAGAGGCAATATGCCCTGTTCACTGATGGGTCCTGTCGCATTGTGGGAAAGCATCAGAGGTGGAAGGCTGCTGTATGGAGTCCTATACGACAAGTTGCAGAAACTGCTGAAGGAGAAGGTGAATCGAGTCAGTTTGCAGAGGTGAAAGCCATCCAGCTAGTGTTAGATGCTGCGGAAAGAGAGAAGTGGCCAGTGCTCTATCTCTATCCTGACTCATGGATGGTGGCAAATGCCCCGTGGGGGTGGTTACAGCAATGGAAGCAGAGCAACTGGCAGCGCAGAGGTAAACCCATCTGGGCGGCCGCACTGTGGCAAGATATTGCTGTTCGGATAGAGAAGCTAGTGGTAAAAGTACGTCACGTAGGTGCTCATGTACCCAAGAGTCGGGCCACTGAAGAACATCAAAACAACCAGCAGGCAGATCAGGCCGCCAAGATTGAAGTGTCTCAGGTGGACCTGGACTGGCAACATAAAGGTGAGCTATTTATAGCTGGGTAGGCCCATGACACCTCAGGCCATCAGGGAAGGGATGCAACATATAGATGGGCTCGTGATCGAGGGGTGGACTTGACCATGGACACTATCGCACAGGTTATCCATGAATGTGAAACATGTGCTGCAATTAAGCAAGCCAAGCAGCTAAAATCCCTGCGGTATGGAGGGCGATAGCTGAAGTATAAATATGGGGAAGCCTGGCAGATTGACTATATCACACACCCACGAACCCGCCAAGGCAAGCGCTATGTGCTTACAATGGTGGAAGCAACCACTGGATGGCTGGAAACATATTCTGTGCCCCGTGCCACTGCCCGGAACACTATCCTGGGCCTTGAAGAGCAAGTTTTATGGCGACACGGCACCCCAGAAAGAATCGAGTCGGACAACGGGACTCACTTCCGAAACAACCTCATAGACACCTGGGCCAAAGAGCATGGCATTGAGTGGGTGTATCATATCCCCTATCATGCACCAGCCTCTGGGAAAATCGAATGATACAATGGACTGCTGAAAACTACATTGAGAGCAATGGGGGGTGGAACCTTCAAACATTGGGATACACATTTAGCAAAAGACCCCTGGTTGGTTAATACTAGAGGATCTGCCAATCAGGCTAGCCCCACCCAACCAAGACTTCCACATACTGTAGAAGGAGATAAAGTCTCTGTAGTGTGCATGAAGATAGTTTAGGGAAGACAGTCTGGGTTAGTCCTGCCTCAAGCAGAGACAAACCCATCCACGGGATTGCTTTTGCTCAAAGACCTGGGTGTACTTGGTGGGTAATGCAGAAGGATGGGGAGACCCGGTGTGTGCCTCATGGAGATTTGATTTTCGGGGAAAAAATAATCTGTGATGTGAGTTCTAAGTTGTAGGAAGTAACGTAGCAGGAACTACCTGAACTGACGAAGACTGAGCTTCGCAAGGAACCAGATGAGTGCAACGGTGACCCAAACCAAGCCGGTGTTGGTGCCCAACGATCGAACATACTGCTTCTCCTGTCCTGACCACTCATCTTGACAGATGGGGCCCAAGTCATAACCTGTGCGTGAACATCTGGAGGAATGGAAGAAGCCCATGGAATATTTATCTGTTAAAGGACAGGGGATAGTAGTTAATAAGAATGTATAAATCTGTACGTTGGGTATAAAGGTGGTTTAGGTATGTAGTTTCAGTTGTAAGTGTTGGTAAGAAGGGATTTCAGTAATGAGAATTAAATACAATGGTATGGTTAGAAGATATACGTGTATTAAATTATGTGGGACCTGAGCATGACGCAGATGGTATGGAATAAGGGGTGGAGATTGTATTGGGTCTGGCTGAGATGGAGTTAATTCTCCCCATAGCAGCCCTCATAGCGCTGTGCTCTGCATCGGTAGCTAGAAAGGTGTTGATAACACACCAGTGTTTTGGCTACTGCTGAGCAGTGCTGGCACAGCATCAAGGCTGTCTCTCCAACATTTCCCCCTGCTCACCAGCCGGCTGGGGCTGGGCAAGATCTTGGGAGGGGACATAGGCAGGACAGCTGACCCAAAGTGACCAAAGAGATATTCCATACCACATGACTTCAGCTCAGCTATAAAAGCTAAGTGAAGGGAGATGGAAGGGGGGGCATTCGTTATTTACATTTGTCTTCCAAAGCAACCACTATGAGTACTGAAGCCCTGCTTCCCAGGAAGTGGCCAGACATTGCCTGCTGATGGGAAGTAGAGAATAAAATCTTTTGTTTTCCTTTGGTTTTGCACGTGACCTTTGCTTTCACTTTCTTAAACTGTCCTTATCTCGACCCACGAGCCTTTTGTTATATTTTCTCTCCCCTGTCCGGTTGAGGAGGGGGAGTGATAGAGCAGCTTTGGTGGGACCATGGCATCCAGCCAGGGTCAACCCACCACACGGAGTTAGCTTTCTTCTTAGCAGCTGTCGTGGTTTAAGCCCAACCGGTAACAAAGCACCTCGCAGCCGCTCGCTCACTTCCCCCCCCACCCCGGCCATGGTGGGATGAGGAAAAAATATAAAGGCAGGGTCGTGGGTCGAGACAAGGACAGGGAGGGATCACTCACCACTTATGGTCACGGGCAAAAGACAGGCTCAACTTGGGGAAGAAACAAAATCAATTTAATTTACTACAAATCAAATCAAAACAAGGATATTAGGAAGTAAAACCAAACCTTAGAACACCTTCCCCCCACCCCACCCCTCCCTCCTTCCCGGCTCAACTCCACTCCCGGTTCTCTCTACCTCCTCCCCCCGGCGGCGCAGGGGAACAGGGGATGGGGGTTGGGGTCAGCTCGCCACACCTTGTCTCTGCCACTCCTTCCTCCTCAGGGGGAGGACTCCTCACTCGTCCCCTGCTCCACCGTGGGGTCCCTCCCACAGGAGACAGTCCTTCACAAACTTCAACGTGAGTCCTTTCCGCGGGCTGTAGTTCTTCCCGAACTTCCCTGGCGTGGGTCCTGTCCGCGGGCTGATCTTCAGTCACAAACTGCTTCAGTGCAGGCTTTCCCATGAAGTCACGGCCATCTTCGGGAGCCTCCGCTCCACCGTTCGCCTCCATGGGCTGGGGGGGTACAGCCTGCCATCTCACCACGGGCTGCAGGGGCATCACCTCCTCTGGCGCTCACGCTCCCCCTCCTCCCTCACTGATCTCAGCATCTGCATAGATGTTCCTCTCACACTCCAATCCCCCTACTCGGTGCAGGTTCCCCTTCTTAAATATGTTATCCCAGAGGCGCTACCACTGTCACTGATTGGGTCGGCCTGGGCCAGAGGCGGGTCCGACTTGGAGCCGGGGGAGCTTCTAGCAGCTTCTCACAGGAGCCACCCCTGCGGCCCCTCCCCTGCTACCAAAAAAAACACCACACAAACCCATAGCAGCAGCCCGTATGGTGCCGTTTTAGGTTTGTGACTAAAACAGTGTTGATAACACACCAACATTTTGGCTGTTGCTGAACAGTGCTTGCACTGTGTCAGGGCTTTCTCTCCAACTCCCCTGCTCAGAGGCCAGTAGTTTGGGGGTGAGCAAGAGCTTGGGAGGGGACATAGCCAGGACAACTGACCCAAAGTGACCAAAGGGATATTCCATACCATTTGATGTTGTGCTCAGCAATAAAAGCTGAGGGAAAGTGGGAGGGTGCAGGGACGTTTGTGGTTATGGTGTTTGTCTTTCCAAGCAATCGTTATGTGTACTGAGGCCCTGCTTCCTAGGAAGTGGCTGGACATCTGCCTGTTAATGGGAAGTAGAGAATGAATTCCTCTTTTTGCTTTGCTTGTGTGTACAGCTTTTGCTTTTCTTATTAAACTGCCATTATCTTGACCCACAAGGCTTTTTTAATCTTATATTCTCCCTCTGTCCTGTTGAGGAGGGGGAGTGAGAGAGTGGCTGGGTTACGGTCTGGCATCCAGCCAAGGTCAACCCACCACACATGCCTGTACCTCAGCAGTCCTTGAGGGGAGATTTTTTTTTCTTTGAGATTTTTTAAGTGATTCCAATTCTCCCTTCCACCCCTCCCCAGTTGTACCATACAGCTTCTTGTGGGGCCAAGCAGCAAACTGGGCCCTGAATTAAAAATAACCAAAAGGAATCACTTATGACATGAGATGTAATGGCCAAATTTTACATCTCAGCAATTGAAGGGCTTTAGCAAACCAGCTGTGGCGAGATAAGAGGCTGCTACTCCTGTCATGAGGTGGCAGAAGTAGGCAGTTGCCCTGATGCTGCAGTTATAAGTCTACTTTATGCTACTTTAGACTGCTCCAACAAAGCAGTTTGTGATTGCAGTGTGTGAGCTGGGATGGCATTGGGTTAAATTGCTAAGTACCAAGGCATGTAAGCAATGTAAAAATCAACTGCTTTATTGAACTACTGCTTTATAAGTGTGTCAACACTTCCATGTTCTGCAGAGTGATGTTATAGGTTAAAACAACTGGAGGATGTCGTTGAGGCTAGCTCAAAGCTGTGGAGGAAGGAGCTGGAGGAAACAGTTAAAAGGAAAAGAGATAAGTAAGTTTTAACTGGAACGTTTTGAAGTTCAGATACCAAACAACATTGCAGTGCTCTCCTAGGACCAGGCCTTCGCTGTCTCTTCTGCCTGCATATTAGTTACTGCTCAATACAAAATGCATCTTGTGGGGGGCCAAATCAAACCCCTGCTGGAATAGGGGGAATGCTGTAGGCAGTTCCTTGTAGGAGCAGAACAAATGTGTCACTGAGTTAAGCACCTATTAAGGCCAGTAGCTATTCTTTGCAATTTTTTTGCTTCCACAAAAATATTTTAGATTACAGCAGCGAATGATAACTGCATTTTAAATTATGATGGATTATGGTGGGATTTTCATCTTTACATGGGCCTTCTAGCTGAAGATTGTAATTTCCACATGAGGAATACCTCAAATAATACTACTAGAGCATTAACATGTTGTCTTCTTAAACTGAAAGCATTTTTTTTTCTGCCAAGTTATACCCAGTGCTTTCACAAACTCCACCCTGTACAATCTGGCTACCTGAGAGGGACGGAAAGCCAAGAGATTCTTCATTTATTGCATGCTCTATTGGCCTTTGGACAGTTGTAGATATTAATCTTGTTCCATAGCATCAATTCAGCTACTACGATCTATTTCAGGACCAGAACCATGAGTGTAGGTGATCAGCCTTTTAAAGCACTGGAAATATGAAGGTGAAAAATGACTTACATTGTTCTTGCTGACTTTTTATTACAGAAACAGATGTTGGAGTTTTACTGGCTGAAATAATCAGCCAGTAAAAAGATAAAATAGTAGGTCATCAGTCCTACTTTCCCCATCAAGTGCCACAATTGTAAAATAAAATGTACGTTCCAGAAATTACAAGTTTTATTGCATATGCCAAAACCAGCATCTAGAGAATAAGTGTGGAATAGGTGGTGTGGAAGCAAAGTAGTTAAGGTCTCATAGGCCTTTGTAGGCCTCATTAGTTAAGAAACATTTGCAGCTAATGGTCTTGCACAATTTAATTAACAAAAGAGTGAATTATTTGTGAAGGGATGTACTGCCTAAGGCTTCCTTATCTGACTGTCTAGAGCCTCCTTATCTGAAGAATTCTGGTCACTGTTGTTATTTACCATATCCTGCTTATCTGTCACAGTTCGATGAAGGACTAGTATAACCCAAAGGTATATAAACTCTGTTACTGCCTCATTTGGCCAGAGTCCTTATCAGCAGTCTGTCCCTCTGCTGCTCTGTGTTCTCTCCTACAGCTATAGTAAGAAACTGCTTCTGTTCTGACCTGATCAAAATTGCATTCTGGTTATTCCGCAACAATGGGGGGAGTAGAAAAAAAGTGTGATAGCTTTGCATGATGTTGCTTAGAGCACTACCATGAATTTTATAAATCCACTGTCTCTTCATCCCAAACTCTATGTTTTGCCTTTGGGAGGGAAGATGGAAAAGTGATGTCATTGCACTGTCATTGTCACTGTCATTGCAATGTCATTGTCACTCTCAATTATCTGTACTGTGTTCCCTAGTCCAAGAAAGATGTGGACTTACTGGAGAAAGTCCAGCGCAGGGCCACTAAGATGATTAGGGGACTGGAGCATCTTTCATACAGGGAGAGGCTGAGAGAACTGGGACTCTTCAGCCTGGAGAAGAGAAGGCTCAGGAGGATCTTATCAATGTGTATAAATACCTGATAGGAGGGAATGAAGATGAGGGAGCCAGACTCTTCTTGTAGTGCCCACTGACAGGAGAAGAGGCAATGGGCACAAATTAAAACCCACGAAATTCCATCTGAACACAAGAAAACACTTTTTTACTGTGAGGCTGGTCAAACACTGGGACAGACTGCCCAAAGAGGTTGTGGAGTCTCCATCTGTGGAGATATTCAAAAGCTGTCTGGACACGATCCTGAGCAACCTGCTCTAGCTGACTCTGCTTGAGCAGGGGAGGGGGGTGGATGGACTAGATGATCTCATGAGGTCCCTTCCAACCTAAACAATTCTGTGTTTATTTCAGGAAAAGCTTTAGCATTTTTACTCAAGAGTTTAAGAAGCTCCTATATAGTATTTTGTGTTATGCATTTGTTTCTGTGTTAATTCCTGCTTCAGTAGGATCTGCTAATATCTGCTAATATCCTTCTAAAGGATATTTCAAAGTACCACATTAGCATCTACTTGATGCAATTTGGACTGGCGCGCTCTCTCTCTCTGAACTTTGAGCTCATTTCCAGCAGATCCTTTAAGGGGCAAAGGGATTATTATGGCAGTGTGGTACATGCAGGTGAGGTCTCTGCTTTGATGGAGCTCCTTAAAGCCTACAGGGAGAGAAGGGGGCTGTAAAATATGAGTGGGAAACAGGGCTAGCTTGCCAAAGGTATATGTAATGTAAGTAAGTTGCACGTTAGTGGCAATTTGTAGTAACTCAGCGGAGCTTAGAAAACCTACCAAGTGAAATGCCTCCTTTATTTGCTTTTCTGTGTTCTTAAAAAAAAAAACCAACTACATAAATGTCTGTTGTGAATATTCAGCTGTCACCATTTGGCAGACAGAAGCCCAGACATGCTAACGTGAAGGCAGACCTGTGTGCGATCCTGCAACTTCAACACACTCGGTGAAGTAGTCGCTCTGTAAAGAAAATGCACAGTGCACCATGGCTTATGTAGCTTACATGGCTACATTGAAAGCATTGGGAAATATTACCCAAAGTGATACTACAAAGTCCTGTTTTATTCCCTGAATTGCATTTTATGAAGGTTTTTGTTACCAGTTGTGGTGGGTTGACCCCAGCTGGCAGCTAAGCACCACACAGTTGCTCACTTACTCATGGGAGGAGAGAATAGGAAGAGCAAAAGTAAGAAAACTTGTGGGACCAGGAGACTCAAGCTGGTGTTGGCTCCCAACAAATGAACACGCTGCTTCTCCTGTCCTGAGCGCCCATCTTGACAGATGGGGCCCAAGTCATAGCCTGTTCTTATGAACATTTGGGGGAGTGGCAGAAGCCCATGGAATGGGGAAATAATATATATCTATCTGTTAAGGGACAGGGGATAGTAGTTAATGAGAATGTATAAATCCATATCTTGGTTATAAAGATGGTTTAAGTATGTAGTGTAAGTTGTAAGTGTTGGTAAGAGGGCATTTCTGGAATGAGAAATAGATTCAAGGGGCAACAGGGAAGAAACAGGGAAAAAGCTTTCCTGTAGTGTCATGGTTAAACATTTGAGAACATGAGAGTTTTATACATTCTAAAAATGAAGAGTGCTGCTCCTCAAACACCAAGTATTCAGTGAGATCTACTGCTCAGCAACCAATATAAGGTAATGAAAAAGGACATCTTTTTTCTTCTGTGAACAAATGGAATTCTGGCTGAACTTTGGTTTTGTTTATTCCTCTGTTGTTTGACTTCTTTCAATTTCAATGACTACTCAGAGAAATGTCTTTCCTTTGGCTCTCAGAAAGATAGAACTCAAACCACTTGTGCACTTTGGAGGGGATTGTGTAATGCAGTGCAATAATATAATGAGCAGACTAGAAGAGTTTACTAAAAAGACAATTTTGGGCAGTTTGACAAAACTTTCATTAGGATGATTTCTACTATTGAAGTTGGAACCTGGATCAAAAGGCTACTGAATCAAGCCCTGTAGTCCAATAAATTTTTCATTGTCTTGTCAAAATGAAAAGCTCTCACAAGGGACTGACTATAGATACCAGTGAAGAGGGTGCTTGTTGGGGATCAGTGAGTCAGCCTGACAAAGACTGCATCTCCTCTATCCCAGCTAACTGTCCCCAGTTACCTTCAGTTCTGGGGTCCCACTTACAATTTCTCAAAAAGTTTCAAATGAACACGTTTTTATTTTGAGGCAAAGGCATGAGAATTCAAAAACATAAAAATGTTGCTTGTTTTCTGTCATGTTTTAGTGCAAATCTTTTTATCTCTTCCCATAGGTTAAAAACCTGTTTTAGAATAAAAGTAAAATATAATCAAATGCACTATGTGGTGGGACTTCATGCACGATGTTTCTACATTTTTCTTTCAAGGAAAGAAAGTTTTCCTCTCAAAAAAGTTTACAGATGTGGATCAAGTCTCTCAGTCCTTCCCTGAGAGAAACAAAGGATTTATGAAGATTACCCCTGAGGTACAGCCAGAGAAGGAGAGGCATGTTCATTGGGTAACAGCGTACAGGGACAGAAGATGGTACAGCAGTGCTTCTCAACCCAGCTTATCTTCCCTTCACTGTTGTCTTCAATACATGATACAGCCAATTTCAAAGGAATAGCAACAGCTGCATACTGGCAATCAAAATGCATAAACTGTATAGACAGATATCCCCAGTTGTCAGTGCTCCTTTCTATTACACTACTACAAGGGGAACTTTTTTTGACATGATCTTTCAAGCCAGCAATGGGACACTTCAGGCTCCCTGGCTGTTACTGGGCTCTCTTCTTCAGATATCCACTATCAATAGTGACACGGCAAAGTCAAAGGAGCTTTTTACCTTATTGAACATCCAGGAAGCAGAAGAAGCGGATCTGCCTGTCAAATATCTAATATCTGTTCTGATTAAATGACTTAGGACATATTAGAGGTCTTCAAGATAAGCAGCTTGTGTAAACTAGCAGCTTGTCACTGTTGGAAGAAAATTAAGCCTTTGGCATTTTATTGAGCAACTACATTGATATGACTGACAAAAGAAAGTAATAACAAATTGCAATGGATGTATTGGTCTGCCACTGAAAATAATGTCATAATGTTGGCCCTGTGACTAATAATGCAGTTCTTTCAACATAGATGTTTACAGGTAACAGTGAAATAACAGAAAAAGAATTAAGCAGCAACACTCATCAGTAAACCAAAACAAGATGATTTGCATAGCAGAATGACTTCATCCACAGTTGACTGTTGTCTTTAGCCTCTGAGCAAAAGAAAGCTCTAGAATAAGCCGGTACCATTTACAAGCTTCAAGATTTGCTGCCAATTTGTACAAAACAAAGTAAACTTCTGGCAGGACTCCTACATACCATAGTGGTTAAAGATGCTATCGTCCCACTCTGGTTATCACTACAAGGCTTGAAAGATTAATGTTTCTCTCTGACATCCTATTTTCTTTAACTAATAGAATATTTAATTTAAAACTTTAAAAATACATTTTCAGAAAGTGCCACGCTGGTTATCTACAGTCTTTTCACAAACCCACAGTTAATTCTTTCTCGTTCCTTTTTTCCTCACTGTTGTGGTTTAACCCCAGCCAGCAACTAAGCACCACGCAGCCGCTCACTCACTCCCCCCCCACCCAGTGGGATGGGGGAGAAAATTGGGAAAAGAAGCAAAACCCACGGGTTGAGATAAGAACGATTTAATAGAACAGAAAAGAAGAAACTAATAATGATAATGATAACACTAATAAAATGACAACAGCAATAATGAAAGGATTGGAATGTACAAATGATGCGCAGCGCAATTGCTCACCACCCACCGACCGACACCCAGCTAGTCCCTGAGTGGCGATCCCCCGCCCCCACCTCCCCGTTCCTATACTAAATGGGACATCACATGGTATGGAATACCCTGTTGGCCACTTTGGGTCAGGTGCCCTGGCTGTGTCCTGTGCCAACTTCTTGTGCCCCTCCAGCTTTCTCGCTGGCTGGGCATGAGAAGCTGAAGAATCCTTGACTTTAGACTAAACACTACTTAGCAACAACTGAAAACATCAGTGTTATCAACATTCTTCACATACTGAACTCAAAACACAGCACTGTACCAGCTACTAGGAAGACAGTTAACTCTATCCCAGCTGAAACTAGGACAGTATCCACCCCTTATTCTATACCATTGACGTCATGCTCAGTTCCCATACCTTTAGTTACATCCTGGTCAATCATCATTACCTTTTCCATCCCTTTAAGACATATGAACAATGAGATATAGAGAGAGAGAGATATATATATGAATGTATACACACACAGAGATATCATTCCTTTAGTTTATGGGTTATGTTCATTAAATGTTCGTTGAGTTCATTTAGTTCCCGACTCTGGGCTCCATCTGTCATACCAGTCTTTCTGGGCAGGAGGGTTGGTGCAAAGTCCTCTCAGTTGGTAGAGCAGAATTGGGCTTCAGTGCAGTGTGACGAGCAGGTGACATTTGATGCAGCAGGAGGATGGTGTGCACCGTTGGATTGTTGCATGCTGGAGTCAGTTCTGGTTCCATCACTACTGTGCTTCGCTCAGTTTCATCACAGTTCATTCTTGCTTGATCTAAGTGATTCTTACTATAGTACTATGGATATAGCATATAACGATTACAGTAATGATAACATACAGTAGCAGGGTTATATAGCAACTAATATCATACAGTTTAATTCTGGCTATTCTCACCTAAAATTAAATCCCCTTGAGGCACACATCGGACTTCCCCATCTTTTCGCATCACCCACCAAGTGCCCCCAGGCCCTTGAGCAAAAGCAATCCCACGAATGGGTTTGCCTTTGCCTGAGGCAGGAGTAACCCAGACTGTCTTCCCTAACATATTTTTTATGTGCACTACAGGGACTTTATCTCCTTCTACAGTATGTAAAAATTCTGACTGGGCAGGGCCACCCCGATTGGCAGATCCTCTGGTGTTGACTAACCAGGTGGCTTTTGCTAAATGTGTATCCCAATGTTTGAAAGTTCCACCCCCCCGCATTGCTCTCAATGTAGTCTTTAACAGGCCATTGTATCGCTCAATTTTCCCAGAGGCTGGTGCATGATAGGGGATATGATACACCCACTCAATGCCGTGCTCTTTGGCCCAGGTGTCTATGAGGTTGTTTCGGAAATGAGTCCCGTTGTCTGACTCAATTTGTTCTGGGGTGCCGTGTCGCCACAAGACCTGCTTTTCAAGGCCCAGGATAGTGTTCCGGGCAGTGGCATGGGGTACAGAATATGTTTCCAGCCATCCAGTGGTTGCTTCCACCATTGTAAGCACATAGCGCTTGCCTTGGCGAGTTTGTGGGAGTGTGATATAGTCAATCTGCCAGGCTTCCCCATATTTATATTTCAGCCATCGCCCTCCATACCACAGGGGCTTTAACCGCTTGGCTTGCTTAATTGCAGCACATGTTTCACATTCATGGATGACCTGTGCAATAGTGTCCATGGTCAAGTCCACCCCTCGACCACAAGCCCATCTATATGTTGCATCTCTTCCCTGATGACCTGAGGTGTCATGGGCTCACCAAGCCATAAATACCTCACCCTTATGTTGCCAGTCCAGATCCACCTGAGCCACTTCAATCTTGGCAGCCTGATCTGCCTGCTGGTTGTTTTGATGTTCTTCAGTGGCCCGACTCTTGGGTATGTGAGCATCTACATGACGTACTTTTACAATCAGATTCTCTAGCCAGGACGCAATATCTTGCCACAGTGCAGCAGCCCAGATGGGTTTACCTCTGCGCTGCCAGTTGCTCTGCTTCCATTGCTGTAACCACCCCCACAGGGCATTTGCCACCATCCATGAGTCAGGATA
Organism: Harpia harpyja; assembly: GCF_026419915.1. Taxonomy (NCBI): domain Eukaryota; kingdom Metazoa; phylum Chordata; class Aves; order Accipitriformes; family Accipitridae; genus Harpia; species Harpia harpyja. Next base: position 35,997,863 of record NC_068968.1, read on the forward strand.
GAGATAGAGCACTGGCCACTTCTCTCTTTCCGCAGCATCTAACGCTAGCTGGATGGCTTTTACCTCTGCAAACTGACTCAATTCACCTTCTCCTTCAGCAGTTTCTGCAACTTGTCGTGTAGGACTCCATACAGCAGCCTTCCACCTCCGATGCTTTCCCACAATGCGACAGGACCCATCAGTGAACAGGGCATATTGCCTCTCATTTTCTGACAGTTTATTATAACAGTGGGGCCTCTTCAGCCCATGTCACCTCCTCCTCTGGCAACATTCCAAAATCTTTGCCTTCTGGCCAGTCCGTGATCACTTCCAAAGTTCCTGGGCAACTGGGGTTTCCTATGCGAGCTCGTTGTGTGATCAGTGCAATCCACTTACTCCACGTGGCATCAGTTGCATGATGTGTAGAGGAGACCCTCCCTTTGAACATCCAGCCCAGCACTGGCAGTCGGGGTGCTAAGAGGAGCTGTGTTTCAGTACCAACCACTTCTGAGGCAGCTCGAACTCCTTCATATGCTGCCAATATCTCTTTTTCAGTTGGAGTATAGCAGGACTCGGATCCTCTGTATCCATGACTCCAAAACCCCAGGGTTCGCCTTGGGTCTCCCCAGGTGCTTTCTGCCAGAGGCTCCAGGTAGGACCATTCTATCTAGTTGCTATATAGAGCACATTTTTAACATCTTGTCCTGCCCAGACTGGCCCAAGTGCTACTGCGTGAACAATCTCTCGTTTAATTTGTTCAAAGGCTTGTTGTTGCTCAGGGCCCCATTTAAAATCATTCCTCTTCCAGGTCACTTGATAGAGAGGGCTTACAATCAGACTGTAATTTGGAATGTGCATTCTCCAAAAACCCACAACACCGAAGAAGGCCTGTGTTTCCTTTTTATTAGTTGGTGGAGACATAGCTGCTATTTTGTTGATCACATCCATGGGGATCTGACGACGTCCATCTTGCCATTTTATTCCTAAAAACTGGATCTCCTGTGCAGGTCCCTTGACCTTACTTTGTTTTATGGCAAAACCAGCTTTCAGAAGGATTTGGATTATTTCCTTCCCTTTCTCACAGACTTCTTCTGCCGTGTTGCCCCATACGATGATTTCATCAATGTATTGCAGGTGTTCCGGAGCTTCACCTTTTTCCAGTGCAGCCTGGATTAGTCCATGGCAAATGGTGGGGCTGTGTTTCCACCCCTGGGGCAGTCGATTCCAGGTGTACTGGATGCCCCTCCAAGTGAAAGCAAACTGTGGCCTGCACTCTGCTGCCAAAGGAATGGAGAAAAATGCATTAGCAGTGTCAATTGTGGCATACCACTTGGCTGCCTTTGACTCTAGTTCGTATTGAAGTTCTAGCATATCTGGAACAGCAGCACTCAGCGGCGTTATGAGTTCATTCAGGCCATGATAGTCAACTGTTAGTCTCCACTCCCCATTAGACTTTCGCACGGGCCATATGGGACTATTAAAGGGTGAGCGAGTTTTGCTGATCATTCCTTGGCTCTCCAGTTGACGAATCAACTTGTGGATGGGAATCAGGGAGTCTCGGTTGGTGCGATATTGGCGCCGGTGCACTGTCGTGGTAGCAATTGTCACATGTTGTTCTTCAACCCTCAGCAACCCCACAATCGAAGGGTCTTGAGAGAGACCAGGCAGGGTAGACAGCTGTTCCGTGCCCTCCGTCTCCAAGGCAGCTATACGAAAAGCCCATCGATACCCTTTTGGATCCTTAAAATACCCTCTCCTGAGATAGTCCATGCCAAGGATGCACAGGGCCTCTGGACCAGTCACAATGGGGTGTTTCTGCCATTCATTCCCAGTTAGGCTTACTTCAGCCTCCAATACAGTTAACTCTTGGGATCCCCCTGTCACACCAGAAATACAGATGGGTTCTGCCCCTTTTATAACTTGATGGCATTAGAGTACACTGTGCGCCGGTGTCTACTAGAGCCTTGTACTCCTGTGGGTCTAAAGTGCCAGGCCATCGAATCCACACAGTCCAATAGACCCGGTTATCCCTTTCCTCCACCCGACTGGAGGCAGGGCCCCTCTAATTCTGGTCAGAGTATCCAGTATTCACTTCTCGTAAAATTGGCTCAGAAGTCCCTTCAAGAGGATCAGAAGTAAGATCAGCCCTTCTACTCTGTTTGGAAGCTGGAGCGGCATTTTTCCTGGGAGAATCCCCTTTTGTGGTGGTTTTTCCTCGCAACTCATGTACCCCTGCATTTAGGACCGAGGTAGTGTATTGGGTCTGGCTGAGATGGAGTTAATACTCCCCATAGCAGCCCTCATAGCACTGTGCTCTGCATCAGTAGCTAGAAAGGTGTTGATAACACACCAGTGTTTTGGCTACTGCTGAGCAGTGCTGGCACAGCATCAAGGCTGTCTCTCCAACATTTTTGTCCCCCCCTCAATGGCAGGCTTTGGCAGGGCGAGATCTTGGGAGGGGACATAACCAGGACAGCTGACCTAAACTAACCAAACAGATATTCCATACCATATGACGTCAGCTCAGATATAAAAGCTAAGTAAAGGGAGACGGAAGGGGGGGCATTTTTGTCTTCCAGAGCAACCACTACGCGTTCTGAAGCCCTGCTTCCCAGGAAGTGGCTAGACATCGCCTGCTGATGGCAAGTAGAGAATAATATCATTTGTTTTTCTTTGCTTTCACGCGCGACCTTGGCTTTCACTTTATTAAACTGTCCTTATCTTGACCCACGAGCCTTTTGTTATATTTTCTCCCCCCTGTCCAGCTGAGAAGGGGGAGTGATAGAGCGGCTTTGGTGGGCACCTGGCATCCAGCCAGGGTCAACCCACTACAGGTAGGTTTTCCATCCCATTTCCTCATGTCCTCTCCATGATCACATAAGTAAAACCACAGGGCACCTCATGATGTGTACCTTCTATATTCTCTCGCTTGGGCAGAGGAACGGTCACTCCTAATAGCTGAGACATTGGTCTGTACAGGTGGGGAGTAGGACATATCCTCTTTGAATTGCTGGAAATCCTGGGACAGCTTCTCCACAGCTGAAATGCTGGCTTGTAGGGGGGAAGAGAGATTTTCTTCGTATTGCCAGAGTTGGCAAGCCACTTCATCCTCCATCAGTGCGTCTTCATCTTTCCAGGTCATTATTGCCAGTGAGTTGGCATAGGATGATGGTGCGCTCCGTGCAAACTTCCACCATATGGGTCATGTGCCTGGGACTTCGTCTGGATCTCTGGGTAATTGTGCGTTGTCCGAGTCATAATGAATCATCTCTAGCATGGCTAATTCCCTCAGGTATTGGATACCTCTCTCCATGGTGGTCCACTTGCCTGGTTGACATACAACATCTTCCTTGAAGGGGTACCTTTCCTTCACACTTGACAGGAGTGGCCTCCAGAGGCTGAGGGCTTGTGTCCCTTTTCCAATTGCCTTGTCAATGCCACCTTCCCTGGCAAGTGATCCCAGCTGCTTAGCTTCCCTGCCCTCTAATTCCAAGCTATTAGCCCCAATGTCCCAACATCAGAGCAGCCAGGTGATAATGTGCTCACCTGGACAACGGCCGAAATCTTTTCGCATATCCCGCAGCTCTCAGGGATAGGGTTCGGGTTATTACCTCTGGTTCAGCCTCTTCCTCTTGTTCCCGTGATGACCCTGGTTCATCTTCCTCCTTCGCTAAGCAAATTGATTTTTTTGTATATGTCGTTTTCTGTATGGGGGCAACTGATACTGGTGCAGGTTGGTTCGCTGGTTCAGCTGCAGTGCCTGTGGCCTGGGTTGGAAGAGCCACAGTGCCTGTTGGGGGGGTAGGAGTGGCCACAGTGCCTGTCGCTTTGTTGTCAGATCCAGAGACCTTCTCTTCCCCTTGAGGGTACTGAAGAGTGTTGAACAGGGCTCAATAGGCATGGGCCAGGCCCCAGCACGTTGCAGTGATTTGTGTCTCCCTGGAACTGTCAGGGTGACATCATACTTTTTCCAAATATTTTACTAGTTCTTCTGGATTCTGCACTTGTTCAGGGGTAAATTTCCAAAACATTGGAGGTGCCCACTGTTCTAGATACTTGCCCATACTACCCCACACACCCTGCCACTCATAATTATCCAGCCTTGGGGCAGACCTCTGAGTGATCTTCTTAAATAGTTGTTTAACCTTAAACAAGAGCTGAATCACATTCAGGAGCGTGCTAATTCCTAGCAATAGGACCACGCTGGTCTCAGCATCCCAAGGGTATTCAAATTTTTCAAAATTCTCAAACACCATTGTAACTGGACTGGATGAGAAGGGAAAGAGGAGGAAAGGTGTCTCACCCATAGATTGGCACTCCGAGGAGAAAAGGTAAATGGTGTAATTATTAATAGTTTCCCACAGATGGCTCCCGAAATATAGAGGTGACAACAATGCTGAGTGCAAATATCGGATTAGTCCCACAACCAATAACTTTATCATACCATAAGCCAGTATTACACAATACATCAAAGCGAAAACCTTAATCCACCTCCCACAGATGATAAGCCGCAGCACAGGGACTACATACAGCAAGCGAGGTGATACATAACAGAACTTTAAAAAACAGAGCAACAACTCTAAGAACACATAAATCAACATAATGACCAGCGACTATTAGACCAATATAATGAATGCTTGTAACAAATTTGTTTTAACAAGCTCTGGTCATGTTTGTTGTTATCTCAACCCTTCGTGCCCCACGTTGGGTGCCAAAATGGACTGTCGTGGTTTAACCCCAGCCAGCAACTAAGCACCATGCAGCCACTCACTCACTTCTCCCCCCACCAAGTGGGATGGGGGAGAAAATCGGGAAAAGAAGTAAAACTCGTGGATTGAGATAAGAACGATTTAATAGAACAGAAAAACAGAAAAGATGAAACTAATAATGATAATAATAACAATAATAAAATGACAATAATAATAAAAAAAGGATTGGAATATACAAGTGATGCACAATGCAATTGCTCACCACCTGCCGATTGATGCCCAGTTCGTCCCCGAGTGGTGATCCCCCGCCCCCACTCCCCCCAGTTTATATACTAGATGTGACATCACATGGTATGGAATACACCGTTGGCCACTTTGGGTCAGCTGCCCTGGCTTTGTCCCCTCCCATCTTCTTGTGTCCCTCCAGCCTTCTTGCTGGCTGGGCATGAGAAGCTGAAAAATCCTTGACTTTAGACTAAACATGACTTAGGAACAACTGAAAACATCAGTGTGTTATCAACATTCTTCTCATACTGAACTCAAAACATAGCACCGTACCAGCTACTAGGAAGACAATTAACTCTATCCCAGCTGAAACCAGGACAGAGACCAAGCTGAGTGGTGAGTGGACACATCAGAAGGGAGAGCCATCTTACAGAGAGACCTGGACAGGCTGGAAGAGTGGGCAAACAAGAACAGTGTGAAGTTTAGCAAAAAGACAAGTGCAAGGTCCTGCACCTGGGATGACATAACCAAAGAGCCCAGTACAGGCTAGGATCTGTGTGGCTGGGGAGCAGCCTTGCTGAAAGGGATCGATCTGGGGGTCCTGGTGGACAACAAGCTGAACATGGGTCAGCAGTGTGCCGCTGCAGCAACAAAGGCAAATGGGATCCTGGCCTGCATCTGCAGGGGCATTACTAGCAGAGATAGAGATGTGATCATCCCACTCTACTCAATGCTTGTCAGGCTGCACCTGGAGTACTGTGTCCATTTCTGGTCCCCACAATTGAAGGAAGATACGGACATACTGGAAAGGGTCCAAAGGAGGGCCACGAAGATGATCAAAGGGCTGGAGAACCTGTCCTATGAGGAAAGACTGAAGGAGTTGAGTCTTTTCTCCCTGGAGAAGAGAAGGCTCAAGGGGGATCTCATCACAGTATTCCAGTACTTAAAGAGTGGTTACAAAGTGGCTTTCTCTTCACAAGGAGCCACATAGAGAGGACATGGGGCAACGGGTACAAGTTGCACTGGGAGACGCTTAATCTCCATATAAGAAAGAAATTTTTTACAGCGAGAACAATCATTCACTGGAACAACCTCCCCAGGGACCTGGTGGAGTCCCCATTGCTGGAGGTTTTCAAGATGCGATTGGACAGAGTGCTAGATAATCTCATCTAGGCTCCCTTTCCCACAAAGGGTTGGACCAGCTGATCTTTCGAGGTCCTTTCCAACCTGGCCTGTTCTATGATTCTATGAAGATGATTTTAATGATGCAGTTTAGAGTTCAGCCCAATCAGAGAGATGCATCTGCAGAAATGGGAAAGTGAGAAACACAGGGGTGCTGTCACAGGTGTGTGTACAAGTAGTAAGAGCTTCTTCAGATAGTTTTGCTACTAAAGCTAGCATCTTTTGAAATTATGCCTGCCAATAAGACTAGAATGAGGTGGGAACTGAAACCATTAAAAAGATAATAAATGATCCAAAAAAAAAAAAAGAGAAAGCACAGAGTGAACAGAATGGAAAAATATGCAATGCAACCTTATTCAGAAAAAAACAAAATGAAATCCACACGGCAGTTGAATGAGGCATGTTTCTAGTGATCATATAACAGTATCAGTCCAGTTGTCAGTGACCAGCAAAGGCCCAGACATATGCCTTATTCGAAGGTCTAGACCCAAATTCTCTTTCTTTGCTACCTACAGCCAGTGTTTCATTCGTGTCCCCACCCAGGATCCTGGCCTTTATTTCCTTGCATGAATCACTGAACTTCTGCCATTAAACTGCTTGAGAACTGCAAGGCTTGGACTGGAGTACACCTTGTGCAGAGGACTACTCTGTCAAATCCCCATCCCGATTTCTTTCTGTTCTTTTCTCCTGTCCCAGACTCCTTGTCCCAATAGAGTACTTTCTTTACCTCCTCTGTTTCTTGTCTTCTCTGCATTCAAGGCAGGAGGCTTTCCTCCTTTGCATTTCCAGAAGGCTCATTAAAGACTGCTTGTCAATTATAGTTCTCACTCTCACACTGACTGACAAGAAGTGGGAACAGCAATTGTTGGATAAAAGTCATGCTTTGCTGTGGACTTCAGCATCCCCTGTGCAAGGGGTATAGACTGTATAGTCTATGCACTAAGAACAGTGAGAGGCATGCTCAGTGAGGGTGAATAATCTCAAGATATTAGCTGCTGAACACATCTATGGAACACTGATCTGCAAAATTCAAACAGAAAAGTGCTGGAAAATTGAAATGAACCACAACCCAGTAGAGAGGCTGCCAGAGCTAGTGAGCTGGAGGGGTTTTCAGAGCTGGGAAAGGACTAGAGAGGAAAGAAATGTTTCAGGACTAGGTAGGCAAAATAGTGAGAACAGAGGCAATTAGACTAAATAGGAGGAAAGTGAGAATACAGAATGAAGTCAGATACTCAACCAGAAAAATTTGGAACTAACAATAGAGGAAGGATTTAGGGATTCATATCAATAAGTAAAGGGCAAGACGGAGACACATGGAAACTTCAATTTGAGCAGTTAGTCAGATATTGATTTTGATCAGAAGGAATGATGAAATGAGATAAAAGGCACAGGTTGTGACTACAGTGATGAAAAAGACCATCTAGTGCCCTTGCACACAGAAAAAAAACCTTTCCCAAGTGTGGTGTGTACAGACAAGCTATTTGGCCTCCCATAGAGCACAGAGGCAAGCTCGCCTACTGACTGTATGTGGCCCACATACAGGAAGTATGCTGGATATAACACACCACTGCTGATAGTCCCTCCAGTGCTCTCTCACCTCTCACTTTGTGCCCAGACTGCTTATCTCATAGCCCTGTTGGAAAGAAACAGTTTAAATTAGTACAAGGCACAGGTTAGGAATGAAGGAGTTCTTGTTTTATTAGGGAGGGAGTGCAGTCCCCCATAAGGATGTGGCTGTGATGTACCTACTCAGCAAAACTTTGCAGTTCTGAGTTCACAATGAAATGGGTTCAAATGCACCACAATATGCCCAATGCCAAATGTTCCCACACTAGCTGTGATTGCTAGTCGCTTCAGTGGGCTCAGCAAAGAGAACGCTGCTCATAGAGAAAATGTCCATGGAGACTAAGTCCCTCTTTTTTCAGAGGCTGTTTTCAGGTATAGCATAGCTATGGAAACCTTTCTGTTAGGTTATATGATACAATGCAGTATTATGAAGAGATGATTAGACCCATTTATTCAGAGGAAAACTGTGTATTTATCAGGTCTACTAAGTCCTAGTAGCTTTGGTGTCTCTGTATAAAATGTTCTGTTACATTGTCGTGGTTTAACCCCAGTCAGCAAGCAACTAAGCACCACGCAGCCGCTCACTCACTTCCCCCCCCACCCAGTGGGATGGGGGAGAAAATCGGGAAAAGAAGTAAAACTCGTGGGTTGAGATAAGAACGGTTTAATAGAACTGAAAAGAAGAAACTAATAATGATAATGATAACACTAATACAATGGCAACAGTAATAAGAAAAGGATTGGAATGTACAAATGATGCACAGTGCAATTGCTCACCACCCACCGATCGACACCCAGTTAGTCCCTGAGTGGCGATCCCCCCGCCCCCACTCCCCCCAGTTTATATACTAGATGTGATGTCACATGGTATGGAATACCCCGTTGGCCACTTTGGGTCAGCTGCCCTGGCTGTGTCCCCTCCCAACTTCTTGTGTCCCTCCAGCTTTCTCACTGGCTGGGCATAAGCTGAAAAATCCTTGACTTTAGACTAAACACTACTTAGCAACAACTGAAAACATCAGTGTGTTATCAACATTCTTCTCATACCTAACTCAAAAACATAGCACTGTACCAGCTACTAGGAAGACAATTAACTCTATCCTGGCTGAAACCAGGACAAAGCAAAGTTGGAAGTAGATACTGAAAAACACAACAGCATGGTTCTATTTTTTGCTTATAGTTTGTGCCTTTTGTGTCAGAAACCACCCCCCCCCCCATCTATAGCAGGAAAGAAGGAAGTCAAGACAACAGTAAAATTCACAGAGAAAAGATCAGAAAATAGATTTTTCATTTTTGCTCATTTCCCCCACCCTCCACGGGAGGGTAAAAGTGAGAAAACTTGTGGGTTGAGATAAGGACAGCTTAATAGGTAAAGCAAAAGCTGTGCGTGCAAACAAAGCAAAATAAGGAATTCATTCACTACTTCCCATCAGCAGGTAAGTGTTCAGCCATCTCCAGGAAAGCAGGGCTCCATGACGCATAATGGTTAATTGGGAAGACAAACACCATAACTCCAAACGTCCCCCCTTTCTTCTTCTTCCCCCAGCTTTATATACTGAGCATGACATCATGTGGTCTGGAATATCCCTTGGGTCAGTTGGGGTCAGCTGTCCCAGCTGTGTCCCCTCCCAACTTCTTGTGCACCCCCAGCCTACTCGCTGGTGGGGTGGTATGAAAAGCAGAAAAGGCCTTGACTCTGTGTAAACTCTGCTCAGCAGTAACAACATCATCTCGGCATTATCAATACTGTTTTCATCACAAATCCAAAACATAGCCCCATACTAGCTACTATGAAGAAAATTAACTATCCCAGCCAAAACCAGCACAGTATTTTACTATTTCTATTTTAATTTTATTAGGAAAAGAGTAGTTTTAAAGGTAAAAGAGTAGAGGTCTGGAGGGAGGGGAAAAGGTGCTCCCTGTGTGACTTTCTGTAAAACATTTAACCTCTCATATTTCAGGTTCCTGTCATAAGAATGATGGTTGCCTGATTCTGTAGGACACCTTAAGTTTGTCAAGAGAAAAAAATATTTTTTGAAATTATAAGAGTACTTCTCATATTCTTTCCAAATAGTAGTGAATCCTTGCAGTACCTCTGTTAGAATTTTATAGAGACTTATTCTAATTTTCAGATAACAAAGAGTAGATCTATAGGTTGTTCAAAGCCACTGTGGTTGCTCTAAGGTTTAGTCTGACAAGCAACAGTACCAGCTTACATAGTTGCTAGTTTTCTTACATCCTATCAGGGCACCACCAGTTGTTGGTTCCTTTCCTGCCTGATGGTTCCCCAGGCTCTTGTGCTTGCAGCTCTCTGCATTCTGTGTCAGCATGAGCATTTGTACAGATACATGGCAAACCATTTCTTTTTCAGGTCAATATGCATTCTGATTCAAAGAAACTAACTCAATAGTTTGATTAACTATTAAGTAGGTATTCTTTATTGGCAGCGCTGGATGCACGGGGGATCGTTCCACCTATCGTGCACACCGTCGGGCCTAATTGTGCAGGTTAAGTACATATTCTACATACATATTCACTAGATTTCTGAGAAATGTTATACATATTCATTAGTTTTCTGGGAAACTATTAGCATATGCAAATGTCCTTTACACAGGCGCATTGAAGGTCTCTGGTGGTCTTCAGGAGTCCTCTGGTGGTCTTCCATAGTCTTCCTCACTTGTCCGCTATTTGACCCTCCTCAGGTGATTCTGCGCAGTATGGTCCTTTACATGTTTTGATACCTCAGTGTTTGTTAGTGCTCCTATTATCTAAGTTTTCATTAGTAGTTTAGAACCATATGGCTAGTTTAAGCTAAATTATCTACAAGGACGAGAACAAAGGCAGGAGTTGTTATCTTTTCCGGCCCTATCTATTCAAGCAAGGCCTCTACTTGTGCCTTCTTAACAAGATCGTAAGTTCATCAAACATTTAATTAAGTTTTGTGATCGCTCATGGTTCCTTCTTGCTCATCATTCCCAAGTGCCAGTCTCTGACAGGCTTAATCCTTGACAAACACCAGTCCTTGGTATGTAAAGTTACAGAGAGACAATCATTAAGCAATAAGCAGTTCGTTCTCTATATCAATCCCCCCTTTTCTTTAAACCTTTGCAAATTCTTTTGCAACTATAGGATTCCACTACTTCCGAGAGACCGTGTAAAGTATTTTCCGGTTTCTACTTGATGTCTGATTTTATTTCGTTTCCAACTTTCGTAATTTTCTACCGTGCTCTGACAACACCACACAAAACACTTAAGCATAATGCAGACCATCATTCCTAAAGTCATTAAAATTATAACCATAATAAAAATTTGCTTTAGCTATCCAAAATTTGGCAGCCAGGATGTTAGTTTGTCCCACAATTCTTTAAATCCCCATGAGAGGTCATCCTTTGTTATCTCATGTAACATTTTGGTCTGTTTCCAAATTTCTTCTAAGTCGGTGGAGATTCTTCCACTTTGATCTATATACATGCAACAACTCGTATTTATAACTGTGCATACTCCACTCTGAGAGGTCAATAATAGATCTAATGCCATTCTATTTTGTTGTACAATTTGAGATAAACTGGATATTTCTAATTGTTGGGCTCTTATTGCATCAATTGTTTTATTCTCAAGGTTTTCTATTACTGCCGAAATGTTAACTATGGCTTTTTCTAACTCACTCACTCCCAACCATGGAAGAAACCATCGGACAAAACTATGAAAGGCAGTAGGCCTCCTTACTAAAGGATTCTCAACATCTCGTCTAATCTTTCGAAAGTGTGTTCGCACCCATCCTTTTGGTGGAGAACTGTGTATAGTCATATTTGGAACCACTGCTCCCAAAGTACATGTTCCCATCCAATTCTTTGGTAAAACTTTCCGGGCAGTGTCATTGCATAGCCAGTACCATCCTTTTCCTTCCGGCACTGGCCATGCTGTAGTATTAACAGAAGTTGAAGTTCTAATATCTATAGTTTTGTTACAAACTGTATGATTCCCTACATATGTCCCATTAACACAGTCAATTTTTCCAAGTCCTCTAGGTGGATTACATCTCTGTACACACGTACAATAAGGCTCCTGGGCCTCAGGACTAGTTATTTCTAATTTCCAGACTTCGTCATTGTCAGTATACCATGTGGTACTTTCCCAAAGATTGGTCCAGGAGTGATTTCTTGGTATCGGAATACCAATTAGCAAGATTCCTTTTTCCCCATGTTTTGGCATGTGAGTACATATCCAACAGTCAGTTCTGTTCAGGATTTGGGAAACATTTTGTGTCAAGGAAAAATGTGAGTTCAAGTTCCATCGAGCTTCATTTGAACCGAGTAATAACTCTGTTACCATCATGATCTGGAGAATCGCAGACCTGTGGGTCCTGTAGGGATGGCCGTCCATGGTCTCTCAGGTGCTCTCTTTACTCTTGAATAGTGAATCCAGGCCGGCTGTTCCTTGATCTTAATGGCGGTGAAGGTCGTCAGCAACACTTGATAGGGTCCGTCCCATTTCTCCTCCAGAGGTTGTCCTGAAAAAATCTTTACATATACATAATCACCCGGTTTAAAGGGATGGATTGGTTGATCTAACCCTCTAGCTCTGGTTCCTAAAACTTGTTTATCTATATTTTCCAACTGCTTCTGGAGGGATACCATGTAGTCACACAAATACCCTGCACCCAGTTGGGTTAAATCTTCTCCTGTAAATTGAAATTGATATGGTCTCCCATACAATATTTCAAAGGGACTTAAATTTTCCTTTGTTTTTGGTTTCACTCTCATTCTAAGCAATGCCAGGGGAAGAGATTGGGGCCAAGTTAGATTAGTCTCCTGACCTATTTTTGCTATCTGTTGCTTAATTAAATGATTCATCTTTTCAACTTGCCCACTTGCTTGAGGTCTATGTGGGGTATGTAACTGCCAGTCTATCCTTAACGTTTGGCTCACCTGCTGTACTACTTTGGCACAAAAATGAGAACCTCGATCAGAAGATATTGTTGCTGGAATTCCGAAACGAGGAATGATTTCATTCAACAATATCTTAGTTACTTCTCTTGCTTTGTTTGTTCGGCAGGGGAAAGCCTCTGGCCAGCCTGAAAATGTGTCAGTCATGACTAACAAGTATCGGTACCCCCCTTTTCTTGGGAGTTCCGAAAAATCAATTTGCCACTGTTGTCCTGGATAATTTCCTTTGCCAATTATCCCCAACTTTACTTTATTCGCTACATTAGGGTTATTACGTAAACAAATTTCACACTGTTGAGATATTTGTTTCACCATTGTATACAGATTGCGTCCTATTAATTTCTGATTTAGGCTTTTGTATAGGGCATCTGCTCCCCAATGCGTCTTATTATGTTCAGTTAAAACTGTTGTCCATATTAAATTGGATGGTATTACTATACGATTATCTGCTAAATGAACCCATCCATCTGACTCTACTTTACCATCCAGATCTTCAATTAATTTTAGGTCTTCCTTCGAATAATTTGGTTTCTGATTTGTACTTACAGTTTGGATTTTACCGTCTGGTATTAAGGATAATGTCTCTGCTTCCACTTCTTCCGCCACCCGCCTAGCCTCATAATCTGCTAGTCGATTTCCAATTTCTGAATCTGTGTTTCCTTTTTGGTGTCCTCGACAATGCATGATAGCTACCTTTTCTGGTTGCTTTACGGCTTCTAATAGTTTTAAGATTTCTTCTGCATGTTTTATTTGCTTTCCTTGAGCAGTTAGCAATCCTCGTTCCTTCCAAATTGCACCGTGAGCGTGAACTACTCCGAATGCATATTTAGAATCTGTCCAAATGTTTATCTTTTTCCCTTTTGCCAATTCCAATGCTCGGGTAAGGGCAATTATCTCCGCCTTTTGGGCTGAAGTTCCGGAAGGCAATGACTTAGATTCAATTACCTGTTGGGTGGTTGTGATTGCATATCCTGCTTTACGTTGTCCCTGTTTTATAAAACTACTCCCGTCGGTATACCAGGAGTTTTCAGCATCCTCCAGAGGTTCTTCTTTGAGGTCTGGTCGACTGGAATATATAGCTTCTACTGTTTCTATGCAGTCATGTGTCACTGGTTCATCCAAAGTTCCACTAAGAAAAGAGGCTGGATTGACAATGTTAGTAACTACAATTTCTACATCATCTTGTTCTACTAACACTGCTTGGTACTTTAAGAATCTCTGGGGTGAGAGCCAATGGCTTCCTTTTTGTTCCAAACCCGCTGAAACTGTATGGGAGACTAACACCGTTATTTTCTGTCCCATGGTAAACTTTCGGGCCTCTTGAATATTGATAACAACTGCTGCAACAGCTCGAAGGCAGCCAGGCCATCCTTTGCTTACCTCGTCCAGTTGTTTGGAGAAATAAGCTACAGCTCGTTTATAGGGACCAAGTCTTTGTGCTAGTACTCCCAAAGCTATTCCTTGTCTCTCATGAGAAAACAGCCAAAACGGTTTTGAAATATCTGGCAGTCCCAGAGCAGGAGCTCTCATTAGTTCTTGTTTGAGTTGCTTAAATGCGTTTCGTGCTTCTCCAGTCCAAGTTAATTTTGACTGGTCTCTCTTTATCAATTCATATAATGGCTTTACCAATAATCCGTAATTATATATCCAAAGGCGACACCAACCTGTCATTCCCAGAAAGGTCCGCAGCTCTTTTACCGTTTGGGGTTCCGGGGTTCGGCAAATGGCTTCTTTTCGCTCGGTCCCGAGCTCCCGTTGTCCTCCCGAGATTTCAAGTCCCAGGTAGGTCACACGCTGTCGAACCAGCTGGGCTTTCTGTTGAGAGACTCGATATCCACTTAAACCCAAAAAATTAAGAAGATTCACAGTCCATCGAATACAGCTTTCCCTGGTTTCAGTAGCTATTAAGAGATCATCCACATATTGTAACAAGATTCCTTCATTGTCTGGAGGTACCCAAGTTTCAAGCTCTTTCGCCAATTGATTTCCAAAGATAGTGGGGCTATTCTTAAAGCCTTGAGGTAATACTGTCCACGTTAGCTGAGTTCCTCTTCCGGATTCAGGATTCTCCCATTCAAAAGCAAACAAATTCTGACTTTCTGCGGCTAAGGTCAGGCAGAAGAAGGCATCCTTCAAATCTAGCATGGTAAACCAAACTTGGTTATCTTTTAGTTTTGTTAACAAAGTATATGGATTTGCGACTACTGGATGTATATCTTCAGTAATCTTATTTATGGCTCTCAGATCTTGGACCAACCTATAGCTTTTCCCGTCTGCCTTTTTAATTGGTAGTATAGGTGTATTATATTCTGATTCACACTCAATCAATATTCCATATTGTAGAAACTTGTCAATTATTTCCTTGATCCCCTTCCTATCATCTATTTTCAGGGGATATTGCTTAACTTTGACAGGTTCTTCTCCTGGTATCAGCTTAATTACTATAGGGGCTGCATTTTTAGCTTTTCCTGGAACCTCAGAGGCCCAGACTCCAGGATATACTTGATCAACAATTTCCGGAGGTACTTCAAATTTTGGTTCAGCTTGTATTAATGCCAGGCTTAAAATGTTAATTAGCTGGTCTTCCTTGATTTTTAATTCCATTTTTCCTTTTTCAAAAACAATTTCTGCTTCCAATTGTTCTAGCAAATCGCGGCCTAACAAGGATTTTGGAGATCCGGGCAAAAACAGAAATTTGTGTATTCCTATTTGTTTACCCAATTTATATTTAAGCGGTTTTAGGAAATAAGCCTTTTTCTGCTGGCCAGTAGCTCCCACTACAGTCACAAGTTCTTCATCCTCCGGTATCAACCTTTGATTTAACACTGAATAGGACGCTCCCGTATCTACAAGAAAATCCACCTCTCGTTCTATTTTCCCTAGCTTAACTTTAACCAGTGGATCCGCTAGGGTGGATTCCCCCGGTCCCCCTCATTGACCAGAGGTAACATCGGCTACAACAGCTCGTGCTCCACTTAGCTTAGGACATTGTCCTTTCCAATGGCCTATTTCTTTACAATAAGCACATTGATCCGATCTTAAGGGCTGGCGTGAGCCTCCCCTCCTTCTAATTCCCCGACCCCTCCCACAAAGGGGGTTGTCCTGCTTTCCCAGCGCAGCTACAGTAGCTGCATCAATAGCTTTTCCCAGTTTTCGTCTCTCATCCCCCTCTCTGTTTCGATACGTTCTCCAAGCTTCCTCTATCAACTTCTCTAAGTCCCTTATCTCAGGCTCTTTTAGTTTCTGAAGCTTTCGTCTTATATCTTCTGAAGATTGTCCTAGAAACAAAGAGACTAACTGTTGTTTTCCTACTTCAGATAAGGGATCTAAGGTAGTAAATTTCCACATAGCTGCTCTTAACCGATCAAGAAACTCTGTGGGAGTTTCAGTCTGACCTTGTTTTACTGCATACAGACTTGACCAATTAACTGCTTTTGGTATCGCATTTTCAATACTGATCTTTATCCATTCTTGATATTTTTCAACAATCGGTAATCACTGTCATCATTAGGGTCCCATCTGGGGTGCCAGATTGATTCAAAGAAACTAACTCAATAGTTTGATTAACTATTAAGTAGGTATTCTTTATTGGCAGCGCTGGATGCACGGGGGATCGTTCCACCTATCGTGCACACCGTCGGGCCTAATTGTGCAGGTTAAGTACATATTCTACATACATATTCACTAGATTTCTGAGAAATGTTATACATATTCATTAGTTTTCTGGGAAACTATTAGCATATGCAAATGTCCTTTACACAGGCGCATTGAAGGTCTCTGGTGGTCTTCAGGAGTCCTCTGGTGGTCTTCCATAGTCTTCCTCACTTGTCCGCTATTTGACCCTCCTCAGGTGATTCTGCGCAGTATGGTCCTTTACATGTTTTGATACCTCAGTGTTTGTTAGTGCTCCTATTATCTAAGTTTTCATTAGTAGTTTAGAACCATATGGCTAGTTTAAGCTAAATTATCTACAAGGACGAGAACAAAGGCAGGAGTTGTTATCTTTTCCGGCCCTATCTATTCAAGCAAGGCCTCTACTTGTGCCTTCTTAACAAGATCGTAAGTTCATCAAACATTTAATTAAGTTTTGTGATCGCTCATGGTTCCTTCTTGCTCATCACTCCCAAGTGCCAGTCTCTGACAGGCTTAATCCTTGACAAACACCAGTCCTTGGTATGTAAAGTTACAGAGAGACAATCATTAAGCAATAAGCAGTTCGTTCTCTATATCAGTTCAGTTGCTTGAAGCATTTCACAGCATGCCTGCATGGTTTGTGGAAACACAACACAGGTACAGGGATGAGCTGCCAGGGAAAGTGGATGGTGTACTGGTGTACTCTTCCTCAGCAGGACTGCTGCTCCTCTACTGAAATATTGAACAATGTGCACTGTCATCAGCTTTTTTTTTTAAATGCAGTGACCATGCATGAACTTTGGAGGACATTTTAACACTAAACAAAATCAAATTATATTTGTAAAATGATGATCAGGATGGCCAAGGAGAATCTTGTGAGAAACTAGGAGGCATAGTTGGCAAAGGTTTGAGAGGCAGCTTCAGGGTTGCTCTTGTTTCTGTTTAATATTTGTGTTGCCTCAAGCCTTCAAAAGACTGATTAACAAATAAGGCGGCAGTGATAGCTTAAAGAAAAAAACCCTAAAACATGAGAAGTGTAGTATGCTTGCTATTCAAGGACTGTTTAGATTATGTGTACTCAAGGTAAAGCTTATCTAGTTTAAGACTGCTTACAATAGAGGATGCTTAAGGAGTGTTTGGATAATAGTCAAGGCACCAGATAACAGACATTTCAGAGTTACAGACTTGCTAATCAAGGACATACATCCTCCTTCGAGGGGTTGGCAAGAGAAACAAAGACCCTGGTGTCCTCAGATGATGCATGACCATAAAAGGACAAAAGGAGTAGGGGTATTCTTCCCCAAACGACCACCAAAGACCACCAGAGACCCCCCGCGCAGGCATAGAAGACTCTGGGATGATTGCTCAAGAGAACAACATGTCATGCTTGCTCAACATAACGAATATGCAATAGTTAGGTGGAACATATGTATTAGATAGGTGTGGTGTTTTAACTGTAGTGTCTAAGTACGGACTGAAAACCTCAGTAGGTGTGCTTGATTTGTGGAAATCTTCCACCTTGCACCCTGTGCAGAATAAAGCAATGTCTCCTCTCTAAACATACTTTGTGTGTTTCGGGAGTTACTTTCTGATCAGGTAACATTTGGATTCATTCCTGTAGCACCCAAACATCATCGAGGTGGGCCTCACCATGCAGGGGTTGCGCAGGCACATCCCTAAGCACCTCCTTGGCTCCAGGACCCTGAGGAGGCACAAAGGAGGTGCTGCAGACAGTGCCATACATGGGGCCTTGCTGCAGGCCTCGCACCTCACGCACGGCTCCCACAGTCTCAGCAGCAAGAGCGGCAGATTCCCGGCCCGATGGAAGAGGGGAGCCCTTGGGCGCAGGGAGTCCGGTGTCTGGGGCCGGCGGTAGCTCCGAGCGCTCGTTGCACGGATGAGAGCGAAAGGGGGCGGCAGGGCACAGGGCCGGCGCGACTGCCTTTTCCCCTGGCCCTCGGCGCTGCCGGGCGGTGGAAGGAGGGAAGGCGGGAGGAGGAGAGAGGGAGGAGAGAGGGAGGTAACCGAGCCTGACTGAACTGAGGCGCTCAGCTGCCAACACTCACACTGCCTGCTGCTGCTGCAGTGCTGCTCCGGGACTCCAGACAAGAGGGGGAGAGGGAAGGAGAGGAAAAGCGAGAAGCAGGAAAGGAGACAGAAGATCACTAGAAGGGGGAAATCTGAGAGAGGAGGGAAGAGCAGAGAGGGGAGAGAAGGAACCCTCCTCCCCAGAGAAGACTTTCCATGTAGCTGGGGACAGAGGGGGAAGACTGGAGCTCAGAACCCGTGATAAAAGCTTTCCAAGCAAGTTGAGCAATTTACTTAATCCCCGAAGAGCAGAGGGAGGAGGAGAGATCAATAATCATAATTGCTGATCATAATCATTATTCCCAGCCCCTCATAATTTAACCCCCAGACAGTTCAATGCACTATTCCAAGCTCTTCCTAGTTTCCTCCTCGGGATAACTTCGGAGGACTTTGCCGTCGGGTTCGCCTGGAGGTCAGCCTCGGAAGAAGGAAGTTTTGTGGGGGTTCTGCGCAGAGAAGATGGACTGGAACCGCCGCTGCTGCTGGGGAGGCGGAGGCGGTGGGGACCTTCTCTGCCGGCTCACTCTGGTGCTGGGGTTTCTGCTGCCCGCCTGCAGGACGCGCCTGTACACCAACCACTGGGCTGTGCGGATAACTGGGGGGCTACCGGAGGCCAACAGGATAGCTAGCAAATACGGATACGTCAATATAGGACAGGTAACCCTCCTTCCAACTACTTCCGAGTAGGCAGCGTCGGCGCAGCCAGCCGGTGGGGTCTGCTACTCGCCTCGCGGCTCCCGCTGCCACCCCGCGCCGCCGGGGCAGGGGACGGGCAGCTGCAGGGCGGGCTCCCTGGCCCCGGCGTCGCCCTTACCACGTCGCAGGCCCCGCCGCCGCGGGGAGGCCCGGAAAGCCTTCTGCCGCCCCGGCCTCCCGCCGCGGGGCCGGGCGACTGGAAGAAGTGATGCGTGGGGGCAGGTATAAAGGAGCTGCACCGGATCGAGTCAGCTTGTGCAGTCGCAGTGCCCCCTCTGCGGCCAGGTGCGGAGCGGGGCGCGAGCTGCGGAGCCGTTCGCAGACCGAGGGGTGGGGGTGGTGGCCGGGAGGCCCTGCCAGGGCTCTGCTTGCCTCCTCGCGCTGGTTCCGCGGCACCACCCCCCGCCCCCCTCAATCAAAATAAAAGAGGAGGTTCGCCTTTTATTGAGCGTGCGGTGTCCCCGGGAGCCAGGACGTGGCAGCTGCGGCCGTCTGCCCGCCCGGCACGGGTGGTATCTCGTCCCCCCTTTTGGCAGGGCGTGCGGAAGGGAAAGGTGACAAGGGTGGCCCTGGGGCTGCTTCCGGGCGTGCGCCGGCCGCTACAACTCGCGGCGAGCCTGGGGGCACACGGAAGCAGGGGTCCTACTGGAAAGGGGGAACATGAAGAAGGGGGCCGGGGCACTGCGGTGTGGAAGGAACCTTTGTGGGTCTACCCTGAAGGTCAGACCTGGCCAGCCTCCCTGGCAGGGCCCGTGCTCTGTCATGGCCCCCATGTTTCTGTTCCACAGTCCAATAGCCACTGCTTTCTGCTGGGTTTGTTGTGAAATGAGGGAAAAGAAGTCAGCTCTTGGATGCCAGTGCTCTTAAAGTAGAATTATACAGAACTTCCTTGATTTTTGCCTGATCAGTTAGGCAACACCTAACTGGTCAGAGTTAGGTATACATGTAACTCTGAAGAGTCCACAGATGTTTAGCTAGAAAACACCTGGAACTAGCTAGATCCAGAAAACAGTCCGTGAGAAAATTCTTGGATCCAGACAGATCCAGGAACTACAAGTGAGGAAACACCTGGTTCTCACTGGATCCAATCACACTGAAAAATTCTCTGCTGCTATAGCCTAGGCACAGTCGCTGTTAAAAACATAAGATCTCTTTTTTCTGACACATTTTCTGCCACAGTATCCTAGGCTTTCCTGACAGTTGGCCTCAAAATGTGAGCCACATATGCAGGGCTTATAAAACTGAATGCCTAAAAAATAAACAGGTCTGTTGCATGCTTGTGTGCAAATATCCAAGCACAGATCATCCAAGTGACACTTACCTGATTGTTATTTGTGTGGTAAAATGAGTTCCCACATACTGTCATGGACTCAAAAGTTTGAAGCATGTATCTCGACTGTTCCCAATTATTGCACACCTGAATTTTAACAGTTGTACAGTTTATTTAATATAAATAATTTACATAAGAAAAGCTGGAAAATAACATTGAGGCAGTACAAAACATGGTGTATAAAGACTGAGTACCAGCTTCCCTCTTGGAGCACTTGTGCAGGTAGGCAAGGCTATTCCCATTTGGAGGCACAAAAATTCAGGAGGAAGTTTTTGTGTCAAAATTGAATCCACATCTGGAAATTGTCATTTTTATAAGATGAAGGAATCCAAGAGTAAAGTTTTCTGCATTGATGTGTTTTATTTTTTTCTTATACATGTCTTTTGCTCAAGGTTTTTTTGTATATTCCTATCTGGGCCTTTACAATGCTGAAATAAGCAAGAGTTAGCTGGTTGGAGGATTCACTTCTTCCCCTTTTGTCTTTTGCCAGGCCAGCTGGCTAATTCAGGACCTGCTTTTTTATATCTAGCACATCCAAATCTCCTGTTGGATTAAGAAAAGAATGTAGTAAGCCACTATTGTCTTCTTATGTGTCAGTGAAGTGCCATGTACCCACCTATGACATATTAATAATGGATACGTTACTGATCAGGTGTACAGATAGGAATGAGAGAAAACAGAGACTATGAATAATGAACGACTGAAAAATACATTACTAGGTATACAGATGAAAAGAAGGCATATGTGAAGGGAGTCAATACTGTTATTTAGTTATGCAGATAGGGAGAATGCAAGTAGAACAGAAATGTAAGAATGTTAAATGATGCATGCATGAGAAGGAAAACTGTAGTAATAATATGAACTAGACTGATGGGTGAATTCTAGTCTTCTGGCTGTTACGAACCTTAAAGCACAAGAAGCAGGCAGTGAGCATACACAAAGAAATTCCACAGAGCTTCCTGTACGTAATTTGGATTTGGAGTGCTAGATTTCATTCTGTCCTGCCAATGTAGAGCTCAGAGCTCTACTGTTGTACAGTTATTATTTGTCTTAAGAAGTTTTATACATTTGCACAGTCTTACTTAGAATTTCTTTTCATGGGTATCTTTTTAGGATGGCCAGTTTTAGTTTCTGATCATTCCTAGCAAAATCATCTCCAGATGGTATTTCTTTCTCAGCATGTTCATTAGTATGGTGGGAATTCTGATGTTTGCAGTGAATCTGTTCTTCTTTTACTCCTACCCTATCCTTATACAATTTTATCAGACTGACCTGGTCACTAGATAGGACTTAGAATTGAAGAATTCAGAGTGCATAAGATAATCAGAATGTCTATGATCTGACCATACATGGTTTAACATATAAATTATGGTTCAAAGAGTATATCACTTGTTAGAGATGGGTGAAGAGGAATAAGGCAGTTGCATTTTAGAGAAAGGAAGCTAGGAAGAGTCAGGACTGATGAGTAGGATTTGGCTGCAACAGGCTTTTTGCATAGATTTGGAAAAGAAGGGCATTATTTGACTCATAACCAAAACAGGAAGTGCAAAAGAATCTATAAGAAGGGACAAGAATTGTCTGTTTATTATTGAGAGACAATTGGAAATAATTTAAAAATCTGTACTTGAGTGCAAGATGTTGAAAGACTTTTTTTTATCTGAATACAGTATCAAAACGCTAAAAGAGAGATAACCAGTAAGCAGAATTCTGTTAGAAGCAGGACTTCCCATGCTTAATGTCTGCATATTGTAGCAGCTATGGTCAGGTAGTTAAACTTTGGTTTTGCAGATAACATCTCTTCCAGTTAAGCTGAAACATTGTGATTAGAGCTGAATATGTCAGTAAGAGCTAAGCTGTTTGCTTTTGCTTGAAGACGGCAATTGCATAAAAGTACACATACCTAAATAATCTGAAATAGATGACAAAAAGTGTAGTGCATTAAGCATAATATTTCTGATTAAATTACATTAAATTTGAGAGGTCATATTTAAGAAGGAAGTGCAAAAATCAAAATCAAGGTCCCACTACAGCTGACCCAAAGAACTGACTCAGTACAAATGACCCAGAAAAATAAAGGAATTAAAATATTCTAGATAAAAGTTAATGAAATTGTGTGTAAAAAATGGAAGTCAGGTAGGGACAATTGCAAAGTTGCAAATCTGGAGGATTCTGACAACATACTTAATTGCATGATTAGAGCTGAAGGGAACAGTGGAAAAGAGGGGAGGGTTGTAGGTGTTATTCTTACCAGCTAGCTTGTCAGTTTTGAATGAGTGGAGATACAAGAAGCCATGAGAGAGAGATGTTAGGATAGTGTAGGAGTAAGGCAGTTAAGAGTAGGCAATATTTGGGTTGTGTTTGTGGAGAAATGACATTGAAATATACATTAAGTTGGTCAGTGGAGACAAGATGGTAGATACAGCAGCTGTGAATTGTAAACATCAGCCATGATCCCTTCTCTCAGTTTTTGTTATTTGGTGCATTCCTGGTAATAGACAGAATTTAGCCCTCCCTTTTGGTGCTCATGTGATTTCCAGTAAAATAATATTCAGCTGAGCCTTGAAATATCTGTAAGTCCATTTTCATTGCCATGATGATGCCAGGAAAGCTACAAAACCTGGCTGAATGATTGGACCAGTCAGTCAGAAATAGATGGATGAAAGGTATGTTAAAGGAGGCCTAGAGATCACCTGCTGCTGAGTAACTGAGTTCTGCAACTCACAGCTTCTGGTAAGCTCCTGTTGCTCTTAAATTCTCCTTGTGGTCTCTATCCCTTGTTACAACTTCCCAGAAATGTGAAGCTTCAGCTTCTCTGCTTATTGAAAAAAGGAGTTTTCCATGAACTTTTTGGAGATATGGCACAAAAGAAAAATAATTGTCTGTTACTCTGTACTTCAGGCTCCATATTCTGGTTCTTGTTTCCTATGAATTGCCCCAATGTACTGCTCATTTATCCGGTTTTTTCCTTACCATTGCCAATGTGAAATTGATAGTAGACATAGAAGTTTGGTTGTCCTTCACAGATATTTGAATTCTTACAGTGAATCTAGTGAGACTATCATTAATTTTCTTCATGTATGGCTTGAAAAAGCAAAGAGCAGCAACTTAGACCTATCATTATATCAACTGTTATTCAATTTCTGTTCAAAGACTCTTTTCCCCATAGAACTGAATGAAAGTTAGGTATCACAAAAATTGAGGCAGTAGATCACCTTATCAACTGAAGCAAGTGGGCAGGATATCCTTCTGAAAGTCTGTGAATTTGATTGCTCTAGTTAGTGCCACCAGTTTGGAACTTCTGACTTGAACAGTAGGGCCTGCTTGAGCTGACACTCAAATCAATAGGCCTTAAATGAAGGCCTATTAAAGGCTTTTCCCATGACTTGAAGCTTGAGTACTTAGTTACTGATAATGTAACATAACCACAGCTGCATTAAAGCTAATGGAGCAAACACAATGAAGCATCAGTCAGTATAAGCTACAAAAGAATTTGGAGACCAGTAACTAGTGGTGTACCCCAGGGGTCAATACTGGGTCTAGTCCTGTCTAACATCTCTCTCCGGGTAATTTGTCTTTTGGGCTGTTTGCGGCTTCACCAAGGGGAAGTCATGCTCAATCAACTTGATAAACTTCTATGATGAAATGACTGGCCTGGTAGACAAGGGGACAGCAGTGGATATTGTCTAGCTGGACTTCAGTAAGGCCTTTGACACTGTCTCCCATAAGATCCTCATAGACAAGCTGTATGGATAAGGAGACAGTGAGGTGGGTTGGAAACTGGCTGAATGGCCGGGCCCAGAGGGTGGTGATCAGTGGTGCAATGTCTAGTTGGAGACCAGTAACTAGCAGTGTACCCCAGGGGTCAATACTGGGTCCAATCCTGTTCAACATCTTCATTAATGATCTGGATGATGCGGCAGAGTGTACCCTCAGCAAGTTTGCTGATGACACAGAACTGGGAGGAGTGGCTGATATGCCAGAGGATCATGCTGCTATTCAGAGGGACCTGGACAGGCAGGAGAAATGGGCTGACAGGCACCTCATGTAGTTCAAGAAGGGGAAGTGCCAAGTCCTGCCCCTGGGGAGGAACAACCCCAGGCACCAATATATGCTGGGGGCTCACTGGCTGGAAAGCAACTTGGCAGAAAAGGACCTGGGGGTCCTGGTGGGCACCAAGTTGAACATGAGCCTGCAATGTGCCCTTGTGCCAAAGAGGGCCAATGGTATCCTGGGCTGCATTAGGCAAAGTATTGCCAGCAGGTCGAGGGGGGTGATCCTTCCCCTCTCCTCAGCACTGTTGAGGCCACACCTGGAGTCCTGTGTCCAGTTCTGGGCTCCCCAGTACAAGAGAGACATGGGCATACTGGAGAGAGTACAGCAAAGGGCCACGAAGATGATGAAGGGACTGGAGTATCTCTCCTATGAGGAAAGGCTGAGAGAGCTGGGACTGTTGGACTGTTCAGCCTGGAGAAGAGAAGGCTCAGGGGGGATCTTATCAATCTATATCAATACCTGAAGGGAGGGTGCAAAGACGACAGAGCCAGGCTCTTTTCAGTGGTGCCCAGTGACAGGAGAAGAGGCAATGGGCACAAGCTGAAGCACAGGAGGTTCCATGTGAACATAAGGAAACGCTTTTTTACTGTGAGGGTGACTGAGCACTGAAACAGGTTGCCCAGAGAGGTTGTGGAGTCTCCCTCCTTGGAGATATTCAAAAGCTGTCTGGACATGGTCCTAAGCAACCTGCTCTAGGTGGCCCTGCTTGAGCAGGGGGGTTGGACCAGATGACTTCCAGAGGTGTCTTCCAACCTCAACCATTCTCTGATTCTGTAATGAGTCCCAAGACCTCCTGTCTTCGATTGGGCTTTTGAATAGCGTAAACATGTAAAGTCATGGCTTAAATGCATAGATGTGATCTTTTTCTTTCCTCATCTATTTCAGACATGTCTGGCCTACCCTTCGTTCTGCAACGAGCATGGGGGGGGTGTGTGTGTGAGGTGAGAAAGAGAGGGAGATGGTGCAGGGTTCTTTCTGGATCTCAATAAGAAAGGCCTAACAACAAATGCCTACATAAAATATCTGTTTTAATAAGACAGAATAAGAAGAGGAATATGGATAGCAATTAAATCTTAACTTCCCTTCACATGCTGGGAATCCTGTGTTCGTGCAGCATCGGACAGATCCTGGATGGATTTTCTCATGGCACGCTCCGCAGATCCTGTTCATGGAGAGAGGTTCCTCCCTTGTGGCCAGTCAAGCTATTATATAATTTCCTTACATATATAATTTCCTTACAAGAAAACAACTATTCATAAAGGATGTTCACATGAGAACTTCTTGCTGCTCTTTTAGATAAAGACACACAGGTGGCATAATTGCCAATACCAAGTGGGAACTGCCTGCAGGCTCCTCTGTTACAATGAGCTGGCTGAGTTTATCTTGCGACCAAGGAATTTGTGCAGCACAACACAGGCCTAGGCCTACTCAGGTTAATTGTTATGTGAATCACTAACTCCTAAATGTGCAATGGTTTCTCAGTCAAGATCAATACATTCCACCCCTTGATCCACATACAGTTTACCTTTCCCAAAGATATTATAAGTTACAGATTATATTAATAAACTGTTCTGCTAATAGGAAGCTTCCTGACAGGTTGGAATATTATCTCTGTCACAACATCCACCAGTGTGCAGCAGAGGGATATTCCAGCAGATTCCCTTACAATGGCTACTCATGCTAACATAGGGGCTTCTCAAGCCCTAAGTACAAGGCCCAATATAGCAGACATGGCTTTTTCAAGATCACTAACTCCTTGAAAACAATGTCTTCTGCAAGGCTCCCAATACACCCTTGAACTGCAATTAGTAGCTTCTCTCGTGAACAAATCTTTGTCTCGTGAAAAGTTCCTCTCTGCTCTTCGTGAATGGGTCTTTTAAGAAAGCCAGGTAATAGCAATCCCTCTGGGGTTGTGATAAGGTAGTATAAGGCAAAGCAGCCAAAGAATGGCTCTAAGTTGCACACTGGATGGAGCAATGTGGAACATATTCTGTCCCCAGCAGTTCCCTGATTAAATATTTGTCCTGGTTTCAGCTGGGATAGAGTTAACTGTCTTCCTAGTAGCTGGTACAGTGCTATGTTTTGAGTTCAGTATGTGAAGAATGTTGATAACACTGATGTTCTCAGTTGTTGCTCAGTAGTGTTTAGACTAATGTCAAGGATTTTTCAGCTTCTCATGCCCAGCCAGCGAGGAAGCTGGAGGGGCACAAGAAGTTGGCACAGGACACAGCCAGGGCACCTGACCCAAACTGGCCAACGGTGTATTCCATACCATGTGACGTCCCATCTAGTATAGGAACGGGGAAGTGGGGGCAGGGATTCGCCGCTCGGGGACTGGCTGGGTGTCGGTCGGCGGGTGGTGAGCAATTGCACTGCGCATCATTTGTACATTCCAATCCTTTCATTATTGCTGTTGTCATTTTATTAGTGTTATCATTATCATTATTAGTTTCTTCTTTTCTGTTCTATTAAACCGTTCTTATCTCAACCCACGGGTTTTGCTTCTTTTCCTGATTTTCTCCCCCATCCCACTGGGTGGGGGGGGGGAGTGAGTGAGCGGCTGCGTGGTGTTTAGTTGCTGGCTGGGGTTAAACCACGACAGTCCTTTTTGGCGCCCAACGTGGGGCTCGAAGGGTTGAGATAACGACAAACCTGAGCAGAGCTTGTTAAAACAAATTTGTTATAAGCATTCATTATATCGGTCTAATAGTCGCTGGTCATTATGTTGATTTATGTGTTCTTAGAGTTGTTGCTCTGGTTTTTAAAGTTCTGTTATGTATCACCTCGCTTGCTGTATGTAGTCCGTGGGAGGTGGATTAAGGTTTTCGCTTTGATGTATTGTACAACACTGGTTTATGGTATGATAAAGTCGTAGGCTGTGGGATTAATCCGGTACTTGCACTCAACATTGTCACCTTTATACTGTGGAAGCCATCTGTGGGAAACTATTAATAATTATACCATTTACCTTTCCTCCTTGGAAAACCAGTCTATGGGTGGGATACCTTTCTTCCCCTCTCCTTTCTCCTTCAGTCCAGTTACAATGGTGTTTGAGAATTTTGAAAAATTTGAATACTCTTGGGATGTTGGGACCAGCACGGTCCTAGCCCTACTGCTAGGAATTAGCATGCTTCTGAATGTGGTTCAGCTCTCGTTTAAGGTTAAACAACTATTTAAGAAAATCACCCAGAGATCTGCCCCAAGGCTGGATAATTATGAGTGGCAGGGTGTGTGGGGTAGTATGGGCAAGTACCTAGGAGAGTGGGCACCTCCAGTGTTTTGGAAATTCACCCCTGAACAAGTGCAGAATCCAGAAGAACTAGTAAAATATTTGGAAAAGGTATGCTGTCACCCCGGCAGCTCCAGAGAGATACAAATTACTGCAACGTGCTGGGGCCTGGCCCATGCCTATCGAGCCCTGTTCGACACCACTCAGTACCCTCAAGGGGAAGAGAAGGTCTCTGGACCTAACAACAAAACGATGAGCACTGCGGTCACTCAAACCTCGGCAACAGGCACTGCGGCCCCTCCAGCCCCGGCGACGAGCACGGCAGCTACCCAAACCTCAGTGACAGGCACTGCAGTTATCCAAGACCCGGCGAGCGGTACTGCAACTGAACCAGCGGACCAACCTGCACCAGTATCAGTTGCCCCCGTACAGAAAAAGAAATATACAAAAAAATCAGTTCGCTTAGCGAAGGATGAAGGCGAACCAGGGTCATCACGGGAACAGGAGGAAGAGGCAGAACCAGAGGTAATAACCCGGTCCCTATCCTTGAGTGAGCTGCGGGATATGCGAAAAGATTTTGGCCGCCGTATAGGTGAGCATATTATCACCTGGCTCCTCCGATGCTGGGACAATGGGGCTAATAGCTTGGAATTAGAAGGTAGGGAAGCCAAGCAGCTGGGATCGCTTGCCAGGGAAGGTGGCATTGACAAGGCAATTGGAAGAGGGACACAAGCCCTCAGCCTCTGGAGGCGACTCCTGTCAAGTGTGAAGGAAAGGTACCCCTTTAAGGAAGATGTTATATGTCAATCAAGCAAGTGGACAACCATGGAAAAAGGTATCCAATATCTGAGGGAATTAGCTGTGCTAGAGACAATTCATCATGATCCGGACAACCCACAATTACCCAAAGATCCAGACGAAGTCCAATGCACACGACCCATGTGGCAGAAGTTTGTACGGAGCGCACCATCGTCCTATGCCAACTCACTGGCAATAATGACCTGGAAAGACGAAGAGGCACCGACAGTGGATGAAGTGGCTCGCCAACTCCGTCAATACGAAGAAAATCTCTCCTCCTCCCTACAAGCCTGCATTTCGGCTGTGGAGAAGCTGTCCGAGGATTTCCAGCAATTCAAAGAGGAGATGTCCTGTTGCCCACCTGTAAGGACCAATGTCTCAGCTATTAGGAGTGAGCGCTCCTCTGCCCAAGAGAGAGAATATAGAAGGTACACACCGCGAGGTGCCCTGTGGTTTTACTTATGTGATCATGGAGAGGACATGAGGAAATGGGATGGAAAACCTACCTCGGTCCTAAATGCACGGGTTCATGAGCTGCGAGGAAAAAACACCACAAAAGGGGATTCTACCAGGAAAAATGCCGCTCCGGTTTCCAAACAGAGTAGAAGGGCTGATCTTATTTCTGATCCTCTTGAAGGGACTTCTGAGCCAATTTTACGAGAAGTGAATACTGGATACTCTGACCAGAATTAGAGGGGCCCTGCCTCCAGCCAGGTGGAGGAAAGGGATAACCGGGTCTATTGGACTGTGTGGATTCGATGGCCTGGCACGTTAGACCCACAGGAGTATAAGGCTCTAGTAGACACCGGCGCACAGTGTACTTTAATGCCATCAAGTTATGAAGGGGCAGAACCCATTTCTATTTCTGGTGTGACAGGGGGATCCCAAGACTTAACTGTATTGGAAGCTGAAGTAAGCCTAACTGGGAATGAATGGCAGAAACACCCCATTGTGACTGGTCCAGAGGCCCTGTGCATCCTTGGCATAGACTATCTCAGGAGAGGGTATTTTAAGGACCCAAAGGGGTATCGATGGGCTTTTGGTATAGCTGCCTTGGAGACGGAGGGCACGGAACAGCTGTCTACCCTGCCTGGTCTCTCTCAAGACCCTTCGATTGTGGGGTTGCTGAGGGTTGAAGAACAACAAGTACCAATTGCTACCACGACGGTGCACCGGCGCCAATATCGCACCAACCGAGACTCTCTGATTCCCATCCACAAGTTGATTCGCCAACTGGAGAGCCAAGGAGTGATCAGCAAAACTCGCTCACCTTTTAATAGTCCCATATGGCCCGTGCGAAAGTCTAATGGGGAGTGGAGACTAACAGTTGACTATCGCGGCCTGAATGAAGTTACGCCACTGCTGAGTGCTGCCGTTCCAGATATGCTAGAACTTCAATACGAACTAGAGTCAAAGGCAGCCAAGTGGTATGCTACAATTGACATTGCTAATGCGTTTTTCTCAATCCCTCTGGCAGCAGAGTGTCGTCCACAATTTGCCTTTACTTGGAGGGGTGTCCAGTACACTTGGAATCGATTGCCCCAGGGGTGGAAACACAGCCCCACCATTTGCCATGGACTAATCCAGACTGCACTGGAAAAAGGTGAAGCTCCGGAACACCTGCAATACATTGATGACATCATCGTATGGGGCAACACGGCAGAAGAAGTCTTTGAGAAAGGGAAGAAAATAATCCAAATCCTTCTGAAAGCCGGTTTTGCCATAAAAGAAAGTAAGGTCAAGGGACCTGCACGGGAGATCCAGTTTTTAGGAATAAAATGGCAAGATGGGCGTCGTCAGATCCCAATGGATGTGATTAACAAAATAGCAGCTATGTCTCCACCAACTAATAAAAAGGAAACACAGGCCTTCTTAGGTGTCGTGGGGTTTTGGAGAATGCATATTCCAAATTACAGTCTGATTGTAAGCCCTCTCTATCAAGTGACCCGAAAGAAGAATGATTTTCAATGGGGCCCTGAGCAACAACAAGCCTTTGAACAAATTAAACGGGAGATTGTTCACGCAGTAGCCCTTGGACCAGTCCGGACAGGACAAGATGTTAAAAATGTGCTCTATACTGCAGCTGGGGAGAATGGCCCTACCTGGAGCCTCTGGCAGAAAGCACCTGGGGAGACCCGAGGCCGACCCCTGGGGTTTTGGAGTCGAGGATATCGGGGATCCGAGGCTCGCTATACTCCAACTGAAAAAGAGATATTGGCAGCATATGAAGGAGTTCGAGCTGCCTCAGAAGTGGTTGGTACTGAAACACAGCTCCTCTTAGCACCCCGACTGCCAGTGCTGGGCTGGATGTTCAAAGGGAGGGTCTCCTCTACACATCACGCAACTGATGCCACGTGGAGTAAGTGGATTGCACTGATCACACAACGGGCTCGCATAGGAAACCCCAGTCGCCCAGGAATTGTGGAAGTGATCACGGACTGGCCAGAAGGCAAAGATTTTGGAATGTCGCCAGAGGAGGAGGTGGCACGTGCTGAAGAGGCCCCGCTGTATAATAAACTGCCAGAAAATGAGAGGCAATATGCCCTGTTCACTGACGGATCCTGTCGCATCGTGGGAAAGCATCGGAGGTGGAAAGCTGCCGTATGGAGTCCTACACGACAAGTTGCAGAAACTGCTGAAGGAGAAGGTGAATCGAGTCAGTTTGCAGAGGTGAAAGCCATCCAGCTAGCATTAGATATTGCTGAAAGAGAAAAGTGGCCAGTGCTCTATCTCTATACTGACTCATGGATGGTGGCAAATGCCCTGTGGGGGTGGCTACAGCAATGGAAGCAGAGCAACTGGCAGCGCAGAGGTAAACCCATCTGGGCTGCCGCACTGTGGCAAGATATTGCATCCCGGCTAGAGAATCTGGTTGTAAAAGTACGTCATGTAGATGCTCACATACCCAAGAGTTGGGCCACTGAAGAACATCAAAACAACCAACAGGTGGATCAGGCTGCCAAGATTGAAGTGTCTCAGGTGGACCTGGACTGGCAACATAAGGGTGAGCTATTTATGGCTCTGTGGGCCCATGATGCTTCAGGCCATCAGGGAAGAGATGCAACATATAGATGGGCTTGTGGTCGAGGGGTGGACTTGACCATGGACACTATTGCACAGGTTATCCATGAATGTGAAACATGTGCTGCAATTAAGCAAGCCAAGCGGTTAAAGCCCCTGTGGTATGGAGGGCGATGGCTGAAATATAAATATGGGGAAGCCTGGCAGATTGACTATATCACACTCCCACAAACTCGCCAAGGCAAGCGCTATGTGCTCACGATGGTGTAAGCAACCACTGGGTGGCTGGAAACATATTCTGTGCCCCATGCCACCGCCCGGAACACTATCCTGGGCCTAGAAAAGCAGGTCTTGTGGCGACATGGCACCCCAGAACGAATTGAGTCAGACAACGGGACTCATTTCCGAAACAACCTCATAGACACCTGGGCCAAAGAGCATGGCATTGAGTGGGTGTATCATATCCCCTATCATGCACCAGCCTCTGGGAAAATTGAGCGATACAATGGACTGTTAAAGACTACATTGAGAGCAATGGGGGGTGGAACTTTCAAACATTGGGATACACATTTAGCAAAAGCCACCTGGTTAGTCAACACCAGAGGATCTGCCAATCGGGGTGGCCCTGCCCAGTCAGAATTTTTACATACTGTAGAAGGGGATAAAGTCCCTGTAGTGCACATAAAAAATATGTTAGGGAAGACAGTCTGGGTTACTCCTGCCTCAGGCAAAGGTAAATCCATTCGTGGGATTGCTTTTGCTCAAGGGCCTGGGGGCACTTGGTGGGTGATGCGAAAAGATGGGGAAGTCCGATGTGTGCCTCAAGGGGATTTAATTTTAGGTGAGAACAGCCAGAATTAAACTGTATATTAGTTGCTATATAACCCTGCTACTGTATGTTATCCTTACTATAATTATGTGCTATATCCATAGTACTATAGTAAGAATCACTTAGATCAAGCAAGAAAAGAACTGTGATAAAACCGAGCAAAGCGCAGTAGTGATGGAACCAGAACTGACTCCGGCATGCAACAATCCAACGGTGCACACCATCCTCCTGCTGCGCCAAATGTCACCTGCTTGTCACACTGCACTGAAGCCCAATTCTGCTCTACCGACTGAGAGGACTTTGCACCATCCCTCCTGCCCAGAAAGACTGGTATGACAGATGGAGCCCAGAGTCGGGAACTAAATGAACTCAATGAACATTTTATGAACATGACCCATGAACTAAAGGAATGATATCTCTGTGTGTGTATACATATATATATATATCATTGCTCATATGTCTTAAAGGGATGGAAAGGTGATGATGATTGACCAGGATGTAACTAAAGGTATGGGAACTGTGCATGACGTCAATGGTATAGAATAAGGGGTGGATACTGTCCTGGTTTCAGCTGGGATAGAGTTAATTGTCTTCCTAGTAGCTGGTACGGTGCTATGTTTTGAGTTCAGTATGTGAAGAATGTTGATAACACTGATGTTTTCAGTTGTTGCTCAGTAGTGTTTAGACTAATGTCAAGGATTTTTCAGCTTCTCATGCCCAGCCAGCGAGAAAGCTGGAGGGGCACAAGAAGTTGGCACAGGACACAGCCAGGGCACCTGACCCAAACTGGCCAACGGTGTATTCCATACCATGTGACGTCCCATCTAGTATAGGAACGGGGAAGTGGGGGCAGGGATTCGCCGCTCGGGGACTGGCGGGGTGTCGGTCGGCGGGTGGTGAGCAATTGCACTGCGCATCATTTGTACATTCCAATCCTTTCATTATTGCTGTTGTCATTTTATTAGTGTTATCATTATCATTATTAGTTTCTTCTTTTTCTGTTCTATTAAACCGTTTTTATCTCAACCCACGGGTTTTGCTTCTTTTCCCGATTTTCTCCCCCATCCCACTGGGTGGGGGGGAGTGAGTGAGCGGCTGCGTGGTGTTTAGTTGCTGGCTGGGGTTAAACCACGACAATATTTTACCCTTCTGTCTCACAGTGGCTACACAGAGCAGACCTTTCTCTTAGAGCAAAGTGTCTGTCATTGACTTTTGGGAAAGTTTGGCTGTCTAGATGGCAGCTGCTGAGGATTAAACATATTAAAACATATAGTATGTGTTGCATTTTGTACAATTGGTGGAAATGTGACTGTGCTGATAGAGTGGAGATTCGTTGCCTTTCAGTGAAAGAAGGAAGCTTTCTTTTGATATAGCCATGAAAATTATAGTATACTGATATGTCATCTTGGTTCCTATGGTTTTTCTTTGTTTCTTGTAAACACAGCTTCTCACTGGATATAAATTTGTGGTTTGGTGCTAAAATATTCTTAATAGACTGGAGAAAGGAGCACCAGCTTATAGAGGGATGACTTGTGAAACATCTGAGAAGCTGGGAATGCTTCTCCTAACTTTGATGCTGAAGCCTTTTGTGCTCTTGAGCTAATGACTTAAACTTTTTCTCCCTACTTCTTTATTTATAGAGACAAAAGAAGAGAAACACCAGTAACTGGGGGTAGACACATGAGTTTCTTTTCATTTCAAATATGTGGGCTTCAAAATAAGGAAAGCTTTCTAGGTTTGTGCTCTTCTGAGTGCTTCATCAGTCTGGGCTATCAGGAGCCAGGGATTTCTCATTCAGGCAGGAGACTTTCCTTGAGGCTATAGGAGAGAATGAGATAAACAAACAGCTGATATCCCCAAGGGGACAGAAGAATGGGAGAGGTGAAGATACCTTTTCTGTGGCTCCAACAAGGAAGAGAAATGCTACATTAATTAATATAGGAGTAAACTTTAGAACCCTCTGTTCCTTTTTCTTCCTTAATTCTAGACAGGGTCAATACTTTTCTAAATCCTGTCTTTCCTCTCCTAATTGTATTCTTCCAGTAATCTTTCTTTTCTGATCTCTTCCAAGGTCTAGAGGCTTACTCCCCACCTTCTGTCACCCTCAGGAGGTGACAGACTGCCAGACTGCCCTTTCCCTGCTTTTTCCTGCCTACAAGGAGTACATGCTGTTTACAAAAAAACACCTAAGCAGGCTAAGCTTGAGGAGCTGCCCGGGAGCCACTGTTAGCTATATGGATTTGGTTTTTAAGATAAATAGTAAACAAAAGATAACTTATTGGGAGTTTACAAATTTAAAGCCAGCAAATCACACACAAAGAGATAATAAATATTAGTTAATTTCAAACCCGAGGTCCCAATGATGGCACAGAGAAGATGTTGTGTAGCAAGATCAATTGATCAGAAAGAATGAGAAGAATGGCTGTTTTCCATTTTCCAAATCTATTCCTGATGGGAGGCAAAAGGAAATCTTGCAAACTAAGTGGTTGAAATTGGAAGACTAGAAAAAAGCATTTCAGCTGAGAGAAAAGGGAGCTTAAGCTAAGATAAAGAGCCTAAAGTAAGGTTGTCTTCAGCAAAGGCAGGATCAGCTATGCCCACATCTTTCCTGGCAGATATTAAACCTATTTTTGAAGGTCTTCAGTAAGGAGACTCCACAGTGCCAGGGCATGGTCAACCTAGTGGTTCATTATCCTCATTGCCCCCTTGAAGTCTAAGCTGCATCTGTCTTCCTGCAGTTTAAAGCCTGCACTTCTTTCTCTATGAACATAAAGAACAGCAACAGTGGAAAAGTTGTAGTGTTCCATTCTTCCTTCCACCCACTTTTTTCTTTTTTCATCCAAGCCTAGTTCTTTCCCTTGTTTCACATAGGTCATGTTTTCATTGATCAGTTTTGCTGTTTAACTCCGGTCTTTCTAACTGATCCTCATCTTCTTGAAAAATAGATGAAATATTCCTGCTAGAGCTTTACTGCTGAGTAGAGAATAAGAATTCCTTTAGGTGTCCTGAGGACAGCACTCCTATTTACATATCCTATTATGGTGCTTGTCTTTCCTGTGGCTGTATGACATTGTTGACTTATGTTCAGCTTGTGATCTGCTATAGCTCACAGACTGATTCTGCCAAAT
The DNA here is from genome assembly GCF_026419915.1 of Harpia harpyja. Lineage (NCBI taxonomy): Eukaryota > Metazoa > Chordata > Aves > Accipitriformes > Accipitridae > Harpia > Harpia harpyja. Next base: position 36,033,275 of record NC_068968.1, read on the forward strand.
TTGTAGACAGTTGTTCTCCAGCCTGAATTTGTCCAGTAGATTATTCTTGATTAGGTGTAGCATATGTCTTTGCGCTACAGACAATATATATCTTTGCTACTTTGCTTTGTTTTTTGTCCTATTTTTCCAGACCTCATTTTCCAGTTTGTCAAGTTCATTTTGAATTCTGTTCCTGCCCTTCAACATGCTTGCAGTCCCTGTTTCTTGTTGTATGTATGCTTAACAGGTGTATTTCCTCTGCCAATATCCAGATCACTAATGAAAATCTTGACCAAAAATAGTTTCTAGAAGAACTCTGGCAGGCAGTAATTTGCTGCCCAAGCAGATACATTAATGTTACCTATATAGTTTTTACTTACCATTCCATAATTTAATTTTAGACACTACTTCAAGAATTCAAAGGGAACTGTCAATCAAGTAATATTTGTATATATATTTATATATATTTATAAACATATTAATATATTTATATATAATCATCTATATTATGTATAGATGTGTATATATAATCATAGATTTGTATATATATTTATAGATGCAATTTTTAATTTGCAAAGTATCAGCTCAAAATAAATATAAAAATCACAGTGATATTGGACTACATCATCAGGTCCAGTTCATTGCTGTTATAAGCCTTTAAGCCTTTACAAGTGGATCTCTTTCCACTGTGTTGTGGTTTAACCCCAGCCAGCAACTAAACACCACGCAGCCACTCACTCACTCCCCCCCCACCCAGTGGGATGGGGGAGAAAATCAGGAAAAGAAGCAAAACCCGTGGGTTGAGATAAGAACGGTTTAATAGAACAGAAAAGAAGAAACTAATAATGATAATGATAACACTAATAAAATGACAACAGCAATAATGAAAGGATTGGAATGTACAAATGATGCGCAGTGCAATTGCTCACCACCCGCCGACCGACACCCCGCCAGTCCCCGAGTGGCGAATCCCTGCCCCCACTTCCCCGTTCCTATACTAGATGGGACGTCACATGGTATGGAATACACCGTTGGCCAGTTTGGGTCAGGTGCCCTGGCTGTGTCCTGTGCCAACTTCTTGTGCCCCTCCAGCTTTCTCACTGGCTGGGCATGAGAAGCTGAAAAATCCTTGACATTAGTCTAAACACTACTGAGCAACAACTGAAAACATCAGTGTTATCAACATTCTTCTCATACCTAATTCAAAACACAGCACTGTACCAGCTACTAGGAAGACAGTTAACTCTATCCCAGCTGAAACCAGGACAGTATCCACCCCTTATTCTATACCATTGACGTCATGCACAGTTCCCATACCTTTAGTTACATCCTGGTCAATCATCATCACCTTTCCATCCCTTTAAGACATATGAGCAATGATATATATATATATGTATACACACACAGAGATATCATTCCTTTAGTTCATGGGTCATGTTCATAAAATGTTCATTGAGTTCATTTAGTTCCCGACTCTGGGCTCCATCTGTCATACCAGTCTTTCTGGGCAGGAGGGATGGTGCAAAGTCCTCTCAGTCGGTAGAGCAGAATTGGGCTTCAGTGCAGTGTGACAAGCAGGTGACATTTGGCGCAGCAGGAGGATGGTGTGCACCGTTGGATTGTTGCATGCCGGAGTCAGTTCTGGTTCCATCACTACTGCGCTTTGCTCGGTTTTATCACAGTTCTTTTCTTGCTTGATCTAAGTGATTCTTACTATAGTACTATGGATATAGCACATAATTATAGTAAGGATAACATACAGTAGCAGGGTTATATAGCAACTAATATACAGTTTAATTCTGGCTGTTCTCACCTAAAATTAAATCCCCTTGAGGCACACATCGGACTTCCCCATCTTTTCGCATCACCCACCAAGTGCCCCCAGGCCCTTGAGCAAAAGCAATCCCACGAATGGATTTACCTTTGCCTGAGGCAGGAGTAACCCAGACTGTCTTCCCTAACATATTTTTTATGTGCACTACAGGGACTTTATCCCCTTCTACAGTATGTAAAAATTCTGACTGGGCAGGGCCACCCCGATTGGCAGATCCTCTGGTGTTGACTAACCAGGTGGCTTTTGCTAAATGTGTATCCCAATGTTTGAAAGTTCCACCCCCCATTGCTCTCAATGTAGTCTTTAACAGTCCATTGTATCGCTCAATTTTCCCAGAGGCTGGTGCATGATAGGGGATATGATACACCCACTCAATGCCATGCTCTTTGGCCCAGGTGTCTATGAGGTTGTTTCGGAAATGAGTCCCGTTGTCTGACTCAATTCGTTCTGGGGTGCCATGTCGCCACAAGACCTGCTTTTCTAGGCCCAGGATAGTGTTCCGGGCGGTGGCATGGGGCACAGAATATGTTTCCAGCCACCCAGTGGTTGCTTACACCATCGTGAGCACATAGCGCTTGCCTTGGCGAGTTTGTGGGAGTGTGATATAGTCAATCTGCCAGGCTTCCCCATATTTATATTTCAGCCATCGCCCTCCATACCACAGGGGCTTTAACCGCTTGGCTTGCTTAATTGCAGCACATGTTTCACATTCATGGATAACCTGTGCAATAGTGTCCATGGTCAAGTCCACCCCTCGACCACAAGCCCATCTATATGTTGCATCTCTTCCCTGATGGCCTGAAGCATCATGGGCCCACAGAGCCATAAATAGCTCACCCTTATGTTGCCAGTCCAGGTCCACCTGAGACACTTCAATCTTGGCAGCCTGATCCACCTGTTGGTTGTTTTGATGTTCTTCAGTGGCCCAACTCTTGGGTATGTGAGCATCTACATGACGTACTTTTACAACCAGATTCTCTAGCCGGGATGCAATATCTTGCCAGAGTGCGGCAGCCCAGATGGGTTTACCTCTGCGCTGCCAGTTGCTCTGCTTCCATTGCTGTAGCCACCCCCACAGGGCATTTGCCACCATCCATGAGTCAGTATAGAGATAGAGCACTGGCCACTTTTCTCTTTCAGCAATATCTAATGCTAGCTGGATGGCTTTCACCTCTGCAAACTGACTCGATTCACCTTCTCCTTCAGCAGTTTCTGCAACTTGTCGTGTAGGACTCCATACGGCAGCTTTCCACCTCCGATGCTTTCCCACGATGCGACAGGATCCGTCAGTGAACAGGGCATATTGCCTCTCATTTTCTGGCAGTTTATTATACAGCGGGGCCTCTTCAGCACGTGCCACCTCCTCCTCTGGCGACATTCCAAAATCTTTGCCTTCTGGCCAGTCCGTGATCACTTCCACAATTCCTGGGCGACTGGGGTTTCCTATGCGAGCCCGTTGTGTGATCAGTGCAATGCACTTACTCCACGTGGCATCAGTTGCGTGATGTGTAGAGGAGACCCTCCCTTTGAACATCCAGCCCAGCACTGGCAGTCGGGGTGCTAAGAGGAGCTGTGTTTCAGTACCAACCACTTCTGAGGCAGCTCGAACTCCTTCATATGCTGCCAATATCTCTTTTTCAGTTGGAGTATAGCGAGCCTCGGATCCCCGATATCCTCGACTCCAAAACCCCAGGGGTCGGCCTCGGGTCTCCCCAGGTGCTTTCTGCCAGAGGCTCCAGGTAGGGCCATTCTCCCCAGCTGCAGTATAGAGCACATTTTTAACATCTTGTCCTGTCCGGACTGGTCCAAGGGCTACTGCGTGAACAATCTCCCGTTTAATTTGTTCAAAGGCTTGTTGTTGCTCAGGGCCCCATTGAAAATCATTCTTCTTTCGGGTCACTTGATAGAGAGGGCTTACAATCAGACTGTAATTTGGAATATGCATTCTCCAAAACCCCACGACACCTAAGAAGGCCTGTGTTTCCTTTTTATTAGTTGGTGGAGACATAGCTGCTATTTTGTTAATCACATCCATTGGGATCTGACGACGCCCATCTTGCCATTTTATTCCTAAAAACTGGATCTCCCGTGCAGGTCCCTTGACCTTACTTTCTTTTATGGCAAAACCGGCTTTCAGAAGGATTTGGATTATTTTCTTCCCTTTCTCAAAGACTTCTTCTGCCGTGTTGCCCCATACGATGATGTCATCAATGTATTGCAGGTGTTCCGGAGCTTCACCTTTTTCCAGTGCAGTCTGGATTAGTCCATGGCAAATGGTGGGGCTGTGTTTCCACCCCTGGGGCAATCGATTCCAAGTGTACTGGACACCCCTCCAAGTAAAGGCAAATTGTGGACGACACTCTGCTGCCAGAGGGATTGAGAAAAACGCATTAGCAATGTCAATTGTAGCATACCACTTGGCTGCCTTTGACTCTAGTTCGTATTGAAGTTCTAGCATATCTGGAACGGCAGCACTCAGCAGTGGCGTAACTTCATTCAGGCCGCGATAGTCAACTGTTAGTCTCCACTCCCCATTAGACTTTCGCACGGGCCATATGGGACTATTAAAAGGTGAGCGAGTTTTGCTGATCACTCCTTGGCTCTCCAGTTGGCGAATCAACTTGTGGATGGGAATCAGAGAGTCTCGGTTGGTGCGATATTGGCGCCGGTGCACCGTCGTGGTAGCAATTGGTACTTGTTGTTCTTCAACCCTCAGCAACCCCACAATCAAAGGGTCTTGAGAGAGACCAGGCAGGGTAGACAGCTGTTCCGTGCCCTCCGTCTCCAAGGCAGCTATACCAAAAGCCCATCGATACCCCTTTGGGTCCTTAAAATACCCTCTCCTGAGATAGTCTATGCCAAGGATGCACAGGGCCTCTGGACCAGTCACAATGGGGTGTTTCTGCCATTCATTCCCAGTTAGGCTTACTTCAGCTTCCAATACAGTTAAGTCTTGGGATCCCCCTGTCACACCAGAAATAGAAATGGGTTCTGCCCCTTCATAACTTGATGGCATTAAAGTACACTGTGCGCCGGTGTCTACTAGAGCCTTATACTCCTGTGGGTCTAACGTGCCAGGCCATCGAATCCACACAGTCCAATAGACCCGGTTATCCCTTTCCTCCACCTGGCTGGAGGCAGGGCCCCTCTAATTCTGGTCAGAGTATCCAGTATTCACTTCTCGTAAAATTGGCTCAGAAGTCCCTTCAAGAGGATCAGAAATAAGATCAGCCCTTCTACTCTGTTTGGAAACCGGAGCGGCATTTTTCCTGGTAGAATCCCCTTTTGTGGTGTTTTTTCCTCGCAGCTCACGAACCCGTGCATTTAGGACCGAGGTAGGTTTTCCATCCCATTTCCTCATGTCCTCTCCATGATCACATAAGTAAAACCACAGGGCACCTCGCGGTGTGTACCTTCTATATTCTCTCTCTTGGGCAGAGGAGCGCTCACTCCTAATAGCTGAGACATTGGTCCTTACAGGTGGGCAACAGGACATCTCCTCTTTGAATTGCTGGAAATCCTCGGACAGCTTCTCCACAGCCGAAATGCAGGCTTGTAGGGAGGAGGAGAGATTTTCTTCGTATTGACGGAGTTGGCGAGCCACTTCATCCACTGTCGGTGCCTCTTCGTCTTTCCAGGTCATTATTGCCAGTGAGTTGGCATAGGACGATGGTGCGCTCCGTACAAACTTCTGCCACATGGGTCGTGTGCATTGGACTTCGTCTGGATCTTTGGGTAATTGTGGGTTGTCCGGATCATGATGAATTGTCTCTAGCACAGCTAATTCCCTCAGATATTGGATACCTTTTTCCATGGTTGTCCACTTGCTTGATTGACATATAACATCTTCCTTAAAGGGGTACCTTTCCTTCACACTTGACAGGAGTCGCCTCCAGAGGCTGAGGGCTTGTGTCCCTCTTCCAATTGCCTTGTCAATGCCACCTTCCCTGGCAAGCGATCCCAGCTGCTTGGCTTCCCTACCTTCTAATTCCAAGCTATTAGCCCCATTGTCCCAGCATCGGAGGAGCCAGGTGATAATATGCTCACCTATACGGCGGCCAAAATCTTTTCGCATATCCCGCAGCTCACTCAAGGATAGGGACCGGGTTATTACCTCTGGTTCTGCCTCTTCCTCCTGTTCCCGTGATGACCCTGGTTCGCCTTCATCCTTCGCTAAGCGAACTGATTTTTTTGTATATTTCTTTTTCTGTACGGGGGCAACTGATACTGGTGCAGGTTGGTCCGCTGGTTCAGTTGCAGTACCGCTCGCCGGGTCTTGGATAACTGCAGTGCCTGTCACTGAGGTTTGGGTAGCTGCCGTGCTCGTCGCCGGGGCTGGAGGGGCCGCAGTGCCTGTTGCCGAGGTTTGAGTGACCGCAGTGCTCATCGTTTTGTTGTTAGGTCCAGAGACCTTCTCTTCCCCTTGAGGGTACTGAGTGGTGTCGAACAGGGCTCGATAGGCATGGGCCAGGCCCCAGCACGTTGCAGTAATTTGTATCTCTCTGGAGCTGCCGGGGTGACAGCATACCTTTTCCAAATATTTTACTAGTTCTTCTGGATTCTGCAGTTGTTCAGGGGTGAATTTCCAAAACACTGGAGGTGCTCACTCTCCTAGGTACTTGCCCATACTACCCCACACACCCTGCCACTCATAATTATCCAGCCTTGGGGCAGATCTCTGGGTGATTTTTCTTAAATAGTTGTTTAACCTTAAACGAGAGCTGAACCACATTCAGAAGCATGCTAATTCCTAGCAGTAGGGCTAGGACCGTGCTGGTCCCAACATCCCAAGAGTATTCAAATTTTTCAAAATTCTCAAACACCATTGTAACTGGACTGAAGGAGAAAGGAGAGGGGAAGAAAGGTATCCCACCCATAGACTGGTTTTCCAAGGAGGAAAGGTAAATGGTATAATTATTAATAGTTTCCCACAGATGGCTTCCACAGTATAAAGGTGACAATGTTGAGTGCAAGTACCGGATTAATCCCACAGCCTACGACTTTATCATACCATAAACCAGTGTTGTACAATACATCAAAGCGAAAACCTTAATCCACCTCCCACGGATGATAAGCAGCAGCACAGGGACTACATACAGCAAGCGAGGTGATACATAACAGAACTTTAAAAACCAGAGCAACAACTCTAAGAACACATAAATCAACATAATGACCAGCGACTATTAGACCGATATAATGAATGCTTATAACAAATTTGTTTTAACAAGCTCTGCTCAGGTTTGTCGTTATCTCAACCCTTCGAGCCCCACGTTGGGCGCCAAAAAGGACTGTCGTGGTTTAACCCCAGCCAGCAACTAAACACCACGCAGCCGCTCACTCACTCCCCCCCCCACCCAGTGGGATGGGGGAGAAAATCGGGAAAAGAAGCAAAACCCGTGGGTTGAGATAAGAACGGTTTAATAGAACAGAAAAGAAGAAACTAATAATGATAATGATAACACTAATAAAATTACAACAGCAATAATGAAAGGATTGGAATGTACAAATGATGCGCAGTGCAATTGCTCACCACCCGCCGACCGACACCCAGCCAGTCCCCGAGCGGTGAATCCCTGCCCCCCCACTTCCCCGTTCCTATACTGGATGGGACGTCACATGGTATGGAATACACCGTTGGCCAGTTTGGGTCAGGTGCCCTGGCTGTTTCCTGTGCCAACTTCTTGTGCCCCTCCAGCTTTCTCACTGGCTGGGCATGAGAAGCTGAAAAATCCTTGACATTAGTCTAAACACTACTGAGCAACAACTGAAAACATCAGTGTTATCAACATTCTTCACATACTGAACTCAAAACATAGCACTGTACCAGCTACTAGGAAGACAGTTAACTCTATCCCAGCTGAAACCAGGACACACTGGTTTTAAATCAGTTTAAAACTTACCAGTTTTAAAAGTGGTTAGGTTACTTGTCCTCAGTCTGGAAAGCTGTTTCTTCACTGACTTCCAATTTACAGTCTAAATTTAGTCATGGTTAGTACATATCTATTTGTTCTTGTGCTTAAATAGCTCTTCTGTTTCTCCAGTGCATTTGCTGGGGGAACCAGCCTTTGGTTTTCCTAATGTAACTTCTGTTTTCCTTTTAGAAGGATGAGTCCCATGGTCATCCCAATTGCTGTGTTTTAGTTGAAATCTGTTTATCTTGACCAGAAAGATGGCCAGCTTGTGTACAGCCTCACCACTCCTTTGTACAATGTCATAAATAATTCTCTGGGCTTTGTCAGGCAAGATATTTCCAGTATCATATTTGCATGTTCTGTGAGTCTGTGATTGACCAGTATATCTTTCTCTTTCTTTCTAAATTATGAACTGTAAAATCACAACATAGGGAGATATCTGTCAGCCATGGATCTGATTAAATCATATGACCCCTAGTGAGGAACTGTGGTGCTCTTTATCATGTGGCACACACAGGAAAAAATGTGATCAAACAGAATCCTGCTTGCCAGAGATCCAGCCTGAGCTGGATGTGATTTCTGTGTACTTAGAAATTTTAGGTTTTTTTGTCCGGATACTTGTCCAGTCTCTCAAATGAAAGTAAACTTTCAGTGTCCACAATATTCTTTGGTAAGGATTTTAAAAGTGCGCTACTTCACTGTATGAAGAACCACCTCTCTTTTGCTTGTTTTGAACCTGACTTGTACTAGCTTTGTTTGACAGCATGTAGTTCTTTTGTACTGAAAGAGACTGTGAAAGTGAATCCTCGTCCACTCTTCTTATGCCATACATGATTTTTTAGATTTCTAACATTTCTCCCTAAATTGTCTCTTCTCTGGACAGAAGAGTCTTAGCTTACTTAGCTATTCCCCATACAGAAGGTGTTCCACACCTTTTTGTCCTTTGAAACTTTGCCAGCTCTATTATGTCTTCTTTGAATAAAGGAAACCAGAACTGCACACAATACTCAAAGTATGGGAATGTCACGGATGGAGTGATGACTTCACTCGCAAGACAGAAGCAACAATATATTTTATTGATATAAGACAGTGAGTTAACAAAGTTTGATAGTAAACGTGACAGTGGTTTAACAAGATTCGATGGCAACTTGATATTTACTGCATAGAGGACAGGGTCAGACAAAACTGTCAGGGAGACCCTCCCATTGAGTCACGAGGTTCAGAAAGGACCCCCTTGTGTTCTAAACTCCTTCTCAGAGGGGAGTTTAGGTGCAGCTGGATCCAGACTTAGTCCCAGACTTGGTCAATGGTTTATGTCTAAAGGATTATATATGCGCAATCAAGCCTTTATATCACTTAGCTAAGATTTCAAAGTTTAACATGCTATTAATAATTTACTGAGAATCTGATGCGATAAGGATTCTCTCAACCTCAAGGAGTAACCTTGAGAGGCATCCCTACTCAAGGGGAGATCCTGGTGTGCAGCCGGCTGCTGTGCAGGAGAGCTCAACGGGCCCTGGGCTGTCCACTGTTTATGGAGTAGGATGATTGACCTATAGTCATATTTGCATACCAGCCATATTTTGGTTGGTGCATGCTCAACTAGCCCTTGGCTATTGTGTTGTTATCTGTCTCTCCCATGTCCACTTTGAGCTGGACTGACCAAATGCATCCATTACAACCGCCACTGGTGGTTATCACTTGAGCAGGGTTATGGGAAATAAAGGTCAGGTTGTGGAGGGGGGGAGCACACCGTCACAGGGAAAACCTTGGATAATCTGTATAGTGGCATCATGATGTTCTCTGCTTTGTTTTCCATACCTTTCTTGATCATTTCAAGTATGTGATTTGCTTTTGGGGCTACTACTAAGCTGAGGTTTCCATGGACCAGTCTGCCATAACCTTGAGATCATCACTCCTCTGTGGTACTGGGCAGCTCAAAACACTTCATCTTATGTCTGAAGTTAGGATTATACATCAGTTCATCTACATTTATCTACACTGAATTTAATTTGCTATTTTATTGTTGGCACTCAGTTTTGCAAGGTCCTGTAGCTCACGCATAGTCAACTGTAGCTTTTACAGCTATGATTGGTAACAATAGCCGATTTCTACACCTCATTGCATACTCCCTTTTCCATGTCATTTTTTTTGTGAAATAGTATAGGTCCCAGAAAAGATTTTAGCACAGACTCTCGCAGAACTCCAGTGGGGACCTCCCTCCATTGTGAGAACCAAACCAATTATTACTAATCTATGTTTTCAGTCTTTTAACTGACCGTTTGCTTGTGCAAGGACCTTCCTCTTATGGCATGGCTTCTTAATTCCTTAAAAGCTGTTGGTAAAGGTCATCATTGTCAAAAGCTATTTGGAAATCAAAGTAGAGTATATCTACTGGGTCACCTTTATCTGCATGCTTGACCTTTTCAAAGAACACTAATAAATTTGTAAGGCATAATTTTCCTCTGTTTGACTTTTTCCAAGTAGGTCATTTTTTATCCAAGTGTCATCTATCTATCTATCTATCTATCTATCTATCTATCTATCTATCTATCTATCCTATCTATTAATACTCTTTTTTCTTATAGTTTCTACTCATTTCCCTAGTAGACACCTGCAAGTCTATAGTTCCCAGATATCCTTTTTAAAAATTGACATCACATTTGTCACCCAGCTGTCCTCAGATATGAAAACAGTTTTGAAAACCTCAGTGAGAGGTTTCATGCCACTGCTCCTATTACTTTCATTTACTTAATTTACTTATTTTTTTATTCATCCTATTTCATCCTTATTCCTTTAGAATTCTTGGATTGCAGGATATTTGCGCTTAAAGTATCATATCTCAAGTAACCCATCTGAGCTGAACTGAAGCAAACAAATCAATCAAATGCTAAACTGAAAAATATTTTATGATCTGTAGGTACCCTGGTATCCAGAGGGCCAAGTAGGAGAATGAACAACAATGGCAGGATGTACTGAGTTTACGTGGCAAGGTTTTGGTAGCGGGGGGGCTACAGGGGTGGCTTCTGTGAGAAGTTGCTGGAAGCTTCCCCTATGTCCGACAGAGCCAATGCTCCAAGACAGACCCGCCGCTGGCCAAGGCCGACCCAATCAGTGACAGTGGTAGCGCCTCTGTGATAACATATTTAAGAAGGGAAAAAAAGTTGCGGTGGAACAGAAACTGCAGCTGGAGAGAGGAGTGAGAACATGTGAGAGAAACAACCCTGCAGACACCAAGGTCAGTGAAGAAGGAGGGGGAGGAGGTGCTCCAGGCACCGGAGCAGAGATTTCCCTGCAGCCCGTGGGGAAGACCATGGTGAGGCAGGCTGTCCCTCTGCAGTCCATGGAGGTCCACGGTGGAGCAGATATCCACCTGCAGCCCATGGAGGACCCCACGCCAGAGCAGGTGGATGCCCAAAGGAGGCTGTGACCCTGTGGGAAGCCCGCACTGGAGCAGGCTCCTGGCAGGACCTGCGGATCCGTGGAGAGAGGAGCCCACGTAGGAGCAGGTTTTCTGGCAGGACTTGTGACCCCGTGGGGGACCCACGCTGGAGCAGTCTGTGCCTGAAGGACTGCACACCATGGAAGGGACCCATGCTGGAGCAGTTTGTGAAGAACTGCAGCCTGTGGGAAGGACCCATGTTGGAGAAGTTTGTGGAGGACTGTCTCCCATGGAAGGGACCCCATGCTGGAGCAGGGGAAGAGTGAGGAGTCCTCCCCCTGAGGAGGAAGGAGCAGCAGAGACAATGTGTGATGAACTGACCGCAACCCCTGTTCCCCATCCCCCTGTGCTGCTCGAGTGGAGGAGGTAGAGAATTCAGGAGTGGAGTTGTGCCTGGGAAGAAGGGAGGGGTGGGGAGAAGGTGTTTTAAGATTTGGTTTTATTTCTCATTGCCCTACTCTGGTCGATTGGCAATAAATTAAGTTAATTTTCCCCAAGTCGAGTCTGTTTTGCCCATGATGGTAATTAGTGAGTGACGTCTCCCTGTCCTTATCTTGACCCACGAGCCCTTCATTATATTTTCTCTCCCCTGTCCAGCTGAGGAGGGGGAGTGATAGAGCGGCTTTGGTGGGCACCTGGCATCCAGCCAGGATCAACCCACTACACAGGGCTTTAAGCTGAGAAAGTTCCCCTACCCCTCTTGGAAATCAGTAGCACAGCTTCATTGAAGGAATGGACTATAGAATAAGCTCTGATAGTAGTTTTATGAGTTGGAAGTGGAGAGGAGCCAGTGCAAATATTTGAACAGTGGTCTTATAGCTCAGATTAGCTTTTTCTGCTTTCAAAGAAAAAGCGCTTCTCTCACTGGACCTCAGAGACAGTCTCTGAAATATTGCTCAGCAAAGCATTCAGTTGAAATTTGTAAAGATCTCAATAGCCTTTAAACATGAATATTAGAAATACAATTGCAAGTACCCTGATAATATCAGAGAGTCTGACAAACCAGATGCATTCCATCATTGCCACACAATAAGAGCTCCAGCCCCAAACAGCATTACATTATTATAGTTTGATATTGCTTTCAGTTTTCTTCTCGGAATATTTCCCTTTTGCTCCAGCCAAATCATTCCTCTTCTTTGGATCTAAAGCATAACATTAGTATGATTTTATTCACATCTATTTGAAGTGCAAGGTCATTTCCAGAGAGGATACACATCACAATAGCTGGGATTTCCTTGAGGCTCTGACACGTGCCCATCACTGTCGTTATACCTTTCTGCCTGTCTGGTTGAGAGATACCTTTGGTTCGGTACTAATCACCTTAGGGAAGTTTAAATATCCCTTATCACTGAACAGATCCCTCCCTATAGTTCTTAGGCCAGTATATGATGATTGTGGCCAACTGACAAATCACAAAGTTATCACCTGGGCAAATTGCTAAATACAAATAAACAGGGTTGCTGAGCCTTGATTTCTAAAAGACTTAACCACCCTATGACACAAGGTGCTCTGGACTGCATTGGTAAGGGCAGCAATAAATATCTCATCAATAAATGCTTCTACCATTGCAATAGACTGCTCTTTTGGAAGCTTTCTTATAAATAAATATAATGTCCATCTTGTGAAATTTAAATAACTTCCATTTTTTGACTGGAAACTAGGAATATTAATCTGACACATTTAATTACATAGTGAGCAAGTTCTAGTGGTGGCTGGTATCTTTGGTGATTTCTTAATCTTTCTGACCTTGTAGGACTGATATGGCATGAAAACAAATGTTTCAAAATGGAAATGCAAATCCATTTATATAGAACACCTGGTTTTATCCAATTCATTGCTACCATTCCAGCTGACCAGCTTTCCCCTATTTAAGTATTTCGATAACAATACATTAAACAAATATACAGCAGAAACATTTCTCCTTTCTCCAAGGAAATGCAGTTTGAGATATGCAGCTAAGCTTTCACTCAACCCTCAAATTCTAAGATTTTTTTTTCCAGACAATTAGGCTGCTAAGGAATATTCTTTAAATGTGTGAAATGGACATTGTATGCAAGCTTTGATCTGATTTTTGTCATTGGTTTTAGTAACTTTAGATATTTAATCACAAACTATAATTGGCTATCAGTTCTCCTTGACTTTTCTCTGTAGTTTGAAGTAATTTCACAGCTGATATAAGAACCTAGGCATTAAGACGCTAACTTACTATAGAATGTAGGCCTTGTTCCTCATTGAGGTCTAAATTAAAAAAAATTAAGTGTTTCTTCATTAAGTGCTTATTGCAGCCCCCATTAAATACAATGAAAGATCCCACTGATTCCAATGAAAGATGAATTGAACCCTAATAGATCTTCCAGCACTACGGAAGCTGGCAGAGAAAGAGTAAGACCTATATATCTGAATTGATACATGTTCCATTTTTTCCCGCTGTCACTGGAGATAGCTACTTTAAATTGAATCTTACCTGACTATGCCTAGACTTAACAGTCCCTTGATGTACTGTAATCTTCTTTTTTTCTCATCAATAAACATTAGTTATGATGATCAGAATGTAGATGAAGGCCTATCCAGGGGGCTGCTTAGGTTGAGTCAGTCAGCCCCACACATTCTCACAGCCTCTGAAAAAAGAAAAAGGAGGGTAATTGTCGTAGGTGACTCCCTTCTGACGGGGACAGAGGGCCCAATATGCAGACCTGACCCATCCCACCGGGAAGTCTGCTGCCTCCCTGGGGCCGGGGTAAAAGACATTACCAGGAAACTCCCTGGTCTGGTTCGTCCCTCTGATTATTACCCATTACTGGTTGTGCAGGTTGGCAGTGATGAGATTGCAGAGAGGAATCCAAAGGCAATCAAAAGGGACTTCAGTGCAGAGACTCAATTAAGCGCTCAAACTCTCTGTGCAAGATTCCCCTTATTTCACAAAAGAATCCAACTTATATATGTTTCAACAAAGATCCAGAAAGTACTAACGGCACACAGCCAATACTACTAACACAGGAGGGCATATCTGGCCCAGCTGGGATGTTTGCCAGTCCTCAGAACAGTTAAAGATAAAAACATTCCATAGACATACTCGTGACTGTCTTCAGCCACATCTTCCCAGGCCTACACAAGGCCATCCTCCAACCTGACCTTGTGAAACTAGTTCTTCAAAGGCTTGGCAAACATGCAGCACAACAAATTCTAACGGTCACTCTTGAAAACAAATGCCAGGTGTTCCGAGCTGCTCCCACACTTCAGGGCACTGGGGCGATTAGTGGAAGGATCGGGAGCACAGGTAGTGTTTTCCTCAATCCCTTCAGTGGCAGGGAAATACACTGAAAGGAACAGGAAAACACACCTGGTTAACACGTGGCTCAGAGGCTGGTGCCATCGGTGGAATTTTGGGTTTTTTGATCATGGGGAGGTTTACATGGCACCGGGCTTTCTGGCGACAGATGGAGTCCAGCTATTTCAAAGGGGGAAAAGGATTCTCGCTCATGAGTTGGCGGGGCTCAGAGAGAGTGCTTTAAACTAGGTTTGAAGGGGGAAGGGGATAAAACTAGGCTCACCAGAGATGAGGGGCTCACCAGAATGTTGGGGGTGGAATCCATAGCCCAGCTCAGGTGCATCTACGCCAATGCACACGCAGCATGGGCAATAAACAGGAGGAGCTCGAAGGCATTGTGCAGCAGGATAGATATGACGTAGTCGTCATCACAGAAACATGGTGGGATGACTCCCGTGACTGGAGTGCTGCAATGGATGGCTATAAGCTCTTCAGAAGGGATAGGCAAGGTAGAAGAGGTGGTGGGGTGGCTCTCTATGTTAGGGAGCGTTTTGATTGTACAGGGCTCCATGACTGTGATGATAAGGTGGAGTGCTTATGGGTAAGGATGAGAGGGAAGGCCAACAAGGCAGATATCGTGCTGGGAGTCTGTTATAGACCACCCAAGCAGGTTGAAGAGACAGAAGAAACATTCTACAAGCGGCTGGCAGTAGTCTCAGAATCGTGTGCCCTTGTTCTCGTGGGGAACTTCAACTTTCCAGATGTGTGCTGGAAATACAACACAGCAGAGAGTAAGCAGTCTAGGAGGTTCCTGGAGTGTGTGGAAGATAACTTCCTGACACAGCTGGTGGGTGAGCCAACCAGGGGAGGAGCCTTGCTAGACCTACTGTTTACAAACAGAGAAGGACTGGTGGGAGGTGTGATGGCTGGAGGCCGTCTTGGGCTTAGCGACCATGAAATGATAGAATTCTCGATTCTTGGTGAGGAAGGTGGTGCAGCAAAACCACCACTATGGACTTCCGGAGGGCAAACTTTGGCCTGTTCAGGACACTGGTTGAGAGAGTCCCTTGGGAGACGGTCCTGAAGGGCAAAGGGGTCCAGGAAGGATGGACATTCTTCACGAAGGAAGTCTTAAAGGCTCAGGACCAGGCTATTCCCATGCACTGCAAGAGAAACCGTCGGGGAAGATGACTGGCCTGGCTGAACAGGGAGCTTTTGCTGGGACTCAGGAAAAAAAGGAGAGTTTATCATCTTTGGAAGAAAGGGCAGGCAACTCAGGAGTACAGGGATCTTGTTAGGTCATGCAGAGAGGAAATTAGAAAGGCAAAAGCTCAGCTAGAACTCAATCTGGCCACGGTTGTAAGAGACAACAAAAAATGTTTTTACAAATATGTTAACAGTAAAAAGAGAGCCAAGGAGTCTACCCATCCTTTATTGGATGCAGAGGGGAAAATTGCCACCAAAGATGAGGAAAAGGCTGAGGTATTTAATGCCACCTTTGCCTCAGTCTTTAATAGGGAGACCAGTTATCCTCAGGGTACTCAGCCCCCTGAGCTGGAAGACAGGGACGGAGAGCAGAATATACCCCCCTTAATCCAGGAGGAAATAGTTAATGACCTGCTACGCCACCTGGACACTCACAAGTCTATGGGACCAGATGGGATCCATCCAAGAGTACTGAGGGAGCTGGCGGAGGAGCTTGCCAAGCCACTCTCCATCATTTATCAGCAGTCCTGGTCAACAGGGGAGGTCCCAGATGACTGGAGGCTTGCCAATGTGACGCCCATTTACAAGAAGGGTCAGAGGGAGGATCTGGGGAACTACAGGCCTGTCAGCCTGACCTTGGTACCGGGGAAGATTATGGAGCGGTTCATCTCGAGTGCGCTCACAAGGCATGTGCAGGACAACCAGGGGATCAGGCCCAGCCAGCATGGGTTCATGAAAGGCAGGTCCTGCTTGACCAACCTGATCTCCTTCTATGACCAGGTGACCTGCCTAGTGGATGAGGGGAAGGCTGTGGATGTTGTCTACCTGGACTTTAGTAAGGCCTTTGATACTGTCTCTCATGGCATACTCCTTGAGAAGGTTGTGTCTCGTGGCTTAGACAAGTGTACTCTTCACTGGGTGAAAAACTGGCTGGATGGCTGAGCCCAGAGGGTTGTGGTGAATGGGGTGAAATCCAGTTGGCGGTGGGTCACAAGTGGTGTTCTCCAGGGCTCAGTTTTGGGGCCAGTTCTCTTTAATATCTTTATCAAAGATCTGTATGAGGGGATCGAGTGCACCCTCAGCAAGTTTGCAGATGACACCAAGTTGGGAGGGAGGGTTGATCTGCTCGAGGGTAAGAAGGCTCTACAGAGGGATCTGGACAGGCTGGATCGATGGGCCGAGGCCAATTGTATGAGGTTCAACAAGGCCAAGTGCCAGGTCCTGCACTTGGGTCACAACAACCCCATGCAGCGCTACAGGCTTGGGGAAGAGTGGCTGGAAAGCTGCCTGGCAGAGAAAGACCTGGGGGTGCTGGTTGACAGCTGGCTGAATATGAGCCAGCAGTGTGCCCAGGTGGCCAAGAAGGCCAATGGCATCCTGGCCTGCATCAGAAATAGTGTGGCCAGCAGGAGCAGGGAGGTGATCGTCCCCCTGTACTCAGCACTGGTGAGGCCGCACCTTGAGTACTGTGTTCACTTTTGGGCCCCTCACTACAGGAAAGACATTGAGGTGCTGGAACATGTCCAGAGAAGGGCAACAAAGCTGGTGAGGGACCTGGAGCACAAGTCTTATGAGGAGCGGCTGAGGGAGCTGGGGTTGTTTAGCCTGGAGAAAAGGAGGCTGAGGGGAGACCTTTTCGCTCTCTACAACTACCTGAAAGGGGCTTGTAGTGAGGTGGGTACTGGTCTCTTCTATCAAGTAACTAGTGATAGGACAAGAGGAAATGGCCTCAAGTTGCACCAGGGGAGGTTTACATTGGATATTAGAAAAAATTTCTTTACTGAAAGGGTTGTCAGGCATTGGAACAGGCTGCCCAGGGAAGTGGTAGAGTTACCATCCCTGGAGGTGTTCAAAAAACACGTAGATGTGGCACTTCAGGACATGGTTTAGTGGCCATGGTGGTGTTGGGTTGACAGTTGGACTCAATGATCTTAAAGGTCTTTTCCAACCTAAACAATTCTATGATTCTATGAGTCTATGGTTCTATGATGTTGATGTTTTCTTTCTTAATAGGTTTGAATGCTACATAATACATAATAATTTGGGGTTGGGGTGTGGTTTTGTTTGGTTTTTTTTTTTTGTCTTGCTTGCTTACTTTTTTTTTTTCTTTACACTTGCCTACAGATTCTGTCATATGGATTTTTTTTCCCTATTAAGAAATTATTGAACTTCAATTACTCTATAGGATCCTATCCAGAAACTGTTACTCATATGAATAGTTGTTGCTCAAGTTCCCTTATACAAATTAAATGAGATTATTTGTGGGAGTGGAGATTGCTTATATAAATAATGGTTACTGACAAACATCACTTTTCTACAAAATAGTATAAACTTTTGTATAGCTCTAACATTGATCAAATAAGATGGGTGAATATATCAGCATCATGTCTGGTTCTCAACAAGTTTTGCATCTGTATTTGGTTAAGCCCACTCTACAGAGTGGTAGATCATCAGACTTTGATACAGTACAAAGTCAAAGAGGTATGTTGTAGGTTCACTGTAAAAGAGCAGTGGATTTAGTACCTCCATACATCATGTAGATGAACTTAACTGATTCCTAGATACTCCCATGAGTCACTACTTCATTACTCTTCGGTAAATTGTTTTTGTGATAGAGAAGGAAATTACTTAAATCAAGTCTCCTGTGAAAGTCAGTTAAATGAAAACTTTGTACTTACTGTGACCAATAAGCTGAATTCAGATTTGAAAGACAATGTACAGTGTGAAAAGGTTTATTACTGGCAATATAAATGCTCATTGGAAACAGTTTGACTACTGTAGGTAACTGCTTTAGTCAATTTGAATGTTATAAACTCTGTTGCTATTAATGTGCTTAAGATGTTTAAATAACTGGATAGAGATATAACAGCATATCTAACTTGGTGCCCAGTTCTTAGATCTTTTACTTATACAAGTATTCCCATTAGATTTGATTTCCCTTGATATATAACTTTTAAATTCAATTAGATTCCATAGACCTATTTCTAATTTACAGTTTTGTAAATGAGAAGACACTTGATCCCATTGGGACTGAGCAAATGTTTACAAGCTTCAGGACAGGTACCATGGTTATTAAATACTTCATGACCAAGATTTAAAAGGAAATGAAAATGAACTTCCTTTGCTGTATGTTGTGGTTTAACTCCGGTAGGCAGCTAAGCACCACACAGCCACTCGCTCACACCCCGCACAGTGGGATGGGGGAGAGAATTGGAAGGACAAAAAGTGAGAAAACTCGTGTGCTGAGATAAAGACAGTTTAATAGGTAAAGCAAAAGGCGTGTGTGCAAGCAAAGCAAAATAAGGAATTCATTCACTACTTCCCATTGGCAGGCAAATGTTTAGCCATCTCCAGGAAAGCAGGGTGTCCTGGTTTCGGCTGGGATAGAGTTAATTTTCTTTCTAGTAGCTGGTAGAGTGTTATGGTTTGGATTTAGCATGAGAATAATGTTGATAACGCACTGATGTTTTCAGTTGTTGCTAAGTCATGTTTAGACTAAGTCAAGGATTTTTCAGCTTCTCATGCCCAGCCAGCGAGAAGGCTGGAGGGGCACAAGAAGTTGGGAGGGGACAAAGCCAGGGCAGCTGACCCAAAGTGGCCAACGTGGTATTTCATACCATGTGATGTCATGCCTAGTATATAAACTGGGAGGAATGGGGCTGGGAGGGATCACTGCTCGGGTTCTAACTGAGCGTCGATTGGCGGGTTCTGAGCAATTGCATTGTGCATCACTTGTTTTGTATATTCCAATCCTTTTATTATTATTATTATTGTAATTTTATTATTGTTATTATTATCATTATTATTTTCTTCCTTTTCTGTTCTATTAAACTGTTCTTATCTCAACCCACAAGTTTTACTTTTTTTTTTCCCGATTTTCTCCCCCATCCCACTGGTTGGGGGGGGAGTGAGTGAGCGGCTGTGTGGTGCTTAGTTGCTGGCTGGGGTTAAACCATGACACAGGGCTTCATCACGAGCAACAGTTACTTGTGAAGACAAACACCATAACTCCAAATGTCCCCTACTTCCTCCTTTCCCCAGGTTTTATTGCTGAGTGTGACATCGTATGGTCTGGAATATCCCTTTGGTCAGTTGGGGTCAGCTGTCCTGGCTGTGTCCCCTCCCAACTTCTTGTGCACCCCCAGCCTACTCGCTGGTGGGGCAGTATGTGAAGCAGAAAAGGCCTTAACGCCTGGACACTTTGTAAGCACTGTTCAGCAACAGCTAAAACATCCCTATGTTATCAACACTGTTTTCAGCACAAATCCAGAACGTAGCCCCATACAAGCTACTATGAAGAAATTTAACTCTACCCCAGCCAAAACCAGTACACTGTGAAACTTTTCTTGTTGTAATTTTTTAAAATATAAAACCTATTTATTAACTAACCTTTATACTGTTTGCATGTTTGAAATAACAGTTTCAGAACCTTGTCAAGCCACATTCTTCTGCCATCCTTTTTACTAGGGCAGATTAAAATAATAATTCTTAGTGTGATTAAACACATATTAGAATAAAGCTATTGATGCAGTTCTAATTTATATCTTTTAAATATCTGAAATTATTTTATAAATTCATACTATTTTCCAAGACTTGTGACCTCTTTTATGAGTTAATGCTTTCCCATTCTTGAAAGATAGTTCTTCTAAAACTTAGTTGTGCTAAGGCCTCTCTGTTAAGTTTCAGTACATATATGTTGTTTTTTAGCTTTTTTCATGTAATTTCAAGTGTTAAATAAGGTTGCAAAGAGAGCATTAATGTACTGGAATCCCAAAAAGCAGAATTTCATTTGACAATATGTTTCAAAATAGAACTGCAATACAATGGATGTATGCAGAAGATATGATCTAGGAAGTTTTGTTGAATGCATCCTGAGCTTTGTAAAAGTAATTAATCAATTATTAGTCCACCTTATTGTCTGGAGGTAAATTATTTTGGTTTGTATTGATAAGTATATTTTATAATATATTTCGAATATTTCGCTATTTAGAGGAGTAGAATATTGGAATTGTAAAAATTTTAGACTGTTTCTAACTAGGAATTTAGAATTCTACATTTAAATTTAGATTCTAATTTGAATTAAATTTTAATTATAGTTTAGAATTGAAGCTTTAAATATATTTAGATTGTATTCTTGAACAGAACAGCAACCCTTGAAAAGAAAAGCTATTAGAAATAGGAATTGTTATAGAGGTAATCCAAAATGGAATATACAAACTCATATAAAGAATTTCTACTGCAAATTAAAAGACTGTGATGGGTTAACCCTGGCTGGACACCAGGTGCCCACCAAAGCCGTTCTATCACTCCCCCTCCTTCTCAGCTGGAGAGGGGAGAGAAAATATAACAAAGAGCTTGTGGGTCGAGATAAGGATAGGAGAGATCACTCACCAATTACCATCACAGGCAAAACAGACTCAACTTGGGGAAAATTAACTCAATTTATTACCAATCAACCAGAGTAGGGTAATGAGAAATAAAACCAAATCTCAGAACACCTTCCCTCCACCCCTCCCTTCTTCCCGGGCACAACTTCACTCCCGGATTCTCTACCAACCCCCCAGCGGCGCAGGGGGACGGGGATGGGGTTTACGGTCAGTTCATCACACGTTATTTTCTGCCGCTTCATCCTCCTCAGGGGCAGGACTCATCACACTCTTCCCCTGCTCCAGCGTGGGGTCCCACCCATGGGAGACAGTCCTCCACAAACTTCTCCAACGTGGGTCCTTCCCACGGGCTGCAGTTCTTCACAAACTGCTCCAGCATGGGTCCTTTCCACGGTGTGCAGTCCTTCAGGCACAGACTGCTCCAGCGTGGGTCCCCCACGGGGTCACAAGTCCTGCCAGAAAACCTGCTCCGTGGGCTCCTCTCTCCACAGATCCGCAGGTCCTGCCAGGAGCCTGCTCCAGCGCGGGCTTCCCACGGGGTCACAGTCTCCTTCGGGAACCCACCTGCTCCGGCGTGGGGTCCTCCACGGGCTGCAGGTGGATATCTGCTCCACCGTGGACCTCCATGGACTGCAGGGGGACAGCCTGCCTCACCATGGTCTTCACCACGGGCTGCAGGGGAATCTCTGCTCCGGCGCCTGGAGCATCTCCTCCCCCTCCTTCTTCACTGACCTTGGTGTCCGCAGGGTTGTTTCTCTTACATGTTCTCACTCCTCTCTCTGGCTTCCGTTTTCCGTCTGTCCCAACTTTTTCCTTCTTAAAAATGTTATCACAGAGGCGTTACCACTATCGCTGATTGGCTCGGCCTTGGCCGGCAGCAGGTCCGTCTTAGAGCCGGCTGGTATGGGCTCTGTCGAACACAGGGGAAGCTTCCAGCAGCTTCTTACAGAAGCCACCCCTGTAACCCCCCCCGCTACCAAAACCTTGCCACACAAAGCCAATAAATACATCTTTTTATGTTCTTTTTAACCTGCATGGTCACTTAATTTAGCTACAGTAAATATAAATTCTCATTAAAATTTACAAAATTACTTTGAAAAAATCTCAGCCTTGATAGTGAATTAGAATGCTATCAAGACTTAAAAATGACCCTAGGGTATTGTTACTTTTTTATCCTACTAACAAAGGCACATGAAAAGTTAAAAGACTAGAGAGTTTATTTTGAGTTTTCCACTGAAAGACATGATGTGCTACTTTATTTTTTTAAAAGTAAAATGCAGCAGGATGTAAGCAACAGTAATAACATTCTTATCTGAAAGAACACAATTCAGAGCTACTTTATTTTAATGGCTTCGTTATTTATTTTAGACATCAACTAATTTGATGTCAAGGTAAGTCCACAGGCAGAATTTCTCCATGTAAATAACTGAAACACAGAGGAAAATTGCCAAAAAAATAGAAAAGAAGTCAGGAGTGGATTATATTAATTCAGTAAGGTGACATTTTTTTCCCCATTTAAACAGGAGAGGGAATTTCAAAGGTAAAGTATGAGCATATTCATACCTAGAATGTGAAGAGATACAACCTGATTTATTTATATGGAAATTGTGATGTTTCTGTTGTAATAGCTAGGTGGTTTAATTTATCTGCCTAGATTGGATTTTTGTTTGTGTTTCATACGCAGGTGGTTCAGAAGTGTATCTTGTTTTCCTGGCTGAACTATTTTGTCTTCTATACCAAGCATTCAAGGAACTGAGCAAGAACTCTTGAGTACAGTATAGCTTTTTTTACTGAGTTGATGGCAATTAGCATCTCATTTTATCTGGAATTCCCATCTATGAGACTCAGAAAAAAAGTTTCAAGAAAGTATAAGGACTGGTACTAGAAGGGTGCATTTGAGGTCAAGTCCAACTTGTTCAAGAGTGTCACTATTCAGAAACGGCGACTCTGGCAATACTTGTGGACATATCTGTTTGCTATGAAACAAACCTGAAAATAAGGGAATGCGAGAGGAGCATAGATAAGAATAGGCAACTTTTGTTATGCCTACCTCAAGCACACACAGATGTTTGTACAACTTGGGCCATCTAATTTATGTTAGCTAACTGGGCTTAAAATGGAATTGAAAACTGTGTTACTTGGATATTTGAACACAGTTTAATTCAGACTTTCAGAATAGTCTCGGTTGAGTCTGAGGTGATAATCCATATTCATGCCCACATTGCCTTGGTTCTGCTGCTGTTTCAGATTCTTTGATTTAACTAAGTTTGAGCACATTAAAAGTGCACTTTTTCCCTACCCAGTAGATACTCCTTTAATGTACTGATTTAGAGCCTCTGTAATACAGAGACTGAATATCATTATTTCTCTCCTTTAGATTAGTCATCAGAGTGATATTATCTTGCTGCTGCAGATCAAGACAAGACCACAGTGTTCAGCAGTTCTGGTAGTTTCTCTGTTTTTTTTAAATGCCATCTGCCTGTAGTAATTCAAGTAATCCAAGAACCTATTTTAACTCATGCAGGGTAGTGTAGGATATCAGCCCCTCCCCCCCCCAAAAAGTGGTTTAGTTGATTGATTAGATTAGAACTGTTGGGAAGTCATATCTCAAGCTGCTTCCACTAGTGTGAACAACTTCCCTGCTTATATTCTGTTACATGAACATTTCAGTCGTAGTGTCAGACTCTAGTCATGTAGGTCAGTTTAGTGATCATATATGGATATTTAAGGTGTATTTCATTGGCAACTTTAGCATTTATATTTCCTTACAGAGTTTATGAAGACACTCACACGTGAAGGTAGATGAATTCTTTCAGTCATTAAATCCTAAATTATCTTAATACTGCCTTAGAATATAAACCTGCATATGGAAGAAATGTATTCCAAAGACTAAGCCTAGAAAGTTTGGATCTTGTTTCATAGTTAATATCTTTCAAATTCGTTGATTTTCTCAACTTTAAAAAGAAAATAAGGCCTACTAAATATAAAATTAATGCATATATGTGGATATTTGGGTTTTCTGGGATTCCACTGCAGTACTGTAGGATTATTGTTCCCAGGAGTTATTTTTATCCTTGAATAAGCATAATATGGTACTATTTAAATGTATGTTTGTATCTATTTAAAATTTTCAGTGATGAAGATTACCTCCAAAGAGTAATCCACCCCCCTTCTACCCATTCTCCTTGCTTTTGCCCAGGCAATTCCTCAGGAATGTTTCTCCATCTCTTTTTAAAGAAATCAGGTCTTCCAGGTCAAAAAGAAGATTACAAAGATTTCCCAAGGACGAAACAGCTAAATCGTCATCAGTCTCTAAGGTGGTTAGATCTACGGTCTGGTGTTTCTGTTTTTGTATTCCTTTCCCTCTGATAGTGCCTCTAAGACTTGGTAGTTAAAAGTATAAAAACCAATTTAACAAGAACGTCCATAATAATAAGTTTTATTGTGCTATATTTCCATGGTTTAACTATTTGCCAAGTGGTCCAAAGATTGGGAAGGTCTAAGTAAATTCCCATTAAAGGAAAAAAGGGCAATATAAATTTTAATAACAGTGGTGTTACCTTACTGCAAGAGGCACTGATAGTTAGGGAATATGAATTAAATTCCATTTAAAAGATTTGGGATCCTTTTATTTCACTGACAATTATTAACTAAAGAGGTAGATCTCACCATTTTTATTTTTTATTATTATTATTAGAAAATTGACAGTGCCTGGAAGACATGGCATTACAGTTACCACACTTAATTCTGTCTCCTGAGGACAAGGTCTCAGGGAGTACAGCCATCAAGCATTGCAAATCCTCAGGCTTTTCCCCTTTGATTGGTGTGCTGGTTTTGGCTGGGGTAGAGTTAATTTTCTTCATAGTAGCTAGTATGGGGCTATGTTTTGGATTTGTGCTGGAAACACTGTTGATAATACAGGGATGTTTTAGCTATTGTTCAGCAGTGCTTACACAGAGTCAAGGCCTTTTCTGCTTCTCATACTGCCCCAGCAGCAAGTGGGCTGGGGGTGCACAAGAAGTTGGGAGGAGACACAGCTGGGACAGCTGACCCCAACTGGCCAAAGGGATATTCCAGACCATATGAAATGATGCTCAGCAATAAAACTAGGGGGAAGGTTGGTGGGGGGGCTGCTGCTCGGGGACTGGCTGGGCATCTGTCAGTTGGTGGTGAGCAATTGTTTTCATTTACATCAATTGTCTTTCTTGGGTTTTACTTCTCTCTGTTATTTTCCTTCTCCTTCTCCTTCTCCTTTTCATTACAATTACAATTAATATTAATAATATTTTATTTAAATTATTAAACTGTTCTTATCTCAACCCATGAGCTTTCTCACTTTTACCTTTCCAATTCTCTTCCCCCATCCTGCTGGGGGGGAGTGAGCAAGCAGCTGTGTGGTGCTTAGTTGCCAGCCAGGGTTAAATCACGACAACTGGAAAGTAGAACATGCACATCCCTGCATGTGTGCACAAGCCTAGTTGGTAAAATAAATGTGGGAGTGTCTCCTATCCCCTCCAGTGTCTTTTGTGGGTGGCTAGTGCTGCTAAACTGTAGGACCTCCAGGAGTGCAATTAGGCCACCCTCTAACTCTGCTGTTTTGGATGCTCTTAACGAGGTAAGCTACAGTTTATCCTTAAAAAAAAAAGGCCCCAAACTAGTGCAAGACAAAACAAAGAGAACTGGTGATATTGAGATCTATGCAGCACAAAACAGATGTTTGTTTATTTTCCCTGAAATATGACATGTTTCTATCTATGCAGTTCTGTGCAGTGGTAAAATACAGTTACCTGCTTGAGCTCTGACTTTTAAATAATGTATATGTTTTTGTATACACACACATGTACACGCACAGTAGTATGCCTCTAATTCACATTAAAGATAGCAAGATTCATAAAAGCCTAACCTCTGTACAGTATTTTGGTATGGTTAATATGCACATTACTAGTTTCTGAGGACTTAAGAAGCAAGAGTAGCATCATTCGACAGTGGTTAGCATTTCAGCACTGTTTGAGGCTACTTGTGTGTTAAGGACACATCTAGGAAGTGACTGATGTCCCTTTGTCTTGGGGCAGCATGCTGTCACCTGTACTGGTGCTAACCCTGGAGTCAAATTTCAGTGGTTGATATAAATAATAATAATTAAAAAACCAGGAAACATTGGCCTGATACTTAGGGACATTCATTGTACTGCAGGTTGTTAAACTATCAGAATAAACAAATTAATGCAGTCACAAGTGATATAACAACACAACTGTGTACAATAATGTCCTTAATTACCTTTTGGACTGGCTGAAATCATCATGGAAACTGCATGTTATTCTGACTCACGCTGCGTCACCAATAGAGTACACTCATTCATGGACAAAGAAACAGCGTTTGCTTTGGTACCTGCTGTGGTGATAGATTTCAGCCCACAGAGAACTGCGTGTGAATGATCTCGGGATGCCCAGGGTCCTGCAGCTCTGAGATGTCTGTGAGAAGACTTTCCCCTGGAGATTTAAGGAGGGTTTATTTGCAGATATGCACATGGAGACTGAGACCAGGCTCCTCCATGGGACAGAAATGCACCATTTCAACTTGAATCACCTCTGAAACAGAAGGCATCATGGGGATTGCTATTGTAGTATTAATATGCTCTATTTAGGCTTAGTCAAACCAATTCCTATTTAATTTATGATAAACTGACTTGTTTTAACTGAATGCTTCCATATTTGACTTAAAGTAAACATAAGTCATCCTTTCTGAAAATTAGATACTGATGGACCCATTTAACTGTACAGACTGAGAATAATATCGTAAACTCTGGTACAGTTTCCCCTTTAGAAGCATTCATTTAAATTATAGACTTTTTTCCCAAAAACATCTCCTTCATTCCCCAGTGCAGTTTACATTTTAAACTTTAAGACAAAATATTCAAGTGCTCCTTGAGAACAATAATTTTCTATCAATATTTGTTCTCAGTCTACTCTGATATTTTCTCAAGATTTTTGTGTTCTAATATTTTAAAAGCAGATTTTTGGAGTTCCTCAGTGGCTTATTTCCAATTCTCTTTGAACCTTTAATGTTGAACACTCTAGTTTCCTACATGCATATTCTTATAGATATAAATTCATAATATAGGATCTTTAAGATTAGAGCTTTTCAGTGTTGCTCCATCCTCTTTGGTGATTTCATTTAGATTTATTTTTAAAATCAAACCTGTTTTCTGAGGTCACTTTGAGTTTCAACTTGAAATAACAGTAAGCTCCATTGTCTCTTTTTTACTCATCATTAAGAAACCTTTAACTAAATTATTAAGTGTCTTACAAGATTTACAGTGTGATAGAAGGACAAATTCCAAATGTCTTGGGGAGACATTGCTCTAAAGACAAGTAAGCTGAATGTTTGCTTGTAGGTATGTGAAAGTAAAATTTCAAGTTATGAATATTTAGATATTAATGACTCTGGAAGGGGAAATTTATTCTTAAAATTGTGAAGGCTGTCTTAGTTTAATATTTACACTGCTACTGTGTACTGATGGAATGAATAAGTATTTTTATTCTACTGTTTTGTATTTGCAATTTTGTATGAATTGATTTTGTACTTCTAGTTATCTTATGAAGTTACGGTTTCCATCTTTCTTCTACTTCTTTCTTGCCCACCTTCTGCAGAAAGAGAAGCCTATTCCTGGTGCATAGTCTGATGCTGTGGATGTCTTTTTTATAAATAACTGAATCTAGTGCATTTTACAATATATTTCCTTATGCAAACTAGATGGAATGCTTTTTAATAACCATATAGCCATTTCATGATTATTATATGTTCCATTTGAAGACAGCTTGGATATAGATTGATATAGAATTGCTTAAAATACTGAATGTAATTTAAACATTAAAAAGGTAGATACGGACAGTCTAAGCAGCTCAATTATAATCTATGGTTATGCCATTACTGCCTCAAGGACACTCCATCCATTTCATATCATATGCCCTTTTGAAAAACGATCACTTGGTTCAAGTAACATTTCAGCACAGTAGGAAATTGCATAATTTATAGACCTTTAAAAATGAAAACCATAAAAATACTTTTCATTAATTATATCTCCCTCTCTTTTTTTTATTTCTCCCCTTACAGATTGGAACACTGAAGGATTACTACCACTTCTACCATAGTAAAACGATTAAAAGGTCAGTTCTCTCAAGTAGAGGTACCCACAGCTTCATTTCAATGGAACCGAAGGTAAGAAAAACCACCTACGTGTCTGAGGCAAAAGCCTTTACGTTTTTTATATGAAATATCATACCAGGAGACATTCACCTGAATGGGATATAGCATTACAAGAACTGACCCTTTTTTGCTAAGGTTCTGCTTCCCATTAAAATGAAGACAATACCATGCTATTAATTATGTGCTGTTGTTGGAACATAAGGTCTGACATTATTCATGGAGGAGCTGTAGTATAGGAATTTTGTACTAATCACTATGCTATGCTTCCCTACAAAATCACCTATGTAACATTAATGGCTGTTATCTTCTGTAAATCAACCAGCTTTGGGAATGAAAATGAGTAATATAGGATGATATCAATGTTCAGATGAAGGTTTCTCTTTTTTTTTCCTGGTCTTTTTTCTGGATTTAGAATGTGTGAGGGATTAAAATAAGAATACTCTTTTCTGTGGTCTTTTTGGCAGTTTCTACTGACCTTAATTTTAAGAGACTTCCCTATGTATGAAAAATGGTATCAGACTTTCAGAGTATACATTATGTAATAGGTAACTGGCAACATAATTTAATTACTGATTTATAGTTGGGTATAATATTGTCATGTAACTGTATTCAGGACACTTTTGTTTTAAACATTTAACTTCTGTGGTTAGTAGCTTCATCCCTAACTGCAGAATTGGATTTCTTGTGGTTCTCTTTTAGAAAGGAAGTTTAAAGCATATCTTCTTTAGCATTTTTATGCTGTTCAAGCAATCCACTCCCCCACAACAAAACCCTCAAACCCCTAGTGGTTTCCACTGGTTAAAATAGTCAGTCTTTTTTAGACCCTGTATTATTTATGATTGTGGTATGTGAAGGATTTGTGCTATCCTAAGACTTGGCAAGAATTTAAGAGAAGTCTAAGTTATCAGCAAAAGACAGTTTGAATGCTGCACATGTACCATTTCCTACAAAGTTAAGCATCATAGAGGAATACTAAAGGATACATGAATACTTCTGCAGTCTGGAAAGCCGTATTTAGGACTGCAGTTCCTCCTGAGGAAGGGACAGGATAAGGGAAACGCATACAGAACATTTTCACCCCCATGTCAGTAGGGCTGGGCTGCTAAGTTCTGTAAGAGCCCCAGAAGCTCTACTGAGCAGCATGTTTCAGGGATTAGTATGAAAATGGTTAGGGCACAATTCTCTGTTCCCATGAATGCTGACACCCACCATTCAAACACCAAGTGCTGTACTCAGAATAGGTGGCACTGCAAAAAGAAAGTGTTCACATCTGTCTCATTCCATGCCGTTTCCCACGTGCACAGAGGTTGTGAAGTGATTTACATGCAAATGCACAAGTTCACATGTACATACAACCTTAAACATACCTGTTACACCCAGCTTCCAGATACCCCTTCTGCATCTCTGGCAGCCAGCCCAAATTACTGTGGCCAAAATCGTGAGAGATTCTAAGGCAGAGCACAGCAGAAGATCAGAGACATAATTAGTTTCTCAGTGCCTTCTATGTCATACCATTTGGGTCTTGTCCCATATGCAGCATTCTGTGCTAGTGCTGGTACAGGAATCACATTGAGGAATCATTGTTAAATATCACTTTAATAATGAGAAACTCTACTGAGGGTTGTGCGAGACACTCCACCCTGTTAATGATTCTGTACCCAAAGAGAAGCTGACAGTCTAATACCTTGATCTGGCAAAAGTGTTTGTGATTGACTGACTTTGTGATTGCTCTGCTGACTTTGGGCTTGGGAATTCTTGTGTGGCTGCAGACATGTCAAAATATGGACACCAGTATTTGTAGGCTAATGTCTGGTTTGTCCTCAGCATATATGACATTTCATGATTATTAAAGTAGGCTTGAATCCAATTGTGTTGTATAAGCTGGACCTTTTAAAAACAAAATGTTTAATCTTAAAAAAGGTACATTGCACGGCCATGAATTTTTCATGCTAAGAAGATTGTCATCAAGGTGTGTTTTCCATTTATTTCTGAATTTAAATGTGCCAAGATTGGAGTATGAGGTTGAGTTAAGGAGAAAATAAAACTTCGGCCAATTTATATTTCGTGTAGGAGGCACAAAATACAGCAGGAATGAAGAATTTCATTACAATACTAAAACCCTGGGTTTTTAAAAGCAGCATCTTGGACTTCAAGCTTAGAGGAATTCTGATGAGAATGCTATTATGGGAAAGCTTATGTTTCGTATTGGCAATGCTAAGTGTTAAGTTGTTAAACCTCATTAGTGAACAAAAAGATTTTGTTAGCCAAATAGAATAACAGAACCATTAAACCTTGGGATTAGGTGAACTACTGATGTCTGCCTGGGTAGACATAATCTGTATTAGTACTTGGAGAACAAAGAATCAATAGCACTTGGTAAAAGAATAATAGGAACTGCCACTCTGTTTTCCATGTTCAGAGTTTGACTGGGGACTTTAAGTTAGTTATTAAGTAATGATATGTTTACCACTGTGGACTATTTATTTAATTGTCTCAGAAATCCTTTACACAAGCCATCCTTCCTTCTTTAGCTGTCAAGATCAAGAATCAGATTTTGTATTTTTAAGGAGCCTGTTGCTGGGTAAATTAGAATATGAACTGATTCACAATGTATGAGAGGACATAGCAACATTTCACTTTAGTACCTGCCTCTGGAGTATTAAACACAGTTTGATATAAACATGGGCAAATAGTCCTACAGTCAGATCATGTTATGGGGCTTGCTGTTCACTGGCACCCAAATGCATTAGATCCTGTTATAATTAGTGCTGTTCTAACAGTTCTTATGTTGTTGTAAAGTTTGTACAAGATGGTTGGTATTCTGTTTGTTTAATGGTGATTGAAATCTGTACTTATAGGGGTGCCTGGTATATTAGTCCTAGCTTAAACCAGATTCTGCATCAGCAAAAATCCTTGAGAAGCCCATGTTGCTTGAGCAAGAATCAAGAATAATTTAACCGTGCTGAGGATGCATGACAGCATCAGACTTATTTTCAGTTGTGATCTAGATTGCAGTTCACAATGTACCTAGACCTAAAGGTTTCACCCTGAGAGTAGGGTAAAACATCCTGTTCTGTCTAATCATTTGGGGGAATAGCAACCTAAAAAGTTGGTGTTCCTTTCCCACACATTAAAGAGCGTTTGGTCTGTACATGATACAAAACCAGCTCAAAGCTGAACCTTGTGTGACAGTAACCTAAAGGTGAAAGGCTTAATCCTATCATAATGTTATGATTAATCCTTAATCATAATGTTAATGGGACTGAGATTTCTTTGTGAAGAATAAAAGCTTTGTTAATGTCCAATTCTATTACCACATTAATGAGATGATAGCTGATTTTTCTATTAGTGCTTAAAAAGTAAACCCTCAGAAATAATCATCAAAGCTACCTACTGGAATTACCTTTTGATGTTTTCTGCTAAAAGCAGAAAAATGGCCGGTAGGAATTCAGTGTAATACAATTCTAGAAATTAAAAAAGTACACTGTCAGAGAAGTGTTTCTTGACATAAATTATCATGTTTGATTACTTACACTTATATTTCAGCTTCATCATAATTATCCCAGTTGTTAGCACCTGCCTTAAAGGGTTTTTCTCCTGTCCATATCCTTAATTGCATGTGGATTAAAAAGAAACATTAGATTTCAGAAAATTCTAATTTTCTGTTTGCCAGGTCATTTTACAGAACTCCTTTGCAATGACAATATCTCTGTTAACTGTTGGGCAAGAGTTGGAGATTAGTGTAGAGGTTTTAACTGGCTCACTTCCTAAATAGTATAGCAAAAGGTTTCAGAAAAAAAAATATATTATTCAGCAGGTTTGCATTCTCTAGCTATTTTCTTATAGTGAATTTCTTAAGCTGGTAGAGGGATGGGCAGGAAAATTAAAAGACAAGGTGGCAAGTAGTTGGGTTGAGATTTTGACCAGTACTATGCTGTGAAAAACTGCAGTGCCTCACCCTTTTTATCATGTTACTGCAGCATCACATAAGCCCAGCATCAGAACAGGTGGCAAATATCTCATTTTAGTGAGCAACAGAGTTTACAGGGATCACGGTGCAACTGCTATTACAGTCTCTTGGCTTCACGGTCAATGAGAAAGGTGGTGGCTGACCTTAAAGATAGAGGCAATGGCTCAGCCATCTCTGAGAGAAGTAGCCAAAACTTTGTGACATAAGAATATTCAAAATGAAGCATATCACATGGGACTCTGGATATAGATGTTTCTGGAGCCTTTTGGCTGTGGAAAGTCAAAAGCAAAAGATATGAGATATATGCTATGACCTGGGGCTTTGCAAGGGACTCTATGAAGAAAAAAATTCTGAAGCATCTCAAAGCTCAATTAGAGCTGAAACTGGCCAGTGCCGTATCTGAAAAGAAGAAGGGCTTTTTTAAGTACGTTAATAGCAAGAGGAGGTCTAAAGAAAACATTGGACCGATACTTGTTGAAGATGGTCACCTGACTAATAGGGATGAAGAAAAAGTGGACCATTCAATGCATTTTTTGCCTCAGTCTTTAATATCAAAGAAAGACCTTGGGCTGCCTGGTCCACTGAGTCGGGGGACCACGAGTGCGGGAACAGTGACATTCCATTTGTGGATGGATGTATTGGTCTGCCACTGAAAATAATGTCATAATGTTGGCCCTGTGACTAATAATGCAGTTCTTTCAACATAGATGTTTACAGGTAACAGTGAAATAACAGAAAAAGAATTAAGCAGCAACACTCATCAGTAAACCAAAACAAGATGATTTGCATAGCAGAATGACTTCATCCACAGTTGACTGTTGTCTTTAGCCTCTGAGCAAAAGAAAGCTCTAGAATAAGCCGGTACCATTTACAAGCTTCAAGATTTGCTGCCAATTTGTACAAAACAAAGTAAACTTCTGGCAGGACTCCTACATACCATAGTGGTTAAAGATGCTATCGTCCCACTCTGGTTTTCACTACAAGGCTTGAAAGATTAATGTTTCTCTCTGACATCCTATTCTCTTTAACTAATAGAATATTTAATTTAAAACTTTAAAAATACATTTTCAGAAAGTGCCACGCTGGTTATCTACAGTCTTTTCACAAACCCACAGTTAATTCTTTCTCGTTCCTTTTTTCCTCACTGTTGTGGTTTAACCCCAGCCAGCAACTAAGCACCACGCAGCCGCTCACTCACTCCCCCCCCCACCCAGTGGGATGGGGGAGAAAATTGGGAAAAAGAAGCAAAACCCACGGGTTGAGATAAGAACGATTTAATAGAACAGAAAAGAAGAAACTAATAATGATAATGATAACACTAATAAAATGACAACAGCAATAATGAAAGGATTGGAATGTACAAATGATGCGCAGTGCAATTGCTCACCACCCGCCGACCGACACCCAGCTAGTCCCCGAGTGGCGATCCCCCGCCCCCACCTCCCAGTTCCTATACTAAACGGGACATCACATGGTATGGAATACCCCGTTGGCCACTTTGGGTCAGCTGCCCTGGCTGTGTCCTGTGCCAACTTCTTGTGCCCCTCCAGCTTTCTCGCTGGCTGGGCATGAGAAGCTGAAAAATCCTTGACTTGAGACTAAACACTACTTAGCAACAACTGAAAACATCAGTGTTATCAACATTCTTCTCATACTGAACTCAAAACACAGCACTGTACCAGCTACTAGGAAGACAGTTAACTCTATCCCAGCTGAAACTAGGACAGTATCCACCCCTTATTCTATACCATTGACGTCATGCTCAGTTCCCATACCTTTAGTTACATCCTGGTCAATCATCATTACCTTTTCCATCCCTTTAAGACATATGAACAATGAGATATATAGAGAGAGATATATATATATGTATGTATACACACACAGAGATATCATTCCTTTAGTTTATGGGTTATGTTCATTAAATGTTCGTTGAGTTCATTTAGTTCCCGACTCTGGGCTCCATCTGTCATACCAGTCTTTCTGGGCAGGAGGGATGGTGCAAAGTCCTCTCAGTTGGTAGAGCAGAATTGGGCTTCAGTGCAGTGTGACGAGCAGGTGACATTTGATGCAGCAGGAGGATGGTGTGCACCGTTGGATTGTTGCATGCCGGAGTCAGTTCTGGTTCCATCACTACTGCGCTTTGCTCAGTTTCATCACAGTTCTTTCTTGCTTGATCT
Source organism: Harpia harpyja (assembly GCF_026419915.1). Taxonomy (NCBI): domain Eukaryota; kingdom Metazoa; phylum Chordata; class Aves; order Accipitriformes; family Accipitridae; genus Harpia; species Harpia harpyja. The sequence goes on from NC_068968.1 coordinate 36,067,656, forward strand.
AAGTGATTCTTACTATAGTACTATGGATATAGCATATAACGATTACAGTAATGATAACATACAGTAGCAGGGTTATATAGCAACTAATATCATACAGTTTAATTCTGGCTATTCTCACCTACAATCAAATCCCCTTGAGGCACACATCGGACTTCCCCATCTTTTCGCATCACCCACCAAGTGCGCCCAGGCCCTTGAGCAAAAGCAATCCCACGAATGGGTTTGCCTTTGCCTGAGGCAGGAGTAACCCAGACTGTCTTCCCTAACATATTTTTTATGTGCACTACAGGGACTTTATCCCCTTCTACAGTATGTAAAAATTCTGACTGGGCAGGGCCACCCCGATTGGCAGATCCTCTGGTGTTGACTAACCAGGTGGCTTTTGCTAAATGTGTATCCCAATGTTTGAAAGTTCCACCCCCCCGCATTGCTCTCAATGTAGTCTTTAACAGGCCATTGTATCGCTCAATTTTCCCAGAGGCTGGTGCATGATAGGGGATATGATACACCCACTCAATGCCATGCTCTTTGGCCCAGGTGTCTATGAGGTTGTTTCGGAAATGAGTCCCGTTGTCTGACTCAATTCGTTCTGGGGTGCCGTGTCGCCACAAGACCTGCTTTTCAAGGCCCAGGATAGTGTTCCGGGCAGTGGCATGGGGTACAGAATATGTTTCCAGCCATCCAGTGGTTGCTTCCACCATTGTAAGCACATAGCGCTTGCCTTGGCAAGTTTGTGGGAGTGTGATATAGTCAATCTGCCAGGCTTCCCCATATTTATATTTCAGCCATCGCCCTCCATGCCACAGGGGCTTTAACCGCTTGGCTTGCTTAATTGCAGCACATGTTTCACATTCATGGATGACCTGTGCGATAGTGTCCATGGTCAAGTCCACCCCTCGACCACAAGCCCATCTATATGTTGCATCTCTTCCCTGATGACCTGAGGTGTCATGGGCTCACCAAGCCATAAATACCTCACCCTTATGTTGCCAGTCCAGGTCCACTTGAGCCACTTCAGTCTTGGCAGCCTGATCCACCTGCTGGTTGTTTTGATGTTCTTCAGTGGCCCGACTCTTGGGTACATGAGCATCTACATGACGTAATTTTACAACCAGATTCTCTAGCCGGGATGCAATATCTTGCCACAGTGCAGCAGCCCAGATGGGTTTACCTCTGTGCTGCCAGTTGCTCTGCTTCCATTGCTGTAGCCACCCCCACAGGGCATTTGCCACCATCCATGAGTCAGGACAGAGATAGAGCACTGGCCACTTCTCTCTTTCAGCAATGTCTAAAGCTAGCTGGATGGCTTTCACTTCTGCAAACTGACTCAATTCACCTTCTCCTTCAGCAGTTTCTGCGACTTGTCGTGTAGGACTCCATACAGCAGCTTTCCACCTCCGATGCTTTCCCACTATGTGACAGGATCCATCAGTGAACAGGGCATATTGCCTCTCATTTTCTGGCAGTTTATTATACAGCGGGGCCTCTTCAGCCCATGTCACCTCCTCCTCTGGCGACATTCCAAAATCTTTGCCTTCTGGCCAGTCCACGATCACTTCCACAATTCCTGGGTGACTGGGGTTTCCTATGCGAGCCCGTTGTGTGATCAGTGCAATCCACTTACTCCACGTGGCATCAGTTGCATGATGTGTAGAGGAGACCCTCCCTTTGAACATCCAGCCCAGCACTGGCAGTCGGGGTGCTAAGAGGAGCTGTGTTTCAGTACCAACCACTTCTGAGGCAGCTCGAACTCCTTCATATGCTGCCAATATCTCTTTTTCAGTTGGAGTATAGCGAGCCTCGGATCCTCTGTATCCCCAACTCCAAAACCCCAGGGGTTGGCCTCGTGTCTCCCCAGGTGCTTTCTGCCAGAGGCTCCAGGTAGGGCCATTCTCCCCAGCTGCAGTATAGAGCCCATTTTTAACATCTTGTCCTGCCCAGACTGGCCCAAGAGCTACTGCATGAACAATCTCCCGCTTAATTTGTTCAAAGGCTTGTCGTCGCTCAGGCCCCCATTTAAAATCGTTCTTCTTCCGGGTAACTTGGTAGAGAGGACTTACAATTTGACTGTAATTTGGAATGTGCATTCTCCAAAAACCCACAACACCTAGGAAAGCCTGTGTTTCCTTTTTATTAGTTGGTGGGGACATAGCTGCTATTTTGTTGATCACATCCATAGGGATGTGACGACGCCCGTCTTGCCATTTTACTCCTAAAAACTGGATCTCCTGTGCAGGTCCCTTGACCTTACTTTCTTTTATGGCAAAACCAGCCTTCAAAAGGATTTGGATTATTTTCTTCCCTTTCTCAAAGACTTCTTCTGCCGTGTTGCCCCATACGATGATGTCATCAATGTATTGCAGGTGTTCCAGAGCTTCACCTTTTTCCAGTGCAGTCTGGATTAGTCCATGGCAAATGGTGGGGCTGTGTTTCCACCCCTGGGGCAGTCGATTCCAGGTGTACTGGACGCCCCTCCAAGTGAAAGCACACTGTGGCCTGCACTCCGCTGCCAAAGGAATGGAGAAAAATGCATTAGCAGTGTCAATTGTGGCATACCACTTGGCTGCCTTTTATTCCAGTTCGTATTGAAGCTCTAACATATCTGGCACAGCAGCGCTCAGCAGTGGCGTGACTTCATTCAGCCCACGATAATCTACTGTTAGTCTCCATTCCCCGTTAGATTTTCACACGGGCCATATGGGACTATTAAAGGGTGAGTGAGTCTTGCTGATCACTCCTTGGCTCTCCAATTGGCAAATCAGCTTATGGATGGGGATCAGGGAGTCTCGGTTGGTGCAATATTGCCGCCGGTGCACCGTTGTGGTAGCAATTGGCACCTGTTGTTCTTCAACCTTCAGCAACCCCACAACCGAAGGGTCTTGAGAGAGACCAGGCAGGGTAGACAGCTGTTCAATCTCCTCCGTCTCCAATGCAGCTATACCAAAGGCCCAACGGTACCCTTTTGGGTCCTTGGAATACCCCCTCCTGAGATAATCTATACCAAGGATGCACGGGGCCTCTGGGCCAGTTGCAATGGGGTGTTTATGCCACTCATTCCCGGTTAGACTCATTTCAGCTTCCAATACGGTTAGCTCTTGGGATCCCCCTGTCACACCAGAGATACAGATGGGTTCTGCCCCTTTATAACTTGATGGCATTAGGGTGCATTGTGCACCAGTGTCTACTAGAGCCTTATATTCCTGTGGGTCTGATGTGCCAGGCCATCGAATCCACACTGTCCAGTAGACTCGGTTGTCCCTCTCCTCCACCTGGCTGGAGGCAGGGCCCCTCTAATCCTGGTTAGAATATCCGTTACTCACTTTTCGCACACGTGAATCAGAAGTCCCTTCAAGAGGATCAGAAATGGGATCAGCCCATCTACTGCGTCTGGGGGACTGCTCACGGGAAACTGGAGCAGCAGCTTTCCAAGAAGAATCCTCTTTTCTGGTTGCTTTTTCTCGCAACTCCCGTACCCGTGCATCCAGGACTGAGGTAGGTTTTCCATCCCACTTCCTCATGTCCTCTCCATGGTCACGCAGGTAAAACCACAGGTTAGCCCATCGTGTGTACTTTCTCTCTCCTCTCTCTTGGGCAGAGGAATGCTTACTCCCAGTAGCTGCGATGCGGGCCTGTACAGGTGGGGAGGAGGACATATCCACTTTGAATTGCTGGAACTCTCGGGACAATTCCTCTACAGCCGAGACACAGGCCCGTAGGGAGGAAGAGAGACTTCCTTCGTATTGCCGGAGTTGGACAGCCAGTTCATCCACCGTTTGTCCATAGCCTTCTTTCCAGAACATCACTGCCAATGAGTTGGCATAGGTTGGGGGTGCACTTCGTAGAAACTTCCGCCACATCGGTTGTGTGCATTGGACTTCATCTGGATCTGTGGGTGACTGCGCATTTTCTGGATCATTATAAATCACCTCCAGCATGGCTAATTCCCTCAGGTACTGGATACCTCTCTCCATGGTGGTCCACTTGCCTTGGTGACATGTAACTTCATCCTTGAAGGGGTATCTTTCCTTCACACCTAACAGAAGTCGCCTCCAGAGGCTGAGGACTTGTGTTTTTCTCCCAATCGCCTTGTCGATGCCCCCTTCCCTAGACAGAGATCCCAACTGCTTGGCTTCCTTACCCTCTAATTCCAAACTACTGGCCCCATTATCCCAGCATCGGAGCAGCCAGGTAACAATGTGCTCACCTGGGTGGCGGATAAAATCTTTTCGCATGTCACACAACTCACTCAGGGATAGAGATCGGGTAATTATTTCAGGTTCTGCCTCTTCCTCCTGTTCTTGCGATGACCCTGGTTCATCTTCATCTCTCACTAAGCGAACTGATTTCTTTGTGTGTTTCTTTTTCTGTACAGGGGCGACTGATACTGGCACAGGTTGGTTCTCTGGTTTAGCGCAGTGCCTGTCACCAGGGTTGGGGTAGCCACACTGCCTGTTGCCGGGGTAGGGGTAGCCATGGTGCCTGTTGTCGGGGTTGGGGTAGCCACGGTGCCTGTTGTCGGGGTTGGGGTAGCCACGGTGCCTGTTGCCCTGTTTTCCATCTTTTCCCCCTTTTCCCCCTGAGGGTGCTGCCTAATATCAAGCAGTGTTTGGTAGATACTGGCCAGGGCCCAGCACAGTGCAGCGAGTTGTATGTCTTTGGAATAGCCACAGCATTTTTCTTTCAAATATTCTACCACTTCATGAGGGTTCTGTAGTTGTTCGGGAGTGAATTTCCAAGCCACTGGAGGTGAGAAGTTCTCTAGATACCTGCCCAAATCCTCCCACATGCCGTGCCACCCATGAATATCCAGCTTTGGGGCAGATCTCTGGGTGGTACTCTTAAAGAGCCTTTTTGTAGCCCTAAACAAGACCTGAAACATATTCAGGAGGCATAGCACTAACAGCACACTGGCTTGCGCATCCCAAGGATATTCAAAATTCTCAAAAGCTGTTGTAATTAGTTGGAAGGAGAGAAGGGAGGCGAACGGACGGGGGGAAGTATCCCCCCCTAACTTCCCCATGGATTGAGTGTAATTACCAATAAAATCCGATAGAAGGTGCCCGAAGTATGGAAATGATATCACTACCTCATACAGATACCAGCTTAACCTCATGACCAGTGATGTAATCATTTCACAAGTCGACATTGCCCAGTACAGCAAAATGATAATCCCAATCACTCTCCCAGAGGTGAGAAACGTAACTACAGGCAATACATAGAGCATATAAGAACTTACAAAACGCCACCATGTAAACAAATGAATCAACATTGTGACTAACATCTATTTATCTAATGTAAGAAATGCGTATGACAAACTTGTTTCAACACGCTCTGGCCAGATCTGTCGTTATCTCAACCCTTCGTGCCCCACGTTGGGCACCAAAAAGGACTGTCGTGGTTTCAGCCCAGCCGGTAACAAAGGACCACGCAGCCGCTTGCTCACTCCTCCTGCCCCCCTCCGGTGGGATAGGGAGGAGACGGAGGAGAGAAAAGAAAAAAAAAACTGGAACCTCGAGGGTTGAGATAAGGGCAGTTTACTGGGACAACACAAAAAAAGGTTACAACAACAACAACGGTACTAATGAAAGAATATACAAAAAGAGTGATGCACAGTGCAACTGCTCACCACCCGGAACCCAACGCTCTGCCACCGAAAGTCGAGAGCCCTCCTCCCGGCCCGCTCCCCTTTTATATACTGAGCATGATGTCACATGGTATGGAATAGCTCCTTGGCTAGTTCAGGTTGGCTGCCCCGGCTATGCCCCCCCCACCTCCCAGGTTCCTGTAAAAATTAACTCTATCCCAGCTGAACCCAGGACAACCAGTTATCCCAAACCAGCTGCACCACAATTTTTAGTAGCATTGGCAGATGCAATCTCTCGAGGACGACGACGAACGCAGCAGTTATCAGGAAGAGATCCTAAATTTATTTCAACATCTGTTAGTCCCCGTAATTTTGAACAATTACTAATGTTTGATATGTGTTTACAAGCGGCCTTAGCAGATTTTATGGGGCAAATTATCCCGGCTAGGGGTGACCCTCTCATTAGGAGTCTATTATCATCAACCTTCAAACCACAAACACCCATTTCAGAGAAACCCCTCCAAGGCCTCACTGTGTTTACAGATGCCTCTGGAACGACTCAACAGGCAGCTATAGCCTGGTTTTTGGACAATCAATGGCATACCAGAGCTTGGAAAAGCCAAGGATCTGTTCAAATTTTAGAATTACATGCTGTGTTAACTGCTTTAACGACTTGGCCTACCATCCCTCTGAATATTGTAACAGATAGTGAATATGTGTATAACTTAACACAACGATGTAAACAAAGTTTACCGGGGGGGACTGAACCTGCTCGAGAGCTGTTATCAATATTAGAGAAAAGACAAGAACTTGTATTTTTTGCACATATTAACAGTCATACACAAATACCGGGCGCTTTAACGGGGGGAAATGCTCATGCAGACAAAGCGGCAGGAACCCTCATTCAGACAGTAGGTGTTCCCATTTTACAACAAGCCAAACTTTCTCATGAATTTTTTCATCAGGGAGCTAAAGCACTAGCAAGACAATTCCGACTACCCCTGTCTGATGCTCGAGCAGTGGTCGCTTCTTGCCCACACTGTCGTCAAACTAACTCTTGGACATGGGGAATTAACCCCCGCGGTCTATGACCGAATCAAATTTGGCAAACAGACATCACAGTCTATGAACCTTTCAAACCCCGGAAGTATTTACATGTTACTATAGATACTTGCAGCGGCTATATCTGCCCTACTGCCGAAACTAAAAGTAACGCCACCGCCACCATACGACATCTTTGTCACGCCATCAGTATATTAGGGGTTCCACAAGAAATAAAAACCGATAATGGCCCCAATTATATTAGTTCTTGAGTTCGCTAATTTTTAAATAAGTGGGGCATCTCACATGTAACTGGAATACCCTACAATTCTACAGGACAAGCAATCGTTGAACGGGCCCATCAAACCCTAAAGACGCAGTTAGACCGTCTTAGGGAGGGGGAGAAGGTACCTGTAAGCTATCAAAATGAACTGTTAGCCAAGGCCTGTGGGGTAATAAATCATATGCCACGAGGCGACTCAGATCCATCTCAGCATCACACCGCGGCACAGCGACATTTTTCTACCGCATTGCTATCTGACCGTACGCTGGGAGCACCAGTTCGGTATCGAGATCCAATCACGATGGAATGGCAAGGGCTGGTATGCATTTTACAATGGGGGCGAGGATACGCCTGTGTCCAAACAGACTCAGGACCCAGATGGGTACCGGCCAAATGGATCCAACCAGATGTACAAGGAACCAATAAGGATTAACAGCCTACAAAGTGATACCCCCAAAACTGCGAGGAGGAGACTGCTCCATAGGACGATTGAGAGCCTGGGCACCTACAGAAGCACAATTAATCAACGTGACACGTCGAGAAAAAAGAACTGTACAGGTAACGAAATTGGACAGCTCTTGTGACCCCAACGTCCGTTTACCCACTGATTTTTTATACTTGACACTCTCATCAGTTACTCCAGTAGGACCTTGGATAAACAGAATGAATATTCAAGCTTTAGCCTGTTTGGTTTTTAAAACAAGGAAACGCCACTGCTCGAGCCATCGACGCATTAACAGCGCTTCAGGAAACGACAACAAATCAATTACAAGCACTACTTCCACCCATAGATTTTCTACTGGCTCAATTTGAGGTAGGATGCAAACAAAACAACACCCTTTTTCCAGAATTTTGTTGCTTAGACTTTACAAACAACACCGAGACACTGAAAACCATCAGACAACAAGCCGAGTTCATTCGACAACTCCAAGATGCCGTAAAAGTGGTAGGGATATCAGGTATTCCTGAGGATTGGTTTGGCTGGTTGAAAAAATGGGGTTTCTCCATCATTGGAGGTCTGTGTGTTTTGGCCATTGTCTGTATGATCATTCCCTGTGCTTTGGCGCTTTTGAAAAGTATGTTAGATAGAATAGTTAAACTATGCACGCTTATGTATTGTACTCACCTATTGCAAGCAAAACTGTTTAGATGAGCTTAGGGAGGGGGAATTGTGGGAGAATTGTGGGAGAACTTGTGGGAGAACGAGGGAAACTGCGTAAGGCACAACTGTTATTCTCTGTTTGCTAGCACAAGACACTACTGTTCTTTGTTATAAGTTTGCTGAAGTAAGCACAAAAAGTAGAACAAAGTCGGGCGTACGTGACTGATAACAGGAGGGCAACATGACCAAAGACAGGGTGCAAGACAGCATGCAGGTGGAGGAACTATTTGCGTGATCAGAAGACTTTATCCAATTAGACTATTGTTTAAGCGTGTGAACGGCACATGTTAACCAATCAACAAATGGTTTATGCGTGAGTAGATACTAGAAACATATATAACCGAGTGTTGCGCAGTTAATAAACGGAGAAACCGTTTGATCCACAGTATCTGTGTTGGTCCGTTTTCTCCCCAGGGCGAATCCCTGGCGATGCGTCGTTTTCCCTAGATTGTCGCAGCAGAGAAAGTGCGGCAGCCAGCAACTAAGCACCACGCAGCCGCTCACTCACCTCCCCCCCACACAGTGGGATGAGGGAGAAAATCGGGAAAAGAAGCAAAACTCGTGGGTTGAGATAAGAACGGTTTAATAGAACAGAAAAGAAGAAACTAATAATGATAATGATAACACTAACAAAATGACAACAGTAATAATGAAAGGATTGGAATGTACAAATGATGTGCAGTGCAATTGCTCACCACCCGCCGACCCACACCCAGCCAGTCCCCGAGCCGCAATTCCCCACCCCCGCTTCCCAGTTCCTATACTAGATGGGACGTCACATGGTATGGAATACCCTGTTGGCCACTTTGGGTCAGGTGCCCTGGCTGTGTCCTGTGCCAACTTCTTGTGCCCCTCCAGCTTTCTCGCTGGCTGGGCATGAGAAGCTGAAAAATCCTTGACTTGAGACTAAACACTACTTAGCAACAAATGAAAACATCAGTGTTATCAACATTCTTCTCATACTGAACTCAAAACATAGCACCGTACCAGCTACTAGGAAGACAATTAACTCTATCCCAGCTGAAACCAGGACAGTTGGTGGTGCACTGTCCTGTTCATATGTCTCAAAGGGATGGAAAGGTGATGATGATTGACCAGGATGTAACTAAAGGTATGGGAACTCAGCATGACGTCAATGGTATAGAGTAAGGGGTGGATACTGTCCTGGTTTCAGCTGGGATAGAGTTAATTGTCTTCCTAGTAGCTGGTACGGTGCTATGTTTTGAGTTCAGTATGAGAAGAATGTTGATAACACTGATGTTTTCATTTGTTGCTAAGTAGTGTTTAGTCTCAAGTCAAGGATTTTTCAGCTTCTCATGCCCAGCCAGCGAGAAAGCTGGAGGGGCACAAGAAGTTGGCACAGGACACAGCCAGGGCACCTGACCCAAACTGGCCAACGGTGTATTCCATACCATGTGACGTCCCATCCAGTACAGAAACGGGGAAGTGGGGGGCAGGGATTCGCCGCTCGGGGGACTGGCTGGGTGTCAGTCGGCGGGTGGTGAGCAATTGCACTGCGTATCATTTGTACATTCCAATCCTTTCATTATTGCTGTTGTCATTTTATTAGTGTTATCATTATCATTATTAGTTTCTTCTTTTCTGTTCTATTAAACCGTTCTTATCTCAACCCACGGGTTTTGCTTCTTTTCCCGATTTTCTCCCCCATCCCACTGGGTGGGGGGGAAGTGAGTGAGCGGCTGCGTGGTGTTTAGTTGCTGGCTGGGGTTAAACCACGACACAGGTGTTCCAAGCTGTTCCCACACTACCAACGTCACTGATTGATTGGCTCAGCTTTGGGCAGCGGCAGGTCTGTTTTGGAGCTGGCTGGAACTGGCTCTGTCTGACATGGGGGCAGTTTCTGGTGTCTTCTCATAGAACCCACCCCTGCAGCCCCCATGCTACCAGGGCTTGCCACGGAAACCCAATACACCGTCTTTGACCAGATGTTGTATGGCGCTCTGAAATTAATTTCTATTTGAATCAGAGCATAGGTTTTATAAGTCTTCTAATTTTAATTAAAAACATTTCCAGCAATGGAGAGTTTTCAGAAGTTTTTAAGTTGTTCTGTTATTTAAATCTTTTTGTTTTATCTGAGTTTATCTAGTTTCAAATTCTAGCCATTTGATGTTCTATGACTTTGTAAACTCGAAGACAAAGTTTGCTTATAGCAGTTTGCTTACCTGCATATGTTTGGACACTGTCTTAACACCCATAGTCTTCCATTTCCTCAGCTAAGAATACCTCCTAGAACCGCTCACTTGTGGATCTGTTTTTTTCTTTTCATCATTTTTGTACCTCTTTCCTGGGTCCTTGCTGTATCAACATACTTCCTTTGCTTTGGATGTAGGAAGCTGACAGTGAGAGCTGCAACAGTGGTCAGTGCAGATATACTCTGTTGTTTAGTCATTTTATGGACCCAGATACACTTTGATTTGGTGGTCTAAAGAAGGCATTTAGATAATTTAATACTGTTACCTTCTTTGTGAGAGACTGAGATTTATTACCATCTCTTTTGACTTTCCCACTGTCCTGGCAAATAGTGGAAGTGCAGTTGGGAGCTTTGAAGCTGTCATCTAATGGGTAGTACATGTGATGTAATCCACCAGAGTTCAGTTTTGTCTTTTGGTCCTTCCTATCAGCAAGTAAATGAACTGGACAGATTATTAGAAATATAATAATAGTACTAATAGGAAAGGTTATGAAAGCCCTTATAGTTTCTGAAGCTTCTGAAATGTCTGCCCTGGTTAGAGCAGACATCTTCTGTAGCACATCCCAGATGATGTCAAACAAAACTTATGTTTGTATACTTCAGAAAATGCATGTTTGCATGCATGAAGATTGTCTTGGTCAGAAGAAAAAAAGGTTTTATTGGTACTGAGTATTCATAACCTGTAATCATATAAAGAATCATATTTATAGTAGGCCATTTTAAAATGCTTTTATCCCAACAGAAGACAAAGTAAAGATAACTCATAAAAATTGCTATCAAGTGACATAAACATAGATAAGAGAAATTTAGGCAAGACTGTCCAAACCACACTGTAACTTCATGTAAATGGTCTAATTGGATACTTAAAGTTTTATACATTCAATTGGAAAGTCAGTCCTGTAAATGACAGCCATGGAAATAATGCTCTTCATTTTCTTTTTCTGAATTTATAGTACGGAAGAGTGTTGTGAATTACGAGCACAGAGAAATAGAGCCATAACTAAATGACTGTTCTTGGCATGCTTCTAATGTCAAAATGAACACAGAGACCATCAGGGAGCTACAAAGTCAGGTAGTTTTGGATCTAGGCATCTCCTGCAATGGAGACTAGCTGTGAAAATAACAGCTTGTCCTTTCCTGGGTGTCCTGGTTTCAGATGGGGTAGAGTTAATTTTCATTCTAGTAGCTGGTATAGTGTTATGTCTTGGATTCAGTATGAGAAGAATGTTGATAACACTGATGTTTTCAGTTGTTGTTGAGTAGTGTTTAGACTAAGTCAAGGATTTTTCAGCTTCTCATGCCCAGCCAGCAAGAAGGCTGGAGGGCCACAAGAAGTTGGAGGGGACACAGCCAGGACAGCTGACCCAAACTGGCCAATGGGATATTCCATACCATGTGACATCATGCCTAGTATATAAACTGGGGGGAGTTGGCCTGGGCGGGGATCACTGCTCGGGAACTAACTGAGCGTCGGTCAGCAAGTGGTGAGCAATTGCATTGTGCATCACTTGTTTTGTATATTCCAATCCTTTTATTATTATTATTTTCATTTTATTATTGTTGTTATTATCATTATTAGTTTCTTCCTTTCTGTTCTATTAAACTGTTCTTATCTCAACCCACGAGTTTTACTTTTTTTTTTCTGATTCTCTCCCCCATCCCACTGGGTGGGGGATGTTTTAGGGTGGTTTCGAGGATTCCCGAGAAGGCGAACACACACACACTGACTATAAGGGAAAAAGCAAGCATTTATTAACTACAGAGATGCGTTATGCTAAGGGTATCTTGTAAAGCAAATAATTAACATACCGACCCGAGGACCGTGAGGAAGATGGACCATCCGTACATTCTTGTGCCGTCTTGCGCCGTGAGCTCAGCCCAGCAATCGGTAGGTGCCAGCTTTACATGGGCGTCCCCACGGAGGCAACAGTGGCCTTGCCGTACACCAGCCTGATGCTCTTCGGAAAATCCTGGTATTTATACATTTGCAGAGGAATGGGTTTCGCCACACGTGGCCAGTGGGTGCCAAAACACACCTCGGTTGCAACACAGGGAGCCTATGACGCATGCGCTCGCTGGCCAGGCGCGCTGCACGAGCCATAGCCATCCTGTCTATTGGTTCATGGGCTTTGTACACGCAGCATATTGTCATAATCCAGCAGTCATGCACTGACCATGCTCACAGCTGTACCGTGCAACAGCCCGCTGCCCGTCCTCCCCCAGTATTGCTCAGCTCTCTTATCTCCGTGGTCAGCATTCCAAGCAATGGGCAACAAACCATCCGTTTTCTGTGCTGACTGCGTTTTTCTCGGCTATCTACTTCTCCCCCAGTGTTCATCCACGGACCAAAATTCCATCTTTTAACCCCTCCGTATACAGGGGGGAAGTGAGTGAGCGGCTGCGTGGTGCTTAGTTGCTGGCTGGGGTTAAACCATGACACTAGGTAAGCAATGCACAGCTAATGGAGACAGCCAACAGACGCAGCAGTTTGTGCAGCAGTTCACACAGAAGGGTGCGAAGAAGGGGGTCTCAGTTGAAACTGTGCCATTGTAACAGTCTCAGACATAGTGGTAACACGCCACAGTGCAGTTTCCCCAGCAGATGCTGGAGCAGCTGTCCCTGCTAGGGCAGAGGCTTCAACACAGACTGAGCTTCAGATGGCAGATGCAGCCCTCCAAGTCCCAGGCTGCAGGGAGTGTCTGGGGCCTCTCTTTGATGCCAGGAGAGATGGGCCTCTGTCCTGCAGGAGATGTGCTGTCTTGGAGGAGCTGTGCCACCAAGTGGAGGAGTTATGGGAGGAAGTGAGCATGCTGTGCAGCATCAGAGAAGATGAAAGGGAGATAGATAGACAGGTTCTTCTCTGAGACTCAACAGCTTCAAGAGCCTTACACCCCATCTGCAACAGAGAAGCAGGCAGTGTCTACCCCCACTATCAAGGTAAGCAAAACCTCTGGAGAAGGGGAAGGATGGAAACTGGTGATTTCTGGCACCAAGAGGAAGGCTCCTGCCCCACCTAAGGGCTTACAACTGTAAAATAGGTTCACCACCCTCAAAGTTGAAGGGGAGCCAGATGTGCCTACAAGCAAAGGACTGGGTCTACCTGACCCTAAACCATGAAAGACTACCAGGAAGAAATGGCGAGTCATTGTCATGGGTGACTCCCTGCTGCGAGGGACAGAGGCATGCATCTGTTGACCTGACCAATCATCTAGAGAGGTTTGCTGCCTGCCAGGGTCCAGGATCCGGAATATTGTGGAGGGACTGCTGAAGCTCATCTGGCCCTCTGAATACTAACCCCTGCTGTTATTCCATGTGGGCACAAATAATACTGCCAAGAGCAACCTGGAGAGTATCAAAAGTGACTACAGAGCTCTAGGGGCAGTAGTCAAGGGCATGGTGGCCCAGGTGGTGTTCTCCTCAGTCCTGCTGGTGAGGGGAAAGGGTGTGAGGAGAAGAGCACTAATAAGACAAGTCAATAATTGGCTGTGGAACTGGTGTTGGCGACAGGGTTTTGGTTTCTATGACCGTTGGAACCTGTTTGCAGACCAGGGTTTGCTTGGGAGATGGGATCCACCTCACTTAGCAGGGCAAAGGTATTTTTGCCATCAGGGTGGCTAACCTCATAAGGAGGGCTTTAAACTAAGAATGATGGGGGAGGGAGAGAGTAATCAGCAGCCCTGTGAGGGAGTGACAGACAGGATCCCTGAGCAAAGGGCATGGGGTGATGTGACGGGAAGGGATCACAAAATCAACAAAATGGGGCTTAAGCAGGGTCACCTCTGTCACTTGCATGTAAGCAAAGAAGCGCATACAAGGCACCATTATGGAAAAATCCCCCAAACCCTCTCCAAGAACTCAACATGCTAGGGTGCCTCTCTGAAGTGCCTGTATACTAATGCATGCAGTATGGGGAATAAACATGACTTAGAGATCTGTGTGCAGTTGCAAGGCTAGGATCTTGTTGGGATCACGGAGACATGGTGGGATGGCTCCCATGACTAGAGTGTTGCAATGGAGGGTTACAGACTCTTTAGGAAGGACAGGATGGGAAGATGAGGAGGGGGAGTTGTCCTTTATGTGAGAGAAAAGCTGGAATGCATGGAGTTCTGCCTGGGGATGGATGATGAGCCAACTGAGAGCTTATGGATAAAGATTAAAGAGAAGACAGTTAAAGATGACATTGTAGTTGGTGTCTGCTATAGGCCACCTGACCAAGAAGAACAAACAGATGAGGCACTCTACAGACAGATAGGAGCAGCCTGAAGTTTGCAGGCCTTGGTCCTCATGGGGGACTTGAACCATCCCAATATCTGCTGGAGGGACAACACAGCAGGACGTAAGCAATCCAGGATGTTCCTGGAGTGCATTGATGACAACTTCCTGACACAAGTGATAGAGGAGCTAGCAAGGGGAGGTGCTCTGCTGGACCTCATACTCACCAACAACAAGGGGCTCATGGGGATGTGAAGGTCAAAGGCAGCCTTGGCTGCAGTGACCATGAGACGGTAGAGTTCAGGATCCTAAAGGGGAGGGAGGAGGGCAAAAAGCAAGCTCACAACCCTGGACTTCAGGAGAGCAGGCTTTGGCTTCTTGAAAGATCTGCTTGGAAGATTCCCTGGAGGGAAGAGGGGCCCAGGAAAGCTGGTTAATATTCAAGGATCGCCTCCTCCAAGCTCAAGAGAGTTCCATCCCAACAAATATGAAGTCAGGTAAAAATGGCAGGAGACCTGCATGAATGAACAAGGAGCTCCTGGCTAAACTTAAACACAAAAAGGAAGCATACACAAGGTGGAAGCAAGGATGGGTAACCTGGGAGGAATACAGAGGCATTGTCCAAGCATCCAGGGATGGGGTTAGGAAAGCCAAAGCCCAAATGGAATTCAATCTGGTGAGGGATGTCAAAGACAACAAGAAGGGCTTCTGTAATTACATAGGTAACAGAAGGAAGACTAGGGAAAATGTGGGCTCGCTGCTTAATATGATGGGGAACCAGGTTACACAGGACATGGAAATGGCTGAGGTACTGAATGCCACCTTTGCTTCAGTCTTTACTAGCAAGACCGGCCTTCAGGAATCCCAGGTGCCAGAGTCCAGGGAGAAATTCTGGAGGAAGGAAGACGTGTCCCCTTGGTGGAGGAGGATCAGGTCAGGGAATACTTAAGCAAGTTGGACATACATAAGTCCATGGGCCTTGATGGGACACATCCATGAGTGCTGAAGGAGCTAGCTGATATCATTGCAAGGCCATTCTCGACAATCTTTGAACAACCATGGTGACGGGGAGAAGTGCTTGAGGACTGGAGGAAAGCAAATGTCATTCCTATCTTCAAGAAGGGCAAGAAGGAGGACCCAGGGAGCTACAGGCCAGTCAGCCTCACCTCGATTTCTGGCAAGGTGATGGAGCAAATAATCCTGGAAGCCATTTCCAGGCACATGAAGGACAAAGAAATCATCAGGAGTAGTCAGCATGGATTCAACACGGGGAAGTCATGCTTGACTGTATTGGGTTTGCGTGGCAAGATTTTGGTAGTGGGGGGGCTACAGGGGTGGCTTCTGTGAGAAGCTGCTAGAAGCTTCCCCTATGTTCAATAGAGCCAATGCCAGCCAGATCCAAGACGGACCCGCTGCTGGCCAAGGCCAAGCCAATCAGCGACAGTGGTAGTGCCTATGTGATAACATATTTAAGAAGGGGGAAAAAAAGTTGCTGCAGCACAGAAACTGAAGCCAGAGAGAGGAGTGAGAACATGTGAGAGAAACAACTATGCAGACACCAAGGTCAGTGAAGAAGGAGGGGGAGGAGGTGCTCCAGGCACTGGAGCAGAGATTCCCCTGCAGCCTGTGGGGAAGACCATGGTAAGGCAGGCTGTCCCTCTGCAGCCCATGGAGGTTAATGGTGGAGCAGATATCCACCTGCAGCCCGTGGAGGACCCCACGCCGGAGCAGGTGGGTGCCTGAAGGAGGCTGTGACCCTGTGGGAAGCCCGTGCTGGAGCAGGCTCTTGGCAGGACCTGCAGACCCGTGGAGAGAGGAGCCCACGTTGGAGCAGGTTTTCTGGCAGGACTTGTGACCCCGCAGGGGACCCATGCTGGAGCAGTGTGCTCCTGAAGGACTGCACACCATGGAAGGGACCCATGCTGGAGCAGTTTGTGAAGAACTGCGGCCCGTGGGAAGGACCCATGTTGGAGAAGTTCATGGAGGACTGTCTCCTGTGGGAGGGACCCCACGCTGGAGCAGGGGAAGAGTGTGAGGAGTCCTCCCCCTGAGGAGGAAGGAGCAGCAGAGACAACGTGAGATGAACTGACCGTAATCCCCATTCTCCATCCCCCTGCGCTGCTGGGGGGGGTAGGTAGAGAATTCAGGAGTGAAGCTGTGCCTGGGAAGAAGGGAGGTGTGGGGGGAAGGTGTTTTAAGATTTGGTTTTATTTCTCACTTCCCTACTCTGGTTTGATTGGCAATAAATTAAGTTAATTTTCCCCGAGTCGAGTCTGTTTTGCATGTGACGGTAATTGCTGAGTGATCTCTCCCCATCCTTATCTTGACCCATGAGCCCTTTGTTATATTTTCTCTCCCCTGTCCAGCTGAGGAGGGGGGAGTGATAGAATGGCTTTGGTGGGCACCTGGTGTCCAGCCAGGGTCAACCCACCACATTCACTCAGCAATTGCTGCAGTCCCACCCATGAATAGAAAAACTGCCAATAATTCCCCAAGGAGAAAAGCTGTGTGTCTTTTTGCATCTGCCACTTTGATTGTCCCCTACCTTTCCATTGGGACATGAGTCCTGGCCATTTGCAGACAAGTTGAGCTTCTCCAAAATTTCATTATAATGCCTGCCTTCCTGAGCCATTCTAGCTGCTAATAAACTCCCTTGGGGCAGGGACTTTGTATAAACAACTCCACCTGGGCTATGCCCTTTTTTTTTGTTTCAGTTTCCAACTTATTCCTCTAAAGCCCTGTTTGTAAAGCAGGAATAAGATTTTGCTGTGACACACAGTTGTAGGCTAAGGTGTGTTGATATTTGTAAAGGGGGCTCTGAGATCCTGGGATGGGAAGGGTGCACTGGAAAGAAAAAGGGTGTTTTAGGTACGGTAAAATATACAGCTCTAGATGTGCATGTATGTGGAGGTATGACTGTAGTGCTCTAACAGATTACTTGTATGTAGCAAAGTAGTGGAAACCACTTAATTCATAGCAGGACTGGCTTTTCTGTGGCTGAGAGATGGAAAAAATATGCACTGAATTTCAGCTTTGTTCCACAGGTCAGAGTACCGTAGCTTGCCCTGCTGTTGTGTAAGATGTGTTTGTTTGGGCATAAGTGGTAATTTCAAACATCTGCTGCTACTTTCTTTCCTCTTCTGCTTTTCCTTTCTCTTTCCAGCCTTTCCTAACATCTGTTTCCTTTTTTTCATCTTGCTTTTTTCAGAATACATTGTCACGACCCAGACTGGACAGACCAGGGAGTCGTGTTTAATTCGAAATTCCCTCGGGCTAAATTAAGGTGAAACAACACCAAACGATCAGTTAAAGATTTTATTCATGACAGAAGCAAACTGAACTGGGGAGGCATGATAGTAGGTGGCAGGGTTTCTCACAACAGGAATTGGCATAGGACTACTTCTGTAAACTGTGTAACCATATACATCGATTCAGGGAATAAGGAGATCCCTCCCGTTGAGTCACGAGGTTCAGAGCAGACCCCCTTGCTTTCCAGACTCCTCCTCAGAGAAGGGCCCAGGGGCGGCTGGATCTACTCTTAGTCTCAGACTTGGTCAACGGTTTATGTCTTGAAACGGATGAGGTGTAGGGATTGTGGAAAAGGAAAAGGAAAGAGAGAAGAAGACAGAGAGAGAGAAAGGGAGAAAGATTTCACCGGTCCTGGGTCCAGCATTGGTTCAGTCAGCCGAGGTGTCCAGTCAGCCGAGGTGTCCAGTTCCAGTGGGCTTGCGTACCCAGGGCTTCAGTTTGTGTCCTTTTATCATCCTTGCCCCTCCTTTGGGTGGGCACTTGAACTCATCAGGCTAATGAGCAGTTTGTGAGCCTTTGGGCTTGGGGGTCGTTTGTGGAGTAACTTCTCCTTCCCTGCAGACATGGCCATAGTTTAATCTTTGTATCAGAACAGCTTATCAGAACAGGGAGCTGCGCACCCTCCAGCACGCCCTCCCCCTCCTGTTGCTGATGTCTGAGCTGATGGGCTTTTCACCTTGGTTCCTTGCTGTGCAGGGTTTGTCTTTAAGCAGAACTTGCCCCACCACAATCTTTGAGACATTAACTCTTTCAGTCTCTCACATACGTGTAGCATAATTATGACAACTGTGTTAACTCCGGATTGTCATTGACCCTTGCTGAAGAAGCACTTTGTCAGTCAGCAAGAATGCATCACTTAGTGCTGCTTGATTCATTGACTTTTTATCCAACTTTAGGCCCCTGCAATTTATGAAATGTTATCTGCAGTAATTTTCCATGTTCTTGACCTATGTCAACAGCTACTTTATCCAACTGCCTTCATCTATTTTTATGTGCAAACTGGCTGCTGTGAGTCAGAGAATACTGATAGGTTAGGAAAATATCTTGGTGGTCAATTATTGTTAAAAAGCACATACAATTCTTAAGCAGAATTGTCCATTTTTTTGGGTCTCGCTTTAGTGACTCTGCCCATAGGCAAGAGTTGTGCCACCAGTCTCAATCTCCCCTCCTACATGACTGAGTAACGGCTTAGGTCTCAAGTGTTCAGTAACCCGAATATAGTAATTGGATATTGGCATATCCTCCTGATGCACTTAATCCTAAATTTTTTTACTTCTTTTTCTTTCATTAGAATGTGAAATGCAAATGGAGAATGTTGTCAACTGGTACGTTTAAATAGAGCTTGTATCACAGAAAATTTCATGACAGGACAACTAAGATATGTAAGTGACTGTTTTTGCTACCATGACCTGTAGGAACTATTGTTTTCGTATGGCCTAATATGAGCCAAGTACAATCTCATTTTTTCTCTCTGAGAATGCCAACCTCACTTTTGTCCTTCTTCAACTTGGTGTATTTGAATTCACTTAAATATGAATATTAGGATTATTTAAACTAGTAAAGAATAAAGTACACCAGGTGCAGAGTGAGAACATCCACATGGGGAAGCAGGCTGCTATTTCAGAATAATTCCTTCTGTAGACAAAATCTAAGTGAAAGTTCTGCAATGCAGTACAGCACAAGTGTTGCCTCTTTTGCTCATTCAACCTGACTCATTACAGATTCATTGCTTGTTTGACGATACTTTCCACGCCCCTTATCTGAGTTTTCTCTCTCTTTTTCTCTTTAATTTATGGTGTTCCTGTGGCACCTTCTTTCTTGTTATCTGAGCAGGAATTTCTAATTTCTTCTTACAGGCATAGGACAGATTGAGGTGAATGATGGCAGTACAAGGGATAAAGCCATGACTGCATTTGGGAGTGGCGCATTCAGCAACTCTTCCTCATAGACTGAAGACCCAAACCTTCGTGTTTCATTCTGCGACATAAAAATAATAGATTCTGGTATGAAATTTACTCCCTACTTCAGAGTTAGGGTCTTTTTTCCCCATGCATGCTTTCCTCATACTGGATAGGACTATGCCTTCAGCTTGTCTATAACTTCTGCTCTTTAATAATTGTATTTTCACATAGTTGACACATTTCTAATCAATTTGAAAATATTTACTCAAGCAGACCCCTTCATGATATATTTTAACAACAAAATAACTACTCTTACAAGTGTCCAGTGTGTGCATGTTAAAAATTGCATTGCTTTGATAAATAGGTGGATTATTTTTTTCAGTATGTTTTTTTTTTCCCCTGTTTTTCAAACATAGTTTTTTTCCACAGTTTGTTGCACTGGAGAAGGTCTTACTATAGCATTATTATATGGGGCTACTTTTCTGTGAATTCTATTGAATGAAGGAGAGGGAAAATAGAAAATAGTTTGATTCACATAGAGATGACATTTTATTATATGCTTTAGTGCTTAAAGAGAATAAAAGATTGGTATGCTTGAATTAGCTCAGAGCAGCTTTTATTCCATAGCACCGTTTCATGCAAGTCTATGAAGAAGAGCTGCATTGTTATGGAACAACCCTGTGAGTGCTGATGACTGGAAATGATGAATTTTTAAAATAGTTTGGTGTCTAGTCTGGCTTGGCTTTGACTTCTAGACATTCAGGAAATGGAACTTTCGAAGCTGAAGTCAGTGGGAAAATGTGCACTGTTCCCTCTCAGTAAGAATGACTTTATAGAAATGTTAAAATGCACCTCATTTTTTGCATAGAGTCTTCTTTTAGCAAGAAATGACAATCTGTATAATCAATTACTCCAGAGATTTTCCTTCAAGGCCTATTGGTTAGGAAGTGTGGACACCTTTTAAAAGAAATTATTTTTATATAAATGAACTCTTTTCATACAAAATCAGCAAATCCAAGATACATCAGGCATGTGACAGTGATGTGTGCATGAATACCCATGGAATACTCAAAGGAAATATATGTCAGAATACTAAAATAACTGCTGAGTCTTGAGCTAGTCTTCATTAATACAACCCAGTGATTGTACAATTTAGCTTAGACTGAAGACTTCTGCCAAGTTTTTCTGTTCACTTAGAGGAAAAAACAAAACCCTATAATTCAGTGGAGTAACCTATTCTATTTCTATAGAAATGATATTTTCTGTAAACTAAATTTTATGCACTGACTTCTCAGCTGAGAAAATGGGTTTCCTGTGATGTTTTAAATTATATTCCAGATGTGTATTCCAGTGCATCCTCAGTGTAAAAACGATTATTAAGCAGATCCCAAAAGATGTTTGCTGAAAATCTTACAGCCAAGGCTATAATCAGGACTGTGATCAGGCATGCTGTGTTGTTTTGGGTTACTCTGTCTAGCATCCTGCACCATCTCTCTCATGAGAGCACACAGAGTCATAATAGTCATTTTCACTTCCCCCTTCCACATATGTGGATAGCTATAGGCGCTCAGAATGAATCCTAATGTTTTACACTTTTTTCATCATTACAGAGCTTCTTGCGCTATCCTCCCATATGCATACTCACACAAACATGTCATCTTTCCCTCTCTGTATTTTATCAAATAAAATGGCTATTTTATTTATAGTAAATTTATGCTTACATAAACTTCCCTCAGTTGCTAATGATAGTTCTTGTAGGAGCCTTGATGCAGAGGAGTTCCTAATGACAATTTAAATGCCACGGTGAGACAAGGGGAGTCAAAAGAATCTCAGTAGACATAATAAAGGGGGATGAAAGATGATGTTTAGCGCTTACATTGTTGAAATTAGCTGAGGCAGAGACAGTCCTTGATAAGAAGAGCTGGCCCCAAGAACCAGCCAATGAGGCAGAGACAGTTCCTGATAAGAAGCAGGAGCTGGCCCCAAAAGCCAGCCAAGACTGGTCTTGCGGCTTGGGTGAATACCAAGAAACCACTGAGCCTGCGCAAGAAAAGAGGTTACTAGCGGTGATGGAGTCATCTGTCTTCATCTCTGCGACCACCAGACAACCACCATAAAGAGGCACTGCGCAAGCGCAGTTGAGAGGAGACTATGGAAATGACCTCTCGGAGCTAATTTTAATATGAAGCGGGGATAGGTCATGCATATGTATAGGCATATTGTGAATACGTAACACTTGATTGTATAAACTTGAAGCAAACTGCCGAGTCGGGCGCGCACGACTTTGGTGGGACTACCCCCCGTGCTGCCCAGCGCTGAATGAACATACCTACTTTACAATCTCACTGATTGTGGAGTCTGTTTCCGCACATCAGTTTTGGCGAGCCAGGCAGGAGACTCTCTGCTCGGCTGCGGGACCGACTGCGGAGCGGACGCCCCTAGGCGCGCCCCAAGCACTTTCCTCGGAGGAGCCTCCGCTGCCAGCCGCTCACCATGGGAGCAGAAAACAACCTCCTGAAGCCGCGGACCAAACGGTATGTTCTACAAGGGGAGCCTGTAAATCGTACAGGCTGGGGCAGCTGGTAAATCGCGCAGAGACGTCTGGCGTGCAGCGTAGTCCCCGTATGGGAGGAGGGTACCCTGTATGGTAACAAGGGGGGATTTGCTGACCGATAGAGCGGCCGCCAGCGATCTTGGGGGTAGATCGAGCAAATCCGGGGTGACTGCTGCATCCCGGTATTGGGAGCCAGGACGGACCTGTCGATGACTGGTATATAAGAGGCAGGAGAAGGGTAAGCGCACCCCCTCGCAATTGCACTTGGTACATTTTTGGGGTAAGTGGACCCCCTCGCAATTGCGTTTGGTACATTTTTGCAGCTGCTGAAAGGTTGTCAACTGGAGCGATGATTGTATGATGTGAATGTTTGGAAATTTAATGTTAAAGATTTTGTGTGGGTGTATGGAAATGATATGTTGAAATTTATAGGTGTATGTGTGTTTGTTAATGTGTGAATGTCTTTACGTATTAATAGGGGTGATTCCCTGTTTTGTATGTGGGCTTGCAACTGGACTATATAATAATTAGCATCCGGCTTGGGTTTTGTTGAAGTGTAAATCTTGTGGGAGAAGGTGGTACTGTACATCTAGCAGACGGAAACCAGACTGCCTTGAGTGTTTTCCCCAAATTCCACACATTCATGACTGGGAAAGAGCTCACCAAGAATCCGAAATAGTGAGATTGGTGTGTAAGGGAAAATTTAATTCCAGAAATTTGGGACGTGTGTGAGGAAAACTGGGGGAAGACTATAAAGAAGTGTAAGAAACGATTTGCATGGAAGCTTATTAAAAGGAGAAGCCAAAATCAAACTTAAGAATTATTAGGAAGAGTATTAAAATGGGAAACAAACAAGGAGGAGTATTAAGGAAGAGTCCTCTGGGTTGTGTAATTGCTCACTGGAAAGATATTGTTGGGACCAGAGGTACGGAAAGCAAAAAGAACCTTATTAAATATTGCAATCAATGATGGCCGTTGTATAAGTTAGAAGGTGATGCTAAGTGGCCACTTAATGGGTCAATAGATTATAATATTCTATTACAACTAATGCTGTTTTTAAGGAGAGAAGGAAAATGGGATGAGGTTTCGTATGCAGACATGTTTTTCACCCTCCGAAACCATACGGAGTGGCAAAGGGACTGTGGAATGGTACCCCCACAGGACCCCATGGTGCTTGCACTTGAGCAAGAAAACAACAAGGAGCTTACAGGTAAACTGAGGCGGTGTTGTTCAGCATGTATTATTGGACAAAGATGTACAAAGACAAATAAAATCCATCAGGCACCAGAACAAGGTCTAACTGATTTGTTTAAGCCTCCCCCTCGACCACAGGAACAGGATGCAGACTCGGATAGAACTCCAACCCCCCCGGACAGCCCTGTATCTTCCCGTACTAGGAAGAAAACTACCTCAACAGCTTTACAAGCACCTCTCCGAGAGGCGGTGAGGCCGGATGGTGGGACGATGTTAATCAAAGTACCCTTTTCTACTGCTGACCTAGGGGAATGGAAAAAGGTTGCAAAAGATTATAGGAGAGATCCAGTAAGTGTAACTAAGCATTTCCAATTTATTGTAAAACAGCATTACCCTGATTGGAAGGATATACAGCTATTATTAGAATACATGACTGAGACAGAGAAACAGCTGATTTTAAAAACAGCAGGGAACCTTGCTGAAGATCATTATAAGATTACAGGAGGGGACATTAAGGAATATTTCCCTCTCCAAGACCCAAAGTGGGACATTAATAGATCTGCACATATGGAAAGATTGCAGGGGTATCAGGATTGGATTACAAAAGGAATGGAGAGGGCAATCCCCAAAACTATAAATTGGTCAGCTTTATATGCAGTTAAACAGAGTCCTTCCGAGTCTCCATCTGAATTCCTGGATCGACTGAGGGATGTAATGCGCCGCAGCACACCGCTGGATCCTGGGTCACAGGTAGGAGTACAACAATTGGTCTCCCTGTTTTTGGGTCAATCTACAGGGGATAGAAGGCGCAAACTTCAGAAATTATGCCCTACAGAGGGTAGGAATTTAGAAATATTGTTGGATGAAGCATGGAGAGTATTTAGTAACAGAGAAGAAGGATATAGGCAGGGGCAAAGGAAATTAATGGCTGTTATCCAGGAAGAAAGAGGAAGAGGGCCTAGACGAGACTTGCCCCGACTGGGCAAGGATCAATGTGCTTTGTGTAAGAAATTTGGTCATTGGAAAAAGGAATGCCCAAGGAACAAGGAGGATCAGAGGGCTCAAACAGGAAGAACGGTAGCCCATGTGAAGGGAGATTGACGGGAACCTGGGGAATCTACCCTAGCGGATCCACTGGTTATAATTAAGCTAGGGAAAACACAACAAGAGGTAGAATTTTTGGTAGATACGGGAGCAACATACTCGGTTCTGAATCAAGCTTTGATGCCCCTGGGAAATGATTATGTCATGGTGAAAGGAGCGACTGGCCAAAGTGAAAAGGCATATTTTTGTAAACCTTTAGAATATAAATTAGGAAAACAGTGGGGCATTCATAAATTTTTATATATGCCCAACTCCCCAAAGACACTTTTGGGAAGGGACTTGTTGGAACAATTGGGAGCAAAAATTGTATTCAAAAAGGGAGAAATTACTCTGGAGGTAAAAGATCAACAATATATTCAAAAATTGAGCCTAACCTTAACCAGTCTCCCCCTAGAAGGAAGCATTAACGAGGACATCTTAAACCAAGTGTACCCTGGGGTATGGGCTACCGATACACCTGGAAGAGCAAAAAGTGCTCCACCTGTTGAAGTTAGGATCAAGGAAGGCTGAAAGCCAGTAAGAATTAAACAATATCCCCTAAAGAAGGAAGACAGAGAAGGAATCTGGCCGGTGATAGAAAAATTTTTGCAGCTGGGATTATTAAAAGAGTGTGAGTCTGAATTCATTACCCCTATATTACCTGTTCGGAAGCCCGATGGGTCATATCGGGTGGTCCAAGACTTACGGGCGGTGAATAAGATAACTGAAGATCTTTACCCGGTAGTGGCGAACCCATATACCCTGTTGACTGTATTAACACCTGAATTGACTTGCTTTACTGTTTTAGATTTGAAGGATGCTTTCTTTTGCCTCCCTCTCCATGAAGCCAGCCAAAAATTATTTGCATTTGAATGGGAAAACCCCAAGAGTGGTCGAAAGACCCAGCTCACTTGGACGGTGTTGCCACAAGGATTTAAAAATAGTCCTACCATTTCTGGCAATCAGCTTGCGAAAGACTTAGAATCCTGGGAAGCCCCGTCTGAGGAGGGGAAGCTGTTGCAGTATGTGGATGATATCCTGATATACGCCGTCACCACCAGCCAAGAGGTAATAGAATCAGGGGCTTTGCCCATGAACACCTCTGCACAGAAGGCAGAAATAATTGCTCTAACCCGCATCCTGGAATTGGCCCAGGGCAAAGTTGTGAACATTTATACAGACTCAAAATATGCCTTTGGAGTTGTACACGCACATGGAGCAATTTGGAAGGAGAGAGGACTATTGAGTTCTCAAGGGAAAAATATCAAACACGCAGAAGAAATTCTGAAGTTACTGGAAGCTGTCCAGCTCCCTAAGAAAGTAGCAATTATGCATATTAAGGCACACCAGAAAGTGAGCTCAGATTTGGAAAAAGGGAATGAGCTGGCGGACAGAGAGGCAAAACAAGTGGCCAAAACAAAGGTAAAAATAGAAGGGGCTTTAATTCCTGATAGGCAGATATCCCTAGAAGGTAAGCCAGAATACACCAAGGAAGATCAGAAGCTCGTTACAGATTTAGAAGGGTCATATAATGAAGAGGGGTGGGCTCATACCCCACAGGGAAAGCTAATCGTTCCCTCTTGCTTACTGTGGCATTTGATACGGGAGGAGCATAGGAAAAGACATTGGGGAACAGAGGCTCTGTATAATCATTTGATAAGAGAAATTGTGGCTAGAAATTTATACACCACGGTGAGACAGGTGACTCAACAGTGTGATCTTTGCCTCCAGACTAATCCTAAGAATACCCCCAAGCCGGAAATGGGCCAGATTGGAAAAGGCAATGGGCCTGGACAACAATGGCAAATTGATTTTACAGAACTTCCAAGAAAAGGGGGGTATCGATATTTATTGGTATTAACTGATACCTTTTCAGGTTGGCCAGAAGCGTTCCCAACAAGAATGGCTAAAGCTCGGGAGGTAACTAAAATATTAGTGCAAGAGATAATACCACGTTTTGGGGTTCCAGCAACCATATCCTCTGACAGAGGACCACATTTTGTCTCAAAAATAGTGCAACAAATTAGCCGCCATTTGGGTATAGATTGGCAGCTTCATACTCCATATCACCCCCAGTCGAGTGGTCAAGTGGAAAAAATGAACCACTTAATCAAACAGCAAATTGTGAAATTAGGACAAGAAGCAAATCTGACATGGCCTCAGTCTCTCCCTTTAGCCCTTCTGCGTATACGAACAAGACCAAGGGCGAAAGAAGGACTGAGCCCCTTTGAAATCCTGTATGGACAACCCTATGGGATACAGAGAGGGGTGTCTGTACAAGCGGGGGATGAAATTATGACTTCTTACATGGTAGCATTAGGTAAGCAACTTAATAAAATCAGGAAGCATGTGGTAGGGACTCGAGGGAGAGGTTTGGATGGGCCTGTACATAATACACAACCAGGAGATTATGTGTATATAAAGTCTCACAGAAAAAACTCTGGAGCCGCAGTGGGAAGGACCATTTCAAGTATTACTTACCTCCTTCACCGCCATTAGGATCAAGGAACAGAGTGCCTGGATCCATCACACTAGGGTGAAGAAAGCACCCAAAGGACAATGGACTTCACAAGAAAAGGGACCTTTGAAGCTCAAATTTGTGAGACATTGATTGATACGCTCCTGAGTTGGACCTTGCCCAAGGGGCAGGCTTGGGATCGAAATACTTATTTAAATATAACAGAGAGTATCTCGAAAGTACTAAATTTATCAGACTGTTGGGTATGCAATCCCCTTCCTCGGGGGAACATGGAACTCCCCTTTTTAGGAGTCCCAACCACAAATTGGACATCTCTTACTAAGGACGGGCCAGACAGGAATGGATCATGCCCTTATGGAAAGGGAAATACCCAGCGGGGACCCAGCTTTGATCTGGAGGTACCTGACCCTAAAGAGGTCTTAATTACCAGCCGTTGCTTAAATATTACTGATAATATTTGGGGAGACATGGACAATTGTAGCCTTGCGGAAAATCTGGGAACTTTTGATAAAGGAAAATTAGAACGTCTTGGACTGAACTTAACTATCAGTTTCTATTATATCCGGAAACCAAAGAGGGGGCCAGGAAAGAGGGGGCGAGGACAAGACAGAAGGGAGCCGCATCTCGGTCCAAGATGCAACATAGGGCCTGGATACTGGTGGCTCTGTGGGGATGGCAGGGCCAGAAAGAGTTTACCCCAGAACTGGAAGGGACACTGTGTTCGGGGGTACCTTACACCTCAGACCAGTATATTTGAGGGAGCTTTGCCTCCCCGAGGGTTTTTGAGAACACCTTGGCTCCGTGTAAAATGGACTGAAAACCCACTAATTATTCGAGGTACTGGGTACCATAGTTTTGTCCGATGGTTAATCCCCTCTTTAGGGGTAAGCGAATTGGAGAAAGCCATCGTGAATATATCTGCTACATTAGAGATTATAGAAAATGCTACAACTGATGCGATTCGAGGGCTGCAACTGGAAATACAATCCCTAAGTAAAGTAGTACTCCAAAATAGAATGGGATTGGACATGCTTTTAGCAAAGGAAGGGGGCTTATGTGTAGTTATAAACCAAACTTGCTGTACCTATATCAATCAAAACCAACGAATTGAAACAGATCTTGAAGAGATATGGGAAAAGACTAAAATACTACATGAAGCTTCCCAAGATGACACTTCTTGGGGCTTGACAGGCATATTAGAAAAATTAACCTCCTGGTTGCCAAATTTGGCATGGTTGAAGCAATTGTTTGTCACTATAATAATCATCATTCTCTTGTCTGTGGTCCTTTGCATAGTGGTTCAATGTGGCTTTTGGTGCTGTAAGAGTACAGGAGACTCTTAGAGTGAATGGAAGAAGAATCAGTTATGACGAAAACTCGAGACCAACAAATACTTTGAGAGGATGCTAGATAGGGAAACAATGTATTAGAAGTACTAGGATTAGATATAGTAAAAGAATTTACTATTTTCTAGAAAAGGGGGTCCTGAGACAAGGGGAGTCAAAAGAATCTCAGTAGACATAAAAAAGGGGGATGAAAGATGATGTTTAGCGCTTACATTGTTGAAATTAGCTGAGGCAGAGACAGTCCTTGATAAGAAGAGCTGGTCCCAAGGACCAGCCAATGAGGCAGAGACAGTTCCTGATAAGAAGCAGGAGCAAGCCCCAAGAGCCAGCTAAGACTGGTCTTGCGGCTTGGGTGAATACCAAGAAACCACTGAGCCTGCGCAAGAAAAGAGGTTACTAGCGGTGATGAAGAGGAGTCATCTATCTTCATCTCTGCGACCACCAGACGACCACCATAAAGAGGCACTGCGCAAGCGCAGTTGAGACTATGGAAATGACCTCTCGGAGCTAATTTTAATATGAAGGGGGGATAGGTCATGCATATGTATAGGCGTATTGTGAATATGTAACACTTGACTGTATAAACTTGAAGCGAACTGCCGAGTCGGGCACGCACGACTTTGGTGGGACTACCCCCCGTGCTGCCCAGTGCTGAATGAACATACCTACTTTACAATCTCACTGATTGTGGAGTCTGTTTCCGCACGTCAACGGGATCTCTGACCTACAGCTCCTCTAGGCAATAGTAGTATTGTTGACTACCTTCTTCCATTAATTTTCATGCATCTTAATCAGAGTTGGCAGTGGTAGAAAGGGTAAAAGTTTAAACTGCTTCTGCTCAGTCTATCTCATTGTTTTTTATTTGTGGATGTTTTTACACCATCTTGAAGTTGTGTTGGGAATAGGCACAGGCTCAAATATGAATGAATTTTCACAATGAGTTGCCATGCATGGCATGCTTTGTGTGTGCTCTTAGCCTGTGCAGTGCTGAAATTTGTTGAATTAAATAATTTTCTTCATAACTTTTAAAGGCATGGTAACATGGGGATGAGTTAAGGTGACAGTAAATACTCGTGCAGCAAAGAAACCTTAGACCCCTCATTCAGTTGAAAATGTTTCTAGCAATAATAGCCAGGTCTGATAATAAGGTTTGGGAGGTGGATCTGTATAAACCCTGAAAACCATGGTTGGTTATTCAGACCTGTTAAAGCTTTTTTTGTTACTCATTTCTAAATACTGGTAATAGAAGAAGAGAGGTCCATGGTCTAAGGCAACCCAGTCACCTAGTGAGTCAGAGATTAAATGGTACATAGAATGCCTCTCAGCTGGCTTCAGATGTGTTGGGAGAGCTGGGCTACCTGCAAGAAAAGAAGATTAAGAGAAAAAAAACAAGCTTGTGTTGTGGAGATCTGGAAAAGAAATCATGTGTTGAGGAGATTGAAGTAGACGGACGCCTGTAATCTTGAGAGCAGACAACAGACGACCCTTTATTGCTAAAACACACACATACTTATAGTCACATATTCTGCAAAGTCACTATACACGTGCACAAGCATAAAATATGATTGGTTATATCAACACTGTACACGCACATAAACATAAGATATAATTGGTTATACTAACACTGTACACGCGCATAAACATAGGACACAATTGGTTATACCAACTAAAACATGCGAAACTTGTCTCAGTCTAATTGGTCAAGATAAACTGCCAAATTGAGGTTCTTTTTGTGCCAAGTTCCCTTTATGGTGGAATGCGCACCTGTGTTCTTCTAATTGGCATCTTTCTTTTTTTGTCTTCTTGTTTATTCTGTTCAAGGTCTTCTA
Organism: Harpia harpyja; assembly: GCF_026419915.1. Taxonomy (NCBI): domain Eukaryota; kingdom Metazoa; phylum Chordata; class Aves; order Accipitriformes; family Accipitridae; genus Harpia; species Harpia harpyja. Next base: position 36,097,845 of record NC_068968.1, read on the forward strand.
AAGGCATCTGGAATGCTCTTGCGACCGTTAGCTAAATATGTGTCTACAATGTGTTATCAGCAGGTGACAAGGAAGTAGGGCTCATTATAAATATGTTATAGATCAACCTTTTTGATGGAGGAGAGCTCCAGTTAAAAGGGATCTTGATCCCACTTTAAATCAGTCTCTTCAGTCTTAAGGCTTCATACTTACCAAAGTCTTTGGTTCTCCCTCTTTTGGGTTCTCGACAGATATACTCTATACATCTTGCAGGCCTCCAGACATTGCTACATCAAAAAGCAGCTAAGACTGATTAGCTGCCTGCTCCTGCTGAAGGGATGGCTGGCTCATGTAAGATCTGAAGGTGGCAGTCAGCTCTTGATTTCTTGAGAGGAAGTCCACCAAGATAGATTTCAGCCCAAGCTGAAAGAGGTGCTGAGTAACCAGGAGAGAAAGGCACCCTATCCAGTTTCTCAGTTCTCTACGAAGTTGAAAAGGAATTATGATTGTTACTAGAAGATTTAACAGAGAATTTCTTTGTAAGCATAACCAGATAGTCTGTATTCCTAAACTGCATAATTTCTCCTCTAGAAGAATACCGTTGACTCTGAAGTTAATTCTTGGGAAGGGGAAAAATTCAATTCTTCTTTATAAAGATGTGGTGAGTTGACCTTGGCCAGCTGCCAGACACCCACCCAGCTGCTCTCTCACTCCCCCTCCTCAACAGGACAGGGGGAGAAAATAAGATGAAAAAAAGCTTATGGGTGAAGATAAAGACAAGACACTTACCAATTACCTTCATGGGAAAAACTTGACCTGAGAAAAATTATGATTCTATGACCAGGAAGTAGAGGCCTGAAGCCTCGACCTCGAACAAATTTTCTGTTAATGTCAATGGAGTTATTTTTGTGTAAGTATCCCATGATTTGAAGCTGAGGTGAAGATACATAGTGCAGACATTAGCCTGGTAAGGAAAGACATTAATACCATCCCTGACAAGTAACAGAGAAATACGTGAGATGAAAATAAAGTTCTTTTATATATATATATGTGTGTGTATGCATGCATAGATATTCATAAACAGCACAAATCTAAGGTGCCAAGTTGGCTACAAGTAGGAAATGGCTGGCTTTCTTGGAGAAAGGTGAATTGAATTTTTATAGTTATATCCTGTGAAAAAATTCAGCAGAAATATGAGCTGTCAGGAAGCTAGATGCATGTAAATGTAACCTGAGTTTCTCTGTGAATACTGTATATTATTTACATTTATAAAAACTAGCTCCCATTTAGACTAGATAATGCAGAAATGACTGCAGAGTCCTGTCTGCTGTAAGGTTGATGTCACTTTTGGTGTTGCCCTTTCTGGATGTCATGAATCTTTGAAGAGGTGTCTGACAGATAAGAATCTGGCTTTCAAAACTAGATTTTTAACCCTCAATCTTCATTTTTTTTTGTTTCAAGCTTTTTTTTTGTTTCAAGCTTTTTTTTCTTATTGTTGCAATTTAACCTGTTGCTCAGTACCCAGCTGTTTCTTCCTTGGGAGTACTGTAGTATAAAATAAAGTTTCAGAGAGCCTGACTGAGTGAATCTTGACAAAGAGTCACTCTGCTATAAAATACAGTTTAATTTTGTTTTTTCATTCCAAGTGGTGAAGCTGATTTACATATTGGTTAAGTAGAACATTTGAGTATGTTACTAAACTTTTTTTTCAAGAACAGACCTAAATAAAACAAAAGAAAAAACTTATCATTCATTTCTCATTGTGATATACTGTTAAGCTTTGTAAAAGTAATTTTTTAAAATAGAATTGAAAGAGGAACTAGTCTAATAATGAAAAATAATAAAATAATAATGTTATTAGTCAAAAGATGCTAGCCAATGACATCTTTCTAGCAGGGGATTTAAACAGATGTTCATAGAGACTTGTAGTAGTAATTAAATTGGACCTATTCCCTAGTGAACAATATGCCAAGGTGAGCTTTGCATTCCCACTGCCAAAATGAACTCTTTAACATGTAGTATGTCTTGGATTCTGGTAAATGGGAAAATTCCCAAGATTTCACACATTTCTTGATAGTCTCCATGGAATCCTAACACTTACCAAATGTTTTCCTTGTTGGCAGGTAGAGTGGATACAACAGCAGGTGGTTAAAAGAAGAATAAAGAGGGATTATAAACATGGTGGTACCCAATCCACTTATTTCAATGATCCCAAGTGGCCAAGCATGTGGTACATGGTAAGTACATAAAGGGTCATTGGTTCTGTTTCATGCTAGCATTTAGTTCTTTGCTATGATATTTTGAAAAGGGACAAAATAGTATGTTCCAAAAAAGCAAACTTTCTTTTCTGTTTTATGTAACTAATGAAGGTTTGTAAACTCCTTATAAGTATTATAAAGAATTCCCAGTAGGCCCCACAATAAGAAACATTTATTAATGCATTCATTCATGAATGCTTCCTATTACAAGATGCCTTGGGAATTACTTATTAGAGGATAAACTTTCAGCAATGAGAAGGGAAGGAACATAGCTGCAATATGTGAGAGCAGTGAACCCACTTGTTTTCAATGATGTGCCCAATTCACTTTCTCAGTCATCAGTATGACACAAATTTATCATGTCCTGAAACAGAAGAGCCACAAACAATGTCTGTTTAGTAAGTACACCCTTTTTAGTAATGAATAATTCAGTTGAAATAAATTGATTATTTGTGCTGCTTCCTGTCTGACATGAGTTCCGTGTTATTTGAGCAAACTTTTTTCCCTGATTATAGTCACAGTCAAAGCCTGGAGTGAAACTTCTTTATGCAAGAAGTTTTTAAAAATACCCTCATTTTGCCTAGGAAGATGCAAATGAAATGTTCATGTATTTAGTTAAAGAAAGTTGGGAGCAACAAGTTAGGCAATTGACTCCAGCTCACATATCTGCATTTTGGCTATTAAAGATTTGTTCTCTTTCCCTACTGTTCTACTGATGTAGTTCTAAGTCCTTATATCTTGTTTTATCACTAGGTCACCTATGTAGCTGAGAGCAGGGCATTCAGAAGGTTTATGACTTGATAGCTTGAATTGCTTCAGATAGATAGGGAGGAAAATATTCCTTTTTGGAAAAAATATGTAAAATAATTTTCTTGTAAGTAGACATTGTCTTTTCAGGCATTCTGCTAATTCCAGAGTGTTAGTTTACTATTTCATGTGAATAAACAAGATTGTCCTAACACAGCTTTAAAATGTTTTAAAGTTTTTATATTTATTTCATTTTGGCTTGTAGTTTGTTGCTGCATACATTAAAAACTAAAAATGTCATAGGTTTGCAGTAATTTGCAACTAACAATAAACTCAGACATTCAGAAGTCCTTATCTTCAAGTATGTACTGTACAAGCATGTAATCAATCAGCGAGTCTAGTAGCTTGGCTATTCAGTTTCCAGAATTCCTGTATTTTACTAAGTAATACCTTACTTTCAAAACTCCTCTTATATTTATTAATGGACTATACTACTGACTCTTTTCTTTTCCCATGGAAAAATGATCCCATCATAATTTTCAGAGCTACTGAAGATCTTTGAGGCAATAACTCTCCTCATACACTAGAAATCTATTTCATTTATGCTTCATTGCAGTACTGTACTGATGTGGCTAAGGGTGTTTTAGCTTTTATCCACAATGTAATAGATACCTTTGGCTATTGATCTGGTATAACCTCTAACAGGGCTGTAACTGTAGTTCAGATTTGTTGACACAAACCTTTTATTCAAAGACTTTGTCAAACAAAATCTCTGATTTCCTTCTGTTTTTCTTCCCTGTCTTTTTCTTCACAAGTATCACCCCTTGTAATTTTAACAGTCCTAGCTAGAAATGATACATTTTTGTTTGTGCGATATCCATGGCAAGAAGTTGCAAGGGGAATTCAGGCCTTCTCTCCCTTTTGGGTAATGAAAAAGGCTAAAAGCATCTCTCGACCTATTTTGTGAGCAAATTAAGAGTTCTTTTTTATCTCTATATTTTTCTCCATTGACTATAAACACATTCCTAGAAAGAGTAGAGAGATTAGGAATTTGCAACACTTTCAGCCAGAATCTGCAAGATATTTAGCACCTTACAGTTCTGTGGAAACTGAAGCAAATAGAGCTTCGAGAGACATGCATCACCTAAACAAGTATGCTTTTACTTTTTCATTACTGGAGTATTATCTATTGAGAAATTAATGCTTTTCATGCTTTCTGATACCTAGGAAAAGGCAATCTTAAAAAAAAAAGCTTTATCATAACCTCTGATTTCTGAGGCATCTTGTTGCGTTAGAGGGTAAAGAAGTTTGGCAGAAAATAAAGCCCCTTGCGTTCCAGCTTATCCTCAGATGTCAGAGGGGCTGGGGGTGGCTAGGTTTAATTTCTGAGTGATGTCCAATTTGGCGCTCTAAGTCCGGTCACATTCAATATGCTGAACTATCACGATGATGGATGCACTAATAGCGTACTGCACTCTCAGCTTAGCCGCGTTCAACACATGAGAATTACCGGACTTAGGGAGTTTGGTTGCATTAATGAACTATCATGACTAGATTAATGAGCAGTGCAGTTTATTAAAGCAACAGTACAGGTTCTTTTGGATTGCCGGTGATAAATACACTGTCTGCAAAGCACATGCAAATAATAATACAGTCAACTACAAGCACACTAAATTATGGAAAAACTCTATAGAGACTTCTAAATTTCCTGGGGAAGCACTCGGTATAACCGAGGGTTTGAATCTTACCCAATAGGTGTCCCTATGGGGGGGGAAGAGAGGTTCAGCCTGTCGACTGATCCCAGAAGTCAGCAATGTCCTCCCAACTTGTCTATGATGGTGTCTTCCCCAGCATTCCTCCTCTCTTAAGCCCTTTTATATTTTCTTATTTTTAGGTGGAGCTTGAGTGACTCTAGTCATACATACCTTTATGTAAAATCTCCTTGCTTTACTTTTAAAGGTATATGCTAGAGAAAATTCAGAGCGCATGCTCAGTGAGGAGTGGTTGCACCTTGGAGGCGGGTAGTTTTTGGGATGGAGGTGTGTTTTGGTATTATAATGAGATTATAATGAGCAAAGTTCACCCAGAGAACATGATTTAGCGTGTCACTACTCCAGAACTGGGCACTTATGATATAAATCAGAAGTAAGGCCATAGCGTTGACAGAACCCCCATTGTTTCACCTCCTTGCTTCAGTGGATTCAATGCAGGGACCTTCCATTCTTGTTCCAGTAGTTCCAGTTCCCTCTCCCTGAGGTGATATCACAGAGCCTGGCTGTGGTGTCTCCATTGTGCTCTACCCTCCATGTTGTTTCTCTTAGAGTCAGCATACCAAGATCCCCTGGTGTTGCTAACATCTAAAGTTGCAGGTTATGATGTTGTTTAGGGAATTATTATGGAACAGATTTCATGTATATCCACTGCATTCCACCCTGGAGGTTTACCTTCCCTTAAGGGGGGGGGTGGGTGTGTGTCATATCGATAAGTCACCTCCAGCAATCATTCCATACATCTGTGCTTAAGACTGAAATAGAATCTTTTTATAGATTAAGTAATACATGAAACTTCACGAGAGTCACTTTTCAAATATTATTGAAAACTGACCTATAGAATTGGGCTTGCTCAGAATGAACTAATATAAAAAAAATAAAGTCAAAGAGAAAGCAAGTCCTTAGTTAATATCCCTTTTGAAACTTTGGGTCAGGAGAGAGCTAACAGTCCAGATTGTTGTCCCCAGGGCTCAACTATCTATGTTATATCTATTCTTCTCTTTCATTTGTGTTGGCAAAATATTCTGTTTCTCAATAACTGAATGAACTATATACAAGCAGTTTGCATAACTGAAAGATGTCAAAGTCAAGTCTAAAATTGCATAATTTTGTTAAATAGAATGTAGCTGAAAGAAATTGATTTAACCATTGTTTATTTTTTAACAAACCATTACTAGACTATAAAGACACTAACCATGTCTTTGCAGTCAGTTCAGACAGGAACAAGTCTTTTTCAACACTCACCAAGGATAATCATCTCCACTACTGTTATCATCCTTTGTACTACTAATAATAATCGCTAGTACTGACAGGCCTCTCTAATTTGGAGAAGAAGTTTCCGTAGTCCTTGGTCCTACCAGCTTCTTCCCACTCTGCTTTGCCTAGTTGCAGCTGAGCAGGAATTGAATATACAAAAGGATATTTTTGTGAGGATGAGAATTTACCAGAGAAGTAAGATGTTTTGAAATGTGAGGCTGTCTGGAGGGAGAGGCCCTGTTCTGTTAGAGCATCTAAGAGTAAATGTGATAGTTAAGTGTATAAGCTAAGTGTTTGCTTATTGCTGGATACCACTACATCAGCGAAAGAGGAAAAGTGTATCCAGAGGTTACTCTATATCTAGAGAAGGTATAGCACTGTCAGAGAGAAAGAGGGTAAAGCTAGAATTTCCATTGCAGTAAACCACTGGGGCAAGATGATATTCCTCTGAGAAACCACAGCATAGAATAACTGAGCTACCCACAAAAATAAATAATATATCCTTAAAAATGGTGCTATACTCAGAGAAGAAGCTAGCCAGTATCTCTAAAATGCATACTTGTGGTAATATTAAAAATTTATATACCGGTGAACCTTACCTAAGAACCTAGGGAAATATCTGACATCATTATCATTAAGGTTATAAACCACAGCAGGAAATGGAACATGGGAAGTTGCCTCTCAGCTTCTCAAAAAAAAACCATGAGCAAGAAAGTCAAATTCATAAGCTGCTTGGAATGGAGGAAAATCACTTATTACATAATTGTCATTGTCACTGCTAAATGCATGCCAAACATATTAAACATAATTCAAAACTTCATAGAAGTAAAACTTTCATTTTCTTTTACATATATCTTAAGTCTACAGGGGTGTCAGCTCATCTTCCTTAAATCATTTTGAAATGTCTATTTTTGCTGTTGATTCCTCTAAATTCAGTCCTACCTTTTTTGAAGAGTGTTTTATTTTTTCTGAATCTCTTCCTCAACTTTTATTATTTTCTCTTCTCCATTTATTCCTCATTATTCTTTCTTTTTAGACATAAACCATGCTGTGGGAGAGTAGGTGGAAAACAAAATGTGTTTGGAAGAGTGCTAAATGCAGGCAATTTCAGAGTCTTGTTTGGAAGCAAAAAGAAGGGCTTTTGTAAAGCTGCATTGTACCTCTCTATAGTCTGTTAGTTTTCTCTGAAAGAGGTAACAATATAATGGATAACGGTCTATCAGAAAGTATAACTTACAGAGTCTTTTTAAAAGAAAAGCATATTAGGAAAATATAATGAACTTAGGCTGCTGAAAAAGTCAAATTTTCATACAAAAATCTCTGAAAAGATAATCTAATAGTGTCGTGGTTTAACCCCAGTCAGCAACTAAGCACCACACAGCCGCTCACTCACTTCCCCCACCAAGTGGGATGGGGGAGAGAATGGGGAAAAAAAAGTAAAACTTGTTGGCTGAGAAAAGAACAGTTTAATAAAAAAGAAAAAAAGAAAATAATAATGATAATAGCAACACTAAAAAAATGACAATAATAATAATAAAAGGATTGGAATATACAAGTGATACACAATGCAATTGCTCACCACTTGCTGACTGATGCCCAGTTAGTCCCTGACCGGCGATCCCTCCCAGCCCCACTCCCCCCAGTTTATATACTAGACATGACGTCACATGGTACGGAATACCCTGTTGGCCACTTTGGGTCAGCTGCCGGGGCTGTGTCCCCTCCCAACTTCTTGTGCCCCTCCAGCCTTATCGCTGGCTGGGCATAAGAAGCTGAAAAATCCTTGACTTGAGACTAAATGCTACTTAGCAACAACTGAAAACATCAGTGTTATCAACATTCTTCTCATACCTAATTCAAAACATAGCACTGTACCAGCTACTAGGAAGACAATTAACTCTATCCCAGCTGAAACCAGGACAGTATCCACCACTTATTCTATACCATTGACGTCATGCTCAATTCCCATATTTTCAGATACATCCTGGTTCATCATCATCACCTTTCCCATCCTTTGAGATATAGGTAGAGAGAGAGAGAGATATATATGTATACACACACAGAGATATCATTCCTTTAGCTTATGGGCCATGTTTATAAAATGTTCGTTGAGTTCATTTAGTCCCCGACTCTGGGCTCCATCTGTCATACCAGTCTTTCTGGGCAGGAGGGATGGTGCAAAGTCCTCTCAGTCGGCAGAGCAGAATTGGGCTTCAGTGCGGTGTGGCGAGCGGGTGACGTTGGACGCAGCAGGAGGATGGTGTGCACTGTTGGATTGTTGCATGCCGGAGTCAGTTCTGGTTCCATCACTACTGCGCTTTGCTCAGTTTTATCACAGTTCTTTCTTGCTTGATCTAAGTGATTCTTACTATAGTACTATGGATATAACATATAACAATTATAGTAATGATAACATACAGTAGCAGGGTTATATAGCAACTAATGTCATACAGTTTAATTCTGGCTATTTTCACCTACAATCAAATCCCCTTGAGGCACACATCGGACTTCCCCATCCTTCTGCATCACCCACCAAGTGCACCCAGGCCCTTGAGCAAAAGCAATCCCACAAATGGGTTTGCCTTTGCCTGAGGCAGGAGTAACCCAGACTGTCTTCCCTAACATATTTTTTATGTGCACTACAGGGACTTTATCACCTTCTATGTGGGAGCAGCTCGGAACACCTGGCATTTGAATCAAGAGTGAACGTTAGAATTCGTTGTGCTGCATGTTTGCCAAGCCTTTGAAGAACTAGTTTCACAAGGTCAGGTCGGAGGATTGCCTGGTGTGTGCCTGGGAAGATGTGGCTGAAGACAGTCACGAGTATGTGTATGGAACGTGATTATCTTTAAGTGTTCTAAGGACTGGCAAACATCCCAGCCAAGCCAGATATGCACTCCTGTTTTAGTAACATATAAGTATGCTGTAAGAGACAATAAAGAAGTCTTTTTGCCATTGCTTCGGAACCATCTCGTTGTCATCCTGAGTGCCTTTTTCATCGCCACACTTCTACAGTACGTAAAAGTTCTGACTGGGCAGGGCCACCCCAATTAGCAGATCCTCTGGTGTTGACTAACCAGGTGGCTTTTGCTAAATGTGTATCCCAATGTTTGAAAGTTCCACCCCCCATTGCTCTCAATGTAGTCTTTAACAGGCCATTGTATCATTCGATTTTCCCAGAGGCTGGTGCATGAAAGGGGATGTGATACACCCACTCAATGCCATGCTCTTTGGCCCAGGTGTCTATGAGGTTGTTTCGGAAATGAGTCCCGTTGTCTGACTCAGTTCTTTCTGGGGTGCCGTGTCGCCACAAGACCTGCTTTTCAAGGCCCAGGATAGTGTTCCAGGCGGTGGCATGGGGCACAGAATATGTTTCCAGCCATGCAGTGGTTGCTTCCACCATTGTAAGCACATAGCGCTTGCCTTGGTGAGTTTGTGGGAGTGTGATATAGTCAATCTGCCAGGCTTCCCCATATTTATATTTCAGCCATCGCCCTCCATGCCACAGGGGCTTTAACCGCTTGGCTTGCTTAATTGCAGCACGTTTCACATTCATGGATGACCTGTGCAATAGTGTCCATGGTCAAGTCCACCCCTCGATCACGAGCCCATCTATATGTTACATCTCTTCCCTGATGGTCTGAGGTGTCATGGGCCCACGCAGCTATAAGTAATTCACCCTTATGTTGCCAGTCCAGGTCCACCTGAGCCACTTCAATCTTGGCAGCCTGATCCACCTGTTGGTTGTTTTGATGTTCTTCAGTGGCCCAACTCTTGGGTATGTGAGCATCTACGTGATGTACTTTTACAACCAGATTCTCTAGCCAGGACGCAATATCTTGTCACAGTGCGGCAGCCCAGATGGGTTTACCTCTGCACTGCCAGTTGCTCTGCTTCCATTGCTGTAACCACCCCCACAGGGCATTTGCCACCATCCATGAGTCAGGATAGAGATAGAGCACTGGCCACTTCTCTCTTTCAGCAATGTCTAACGCTAGCTGGATGGCTTTCACCTCTGCAAACTGACTCGATTCACCTTCTCCTTCAGCAGTTTCTGCAACTTGTCGTGTAGGACTCCATACGGCAGCCTTCCACCTCCGATGCTTTCCCACAATGCGACAGGACCCATCAGTGAACAGGGCATATTGCCTCTCATTTTCTGACAGTTTATTATACAGCGGGGCCTCTTCAGCCTGTGTCACCTCCTCCTCTGGAGACATTCCAAAATCTTTGCCTTCTGGCCAGTCCATGATCACTTCCACAATTCCTGGGTGACTGGGGTTTCCTATGTGAGCTCGTTGTGTGATCAGTGCGGCCCACTTACTCCACGTGGCATCAGTTGCATGATGTGTAGAGGAGACCCTCCCTTTGAACATCCAGACCAGCACTGGCAGTCGGGGTGCTAAGAGGAGCTGTGTTTCAGTACCAACCACTTCTGAGGCAGCTTGAACTCCTTCATATGCTGCCAATATCTCTTTTTCAGTTGGAGTATAGCGAGCCTCGGATCCTCGATATCCTCGACTCCAAAACCCCAGGGGTCGGCCTCGGGTCTCCCCAGGTGCTTTCTGCCAGAGGCTCCAGGTAGGGCCATTCTCTCCGGCTGCAGTATAGAGCACATTTTTAACATCTTGTCCTGCCCAGACTGGTCCAAGGGCTACTGCATGAACAATCTCCCGCTTAATTTGTTCAAAGGCTTGTTGTTGCTCAAGTTCCCATTTAAAATCATTCTTCTTCCGGGTCACTTGTTAGAGAGGGCTTACAATCAGACTGTAATTTGGAATATGCATTCTCCAAAAACCCACAACACTGAAGAAGGCCTGTGTTGCCTTTTTATTAGTCGGTGGAGACATAGCTGCTATTTTGTTGATCACATCCATGGGGATCTGACAACGTCCATCTTGCCATTTTATTCCTAAAAACTGGATCTCCCGTGCAGGTCCCTTGACCTTACTTTCTTTTATGGCAAAACCGGCTTTCAGAAGGATTTGGATTATTTTCTTCCCTTTCTCAAAGACTTCTTCTGCTGTGTTGCCCCATACGATGATGTCATCAATGTATTGCAGGTGTTCTGGAGCTTCACCCTTTTCCAGTGCAGTCTGGATTAGTCCATGGCAAATGGTGGGGCTGTGTTTCCACCCCTGGGGCAGTCGATTCGAAGTGTAGTGGACGCCCCTCCAAGTAAAAGCAAATTGTGGACGGCACTCTGCTGCCAGAGGGATTGAGAAAAACGCATTAGCAACATCAGTTGTGCCATACCACTTGGCTGCCTTTGACTCTAGTTCGTATTGAAGTTCTAGCATGTTTTTTACAGCAGCACTCAGTGGCGGTGTGACTTCATTCAGGCCATGATAGTCAACTGTTAGTCTCCACTCCCCATTAGACTTTCGCACTGGTCATATGGGACTATTAAAGGGTGAGCGAGTTTTGCTGATCACTCCTTGGCTCTCCAGTTGACGAATCAACATGTGGATAGGAAGCAGGGACTCTCGGTTGGTGCGATATTGCCGCCGGTGCACCGTTGTGGTAGCAATTGGCACCTGTTGTTCTTCAACCCTCAGCAACCCCACAATCGAAGGGTCTTGAGAGAGACCAGGCAGGGTAGACAGCTGTTCAGTGCCCTCCATCTCCAAGGCAGCTATACCAAAAGCCCACCGATACCCCTTTGGGTCCTTAAAATACCCCCTCCTGAGATAGTCTATGCCAAGGATGCACGGGGCCTCTGGGCCAGTCACAATGGGTTGTTTCTGCCATTCATTCCCAGTTAGGCTTACTTCAGCCTCCAATACAGTTAACTCTTGGGATCCCCCTGTCACACCAGAAATACAGATGGGTTCTGCCCCTTTTTAACTTGATAGCATTAGAGTGCACTGTGCGCCGGTGCCTACTAGAGCCTTATATTCCCGTGGGTGTAACGTGCCAGGCCATCGAATCCACACGGTCCAATAGACCCGGTTATCCCTTTCCTCCACCTGGCTGGAGGCAGGGCCCCTCTCATTTTGGTCACAGTGTCTGTTACCCACTTCTTGTGAAGTTGACTCAAAAGCCCCTTGGAGAAGATGAGAAATAAGATGAGCCCTTCTACTCTGTTTGGAAACTGGAGCGGCATTTTTCATGGGAGAATCCCCTGTTGTGGTGGTTTTTCCTCGCAACTCATGGACCCGTGCATTTAGGACCGAGGTAGGTTTTCCATCCCATTTCCTCATGTCCTGTCCGTGGTCAGATAGGGAGAACCACAGGGCACCTCGCGGTGTGTACCTTCTATATTCTGTCTCTTGGGCAGAGGAGCGCTCACTCCTAATAGCTGAGACATTGGTCCTTACAAGTGGGGAGTGGGACATATCCTCTTTGAATTGCTGGACGTCCTGGGACAGCTTCTCCACAGCCGAAATGCAGGCTTGTAGGGAGGAGGGGAGATTTTCTTCGCATTGACGGAGTTGGCAAGCCACATCATGCAGTCAGCGGCGAGGCCAGCAGAGGCAACGGTAAGTCGGCGGCTAAGCGCTAGATTGAGGCGGACAGGGAGGTTCCCGAGGCCCGGGAGCGCCGGGGAAGGGCGGAGGGACCCGGCCGGAGCCGGCGGCTCTCGCGGGAGAGGCTGACGCGGCGTGGGCGTTGCCAGGGGCAACCGCGGGAGATTTGAACGGCCCTAAGCAGCGCCAGCGATCAGGAGCGCGGCGAACAGGACGGGCGAACAGGGCGTGGTGCTTCAGAAAGGGCGTGGTGCTTCAGAAAGGGCGTGGCGCTTCAGAAAGGGCGTGGCGCTTCAGAAAGGGCGTGGCGCGGCAGTTTGCGCGGCAGTTCGCGCAGGCAGGGCGTGCAGGTAGGGTGCAGCCCCCCCTGTTCCCAGCTCGAGCAGGCTGCTCAAGTGGTGGGTGTCAGCCCAGAGGGAGACCCAGGTATGGTTGCCACTCGGGGGAAAGCCATTGTTAGGAAAAATATGGCAACGCAGACAGAGGTCCCGCGTAAACATGCAGCTGTCCAGGTCTCTGGCTGCAGGGAGTGCCTGAGTCTATCAGAAATGATGGAGGTCAGCCGGGACACCTCTTGTGTGAGGTGTGACCAGGTGAGTGATTTGCTCAGCCTGGTGGTAGAGCTGAAGGAGGAAGTGGAAAGGTTGAGGAGTATCAGGGAGTGTGAGAGGGAGATAGATTGGTGGGCCCACACCCTACCATCCCTGAGGCAGGGGCAGCAGATGGAGGCTCCGCAAGAAGCGGAGGTTCCCCTGCCCTCCTGCCACCAGGCAGGAGGGGACCTAAGAGATGGAGGGGAATGGATACAGGTCCCTGCTCGGGGAGGCAGGCGAATCCGCTCCCGGTCTCCCTCACCTTCCCAGTTGCCCCTACTCAACAGGTATGGGGCTCTGGAACTTGAGGACCAGGCCAGTGAAGATCAGGGTGTAGATGAAGCCCTATCTAGGGAGGTGCCTAAGCCCAGTCAGGCATCCCCACACATTCTCACATCCTCAGAAAAAAGAAAAAGGAGGGTAATTGTTGTAGGCGACTCCCTCTTAAGGGGGACAGAGGGCCCGATATGCAGACCTGACCCATCCCACCGGGAAGTCTGCTGCCTCCCTGGGGCCCGGGTAAAAGACATTACCAGGAAACTCCCTGGTCTAGTTCGGACCTCTGATTATTACCCATTGCTGGTTGTGCAGGTTGGCAGTGATGAGATTGCAGAGAGGAATCCAAAGGCAATCAAAAGGGATTTCAGGGCACTGGGACGATTAGTAGAAAGATCGGGAGCACAGGTAGTGTTTTCCTCAATCCCTTCAGTGGCAGGGAAATACACTGAAAGGAACAGGAAAACACACCTGGTCAATACGTAGCTCAGAGGCTGGTGCCATAGGTGGAATTTTGGGTTTTTTGATCATGGGGAGACTTACACAGCACCGGGCTTGCTAGCGACAGATGGTGTCCAGCTGTCTCAAAGGGGTAAGAGAATCCTTGCTCATGAGATGGCAGAGCTCATAGAAAGGGCTTTAAACTAGGTTCGAAGGGGGTAAGGGATAAAACTAGGTGCACCAGAGATGAGCCTGGGGGCAGTGTGCCGATGTTAGGGGTGGATTCGATGACCCAGCTCAAATGCATCTATGCCAACGCACGCAGCATGGGCAATAAACAGGAGGAGCTGGAAGCCATTGTGCAGCAGGATAGATATGACTTAGTCACCATCACGGAAACATGGTGGGATGACTCCCATGACTGGAGTGCTGCAATAGATGGCTACAAGCTCTTCAGAAGGGATAGGCAAGGTAGAAGAGGTGGTGGGGTGGCTCTCTATGTTAGGGAATGTTTTGACTGTTCAGAGCTACACGATTCTGATGACAAGGTGGAGTGCTTATGGGTGAGGATGAGAGGGAAAGCCAATAAGGCAGATATCGTGCTGGGAGTCTGTTATAGACCGCCTGACCAGGTTGAAGAGACGGATGAATCGTTCTACAAGCGGCTGGCAGTAGTCTCAGAATCGTGTGCCCTTGTCCTTGTGGGGGACTTTAACTTTCCAGACATCTGCTGGAAATACAACACAGCAGTGAGTAAACAATCTAGGAGGTTCCTGGAGTGTGTGGAAGATAACTTCTTGACACAGCTGGTGGGTGAGCCAACCAGGGGAGGAGCCTTGCTAGACCTGTTGTTTATGAACAGGGAAGGACTGGTGGGAGGTGTGATGGTTGGAGGCCATCTTGGGCTTAGCGACCATGAAATGATAGAATTTTCAATTCTTGGTGAGGCAAAGAAGGTGGTCAGCAAAACCACCACTATGGACTTCCGGAGGGCTAACTTTGGCTTCTTCAAGGCACTGGTTGAGAGAGTCCCTTGGGAGACAGTCCTGAAGGGCAAAGGGGTCCAGGAGGGATGGACATTCTTTAAAAAGGAAATCTTAATGGCTCAGGACCAGGCTATTCCCATGTGCCGCAAGTCAAACCGCCGAGGAAAACGACCAGCCTGGCTGAATGGGGAGCTTTTGCTAGGACTTAAGAAAAAAAGGAGAGTTTATCATCTCTGGAGGAAAGGGAAGGCAACTTGGGAGGAGTACAGGGATCTTGTTAGATCATACAGAGAGAAAATTAGAAAGGCGAAAGCTCAGCTAGAACTAAATCTGGCCACTATCGTAAGGGACAACAAAAAATGTTTTTACAAATATGTTAACAGTAAAAAGAATCCCAAGGAGAATATCTTTCCTTTAATGGATACAGAAGGGAACGTAGCAACCAGTGATGAGGAAAAGGCCGAGGTACTTAATGCCTTCTTTGCCTCAGTCTTTAATAGTGAGTCCAGTCATCCTCAGGGTACTCCACCCCATGAGCTGGAAGGTAAGGATGAAGAGCATAACATACCCCCCTTAATCCAGGAGGAATAAGTTAGGGACCTGCTACGCCATCTGGACACTCACAAATCTATGGGACCTGATGGGATCCATCCAAGAGTACTGAGGGAACTGGCTGAGGTCCTTGCCAAGCCACTCTCTATCATCTATCAGGGTTCCTGGTCAACAGGGGAGGTCCCAGAGGACTGGAGGCTTGCCAATGTGACTCCCATTTATAAGAAGGGTCGGAGGGAGGATCCGGGGAACTACAGGCCTGTCAGCCTGACCTCAGTACCGGGGAAGATTATGGAACGGTTTGTCTTGAGAGCACTCACATGGCAACTCCAGGAAAAGAGGGGGATCAGGCCCAGTCAGCATGGGTTTACGAAAGGCAGGTCCTGCTTGACCAACCTGATCTCCTTCTATGACCAGGTGACCCGCCTAGTGGATGAGGGAAAGGCTGTGGATGTCATTTTCCTTGACTTCAGCAAGGCCTTTGACACTGTCTCTCATGGCATACTCCTTGAGAAGCTGGCGTCTCGTGGCCTGGATAAGTGCACTATTCACTGGGTGAAAAACTGGCTGGATGGCCGAGCCCAGAGGGTAGTGGTGAATGGGGTGAAATCCAGTTGGCGGCGGGTCACACGTGGTGTTCCCCAGGGCTTGGTGTTGGGCCCTGTTCTGTTTAATATCTTTATTGATGATTTGGATGAGGGGATTGAGTGCACCCTCAGCAAGTTTGCAGACGACACCAAGTTGGGAGGCAGGGTCAATCTGCTTGAGGGTAGGGAGGCTCTACAAAGAGATCTGGACAGGCTGGATCGATGGGCTGAGGCCAATTGTATGAAGTTTAACAAGGCCAAGTGCCGGGTCCTGCACTTAGGTCACAACAACCCCATGCAGCGCTACAGGCTTGGGGAAGAGTGGCTGGAAAGCTGCCTGGCAGAGAAAGACCTGGGGGTGCTGGTTGACAGCTGGCTGAATATGAGCCAGCAGTGTGCCCAGGTGGCCAAGAAGGCCAATCGCATCCTGGCCTGTATCAGGAACAGTGTGGCCAGCAGGAACAGGGAGGTGGTTGTTCCCCTGTACTCGGCACTGGCGAGGCCGCACCTCGAGTACTGTGTTCACTTTTGGGCCCCTCACTACAGGAAAGACATTGAGCTGCTTGAGCGTGTCCAGAGAAGGGCAACCAAGTTGGTGAGGGGCCTGGAGCACAAGTCTTATGAGGAGCGGCTGAGGGATCTGGGGTTGTTCAGTCTAGAAAAGAGGAGGCTGAGGGGAGACCTTATCGCTCTCTACAACTACCTGAAAGGGGGTTGTAGTGAGGTGGGTGCTGGTCTCTTCTGTCAGGTGTCTGGAGATAGGACAAGAGGAAATGGCCTCAAGTTGAGGCAAGGGAGATTTAGGTTAGATATTAGGAAAAATTTTTTTACTGAGAGGGTTGTCAAACATTGGAATGGGCTGCCCAGGGAAGTGGTTGATTCACCATCCCTGGAGGTATTCAAAAAGCGAGTGGACAGGGTACTCCAGGGCATGGTTTAGGGGGCATGGTTAATGGTTGGACTCGATGATCTTGAAGGTCTTTTCCAACCGAAATGATTCTATGATTCTATGATTCTATGATTCATCCACCATCAGTGCCTCTTCGTCTTTCCAGGTCATTATTGCTAGTGAGTTGGCATAGGACGATGGTGTGCTCCATACAAACTTTCACCACATGGGTCATATGCATTGGACTTTGTCTGGATCTTTGGGTAATTGTGGGTTGTCCGGGTCATAATAAATTGTCCCTAGCACAGCTAATTCCCTCAGGTACTGGATACTTCTCTCCATGGTGGTCCACTTGCTTTATTGACATACAATATCATCCTTAAAAGGGTACCTTTCCTTCTCACTTGAGAGGAGTGGCCTCCAGAGGCTGATGGCTTGTGTCCCTTTTCCAATTGCCTTGTCAATGCCACCTTCCCTGGCAAGCGATCCCAGCTGCTTGGCTTCCTTACCTTCTAATTCCAGGCTACTAGCCCCTCTATCCCAGCATCGGAGAAGCCAGGTAATAATGTGCTCACCTATACAACAGCTGAAATCTTTTCACATATCCCGCAGCTCACTCAAGGATAGGGATGAGGTAATTGCCTCTGGTTCTGCCTCTTCCTCCTGTTCCCGTGATGACCCTGGCTCATCTTCCTCCTTTGCTAAGTGGGCTGATTTTTTTGTATATTTCTTCTTCTGTGTGGGGCAACAGATACTAATGCGGGGATTGGAGTGGCCGCAGTGCCTGTCACCTTGTTGTTAGATCCATAGACTTTCTCTTCCCTTTTAGGATACTGAGTAGTGTTAAACAGGGTTCAATAGGCACGGGACAGGCCCCAGCACATTGCAGTGAGTTGTGTCTCCCTGGAATTGTCGGGATGATGACAGCATACTTTTTCCAAATGTTCTGCTAGTTTTTCAGGATTCTGCACTTGTTCAAGGGTGAAGTTCCAAAACACTGGAGTTGTTTTAGAACACCGCCCTGGGCATTTTCCCATCCTACCCCACACACCCTGACACTCATAATTATCCAGCCTCAGGGCAGACCTCTGGGTGATCTTCTTAAATAGTTGTTTAACCTTAAGCAAGATCTGAACCACATTCAGGAACATGCTAGTTCCTAGCAATAGGACCATTCTGGTCTCAATATCCCAAGGGTAATCAAATTTTCCAAAATTCTCAAATGCCATTGTAATTAGACTGGGGAAGAAAGGTGTCTCACCCATAGATTAGCTCTCCAAGGAGGAAGGGTGAATGGTGTAATTATTAATAGTTTCCCACAGATGGCTCCCAAAGTATAGAGGTGACAACATTGCTGAGTGCAAATACCAGATTAGTCCTACAACCAATAACTTTATCATACCATAAGCCAGTATTACACAATACATCAAAGCAAAAACCTTAATCCACCTCCCACGGATGATAAGCAGCAGCACAGGGACTACATACAGCAAGTGAGGTGATACATAACAGAACTCTTAAAAACAAGCACCACAACTCTAAGAACTCATAAATCAACATAGTGACCAGTGACTATTAGACTAATGTAATAAATGCTTGTTAGAAAATCATTTTAACAAGCTCTGGTTAGGCTTGTCATTATCTCAACCCTTCGTGCCCCACGTTGGGTGCCAAAATGTACTGTTGTGGTTTAACCCCAGCTGGCAACTAAGCACCACGCAGCCGCTCACTCACTTCCCCCCCCCACCCAGTGGGATGGGGGAGAAAATCGGGAAAAGAAGTAAAACTCGTGGGTTGAGATAAGAACGGTTTAATAGAACAGAAAAGAAGAAACTAATAATGATAATGATAACACTAATACAATGGCAATAGTAATAATAAAAGGATTGGAATATACAAGTGATGCACAATGCAATTGCTCACCACCCACCGATTGACGCCCCGGTAGTCCCCAAGCCGTGATCCCCCTGCCCCCACTCCCCCCAGTTTCTATACTAGATGTGACGTCACATGGTATGGAATACCCCGTTGGCCACTTTGGGTCAGCTGCCCTGGCTGTGTCCTGTGCCAACTTCTTGTGTCCTTCCAGCTTTCTCACTGGCTGGGCATGAGAAGCTGAAAAATCCTTGACTTTAGACTAAACATTACTTAGCAACAAGTGAAAACATCAGTGTTATCAACATTCTTCTCATACTGAACTCAAAAACATAGCACTGTACCAGCTACTAGGAAGACAATTAACTCTATCCCAGCTGAAACCAGGATAACATATATATATATTCTTACTCTTTGTGATGATATGGTGGACCTTTCAGAGTTTTTGTGAATGCCTCTTCTCACATTTGCCACTTAGTGGAGGCAGCATGGCATGCACAATGGCCATGAGGCAGTTTTAGCAAGATTTTTGTCTTTGCCTTGAAGGACCCTCTGCTGTTGCCTCCACATGGGAAGAAATTAGGACTAGAGGCACACAACCTATCAGAGCCATAAGTTATGCCCCACATAGGACGAAGGGGTGATATTAAAGGTAGATTCTTTCTGTGCCTCTGCAGGTTCCAGTACTTACGACTGGGAGAAAAACTCTGCAGTCTGCAGAACTAGAAAGGGCGGGAGGGGTGTGTGTGTGTCCCTCTCTAAAAAGGCTGAACCATCCTCAGCCTGGCTGCCTGTGGAACATGGACATATAGGACATTCTTGAATTATCTCATGTTTAAGCCAGCACACAGCTTACAGAAAAACAACCAGTGTTGACTTTAAAAAGTTCCAATGTTGGAAAAGTGATGGAATTATCCTGAATATGAATTTAATGTGTTATAAGTTCTTCTATTTTTGGAAAGACTAGTAATGTTAGTCACAGCCATAGAATTACAGCTATGAGCTCCTTACTTTTCACTAAAAAAATAATATATATAGTCTTGTAAATTATTTTTGATTCATTATAGCCATTAGATACTTCTATGAATATAAGAAGCCTTTTTATATTGATTTCCTGTTCTACTTCATTGCTTAAACAGGCATAAAATAATATATGACTGTGATTGTTCTTATTGGCCTCTAAGTATATTTTCTTTGTTAACTTAAAGAATCAATAAAGCTTAAGAACCAAATTAATCTCTGAAGTAAATTAACTAAACCCTCTGAAGCTGCATGAGCAATGAATTTGGTATTTAATATGGTATGGTTTTGAAATATTTATCTTGATACAGACACCAAAAAAAAAGGTAGCAATTCAGTAAAACCTGACTCTAGAAGTCAGATACCATTTAATGCAAAACATCTTGTGTTTGAGATTAATCAGACCTTCTATTATGTTCCTAGTCCTGGTAGACCTTTAAAATATTGTGTGCAGCAATAATCCAAACTTATTTAAAGGTGAAACTGAAAGGAAAATTATTTCCTATGCAGTTAGCAATTTCTGTGTATCATGCAATAAATATCAGGTTATAGCTAAGAAAAATTAAAAATTCTCTGCAAGCATACCTTCTTCTCCTTAAAATCCTTCTTTCACCTTCTTTTAATTGTGATGAAAGAATAAAAGTGTGATAAATACTTCTGTACATTATTTTATTAAAGAGTCTTCTTAGAAAATATAGCTTTCAACTGTACCCTGGAGAAGACAAAGAAAAAAATAATTTCAGTAGATCACTTCAGCTCTTCAGGTTATGATGTTCTTCAAAACACATCATGATTTCTATTAAATTATATGAGCCATTTTAATAAGGAGCTTACCTTTCCAACTCTCTTGATTACCTCCCTGCTTCACATCAAAAGCATAAAGAAGAGATTATTTCTCTTTTTTTGCAGGAGAAGACAAAACAATTGGCAAGTTTTAACTTAGAACACTGCATGAAACTGTACCTCAGAAAGCTGAACATAGCGTCAGGATGTCTCCTTTCCTGAAGTTAAAACCTGCTAAACTTTTCTGCCTATGCATTTGCCCAGATGTCAGAGTCCAATGCTCTCTGATCAGGTTCTTTTAGATATTCCATGCATGGAGGGTGTAATGTTTAATATCAAATTTATTTATTTGAAGACAGTTGATGTTACACAGGATTTCTGATTTAGCAGGGTGATACAAAATATACTGCATAACACAATACAAACATAAGTTACACTTAGCGAAACATAGCAATTACAATACACAGTTCAAGCATAATACCAGTGTGATCTCCATTACTGGTCTCTATAATATGCTCACTGTCACAATGCTGGGCATCCCCAATCGCCAGAAAAGAATATGTGGGTTGAAGCCAGCTCAAGTCCGTTGCTCTCTTTGAAACTCTTTTGTTAGTTGTCTAGTTTTTATACTCTATGTTGGGCTGAGCCACATATTCATTCCCCCCATGCTGGTCTGGCTAACTCAGGGAGACATTCACAGTCTTTTAATGAACTCAGGGAGATACATTTACACCACCAGTTGATCCACTCAACTGACATAGCTGTTTATCTAAAACAAAGGTCACCCTCCCATCCCCTTAGTGTTGAGATAAAGTCAGCTTTCTTTGCAACAGCTGTGGTCAGTCACACCCTGCCTTATTCTCTGAGCTTCATGGGCACATCATGTGTCCCATCTCCTCTGAGCTTTCTTCCATTTTAGGGGATTTTTGGTCAGTCACACCAGATGAGCTAAGAATGCCAAATACCCCACATTACATTCCCTTCACAGAACAGGTAGATGATCTCTTTTTTTCTGATAGCTCCACAAAATGCTAGTATCTATTTCTTGGCCCTGTGTGCCCCTCTTCTCCCTGTTTGTGTTGATCAAGGTCAATGCAGAGGCCCTTGACTGTCCTTCCTCTGTGTGCAATCTTGTACAATTTCTCTGTCCTCTCCATGCTCACACCTTAGTAGCTGACACATCCCCCTGATGTAAAGAACATGACTGTAATCTGCATAGTTTGTGCCAAGGACCTTTTAATTACTATTCTGATGAAACCTGAAAGAGGTTTTTTTCTTTTTTCTTTTTTTCTTTTTTCTTTTTTTTTTTTTTTAAATACTATAAAGGGACTAGTATTTCAGAGCTTTCATGGCATCAGAAGCATGTGTAATGTTCCACCAAATTAGTTCCAAGACCTGCCAACTCACATGATTGGTCTTTAAAATTATGTCATTCTGATTATTACCTTGTATTTATCTATTTGTTAGATATTGATAAGATCTTCAACTACTGCTAACTCAGGAAATCAATGATATGTACCTCATGAAGACTTATAGAGGGCATAATGTACACTTTCTGAGAGACTGCATGTCACAGGACTAGAAACTTCTGTTTCTATTCTGTTTTTTTATAGACTAACAAGCATCACAAAATACAGAATTTTACAGTTGTTGTTTTAATTTGATTTTTTAGCTCTGGAATCCCAAAAGATTTTGACCATTAATATGATTCCCGATTTCTCGGTTTAGTCGTTCAATTTTGTTATTGATCACTAGCTGGATACACCAAGCCTCAAACTACCAAAATTAGTGCAGCAGACAGAAAACATTAAGATAAGGATAATGACAATAAGCTGGTTTTTAGAGCTGGTTTTCACAAAATAGCTAAGACAATCCAAGCACGTCTGACATTGAATAGAATGTCAAAACAGAGAACCTTTCTAATTTCATGTCTGCTTTTTAATTGCAAAGGAGAGCTTCCAAATTGTCTGTCTAAAAGATGTCCAAGTGATTCTTTTGTTCTTTTACCCTTGTAAGACATGAATTTCAAGTATGAGAAAAGCTTTGTATCTGAAATTTTCCTTATTATGCCCCTCTTCCTTCCTACAGGTCCTTCAAGAGTCTCTCAACCCTGCAGATGGTTCCTATTAAATACTAACTGTGGTATCATTAACATTTTCCAGTTAAACAGTCCGAAGACAAACATCATCCTTTAATTGCTTTTTAAAAACCTTAATCAAATTACTCTATGTAATTGGGTGAGGGGTTGTGTGTTCCTTTTGATGGTATCCTCCATGCAATAGATGTAAACAATGTATGTTGAAACGGTGCTGGCTTACTGCAGTTTTCTAGTAATGGTACTAATGCAGGAAATTTCTGAATTACTTTATCTGCTGAGAGAGGGGGAAATTCCATAGACTAACCTGGTTTATACTATTCCTTTTAAAATTCAAAAACAACACTTCAAAGATTAATAGATCTAATAAAAACATTGCAACCCCACAGCTTCTATACATTAATATGACAAAGATTGTTTTTATTCTAAAAAGAGAAGACAGAAAAAATACATTGAAAATTAGTTAGATAATTCAGTAATTGCCCACTGATACAAAATTCAATCAATCTGAATCAATTTTTATTATCATGACAGATGTTATATTATTTTTTTATTTGGGTAACACTGTAAATCAAAACAGTGCCTACAAATTCATTAAAGAAAAGCCCTTTGATAAGCAACTGACAATATAATTTGGATTGATGTTTAGGAAACAGCACATGGTTAAAGGAAAATAATAGAATGGAACTCAGTAGTGGAAAATTCCTGACAAGAAAGTATTTTGAAGGAAAGAGGAATTTAAAGTGACAGGAAAGAGAGCATATGGAACAGAACATCTATACCATATTATAAAGTATCTGAAGAGTAATTGTACTCCAAGATTTAAAGTGTTTCTGATAAAAGCTAAATCTTCTGACTGCTTTGAGAGCAATGTGAACAATCAAGTTAAAATAGAGAAAATTACAAACTACAGGGATACGAGATCTGATGTTGAACCAAACAAAACTGGAATTTAAGTGGTAAAGGACAGTACTGGACAAGAAGAACAAGGCTGAGAGCAGGGAGGTAAGAGCATAGATAAAGAAGAAGTGAGAGGAGGAAGAAGAGTAAGGAATAGAGGTAAAGAGAAAACATGCTATTTTTAATAGGACTTGAGAATAAATTATATATTGTAACAGTAAGAACTGAACCCTTCATCTGCTATTCAACTACTCATGTTTGGATGCATCTTCACTGCCTTTCCATTCTCTGTCCATATGTTACATATTCTGTGATCCAAAGTTATATGTGGGTATGCAGTTATGCCTGCTTTACCCCTGGAATTTCTTTTATACTGAAAGAGTCTGTTTAGACTGGCTTTCTGCCCAATCTTGGAGCAGAGCAAGGCAACTTGAATATCAATTTGATCCGTCACGTCTTTTGAGAGAATCAACAGAGCACTCAGTAAAGCAGCAGATATATATGATGTTTGTGTACATGCAGGTAGCAAAGCAGCTAATGAATTACACACACCCCCCTACCCTTCTGCTGCCACCACAAAAGCAGAAGTTCAGGTAAGGTAAGTGAGGGCAACTGGCTGTGCTGACATCATTAAGGGAAAAAGCAGTCACCTTCTTGCAGAGAGCCAAAGAACTTGGAAGAGGATTAAAAACCCATATACGTGCTCAGGCTGAGTGGTTTGACTGGCCTATAAGCAGAACAGCTGGCTCATCCCCTAAGATGAGAGGACAAGACAGACAGCAAAGCAGCCAAAAGATTGATCAGCATTTCAGAGGAGGATGAAGGATCAGTGTAATGGTCTACCTAGTTGCACAGCTTGGTCAAGGCATGAGACAATAGTTAGGAATCAGTGATCCACTCCAGCTGACATAGATAAAGAGAAAGTACATATTGGATGAAAATGATGATAAGCAAGGACTTTCTACCTTGGTGTTGTGGGTTAGCCTCAGTGGGCAGCTAAGCACCACACAGCCACTTGCTCACTCCCCCACTCAGTGGGATGAGGGAGAGAATCAGAAGGGTAAAAGTGAGAAAACTCATGGGTTGAGATAAGGACAGCTTAATAGGTAAAACAAAAGCTGTGTGTGCAAGCAAAGCAAAATAAGGAATTCATTCACTACTTCCCATCAGCAGGTAAGTGTTCAGCCATCTCCAGGAAAGCAGGGCTCCATCATGCATAATGGTTACTTGGGAAGACAAGTGCCATCACTCTGAATGTTCCCCCTTCCTCCTCTTTCGCCCAGCTTTTATTGGTGAGTGTGACATCATATGGTATGGTCAGTTGGGGTCAGCTGTCCCAGTTGTGTCCCCTCCCAACTTCTTGCGCACCCCCAGCCTACTTGCTGGTGGGGCAGTCTGAGAAGCAGAAAAGGCCTTGACACTGTGCAAACACTATTTAGCAATAACTAAAGCATCCCTATGTTATCAACACTGTTTTCATCACAAATCTAAAACATAGCCCCATACTAGCTACTATGAAGAAAATTAACTCTGTCCCAGCCAAAACCAGTATTCTTGGTTTTGCCCTTAATCCAGCAGGAAAATATTTTTATTTTGTTGCTGACTTTGGAGCCACTTCTTCAGCATACAGGTGCCCCAAGAAATCTGATTGGAAGTCAGACCCAGGAATCCCGATTGCCCATTGCAGCTCTCTCTTGGGTTTGCTCTGTAGTTGGGGGCATTTGCTTCTACTTCTCTGTCTCCATGTCTTCACACCAGAAAAATGTGAAGGATAATATTCATCTCTCTTGCAGGTGTTTTCTGATGCTTACTTCAGTAACACTTTTGAAAAATGCAAAGGGATCTGAAAACACTACATATTGTTAACTCTGTTGCTTTACATTAGAAAGCCTCATGTCTACAACCGTTATATTCAGTGTACAGAGGGCGAGTTTAGAGTGTAATTAATTTCATAAAACCAGCAGTGCAAACATTTCCAAGCAATATACAGAACAAAAAAATTAAGGTTGGCCTATACATTCCTTGGAACTGGTCCCTAAAGTCCTTCAAATGCCTTTGTATGTATATCTATATACATACATATATGTATAGGCAGACATACACAAGGGAAAGAGAGCAAGACTATATATTATGTACAGTATCTAATAATGTTAGGTAATGTTAGGTAATGTAAACAGCAAGGGACCATTCTTAAATCCTCTGGTTTGTATATGAAAGTATTGTGAATGGGAGAAAGAGGAGGAGGAAAACACAATTTGACAGCAATCTGACCTCAGTTTGCACTAAACATGTCTAATGGTTGCCTTCAGTGTGCTTATGTTCAGGAGGACAGGGATGGACTAAAAGTCAAGGCAAAATGCATCTCTCAATGTATTTATACTCCTTACAATTTGTAGAGTGCTTAAACATTACACTGAGATAGGAGCATCTCAATGTAATGTTTAATGTTACTCTGGGGCAGAGGGAGTGAATGCCGAGCATGCTCATGTGGCTGCTGTTGCTATGATACAAGTTTCAAGTATTTCTCTTTTTTTTCCATTTCTTTTTCCTCTCTCCCACTCTCTGCTTCCCCCCTTCCCCCCACCCCCTCTTTTTTACCTATTGCTCTGGCTGAGTGGAGGAGCTGGAGAAAAGCAGTGCTGATGAGGGGCTGGTTGGACTCACTTTGCAGGGGATGGCTTTGCATGTTGATCAGAGTTGCTAATGGGGCATATGAATACCCAAGGTGTTGCCGAAATCCGGAATAAAACTCCTTAACAACAATGAGAAGTTAAGAAGCAGGCACTCCTTTATTGCAGCGCTGGGCACACGGGGGATCGCTCCACCTATCATGTGCATCTGTCTGGTTTAACTATGCAGGTTAAATGCACACCTGTTATACATATTCACTAGATTTCCGAGAAATGTTATACATAATCATTAGTTTTCCGGGAAACTATTAACATATGTAAATGTCCTTTACGCAAGCGTGTTGAAGGTCTCTGGTGGTCTTCAGAAGCCCTCTGGTGGTCTTCCATAGTCTTCCTCACTTGTCCGCTTCTTGACCTCTCAGGTGATTCTGCGCAGTACGATTCTCACCATCATCTATATTAGTTTACATAAAAATGCATACTATGTCTATTCTTAAATTTAACCTTTCTAATAATTGGTCCTTTGGTCACACCATCTTATTAATATTCTTATGTTAAAGCAATCATTGGTTAATCTCACTTAACTCTACTGATTGGAATCCTCGATAATTAGATCGAGGTGGGAAGGGTAAGGGGTTTCCAGGCAGCAAACTGGTGTCCATAACGGTTTCCCTAGTTTCCTAAAACAAAACACTACAAACCAACAAATCTTTGTCAAAGTTTCTGTGGTTAACTGATTTTAGACAATACTTGAATTCTTATAGTCACACATAGTACATTTTCTAAAGTTCCTATGACTACATTTCAAACTTAACACTCCCATACCTATGCTTCACAATTTTCTACTTCTTAATCAAACCAAACTCTTTTATATAATTAGATTTTAATTTCTTTATCAAAATATTTTCAACAAAGGTTCACATCTCATTGCCATGGCAAGCCAGATTTCTTCATATGGACTGGGTGCATTCGTGTCAAGGAAAGGGCTTTCAATTTTAATATACCCTAAACAAACTTTCTCCCCAACACCAGACTGGGTGTCTCAGAAAGTAGTTCCCCAGGCTGTTCTCACTGTAACTATCTACAATTCATCAGATACCTTAATCTGCAAGTTTTTCAGAATGTTGTTTTGGTTACAGGTTCTTCACTGCTGCTCATCTGCTGTTATTGCACAAAAACTGCCAAAAGCCGCCTTTTATAGATAAAATATAATCTGGATTAGTTTCCAGACATTCTCTAAAGAAGTTATACAACACATAAGCTCCAAAAAGCAGGTTTTGTTTCCATGGCTGTTTCTGTACAGGCATTTGTCTACTTTTATCCACATATGATTTGTTTTCCTGAAGAAAAAAAAAATCAAACAATTCAAACGCACATTTTAAATGAGTGGGTTTAAGAGTCAGGAATAGATGCTTTATTTTACACAGGGCTTCTAGTGGTTCAGTGTGGCTGAACACTTCCCTTTTCTATTGCTTAACATGAAGAGTAATCTGAAAGAGAAATAAGCAGGTTTAGCAACTAACTGTCATTTAATTTGGCATTTCTTTTTAGATTATCCCTATATTTCTAAATGAAGATGTTGAACCTGTATAGTTGCTATTCCAGTCAATATGCTTGTCTGCTAATTTAAATGGTAATGTTAATGTGAATAGGCTAATATCTCAAACCCACACTGTTCAGTAATCTGCAACATCCAATACTTTTATCTCCTCTTCTCTCCTTAGCACTGCAGTGATAACACCAATCATTGCCAATCAGATATGAATATAGTAGGTGCTTGGAAGAGAGGCTACACTGGAAAGAATGTTGTGGTCACTATCCTGGATGATGGCATTGAAAGAAACCATCCAGACTTGATGCAAAATTATGTGAGTCTCTGCAATATTCCAGATTTGCTGCTTTATTATTACCCTGCAATTAATTTGCTGCTCATAGAAAGACAATCATGTTCAAGTTACTGAAGGAGGAGGGAGGAGGGTTCATATTCCTCAAATAGTAACACCAATAGGAGGAAAACATTCTTCCAGGAGGAAAACAGACAGTTTTTGGTAATCAGTATTTTTTTAGTTAAAACTATATGCAGTCTTAATGTCTTTAATATATCTGTATGCCTTTCATAATTGAGTCCATTTCTGAAGGGTTGGAACCAATTGTGTGATGTTCTTTCTCTTCTCTGTGATTATTTTACTTAATATCCTCACATCCTGAACACTCTGAGAAGTTAGGAATGGAATACACTGGGTTTGAGTTAATGCATGCAGCTCAAGTCCATTTTTGGTCAAAATGTTTAGCTAGCAAGACAGCAGCTCTTCTCAAAGACTAATTTTAAGCATATCCTCCCATGAATTTATTTTTAATTTTATTTTTAATGTTTATTTTTATTTTTTGTCTTAGTGCTAGAAATAAGATTAAAGGAAAAAGACATGACTTGTGAGTCACTCAGTTAAAAATAGGTGTAGAATATTTTGAGGTCTTTCTAGTAAATCTCTGTTAGCCCCAGTGAGCCCCCTCCCTATTTGTAACAGGAGAACTGTATCCTTTGTTTACTGTGTCCTATGTTTCATGTAGCCTCAGAAGGTTTTTGTTTGATGTGGTTCATCACATTTAAATGATTGGTTTAATATACCTTTGAAGGATTGTGTAATGTGAGGAGAAGCTGCTTCTCTAGTGGGTGATTTCTTGGTTTAGTGCCACACTTTGAAGCTGTTTAGAATGTTAGGGTTGTGCTTTGCTGGAGTGATTATTCCTGTGGTTCAGGAATAGGCATTACCTGAAAGCACATGACCTTAAGGACCTTATTATTTTTCTGAAATTAAATATGCAAGCTGTACATTCACACAAGGTAAGAAAACAAACAGATATGTTTGGGCTGAGTCAGACTGGTGAAGATAACACACACAAGGCATGTATATACCTTCAGGCCCATTACAGACATAGATCTTGTAAAAGGGCCTTGAACACAGGCTTTGTGCCAGGGAGCATATCGTCTTGACAGAGCATTCAAGAGATGAAGGTGACAGTACCGACATTAACAATCCATCAAAAGCTACAATGGTGTCCACAGTTCTAAAGCCATTTATTTAAAATTAGTCACACTTATATCTGTATCCTTCCCTATTGCGTGTGGAACTCAGCTTTGAAATACATTACTGTGTAAGCACAAATGACAGGATATTGACCTATTTATCAATGTATGCTTAGCTTGATCCTAATGCATGACACATCGTTCATTTTAAACTCTAAAGTCATTTAAACAAACCAAATACATTTTTGCCTCCTCATTGAATGATTACAGGTGTCACTTCATCCCAGTACTGTCCTTCCACTCAGTTCAAAGTAGCTATTTATTCCCTTACCACCTTCTCTCTCCTTTTCCTCATGCCAACAAGGAATTCCCCCAGGGCAATTCACATTGCTTGCTTGATGCCTTCCATACGATAGATTATTGCTGGTGTGGCTGCAAACAGGAATATTTGAGGTGGATGTGGAAACTGGCTTTGAACAAAGAAGAGATTAAGAAGAACTGCTTTCCATGTCAATATACCACACACTACCACATTAATTAAGAGGAACCCTACAAACCCACAGTTGTTTGCTCTATAAACTATTTTCAGCTCTAAGAATCTCAGTAAATGTAAAATATGGAACAAAAATATGCAGATATTTTGCATATATTTGAACCCTCCCAGCCAATTAAGGGATGTTTAGAGAGACACTTTTTTCCAAATGGGAATGTACTTTATGTTTCATTTCAAACTGTATTTTAATAAACATATTATTAGGATAGTGATATTATTCTTTTTCATTGAAACAATGACTGAAATTTCAGTCATCATCTTGCAGATAATTTCTTGAATCTTGAAACATTTAGCAAAATCCTAATTTTAAGAATAAACACTCTTAATTTCTGAAAGTTTCTTAGAAGGAATATAGTCTTTTGGTTTAATGAAACACTTCTTTCTACTTCCTCACAGACATTGGAACTATGCTTTTTCAGGGCATTTATTATCTTACTCCCTTTTCAAAAAATAAAATATGTAAATCCTATAATTATTAAATATATAATCCTTTCCTAAAATATGCAATCATCATAAAACCACAGGAATGTTAGCCTAATTGCTCTCTTGTAGAAACCTGCTGAAGAATGTATAGGCCACATGAGTCAACAGCTAATTAATGAGCAACTGGTTTTCTTTCTCCTGTTGGCTACAGGATTCACAGGCCAGTTTTGATGTCAATGGAAATGATTTTGACCCTATGCCTCGGTATGACGCCAGCAACGAGAACAAGTAAGGCACTACGACATTCATGACATTTTCAATTTAGTTCATCAAGTAGAATGCACCAATTCTGCTATGAAATTCTAGGAGTCTTGAATCTTCATAAAGCAGTAGGGATTTGCATTTAAAACCCTATAAAATATGTATTTATGTTACTCCCATGCACACTGCATGATACTTTGAATACATTTGGACTCATCTGAAAATGCATAAAAATTAGTTTGAGAGTTCCGGGCATGTGAAATGAACCATTTTTAATCCCTTTGGGATGCAGTAAAGGGTGAGTCTTACCTTTTTTTGATATCTCTGAGTTATTGGGGTTTTTTATGCGTGAGAACTGACTTAGCTTCTGACTCTATTGAACTTTATAGATTTTGTGCTTTGAAGAAATACACAAGTTAATGGAGATTTTACTCTCTAGCCATTTATTTTAAACTAATGGAGATTTTACATGCGGAGGTTTGCTAGACACTGTATAAAAACCAGAAATAGCAATTATTTCTGATTAAAATGTCTGTGGCTGATGACTAGTTAGATATATCTGTATGAGTGATATATTACTCCTTCAGCAGAGCACAGCTTCCTGGTATTTGTCATTCCAACTCTGCTCTTCTTTGGATGTGTGTGGTAGGTTGACCCTGGCTGGGCGCCAGGTGCCCACCAAAGCCACTCTATCACTCCCCCTCCTCAGCCGGACAGGGGAGAGAAAATATAACAAAAGGCTCGTGGGTCGAGATAAGGACAGTTTAAGAAAGTGAAAACAAAGGAAAACGAATTATGTTATTCTCTACTTCCCATCAGCAGGCGATGTCTGGCCACTTCCTGGGAAGCAGGGCTTCAGTATGCGTAGTGGTTGCTCCAGAAGACGAAAATGTCCCCCCTTCCGTCTCCCTTTACTTAGCTTTTATAGCTGAGCTGACGTCATATGGTATGGAATATCTGTTTGGTTAGTTTAGGTCAGCTGTCCTGGCTATGTCCCCTCCCAAGATCTTGCCCAGCCCCAGCCTGCCATTGAGGGGGGGGCAAAAATGTTGGAGAGACAGCCTTGATGCTGTGCCAGCACTGCTCAGCAGTAGCCAAAACACTGGTGTGTTATCAACACCTTTCTAGCTACCGATGCAGAGCACAGCGCTATGAGGGCTGCTATGGGGAGAATTAACTCCATCTCAGCCAGACCCAATCCAATGTGCTATGGTGAAGGCTGGGGGAAACGCTGGGAAGGACACCTTCCCTCAGGAAACAGGCTACCTCTCTGTCCCATTGGGTATTTAAGGGCAGTTTTTTATCAGTTACATATTCAAAATAGGCTCTTGGCATAAAGAAATTCCTTTCTGTGCAACTGCATGTATTAGAGGAAGGTAAATCCTACTATTTGTCAACATGCTGTCTGTACATTTTGTTTTGTTGAGGTTTTGGGGAGAAAGCAAGGCGGTGATTACATGGTCAGCACAAAAGGGTTGCTCCACTCCTTACCTTGTGGTTGCTCATTCCTCCTCCTTTTCCCTAGCCTTTGTGCAGTTATCCAGAGTAAAGAAGTAATCTAACTGAAAACTGTGCTACTAACAACAGCAACAACAAAATTCTTTTTCACTCAGATACCTCATTCAGCTCAGCTTGTGGTCAGAGGAGAGCTAGATAGGCACAAGAGAGGTGGGAAAAATGAAGCATGGCCTGAACCCATCAGTGGCGGTGCCGACTTCAGAGAAATAAGATGACTGTATGACAATGCCCCAGATGCCTACAATGGTGGTCCACAAAACTCAGTGTGATGGACAGGCAGTTGCCAGAAGTAGCTGTCAAGGAGTTTTGAGAAAAAATGTGACAGTCAGCCCCGGCCCTCTGACTGCTTCTCAGCTGAGCTTCCAGCTTGCATCAAGCTCATCCTTCTCTCCTGCTGCCCCCACTCTCCACTTTGGAAACACATCCTGGCTCATCTGTGTGAAGACACTACTGTCCTTGGAGTTGGGACATGGCCAGGGTACACTTGGAGGCTTTCCAATTTAAGTGCAAATTCAGGGATTCACCTCTACTGCGTTGCGAGGAGCCATCTATCTCCAGCTGTGAATGATGGCTGAATCTTTGTCTTTAACTGGGTACTGAAGCCATCGCTTTCTCACAAAGCATGTCCAGAGGAGGTTGTTTTCCATTTTATTGCTAGTTAGAGATTAATATAGGATATAAAACTGGACAGGTTAATTTCTCTCCTAGGGCTGGGGGATTCGAATTTTCCTACTCTACCTCCCAAGTGAATACTCTCATTGCCCAGTTCCCAAGGTCCTGAGGTGAGATGTGGTGTTGGGGACGGCAGATGCTGAGCCTCCTCAGTGTTGTCAGGAGGTAAGACATCATTCTAGAGCCAACTTTTGGACACAGAGGTAACTTGGAGCATGATTTCAGTATAAGATTACTTGGCAGCCTAACCTCTGCATAGAGGCTCAGTATTTCTGATTTGCAGATATACTGAGCCTGGTAAGCAGCACCTAAGTACCTTCAACTTTTGGGGTTGTAGCCCCTCCTTCCCTAATTCCCACTAGACTCAACAAGAATTAAATGACTGCATAGGCATTGAAAAGCCTTACTAGCATCCTGTCTATTTTTTTGTGTGTCCAAAATATCATCAGAAATCTGAATAGAATAGAATAGAATAGAATAGAATAGAATAGAATATTTTCAGTTGGAAGGGGCCTACAAGGATCATCTAGTCCAACTGCCTGACCACTTAAGGGCTGACCAAAACTTAAAGCATGTTATTGTCCAAATATCTCTTAAACACTGACAAGCTTGGGGCATCGACCACCTCTCTAGGAAGCCTGTTCCAGTGTTTGACCACCCTCTCGGTAAAGAAATGCTTCCTAATATCAGGTCTAAACCTCACCTGGCACAGCTTTGAACCATTCCCACGCGTCCTGTCACTGGATACCAGGGAGAAGAGATCAGCACCTCCCTCTCCCCTTCCCCTCCTCAGGAAGCTGTAGAGAGCAACGAGGTCGCCCCTCAGCCTCCTTTTCTCCAAACTAGACAAACCCAGTGTCCTTATTGATGATTTGGATGAGGGGATTGAGTGCACCCTCAGCAAGTTTGCAGACGACACCAAGTTGGGAGGCAGGGTCAATCTGCTTGAGGGTAGGGAGGCTCTACAAAGAGATCTGGACAGGCTGGATCGATGGGCTGAGGCCAATTGTATGAAGTTTAACACGGCCAAGTGCCGGGTCCTGCACTTCGGTCACGGCAACCCCATGCAGCGCTACAGGCTTGGGGAAGAGTGGCTGGAAAGCTGCCTGGCAGAGAAAGACATGGGGGTGCTGGTTGACAGCCAGCTGAATATGAGCCAGCAGTGTGCCCAGGTGGCCAAGAAGGCCAATCGCATCCTGGCCTGTATCAGGAACAGTGTGGCCATGTGATGGGTTAACCCTGGCTGGATGCCAGGTGCCCACCAGAGCTGTTCTATCACTCCCCCTCCTTCTCAACTGGACAGGGGAGAGAAAATAAAGAGCTTGTGGGTCGAGATAAGGATAGGAGAGATCACTCACCATTTACCGTCACGGGCAAAACAGACTCAGTTTGGGGAAAAATTAACTTGATTTATTACAAATCAACCAGAGTAGGGTAATGAGAAATAAAACCAAATCTCAGAACACCTTCCCTCCACCCCTCCCTTCTTCCCGGGCACAACTTCACTCCCGGATTCTCTACCACCCCCCCAGCGGCACAGGGGGACGGGGATGGGGTTTACGGTCAGTTCATCACACGTTATTTTCTGCCGCTTCATCCTCCTCAGGGGGAGGACTCATCACACTCTTCCCCTGCTCCAGCGTGGGGTCCCACCCACGGGAGACAGTCCTCCACGAACTTCTCCAACGTGGGTCCTTCCCACGGGCTGCAGTTCTTCACAAACTGCTCCAGCATGGGTCCTTTCCACGGTGTGCAGTCCTTCAGGCACAGACTGCTCCAGCGTGAGCCCCCCACGGGGTCACAAGTCCTGCCAGAAAACCTGCTCCGTGGGCTCCTCTCTCCACAGATCCGCAGGTCCTGCCAGGAGCCTGCTCCAGCGCGGGGTTCCCACGGGGTCACAGCCTCCTTCGGGAACCCACCTGCTCCGGCGTGGGGTCCTCCACGGGCTGCAGGTGGATATCTGCTCCACCGTGGACCTCCATGGACTGCAGGGGGACAGCCTGCCTCACCATGGTCTTCACCACGGGCTGCAGGGGAATCTCTGCTCCGGCGCCTGGAGCATCTCCTCCCCCTCCTTCTTCACTGACCTTGGTGTCCGCAGGGTTGTTTCTCTTACATGTTCTCACTCCTCTCTCCGGCTGCCGAATACCGCCGTCCCAACTTTTTTTCCTTCTTAAAAATGTTATCACAGAGGCGTTACCACTATCGCTGATTGGCTCGGCCTTGGCCGGCGGCGGGTCTGTCTTAGAGCCGGCTGGTATGGGCTCTGTCGAACACAGGGGAAGCTTCCAGCAGCTTCTTACAGAAGCCACCCCTGTAACCCCACCCGCTACCAAAACCTTGCCACACAAAACCAATACAGGCCAGCAGGAACAGGGAGGTGGTTGTTCCCCTGTACTCGGCACTGGCGAGGCCGCACCTCGAGTACTGTGTTCACTTTTGGGCCCCTCACTACAGGAAAGACATTGAGCTGCTTGAGCGTGTCCAGAGAAGGGCAACCAAGTTGGTGAGGGGCCTGGAGCACAAGTCTTATGAGGAGCGGCTGAGGGATCTGGGGTTGTTCAGTCTAGAAAAGAGGAGGCTGAGGGGAGACCTTATCGCTCTCTACAACTACCTGAAAGGGGGTTGTAGTGAGGAGGGTGTTGGTCTCTTCTGTCAGGTGTCTGGAGATAGGACAAGAGGAAATGGCCTCAAGTTGAGGCAAGGGAGATTTAGGTTAGATATTAGGAAAAATTTTTTTACTGAGAGGGTTGTCAAACATTGGAATGGGCTGCCCAGGGAAGTGGTTGAGTCACCATCCCTGGAGGTATTCAAAAAGCGAGTGGACAGGGTACTCCAGGGCATGGTTTAGGGGCATGGTTAATGGTTGGACTTGATGATCTTGAAGGTCTTTTCCAACCGAAATGATTCTATGATTCTATGATTCTATGATTCTATGCCTTCCATCCTTGTCACCAGCTTTGTTGCCCTCCTCTGGAAGAATTCAAGTACCTTAACATCCTTCTTAAATTGTGGGGCCCAGAACTGCACACAATACTCAAGGTGAGGCTGCACCAACACTAAATACAGAGGGATAATCACCTCTTTTGATCGGCTGGTTATACTGTGTTGAATGCATCCCAGAATGCGTTTTGCCCTCTTGGCTGCCAGGGCATGCTGCTGACTCCTATTGAGCCTACTGCCAACCAGCACCCCCAGATCCCTTTCTGCAGGGCTGCTCTCCAGCCACTCCTCTCCAAATCTATACTTGTGTCTGGCATTACTCTGTCCCAGGTGCAGAATCTGGAATTTGTTCTTCTTAAATTTCATGCCACTGATGATTGCCCAATGCTCCAATCTATCTAGATCCCTCTGCAAGGCCTCTTGTCTCTCAAGAGAGTCAACAGCACCTCCCAGTTTGGTATCATCAGCAAACTTGCTAAGGGTGCATTCAACTCCTGCATCCAGATCATTGATAAATGTATTGAACAGAACTGGCCCTAGAATTGAGCCCTGAGGAACACCGCTGGTGACCGGTCGCCAGCCAGATGTAGCCCCATTCACTACAACCCTTTGAGCCCTGCCATTCAGCCAGTTCTTCACCCAGCAGACTGTGAACCTACTCATCTCACAGTTGGACAACTTGTCCAGAAGGATGCTGTGAGGGACAGCATCAAAAGCCTTACTAAAATCCAGAAAAACTACATCCACCACCTTCCCTTCATCCACTAGGCAGGTGACCTTATCATAGAAGGATATCAAATTGGTTAAACAGGACTTTCCCTTTGTGAACCCATGTTGGCTGTGCCTGATGATTGCATTGTCCTTTAAACGCCTTTCAATAGCACCCAGTATGATCTTCTCCATAATTTTTCCAGGAACCGAGGTTAGACGAACAGGTCTGTAGTTTCCTGGGTCTTCCCTCACGCTCTTCTTGTAAATTGGAATAACATTGGCTGGCTTCCAGTCAGCAGGGACCTCCCCAGACTCCCAAGACCTTTGGTAGATGATCGAGAGGGGTCCTGCTGTAATATCCGTTAGCTCCTTCAGTACTCTGGGATGAATCCCATCCGGCCCCATGGACTTGTGAACATTCAGCTGATACAACTGGCCTCTTTTACAGTTTCAGTGTCCACAAATGGAAAGGCACTGTTCCCTCAGTCGTGGTACTCTAACTCAGGGATTTCTGATTATCCAGTATATGTGATCATTTGGCACTAGATATGTCAAGTTGTGCCTGAAGGTTGAGGTAACCACAACAATTTTGAAA
Source organism: Harpia harpyja (assembly GCF_026419915.1). NCBI lineage: Eukaryota > Metazoa > Chordata > Aves > Accipitriformes > Accipitridae > Harpia > Harpia harpyja. The sequence continues at coordinate 36,134,653 of NC_068968.1, forward strand.
GCCATACTTTACAATGTAAGACTTTGTAATGTGCAAGATCAATTGACTCCTGCTTCCTGCTATAGCAACTGGACAACACTGCATAATGGCAACTTGTATCTTCCAGTAAACAGAGGACGTACAAATGCACTATTGTTTCATGAAATGATCTAGTTTATTCTGCCTCACTTTATAAACCATATTTAAGGAGTCGAATGATAGAAAGTAAAAAGAAATGCTGTAAAAATAAGCAGGTTGCCCAGAGAGGTTATAGATGCCCTATCCCTGGAAACATTCAAGGTCAGGTTGGACAGGGCTTTGAGCAACGTGATCTAGTTGAAGATGTCCCTGCTCATTGCAGGGGGGTTGGAATAGGTGACCTTTAAAGGTCCCTTCCAACCCAAACTATTCTATGATTCTATGATTCTGTTAGGTGTTTCTGTGCAGGTTTACACACAGCTACGAAACATCAGGGCACTGCATCTGTTTGCTAGCATTTTACTTTTAATTAGTAGTTGTGGTGGGCTGACCTTGGCTGGCTGCCAGGTGCCCACCAGCTGCTCTATCACTTCCCTCCTCAGCAGAACAGGAGGGGAGAAAATAAGACGAAAAAGAACTCGTGGGTCAAAATAATGACAATTTAATAAAGAAAAAGCTAAGGCTGCATGCGGAAGCAAAGGAAAACAAAAGATTTATTCTGTACTTCCCATCAGCAGGCGATGTCCAGCCACTTCCCAGGAAGTAGGGCTTCAGTACGTGTAGTGGTTGCTCCGAAAGACAAACGCCATAATAACGAATCCCCACCCCCCCTTTCTCTTAGCTTTTCTTGCTGAGCACAACGTCATATGGTATGGAATATCCCTTTGGTCAGTTTAGGTCAGCTCTCCTGGCTATGTCCCCTCCCAACCTCTTGCCCAACCCCAGCCTACTGGGCTTTGGCAGGGGGGTGAGGGGTTAGAGAGACAGTCTTGATGCTGTGCGAGCACTGCTCAGCAATAGCTAAAACACTGGTGTGTTATCAACACCTTTCTAGCTACAAATACAAAGCACAGCACTATGAGGGCTGCTATGGGGAAAGGTAACTCCATCCCAGCCAGACCCAACAGCGAAGGCTTTCCATTGCTGAGGCTTATTAGTGAGGAAAAAAGGAACGAGAAAGAATTAACTGTGGGTTTGTGAAGAGACTGTAGATAACCAGCGTGGCACTTTCTGAAAATGTATTTTTAAAGTTTTAAATTAAATATTCTATTAGTTAAAGAGAATAGGATGTCAGAGAGAAACATTAATCTTTCAAGCCTTGTAGTGAAAACCAGAGTGGGACGATAGCATCTTTAACCACTATGGTATGTAGGAGTCCTGCCAGAAGTTTACTTTGTTTTGTACAAATTGGCAGCAAATCTTGAAGCTTGTAAATGGTACCGGCTTATTCTAGAGCTTTCTTTTGCTCAGAGGCTAAAGACAACAGTCAACTGTGGATGAAGTCATTCTGCTATGCAAATCATCTTGTTTTGGTTTACTGATGAGTGTTGCTGCTTAATTCTTTTTCTGTTATTTCACTGTTACCTGTAAACATCTATGTTGAAAGAACTGCATTATTAGTCACAGGGCCAACATTATGACATTATTTTCAGTGGCAGACCAATACATCCATTGCAATTTGTTATTACTTTCTTTTGTCAGTCATATCAATGTAGTTGCTCAATAAAATGCCAAAGGCTTAATTTTCTTCCAACAGTGACAAGCTGCTAGTTTACACAAGCTGCTTATCTTGAAGACCTCTAATATGTCCTAAGTCATTTAATCAGAACAGATATTAGATATTTGACAGGCAGATCCGCTTCTTCTGCTTCCTGGATGTTCAATAAGGTAAAAAGCTCCTTTGACTTTGCCGTGTCACTATTGATAGTGGATATCTGAAGAAGAGAGCCCAGTAACAGCCAGGGAGCCTGAAGTGTCCCATTGCTGGCTTGAAAGATCATGTCAAAAAAAGTTCCCCTTGTAGTAGTGTAATAGAAAGGAGCACTGACAACTGGGGATATCTGTCTATACAGTTTATGCATTTTGATTGCCAGTATGCAGCTGTTGCTATTCCTTTGAAATTGGCTGTATCATGTATTGAAGACAACAGTGAAGGGAAGATAAGCTGGGTTGAGAAGCACTGCTGTACCATCTTCTGTCCCTGTACGCTGTTACCCAATGAACATGCCTCTCCTTCTCTGGCTGTACCTCAGGGGTAATCTTCATAAATCCTTTGTTTCTCTCAGGGAAGGACTGAGAGACTTGATCCACATCTGTAAACTTTTTTGAGAGGAAAACTTTCTTTCCTTGAAAGAAAAATGTAGAAACATCGTGCATGAAGTCCCACCACATAGTGCATTTGATTATATTTTACTTTTATTCTAAAACAGGTTTTTAACCTATGGGAAGAGATAAAAAGATTTGCACTAAAACATGACAGAAAACAAGCAACATTTTTATGTTTTTGAATTCTCATGCCTTTGCCTCAAAATAAAAACGTGTTCATTTGAAACTTTTTGAGAAATTGTAAGTGGGACCCCAGAACTGAAGGTAACTGGGGACAGTTAGCTGGGATAGAGGAGATGCAGTCTTTGTCAGGCTGACTCACTGATCCCCAACAAGCACCCTCTTCACTGGTATCTATAGTCAGTCCCTTGTGAGAGCTTTTCATTTTGACAAGACAATGAAAAATTTATTGGACTACAGGGCTTGATTCAGTAGCCTTTTGATCCAGGTTCCAACTTCAATAGTAGAAATCATCCTAATGAAAGTTTTGTCAAACTGCCCAAAATTGTCTTTTTAGTAAACTCTTCTAGTCTGCTCATTATATTATTGCACTGCATTACACAATCCCCTCCAAAGTGCACAAGTGGTTTGAGTTCTATCTTTCTGAGAGCCAAAGGAAAGACATTTCTCTGAGTAGTCATTGAAATTGAAAGAAGTCAAACAACAGAGGAATAAACAAAACCAAAGTTCAGCCAGAATTCCATTTGTTCACAGAAGAAAAAAGATGTCCTTTTTCATTACCTTATATTGGTTGCTGAGCAGTAGATCTCACTGAATACTTGGTGTTTGAGGAGCAGCACTCTTCATTTTTAGAATGTATAAAACTCTCATGTTCTCAAATGTTTAACCATGACACTACAGGAAAGCTTTTTCCCTGTTTCTTCCCTGTTGCCCCTTGAATCTATTTCTCATTCCAGAAATGCCCTCTTACCAACACTTACAACTTACACTACATACTTAAACCATCTTTATAACCAAGATATGGATTTATACATTCTCATTAACTACTATCCCCTGTCCCTTAACAGATAGATATATATTATTTCCCCATTCCATGGGCTTCTGCCACTCCCCCAAATGTTCATAAGAACAGGCTATGACTTGGGCCCCATCTGTCAAGATGGGCGCTCAGGACAGGAGAAGCAGCGTGTTCATTTGTTGGGAGCCAACACCAGCTTGAGTCTCCTGGTCCCACAAGTTTTCTTACTTTTGCTCTTCCTATTCTCTCCTCCCATGAGTAAGTGAGCAACTGTGTGGTGCTTAGCTGCCAGCTGGGGTCAACCCACCACAACTGGTAACAAAAACCTTCATAAAATGCAATTCAGGGAATAAAACAGGACTTTGTAGTATCACTTTGGGTAATATTTCCCAATGCTTTCAATGTAGCCATGTAAGCTACATAAGCCATGGTGCACTGTGCATTTTCTTTACAGAGCGACTACTTCACCGAGTGTGTTGAAGTTGCAGGATCGCACACAGGTCTGCCTTCACGTTAGCATGTCTGGGCTTCTGTCTGCCAAATGGTGACAGCTGAATATTCACAACAGACATTTATGTAGTTGGTTTTTTTTTTTAAGAACACAGAAAAGCAAATAAAGGAGGCATTTCACTTGGTAGGTTTTCTAAGCTCCGCTGAGTTACTACAAATTGCCACTAACGTGCAACTTACTTACATTACATATACCTTTGGCAAGCTAGCCCTGTTTCCCACTCATATTTTACAGCCCCCTTCTCTCCCTGTAGGCTTTAAGGAGCTCCATCAAAGCAGAGACCTCACCTGCATGTACCACACTGCCATAATAATCCCTTTGCCCCTTAAAGGATCTGCTGGAAATGAGCTCAAAGTTCAGAGAGAGAGAGCGCGCCAGTCCAAATTGCATCAAGTAGATGCTAATGTGGTACTTTGAAATATCCTTTAGAAGGATATTAGCAGATATTAGCAGATCCTACTGAAGCAGGAATTAACACAGAAACAAATGCATAACACAAAATACTATATAGGAGCTTCTTAAACTCTTGAGTAAAAATGCTAAAGCTTTTCCTGAAATAAACACAGAATTGTTTAGGTTGGAAGGGACCTCATGAGATCATCTAGTCCATCCACCCCCCTCCCCTGCTCAAGCAGAGTCAGCTAGAGCAGGTTGCTCAGGATCGTGTCCAGACAGCTTTTGAATATCTCCACAGATGGAGACTCCACAACCTCTTTGGGCAGTCTGTCCCAGTGTTTGACCAGCCTCACAGTAAAAAAGTGTTTTCTTGTGTTCAGATGGAATTTCGTGGGTTTTAATTTGTGCCCATTGCCTCTTCTCCTGTCAGTGGGCACTACAAGAAGAGTCTGGCTCCCTCATCTTCATTCCCTCCTATCAGGTATTTATACACATTGATAAGATCCTCCTGAGCCTTCTCTTCTCCAGGCTGAAGAGTCCCAGTTCTCTCAGCCTCTCCCTGTATGAAAGATGCTCCAGTCCCCTAATCATCTTAGTGGCCCTGCGCTGGACTTTCTCCAGTAAGTCCACATCTTTCTTGGACTAGGGAACACAGTACAGATAATTGAGAGTGACAATGACATTGCAATGACAGTGACAATGACAGTGCAATGACATCACTTTTCCATCTTCCCTCCCAAAGGCAAAACATAGAGTTTGGGATGAAGAGACAGTGGATTTATAAAATTCATGGTAGTGCTCTAAGCAACATCATGCAAAGCTATCACACTTTTTTTCTACTCCCCCCATTGTTGCGGAATAACCAGAATGCAATTTTGATCAGGTCAGAACAGAAGCAGTTTCTTACTATAGCTGTAGGAGAGAACACAGAGCAGCAGAGGGACAGACTGCTGATAAGGACTCTGGCCAAATGAGGCAGTAACAGAGTTTATATACCTTTGGGTTATACTAGTCCTTCATCGAACTGTGACAGATAAGCAGGATATGGTAAATAACAACAGTGACCAGAATTCTTCAGATAAGGAGGCTCTAGACAGTCAGATAAGGAAGCCTTAGGCAGTACATCCCTTCACAAATAATTCACTCTTTTGTTAATTAAATTGTGCAAGACCATTAGCTGCAAATGTTTCTTAACTAATGAGGCCTACAAAGGCCTATGAGACCTTAACTACTTTGCTTCCACACCACCTATTCCACACTTATTCTCTAGATGCTGGTTTTGGCATATGCAATAAAACTTGTAATTTCTGGAACGTACATTTTATTTTACAATTGTGGCACTTGATGGGGAAAGTAGGACTGATGACCTACTATTTTATCTTTTTACTGGCTGATTATTTCAGCCAGTAAAACTCCAACATCTGTTTCTGTAATAAAAAGTCAGCAAGAACAATGTAAGTCATTTTTCACCTTCATATTTCCAGTGCTTTAAAAGGCTGATCACCTACACTCATGGTTCTGGTCCTGAAATAGATCGTAGTAGCTGAATTGATGCTATGGAACAAGATTAATATCTACAACTGTCCAAAGGCCAATAGAGCATGCAATAAATGAAGAATCTCTTGGCTTTCCGTCCCTCTCAGGTAGCCAGATTGTACAGGGTGGAGTTTGTGAAAGCACTGGGTATAACTTGGCAGAAAAAAAAATGCTTTCAGTTTAAGAAGACAACATGTTAATGCTCTAGTAGTATTATTTGAGGTATTCCTCATGTGGAAATTACAATCTTCAGCTAGAAGGCCCATGTAAAGATGAAAATCCCACCATAATCCATCATAATTTAAAATGCAGTTATCATTCGCTGCTGTAATCTAAAATATTTTTGTGGAAGCAAAAAAATTGCAAAGAATAGCTACTGGCCTTAATAGGTGCTTAACTCAGTGACACATTTGTTCTGCTCCTACAAGGAACTGCCTACAGCATTCCCCCTATTCCAGCAGGGGTTTGATTTGGCCCCCCACAAGATGCATTTTGTATTGAGCAGTAACTAATATGCAGGCAGAAGAGACAGCGAAGGCCTGGTCCTAGGAGAGCACTGCAATGTTGTTTGGTATCTGAACTTCAAAACGTTCCAGTTAAAACTTACTTATCTCTTTTCCTTTTAACTGTTTCCTCCAGCTCCTTCCTCCACAGCTTTGAGCTAGCCTCAACGACATCCTCCAGTTGTTTTAACCTATAACATCACTCTGCAGAACATGGAAGTGTTGACACACTTATAAAGCAGTAGTTCAATAAAGCAGTTGATTTTTACATTGCTTACATGCCTTGGTACTTAGCAATTTAACCCAATGCCATCCCAGCTCACACACTGCAATCACAAACTGCTTTGTTGGAGCAGTCTAAAGTAGCATAAAGTAGACTTATAACTGCAGCATCAGGGCAACTGCCTACTTCTGCCACCTCATGACAGGAGTAGCAGCCTCTTATCTCGCCACAGCTGGTTTGCTAAAGCCCTTCAATTGCTGAGATGTAAAATTTGGCCATTACATCTCATGTCATAAGTGATTCCTTTTGGTTATTTTTAATTCAGGGCCCAGTTTGCTGCTTGGCCCCACAAGAAGCTGTATGGTACAACTGGGGAGGGGTGGAAGGGAGAATTGGAATCACTTAAAAAATCTCAAAGAAAAAAAAATCTCCCCTCAAGGACTGCTGAGGTACAGGCATGTGTGGTGGGTTGACCTTGGCTGGATGCCAGACCGTAACCCAGCCACTCTCTCACTCCCCCTCCTCAACAGGACAGAGGGAGAATATAAGATTAAAAAAGCCTTGTGGGTCAAGATAATGGCAGTTTAATAAGAAAAGCAAAAGCTGTACACACAAGCAAAGCAAAAAGAGGAATTCATTCTCTACTTCCCATTAACAGGCAGATGTCCAGCCACTTCCTAGGAAGCAGGGCCTCAGTACACATAACGATTGCTTGGAAAGACAAACACCATAACCACAAACGTCCCTGCACCCTCCCACTTTCCCTCAGCTTTTATTGCTGAGCACAACATCAAATGGTATGGAATATCCCTTTGGTCACTTTGGGTCAGTTGTCCTGGCTATGTCCCCTCCCAAGCTCTTGCTCACCCCCAAACTACTGGCCTCTGAGCAGGGGAGTTGGAGAGAAAGCCCTGACACAGTGCAAGCACTGTTCAGCAACAGCCAAAATGTTGGTGTGTTATCAACACTGTTTTAGTCACAAACCTAAAACGGCACCATACGGGCTGCTGCTATGGGTTTGTGTGGCGTTTTTTTTGGTAGCAGGGGAGGGGCCGCAGGGGTGGCTCCTGTGAGAAGCTGCTAGAAGCTCCCCCGGCTCCAAGTCGGACCCGCCTCTGGCCCAGGCCGACCCAATCAGTGACAGTGGTAGCGCCTCTGGGATAACATATTTAAGAAGGGGAACCTGCACCGAGTAGGGGGATTGGAGTGTGAGAGGAACATCTATGCAGATGCTGAGATCAGTGAGGGAGGAGGGGGAGCGTGAGCGCCAGAGGAGGTGATGCCCCTGCAGCCCGTGGTGAGATGGCAGGCTGTACCCCCCCAGCCCATGGAGGCGAACGGTGGAGCGGAGGCTCCCGAAGATGGCCGTGACTTCATGGGAAAGCCTGCACTGAAGCAGTTTGTGACTGAAGATCAGCCTGCGGACAGGACCCACGCCAGGGAAGTTCGGGAAGAACTACAGCCCGCGGAAAGGACTCACGTTGAAGTTTGTGAAGGACTGTCTCCTGTGGGAGGGACCCCACGGTGGAGCAGGGGACGAGTGAGGAGTCCTCCCCCTGAGGAGGAAGGAGTGGCAGAGACAAGGTGTGGCGAGCTGACCCCAACCCCCATCCCCTGTTCCCCTGCGCCGCCGGGGGGAGGAGGTAGAGAGAACCGGGAGTGGAGTTGAGCCGGGAAGGAGGGAGGGGTGGGGTGGGGGGAAGGTGTTCTAAGGTTTGGTTTTACTTCCTAATATCCTTGTTTTGATTTGATTTGTAGTAAATTAAATTGATTTTGTTTCTTCCCCAAGTTGAGCCTGTCTTTTGCCCGTGACCATAAGTGGTGAGTGATCCCTCCCTGTCCTTGTCTCGACCCACGACCCTGCCTTTATATTTTTTCCTCATCCCACCATGGCCGGGGTGGGGGGGGAAGTGAGCGAGCGGCTGCGAGGTGCTTTGTTACCGGTTGGGCTTAAACCACGACAGCTGCTAAGAAGAAAGCTAACTCCGTGTGGTGGGTTGACCCTGGCTGGATGCCATGGTCCCACCAAAGCTGCTCTATCACTCCCCCTCCTCAACCGGACAGGGGAGAGAAAATATAACAAAAGGCTCGTGGGTCGAGATAAGGACAGTTTAAGAAAGTGAAAGCAAAGGTCACGTGCAAAACCAAAGGAAAACAAAAGATTTTATTCTCTACTTCCCATCAGCAGGCAATGTCTGGCCACTTCCTGGGAAGCAGGGCTTCAGTACTCATAGTGGTTGCTTTGGAAGACAAATGTAAATAACGAATGCCCCCCCTTCCATCTCCCTTCACTTAGCTTTTATAGCTGAGCTGAAGTCATGTGGTATGGAATATCTCTTTGGTCACTTTGGGTCAGCTGTCCTGCCTATGTCCCCTCCCAAGATCTTGCCCAGCCCCAGCCGGCTGGTGAGCAGGGGGAAATGTTGGAGAGACAGCCTTGATGCTGTGCCAGCACTGCTCAGCAGTAGCCAAAACACTGGTGTGTTATCAACACCTTTCTAGCTACCGATGCAGAGCACAGCGCTATGAGGGCTGCTATGGGGAGAATTAACTCCATCTCAGCCAGACCCAATACAATCTCCACCCCTTATTCCATACCATCTGCGTCATGCTCAGGTCCCACATAATTTAATACACGTATATCTTCTAACCATACCATTGTATTTAATTCTCATTACTGAAATCCCTTCTTACCAACACTTACAACTGAAACTACATACCTAAACCACCTTTATACCCAACATACAGATTTATACATTCTTATTAACTACTATCCCCTGTCCTTTAACAGATAAATATTCCATGGGCTTCTTCCATTCCTCCAGATGTTCACGCACAGGTTATGACTTGGGCCCCATCTGTCAAGATGAGTGGTCAGGACAGGAGAAGCAGTATGTTCGATCGTTGGGCACCAACACCGGCTTGGTTTGGGTCACCGTTGCACTCATCTGGTTCCTTGCGAAGCTCAGTCTTCGTCAGTTCAGGTAGTTCCTGCTACGTTACTTCCTACAACTTAGAATTCACATCACAGATTATTTTTTCCCCGAAAATCAAATCTCCATGAGGCACACACCGGGTCTCCCCATCCTTCTGCATTACCCACCAAGTACACCCAGGTCTTTGAGCAAAAGCAATCCCGTGGATGGGTTTGTCTCTGCTTGAGGCAGGACTAACCCAGACTGTCTTCCCTAAACTATCTTCATGCACACTACAGAGACTTTATCTCCTTCTACAGTATGTGGAAGTCTTGGTTGGGTGGGGCTAGCCTGATTGGCAGATCCTCTAGTATTAACCAACCAGGGGTCTTTTGCTAAATGTGTATCCCAATGTTTGAAGGTTCCACCCCCCATTGCTCTCAATGTAGTTTTCAGCAGTCCATTGTATCATTCGATTTTCCCAGAGGCTGGTGCATGATAGGGGATATGATACACCCACTCAATGCCATGCTCTTTGGCCCAGGTGTCTATGAGGTTGTTTCGGAAGTGAGTCCCGTTGTCCGACTCGATTCTTTCTGGGGTGCCGTGTCGCCATAAAACTTGCTCTTCAAGGCCCAGGATAGTGTTCCGGGCAGTGGCACGGGGCACAGAATATGTTTCCAGCCACCCAGTGGTTGCTTCCACCATTGTAAGCACATGGCACTTGCCTTGGCGGGTTCGTGGGTGTGTGATATAGTCAATCTGCCAGGCTTCCCCATATTTATACTTCAGCCATCGCCCTCCATACCGCAGGGATTTTAGCTGCTTGGCTTAATTAATTGCAGCACATGTTTCACATTCATGGATAACCTGTGCGATAGTGTCCATGGTCAAGTCCACCCCTCGATCACGAGCCCATCTATATGTTGCATCCCTTCCCTGATGGCCTGAGGTGTCATGGGCCTACCCAGCTATAAATAGCTCACCTTTATGTTGCCAGTCCAGGTCCACCTGAGACACTTCAATCTTGGCGGCCTGATCTGCCTGCTGGTTGTTTTGATGTTCTTCAGTGGCCCGACTCTTGGGTACATGAGCACCTACGTGACGTACTTTTACCACTAGCTTCTCTATCCGAACAGCAATATCTTGCCACAGTGCGGCCGCCCAGATGGGTTTACCTCTGCGCTGCCAGTTGCTCTGCTTCCATTGCTGTAACCACCCCCACGGGGCATTTGCCACCATCCATGAGTCAGGATAGAGATAGAGCACTGGCCACTTCTCTCTTTCAGCAATGTCTAACACTAGCTGGATGGCTTTCACCTCTGCAAACTGACTCGATTCACCTTCTCCTTCAGCAGTTTCTGCAACTTGTCGTGTAGGACTCCATACAGCAGCCTTCCACCTCTGATGCTTTCCCACAATGCGACAGGACCCATCAGTGAACAGGGCATATTGCCTCTCATTTTCTGGCAGTTTATTATACAGTGGGGCCCACGTTTCACCTCCTCCTCTGGCAACATTCCAAAATCTTTGCCTTCTGGCCAGTCCGTGATCACTTCTAAAATTCCCGGGCGACTGGGGTTTCCTAAGCGAGCCCGTTGTGTGATCAGTGCAACCCACTTACTCCACGTGGCATCAGTTGCATGATGTGTAGAGGAGACCCTCCCTTTGAACATCCAGCCCAGCACTGGCAGTCGGGGTGCTAAGAGGAGCTGTGTTTCAGTACCAACCACTTCTGAGGCAGCTCGAACTCCTTCATATGCTGCCAATATCTCTTTTCCAGTTGGAATATAGCGGGCTGCGGATCCTCGATATCCCCGACTCCAAAACCCCAGGGGTCGGCCTCGGGTCTCCCCAGGTGCTTTCTGCCAGAGGCTCCAGGTAGGGCCATTCTCTCCGGCTGCAGTATAGAGCACGTTTTTAACATCTTGTCCTGCCCAGACTGGCCCAAGGGCTACTGCATGAACAATCTCCCGTTTAATTTGTTCAAAGGCTTGTTGTTGCTCAGGGCCCCATTTAAAATCGTTCTTTTTCCGGGTCACTTGATAGAGAGGGCTTACAATCAGACTGTAATTTGGAATATGCATTCTCCAAAACCCCACGACACCTAAGAAGGCCTGTGTTTCCTTTTTATTAGTCGGTGGAGACATAGCTGCTATTTTGTTGATCACATCCATGGGGAATCTGACAACGTCCATCTTGCCATTTTATTCCTAAAAACTGGATCTCCTGTGCAGGTCCCTTGACCTTACTTTGTTTTATGGCAAAACCGGCTTTCAGAAGGATTTGGATTATTTTCTTCCCTTTCTCAAAGACTTCTTCTGCTGTGTTGTCCCATACAATGATGTCATCAATGTATTGCAGGTGTTCTGGAGCTTCACCTTTTTGTAGTGCAGCCTGGATCAGTCCATGGCAAATGGAGGGGCTGTGTTTCCACCTCTGGGACAGTCGATTCCAGGTGTACTGGATGCCCCTCCAAGTAAAAGCAAACTGTGGCCTGCACTCTGCTGCCAGAGGGATTGAGAAAAATGCATTAGCAATGTCAGTTGTGGCATACCACTTGGCTGCCTTTGACTCTAGTTCATGTTGAAGTTCTAACATATCTGGAACAGCAGCACTCAGTGGTGGCGTGACTTCATTCAGCCCACGATAGTCACCTGTTCGTCTCCACTCCCCATTAGATTTCCGCACGGGCCATATGGGACTATTAAAAGGTGAGCGATTTTTTGCTGATCACTCCTTGGCTCTCCAATGAGCAAATCAGCTTATGGATGGGGATCAGGGAGTCTCAGTTGGTGCGATATTGCTGCCGGTGCACTGTCGTCGTAGCAATTGGCACTTATTCTTCAACCCTCAGCAACCCCGCAACCAAAGGGTCCTCAGAGAGGCCGGGCAAGGCGGACAGCTGTTCAATTTCTTCCATCTCCAATGCAGCTATACCAAAGGCCCAATGGTACCCCTTTGGGTCCTTGAAATACCCTCTCCTGAGATAGTCTATGCCAAGGATGCACAGGGCCTCGGGGCCAGTCACAATGGGGTGTTTCTGCCATTCATTCCCAGTTAGGCTTACTTCAGCTTCCAATACAGTTAACTCTTGGGATCCCCCTGTCACACCAGAAATACAGATGGGTTCTGCCCCTTTATAACTTGGTGGCATTAGGGTACATTGTGCACCAGTGTCTACTAGAGCCTTATATTCCTGTGGGTCTGATGTGCCAGGCCATCGAATCCACACTGTCCAGTAGACCCGGTTATCCCTTTCGTCCACCTGGCTGGAGGCAGGGCCCCTCTAATCCTAGTTAAAGTATCCATTATTCACTTTTCGCACACGTGAATCAGAAGTCCCTTCAAGAGGATCAGAAATGGGATCAGCCCATCTACTGCCTCTGGGGGACTGCTCGCAGGAAACTGGAGCGGCATTTTTTCAAGAAGAATCCTCTTTTCTGATTGCTTTTTCTCGCAACTCCCGTACCCATGCATCTAGGATTGAGGAAGATTCTCCATCCCACTTCCTCATGTCCTCTCCATGGTCACGCAGGTAAAACCACAGGTTAGCCCGTCGTGTGTACTTTCTCTCTCCTCTCTCTTGGGCAGAGGAACGCTTACTCCTAATAGCTGCGATTCAGGCCTGTACAGGTGGGGAGGAGGACTTATTGTTACGGATGCACGACTAACCAAATCCAACAGGTGTTAAAACTCAGATTTATTCTTCAGCAAAAGTTAGTTAGAAGTCCGGTAACATTTTATAAAACCACAGGCTCAATGATGTAAATAGAATTAATACTACATGGCTGTGATGGGTTAACCCTGGCTGGATGCCAGGTGCCCACCAGAGCTGTTCTATCACTCCCCCTCCTTCTCAACTGGACAGGGGAGAGAAAATATAACAAAGAGCTTGTGGGTCGAGATAAGGATAGGAGAGATCACTCACCAATTACCGTCACGGGCAAAACAGACTCAGTTTGGGGAAAAATTAACTTGATTTATTACAAATCAACCGGAGTAGGGTAATGAGAAATAAAACCAAATCTCAGAACACCTTCCCTCCACCCCTCCCTTCTTCCCGGGCACAACTTCACTCCCGGATTCTCTACCAACCCCCCAGCGGCACAGGGGGACGGGGATGGGGTTTACGGTCAGTTCATCACACGTTATTTCCTGCCGCTTCATCCTCCTCAGGGGGAGGACTCATCACACTCTTCCCCTGCTCCAGCGTGGGGTCCCACCCACGGGAGATAGTCCTCCACAAACTTCTCCAACGTGGGTCCTTCCCACGGGCTGCAGTTCTTCACGAACTGCTCCAGCATGGGTCCTTTCCACAGTGTGCAGTCCTTCAGGCACAGACTGCTCCAGCGTGGGTCCCCCACGGGGTCACAAGTCCTGCCAGAAAACCTGCTCCGTGGGCTCCTCTCTCCACAGATCCGCAGGTCCTGCCAGGAGCCTGCTCCAGCACGGGGTTCCCACGGGGTCACAGCCTCCTTCGGGAACCCACCTGCTCCGGTGTGGGGTCCTCCACGGGCTGCAGGTGGATATCTGCTCCACCGTGGACCTCCATGGACTGCAGGGGGACAGCCTGCCTCACCATGGTCTTCACCACGGGCTGCAGGGGAATCTCTGCTCCGGCGCCTGGAGCATCTCCTCCCCCTCCTTCTTCACTGACCTTGGTGTCCGCAGGGTTGTTTCTCTTACATGTTCTCACTCCTCTCTCCGGCTGCCGAAATACCGCCGTCCCAACTTTTTTCCTTCTTAAAAATGTTATCACAGAGGCGTTACCACTATCGCTGATTGGCTCGGCCTTGGCCGGCGGCGGGTCTGTCTTAGAGCCGGCTGGTATTGGCTCTGTCGGACACAGGGGAAGCTTCCAGCAGCTTCTTACAGAAGCCACCCCTGTAACCCCACCCGCTACCAAAACCTTGCCACACAAAACCAATACAATGGCCGACTTAAGAATCCCCAAGATTTAAAGTGATGGCTCAAAACGCGCGTATCACTCACCTAAAAGCTGAGGGCTCTCTCCCTCAAGGAGTTACCTCGGGCGGTGCCCCGACCCGAGGGGGAGTCCCCGACTGCAGACCCGCTGCTCCGAGGAGGACTGATTCCAACATGTCCTCCGGCGGGACCCCATTTATACCCCTGTCGAATCTGACCTGTGGTCATTTAATTCTATTGGCTAGGAGGGTCACCTTGGTGTACCTGGCGCATCTCGATTGGCCAGTTCAAATTTCAACCTGCAGCCTCCAGGGTTTCCTTCCTCTTCTCTCTTCCTGGAGAAGTTTTGTTTCCTGCTGGCAGGATGGGGGGGGCGGAATGTACTGCCACACATATCCCCTTTGAATTGCTGGAACTCCCATGACAATTCCTCTACAGCCGAGACACAGGCCCGTAGGGAGGAAGAGAGACTTCCTTCGTATTGCTGGAGTTGGACAGCCAGTTTGTCCACCGTTTGTCCATAGCCTTCTTTCCAGGACGTTACTGCCAATGAGTTGGCATAGGTTGGTGTCGTGGTTTAACCCCAGCCAGCAACTAAACACCACGCAGCCGCTCACTCACTCCCCCCCACCCAGTGGGATGGGGGAGGGAGAAAATCGGGAAAAGAAGCAAAACTCGTGGGTTGAGACAAGAACGGTTTAATAGAACAGAAAAGAAGAAACTAATAATGATAATGATAGCACTAATAAAATGACAACAGTAATAATGAAAGGATTGGAATGTACAAATGATGTGCAGCGCAATTGCTCACCACCCGCCGACCCACACCCAGCCAGTCCCCGAGCCGCGATTCCCCACCCCCACTTCCCAGTTCCTATACTAGATGGGACGTCACATGGTATGGAATACCCCGTTGGCCAGTTTGGGTCAGGTGCCCTGGCTGTGTCCTGTGCCAACTTCTTGTGCCCCTCCAGCTTTCTCACTGGCTGGGCATGAGAAGCTGAAAAATCCTTGACTTTAGACTAAACACTACTTAGCAACAACTGAAAACATCAGTGTTATCAACATTCTTCGCATACTGAACTCAAAACATAGCACCGTACCAGCTACTAGGAAGATAGTTAACTCTATCCCAGCTGAAACCAGGACAGTTGGTGGTGCACTGTCCTGTTCATATGTCTCAAAGGGATGGAAAGGTGATGATGATTGACCAGGATGTAACTAAAGGTATGGGAACTGTGCATGACGTCAATGGTATAGAATAAGGGGTGGATACTGTCCTGGTTTCAGCTGGGATAGAGTTAACTGTCTTCCTAGTAGCTGGTACAGTGCTGTGTTTTGAATTAGGTATGAGAAGAATGTTGATAACACTGATGTTTTCATTTGTTGCTAAGTAGTGTTTAGTCTCAAGTCAAGGATTTTTCAGCTTCTCATGCCCAGCCAGCGAGAAAGCTGGAGGGGCACAAGAAGTTGGCACAGAACACAGCCAGGGCAGCTGACCCAAAGTGGCCAAAGGGGTATTCCATACCATGTGACGTCCCATCTAGTGTATAAACTGGGGGGGTGGGGGCGGGGGATCGCCACTCGGAGACTAGCTGGGTGTCAATCGGTGGGTGGTGAGCAATTGCACTGCGCAGCATTTGTACATTCCAATCCTTTCATTATTGCTGTTGTCATTTATTAGTGTTATCATTATCATTATTAGTTTCTTCTTTTCTGTTCTATTAAACCGTTCTTGTCTCAACCCACGAGTTTTACTTCTTTTCCCGATTTTCTCCCCCCCCCATCCCACTGGGTGGGGGGGAGTGAGTGAGCAGCTGCGTGGTGCTTAGTTGCTGGCTGGGGTTAAACCATGACAGTTTCCTACCACACGACAGGATCCATCAGTAAACAGAGAATAATGCCTTTCATCTTCTGATAACTCATTATATGGTGGTGCCTTCTGGGCGCGAGCCACCTCCTCAGGCAATGCCCCAAAATCTCTGCCTTCTGGCCAGTCCATGATCTCTTCCAGAATTCCTGGGCGGTTGGATTTCCCCAGTTGAGCTCATTGCATGATCAATGCTATCCACTTACTCCATGTAGCGCTGGTTGCATGATGTGTAGAGGGGATTTTTCCTTTGAACATCCAGTGTAGCACAGGCAATTGTGGTGCCAAGAGAAGATATGCTTCTGTACCAACAACTTCTGAAGCGGCTCGAACCCCCTCATATGCTGCTAGTATCTCTTCTTCAGTCGGGGTGTAGTGGGCTTCTGATCCTCGGTACCCCCGGTTCCAAAACCCTAATGGTCGACCTCGGGTTTCTCCTGGTGTTTTCTGCCAGAGGCTCCAGTTGAGACCATGCTCCCCAGCTGCAGTGTAGAGTACATTTTGTACATCTGGTCCTGTCCGGACAGGCCCAAGAGCTACTGCATGAGCTATTTCCTGTCTGATATGCTCAAAGGCTTGTTGTTGTTCAGGGCCCCATTCAAAATAGTTCTTTTTCCGCGTTACTCGATAGAGAGGGCTCACAAGCTGACTATAACCTGGAATATGCATTCTCCAGAACCCCACAAGGCCTAGGAAAGCTTGTGTTTCCTTCTTGTTAGCTGGTGGAGACATAGTTGCTATCTTGTTAACCACATCCATAGGCACATGACGGCGTCCATCCTGCCATTTTATTCCCAAGAACTGAATCTCCTGTGCAGGTCTCTTGACCTTGCTTTTCTTTATGGCGAAACCAGCTTTCAGAAGAATCTGAATTATTCTTTTTCCCTTCTCAAACACTTCTTCTGCCTCATTGCCCCACACGATGATGTCATCTATGTATTGTAAATGTTCAGGGGCATCGCCTTGTTCCAGTGCCGTTTGGATTAGTCCGTGACAAATGGTAGGGCTGTGCTTCCACCCCTGGGGCAGTCGATTCCAGGTGTATTGGACACCTCTCCACGTGAAAGCAAACTGTGGCCTGCACTCTGCTGCCAAAGGAATGGAGAAAAATGCATTGGCAATATCAATTGTAGCATACCACGTGGCTGCCTTTGATGCCAGTTCATACTGGAGCTCTAACATGTCTGGTACAGCAGCACTCAGTGGCGGTGTCACTTCACTCAGGCTGCGATAATCTACTGTTAACCTCCACCCTCCATCAGACTTTTGCACTGGCCGTATAGGACTATTAAAAGGTGAATGAGTCTTGCTGATGACTCCTTGGCTCTCTAGTTGATGAATCAGCTCATGGATGGGAGCCAGGGAGTCTCGGTTTGTCCGATATTGCCGGCGGTGCACCGTCCTGGTAGCGATTGGCACCTGCTGTTCTTCGATTTGCAGCAATCCCACAATGAAGGGATCTTCCGAGAGGCCAGGCAGGGTAGATAGCTGTTTGATCTTCTCTGCGTTTACAGTGGCTACACCAAAAGCCCATCGGTACCCCTTTGGGTCCTTGAAGTACCCTCTCTTGAGGTAGTCTATGCCAAGGATACAAGGGGCCTCTGGGCCAGTCACAATGGGGTGCTTTTCCCACTTGTCCCCTGTCAAGCTCACTTCAGCCTCCAATATAGTCAATTCTTGGCATCCCCCTGTCACTCCAGAGATCCAGATGGGTTCTGTGCCCCTGTACACTGATGGCACCAGCGTACACTGTGCACCAGTGTCTACCAAAGCCTTATACTTCTGTGGGTCTGATGTGCCAGGCCATCGAATCCACACAGTCCAGTATATCCGGTCATCCCTTTCCTCCTCCTGGCCGAAGGCAGGGACCCTCTATTGCTGTTCCTCATCAGAGTATTCACTGTCTGACCTTTGCAGTGCCAGACCAGAAGTCCCCTCACCAGAATCAAGGGAGGTCGTTTCAGTTCTTCTATGCCTGGAGGATCACTGATTGCTTTCTTGGGCCTCTACAGCAACGACACTGACAGCCTTCTTCTTGGGTGACTCCTTCTTAACAGCTGTCTTCCCTCTCAGTTCACGTACACGGGCTTCCAGCTTAAAGGTGGGTTCACCATCCCACTTCCTCATGTCCTCCCCTTGGTCACACAGGAAGAACCAGAGTGTACCACATGGCATACGCCTTGGGCTCCCTTTCCCTCTGACCGGGGCAGGAGAGGACTGATTTCTTGGAGCGTCCCTAAGAGCCAAGGCACTGTCCTGTAGGGATGAGGAGACACAGAGATTTTCTTCAAAGTTTTGGAGCCAAGATGACACTTTCTCCACAGTTGGTGTTTCCATATCTGGGCAATACATTGCTGCCAAGCTGTTAGAATATGACGCTGGGGCACCTTGAATCACCTTTCTCCACATGGCCCGCGTGCACAGGACATCCTCTGCATCTTTGGAGACTTCCTCATCATCTAGATCACTGTAGATGACTTCCACCACTGCTAACTCTCTCAGGTACTGGATGCCTTCATCTGCGGTAGTCCACTTTTCTGAGGAATTCACAAGATCTTCCTTGAATGGATATCTTGCCCTCACACTTGAGAGGAGCTGGCTCCAGAGACTGCAAATTGCTGCCTCTTTTCCAATTCCTCTTTCAATTCCCTGGTTTCTAGCGAGGGATCCCAGCTGTTGGGCTTCCTTGCCTTCCAGTTGCTGACTGTCGGCCCCGTTATCCCAGCATCGGAGCAGCCAGGCAGCAATCCGCTCACCTGGCTGGCGGCTGTAGTCTTTCCGCAAATCCCGAAGTTCTGAGGACGTCAGGGACCGGGTAGTTTCCGCTTCCTGTTTAAGTTCCCTCACTCCTTCCTCCAATTTCTTTATCGAAGGACCAGCTTCTAGATTAAGCCTTTCCTCTTCTTCTTCTTCCCTCACTAATCGATGGTATGGACCTGTTGATCTCCTTGTCCACTGTTTCTTTTTCACTACTGGGGCAATTACTGTAGTTGTTGTTGTTGTTTGGGTCCCTGCCTCGAGCATGGCGTCCTCAGATGCAGTCTGGGTCCCTGCCTCAACCGTGGTCCTCTGAGAGTGTTGAACTATGGCTCGGTAGGCATAGGCCAGGCCCCAGTACAGTGTGAGAAGCTGCTGGTTTTCATTGGGATAGGCAAGGCACCCTTCTATCAGGTGGCGTGCCAGTTTGCCAGGGTTACTTGCCTGTTCAGGTGTAAAGTCCCAGATTATGGGAGGTTATAACCATCCTAGGAATCTGCCCAAATCCTTCCATATACCCTGCCACCCAGGGACCGGTCGCTTGAGGGCACATTTCAGTATTGCCTCACCCGAAACTTGTCTTCTCTTATACCAGGACGAGACCAGATTCCACAATACCCATAATATACCACCAGTATTAATTATTAGTACTGAACAACTCACATAAGGGTGAACAAGGACCTCGGGAGCCTGCATAATAAAACCATTCACATCAATGCCCGGTAGGGAGAGGGAGATGTGTTCCCTCATCTCCTCCACAAGATAGCTCCCACAACACAGCAAAGCCATCAGTGCCAGGACAAAGCACACAGCCATTATTTGCGTTACCATGTTCCCAAACTCAGCAAGGTAGAGATAAGCAAGCAGCCAACAAGCTCTGTGACCTGCACAGGAGCTTGCCACTTAATAACTAGCTATGGCACGTTTAATGCAAAACTGCCGTTGTCTTGCCCCACGTTGGGCACCAAAAAGGACTGTAGTGGGTTGACCCTGGCTGGATGCCAGGTGCCCACCAAAGCCGCTCTATCACTCCCCCTTCTCAGCTGGACAGGGGGGAGAAAATATAACAAAAGGCTCGTGGGTCAAGATAAGGACAGTTTAATAAAGTGAAAGCCAAGGTCACGCGTGAAAGCAAAGAAAAACAAATGATATTATTCTCTACTTCCCATCAGCAGGCGATGTCTAGCCACTTCCTGGGAAGCAGGGCTTCAGAACGCGTAGTGGTTGCTCCGGAAGACAAAAATGCCCCCCTTCCGTCTCCCTTTACTTAGCTTTTATGTCTGAGCTGACGTCATATGGTATGGAATATCTGTTTGGTTAGTTTAGGTCAGCTGTCCTGGTTATGTCCCCTCCCGAGATCTTGCCCTGCCCCAGCCTGCCATTGAGGGGGGGGCAAAAATGTTGGGGAGACAGCCTTGATGCTGTGCCAGCACTGCTCAGCAGTAGCCAAAACACTGGTGTGTTATCAACACCTTTCTAGCTACTGATGCAGAGCACAGTGCTATGAGGGCTGCTATGGGGAGTATTAACTCCATCTCAGCCAGACCCAATACAGTGGGTCTCTTCCCCCTCAGTTCATGTACATGGGCTTCCAGCTTGAAGGTGGGCTCACCATCCCACTTCCTCATGTCCTCCCCTTGGTCACGCAGGAAGAACCAGAGTGTCACGTGGCATGCTCCTGGGGCTCCCTTTCCCTCTGACTGGGGCAGGAGAGGACTGACTCTGTGGGGTGCCCCTGACAGTCAAGGCGCTAGCCTGTGGGGATGAGGAGGGACAGAGATTTTCAAATCTTCAAAATTTTGGAGCCAGGAAGATGCTCTCTCCACAGTTGGTGTATCCATATCTGGGCAATACATTGTTGCCAACCTGTTAGAATATGACGCTGGGGTGTTTTGAGCCACGGTCCTCCACATGGCCCATATACACAGGACATCATGTGGATCTTTGGAGACTTGGTTGTCATCCATGTCACTGTAGATGACTTCCAGCACCGCTAATTCTCTCAGATACTGGATGTCTTCCTCAGCAGTAGTCCGTTGTCCTTCATGTCCTGGGTTCAGCTGGGATAGAGTTAATTTTCACAGGAACCTGGGAAGGGGCACAGCCGCGACAGCTGACCTGAACTAGCCAAGGAGCTATTCCATACTATGTGACATCATGCTCAGTATATAAATGGGGAGCGGGCTGGGAGGGAGCTCTCGGCTTTCAGTGGGGGAAGTGGCGGAGCGTCAGGTTCCCGGTAGTGAGCAGTTGCACTGTGCATCACTCATTTTGTATATTCTTTTATTAGTACCGTCGTTGTTGTTATAACTTCTCTTTTTGTGTTGTCCCAGTAAATTGTCCTTATCTCAACCCTCGAGGTTCCGTTTTTCTTTTCTTTTCTCCTTTCTGATTCTCCTCCCCATCCCACAGGAGGGGGGCGGGAGGAGTGAGCAAGCGGCTGCGTGGTCCTTTGTTACCGGATGGGCTACCACGACACTTGGTAATTCACAAGACCTTCCTTGAAAGGATATCTTGCCCTCGCACTTGATGGGAGCTGCCTCCAGAGACTGCAAATTGCTGCCTCTTTTCCAATTCCTCTCAATTCCCCGGTTTCTAGCAAGGGACCCCAGCTGTTGGGCTTCCTTACCTTCCACTTGCTGACCATTTGACCCGCTATCCCAGCATTGGAGCAGCCAGACAGCAGCTGGCTGGCGACCGTTACCTTTCTGCATGTCTCAAAGTTCTTTTGAGGTCAGGGACTAGGTAGTTTCTGCCTCTTGGGTGATTTCTCTCACTCCTTCCTCCCATTTCTTTGCTGAAGGACCAGCTTCTTGATCAGACCCTTCCTCCTCCTTCCTGACTAATTGATGATATGGACCCATTGACCTCCATGTCCACTGTTTCTTTCTCACTACTGGGGCAATTACTGTAGTTGGGGTTTCGGTCCATATCTCAACTATGGTGTCCTCAGATGTGGTTTGTGTCCCTGTCTCAATTATCATGTACTTAGATGTAGTTTGTATCCCAGTCTCAATCATGGCATTCTCAAAGGTGTTTTGAGTCCCTGTCTTAAGCACAGTCCTCTGATTGATAGTACTGAACCGTGGCTTGATAGGCACAGGTCAAGCCCCAGTACAGTGTTAGGAGCTGCTGGTTTTCATTGGGGTAGGCAAGGCACCCTTCTTTCAGGTGGTGTGTCAGTTTACCGGGATTACTTGCCTGTTCAGGTGTATTCCCTCATCCTTTCCACAAAACAGCTCCCTCAGGACAGTAAGGGCATCAGTGCCAGGGCCAAGTGCATAGCCATTGTTTGTATTAACATGTTCCCAAGCTCAGCAAAATAGAGATAAGCAAAGCAGCCAACAAACTCCGTGACCCACATAGAAGCTTGCCACTTAATAAGTACTATAGCTATAGCACACTCAATTCGAAACTGCCATTGTCTCATGCCCCATATTGGGTGCCACGAAGGACTGTTGTGGGTTAACCTTGGCTGGCTGCCAGGTGCCCACCAAGCTGCTCTATCACTCCCCCTCCTCAGCAGGACAGGGGGAGAAAATAAGATGAAAAACTTGTGGGTCTTGATAAAGCCAGTTTAATAAAGAAAAGCAAAGGCCACACACAGAAGAAAAAAGGAATGCAAAAAGATTTATTCTCTACTTCCCATCAGCAGGCAATACATAGCCACTTCCTCGAAGTAGGGCCTTAGTACGCATAGTGGTTGCTCCAAAAGACAAACACCTTAATAAAGAATGCCCCCCTCCCCTCCTCCTTTCTCTTAGTTTTTATTGCTGAGCACGTCATATGGTATGGAATATCCCTTTCGTCAGTTTAGGTCAGCTGTCCAGGCTATGTCCCCTCCCAACCTCTTGTCCATCCCCAGCCTACTGGGCTTTGGCTGGGGGGTGAGGGGTTTGAGAGACAGCCTTGATGCTGTGCGAGCACTGCTCAGCAGTAGCCAAAACACTGGTGTGTTATCAACACCTTTCTAGCTACCAATACAGAGCACAGCACTATGGGGGCTGCTATGGGAATAATTAACTTCATTCCAGCCAGACCCAGTAGAAACTGTCAGAGACATTATTTCCTCTGTAGCTTCCATATTCAGAATTTATCTTATGATTATTTTCAGAGGTGGTTTTGTTGCTCTCCATGTATTATTCTCCCCCACTAACCCTGGGGGCTTAGGAACTCTAAGGTGCTTTTTTGAGAGGCAGTTTAGTGTAGACAAAGGAATCATGAAGGCCGTATGTCCCATGATTTCTCTATCCCCTCCCTCTACTTTCCAAGATGTACTCCCTGTGTCCATCATCTGATGGACAGTCTTCAGGATTAGAGTCATACTGGTATGAAAGCATAACATGCCCAATGTTTAGCACTTCAAACATTTCATTAATTCCCAAAAGGTATGACTGCTGTTTATAACTACGATGGCAGTTACTGAAGCAAGGGAGAAACAGTCAGCCATGGTTGTGCATTATAATGTATATGTTAAGTGTGCTTGTGTTCACATAGAGAAGGTTCAAAGATGCATTTTCTCAGCAGATAAGTGATACCAAAGCAGGTAATTTGGTGGTAAACAATGGGCACTAAAATAGGGGTTGGAATTCAAGACTTCCCAGAAAGAATTTATGTCCCCTCTTGTTGGCTATATTGCTTGCATTATGTGTATGCTGATACTGAAGTGAAAAATGAAATGTATTTGTAGGAACTCTTTTGGAGATCAACTGCTCCTCAACAAATTACCTAAAGCATGTGTCAGCCCTGTCTAACCTTGCATAGAAAATGTCTGAGAGGCTGCCACAGACCTGCAGTCTCTTCTTTCTTCTCCCCAAAGAACTAAAGTTTTTCTAATTTGTGGAAACAATGTGGATATCGGCAAGAAATGACTGTGCGTAGGTTACTTATTGCTGTCATCTGCTGGTAATATTAATATCTAAGAGGAGAATAGGGACTGAATCAAGATGATACTAGGGATGTGGTTTGTTCTGTTTTCTATTATCAGTGATTGCCTTAGGAAGATGCAAAGATTAGTTTATTTATGCAGGGCTACAATATTATTTCATCAGCATTAAAAGCCAAGGTTATCTGGATGCTACAGAATCTAAACCCTAGGATCTGTTCTCTTTATGGAGAGTTTTTGTTGCAGACTGGGGAGAGCCAGTTTAATTTTTATATTGAACTATTACCAATAAGTGCAAGTTTGAAAAAAATAGCTAAATTGACCATTTTTACAAGGTGATTACAAGAATATTTATAATGCAAAAATGCATGTCCTATTTTGTCCATCTCCTTCCCTTATTAAGTTTTTTAATACAGTAGTTCCTGTTATCAGTTTTGCTAGACATGTTCCATATATGAGATTTAAATTTGGGCCTTCATTTGTCCTCTTTTCTGTATATCATGAGTGAAGTGATTAAACTGTCTAGTGTCACAGATTAAGAATGGGGAAAGGGAAAATACAGATATGTAGTTCTTCCCAAGTGTGTGTGCTACTCTATTCTTTGGGCTGCACACAAAAAGAGATCAACCGATGTATAAGCATAAAAAGATTGCCGAAATTATTTGGAGCACATCCTCCCTATTCTGTGACGTTCCATTCCCTCTACAGCCTGTCAGTTGTCTTTAATTAGGTCAAAGAAAGATCTTTTTGCTTACGTGGCAAGGAAGCCTTCGAGTCTAAGCAGCCTCATATTCTGTTTCAAAAGCACATGGAATAGTCCTTTTGATTAGGTATATCTAGGTAGTAATATACTGTTCCAGGAGAGTATTGGACTTGATATTGCTGCTGAACAGGTTTAATTTCAGTGTACTGGAATTAAACTGCACTGTTTTTACTTGTGATTTACTTTAATGAATGTGAAAAAGAATTGGGTTCCCTGCCTTAAGAATGTTACTGTACAGTTAATATGAAAGGCTATATTAAAAAAGCTTAACTGTCAAAGTTTTTCTGTTTGGTGGCTTTTGAACTAATTTATTCCTTTTTCATCAATGCCCTCCAGAAAACAGGATGAAATACTTTGCTAAATATATTTTATTTGCCTATTTCTGATTCTATGTCATATTTCAGTGGCTCCATCAGAGCTTTTATTCATTATTTGTTTTGCCTTTGGTAAAAAAATACAGGAAAAAAAAGGCATATTTGTTTTATACATTCAGATCCATTTACCCACTTACATAAAAAAACCTATAAATTGGTAATTAATATTGTAGTATCACAGTCCTTTTGCTGGGCTCATATCAGAACTTCACACTTCTGAGAAATTAGCTTTTTGCTGCTAACAGCTAACAAATATAGAGTGACAGGGGAGCATCACTGTTACCCATGCTGTTAAATCTGAGTGGGATGTGAAGCATTCCATGTGTTTGTTTTAATATTGTCATATTTGATTTTATTTGAGAGAAATAGATGAGTTCTTTTCAAATTATTCTAAGTAAACTTCCAATAATCATGCAAAAAGGCATTAGTCTCTGGAATCTTGACTCAAGCCAGCCTCCAGTCCTGTACTGTAACCACATTACAACACTGTATTTGATGCTCAGAAGCAGGATCCTGTCTGTGTAATATAATATCCAGACCTTTGGCATTTTTCCCGATATTTCACATTGAAGATGTGTAACTTGTTTTTCATATTTACTTTGTCATCTCTTTCTCTACTGTTAATATCCAAACTTCTATAAATTCTTTTGTATCTCCTTTTTCAGATGTTCTCCAAACAACATTCCAACTTAGTGCCATTTTGGAAAGTATTTTTCATCCTCCAGATAACTAAAGATCATTTATATGTGAAAAGCTCTAAGAAAAAGATTTCTTTTACACCACATTAAACATTACTCCAGAATGCAATAAAATGCATTTCTGATGATTGTTGTTAATATTTTTTTTCCAGCAGTTAATACATTGTGATGGTCAGATATCACATTTTTCCATTTAGAAATATATTCCAATGTAATAGAGACCTTAGAAGACATTTGAAACTTTAACTAAAGAAGGGTTATACAAAAATAGATGTCAACTCTAATATATTTTTTGACAGATAACAATGGCTACCTAAAACTCTATTCTTCCTCTCCCTTTAGAGGTTTGAAAATTATTTTATCATTTATTATTCACTCAGCAGTGATGAAAATATCACCAAAGACATTTGGATTTCAGAAATTTTAGATTACCTGTAGTTAGAGTTGGAAACAGATTTGGCAACTATGTGGTTAATATTGACATTTAATGGCAGTTCTGCCATCTTTCAGCTCATGTTACTGTGTATAAACTAGTTTTTCAAGTGTATCTCATTGTTTATGGCACCAACACCTCACTAAAGTAATATGATTAGAATTTCACTAGATCAAAACTTCAGATCTGGATAAAGGTGCACCCATAACATTCCTTTAATCCTATAATTTTCTATATTCTGTAAAATATATTTGGCATACAATTTGGAGTTTTGTTAACTAGAAGAGAAAGAGGTCTCTTACTAGTTAGAGGTTAGTGGAAACCTAATTTAGTTCATGTTACAAGTTCAGTCCCTTGGATTCCACTGTAATTTATAATTAAAGCTAAGTAAAAAAAGTTCTTAATATTAATGCATTGTATTTATGCATATGCAATGTTTGTTATGTAATCATGTTGAGAAATGAAGCTGTGTTATCAAAAATAGAGGAGCAGCTGTTCAAGCACAGCCTATTAAAATGGACATAAACTTGTGTAATCTTCAAGACTATTCTAACCTTTTTGTCATAACTTGATATCCACTCTTACAGTATGTGCAGCATAGACTTTGCAAAGAATGTGAAGTTTTCTTCTTTTTTGTAGACATTTCCCTAGATAAAAAAGAATAACTGTTTTCCTTATTTGTGTACAAACTCTTTCTTGTGCTGAATATCTTTTAGAAAACCTCAATAAGTTGCTGATATTCCAGATATGTTTGTGATGGGCTTGCATTGAAATACTCTGAAACTCTTTTCTCCTTAAGTTCCCTTTCTGAAAAGACTCAGTGGTGACAGTTTGAAGTGGGTTGGGCTATAATGTTAGTGTTGTGAAAAGCTGGAGGGCTTTAAACCCTCTAGTCCTCCTAGTTTTTTATATTCTAAAAGAGTTGATAAACTCCAGAATAATAAAAGACAGCAAAGAAATGCATCATCACAACATTTCTGGAATTCAAAGAATAGCTGTCAGAGATGGAGGCTTTAAAATGAAGAGCCCATTTAGATGGAAAGGGCTTTTCAAATTACCTGCAGCTGTCTTCACTAACTCTGATTTTTTTCTTTAAACATTCAGAGGAGAGCTGTGAATCAATTAACTTTTATCTTAAAGATGTTCTAAGTGCCTTATACCTTCCTCTTCTTCTAAAAGGCAAATTAAGAATGATTATTGACAAGATAGATGACATGTTTATATTATATAGTGGTGAGATGGGGAGTGATATTTAATCATAGAACATGCACCTTTTCTCTTTCCATCTATTGCTTGAAATATTCACCTGTCCCCATCTCAAAGAGAATCTGGTCATAAAAAAAGTTACTTTGTGTAATAGATCAGTGCTTAAATTTCTCTTTTGCTTATCTTACTCTTAGAGAGCCATCAAAAGACTGTACCTTTACCATCCGATTGCTCAGTTCCTCTTCATTCATGCAGCAGCAAAGTGACATACGCCTTTTCATAGAAGTGTATTTTGTCAAATAAAAACAATTTCTTTCAAGTTCTTCATGTAACAGTGAGGGCATCATAAGGCAGAAACTCCACCTTTACTAAGGCCTTCCTGAAAAGATCTTTGACAGCTAGCTTACTTGCCATTAATGGCAGACTGACAAAGTTCCTCCATATAAAGAAAGATCAATCTGAATTGCCAATATATTTTCTTTGTATTCTGTTTTCCATCTTTCTCATATAAAAAAAATGAATTTAAATACATTTCTGAGAAAGCTATACTTAGTTGCCTGGAATGGAAAAATTAGTTGAAGCAATTAATGTTTTATAGTGGAAAGTGTTATCCAGCATATAAGTACATTTTCTTTAAATATACTGCCCATGAAATCTCCTTTCTTTTATCTGGTGCCCTCTTGAGCCTAAATCTGTCTTTGAATAGGGATTTTTCATGTGTGTCTGGTGGGTTAACCTTGGCTGGCTGCCAGACACCCACCAAGCTGTTCTCTCACTCTCCCACCTCAACAGGACAGGGGGAGAAAATAAGATGAAAAAGCTCGTGGGTAGAGATAAAACAGGGAGGTGACTCAGCAATTATCATCACAGGCAAAACAGACTTGACTTGGGGAAAATTAATTTAATTTATTGCCAATTAAAAATAGAGGAGGATAGGGAAAAGCAAAAAAAACAACCTAAAAAAACTTCCCCCCACCCCTACTTCCCAGGCTCAACTTCACTCCTGACTCTTCTACCTCCTGCCCCACTGAGTGGCACAGGGAGGATGGGGAATGGGGGTTGCAGTCGGTTCATAACATTTCATCTCTGCCACTCCTTCCTTACACTTTTCTCCTGCTCCAGCATGGGGTCCCTACCACAGGCTGCAGTTCTTCAAGAACTGCTCCAGTGTGGGTCCTTTCCATGGGGTACAGTCCTTCAGGAACAGACTGCTCCAGCGTGGGTCCCCCAAGGGGCCACAGGTCCTGCCAGAAAACCTGCTCCAGCGTGGGCTCCTCTCCATGGGCCACAGTTCCTGCCGGGAGCTGGCTCTTCACAGGCTGCAGCTTCCTTCAGGGCATATCCACCTGCTCCAGTGTGGGGTCCTCCCCAGGCTGCTCCACTGTGGACCTCCATGGGCTGCAAGAGGACAACCTGCCTCACCATTGTCTTCACCACAGGCTGCTGGGGAATCTCTGCTCTGGCACCTGGAGCACCCCCTCCCCCTCCAGTTGTTTCTCTTTCTTACATTTTTTTCTCACTCCTCTTTCTCACAGCTGCTGTTGTGCATCGGTTTTTACCCTTTCTTAAATATGTTATCACAGAGGTGCCATCAGTGTCACTGATTGGCTCAGCTTTGGGCAGCAGTGGGTCTATCTTGGAGCTTGCTGGCACTGGCTCTGTCGGACATGGGGGAAGCCCCTGGTATCTTCTCACAGATGCAGATGCTTTTTTTTCATAATCCAGGGTCTGTTCACAATTGTAGACCTCAAGTAAAATCTAGGACAGAGAAAAATAAAAGTAATGTGGAAAGAACATAGTTGTTAAATGCATATTTTTTAGAACGTCATCCCTTTTACAACATAATTGAAGTATTACTTAAAGGACTCATAACATTAAAAGAAATTGAGTTGCATATATGATTAATTCATGCAGTGGTAAGCTGCTTATAAAGAATGCAATTTTATACATATGATCTTGAAATGAATAAAGCAACTTTTAATTTTGTCATTTCCCTTATAAATGTGGAATATGATTAACAATAATCTTGGCAGAGAAGCAAGGCTCTAACATAAAAATCTGTTTACAAAACAAATGTACACCATTAATGGACTCAAAATATGATAAAAAGGATTTTTCAATATGTGAAGACTAGTGAAATATTCAGAAATGCTAATTTTCTCTGGAATATGTTTTTTCTATCAGAATTTTACCTGAAATTTCACACTGTGTTTTAATTTAATAAATATATGTAATAATACCTGCATGTCAGCCTTTTAAATCCCCAGCTACTTCTAACTGATCACTTCCACTTCAGCTGGAATTTGTCCTGCAGTTTCATGTTACATGTTGTCCTGGTTTCAGCTGGGATAGAGTTAATTGTCTTCCTAGTAGCTAGTATAGTGTTATGTCTTGGATCCAGTATGAGAAGAATGTTGATAGTTGATGTTTTCAGTTCTTGCTAAGTAATGTTTAGTCTAAAGTCAAGGATTTTTCAGCTTCTCCTGCCCAGCCAGCAAGAAGGCTGGAGGGGCACAAGAAGTTGGGAGGGGACACAGCCAGGGCAGCTGACCCAAAGTGGCCAATGGGGTATTCCATACCATGAGACGTCATGCCCAGTATGTAAACTATGGGGAGTTGGCCTGGGGAGGATCGCCGCTCGGGGACTAACTGGGTGTCAATTGGCGCGGGTGGTGAGCAATTGCACTGCGCAGCATTTGTACATTCCAATCCTTTTATTATTGCTGTTGTCATTGTATTAGTGTTATCATTATCATTATTAGTTTCTTCTTTTCTGTTCTATTAAACCATTCTTATCTCAACCCACGGGTTTTACTTCTTTTCCCGATTTTCTCCCCCATCCCACTGGGTGGGGGGGAGTGAGTGAGCGGCTGTGTGGTGCTTAGTTGCTGGCTGGGGTTAAACCATGACACATGTAATCCCATTTTACTATGGGTTGCTGCTGAGAGGGGCAGTCATACTTTCTCTCTCCCACTTGCGCCAACCACACAGCCCTTCTGTTTCCTATGTACAAACATTACATGGCCCTTTTGCAAATGGGGTCTGTTTGGTAAACCAGGGGAAATCTAACCCTTTTGATGGTGCTCAGTGGATGTAGTTAAAGTGGCAGGTATCCATATACTCCTCTGTGAACCACAGACAAACTCAAGCTGTTTCTGCTCCTTTACAGGCAGCCTTCTTTCTCCATGTGTGTTTCTTATCTTTCCCCATTCTCTACTGAAAAAAACTTCATTCATTCCCAGTCACTTCCCTCTGCTGCTCTTTCCAGACTTGGTTCCTGGGGAAGGTTTCATACCAATGCAGCCTCTCTCTGGGAAGCTGTGTCTGGGCCACATGCATTTCACAAAGCAGGTGGTGATTTCTTAATAAAATATATGCACCGATGTGATGTGCGTGGGTATATACATTTTTTAAGACTAGTCATCTGTGCTTTGAGTGATAACACCTATAAACTTACATGTGAGACCTAACAAAATCATAATGAGAAAAAGGGAAGTTTGGGAATCGTGTCAGAGCCACAAAGATGATTAAGGAGGATCTTTCATATGAGGAGAGGTTGGGAGAGATGGGACTGTTCAGCCTGGAGAACAGAAGGCTCAGGGGGAATCTTATCAATGTGCATAAGTACCTGATGGGAGGGAATGAAGATGAGGGAGCCAGACTCTTCTCAGCAGTGCCCACTGATAGGACAAGAGGTAATGGGCACAAATTAAAAAACGTGAAATTCCATCTGGACACAAAAACCCCACTTTTTTACTGTGAGGCTGATCAAACACTGAGAGAGGTTGCCCAAAGAGGTTGTGGAGTTTCCATCTGTGGAGATATTCAAAGGCCGTCTGGACTCAGTCCTGTGCAACCTGCTCTAGCTGACCCTGTTTGAGCAGGAGGGGTGGACTAGATGATCTCAAAAGGTCCCTTTCAATCTCAGCGATTCTGTGATTGTGTCTTCTAAATAATTCTAAAGACAGGCATTTTCCTATAAATGTAAATGTATTTTTAAAAGGCACTGTTTCAAACAAATAGGGAACTAGAAGATTATTTGAAAATATTTGAAAACAAACAGGGATCTTTTTAAAAGTCTTTTTAAAAAGTCTTTTTAAAAGTCTTTTAAAAGGCTTTTTAAAAACGTGTATATTCCAATCATTTTATTATTACTATTGTCATTTTAATATTATTATTATCATTATTAGTTTCTTCTTTTCTGTCCTATTAAACCGTTCTTATCTCAGCTCACGAGTTTGACTTTTTTCCCGATTCTCTCCCCCATCCCACTGGGTGGAGGGGGAGTGAGTGAGCAGCTGTGTGGTGCTTAGTGGCTGGCTGAGGTTAAACCACAACATAATTTTAAAATGTGTTTGGGGAAAAGTTGTAACAAGGGCATTAATTTGCTATGAGGAGGTACATAGTGCAAGATATTGTGGATAATTGGGGCTTTAGCACCTGAGGATGAGCAAAGTCAATGCCTTTAAATCCCAACAATCTGAGTTGGTGGATTATCTTGCTTACTTGAAAAAAATGTTTGTCTGACTGCAGGCATGGAACCCGTTGTGCTGGAGAAGTGGCAGCCATTGCAAACAACTCACACTGCACAGTAGGAATCGCCTTTAATGCCAAGATTGGAGGTATGTGAAACAGTCTCCCACAAAAAAAAAAAGTAACTAAAGAGTCATTTGTACCAAATGACTCTTTCAGAGATTTCTAAACAAGAGGAAGAGATTTGTATAGATAACAGTTGTACTTGTAGCATGGTAGTTAAATACCAGTACTGAAGGAATTTGTCTGCAGTGACCCTTCTCCAGTGTTCCCTGGGACACCACCTCTCATTACACACAGAAAAATAGAAAGCAAGGCCTTTGATGAAAACACAAAACCCAGAATTGGGACATTTAGGTTTTCTTACAAATTCAAAGCTTTAACTGAGTTTTGATAAATCAGAAGTAAATGTACACATCATGAATATTCGCTTGCATATTGATCCCAAACAAAACACTGACATAGTTGTAAAACTAAAAACATTTTTTGTTGCTTGGCTGTGATCGGAGAGTATCTTCTTTTGATCCCTGTGTGTGATCAGATTATTACCTGAAATATGAGATTTGATTGCAGTTTTTTATTCTGTTCAGCCAAGAGATTCCAAGTGATTTCTATCAATACTTAGTCAATGGCTGCTTAATTAAGACCTTTAGCTTGGTTCTTGAAATGACTGTCAAAATGTCATGTAAATATCTCCTAGGCTGTAGCCTGCCTGTACCAGTTTTTAACACTTCAAGTGAAGATTTACTCTGTATTTTTAATGAAATCATGGGATTGGTATATTGGCTTTCAGTAAAAACACCTACAGCTCAAACTCATTAACTGTTGATTTTCTGCTGCAAAATAGATGCCATCTGTGAAAAAAGAAACATGTTTACCTACATATACTATAGATAACAGTTAAAAAATATGAGCAGGCATGCTTGTGGCTATGTTTCCACAATTAATAGTAATGTATCTGATCAGGAGCTGCCCCCATGTTGGACAGAGCTAGTTTCAGCTGCTGCCCAAAGCTGAGCCAATCAGTGACAGTGGTAGTGCCTCTATGATAACATATTTAAGAAAGGGTAAAAAAATACAGCACAACAGCAGCTGTGAGAAAGAGGAGTGAGAAAAAATGTAAGAGAAACAACCCTGCAGACACCAAGGTCAGTGAAGGAGGGGGAGAAGGTTCTCTAGGTCCCAGAGCAGAGATTCCCCTGCAGCCCGTGGGGAAGACCATGGTGAGGCAGGCTGTCCCTCTGCAGCCCATGGAGGTTAACAGTGGAGCAGCTATCCACCTGCAGCCCATGGAGGACCCCACACCGGTGCAGGTGGATGCCTGAAGGAGGTTGTGACCCTGTGGAGAGCCCGTGCTGGAGCAGGCTCCTGGCAGGAACCGCTGCCTGTGAAGAAGAGCCCACGTAGGAGCAGGTTTTCTGGCAGGACTTGTGACCCTGTGGGGGACCCATGCTGGAGCAGCCTGTTCCTGAAGGACTGCAACCCGTGGAAAGGACCCATGCTGGAGCAGTTAATGAAGAACTGCAGCCTGTTGGAGGGACCCACATTGGAGAAGCTCGTGAAGGACTGTATCCTGTGGGGTGGGACCTCATGCTGGAGCAGGGGAACAGTATGAGGAGGAAGGAGTGGCAGAAACAAAATGTTATGAACTGACCTTAACCCCCATTCTCCATCCCCCCTGCTCCGCTCAGGAGAGGGAGGAGGTAGAAGAGTCAGGAGTGAAGTTGAGCTTGGGAATAAAGGGTGGGAGGTGAGGGGAAGGTGTTTTTAGGGGTTTTTTTGTGTCTCACTGTTGTAATCTATTTTTAATTAGCAGTAAATTAAATTAATCTTCCCCAAGTCGAGCCTGTTTTGCCTATGATGGTAATTGGTGAGTGATCTCCCTGTCCTTATCTCAGTCCATGAGCTTTTTCATCATATTTTTCTCCCCCTGTCCTATTGATGAAAGGGGAGTGATAGAGTGGCTCAGTGAGCACCTGGCAGCTTGCCAAGGTCAACGCACCACAAGAATCTAACAACCTTCAAGAAACTTCATTGATCTAAAGGAAATAAAAATGGTATCTACTCTGCTTAACACAGTGCTTCTGCAGACCCATCAGTAACACTGTTGTTTAAAGAAAGCTGGAAAATACCATAGTGGCAGCTGTAGAAACCTCACTTGACATAATGTACCACCCTTATAAAGTATCCCAAACATAAGTCCTCAGGAGACTCAGCAGATAATCTGCTGAAAATCAGAAGCAAGAGGGAATTCCAGAGTATTGGGAAGGAAGGTTAAGCTTCCCCTTCTGCTAGGTGTATATGTTTAAGAGTTTCACTGTTGCTGATTTCTATTTTGCATGCCTCCCTCCCTTCCCTCATAAAAGCCATAAGCTATACATGTGAATATGCAGAAGTTGTGTTTCCTCTCCACGAGCCAGATAGAGTGTAAAAATGTTGAATCATATTATACTGAAATAGTGTTCAGCTTGCTTATTTCCCAGGGATTTAAAGACCCTCATTTTAAAAGAAGAAACTAGAGTTGAGGTATAGCAATTACATTCTTCTTACACAGAGGAGCACCTGCTGAGAGTGATGTTGAATTTGGTCCACCAAGATGGGTCTTTACTTCAAACCAAAATGTGAGTTGCTGCATCTCTGGACACATAATGGATAGTAAAGAGACCAAAGGGGAAAAGAAATCCTTTCCATTGATATTTCATCAAATACTGGCAGCTGAACAAATCTGATTCATGATCTCTGTGATGGAAAGTCATTGACAAGATATCTACCAGTAATGCTCGCTTTTTTTTAAAATGTGTTTGTACTCTGTCTCATTTCAACACATTTAAGAACTTCCGATAACAAAATAGATCAGAAAACAGATTCTTAGAAAGTCTGAGTCTTCTCAACAGCGTGAGTGGGGAGTTAATCTGCAGATATGAAACTATGAGTGAAATTGCAATCTGGACATTCAGTTCTTTTACAGGTTGTGGGATGTTTCTTAGAAAAAATTATGCCTGTAGTTCATGCTTATCTCAGTTATTCGCCCTTTCATTAAAAAACAAAGCAATGCACCAAAGGGCTAGATTTTTTTTTTAATGTGTGAGACTGCAGTAATCACACATAGCAAATTACCACCTACAGAGCTTGTGAGACTTTTTATAGGAAGGGATGGTGTATTGGCTTTGTGTGGCAAGGTTTTGGTAGCGGGGGGGGTTACAGGGGTGGCTTCTGTAAGAAGCTGCTGGAAGCTTCCCCTGTGTTTGACAGAGCCAATACCAGCCGGCTCTAAGACGGACCCGCCGCCGGCCAAGGCCGAGCCAATCAGCGATAGTGGTAATGCCTCTGTGATAACATTTTTAAGAAGGAAAAAAAAAGTTGGGACAGACGGTATTCGGCAGCCGGAGAGAGGAGTGAGAACATGTAAGAGAAACAACCGTGCGGACACCAAGGACAGTGAAGAAGGAGGGGGAGGAGATGCTCCAGGCGCCGGAGCAGAGATTCCCCTGCAGCCCGTGGTGAAGACCATGGTGAGGCAGGCTGTCCCCCTGCAGTCCATGGAGGTCCACGGTGGAGCAGATATCCACCTGCAGCCCGTGGAGGACCCCACGCCAGAGCAGGTGGGTTCCCGAAGGAGGCTGTGACCCCGTGGGAAGCCCAGGCTGGAGCAGGCTCCTGGCAGGACCTGCGGATCTGTGGAGAGAGGAGCCCACGGAACAGGTTTTCTGGCAGGACTTGTGACCCCGTGGGGGGCCCACGCTGGAGCAGTCTGTGCCTGAAGGACTGCACACTGTGGAAAGGACCCATGCTGGAGCAGTTCGTGAAGAACTGCAGCCCATGGGAAGGACCCACATTGGAGAAGTTCGTGGAGGACTGTCCCGTGGGTGGGACCCCACGCTGGAGCAGGGGAAGAGTGTGATGAATCCTCCCCCTGAGGAGGATGAAGCGGCAGAAAATAACGTGTGATGAACTGACCGTAAACCCCATCCCCCTGTGCCGCTGGGGGGTTGGTAGAGAATCCGGGAGTGAAGTTGTGCCTGGGAAGAAGGGAGGGGTGGAGGGAAGGTGTTCTGAGATTTGGTTTTATTTCTCATTACCCTACTCTGGTTGATTTGTAATAAATTGAGTTAATTTTCCCCAAGCTGAGTCTGTTTTGCCTGTGATGGTAATTGGTGAGTGATCTCTCCTGTCCTTATCTCGACCCACAAGCTCTTTGTTATATTTTCTCTCCCCTGTCCAGTTGAGAAGGAGGGGGAGTGATAGAACAGCTCTGGTGGGCACCTGGCGTCCAGCCAGGGTTAACCCATCACAGATGGTTAGCATGTTGTTATTGTTTACAGACTTATCGTGGAAGTTGCAAAGCATCTGTGGGGATTTGTGTGCTTAGTTACTTGGCTGGGCTTGAGTCCTGATGGGAAAACAGTTACATGAAACTATGGCAGAACAGATGTAGATTGTCTGCAGTTGACAAGAAATTAGTTCAGCAGTTTCTTTAAGCTTAATTCGGATGCTGATTAAAAAAACCCACATTTTAAAAGAAAATTTGCTGTCAGCACAGTTTTGCATATTTCCTATGATTTGTTGAAAGTTTGTTCTGCATAAAATGCCACTTACATTTTGGCACTTATTGCAAATACTGGAAAAAGTTTACAGAACTCTAAAGTCTTAAGTGAAACAGTCTAGAAATGCAGTCTGTTAATTGCCTTCTGGCTTTTGTTGCACTATCACCACATGCTGAATGCAGTTTGGAAGTTTTGTGATTGGCAAAATTAACTACTCCAGCTTTTCCAAAGAGGAGAGGAGAGGAGAGGAGAGGGATTTTTTTTTTAATTTTTTTTTTTAATAGCCAATGAGACATCCATTGATCAAAGTTACACTTGAAGCATGTCTGTCAATCATTGGCAGAACAGAGCAACACTTAGGTCACAGTCTTGTCTGTGTTGCTTTAGATTTGATCACCAGTAACAAAAAACCTGGTGTAAATTAATACAGATGCCAATGACAGAATTTGGAGTTATTGTTACACCCATCATTAATTTTCTGAGATTATGCTGAGGAAGGAAAATAAAACCTGAGATTCCCAAAGTTGTTTTAATGGCTTTTTTATAAAGTAAAGTTCATACTGAGATCACTGGACAATTTATCTCGCAAAACATAGGTAGCTTTTGTGTGAACTTAGAAATATGATCACTTTTCATTTTCAAGTCAATTAGAGTGAGGAAAAAAAAATAGACCCTCTATCAACAAAGCAACCCCTATACCTTTTGTTAACTGGAAGTTAAGGTCTTGGTAAACACTCAAGTTAATTCCATCTGAACTCATGAGTAAAGTGGAATGTGTCTATAATTAAACTATGTAAATTTGGTTTATAAATAGCAGTGGCCTTTTAAAGGGGAAAAAGTTTCAAACTTGTTAATTGTGGAAATGATCGTTATTCCCTACTATCATATGGTTACATGTTAATTATTATTTAATATCTTATATTCCTTTGATCTAATGTTACACTAACTGTATGAAGGTCCTCTTCCTTATTTAGGTTAAAACTATCATCAAGGGTTTTCTCAGTCAGAATTAAATTCAATCAAAATGCTACAGTTAGTTAAAAAAAACCTTTAAGATATTCTCAGTTTTCAGCTTTAAGCCTATCATCTTATTTATTCTAGTGCTCTTAAAACATCATGGTGCCATTCACTTTACAAGGGCTGGCATGCTGACTTATCAAAACCCACATTAATGGATTTTTTTTAACACAAGAATTTCAGATTGTACCTTTAAAAAGCCTCTTCTGCACAACAGAGAATGTTCACAAAATTGTAGTTTCAGGTTGAATGATGTTACGCATAGGGTATTTGTTAGTAACTTTCTGTAATCACCTTGCTACTGTGTGTACTTATACTGCATAATCCATCTGTACACAAGAGCTTTCTCCCATTTCTTTGCAACCTCATATAACAAAGGAAAAATGCTGTATTTATGTCTGTCAACATACTTAGGGCTATGAATGTCTCAAATTAAGTGCTGCAGTATAAAAGGAAAAAGCAAAGCAGATAATATCTTCAAGTGAAAAACATAAACATTTCAAAGTTCAAGTCTTTTCTTTTCTTTAGTATAAAAGTTTCTTGTTAAAGTCCAAAGGCTATACAGTGGATAAACTGACTTGTAGATAATTCTTAAAACTTGAAGAAAGACAAAAATATTAATTCCTATTTGTATATTTTCATATGGAAGCATTTTTTTCATTAGGGAAACACATATCCAAACAGACTGATTTTTTTTTTACAATAGAGATCTTTATGATCCTTCAGTCCAATGTCCTACACAACAATTTTCTCTAGGGGAAAAAAACAAAAGCACTTTGAATTTGGTTGTCCTGTTCATTGTATCTTTTGTTCTGAAGGCGTACGGATGCTGGATGGAGATGTGACAGACATGGTAGAAGCAAAGTCGCTGAGCCTTAATCCCCAACACATCCACATCTACAGTGCCAGCTGGGGGCCTGATGATGATGGTAAGACTGTGGACGGACCTGCTTCTCTAGCACGTCAGGCCTTTGAGAATGGCATCAGAATGGTAGGTTGGCATCAAAGTGCATATCCTGGATCTGCTCTTGTGTGCGGGTGTAAGGGTACATGTGCCCAGTATGTACAAGTGCACTGCACAGGGAAGAGTCATATTCTTAAGGAAAGAAGAAAAGCTTCATTTGTGTAAAATAAAAAATACATTTCCATTCTATAGCAACTAGATGTTCAATCCTTCCTGAAGTATCAGCTAACTTTCTTCATTGTCAGTTGGAATATATCATCCTCAGTGTCCTTTAACACTGCCCTGAGGTAATAATGTAGTTCTGCAAGAAAAGCTAAGACTGAAAAATTATACTTTGCACAGCAGTGCCAAATCATCAATTCTGAATTGCTATGAAATTATAAAACAAAAGCCTTTGACTTTTTCCTTCATCCTTCCTTCCTTTTGTTGTTCTGTTTTACTTAATTTCTTAATGGAAATTTGATGGATTTAATAGGAAACTGGGAGCTAAAAATAAAATCTGCACTCATGTTTCTTTTAGAGTGTATGTCTAATCTCAGAGAACATTCACCCTTTTTATAACTTACATATGCATTTCTCTAACAGTTTGTACAACTGCAGTTTCTGTGTGATATAGTCCAGAGAGCTTCAATAGTACAATACACAAAATCCCAAACATCCCTATAAGAAGAAAAAATATAAGACCTTTTCAATTTTCTTTAATAAATAACTGTCAACCAAATAAGACCACAGAAGGAAATGAGCAGTTAGAGGAAATTTTATGTCAGAGGCCAATATTTAGTTCTTCCTTTCACCCTCCTGCATGTTAAATAGATCAGGGAATTCCTGGTCTTCCAGTGCTCACACCTCTTTCCAGTATATAGGATTGGATAGAAAGCATTTTCAAGCTCTGCACTTGAAGGTTTGAGCATTATTTTGAGTGCAGCAGAAGACTTCCTAGTTCAGTGGTGAGTGGCTCTAGGACCAGAAAAGAGGAGATTAGTACAAAACATTTATTTGAAGAGGCTGAGACTTTTGGACTAATACTGGAACATAGTAACACTGTGCAGCAAAATCGGAAACTGCAGCTATTATTTCAGTCAACAGGAATTTTAACCCGGTGTGTCAAGACTGATTTTAGCAAACTAACTAACATTCAGCCTGGAAGACTTGTGTCTTGTGTAAGAGACAGTGTATGCCATTGAGAGATTATATTAATTTAAGATATACCATAAAAAGTGGTCGTAACAGGAAATAGGTTAAGAGGGATGTCCTGGGTTCAGCTGGGATAGAGTTAATTTTTACAGGAACCTGGGAGGTGGGGGGGGCATAGCCGGGGCAGATGACCTGAACTAGCCAAGGAGCTATTCCATACCATGTGACATCATGCTCAGTATATAAATGGGGAGCGGGCCAGGGGGAGCCCTCTCGACTTTCGGTGGGGGAAGTGGCAGAGCGTCGGGTTCCAGGTGGTGAGCAGTTGCACTGTGCATCACTCCTTTTGTATATTCTTTCATTAGTACCGTTGTTGTTGTTGTAACCTTTTTTTGTGTTGTCCCAGTAAACTGCCCTTATCTCAACCCTCGAGGTTCCGGGTTTTTTTTCTTTTCTCTCCTCCGTCTCCTCCCTATCCCACCGGAGGGGGGCGGGAGGAGTGAGCGAGCGGCTGCGTGGTCCTTTGTTACCGGCTGGGCTGAAACCACGACAGTCCTTTTTGGCGCCCAACGTGGGGCACGAAGGGTTGAGATAACGACAGATCTGGCCAGAGTGTGTTGAAACAAATTTGTCATACGCATTTCTTATATTAGATAAATAGATGTTAGTCACAATGTTGATTCATTTGTTTACATGGTGGCGTTTTGTAAGTTCTTATGTGCTCTATGTATTGCCTGTAGTTACGTTTCTCACCTCTGGGAGAGTGATTGGGATTATCGTTTTGCTGTACTGGGCAATGTCGACTTGTGAAATGATTACATCACTGGTCATGAGGTTAAGCTGGTATCTGTATGAGGTAGTGATATCATTTCCATACTTCAGGCACATTCTATCGGATTTTATTGGTAATTACACTCAATCCATGGGGAAGTCAGGGGGAGATACTTCCCCCTCCCCGTCCGTTTGCCTCCCTTCTCTCCTTCCGACTAATTACAACAGCTTTTGAGAATTTTGAATATCCTTGGGATGCGCAAGCCAGTGTGCTGTTAGTGCTATGCCTCCTGAATATGTTTCAGGTCTTGTTTAGGGCTACAAAAAGGCTCTTTAAGAGTACCACCCAGAGATCTGCCCCAAAGCTGGATATTCATGGGTGGCACGGCATGTGGGAGGATATGGGCAGGTATCTAGAGAACTTCTCACCTCCAGTGGCTTGGAAGTTCACTCCCGAACAACTACAGAACCCTCATGAAGTGGTAGAATATTTGAAAGGAAAATGCTGTGGCTATTCCAAAGACGCACAACTCACTGCACTGTGCTGGGCCCTGGCCAGTATCTACCAAACACTGCTTGATATTAGGCAGCACCCTCAGGGGGAAAAGGGGAAAAAGATGGAAAACAGGGCAACAGGCACCATGGCTACCCCAACCCCGACAACAGGCACCATGGCTACCCCAACCCTGGCAACAGGCAGTGTGGCTACCCCAACCCCGGTGACAGATACTGCAGCTAAACCAGAGAACCAACCTGTGCCAGTATCAGTCGCCCCTGTACAGAAAAAGAAACACACAAAGAAATCAGTTCGCTTAGTGAGAGATGAAGATGAACCAGGGTCATTGCGAGAACAGGAGGAAGAGGCAGAACCTGAAATAATTACCCGATCTCTATCCCTGAGTGAGTTGTGTGACATGCGAAAAGATTTTATCCGCCACCCAGGTGAGCACATTGTTACCTGGCTGCTCCGATGCTGGGATAATGGGGCTAGTAGTGTGGAATTAGAGGGTAAGGAAGCCAAGCAGTTGGGATCTCTGTCTAGGGAAGGGGGCATCGACAAGGCGATTGGGAGAAAAACACAAGTCCTCAGCCTCTGGAGGCGACTTCTGTTAGGTGTAAAGGAAAGATACCCCTTCAAGGATGAAGTTACATGTCACCAAGGCAAGTGGACCACCATGGAGAGAGGTATCCAGTACCTGAGGGAATTAGCCGTGCTGGAGGTGATTTATAATGATCCAGAAAATGCGCAGTCACCCACAGATCCAGATGAAGTCCAATGCACACAACCAATGTGGTGGAAGTTTCTACGAAGTGCACCCCCAACCTATGCCAACTCATTGGCAGTAACGTCCTGGAAAGAAGGCTATGGACAAACGGTGGATGAATTGGCTGTCCAACTCCGGCAATACGAAGGAAGTCTCTCTTCCTCCCTACGGGCCTGTGTCTCGGCTGTAGAGGAATTGTCCCGAGAGTTCCAGCAATTCAAAGTGGATATGTCCTCCTCCCCACCTGTACAGGCCCGCATCGCAGCTATTGGGAGTAAGCATTCCTCTGCCCAAGAGAGAGGAGAGAGAAAGTACACACGACGGGCTAACCTGTGGTTTTACCTGCGTGACCATGGAGAGGACATGAGGAAGTGGGATGGAAAACCTACCTCAGTCCTGGATGCACGGGTACGGGAGTTGCGAGAAAAAGCAACCAGAAAAGAGGATTCTTCTTGGAAAGCTGCTGCTCCAGTTTCCCGTGAGCAGTCCCCCAGAGGCAGTAGATGGGCTGATCCCATTTCTGATCCTCTTGAAGGGACTTCTGATTCATGTGTGCGAAAAGTGAGTAACGGATATTCTAACCAGGATTAGAGGGGCCCTGCCTCCAGCCAGGTGGAGGAGAGGGACAACCGAGTCTACTGGACAGTGTGGATTCGATGGCCTGGCACATCAGACCCACAGGAATATAAGGCTCTAGTAGACACTGGTGCACAATGCATCCTAATGCCATCAAGTTATAAAGGGGCAGAACCCATCTGTATCTCTGGTGTGACAGGGGGATCCCAAGAGCTAACCGTATTGGAAGCTGAAATGAGTCTAACCGGGAATGAGTGGCATAAACACCCCATTGCAACTGGCCCAGAGGCCCCGTGCATCCTTGGTATAGATTATCTCAGGAGGGGGTATTCCAAGGACCCAAAAGGGTACCGTTGGGCCTTTGGTATAGCTGCATTGGAGACGGAGGAGATTGAACAGCTGTCTACCCTGCCTGGTCTCTCTCAAGACCCTTCGGTTGTGGGGTTGCTGAAGGTTGAAGAACAACAGGTGCCAATTGCTACCACAACGGTGCACCGGTGGCAATATTGCACCAACCGAGACTCCCTGATCCCCATCCATAAGCTGATTTGCCAATTGGAGAGCCAAGGAGTGATCAGCAAGACTCACTCACCCTTTAATAGTCCCATATGGCCCGTGCGAAAATCTAACGGGGAATGGAGACTAACAGTAGATTATCGTGGGCTGAATGAAGTCACGCCACTGCTGAGCGCTGCTGTGCCAGATATGTTAGAGCTTCAATACGAACTGGAATCAAAGGCAGCTAAGTGGTATGCCACAATTGACACGGCTAATGCATTTTTCTCCATTCCTTTGGCAGCGGAGTGCAGGCCACAGTTTGCTTTCACTTGGAGGGCTGTCCAGTACACTTGGAATCGACTGCCCCAGGGGTGGAAACACAGCCCCACTATTTGCCATGGACTAATCCAGGCTGCACTGGAAAAAGGTAAAGCTCCAGAACACCTGCAATACATTGATGACATCATCGTATGGGGCAACACGGCAGAAGAAGTCTTTGAGAAAGGGAAGAAAATAATCCAAATCCTTTTGAAGGCTGGTTTTGCCATAAAAGAAAGTAAGGTCAAGGGACCTGCACAGGAGATCCAGTTCTTAGGAGTAAAATGGCAAGACGGGTGTCGTCACATCCCAATGGATGTGATCAACAAAATAGCAGCTATGTCTCCAACGACTAATAAAAAGGAAACACAGGCTTTCTTAGGTGTTTTGGGCTTTTGGAGAATGCACATTCCAAATTACAGTCAAATTGTAAGTCCTCTCTACCAAGTTACCCGGAAGAAGAACGATTTTAAATGGGGCCCTGAGCAACGACAAGCCTTTGAACAAATTAAGCGGGAGATTGTTCATGCAGTAGCTCTTGGGCCAGTCCGGGCAGGACAAGATGTTAAAAATGTGCTCTATACTGCAGCTGGGGAGAATGGCCCTACCTGGAGCCTCTGGCAGAAAGCACCTGGGGAGACCCGAGGCCGACCCCTGGGGTTTTGGAGTCGGGGATACAGAGGTTCTGAGGCTCGCTATACTCCAACTGAAAAAGAGATATTGGCAGCATATGAAGGAGTTCAAGCTGCCTCAGAAGTGGTTGGTACTGAAACACAGCTCCTCTTAGCACCCCGACTGCCAGTGCTGGGCTGGATGTTCAAAGGGAGGGTCTCCTCTACACATCACGCAACTGATGCCACGTGGAGTAAGTGGATTGCACTGATCACACAACGGGCTCGCGTAGGAAACCCCAGTCGCCCAGGAATTGTGGAAGTGATCATGGACTGGCCAGAAGGCAAAGATTTTGGAATGTCGCCAGAGGAGGAGGTGACATGTGCTGAAGAGGCCCCACTGTTATAATAAACTGTCAGAAAATGAGAGGCAATATGCCCTGTTCACTGATGGGTCCTATCGCATTGTGGGAAAGCATCAGAGGTGGAAGGCTGCTGTATGGAGTCCTACACGACAAGTCGCAGAAACTGCTGAAGGAGAAGAATCGAGTCAGTTTGCAGAAGTGAAAGCCATCCAGCTAGCGTTAGACATTGCTGAAAGAGAGAAGTGGCCAGTGCTCTATCTCTGTCCTGACTCATGGATGGTGGCAAATGCCCTGTGGGGGTGGCTACAGCAATGGAAGCAGAGCAACTGGCAGCGCAGAGGTAAACCCATCTGGGCGGCCGCACTGTGGCAAGATATTGCTGTTCGGATAGAGAAGCTAGTGGTAAAAGTACGTCACGTAGGTGCTCATGTACCCAAGAGTCGGGCCACTGAAGAACATCAAAACAACCAGCAGGCAGATCAGGCCGCCAAGATTGAAGTGTCTCAGGTGGACCTGGACTGGCAACATAAGGGTGAGCTATTTATGGCTCAGTGTGCCCATGACACCTCAGGCCATCAGGGAAGAGATGCAACATATAGACAGGCTCGTGATCGAGGGGTGGACTTGACCATGGACACTATCGCACAGGTTATCCATGAATGTGAAACATGTGCTGCAATTAAGCAAGCCAAGCGGCTAAAACCCCTGTCGCATGGAGGGCGATGGCTGAAATATAAACAGTGTGAGGCCTGGCAGATTGACTATATCACACTCCCAGGAACCCGCCAAGGCAAGTGCCATGTGCTTACAATGGTGGAAGCAACCACTGGATGGCTGGAAACATAT
This sequence comes from Harpia harpyja, assembly GCF_026419915.1. Lineage (NCBI taxonomy): Eukaryota > Metazoa > Chordata > Aves > Accipitriformes > Accipitridae > Harpia > Harpia harpyja. The sequence continues at coordinate 36,179,356 of NC_068968.1, forward strand.
CCTGTGTCCCACGCCACTGCCCAGAACACTATCCTGGGCCTTGAAGAGCAAGTTTTATGGCGACACGGCACCCCAGAAAGAATCGAGTCGGACAACGGGACTCACTTCCGAAACAATCTCATAGACACCTGGGCCAAAGAGCATGGCATTGAGTGGGTATATCACATCCCTTATCACGCACCGGCCTCTGGAAAAATCGAACGATACAATGGACTGCTGAAAACTACATTGAGAGCAATGGGGGGTGGAACTTTCAAACATTGGGATACACATTTAACAAAAGCCACCTGGTTAGTTAATACTAGAGGATCCGCCAATCGGGCTGGCCCCGCCCAACCAAGACTTCCACATACTGTAGAAGGGGATAAAGTCCCTGTAGTGCGCATGAGGAGTATGTTAGGAAAGACAGTCTGGGTTAGTCCTGCCTCAAGCAGAGACAAACCCATCCAAGGGGTTGTTTTTGCTCAGGGACCTGGGTACACCTGGTGGGTGATGCAGAAGGATGGGGAAGTTCGATGTTTACCTCAGGGAGATTTGATGTTGGGAGAGAATAGCCAGTGAATTAGGCTACATGATATTTAACTGCTAAATAACCTGCCAATGTATGTCATTGTATCTATAGTGTCTATATGCCATATCAAGGGTATTACTGTAAGAATTACCCAAATGACTGAAGGATGGACTTTGAAACTGAGCCAAGTACAACAGTGATAGAACTTGAACTGGCGCCCAGCAATTTCCTCAAGATCAGCCTCTTCGACCTGCAGGCCAAGGGTGTGGGTTGCACCAAATGTACCAGCCACAAGTTCCAGAGGCAGCATACAACAACCTAACACCTCACACCATCTCTCTTATCCTGAAGAACTGTTACAACAGATGGAGCCCCAAAGTCATGGACTAAATAAAATTGATGGACACATTGGAGGGATAGCCCATCGACTAAGGGAATACTATTTGTGTGTGTGTGTGTGTGGGGGGGGTGTCCATATACATATATATATATATATGACAAGGAAAGTGGTAGTGGTTGATTGGAAAATGTAAGATCTGGGCATGATGTAGATGGTATAGAATAAGGGGTGGATAATGTCCTGGGTTCAGCTGGGATAGAGTTAATTTTTACAGGAACCTGGGAGGTGGGGGGGGGGCATAGCCGGGGCAGCCGACCTGAACTAGCCAAGGAGCTATTCCATACCATGTGACATCATGCTCAGTATATAAATGGGGAGCGGGCCAGGGGGAGGGCTCTCTCGATTTTCGGTGGCAGAGCGTCGGGTTCCGGGTGGTGAGCAGTTGCACTGTGCATCGCTCTTTTTGTATATTCTTTCATTAGTACCGTTGTTGTTGTAACCTTTTTTTTGTGTTGTCCCAGTAAACTGCCCTTATCTCAACCCTCGAGGTTCCGGGTTTTTTTTCTTTTCTCTCCTCCGTCTCCTCCCTATCCCGCCAGAGGGGGGTGGGAGGAGTGAGCGAGCGGCTGCGTGGTCCTTTGTTACCGGCTGGGCTGAAACCACGACAAGGGATAATAGAAAAAGTTACAAGAGCATCTAGTCAAGCTGACAGTCTGTATGGACAGTTCAGTGTTTACAGGTGATTTACAGTATACTTGATTATAAGTTGTAAATAAATGCAACGCAAAATTAATGCCCACTGTCACCGTAACCATTGTATTGCAGCACAAGCCTAGGAGCTGTGAATTCTTCAGTTCTAGTCACAGCTGTGTCACTGGTTTGTTTTTGCTTCCTCGGTAAAGTTGCATGAATTGCTTACTCTCCCCCTGCCCCCCCTCAATGTGGATAATAATACATGTGCACCTGACAGGTTTGTTATGAAGAACAATTATTGAAATGCTAAACTAATGACAAGAACTGTGTGCATCCTATGCTATGTAATGTTAAAAATATGTCTCATAAAAATCAGTATTGTGAATGCTTTACCAACCATGCAGCAACAGACCACTGCTTTCCTTTCATTTGGTCATATGATGACCATTCAGTGTAGAGCTGCAGACTTATGCTTTTGCTTGTTGTACAGTATGTAACATGTTAAGCCTAGCATAACAAAATACTCAAGCATGTACTTTATCCTGTGAGAAATTCCAGGGGCTTAGCAGTTAAACAGATTTAGGGACTCTGATTCTGCCCCCAGAGACCTTTGCTGTATTTAATAATCATTAGAATAGTTGTTCATAGACCAATATAACTAGTCTGTGAGAAGGCTGAATGCATTGCCATTATTGCTTCCCATGCATTGTCACTTCTCCTTTCAGGTGGAATATCAGCACACCCTAGCACCCCACTACAGTGTACTACTCAATTTAAGAAAGATGTTAAGGTACTTGAATGCGTCCAGAGGAGGGCAACAAAGCTGGTGAAAGGGCTGGAAGGCATGTCCTGTGAGGAGCGGCTAAGGACTCTGGGTTTGTCTAGCTTGGAGAAAAGGAGGCTGAGGGGCGACCTCATTGCTCTCTACAGCTTCCTGAGGAGGGGAAGTGGAGAGGGAGGTGCTGATCTCTTCTCCCTGGTATCCAGTGACAGGACGCGTGGGAATGGTTCAAAGCTGTGCCAGGTGAGGTTTAGACCTGATATTAGGAAGCATTTCTTTACCGAGAGGGTGGTCAAACACTGGAACAGGCTTCCTAGAGAGATGGTTGATGTCCCATGTCTGTCAGTGTTTAAGAAGCATTTGGAGAATGCCCTTAATAACATGCTTTAAGTTTTGGTCAGCCCTGAAGTGGTCAGGCAGTTGGACTAGATGATCGTTGTAGGTCCCTTCCAACGGGAACTATTCTATTCTATTCTGTTCTATTCTACTCTTTGACAATGACCACACAGAAGAAAAACCAATAAAGTGTTGAAGAGACACTACTGGAACTGCAGGACACGAGGTTGAACAAAATAAGTTTTATATTTAAACATATGTATTTTTTAGTTTAAATATTGTATTTCATGTGGATTAATCATGAAAAGTTTAGCCCACTTTTCTATATCTGAAGAACTCAGCCATTTTTTTTTCAGCAAAATTTCAAACTCCAGATAAATCTGGTATAAATCAAGAATATAGATTAATTTTCCATGGGCAAGGATCTACCTACAAGCATTATTATTCCATTATTATTATAGCTGTAATATGAGACAATACCCTACAGACCACAAATAAACTTCATTGTACTACTACATTGTCCTGTGTTTTTATAGGTGCCAGTATATAATGGAAACACAGTATTTTATTTTACACTTCTAAGCAGGTCTTTTTTCTGAGAACATGGCAGAAAAATAGCTTGCTATATTTCTTGACACGTCAATTTTTTTTTTTTAATGGTTGAACTTTTATTACATTTTATCAGCCACCTTTTGTTCTGCCCAAAGTGGCCTATGCAGAGTTGAATAGATTTAAATATTTCCATGTATTTGGAAATGTTGTCTAGCTCTGACTGTGAGAGGTTTTTCATTTCTGCTAAGGAAATAAAAGTTCCTTTCAAAACTTATATAAAACTGTGATAGTTTTGAAAATCATACTAATAAGAAAAAGAAAATGGTTAAGGTTAATACTTCTCTAGTTTTTGTTCTTTAAAATGTAATATATACTGAAAGTCTTTACATTTATGTCTCAGTCATCACCTTACTTAGAGGCTTAGTTTGCAGGCCAAAAATAATTTTAAGATTAATCTGTTTTCCATGTTCTCTTTAATAAAGCATGCCTTTCAGTTTTTGGATAAAGGTATCCTTTCTATTTTTCTTTACATTGTCATAAGATGTTGAATTTTAAAAGATGAAGCAAACAGGAGAAAAAAAGGCAAATTGTCTCTGTGCCAAAAATCAGATCATTGTCCAAGGTAAAGACTGGATAAATACCCTGCCAAACACTGATTTCCCCAAGCAGTCACAGTAACTGCACAAATAATAATAGGAGGACAAAAATGCATATTATGCTGTGTACAGACCTTGACCTTCCTTTTTTAGAAATATTGAACTGAACAATAACTATTACATCTAGTACCTGTGAATTAAAGCAACATTGGTACAGAAAAGTTTGACAAGACCTTCTTTCAGATTTATACAAAGGTTCAAGACTGATATTCTTCATTTATTCTGCATATGCAAGCACAACAGGATATTAATTTTTAAAAAAACAAGACAGAAAAAAGTACAGTCAAGATTTTTTAAATGGACCTGAAAAGGAAAATATGATTGTTTTTTTTATTTTGGAAAATTAGAGGTGGTGCTGAATAATAATTAATTAAAGTATAATTAAACTGAATGATTTTTTTTTTATTAAATTACTGAAGTAAAAATGAAATGGATGCAAGAGCCACAGTTTCTTAGTGTGATGTGAGACTGGAATCCTTGAAAAAAAATGCCTAGTTTAACTTTAGCTTTTATTATTCCAGTTAACAGCTCATGCAGAGTGTTCTAGAACTATTATTATTTTTAAATCTCCTGAGCTAATATGATTACTCCTTCCAAATCTGGCACAAAATAGCAAAGATAAATGACTATACATTTTTTTCCATAGAGTCCCACAGAGACAGAACATGCCATAAATTGAAATACACAAATCTATTTCAAGAAAGGATACTGAATAATAACTGAATTTATGAAATGAAAACATATACCAGAATTAAATATGCTTTAAAATTCTACCCAGGATCAGGGGAAAGGAAGACAAAAGGCATTTTTAAACCTGTCTCAAGTACGATGATTTTCTGTCATCTTTAGGGTATTTTGTTTAATTCTATTAAATTTACATACTTGGAGACTTCTACTAGTAAACAATTTCTATGCAAATAGCAAAGCTCCCTTTATATCATACTTCCAGTTGACAAAGTCCTATTTTTTTTTAATGGTGGTGTTATAAGGAAGAAAAATTCTGGAGGCTTGTGTTTTAAGTATTAATATATTATAAGTTATAGACCTAACAACCTCAAAACCAATTCCATTATAATCACACAGAACTTGCCTGAAAAAATCAAGCAAAGGGCAGTATGTCCAAAAGTAACATATTCAAGATAAGACTGAATATATGACATCACGTAGCGCTCTGTGTTCAAGAATAAATAGGCTTAACATTGCAACGTATGATCGTGACCAAACTGTGTAATAAAACTTTGCTAAATCTGGGACAAAAGGAAGAACACAAAAGCCTTTCCTTGACTCAAAAAGATTAAACCAAGGCACCATTAGATTTTAAGATGACAGCCTCACATTTTACATGCTATAACCATTTGTATTGGGTTTATGTGGCAAGGTTTTGATAGCGAGGGGGCTACAGGGGTGGCTTCTGTGAGAAGATGCTGGAAGCTTCCCCCATGTCCAATAGAGCCAGTGCCAGCCAGCTCCAAGACTGACCTGCCACTGCCCAAAGCTGAGCCAATCAGTGACACTGATGGCACCTCTGTGATAACATATTTAAGAAAGGGTAAAAACTGATGCACAACAGCAGCTGTGAGAATATGTGAGAGGAACAACTCTGCAGACACCAAGGTCAGTGAAGAAGGAGGGGGAGGAGGTGCTCCAGGCACTGGAGCAGAGATTCCCCTGAAGCTCATGGTGAACATGATGGTGACGCAGGTTGTCCCCTTGCAGCCCATGGAGGACCACATCAGAGCGGATATCCACACTGCAGCCCGTGGAAGACCCCACGATGGAGCAGGTGGATGTGCCCTGAAGGAAGCTGTGACCCCATGGAGAGCTTGTGCTGGAGCAGGTTCCTGGCAAGAACTGCAGCCCATGAAGACAAGCCCATGCAGGAGCAGGTTTTCTGGCAGGACCCCACGGGGGACCCATGCTGAAGCAGTCCATTCCTGAAGGACTGCGCTCCATGGAAAGGACCCATGCTGGAGCAGTTCGTGAAGAACTGCAGCCCGTGGGAAGGACCCACGCTGGAGCAGGGGAAGAGCATGAGGAGGAAGGAGCGGCAGAGACAATGCATAATGAACTGACCGCAACCCCCATTCCCCATCCCCTGTGCGCTGCCCAGGGGGAGGAGGTAGAAGAGCCAGGAATGAAGTCAAGCCTGAGAAGAAAGGAGGGGTGGGGGGAAGGTGTTTTTACATTTGTTTTTATTTCTCATTATCCTAGTCTGACTTTTGATTGGCAATAAATTAAATTAATTTCCCCAAGTCAAGTCTGGTTTGCCCATGACGGTAATTGGTGAGCGATCTCCCTGTCCTTATCTCAACCCACGAGCCTTTCATTATATTTTATTATATATTTCATTATATTACCTGTCCAGTTGAGGAGGGGGAGTGATAGAGCAGCTTGGTGGGCACCTGGCATCCAACCAAGGTCAACCCACCACACCATTTTTGATACTCATGTTCTCTGAAACATGTCTCTGTGATACAGAGTTGAAACCAGTTCATTTCTATTCATACAAATAAGCCTATTATTCTGGGGATCAGTCTCAACATCATTTGGGTAGCAATATATTTCAGATATTCTGACTTTTACTGCTGTTTGACAAAGACCTAACAGTCAAGTTTTTGGAGAATTGTAACCCCATTGATGTTTTACATAGCAGGGTTTTGAGTGGGAGTTATTTCACCTCTCACAATGTGCCACCAACTATATGCTTTCTCTTATTTGTTTTGCTGTATCCATAAGGTAGTCCAAACCAGTGGCAGGGCAGGTCATCTTTAATATCATGTAGGAAGGTGGACAGGCAGTGAAATCTACATGGGAATTTTAGGCTTTCTGACTGCATCAGTGCAGGGGCCTTCATCTTATTGCCACAAAACTATTCTATTTAGCAAGCTGGACACAAGCCAAAATCTTTGATGGACATTAATGATGAGATGGTGTGTGGCTGAACCTCTTGTGAGAACTCAGCTTGGTGCCTTCCCTCCCATCATCATTGCCTCTTCTCATCTCTCTCATTTCACCAACTTTGGCTGCAGAGTGTGTTTTCAAGGTGTTTGTTAGGAGCAAAAGACTCTTTTACAGTCACTAAACAAGCTTGCAATGTGAATGCAAGAGGAGAGGAGAGGAAGAAGAAAAGGATTTCACATGATTGTTTTTTATTATATGCTTCTACTCCAAAAGTAGAAGGGGTTGTTTGTAAATTGAAAGTATCCAGGCACAGGAGCAGAGATTCCCCTGCAGCCCGTGGTGAAGACCATGGTGAAGCAGGCTGCCCCCCTGCAGCCTATGGAGGTCCACAGTGCAGCAGATATCCACCCTGCAGCTTGTGGAGGACCCCATGCCAGAGCAGGTGGATGTGCCCTGAACAAAGCTGCAGCCCATGGAGAGCCCACACAGGAGAAGGCTCCTGGAATGAACTGTGGCCTTGGAGAAGAACCCATGCAGGAGCAGCACAGCCTGTGGGAAGGACCTACATTGGAGAAATTTGTGAAGGACTGTCTCCTGTGGGAGGGACCTCATGCTGAAGCAGGGGAAGAGAATGAGGAGGAGGGAGCAGCAGAGATGAAGTGTTATGAACTGACCGCAACTCCGGTTCCCCATCCCCCTGTGCCACCCGGGGGGAGGAGGTAGAAGAGCCAGGAGTGATGTTGAGCCTGGGAAGAAGGCAGGGGTGGGGGAAAGGTGTTTTTACATTTGTTCTTATTTCTCGCTATCCTACTCTGTTACAATTAATTTGCAATAAAGTAAATTAATCTTTCCCAAGTTGAGTCTGTTTTGCCCATGACAGTAATTAGTGAGTGATCTCCCTGTCCTTATCTCGACCCATGAGCTTTTCCATCATATTTTCTCCCTCTGTCCTGCTGAGGAGGGGGAGTGATAGACTGGCTTGGTGGGCATCTGGTGGCCAGCCAGTCAACTCACCACAATTAGCTACACAAAAGAAATTATTCTGTTCTGCTTTGCTGGAGAATTGCACTATAAAAATCAAAGACAGAAATTACTGTAAAGAGACTTACAGTCAAATGTCCCAAAATAATTTCCAAAATGGCTATCATTTTATACACTGAAATATTGTGGTGCGCAGAGTTTAAGACCAGAATTTTAAAACTGTGTATTGTGTATGTTCATATTGTACAGCTGTAGTTTGAGACAGAATGAACGCATATCTGTGTGTATGCATATCTCAGATCATACATGGATAAGTTTTGCACACACCAGAGTTCATGAACAGTTCCAATTAGTTAGCTAAAAACTTCTTGAAAAAAACTACTTGGGGAAGGACTCAGAAAACGACTTCCAGTATGCTGATGTACCCTGGTGTTAGGTCCTGGCATTTATCTGTTACATACATTGCATATCTTCAGTGATGCAATATCTGAATATGTAATGTTGTATTTACTTCAGCATATTGAGTTAAACTTTGGGAGGCTCAGTATTACAGGTGGGGATTGACAGTGTACCAGAATTAACAAAGTTAGGTTGTTTGATTTTTAATATTGTAATTCTTCCTTCTGACATCATGAGACAGTACCAGTGGCTTGAAATAATTTTAATAGGTCTAAGAATTATTATCTAGTCCTAGGCTTCACCATAAGCTAGACCAGGAAATTTCATCCAATTATTACTGCATCAATTTCCCTCTTTTCTTGATTCATCCATTATTTTCTGTTTACTCTACATCTCTTGGGAAGAGCCAGTCTTCACTGAAACACCCAGAAAGAACCTGTCCATAACTGTGCAAATTGCTAACTACCTTCATTATCAAAAATATATACCTTATTGCTCATCTGAATTTGTTAGTTTCCTTTTCATTGTAAAATTCCTTTTCTGCTAAATTTATCAGGAATCTTATGGTGTTAGAAAACTCCACATGTAAGTAAACACAGATTTTGGCCAAGTGCTCTCTTGGATAAATTAAATTGGAACATAGGACCATAAGACAGGAAATTACCTTATAAGTCATTGAGTACAGTTCTCTATCACAGGTATCACGTCCTGTAAATAGATTTAGCAATTTCTATTTTAGAACGAGTTCAATTCCCCCCCCCCCCATTTCTGTTGGGAGACTGTTTCGCAGCCATCACTAATCTATTGATTAGAGACTTTCTTCTAACTTATAGCCAGATTTACTTATGTGCAAGTTTCTGCCCATTTGTTCTTTAGCTTAAATACCTTCTCTCCTCCCTTTTTGCTTGTGACATTTCTAGAACACAATCCCATCCCCTCTCAGCCTTCATTTTGCTTTGCTAAACAAGCCACGCTCATTAGTCACTTCTTAAAAACTTGACTCTCCGATTCCTTACTCATCTTAGTGGTGCTTCTCTCCACACCTGCCAGCCTGAATTATTTTCTTGAATGTAGATTATGATAAATAGTAAATTCATCATTAGCATGTCCTTGCTTTTTATGTTGAAATCACATAACTGTTTCCATACTCTACTCATAATTTGCTCAAGCACAGTGGTTCTTCAGCACAGCCCACATCATCTCCAGTGCAGTCATTTTCACCTCCATCTTGCTGTTATATTAATCTTAATCTCCTTCTCTTTTATTACTGATTTATTTGAGGGATCAGTAAATGTTTTGCAGAAACCATATAGACTGTATCTAATGCATTTCTCTGTATAAAATAAGTTGTCAGAGAACTTAACAGATTTATCTGTCAGTCTGAATTCAGTAAGTACATGTTGCAGTTTAAGCTGTTTCCATTAACATTGATGTCTCTTACTCTGTCCTTCAAAATCTGTTATAAAGCCTTGAACAATAATGCTTTCTATATTCAGTCTCTCTGTTAATCAGAATTTCCAAACCACAGTTCTTCCTGTAGTTCTTTCCTGAAATACTTTCTGTTTCCCAGCATCATTTTTTCAAGTGTGGATACCAGAATAGGGCATGGACTTCTCTATGCAGGGGTAGTACCATTTCCCTATTCCCTGCACATATTCATATTCACCCTGCTTACAGATCCAAGGGTCTAACTAAATTTTATGGAAGCTCATTGCCAATTGTTTATCTGCCATGACCCTAAACTCCCTTTCAGAGTCACTGTTTTACAAGAGGTTGTCTAACCTCCTGCCTGTATGTGTTACCTACAGTCTTTGTTTCTAGGTCTTTTACATTGCATTTGGCTGATATGTATCTCAGAATGCCTTTTGCAAGTATAGTTTATACCTGATGTGATCTAGTTTTCTCCAAACTGAGATTACCAAGCAAAAATCAGGGTATATGTGGCAACCTTAACCTTATTAAGCTAATAATAATAATTTGATCTTCCATTTGCATGTAGTTAGCAACTTTCAGCATTCAGCCAAAGCAAAATTAGGGATACTGTCTTCCAGTAAATGGAATAGTCGAGTTTAGGCTCAGTGATACCTGAATGAACTATGATACTATGCACATTATTTTCTTTTGGAAATATATAAACAAAGCTATTGTTAAAATTCCTCTCCTTCACTTTGTGTGGAAAGTGAGGATTTTCACAGATAGTCAAGGTGTAGTACAAAAAAAAGAATTTTCAGAAAATGAAATTCTGTACCAGAAATGTTCTTAAATTACATTCAATGGAATATACAAATCTAAAAGGCAGGAAAACTTGGAATGAGAGTTACAGGAAAATATACCTCAAAACGTCCAGTTTCCTTATAATGTCACAAAGTGTACTGGAAACAGAAACTGTTTAGTTACCTCAGCCCATCTCTCACTCCTATACAGAAACAGCTGTAACAAGCTGTCCTGGTTTCGGCTGGGATACAGTTAATTGTCTTCCTAGTAGCTGGTACAGTGCTATGTTTTGGGTTCAGTATGAGAAGAATGTTGATAACACTGATGTTTTCAGTTGTTGCTAGGTAATGTTTAGTCTAAAGTCAAGGATTTTTCAGCTTCTCATGCCCAGCCAGCGAGAAGGCTGGAGGGACACAAGAAGTTGGGAGGGGACACAGCCAGGGCACCTGACCCAAAGTGGCCAAAGGGATATTCCATACCATGTGACGTCACGTCTAGTATATAAACTGGGGGGAGTTGGCCTGGGGGGGATTGCTGCTCGGGAACTAACTGGGCATCGATCGGCAGGTGGTGAGCAATTGCATTGTGCATCACTTGTTTTGTATATACCAATATTTTTATTATTGTTATTATTATCATTATTAGTTTCTTCCTTTCTGTTCTATTAAACTGTTTTTATCTCAACCCACATGTTTTACCTTTTTCCTTCCGATTCTCTCCCCCATCCCACTGGGTGGGGGAGGAGTGAGTGAGCGGCTGCATGGTGCTTAGTTGCTGCCTGGGTGTATTGGCTTTGTGTGGCCAACCACACTGGGGTTAAACCATGACACAAGCCAGAATAGCATTACTGCTGTTGGACTAGTTGTCAAAAGGGACCTCTGGTTTTGGGTGCCTAACTTGAAACAGGTGATATATTTGAAAATAAAAACCCCACACCATTCTTGCTGTGGGGTAGTCTTAAAATGGAATGCCAATACTGAAAAGCAACTTTGGCAAAATGGGTCTCTCTCCATACACTTGATGTATATGCATTTCAGAGGGTGCATTTTTTGAAACATAAATCTGGTTACTTTGCATGGGCAAATCACTTATTCCCTTTCCTCATAGAATTGTAAGGACTTGAACAACAGCAGAATTGTAAGGACTTGAACAACAGCAGAATCTATGCATTACTATGCATCATGTGGGAAAAAAAATAGGTTTCTTAAAGCCAAATTCCTGGAGGTTTGGCCTCAAGAGTTTTCTGTACATAGAATTTTACATAAATTTAAGGCACAAAACATTGAGGGCAATGATTTTGCACACAGTCTGAGTGAGTTGTTTCTTCCCAAACAAATGCTATGGGATACCAACTGAACAAAGGGATTACTGCAGTCCTCAGTCTGCAGTGGTAGCAGCAAAGCAGTCTTATTTTCTGCTTTTCTACCAAAAAGATAGATGTGCAGAAAATCCCCCAAAAGTTCAATAGATAGCTGAAAAACAGAAGCGTTCTATAAGTGTAGCGGAAAAAGACTTAACTGCAAGGTTCAAGCAAATGATTTATTTGAACTTCACTTACAGACTTAACACGCCACTATTGCAGGTTTTACAGATACAATGGAGGAATGCACTATTGCAATTTTTAAAGCAAGAGTAGTACACTATTACAACCACAAGCGATTCACAGACAACCACAAGCACACATGTGTTTACAAACTTAAAGCATAAACAAATTCACTTACCCCTCCAGGTAAGGGCTCTCAATCCCAGGGAAGCTACCTCGACTGGCATCCTGATCAAGGGGGGGGAAGGGTCTCCTTCACAAGCCAACTGTATAGTTGGAGAAGTGACTCCCCCATTTCCAACCTGGATCTTGGGGTTTTTACCCCCTGACTTGTGGAATGGGGTGTATGACTATGTCTGAGTGGATTATGATATATGCCTAAATGGATTATGTATATCTGAGTGGAGTTTCCTCTTATCTTTCCTTTGCTGGTCTGTGATTGAATACACAAGGTTGTCATTTGAAACTGAAGCTGAAACCCTCCAGTTTTGGGGGTTTTTTTATGTTTGGTTTTTTTACCTTGCTTCCTCAGGCAACTGAATAGTGGTTGGATTGAGACTCAGGGCATACTATTTGTTAAGGGATTTCAAGGCTCAGTTCAGGTTTTGGTTCTTTGAATGGCACAGCCACTGCCCTGTTTACTTTAGGGTTTATCAGACAACCCAGGGCTAAGCTGTCTACACAGCTCCCCGTGAGTCTCCCTGCAGAGAGACAGGGCCTCGAGGCAACCCAAGGCTGGGTCACTTTTGTAACCCCCCATGAGTCGCCTGTGTGCACTAGACATGGTGAAACTCGTTTGTGAACTATGAGCCAGACCATACAATAAGGAAGAGTGGGATATAACTACTGAAACTACAGTTCTGTGGATCTGATAGACATAGATTCCTTTCTGGAGAGTTTAATCAGATGGCAGTATAAAGGTAATAAGAACTGCCTGAATCCTCTCCATAGAGTAGGGAAGTGAAATCTGTTCCTTATCCAGTCCCAGTGCAGATATCTTTTGTACAGTGCCTGCTTACATTGGCTTTGCGAGCAATTTCACCTATCGTTAACTAGAGACTCTTGTGTAACATAAATTTTGGAAAACCTAGCTATTGTTTTGTCACAGATCTATACAATATACAGCTTGCTTTATCCCAGTAGCGACATCAGCAACAATAACAATAGTAATGATAATATGGAGAGAGAGCCTAAACCAGAACTGCAATTCATGCAGCCCTGTAGCTGGCTCTGTTTTGTTTAGGAAAATTCCAGCATTCCACAGGTTCAGAGTTCAGGTTTCAGCCAGTGCTTCTTTTGGTTGCACTTTAAGCACTAATTATAGCTCTTTAGGGAGTATCTTGGAGCTGTTTAAGTTGTTCTAGTGAAGAATAAAATCAATACACTATATGCAAAGATGCATGTTGAAATGTTCCACTGATATATTCCAGTAATTATTGTGTTAATGCATTTTTGTTTGTGGTTGCTCAATACATTATTTTTTTAAGTGCACATAAAATATTTTCACACTTCAACATTTTTAAGGTATCACATCCTACAACAATAGAATATGTATTTCCTTCTTTTTGCCATGATTAATTATTTTGTCATTCTTTTTCTTAATAAAGAAGTTGTTTCAGAAATATAGCCAAAAAGTTTAATTGTATTAGCAACAACTTGCCCTTTCAACAATGTAAGATAATAATTATGTTTTATAAGTAGTAATAGATTTTGTTCATTGTATATGTATTGTGCATATGTTAGTTCCAGCACTAGGAAATTCTTTCTTGACTTCATAGTTTTCCTAATAGTAAAAATGAGAATGCTAATATAAAAACACAGCACTTAATTTGTAGACATTCTCTGAAACATGCCTCTTTATATTATATATATATACACACACACCTGTTACACTTATTGTTCATTTCTTTGTACAGATCCTTTACCCACACAGTTTTAATGAATTGATGCATTTTTCTGAGAGCATGGACACCTCAACAGAATTCATGGCCTCAGAAATTTCTCCTTTTGTTCATGGGCTTTTGCTTTTGATACCCACAGAAGAGACTATTTTAATAAAAAGAATCTTTGAGCCTATTTTCTTCTGATAATACTTCAGAATTGCTGTTTGGGACTCTCAGCTTACCATTATGTCTTTTGGAGTGATGCCTGTTTTAAAGTGAGAGCATTGTACAGTCTACAGAAGAGTCACCAGACTTTTAAGGGTGGTGTGCCAGACTGTATTTCTCATTCCCAAATTAGAGGCTAAAAGTGCTGGTAGAACTCAGAAGGAGCTAGGAGATGCTGCTTCTCAAAAGCAAAATGCTGCTAGTCAGCAGATTGGCATCATCTTGCCTCTATGTGAGGCAGTGGTGTCTAGCTCCCAGGGAGTACAGAAATGAGTGGAAGCTGGAAGCACAGTGATGCTGCTTCTTGTAGATGCATCTTGCAGGATGCTGTGATCCTTGGTGCCTGGCTTAAAATCGTGCACACATAATACATTTTTTAGGTCTCCAGAATACTGAACCCTGCTCTACAACTTCAATTATGAACATTTCCATTTTATGAATTAGTTTTTAAGGAAGAAGTCATCTCATGGGCTGCCTTTTCCAGCTTCCCCACCATGATCATTCTTACTTCCTGTCAGTAGTTTTTTTTCTTGGAAACATTTTTACAACAGTATTAAGGAGACCATAGGAAATCAAACATTCAGACCCTAGGTGTGCCTAGGTTGTCCCTCCCTCTCTCTCCATTTTATATTTGCATGATGTTTTCTGCTCCTGGGTGTGGGATTTATAGCATATTGGTGCCAAATTATGTTTCTCTGACTATAGCTCCTGTTCCTCCAATTTCTCCAGGTCAATGGTTCTGTCCTCTGTGTTTCCTGCTCCTTCACATTTACTCTCCCATCTTTTGGTAAATTTGATAACTTCCACAGAGACAGAAAAACTCACCCACTAGACAGAGAGGGTTATTGGGGAATTCAGTTCCTGTCCCACAAAATGGGCAGGAAAACTTCAGGCTTCACAGGCTGGATTAAGGCTGCTTGACTTATAAAGCACCAAATGAAAGACCAGTTTAAATTTTGTAAAATAGTGTGATTAAATCTTGCTCCACTGACTTAAACTGTACTTATGTGGTGGGATGACCTTGGATGGCTGACAGATGCCCACCAAGCTGCTCTATCACTCCCCCTCCTCAACTGGACAGGGGAGAGAAAATACAATGGAAAAGCTCATGGGTCGAGATAAGGACATGGAGATCACTCAGAAATTACTGTCACAGGCAGACTCGACTTGGGGGACATTAATTTAATTTATTGCCAATTAATTGTAACAGAGTAGGATAGTGAGAAATAAGAACAAAACTAAAACACCTTTCCCGCACCCCTCCTTTCTTCTCAGGCTCGACTTCATTCCTGGCTCTTCTACCTCCTCCCCCTGGGCAGCGCACAGGGGATGGGGAATGGGGGTTGCGGTCAGTTCATTATGCATTGTCTCTGCCGCTCCTTCCTCCTCATGCTCTTCCCCTGCTCCAGCGTGGGTCCTTCCCACGGGCTGCAGTTCTTCACGAACTGCTCCAGCATGGGTCCTTTCCATGGAGCGCAGTCCTTCAGGAATGGACTGCTTCAGCATGGGTCCCCCGTGGGGTCCTGCCAGAAAACCTGCTCCTGCATGGGCTTGTCTTCATGGGCCGCAGTTCTTGCCAGGAACCTGCTCCAGCACAAGCTCTCCATGGGGTCACAGCTTCCTTCAGGGCACATCCACCTGCTCCATCGTGGGGTCTTCCACGGGCTGCAGTGTGGATATCCGCTCTGATGTGGTCCTCCATGGGCTGCAAGGGGACAACCTGTGTGTCACCATGGTCTTCACCACAGGCTGCAGGGTAATCTCTGCTCTGGCACCTAGAGAACCTCCTCCCCATCCTTCTTCACTGACCTTGGTGTCTGTATAGTTGTTTCTCTTTCTTACATTTTTTCTCACTCCTCTTTCTCACAGCTGCTGTTGTGCATCGGTTTTTACCCTTTCTTAAATATGTTATCACAGAGGTGCCATCAGTGTCACTGATTGGCTCAGCTTTGGGCAGTGGCAGGTCAGTCTTGGAGCTGGCTGGCACTGGCTCTATTGGACATGGGGGAAGCTTCCAGCATCTTCTCACAGAAGCCACCCCTGTAGCCCCCTCGCTATCAAAACCTTGCCGTGTAAACCCAGTATAACCTGGTAGATGGAAACTGTATTTATTAAGTAGAAGTGTGTTAGAATCAACTTACAAATATGCAGGCTGCTGATTTTCCTTTTAGACCAATGTGTGAAGACCTCTACCTTATAATGGTACCTGCCAGTACCAGTAAGGCATTCACTCATAAAGTTGTGTGCACACACGCGCACACAGAGATGCATGCACTTGGAGTGGAGGATGTTCTTTTAATAGTGTTAGGAAATTCTGCAGATGTTATTACCAAAATTTTCATCCTGGCTCTGGATTTTGCAGGCTAACCCTTCTATGCTCTTGCACTGAAAAAAAAAAAGACCTTTCATATCACTTATCCCCCTTGCAACTTTCCAACCAAGGAAAAGGTGGTACTAGCAGAAAAAAGTGGGAATGTCCCAGGACTCTTGTGCCATGCTTTTACAGGTGCAGTTTCAGCACTGGGGCTTTTCTGCCAATGACCTGAGTCCAAACACTTTTCATTTAAGGTCTTCAACTGTATTTTGGGCACAATAGTTTTTCCCAAGAAATGTGCTACCAAATTGGACTCTGAGTAGGTTGATAGCAAGTTTTAGTTGTTGGTGAAACATTTTTTTTTCCTTTCAAAATGGAACCCTTGGGGTCTTATTTTTTTTGTAAGGCTGCCTTTTTCTTCGCCAAATAGCTTTTAGGAACAAGATATTTAGCACATTTTCTAGACTGAAGTGCTGTTGTTTTCTGTGAAATGTTGAGTTTGTAAACATGCTGCATTGCAATGTGTTAGAGGAACTGGAATTCTTTCTTTGTATGTATTAGAGAATACTTTTTTCCTTTAGTCGGTGCATCTGGTACTTATTTTTTATTGAAACAACAGAGATGATGATACTTTATATATTTGCAGAAAACATTAATTTTGAAGAAATATTTTTTATCAATTGTTTACAAAAAAACTTAGTATGTAAAGGTCAATTTGGGTGCAAATAACTGCTAGTTATTTTTAAAGACCTGTCATTATTATTACTATGTACATTGGTGTTTATTATTTTTAAATACTGCATTGCAGAATTTCTAACATCCAGGGGCATGTATTCAGCAGGACTACATTTTGTGCAGAACAAGAACCCCAAACCAAAAGGGGATTTTGATTTGGCAAGAGTTCATAATGTGGGGAAGGAGAGCTGCAAGATACGAATAAAACACTTCATAAAGGTTGTCTTTTAAAACAACAAAAAAAGTTTATTATTTTGTATCATTTTATCAGCATAGTAGCTAAGAACAACCAAAGGAAGAAAAGAAGTTGAAATAGTCACACTTCCTGTATGTTTAGCCTGATCTTGTCTGGAGAATGTGCATTTCATAATACATTTAACTTGGCACACTGGGATTTTTTTCTCCAATTGAAATGTTTTGGTTTTTTTAATGAGAAGTTGGATTTTAGAGACATAACCTTATGTAAACACTAGCCAGGAGAATTTTATATTTAACTTATTTTGCTGGAGAGAAGAGTCTCTCCAGGTACTATACTTTTATGAAACTCAAAAAATGATATTCATCAGTGTTTGAGAATTCAAGATTGGATTGTGAACTGTGAGGTTTTTTTGTCTTATATTGCTGTAGGTTCTGCTATGCTCAGCACAACATGCACTAATAAAACCCCTCTGTGCATCTGGATTAAATTTATGTTTGAATTGCTAATTGTTTAAGGTTGACCAGTTAGATGTCCAACATCTGTCTTTTTGTCATTTCTGGTACAAAAATGCACTCTGTTTAGAACCAAACAAAAAAACCTCCCCACATGTCCAAGCAATTAATTCATGCACAGAAAGTTGTGGTGGGTTGACCCTGACTGGATGCCAGGTGCTCACCACAGCTGCTCTATCACTCCCCCTCCTCAATTGGACAGGGGAGAGAAAATATAACGAAAGGCTCATGGGTTGAGATAAGGACAGGGAGAGATCAGTCGCCAATTACCGTCACAGGCAAAACAGACTCGACTTGGGGAAATTACCTTAATTTATTACCAATCAAATCAGAGTAGAATAATGAGAAATAAACCCAAATCTTAAAACACCTTCCCCCCACCCCTCCCTTCTTCCCAGTCTCAACTCCACTCCTGATTTTCTCTACCTCCTCTCCCCGAGCAGCACAGGGGGACGAGGAATGGGGGTTGCAGTCAGCTCATCACACATTGTCTCTGCTGCTCCTTCCTCCTCAGGGGGAGGACTCCTCACACTCTTCCCCTGCTCCAGTGTGGGGCCCCTCCCATGGGCTGCAGTTCTTCATGAACTGCTCCAGTGTGGGTCCTCACTATGGTCTTTACCATGGGCTGCAGGGGAATCTCTGCTCTGGTGCCTGGAGCACCTCCTCCCCCTCCTTCTTCACTGACCTTGGTGTCTGCAGAGTTGTTTCTCTCACATATTCTCACTCCTCTCTCCTGACTTCAATTGCTGCTGTGCAGCTTTTTTCCCCCCCCTTCTTAAATATGTTATCACAGAGGTGCTACCAGAGTTGCTGATTGGCTCAGCCTTGGCCAGTGGTGGGTCCGTCTTGGAGCTGTCTGGCATTGGCTCTATCAGACATGGGGGAAGCTTCTAGCAGCTTCTCACAGAAGCCACTCCTGTAGCCCCCCTGCTACCAAAACCTTGCCACGCAAACCCAATACAAAAGTGCTGTTTTATGCCTTATGTCATTAACTTAACACTTACAGGAGTGGGCCTACCACTTACAGAGACCAGGTAGGTATTACATGATAAGCTGCAAACAAATGAGGTATAAATGTGACAGCTTAATTGTTACTTAAGGGGATGCTCCATTGCTATGAGAGATTGTCATACAAGAAAAGGTGATGTAATTTGGCATAATCAAAGACAAGGTTAGTCCTTTGGTGAATCTTTCCATCTGAATGGTAGAGTGCTTCCAGATAGTGAGTGTTGATAATTAATGTAGACTATGCAGTTCCATGAATCACAGTTTAATTTATTTGCATGAAATGTGTAAATATAAATTAAGAAAACCCCAATTGCAGTTCCCAAATATCAGCAAGTCCCACTTCCCATATATCAGCAATATAGGTTGCTGATCAGCTTCAGTTTTCATATCAATGCCTACTTAAGAGTACTAGCACCAACAAAAATATGTTTTGATTCATTTGGACACTGCTTAACTTTGGTGTATTAAGAAAATATCAAGGCGAGGTTACGTATTGTAAGTCCGCATTTGAAATTATGAATATTCTTGGTGAGGCAAAGAAGGTGGTCAGCAAAACCACCACTATGGACTTCCAGAGGGCTAACTTTGGCCTCTTCAAGGCACTGGTTGAGAGAGTCCCTTGGGAGACGGTCCTGAAGGGCAAAGGGGTCCAGGAGGGATGGACGTTCTTTAAGAAGGAAATCTTAATGGCTCAGGACCAGGCTATTCCCATGTGCCGCAAGTCGAACCGCCGAGGAAAACGACCGGCCTGGCTGAATGGGGAGCTTTTGCTAGGACTTAAGAAAAAAAGGAGAGTTTATCATCTCTGGAGGAAAGGGCGGGCAACTTGGGAGGAGTACAGGGATCTTGTTAGATCATACAGAGAGAAAATTAGAAAGGCGAAAGCTCAGCTAGAACTAAATCTGGCCACTATCGTAAGGGACAACAAAAAATGTTTTTACAAATATGTTAACAGTAAAAAGAATCCCAAGGAGAATATCTTTCCTTTAATGGATACAGAAGGGAACGTAGCAACCAGTGATGAGGAAAAGGCCGAGGTACTTAATGCCTTCTTTGCCTCAGTCTTTAATAGTGAGTCCAGTCATCCTCAGGGTACTCCACCCCATGAGCTGGAAGGTAAGGATGAAGAGCATAACATACCCCCCTTAATCCAGGAGGAATTAGTTAGGGACCTGTTACGCCATCTGGACACTCACAAATCTATGGGACCTGATGGGATCCATCCAAGAGTACTGAGGGAACTGGCTGAGGTCCTTGCCAAGCCACTCTCTATCATCTATCAGCGTTCCTGGTCAACAGGGGAGGTCCCAGAGGACTGGAGGCTTGCCAATGTGACTCCCATTTATAAGAAGGGTCGGAGGGAGGATCCGGGGAACTACAGGCCTGTCAGCCTGACCTCGGTACCGGGAAGATTATGGAACGGTTTGTCTTGAGAGCAGTCACATGGCAACTCCAGGAAAAGAGGGGGATCAGGCCCAGTCAGCATGGGTTTATGAAAGGCAGGTCCTGCTTGACCAACCTGATCTCCTTCTATGACCAGGTGACCCGCCTAGTGGATGAGGGAAAGGCTGTGGATGTCATTTTCCTTGACTTCAGCAAGGCCTTTGACACTGTCTCTCATGGCATACTCCTTGAGAAGCTGGCGTCTCGTGGCCTGGATAAGTGCACTATTCACTGGGTGAAAAACTGGCTGGATGGCCGAGCCCAGAGGGTAGTGGTGAATGGGGTGAAATCCAGTTGGCGGCGGGTCACACGTGGTGTTCCCCAGGGCTTGGTGTTGGGCCCTGTTCTGTTTAATATCTTTATTGATGATTTGGATGAGGGGATTGAGTGCACCCTCAGCAAGTTTGCAGACGACACCAAGTTGGGAGGCAGGGTCAATCTGCTTGAGGGTAGGGAGGCTCTACAAAGAGATCTGGACAGGCTCGATCAATGGGCTGAGGCCAATCGTATGAAGTTCAACAAGGCCAAGTGCCGGTTCCTGCACTTGGGTCACAGCAACCCCAAGTTGAGGCAAGGGAGATTTAGGTTAGATATTAGGAAAAATTTTTTTACTGAGAGGGTTGTCAGGTATTGGAATGGGCTTCCCAGGGAAGTGGTTGAGTCACCATCCCTGGAGGTATTCAAAAAGCGAGTGGACAGGGTACTTCAGAACATGGTTTAGGGGGCATGGTTGATGGTTGGACTCGATGATCTTGAAGGTCTTTTCCAACCGAAATGATTCTATGATTCTATAATATGCTTAAGTAACTTGCCCAACTATTCATATATTTAAAATATCTTGCTGAATTGACACTTTAGTGCTTAATGATAATAGATTTATAAGGAACTTTTTGTCCATTTTTGCTTATATATTGTGTTGTGCATTTAGCATTTATAACTAACTAGATGGGTTGGACTACATGACCTCCAGAGTTTCCATCCCACCTCAGATATTCTGTGATTTATAATATCTGTGAAACCACAACATTGTGGTTCACAGTATATAATGCTGCCCAAACAATACCTAGTACCACCAAGTAATCCAAGAGGAAGCAACTGAGAGATCCCTAATAAAGAAAAGGTACCATGCATTACAAAGGGGTTTAGTTGCAATCCAGTATGATGTTTTAATGCCTGCTCTGAGTTTTCAGCACCTCTTTCTTGGTAAGGCTGCATAGCATAGATGCTGAGCAACAAAGAGAAGCTGCATAAAAGTTGTTTCTAAAGCTGTGTTCATCCCACTCATTTTCTGATTTTTTTGATATCAGACTCTGAACTTTACTAGATCCATTTTTATTTCAGGTCCTTCTCAGTGAGCTCTTTTGTTTTATTGTCTCTGTCTCATCAAATGTCTTTTTTGGGGGGGGGGGAAGCTATTTATTTACTTAGGTTAGGGAAATAAGAACAACTGTTAATTAAATCTTTTGTATCATTTTTATACAGGGACGAAGAGGTTTAGGTTCAGTCTTTGTTTGGGCATCTGGAAATGGTGGAAGGAGTCGAGACCATTGCTCCTGTGATGGCTACACCAATAGCATCTACACTATTTCCATAAGCAGCACAGCTGAAAGTGGGAAGAAGCCATGGTATCTGGAAGAATGTGCATCCACGCTAGCTACAACATACAGCAGCGGGGAATCCTACGACAGGAAAATAGTATGGTTTTTTTTATTACTTCTATGTAGTTAGGTTTGTATTTTGTATAGTAACTTTTGGGGGAGGGAAAGAGATTACTTATTTACGCTAATGAATGGATTGCTTTAGAAAAAAAAATCATATTTGGACAAGCTTAGTTTGCCCAGGTGTGTTACTAAGTTGGTATCACCATACTATCACAGTCCCAAAGCTAGTAATTTGAAGCTAACATGGGTATCTCTGCATGTTGCTGTCTGATGCAATATAGATATGCCTAATTCATATTAGGTTTTTCCGCTCACCAAATTGCTGCCAGCTCTAAGTGATGCTTTCAAAGATCCTACTACTACCAGCAAAACAGATTTGTTTCTTGACCAATTGTCCCGTTCCGAAGGTACGGAAAGGGGTGTGTGTGTGAGTCAGATACACCCGAAGCGAGATTAAGACTCAAACGAGATCAAATGTTGATATTCAAAGGTTAATTCATTTTATTGCTTACAAAAGAGAAAAGAGGGAAATGATGGAAAAGGGGGAAAAGAAGCAGAGTTTTCCTTAAGAAAAGCAAGTGATAGTCACCACCGTGGATCCAGCGGCGTCCCGTCGATCCTCTTCTTCGGTGGGAAGAGCTCTGCCCGTACTTGCCTAGTACCTGTTTTATGCAGTCCCGCTAGTAGGCTTTACGGTTGCTTTTCAGCAGTTTTGCTCAAACTAGATGGCCATGGTAACGGCACGTCCGCCTCGGAGGCTTCGCATGCGGACACCTCGTTTAGGGGGTCGTATCTCCCTCTAAGTGCCATGCACAAATCACTGCCGTTATCATTGTGACTGTTCAAGGATAAGCCTGTTTTTGCTGCTTATCTTCCCATCGCAAGGCCAGCCAGAGCATGTAGGCAGAGCCAACATTAATCAAGCAATGGCGAGACAAAGTTCTTATCTCAGTCCTTTACACCAATATCTTGCAGCCTGTCAATAGGCTTCAGAACATACCCTCCTTTCCTTTTTTTTTAATCCAAATCTCATTAGTTTTCATACTTTACATACATGATTTTAAAAGCAGTTTTCATGCTTACCTCTCTATTTTCTCAGGTTTATTTGGATCCAGTATTATTCATATTGCTGCCTGTTCCTGGTAGCTGATATTTTGTAAGCAAGGTTAACCTCATCTTTCCTGTACTGTTTCTCATCTCATTCCTAAACAATCTGCATCCATTTTCCATTATGTTCTCATTTTGGCTGGAAAGTCAGGAATTGTTATTAATTCTGTTTGATAATCTATTGATACCGTTAGTATTTGTATGCTATGGTATATCTGCTTTTGCAAATTGAGTGGATTTAATATGCTTTTCAATAGTCATACAATTCCTTTTAGCCTTTTACACTCTTGTATTAGGATTAATCAGGTTTGCTGATCATGGTCTTCTTCCAAGCTTATTTATTCTGGTGTATAACTTGAAGATCTTAATTTCTTCCTGATCAGAAAATTTAGGTTTGGTTTTTTTTTTCCAAATGTTGTCTTCTTAAGCACGGGTTTGATATTAGTTTCTTTCTGGTCCATAGTAGATATGTCCTTTTCTGTCAGAGAGAAGTTAAAAATACTTGCAGCTATTTTTTTTAATAGTCTGCTTTGTCTTTCAGGATTCTGGGATGCTGGTCATCCCTTCTTGGAACCTTCCTTATTTTCATATGATCTAATTTTTTGTTTTCAACTTGTTCTGAAGTACCTCTTTTTTCCAGTAATTTTTCTGTTCTTTACTTGCTTCTTTCCACAGAAACCTTATCTCTTTATCTCTCCTGGCATGTCTCTTGTTCTCCCTGGTAAACAATAACAAAGAAAAGAAATTACTCCATTTCCTAGCAGTCCTCACTTCTGTGATTAAATGTCTTGGCTTCTATGATCATGGATCTACCTTTGAGAAGCCAGGTCTGTTGGGAGCTGATGAGATTCACCTGACCAAGTGGGGCAAGAAGGTTTTTGCCAACAAGCTAGCCAGACTTGTAAGGAGAGCTTTAAACTAGACTCGGTGGGGGGAGGGGATGGAGTTTTAAGCAACAGAGAAGAGCTAGGGGCTGCTGATGTGTTAGGAACCAACAGGGGGAACACCTGTGAAAAGCTTCAAAGGAATTAGGATGTATTACTCTAAAAAGATGACACAGTCAATAGCCCAACTGAAGTGCCTACATACCAATGCACGCAGTATGGGTAACAACCAAGAGGAGTTGGAAGCCACTGTGCAGCTAGAAAGCTGTGATCTAATCGCTATCACTGAAACTTGCTGGGACAAATCACACGACTGGAGCACTGCAATCAATGGCTATAAACTGTTCAGAAGGGACAGGCAAGGAAGGAGAGGTGGGAGGGTTGCCCTCTATGTAAAAAAAATGGATTGACTGCATACAGCTGTCTTTGAAAAACAACGATGAACAGGTTGAGAGCTTGTGGCTAAAAATTCGGGGCCATGTGCAAAGAGTTGCAGTCAATGGCTCAATGTCCAAGTGGAAACCAGTAATGAGTGGTGTCCCTCAAGGGTCCGTACTGGGACCAGTACTGTTTAATATCTTCATCACTGACATAGACAGTGGGATTGAGTGCACCCTCAGCAAGTTTGCAGATGACACCAAGCTGACTGTCGCAGTTGTCTGAGAAGGCTCCAAGGACCCCTTATTGCAGCCTTTCAATGTATAAAGGGGGCTTATAAGAAAGAGAGAGAGAGACTTTTTACCAAGGCCTGTAGTGACAGGACAAGGACTAACAGTCTTTAACTAAAAAAGGGTAGATTTAGATTGGACATAAGGAAGAAATTTTTTAAGATAAGGGTCGTGAGACACTGGAGCAGGTTGCCCAGAGAAGTTGTGGATGCCCCATCATTGGAAGTGTTCAAGGCCACGTTGGATGGGGCTTTGAGCAACCTGATCTCATTGAAAATGTCCCTGCCCATGGCAGGAGGGTTGGACTAGATGATCTTTAAAGGTCCCTTCCAACCCAAACGATACTATGATTCTATGATTTCCTCTACTGTCCTTTAAAAGACCTTCACTAACTTCTTTTTCATGTTTAAGTAAGGCTAATACAATGTAAGGTGAGCAGAGATGATTGTGTTTCTCCAGTTTGACCCCTTGCATAACGCAGTCTATAGGACTTCCCTGAATCCTTCAAATCCCATAGTTATAGTCAACTCAAGTATAATTTTTACAAACACATCCTATCTTGCTTTCAAAATTTCCAGTGACAGAAAATCCACTAAAATCTAGGGTAAGTTGTTTACCCATTCCAATTAAAATTTTTCACTTGTTTGCTATCTGAGCTCTTCTAGTTTCTATTTCTAGGCATTTGGTCTTGTCACATTTTATTGCTCATGTGAAGAGCACTTCAGTTGTCTGACTTCTTTCATTTAGCCCATGTAGTCTGATCAAATCTTCAATTAATCATCTTTGATAAATGAAGTCAAGCTCCTTGCATCATTATATATAAGGCATGTTTTCTTCTTAACCCTCTCCCATTTTATGGGCTTTGGGTGCCCAAACTGGACACACCATTGCAGTAGAAATTACATCAGTGCCAGATACACAGGGTAATGTGTGTCTGTGCGTGCCAGCTCAGTTCTCCTCTCTTTATACATTAAAGCTGAATGAGATGTTAGCCTCACTGTCATGTTACGTGTTCATCATTGTGTGACTCCCAAATCACGTTCAGAGCTCTTTCTAGTCTTTCTTTTTCAGATTTGTTACTCTGAGGGTAGATATGAGAGTAGGTATGGTCTCTTTAGTGGGCCATTTACCATTGGCAGTACTGATTTGGTACTCAATCTAGACCTGCCCTCATCATCACTTTCTCTTTTGCCAATGTTTCTACAAGTATGAATTTATCAGAAGTTGCTGGTGTTTTCTTCCAGGCTTTTGAAAAAATCTTTAAATCATATTAAGGCCAAGAACTAAATCTTCCTAGTGATTAGAAACAAGGCTCTTTATATATGCTTATATTGTGAGACCTAGTAATCATGCCATGCTAAACCATGTATTATGTATCTGTGGTGGGTTAACCTCGGCTGGCTGCCAGGTGCCCACCAAGCTGCTCTATCACTCCCCTCCTCAGCAAGACAGGAGGAGAAAATCAGATTAAAAACTTGTGGCTCGAGATAAAGGCCATTTAATAAGGAAAAGCAAAGGCCACACATGGAAGCAAAGGAAACAAAAAAAATTTTATTCTCTACTTCCCATAAGCAGGCGATGTCCAGCCACTTGAACTCTTCCAGGATTCCTAGGCATTTGGGGTTCCCCACTTGAGCCCATTGCATTATCAATGCTACCCACTTACTCCATGTAGCATCAGTTGTGTGATGTGAAGAGGGGATGTTTCCTTTGAACATCCAGTGTAGCACAGGCCAAGAGGAGACGTGCTTCCATACCAACAACTTCTGAAGCGGCTCGAACCCCCTCATATGCTGCTAGTATCTCTTTTTCAGTCGGGGTGTAGTGGGCTTCTGATCCTCGATACCCCCGGCTCCAAAACCCCAGAGGTCAACTTCGGGTTTCTCCTGGTGTTTTCTGCCAGAAGCTCCAGGTAAGACCATGCTCCCCAGCTGCAGTGTAGAGCACATTGTGCACAGCTGGTCCTGTACGGACAGGCCGAAGGGCTACTACACCAGCTATCTCCTGTTTGATCTTCTCAAAGGCTTGCTGTTGCTCAGGGCCCCACTCAAAATAGTCCTTCTTTCAGGTCACTCAATAGAGAGGGCTCACAAGCTGACTATGACCTGGAATATGCATTCTCCAGAATCCCACAAGGCCTAGGAAAGCTTGTGTTTCTTGTTAGCTGGTGGAGACATAGTTGCTATCTTATTGATCACATCCATAGGGACATGAAGACATCCATCCTGCTATTTTACTCCCAAGAACTAAATCTCCTGTGCAGGTCTCTTGACCTGGCTTCTTTTTATAGTGAAACCAGCTTTCAGAAGAATCTGGATTATTCTTCTTCCCTTCTCAAACAGTTCTTCTGCTTTGTTTCCTGACACGATGATGTCATCTATGTATTGTAGATGTTAAGAGGCATCACCCTGTTCCAGTGCAGTCTGGATTAGTCCATGGCAAATGGTAGGACTGTGCTTCCACCCCTGGGGCAGTCAATTCAAGGTGTATTGGACACCCATCCACATGAAAGCAAACTGTGGCCTGCACTCTGCTGCCAAAGGAATTGATAAAAAAATGCATTGGCAATGTCAATTGTAGCATACCACGTGGCTGCCTTTGACTCCAGTTTATATTGGAGTTCTAGCATGTCTGGTACAGTAGCACTCAGTGGTGGCGTGACTTCATTCAGGCCACGATAGTCTACTATTAACCTCCACTCTCCAGTAGACTTGGCGCTGGCCATATGAGATTATTAAAAGCTGAGTGAGTCTTGCTGATGACTCCTTGGCTCTCCAACTGATGAATCAGCTCATGGATGGGAGCCAGGGAGTCTCGGTTGGTGCAATAATATCATTGGTGTGCCATCACGGTAGCAATCAGCACCTGCTGTTCTTCGACACGCAGCAACTCCACAACAGAGGGTCTGATCATAGAATCATAGAATCATTTAGGTTGGAAAAGACCTTCAAGATCATCGAGTCCAACCATCATCCATGCCCACTAAACCATGTCCTGAAGTGCCTTGTCTACGTGCTTTTTGAATACCTCCAGGGATGGTGACTCAATCACTTCCCTGGGCAGCCTGTTCCAATACCTGACAACCTTTTCAGTAAAGAAATTTTTCCTAATATCCAACCTAAACGTCCCTTGCCGCAACTTGAGGCCATTTCCTCTTGTCCTATCTCCAGCCACCTGACAGAAGAGACCAGCACCCGCCTCACTACAACCCCCCCTTCAGGTAGTTGTAGAGAGTGATAAGGTCTCCCCTCAGCCTCCTCCTTTTCTCCAAACTAAACAGCCCCAGTTCCCTCAGCCACTCCTCACAAGACTTGTGCTCCAGGCCCCTCACCAGCTTTGTTGCCCTTCTCTGGACACGCTCCAACACCTCAATGTCTTTCCTGTAGTGAGGGGCCCCTGATGTGCCAGGCCATTGAATCCACACAGTCCAGTATACCCGGTCATCCTTTTCCTCCTCCTGGCTAAAGGCAGGGACCCTCTCTGTTCCTGTTCCTCTCTGTTCCTGTTCCTGGTCAGAGTATTCACTGTCTGACCCTTGCAGTGCCAGACCAGAAGTCCCCTCACCAGCATCAAGGGAGGTGATTTCAGTTCTTCTATGTCTGGGAGGTCGCTGATTGTCTTCTTGTGTCTCTACAGCTACTAAGCTGACAGCCTTCTTGGGTGACCCGTATTTAGCAGGTCTCTTCCCCCTCAGTTCACATACATGGGCTTCCAGCTTACCATCCCACTTCCTCATGTCCTTCCCCTAGCCACGCAGGAAGAACCAGAGTGTGCCATACGATATGCACTTGGGGCTCCCTTTCCTTCTGACTGAAGCAGGAGGGGACTGACTCCATGGGGTGTCCCTGACAGCCGAGGCACTGGCCCATGGGGATGAGGAGGGACAGAGATTTTCTTCAAAGTTTTAGAGCTAGGAATTGTTGCCAAGCTGTTAGAATATGACACTGGGGCATTTTGGACCACCTTCCTCCATGTGGCCTGTATGCACAGGACATCATCCAGATCTTTGGAGACCTCATCGTTGTCTAGATCACCATAGATGACTTCCAGCACTGCTAATTCTCTCAGGTACTAGATGCCTTCCACAGTGCTAGTCCACTTTCCTTGGTAATTCACAAGAATTGTATTGGCTTTGTGTGGCAAGGTTTTGGTAGCGGGTGGGGGGGGTTACAGGGGTGGCTTCTGTAAGAAGCTGCTGGAAGCTTCCCCTGTGTTCGACAGAGCCAATACCAGCCGGCTCTAAGACGGACCCGCCGCCGGCCAAGGCCGAGCCAATCAGCGATAGTGGTAACGCCTCTGTGATAACATTTTTAAGAAGGAAAAAAAGTTGCGGGACAGACAGAAAACAGCAGCCGGAGAGAGGAGTGAGAACATGTAAGAGAAACAACCCTGCAGACACCAAGGTCAGTGAAGAAGGAGGGGGAGGAGATGCTCCAGGCACCGGAGCAGAGATTCCCCTGCAGCCTGTGGAGAAGACCATGATGAGGCAGGTTGTCCCCCTGCAGTCCATGGAGGTCCACGGTGGAGCAGATATCCACCTGCAGCCCATGGAGGACCCCACGCCAGAGCAGGTGGATGCCCAAAGGAGGCTGTGACCCTGTGGGAAGCCCACGCTGGAGCAGGCTCCTGGCAGGACCTGCGGCTCTGTGGAGAGAAGAGCCCACGGAACAGGTTTTCTGGCAGGACTTGTGACCCCGTGGGGGACCCACGCTGGAGCAGTGTGCTCCTGAAGGACTGCACACCGTGGAAAGGACCCATGCTGGAGCAGTTCGTGAAGAACTGCAGCCCGTGGGAAGGACCCACGATGGAGAAGTTCGTGGAGGACTGTCTCCCGTGGGAGGGACCCCACGCTGGAGCAGGGGAAGAGTGTGATGAGTCCTGCCCCTGAGGAGGATGAAGCGGAAGAAATAACGTGTGATGAACTGACCATAAACCCCATTCCCCGTCCCCCTGCGCCGCTGGGGGGGGTTGGTAGAGAATCCGGGAGTGAAGTTGTGCCCGTGAAAAAGGGAGGGGTGGAGGGAAGGTGTTCTGAGATTTGGTTTTATTTCTCATTACCCTACTCTGCTTGATTTGTAATAAATTGAGTTAATTTTCCCCAAGCTGAGTCTGTTTTGCCTGTGATGGTAATTGGTGAGTGATCTCTCCTGTCCTTATCTCGACCCACAAGCCCTTTGTTATATTTTCTCTCCCCTGTCCAGCTGAGGAGGGGGAGTGATAGAACAGCTTTGGTGGGCACCTGGCATCCATCCAGGGTCAACCCACCACAGGCCTGTATGCATAGGACATCATCCAGATCTTTGGAGACCTCATCGTTGTCTAGATCACTATAGATGACTTCCAGCACTGCTAATTCTCTCAGGTACTGGATGTCTTCCGCAGTGCTAGTCCACTTTCCTTGGTAATTCACAAGACTGTCCTTGAAAGGATATCTT
The DNA here is from genome assembly GCF_026419915.1 of Harpia harpyja. Classification (NCBI taxonomy): domain Eukaryota; kingdom Metazoa; phylum Chordata; class Aves; order Accipitriformes; family Accipitridae; genus Harpia; species Harpia harpyja. The sequence continues at coordinate 36,209,337 of NC_068968.1, forward strand.
GCCCTCTGTGCTGGTTTTGGTTGGGGTAGAGTTATTTTTCTTCATAGTAGCTGGTATGGAACTCTGTTTTAGATTTGTGCTGAAAACAGTGTTGATAATACAGAGATGTTTTCGTTATTGCTGAGCAGTGCTTACACAGAGTCAAGGCCTTTGCTGCTTCTCACCCCACCCCACCACACTTGATGGGAGCTGCCTCCAGAGACTGCAAATTGCTGCCTCTTTTCCAATTCCTCTCTCAATTCCCCGGTTTCTAGCAAGGGACCCCAGCTGTTGGGCTTCCTTACCTTCCACTTGCTGACTATTTGCCCTGCTATCCCAGCATTGGAGCAGCCAGACAGCAGCTGGCTAGTGACCGTTACCTTTCTGCATGTCTCAAAGTTCTTTTGAGGTCAGGGACTAGGTAGTTTCTGCCTCTTGGGTGATTTCTCTCACTCCTTCCTCCCATTTCTTTGCTGAAGGACCAGCTTCTTGATCAGACCCTTCCTCCTCCTTCCTGACTAATTGATGATATGGACCCATTGACCTCCATGTCCACTGTTTCTTTCTCACTACTGGGGCAATTACTGTAGTTGGGGTTTCGGTCCATATCTCAACTATGGTGTCCTCAGATGTGGTTTGTGTCCCTGTCTCAATTATCATGTACTTAGATGTAGTTTGTATCCCAGTCTCAATCATGGCATTCTCAAAGGTGTTTTGAGTCCCTGTCTTAAGCACAGTCCTCTGATTGATAGTACTGAACCGTGGCTTGATAGGCACAGGTCAAGCCCCAGTACAGTGTTAGGAGCTGCTGGTTTTCATTGGGGTAGGCAAGGCACCCTTCTTTCAGGTGGTGTGTCAGTTTACCGGGATTACTTGCCTGTTCTCGTATAAAATCCCAGGCTATGGGAGGTGATAACCACCCTACATACCTGCCCAAATCCTTCCACACACCCTGTCACCCAGGGACTGGCTGCCTCAGGGCATGTTGCAGTATTGTCTCACCCAAAAGTTGTCTCCTCTTATACCGGGATGAAACCAGATTCCACAAAGCTGACAATATGCCAACAGTGTTAAGTGTTAGTATTAAACAACTCACATAAGGGTGAACAAGGACCTTGGTAGCCTGCGCAATAAAACCACCCACAGCAATCCCGGATGGGAAGAGGGAGGTGCATTCCCTCATCCTCTCCACAAGACAGCTCCCCCAGGACAGTAAGGGCATCAATGCCAGGGCCAAGCGCATAGCCATTGTTTGTACTAACATGCTCCCAAGCTCAGCAAAATAGAGATAAGCAATGCAGCCAGCAAACTCCATGACCCGCACAGGATCTTGCCACTTAATAACTACTATAGCTATAGGAGACTCAATTCAAAACAGCTGTTGTCCTGTGCCCCACATTTAGTGCCAAAAAGGACTGTGGTGGGTTGACCTTGGCTGGCCACCAGGTGCCCACCAAGCTGCTCTATCACTCCCCCTCCTCAGCAGGACAGGAGGAGAAAATAAGATGAAAAACTCGTGGATTGAGATAAAGGCAGTCTAATAAAGAAAAGCAAAGGCCACACACAGAAGCAAAGGAAACAAAAAAAATTTATTCTCTACTTCCCATCAGCAGGTGATGTCCATCCACTTCCTGGGAAGTAGGGCCTCAGTACGCATAGTGGTTGCTTCGGAAGACAAACTCCTTAATAAAGAATGCCCCCCTCCCCTCTTCCTTTCTCTTAGCTTTTATTGCTGAGCACGACGTAGTATGGTATGGCATATCTCTTTGGTCAGTTTAGGTCAGCTGTCCAGGCTATGTCCCCTCCCAACCTCTTGCCCAACTGTCGTGGTTTAACCCCAGCCAGCAACTAAGCACCACGCAGCCGCTCACTCACTCCCCCCCACCCAGTGGGATGGGGGAGAAAATCGGGAGAAGAAGCAAAACCCGTGGGTTGAGATAAGAACGGTTTAATAGAACAGAAAAGAAGAAACTAATAATGATAATGATAACACTAATAAAATGACAACAGCAATAATGAAAGGATTGGAATGTACAAATGATACGCAGTGCAATTGCTCACCACCCGCCGACCGACACCCAGCCAGTCCCCCGAGCGGCGAATCCCTGCCCCCCACTTCCCCGTTTCTGTACTGGATGGGACGTCACATGGTATGGAATACACCGTTGGCCAGTTTGGGTCAGGTGCCCTGGCTGTGTCCTGTGCCAACTTCTTGTGCCCCTCCAGCTTTCTCACTGGCTGGGCATGAGAAGCTGAAAAATCCTTGACATTAGTCTAAACACTACTGAGCAACAACTGAAAACATCAGTGTTATCAACATTCTTCGCTCTGAACTCAAAACATAGCACTGTACCAGCTACTAGGAAGACAGTTAACTCTATCCCAGCTGAAACCAGGACACCAACCCCAGCCTACTGGCCTTTGTGGGCAGGGGGCGGGTTAGAGACACAGCCTTGATGCTTTGTGAGCACTGCTCAGCAGTTGCCAAAACACTGGTGTGTTATCAACACCTTTCTAGCTACCAATACAGAGCACAGCACTATGAGGGCTGCTATGGGGGAAGTTAACTCCATCCCAGCTGACCCAATACAGGGATTTACAATTAAAATTATATGAATTCATTCTCATGTAAATGAGAAAAAACTCAGATGTCATATGAGATTCTGCAATGTAGTAGTACAGAAATACAGATCTGATATTAAGAGACAGTGCACGGCTACTACTTTATAATGTCAGATTCTCCAGTTACTACTTATTTTTCATTGCATTCCTCCAGTTCTAATATCTTTTTTTTCTTTTCTTTTTTTCTATCCAATTTTTTGCAGAATTTATTATGATGTGGATAACTAATCACCAAATGTTAGACACTCATTTTGTGGACTAGAAAGGGACAAGTACAAATTTCTAGAATAATATTTTGGCTTCAATATGGATCAATAGAAGCACCCACACTTTTATAACTGCCTGATGACTTTTTTTCCTTTTTCATTCCTACATGCTTTTATAATTGTTTATTACAAATATGTAACATAATTTTAGGACATTTTCTAGTTTGGGGCTTTTTTTCAGTCTTGTACAATCATAGTTAGCTGATTGCATAATTTCATCTACACAACTCTGTTTTCCACATGGAGCTTTTTTTTACTGACTTTGGACTAAAGTAAATGACAGCAACTTCTGGTCTGTAACAATTTGGGCTAATGGTTACAGTGAAACACACACTGATGTTAGCATCTTACATGAGTACTGCAGTCTGTCGCTCAGGTAACATACTCAAAATGTACTTGACTTTATGCTGCACCAAATTGTATTACATTAAATGTTTGCCCATTATGGACTGTTTCCAACCTTTGGATGCATTATACATGCCCAAAACATACAAACATTTCACAGATGCAGTTGGATGTATGCCTTTTACATACACACTTAGAGAGAATAATTAGAATTATTTTTAGGTGTTTTCAAGAGCAGCTGCAAGGTGCAGACACGAGTATAGAAACTCACACTCAGAGACAAAGGCAAATGAAGGCTAGGTAAAGACCATAAAAATGTATTTTATGGATGTAATCTTTCAGAACAGAGTGAGTATAACAGTAATAGCCAATGACATACAGCTGTGAAGGTATTTTTTCCTATTCTCTGCTATTTTGAATGCTATAAGACAATGCTGGAAGATCATTTCCCCACTCAGAACCATACAGCTAGTAAAGGTTAAGTACCACCTAGCTATAGCTATCTATATGGGCCTTGAATTTATCAAATGTTGCACAAATGCATTATCTTTTCTTTGACTTCCTTTTTCAGATAATTTCTTAAAGCCCTAATGAATTTACATATGATAATCCCTCACAGATATAATTTCTAAACCTATTATACTACTCATCTTCTATAAATAACCTCTGTACTTATTGTTTCTCCTATTTCTTTTCTTCATAAAACAATGTCACATGTCATCTGCTGAATTTCTTTCTCTTTTAAGATATGTTTCTACCTTGCTGACCAGCTTCTGCTTTAAGCAGAACTTGAAACAAAAACCAAAACCAGAACCGTTACCAAAATCCGGAATAAAACTTAACAGCAATGAGAAGTTAAGAAGCAGGCACTCCTTTATTGCAGCGCTGGGCACACGGGGGATCGCTCCACCTATCGTGTGCACCTGTCTACTCTAACTGTGCAGGTTAAATACACACCTGTTATACATATTCACTAAATTTCTGGAAAATGTCATACATAATCATTAACTTTCCAATAAATCATTAGCATATGTAAATGTCTCTTCACGCAGGTGCAGTGAAGGTCTCTGGTGGTCTTCCATAGTCTTCCTCACTTGTCCGCTTCTTGACCTCTCTTAGGTGATTCTGCGCAGTATGATTCTCACCATCATCTATATTAATTTACATAAAAATGCATACTATGTCTATTCTTAAATTTAACCTTTCTAATAATTGGTCCTTCGGTCACACCATCTTATTAATATTCTTATGTTAAAACAATCATTGGTTAATCTCACTTAACTCTACTGATTAGAATCCTCGATAATTAGATCGAGGTGGGAAGGGTAAGGGGTTTCCAAGCAGCAAACTGGTGTCCATAACGGTTTCCTTAGTTTCTTAAAACAAAACACTACAAATCAACAAATCTTTGTCAAAGTTTCTGTGATTAACTGATTTTAGACAATACTTGAATTCTTATGGTTACACATAGTACATTTTCTAAAGTTCCTATGACTACATTTCAAACTTAATACTCCCATACCTATGCTTCACAATTTTCTACTTCTTAATCAAACCAAACTCTTTTATGTGATTAAATTTTTATTTCTTTACCAGAATATTTGCAACAGAACCATTGTTCTGAACATATCAGTTCTTAAAACACAGAGTATCGAAATACAACATGGCACCTTCAATTTTGAATAAATACAGATACACATATACAGATGCAGTAAGGAACAGTAGATTTTTGTTAAACCCTTGTCACTTTTAGGGACACAGATTGGTAGAAATCAATATATCTTGAGGAATTATAGCAGCAGGTAAAAAATGGTTCAATCGGTTCAGAAGGCTCAAGTAATGAAATAAGAAATAGCAGGAAATAAGAGACTTAGGACAGGAAGAGTAAGCATGTTCTCTGCTAAGGAAAATTCTGGTTTTGACCTGAGTCATTAACCTCTCAATAGATATAACTATGGGAATATTGATGGAACAACCTTAATAATGACTGTACAGAAATGGCATCTCCTTAAATCTTCAGAGCAAGTTGCTTATACAAAACTATTATGGTGTGTCTAGTTTTTTCTTTAATAAATCTGTGCATTTTCTGAAAGCTGCTGGACTTCCACATATGGCAGGGATTGCAGTATATTGTGGTGATTGCTATAACTTTTATCTAACTTTCCTCAAGGTGTCCTAGGCTGCTAATTTCATGTTGATTAAACTACGCCAGTACCAGATACATTGTCATTGCCTTCAGTCAAATCTAGTGTTTTCAAAAGTGGTAGAAGTGGACATAACTCAGGGCCCTAGAAATATTACATGGACTGATTGTGGGTAATCTCATCAGCATTTTCACAGATCAGCCATTGTTATAATGGTATTTGATGCATACAAATGTGTTGCACTCAGCAAAAGATTAAAAAATTACTGCTCCTACCCACCCTTTTGAATGGAATGACAGCTAACATACAGTAACAACAGCTTCATGGTGCTGTCAAGTATCATGTGTCCTTTTATTGTGATTAAAGATGTTACCCTCATGTGGTTCAGGAATTTGTAGCATCATTTTACTTCTTGAAACTCGCTAGCCTGTTGGTGGTCCTATTCTCTTTTGTTTCTCAAGGTAGACAAAAGACTTCTCTGACAATGAATCTATAGTGCTGAAATACATGCATTAGATCTTTGAGGTAATTTACACTTAAACATCTCAGCTCCTGTCAGTAAATTCCCTTTGAAATAGCTCAAATGGTTTTTCCACTTAGGAAGCTTTTTTTACACATTCTCTGCTGAAATAGTTGCTGAGATAAGAGGCTGTAGTTCTAACTGCTTCCACAATGTCTGCTTAGAACATGAGAGACAACACTGCAGAATAAAGAAGGGTCATGGTTTTGTTATGCTTGATATCTGTAGGTACAGGACAAAACCGCTCTGGAAGTGTGTTCTTCTGGAGGATCAGAAACACAGAGAGCACAATGCAGTGTGCTTTTCACTATATTTAGAAAATGTCTCGGGGCAAAGCTGCTATGAAGGCTCTTCTCCAAGCCTGAGCTCCTGTAGGCTTTGTTATCCTTCAGTCATCTAAGGAAAGTGCCTGCTGCAACATTTCTTGGAAGGGAACAAGTCACAAGGCTGTGAAAGAGACAAGCATGTGTTAGTCTTTTTCTGCCCTTCCTTTTTCTTAGCCTCCCTTCCATTCCCCGCTACTGCTTTGACCAATGTTTTTCCAAAAGGGATACCAGAAGCTTATGTATCACTATTTGGATGTGTGTCATCCTGTAATCCTTGGCCATTTTAATTTCATCTGCAAAATCACTACTTGCATTTGCACATATAGGCAGTGTAGTCTTAGGGCTGTTCCTGTTGCAGTTTCATCTCTTAACATTTTCAGTGCATTTATAGGATGTGCATGCAAATAGGTTTTGCAACACTTAATTTTCATTGTCTAAATTAATGAACAGTTGATAGGAGGGAAGAAGAGAGATAAAGAAAAGATATGAACATTTTATTTGTAGGATTCAACTTTTAGTTGGTAATAGATAAAAGATTTTTTTAATGAAAATGTGTGTGCAAATATGAAGGATATTAAATAATAGAGCAAAAAAGGTTCTTTCTAGACTTCAGTATTCTTGAATCTGGCCTTTAGTAAATTTAAGGGCATGACATTATAAATCCATCCTTTTCAATTTCTAGAACCTGCCATTTTGTTTCACTGTACTCCCACCTGCTTTCAACAATCACTTCATAGGTCTTGTTAACTTCTATTTTAGAAGTCTTTTGTGTTAGCCTGCACATCTTTACATGTCACTAAAACTTTCAGCAGCCTTATATGAATTATGTAATATATCTACTTCTGAATATTAATGCATATGTGTGAAAACTATACCTCCTATTTGCAATTGTTTGTATTGTTCTCAGATGGCATGTGGCTAGGTTTTTAGATCATATTTTGCATAGCTTCCAGCTTCAAAGCCAGACAGATATTTTTACATCCTGTACTTTTTTGTGATTTTTGATCCTCTCCTTCCTGCATCTTTGTGCACATCTGTTTTGCAAGTGAAGTATGATGCTAGTGAATATATTTTGAGCAACTTTTTCTTATTTAGGTAAAAATTTTCATAAATAACTTCCTCTCTGCCCCTCATAAGCAGTTATTTTATGTCTATTAGTGACTGAATCTCAAGTATCAACTGAAATGCTGAGAATAAGGTTTGGCCTCACAGGTCATTCAGTCTGCCACCTTTTTGGAAGTTTCTGTGCTGTGGACTGCTGTCTGCTAGTAAGTGTTCTAACATGCACATGGATTTTGCTTGAGCTTCTGTTATGTGGTAGCGAATTCTTGTCTCTACTGCCTTGCTCTTCCTAGGAAAAACTTCTTCAGAAATAGAAATATAGAATAGAATCTCTTTAGATTTCCTGAAAGAAGTAGCTTCAGAATAAATACATTTCTGTGTGTGATTTATTGTATTACAGAAAATATCTACCTAAAATTCTTTATGAGATAGGAACATCCTAACACTAAGTAGAAGACTGTCTCTTTAGTTGGTATTGCACATTATGGCTTTATACATCCACTTAGATCACATATAAAAATATATAGCAGCATAGATGATCTCTAAACTAAATCTGTGATGATATCAGGATTTACAGATGTCACTTAATTCCATGGGAATTATTGCATAAAATAGGAAGGAAGGGACTATAGATTAAACACAGCACTTAGTATGAGCATAACTATTCTATTCTCTCACATACTTCCAGTGTGATTTCAGGCAACCCAATTAACGCCTCTGTAGCTCTGTTTTGTAGTCTCTACAATGGGCATAATCAGTCTGTATGATTGGAGAACTGTGACATTTAATTAATTCCTATTTGTAAAGCACTTTGAGAGTCCTGGATGGGAAGTGCTCTATAAATGCAAATAGAAGGGCAGAGTTCTAACCATGCTGTTATAAAACCCTGTACATGTTTTTTTTAACTTATAGGTATTTTGTTGGTCATGCCATGAAAAAAACTGAGACTAACTTACATTTTCAGTGCAATAGAGAACAATTCTCCAACTTCATGAACATCTTCAAGCTCTGTGCAGAATGCAAACATCTCAAATCATTGAATACATGAAGCTTTTTTTTCCCCTTGAAATGAAAGAAGGAAATACAGTCCACTTACATGTGACACATTTGAACAAATGAAACCTGTTCTGATTTCTGAAACTGTGTTCTAAATTTTGCATATTCCATTTCTTCCAGATCACCACAGACCTGAGGCAGCGTTGCACAGACAGCCATACTGGAACCTCAGCCTCTGCACCTATGGCTGCAGGCATCATTGCACTGGCACTGGAAGCAAAGTAAGATATGAGTTATATTCTGACCCCCCCAAACAACACCTCCCCCCCCAAAAAAACCCCTAAAACAACCAACCCATATATAGACTAGACTAGTTCAGTTGGAAGGGACCTACAAGGATCATCTAGTCCAACTGACTGACCACTTCAGGGCTGACCAAAACTTAAAGCATGTTATTAAGGGCATTCTCCAAATGCCTCTTAAAATCTGACAGGCATGGGACATCGACCTCCTCTCTAGGAAGCCTGTTCCAGTGTTTGGCCACCCTCTTGGTAAAGAAATGCTTCCTAATATCAAGTCTAAACCTCACCTGGCGCAGCTTTGAACCATTCCAATGCATCCTGTCACTGGATACCAGGGAGAAGAGATCAGCACCTCCCTCTCCCCTTCCCCTCCTCAGGAAGCTGTAGAGAGCAATGAGGTCTCCCCTCAGTCTCCTTCTCTCCAAACTAGACAAACCCAGAGTCCTCAGCCGCTCCTCATAGGACATGCCTTCCAGCCCTTTCACCAGCTTTGCTGCCCTCCTCTGGAAGAATTCAAGTACCTTAACATCCTTCTTAAACTGTGGGGCCCAGAACTGCACACAATACTCAAGGTGAGGCTGCACCAACACTAAATACAGAGGGACAATTACCTCTTTTGACTGGCTGGTTATACTGTGTTGAATGCATCCCAGAATGTTGTTTGCCCTCTTGGCTGCCAGGGCCCACTGCTGACTCCTATTGAGCCTACTGCCAACCAGCACCCCCAGATCCCTTTCTGCAGGGCTGCTCTCCAGCCACTCCTCTCCAAATCTATACTTGTGTCTGGCATTACTCTGTCCCAGGTGCAGAATCTGGAATTTGTTCTTCTTAAATTTCATGCCACTGATGATTGCCCAATGCTCCAATCTATCTAGATCCCTCTGCAAGGCCTCTTGTCTCTCAAGAGAGTCAACAGCACCTCCCAGTTTGGTATCATCAGCAAACTTGCTAAGGGTGCATCCAACTCCCGCATCCAGATCACTGATAAATGTATTGAACAGAACTGGCCCTAGAATTGAGCCCTGAGGAACACTGCTGGTGACTGGTCGCCAGCCAGATGTAGCCCCATTCACTACAACCCTTTGAGCCCTGCCATTCAGCCAGTTCTTCACCCAGCAGACTGTGAACCTACTCATCTCACAGTTGGACAACTTGTCCAGAAGGATGCTGTGAGGGACAGCATCAAAAGCCTTACTAAAATCCAGAAAAACTACATCCACCACCTTTCCTTCACCCACTAGGCGGGTGACCTTATCATAGAAGGATATTAAATTAGCTAAACAGGACTTTCCCTTCGTGAACCCATGTTCACTGTGCCTGATGATTTCATTGTCTATATGGATAGAACTGGCACCTTTTATTCAGGGATCTCAAAGTGCTTTAGAAACTCCCTGTTACAGAAATTCACAGTACCCTTCCAAGGTCAGGAAAGATTAGCATGCTCATTATACATGTAGGAAAGATGACACAATGGAAATGATGGCAGAGTAGTTGGTGTTGAAATAACTTGAAATGGTGTTGAGCACAGGCAGTTTCCACTGAATCGTTTAAGGTATCTTCACAATGGCTTAATGTACCCTCACAGTGCTGCCCAGGATCTGCTGTACTCTGCAGGCATTTATCAGGCTCCTTTTCACAGTCTGTGTTCTTGAATGTTAAAAAAAGTATTGGGACAGTGCTGGGCTAGTATGAACATAAATTAATACAATACGAAGAAAACCCCACACTTCTGTGTGTTGAAACAAGCAGGCTGTCTTTTCTAATGGGTTAAGTTCCACAGCTTTAAAAAAAGTAGATACTATAGCTCCTTAGTACTTTTACCTTTAGCTCAGAAAAGTTTTCTCAACTGCAGGATTTTGCTCTTTGTGTCTAATATGTATCTTTAATGTGCTTTCTGTAACAGCAGATATATTAGAGCTTTATCAGGTAAATATGTCTTTCAATATCTTATGCATTACTCTCTGCTGTGTTGGATTATGTTTGCAGGTCTAAGTTGTAATGCTCCACCCCAAATCCTGCTTGAAATCAAATGTTTCTAAATGCTAAGAGATTGCTTCTATTAAATTCTGAGGAAAACTGGTTTCCTTTGAGTACACTCAGTTCCTTTGAAGGAACTAAAAAAATTTGTGCACAAAGTAATTTCAAATGCTATGCAATTTGTAGCAGCAAGTTTATGTTTCCATTTTCTATGTTACTTTTTCAAAGAAACCATGGGCCAATATTCAACACAGAATAAATTTTTGCTGCTGAATTATAGTCATGAAAATAAGAAATTGTAATTGAAAAGCTGATATAATGTTAAGCAGTCCAGCACTTGTATCATTATAATTAATTTTCTTAATGCAATCAGTAGAAACAAAACTATTTTGAAAAGTTAGGATAATGCTATTATTTCCCAAAAAAACACATTCTTTTCTATCTTTTCTTAATCTCAGCTGTAAAATACTTAAGTTCGTTCCAGACAATCTGCATATACAGATAAAATTTCATGCGCCACAACTAAATTTTGTGGAAATTTTTAATAATTATTTTTTTAATGCATTAACATTGCTGGCAATTCAGAGATTGTACGTCTGTATAGGATTTTGTGTTCATTTTCTAACAAATCATTGTTTCAAAGTTTCAAAGAATTATAGCACACTGCCTACAGCAAAGCTATTGCTGATTGTGATGTCTTAAGACCATCCCCCATGCCTGGAAGTAGATGCCCCATCCCTGGAAGTGTTTTCCCTTTTTAGAAACATAACCCCCATTTTTAAAAAGGGAAAAAAGGAAGACGTGGGCATGACAGAAAAGGACTTAACTGCAAGGTTCAAGCAAACAACTTGAACTTCACTTACAGACTTAACACGCCACTATTGCAGGTTTTACAGATACAATGGAGGAATGCACTATTGCAATTTTTTAAGGCAAGAGTAGTACATTATTACAACCACAAGCGATTCACAGACAACCACAAACGCATTTACAAACTTAAAGCATAAACAATATTCACTTACCCCTCCAGGTAAGGGCTCTCAATCCCAGGGAAGTTACCTCAACCGGCGTCCCGATCAAGGGGAGTGTGTGTGTGTGTGTGTATGTGTGTTTCCTTCGCAAGCCAACTGTATAGTTGGAGAAGTGACTCCCCCCTTTCCAACCTGAATCTTAGAGTTTTTATCCCCTGACTTGTGGAATGGTGTGTATGACTATGTCTGAGTGAATTATGATATATGCCTAAATGGATTATGTATATCTGAGTGGAGTTTCCTCTTATCTTTCCTTTGCTGGTCTGTGATTGTTTGAATACACAAGGTTGTCATTTGAAACCGAAGCTGAAACCCTCTGGTTTTGGGTTTTTTTTTTACCTTGCTTCCTCAGCAACTGGATAGTGGTTGGATTGAGCCTCAGGGCATACTATTTGTTAAGGGATTTCAAGGCTCAGTTCGGGTTTTGGTTCTTTGAATGGTGCAGCCACTGCCCTGTTTACTTTAGGGTTTATCAGACAACCCAGGGCTAAGCTGTCTACACAGCTCCCCGTGAGTCGTCTCTGCAGAGAGACAGGGCCTCGAGGCAATCCAAGGCTGGGTCACTTTTGTAACCCCCCCCATGAGTCGCCTGTGTGCACTAGACATGGTGAAACTCATTTGTGAACTATGAGCCGGACAATCCACACAATCCACCCCATGACCTGAGTCACAATTCAACCACATGCATGTCATCATCGACCGATGTATTGGTATAAGTTTCTTCTGTGTGTTTTAGTAGAGTTAGGTATTCCTCAATTTCTGGGTGAGCCCTTACCTCAGAGATAGATTTTACAATCATTCTTTTTACACAACTAACGGCAATGCATACTACAATAATAGAAATTATAATAACAATCAGTGTTTGTAACAAGTTAACAATCCATCCAGAAAATACCCATCCTATCCTACCAAAAATATTTCCCAACCAGGTGTCCTTCATTTGGTCCTGCAGTTCATGAGTAACTTCGACTATCTTCTTCATCTTCTGGAGGTTTTCCCGAAAAGGTAGTGACACATTAGGAATTGTGATGCAACATTCTTCTTGTTCATGGTTTGCTTTCAAGTATCCGCACACCCCTTGTTCTTTGAGTAATATCATATCCAGTGCAAGTCGATTTTGAGCATATCCACGTTAACTGACGTGGAGCATATATAAGTGAGTCATCACAATTATCCATGGTTCGAGGAATGCGACAGGAGGATTTCTCAGAATATTTTAAGTCTTTATAGCTTATGCTAGTATTACATCCCGTTGCTGGGGGATATGGCCTGGTGTAATTTTGACACAAGCAGGCAGCACTGATTAAATGCCGTAATGAAGGAATTAACCACAACCAACTATTTTCTAGATCCCCACCAGTGGTACAATTTATGATATTTGTACAATTCCACAGGGGTGTTTTTTTCACATTGGGTTGTGTTGAGAACCTTTGTCTAGACCACCAGGGATAGCACTCCTTCCTGTCATCTTTCCTCTCCTCATGGGCTTGAGACCATAAACAATTAGCAGGTGGTCCTTCCATCACATTGAACCACATACATGAATTACCAGGTGTTGAAGGAAACTCAAAGCACCACTGGGTGTTTACCGGTTCCACATACCTCAGGACTAAGCGTTTTCCCCAATATGGCTCATCCCCATACCGTGTATCTGCCCAAGGGTGTTTGGAACATGGCTGTTGGGAGGATTGAGGCTGTTTGCCCCTACATCCTAAAGTCTTATTGTCCCGACAGAGTGGGGCATAGGAACAATTTAGGCTCCAAACGGAAGTTCGATTTAACGTATTGTTAAATGGCCACTTCCATTCAAATTCACCCCAAATGATAGACTTATTTTGATTCCAGAGCCAATCTAAATTCTTACCTATATCCACGGGGAGAGCTGTTATGGGGATTCCCTGAGTGGGGGTATGTGGTAAAGGCAAACAGGTAGTCACATGAGAAAAGTTAAGCATGCGAGCAAAACCTTGTATCATCTTGTAGATCATATTGTCTTGTTCGGTATGATTCACGACTGGGGAACCATCAATGTGTTGCTCAAAAGCCCGAGGCTGTCTATTCCATATCCTAGATTGTTTACTTATGCATATGGTTATTATAGGACTAACAACAATTATTACAAAAAACCTTACAATTACAGCCATAGTATAGTGCTATCAACACTTAGATTAACAAACAATTATTCCTACCAAAGACAAACATATGAAAATCAAAAGATAAAACTCCTGATCCACACTCCAGGTCTGTGTAGCTTGTCAATTCCTCTAAGGTACAGTTCACATCAGCTCGGATTGATGTCTGTGAGGTCTCCACCCCGTGTCTTCCCAGTTGTCGCTTATCCTTCTTCAACTGGAACAGTCCTATAATTTAAAGAGAAGAGAGCTGCTCGAACGTATACACACTCGACGATAAATTGGTTAGAAATCTGGTATAATCCACCTGCTACTTATCCGATATATGCGATTGGAGCTATCTTTTGCTTCCCATGCATACAGCCCCCTCGGGTTGGTCAGTATCAGGGGTACAACTCCAATTTGAGGTAACTTGACCATTACAGGTTGGCCAGAATGCAATTGTGTGGGGAATTTGCCAGCTTCATGTGGTTTCTTGGAGATTAAATCTCCAGTAGGACAGAATGCCTTAACTTTTGCGTTTCCATTTTCACCCCATCTGTTATTAACAGTATATACTGCCTCAGACAGTCTCAAGTCCCAGTTTGATGCATGGACCCTTGCAAATCTTTTGATTAGTCCATTAATTTGTTCCACTATTCCATTCGCCTGAGGGTAATAAGGAGTATGGAAGATCCAGTCAATACCTTCCCCCCTTGCCCATTCCTGGACGATGGCTGCTGTGAAATGCGAACCATTATCACTTTGGATAGTAGAAGGCATAGGTAAGGTACTAAACCACTCCTTTAGCACTCGAATGGTCCATTCTCCAGATGCTGCTGTGGTTGCAGTGGCTTGGGTCAAACCGGACACTACCTCTACTCCTACTAGAATATACCTATATCAGTTAGATGTTCCAAGTGGCCTGATATAATCGATCTGCCAAGTCTGCCAGAGTGTCTTTCCTGCTCTGATATGCAAAGGTGGGGCCTGATTCGGATGATCCATTTTTAATCGTAAGCGGCACTGTGGACAGTGTGTTATTGTCCTTTCACAGTCAGCCACTGTGGCAGGCCACCCTCTTGCTTGACACTCCTTGTACAGATCGGCCTTTCCAGTGTGGCCACGTCTTTCGTGTAACCATTCTCTCAATCTTGCCCGCTCCTGCGCATCCGTTTCTACTATATGTATGCGGGTGAGATATAGATAGATAATCAACCTTGTTATTCCAGTGAGTAGCCTCAGTAAGGTTTTTATCATGTGCCTTTACCCATCCTACTTGTAATGCTCTTCCTTGTCCTACTTCTAATAGTTGCCTCCAATCCTCTGTTCTCCACAATGGAACCCGGTTGATCTGCCAACCATTGGCTTCCCAATGTCCTATCCATTCTGTTGCCCCTTTAAACACTGCATAGGAATCAGTGTATATAATTTGAGCCCCAAATTTCACAGCTAACAATACAGCTCGTAGTTCCCCTATTTGGGCACTACCTTCTCCTTTTTCAATCTCAGTTCTTCCTGTCTTTATCTCCAGAGCAACTGCTGTATATTGCCAAGTCTGATTTTTTCGTACTGCAGAAGCATCTGTAAACCATACTCCTGTCAGGTCTGATTCAACTGTAAACGGGGGTGCTTCTAGAATAGGTGATGGTTTATTAGGTTTGATTAACATAGAAGGGTCTGCATTAACATTTTTTTGTAATTTAGATACTTTTACTGGCCCTTCAATAATAGTAACCAACTGACTGATACCTTCCAAGTAAGAGTACCATTTCTGGATGGTGGGTTTTTGGGCAATTCCCTCGGCGGGAGCAGTCCCTTTCCTGACTGATTCCAGAAGAAGGAAAGGACCCCGAACAACCATCTCCTGGCTTGTGCGAATCCGTTCAGCCTTTTTTACTGCTCGGATTAGCAATAACATACCCTTTTCCCAATCAGTGTATCGTTGCTCTGTATCATTGAACAATTTTAATTTTTCTAGTAATTTTCTGTTCTTCTCCCTTTCAGAATTTAATTCATCTTTCAAAAACACATTTTCAACCTCCAATTGTCCATTATGAATACTCAAGGCCGCACTTATCTTTCGTTCTGCCTCTAAAGCAGTTTTGGTCACTTCAACTTCAGTTTCTAATGCCCTGAATTTTGTAGCTTCAGTGAGATCGGCTGCACCAGTTATTTTTGCCGTCTCAGATTTCAGTGCTTCCTCCTGTGCACAAGTCAGACATGCTCCAAAAATAGTGCACAGGATACCTTTACCTTTCCCATTTTTCTTTTTCTTTTGTTCCTTCCTACACTGCTCTACCCATGCCACCACTTTCTCTTTACTCCTCCACAACTTCTTTGCCTTCTCCTTGTCTACAGGAAAAGATTTACAACCATGTTTCTGCAATAGTTCCTCCATTGTATCCTGCTGACTACGCCAAATTAATGTGACGGAAAAGGACTTAACTGCAAGGTTCAAGCAAACGACTTGAACTTCACTTGCAGACTTAACTGCAAGGTTCAAGCAAACAACTTATTTGAACTTCACTTACAGACTTAACACGCCACTATTGCAGGTTTTACAGATACAATGGAGGAATGCACTATTGCAATTTTTTAAGGCAAGAGTAGTACATTATTACAACCACAAGCGATTCACAGACAACCACAAACGCATTTACAAACTTAAAGCATAAACAATATTCACTTACCCCTCCAGGTAAGGGCTCTCAATCCCAGGGAAGTTACCTCAACCGGCGTCCCGATCAAGGGGAGTGTGTGTGTGTGTGTGTGTATGTGTGTTTCCTTCGCAAGCCAACTGTATAGTTGGAGAAGTGACTCCCCCCTTTCCAACCTGAATCTTAGAGTTTTTATCCCCTGACTTGTGGAATGGTGTGTATGACTATGTCTGAGTGAATTTTGATATATGCCTAAATGGATTATGTATATCTGAGTGGAGTTTCCTCTTATCTTTCCTTTGCTGGTCTGTGATTGTTTGAATACACAAGGTTGTCATTTGAAACCGAAGCTGAAACCCTCTGGTTTTGGGTTTTTTTTTTTACCTTGCTTCCTCAGCAACTGGATAGTGGTTGGATTGAGCCTCAGGGCATACTATTTGTTAAGGGATTTCAAGGCTCAGTTCGGGTTTTGGTTCTTTGAATGGTGCAGCCACTGCCCTGTTTACTCTAGGGTTTATCAGACAACCCAGGGCTAAGCTGTCTACACAGCTCCCCGTGAGTCGTCTCTGCAGAGAGACAGGGCCTCGAGGCAATCCAAGGCTGGGTCACTTTTGTAACCCCCCCCATGAGTCGCCTGTGTGCACTAGACATGGTGAAACTCATTTGTGAACTATGAGCCGGACAATCCACACACTGGGGAACTACAGGCCAGTGAGTCTCACCTCTGTGCCCAGCAAGATCTTGGAGTGGATCCTCCTGGAAACTATGCTAGGGCACATGGAAAATAAGGAGGTGATTGGTGACAGCCAACATGGCTTCACTAAGGGCAAATCATGCCTGACAAATTTGGTGGCCGTCCACGATGGGGTTACAGCATTGGTGGATAAGGGAAGAGCAACTGACAGCATCTACCTGGACTTGTGCAAAGTGTTTGACACTGTCCTGCATGACATACTTGCCTCTAAATTAGAGAGATATGGATTTGACAGATGGACCACTCAGTGGATAAGGAATTGGCTGGATGGTCACACTCAAAGAGTTGTGGTCCATGGCTCGATGTCCAAGTGGAGACCAGTGACAAGTGGCGTTCCTCAGGGGCCGGTATTGAGACCAGTGCTGTTTAACATCTTTGTCGATGACATGGACAGTGGGATTGAGTGCACCCTCAGCAAGATTGCTGACGACACCAAGCTGTGTGGTGCGGTTGACACGCTGAAGGGAAGAGATGCCATCCAGAGGGACCTTAACAGGCTGAGGAGTGGGCCTGTGTGAACCTCATGAAGTTCAACAAGGCCAAGTGCAAGGTCCTGCACGTGGGTTGGGGCAATCCAAAGCACAAATACAGGCTGGATGATGAGCGGATTGAGAGCAGCCCTACAGAGAAGGATTTGGGGGTACTGGTGAATGAAAAATTGGACATGAGCTGGCAATGTGTGCTTGAATCCCAGAAAGCCAACCGTATCCTGGGCTGCATCAAAAGAAGAGTGACCAGCAGGTCGAGGGAGGTGATTCTGCCCCTCTACTCCACTCTCGTGAGTCCCCAACTGGAATACTGCGTTCAGCTCTGAGGCCCTGTTGTGGTTTAACCCCAGCCAGCAACTAAGCACACACAGCCGCTCACTCACTTCCCCCCACACCCAGTGGGATGGGGGAGAAAATCGGGAAAAGAAGTAAAACTCGTGGGTTGAGATAAGAACGGTTTAATAGAACAGAAAAGAAGAAACTAATAATGATAATGATGATGATAACACTAATACAATGGCAATAGTAATAATAAAAGGATTGGAATATACAAGTGATGCACAATGCAATTGCTCACCACCCACCAATCAATGGCCGAGCAACGATCCCCCTGCCCCTACTCCCCCCAGTTTCTATACTAGATGTGACGTCACATGGTATGGAATACCCCGTTGGCCAGTTTGGGTCAGCTGTCCTGGCTCCAGCCTGGTCCAACTTCTTGTGTCCCTCCAGCTTTCTCACTGGCTGGGCATGAGAAGCTGAAAAATCCTTGACTTTAGACTAAACATTACTTAGCAACAACTGTAAACATCAGTGTTATCAACATTCTTCGCATACTGAACTCAAAACATAGCACTGTACCAGCTACTAGGAAGACAATTAACTCTATCCCAGCTGAAACCAGGACAGTATCCACCCCTTATTCTATACTACAGATGTCATGCTCAGTTCCCATACCTTCAGTTACATCCTGGTCAATCATCATCACCTTTTCCATCCCTTTGAGATATATAGAAAATTATATATATATATATACACACACATGTATACACACACAGAGATATCATTCCTTTAGTTTATGGGTTATGTTCATTAAATGTTCGTTGAGTTCATTTAGTTCCCGACTCTGGGCTCCATCTGTCATACCAGTCTTTCTGGGCAGGAGGGATGGTGCAAAGTCCTCTCAGTCGGCAGAGCAGGATTGGGCTTCAGTGCGGTGTGACAAGCAGGTGACATTGGACGCAGCAGGAGGATGGTGTGCACTGTTGGATTGTTGCATGCTGGAGTCAGTTCTGGTTCCATCACTACTGCGCTTTGCTCAGTTTTATCACAGTTCTTTCTTGCTTGATCTAAGTGATTCTTACTATAGTACTATGGATATAGCATATAACAATTATAGTCATGATAACATACAGTAGCAAGGTTATATAGCAACTAATATTATACAGTTTAATTCTGGCTATTCTCACCTACAATCAAATCCCCTTGAGGCACACATCGGACTTCCCCATCTTTTCGCATCACCCACCAAGTGCACCCAGGCCCTTGAGCAAAAGCAATCCCACGAATGGGTTTGCCTTTGCCTGAGGCAGGAGTAACCCAGACTGTCTTCCCTAACATATTTTTGATGTGCACTACAGGGACTTTATCCCCTTCTACAGTATGTAAAAGTTCTGACTGGGCAGGGCCACCCCGATTGGCAGATCCTCTGGTGTTGACTAACCAGGTGGCTTTTGCTAAATGTGTATCCCAATGTTTGAAAGTTCCACCCCCCATTGCTCTCAATGTAGTCTTTAACAGGCCATTGTATTGTTCGATTTTCCCAGAGGCTGGTGCATGATAGGGGATATGATACACCCACTCAATGCCATGCTCTTTGGCCCAGGTGTCTATGAAGTTGTTTCAGAAATGAGTCCCGTTGTCTGACTCAATTCTTTCTGGGGTGCCATGTTGCCACAAGACCTGCTTTTCAAGGCCCAGGATAGTGTTCCGGGCAGTGGCATGGGGTACAGAATATGTTTCCAGCCATCCAGTGGTTGCTTCCACCATTGTAAGCATATAGCGCTTGCCTTGGCGAGTTTGTGGGAGTGTGATATAGTCAATCTGCCAGGCTTCCCCATATTTATATTTCAGCCATCGCCCTCCATACCACAGGGGCTTTAACTGCTTGGCTTGCTTAATTGCAGCACATGTTTCACATTCATGGATGACCTGTGCAATAGTGTCCATGGTCAAGTCCACCCCTCGACCACAAGCCCATCTATATGTTGCATCTCTTCCCTGATGGCCTGAAGTATCATGGGCCCACCCAGCTATAAATAGCTCACCCTTATGTTGTCAGTCCAGGTCCACCTGAGCCACTTCAATCTTGGCAGCCTGATCCACCTGCTGGTTATCTCAGTTAATCCTAGAAAGCACTTTTACTGCCTCTCAGTTTGACAACAAAGTCAGCGTTGAGGGAGTTGGGAAATCACGGGGGTGCTGCTTGTGGATAGCAGTTGTTCAGTGACCTCATTGCTGTTTCTCCCTTTCCAAGGTGTGGCTTCCCCACCACCGGCTGCTGACAAGATGAAGACTTGCTGCCATGCAGTGGTGAACCCCTGAGACCAGGGGCCTTCCCAGGCCAGCAGTTGCCTCTGCAGAGCACTTAGATGGCAGAAGCAACCTGTACTCCTTTCTGCAGGGCACAGAGCTGCTGACAAACCTTCCCTGCTTTCTGCAGAGAAGCTGTGTTAAGGGAAGGAGGCTGGCTGTCCCCTGCAAGGCTGTTGTCGCTGCTTAGCACCAGTGCCGTTTTGATGTTCTTCAGTGGCCCAACTCTTGGGTACGTGAGCATCTACGTAACGTACTTTTCCAAGCAGATTCTCTAGCTGGGACACAAAACCTTGCCACAGCATGGCAGCCCAGATGGGTTTACCTCTGCGCTGCCAGTTGCTCTGCTTCCATTGCTCTAACCACCACCACAGGGCATTTGCCACCATCCATGAGTCAGGATAGAGATAGAGCACTGGCCACTTCTCTCTTTCAGCAATGTCTAATGCTAGCTGGATGGCTTTCACCTCTGCAAACTGACTCGATTCACCTTCTCCTTCAGCAGTTTCTGCAACTTGTCGTGTAGGACTCCATACAGCAGCCTTCCACCTCCGATGCTTTCCCACAATGCGACAGGACCCATCAGTGAACAGGGCATATTGCCTCTCATTTTCTGGCAGTTTATTATACAGCGGGGCCTCTTCAGCACGTGTCACCTCCTCCTCTGGAGACATTCCAAAATCTTTGCCTTCTGGCCAGTCCGTGATCACTTCCAAAATTCCTGGGCGACTGGGGTTTCCTATGCGAGCTCGTTGTGTGATCAGTGCGACCCACTTAATCCACGTGGCATCTGTTGCATGATGTGTAGAGGAGACCCTCCCTTTGAACATACAGGCCAGCACTGGCAGTCGGGGTGCTAAGAGGAGCTGTGTTTCAGTACCAACCACTTCTGAGGCAGCTTGAACTCCTTCATATGCTGCCAATATCTCTTTTTCAGTTGGAGTATAGCAGGCCTCGGATCCTCTGTATCCCCGACTCCAAAACCCCAGGGGTCGGCCTCGGGTCTCCCCAGGTGCTTTCTGCCAGAGGCTCCAGGTAGGACCATTCTATCCAGTTGCTGTATAGAGCACATTTTTAACATCTTGTCCTGCCCAGACTAGCCCAAGGGCTACTGCATGAACAATCTCCCGTTTAATTTGTTCAAAGGCTTGTCATTGCTCAGGGCCCCATCTAAAATCGTTCTTCTTCCAGGTCACTTGATAGAGAGGGCTTACAATCAGACTGTAATTTGGAATAGGCATTCTCCAAAAACCCACAACACCTAAGAAGGCCTGTGTTTCCTTTTTATTAGTCAGTGGAGACATAGCTGCTATTTTCTTGATCACATCCATGGGGAATCTGACAACGTCCATCTTGCCATTTTATTCCTAAAAACTGGATCTCCTGTGCAGGTACCTTGACCTTTCTTTCTTTTATGGCAAAACCAGCTTTCAGAAGGATTTGGATCATTTTCTTCCCTTTCTCAAAGACTTCTTCTGCCGTGTTGCCCCATACGATGATGTCATCAATGTATTGCAGGTGTTCCGGAGCTTCACCCTTTTCCAGTATAGTCTGGATTAGTCCATGGCAAATGGTGGGGCTGTGTTTCCACCCCTGGGGCAGTCGATTCCAGGTGTACTGGACACCCCTCCAAGTGAAAGCAAATTGTGGCCTGCACTCTGCTGCCAGAGGTATTGAGAAAAACGCATTAGCAACGTCAATTGTGGCATACCACTTGGCTGCTTTTGACTCTAGTTTGTATTGAAGTTCTAGCATGTCTGGCACAGCAGCACTCAGCAGTGGCGTGACTTCATTCAGCCCATGATAGTCAACTGTTAGTCTCCACTCTCCATTAGACTTTCACACTAGCCATATGGGACTATTAAAGGGTGAGCGAGTTTTGCTGATCACTCCTTGGCTCTCCAATAGGCAAAACAGCTTATGGATGGGAATCAGGGATTTTCGGTTGGTGCAATATTGCTGCTGGTGCACCATTGTGGTAGCAATTGGCACTTGTTGTTCTTCAACCCTCAGCAACCCCACAACCGAAGGGTCTTGAGAGAGATCAGGCAGGGTAGACAGCTGTTTAATTACCTCTGTCTCCAAGGCAGCTATACCAAAAGCCCACTGATACCCCTTTGGGTCCTTAAAATACCCTCTCCTGAGATAGTCTATGCCAAGGCTGCACGGGGCCTCTGGGCCAGTCACAATGGGGTGTTTTTGCCATTCATTCCCAGTCAGTCTTACTTCAGCTTCCAATACAGTTAACTCTTAGGATCCCCCTGTCACACCAGAAATACAAATGGGTTCTGCCCCTTTATAACTTGATGGCATTAGAGTGCACTGTGCGCCGGTGTCTACTGGAGCCTTGTACTCCTGTGGGTCTGATGTGCCAGGCCATCGAATCCACACAGTCCAATAGACCCGGTTATCCCTTTCCTCCACCTGGCTGGAGGCAGGGCCCCTCTAATTCTGGTCAGAGTATCCAGTACTCACTTCTCGGAAAATTGCCTCACAAGTCCCTTCAAGAGGATCAGAAATAAGATCAGCCCTTCTACTCTGTTTGGAAACTAGAGCGGCATTTTTCCTGGTAGAATCCCCTTTTGTGGTGGTTTTTCCTCGCAACTCACATACCCCTGCATCTAGGACCGAGGTAGGTTTTCCATCCCATTTCCTCATGTCCTCTCCATGATCACATAGGTAAAACCACAGGGCACCTCGTGGTGTGTACCTTCTATATTCTCTCTCTTGGGCAGAGGAACGCTCACTCCTAATAGCTGAGACATTGGTCCTCACAAGTGGGGAGTAGGACATATCCTCTTTGATTTGCTGGAAATCCCAGGACAGCTTCTCCATAGCCGAAATGCAAGCTTGTAGGGAGAAGGAGAGATTTTCTTCGTATTGCTGGAGTTGGCGAGCCACTTCATCCACTGTCGGTGCCTCTTCGTCTTTCCAGGTCATTATTGCCAGTGAGTTGGCATAGGACGATGGTGCACTCCATACAAACTTCCGCCACATGGGTCATGTGCATTGGACGTCGTCTGGATCTTTGGGTAATTGTGGGTTGTCCGGGTCATAGTGAATCGTCTCTAGCATGGCTAATTCCCTCGGGTACTGGATACTTCTCTCCATGGTGGTCCACTTGCTTTATTTACATACAATATCATCCTTAAAAGGGTACCTTTCCTTCACACTTGACAGGAGTCGCCTCCAGAGGCTGAAGGCTGGTGTCCCTTTTCCAATTGCCTTGTCAATGCCACCTTCCCTGGCAAGCGATCCCAGCTGCTTGGCTTCCCTACCTTCTAATTCCAAGCTATTAGCCCCATTGTCCCAGCATCGGAGCAGCCAGGTGATAATATGCTCACCTATGCTGTGGCCGAAATCTTTTCGCATATCCCGCAGCTCACTCAAGGATAGGGATCGGGTTATTACCTCTGGTTCTGCCTCTTCCTCCTGTTCCCGTAATGACCCTGGCTCATCTTCCTCCTTTGCTAAGCGAACTGATTTTTTTGTATATGTCTTCTTGTGTATGGGGGTAACTGATACTGGTGCAGGTTGGTCCGCTGGTTCAGTTGCAGTATCGCTTGCCAAGGTTTGGGTAGCTGCAGTGCCCATCGCCGGGGTTGGAAGGACCACAGTGCCTGTCGCCGGGGCTTGGGTAGCCACAGTGCTCGTTGCTGGGGCTGGAGGCACCGCAGTGCCCATCGCCTTGCTTTGGGTAGCCACAGTGCTCTTCACCAGGGCTGGAGGGACCACAGTGCCCATTGCTGAGGTTTGGGTAGCCGCAGTGTCTGTCATCTTGTTATTAGATCCAGAGACCTTTTCTTCCCCTTGAGGGTAGTGAGTGGTGTTGAACAGGGCTCGATAGGCATGGGCCAGGCCCCAGCACGTTGCAGCAATTTGTATCTCTCTGGAGTTGCCAGGGTGACTGCATACGTTTTCCAAATATTTTACTAGTTCTTCTGGATTCTGCACTTGTTCAGAGGTGAACTTCTAAAATATTGGAGGTGTCCACTGTTCTAGGTACTTGCCCATACTACCCCACACACCCTGCCACTCATAATTATCCAGCCTCGGGGCAGATCTCTGGGTGATCTTCTTAAATAGTTGTTTAACCTTAAACAAGAGCTGAACCACGTTCAGGAACATGCTAGTTCCTAGCAGTAGGGCTAGGACCGTGCTGGTCTCAACATCCCAAGGGTATTCAAATTTTCCAAAATTCTCAAATGCCATTGTAACTGGACTGAAGGAGAAGGGAAAAGGGAAGAAAGGTACCCCACCCATAGATGAGCTTTCCGAGGAGGAAATGTAAAGGGTGTAATTATTAATAGTTTCCCACAGATGGCTCCTGAAGTATAGAGATGGCGACAATGCTGAGCGCAAATACCGGATTAGTCCCACAACTGATAACTTTGTCATACCATAAACCAGTATTATACAATACATCAAAGCGAAAACCTTAATCCACCTCCCACAGATGATAAGCAGCAGAAGAGGGACTACATACAGCAAGTGAGGTGATACATAACAGAGCTTTAAAAATGAGAGCAACAACTCTAAGAACACATAAATCAACATAGTGACCAGCGACTATTAGATCAATATAATGAATGCTTGTAACAAATTTGTTTTAATAAGCTCTGGTCAGGTTTAGCTTTATCTCAACCCTTCGTGCCCCACGTTGGGTGCCAAAATGGACTGTCCTGGTTTAACCCCAGCCAGCAACTAAGCACCACGCAGCTGCTCACTCACTCCCCCCCACCCAGTGGGATGGGGGAGAAAATCAGGAAAAGAAGTAAAACTCGTGGGTTGAGATAAGAACGGTTTACTAGAACAGAAAGGAAGAAACTAATAATGATAATGATAACACTAATACAATGGCAACAGTAATAATAAAAGGATTGGAATATACAAGTGATGCACAGTGCAATTGCTCACCACCCACTGATCGATGCCCAGTTAGTCCCCGAGCAGCCCGTGGTGAAGACCATGGTGAGGCAGGCTGTCCCCCTGCAACCCATGGAGGTCCACGGTGGAGCAGATATCCACCTGCAGCCCGTGGAGGACCCCACGCCAGAGCAGGTGGGTTCCCGAAGGAGGCTGTGACCCCGTGGGAACCCCGCGCTGGAGCAGGCTCCTGGCAGGACCTGCGGATCTGTGGAGAGAGGAGCCCACGGAACAGGTTTTCTGGCAGGACTTGTGACCCCCTGGGGGGCCCATGCTGGAGCAGTCTGTGCCTGAAGGACTGCACACTGTGGAAAGGACCCATGCTGGAGCAGTTCGTGAAGAACTGCAGCCCATGGGAAGGACCCACATTGGAGAAGTTCGTGGAGGACTGTCTCCTGTGGGTGGGACCCCACGCTGGAGCAGGGGAAGAGTGTGATGAGTCCTGCCCCGAGGAGGATGAAGCGGCAGAAAATAACGTGTGATGAACTGACCGTAATCCCCATCCCCGTCCCCCTGTGCCGCTGGGGGGGTGGTAGAGAATCCAGGAGTGAAGTTGTGCCTGGGAAGAAGGGAGGGGTGGAGGGAAGGTGTTCTGAGATTTGGTTTTATTTCTCATTACCCTACTCTGGTTGATTTGTAATAAATCAAGTTAATTTTTCCCCAAACTGAGTCTGTTTTGCCCGTGATGGTAATTGGTGAGTGATCTCTCCTATCCTTATCTCGACCCACAAGCTCTTTGTTATATTTTCTCTCCCCTGTCCAGTTGAGAAGGAGGGGGAGTGATAGAATGGCTCTGGTGGGCACCTGGCATCCAGCCAGGGTTAACCCATCACAACCCTAATCAGCCTCTAAAAGCTGAGGCTGGGTAACACTTAATGAACCAAGAAATTATAGGGAATAGAGCTGCCAAACTCTTAAAACTTTCAACAGAGCACATGCCAGCTGAAATGTTTCAAAAACTTATAAAAGGCATTGCCCTGGCACCAGAAGAATGGCTATCCACTTGTCTATTTCTAGCTGTTGCTTCAAAGCACAGACACACTAAGTCTCAATGCAAAAGTTAAAAATGAATACAGTCAAACTTTTTTTAACCTAGACTCAATTTAAGAAATGGCTGGAAGGGAATTTTCTTAAAACCTTTTTTTAAAGCAAGTTACATGGAAAATTTCAGACCAAACAATTACTCTTTGTCAAGGTTATATATAACTGAAACCAGGACCTTAAAATGGGAAACACTGGGCAACCTTAACTCAGGGAAGTACTTCCAATTTAATCTCAATATAATAACTGAAATTGCAAAAGTGGTACAGGTGGTTAAAGCTCAAGAGAAATACAGGTTCTAAATTAAATATTTATGTTTACACTTCAAAAATACTTTATCATTAAGACCATTATTTCAAACCTACTACAAAAATAGGAAGATTCATAAAAAGATTTCTAACTCTGTTTTTAAATTTCCCTTTTATAATAGGCAGTCAATCAATGGAGCAAAGACCTAGCTAAGGCTGATGGACTTAAATAATAACCTCTCATTTTTTCTTACACTGGAATCATATATACAAAGGTCACGTGAAAGAATTTCCACAGTTTGCTTCAACCACCTTATCACTTTTAGCCTCTTACTATATTTATGAACAAACAAGCTCCACATAAATGGGACAAAATCCTCTCCTAACTTTGAAGACACAGAAATATGTTCTCTTTACCCCAAATTGTTCCTAAACAGACAGTATACTGCTTTTCTTTCCTGTTGATGAAGTATCTGTAAGAAAATCAGTGTGGGAAGTGTTGCATCTGGTCAGTTTTCAAAAATCTGAGGTGTCTTCCTCTGATACTCTTGACCCCTTACAATTTGAATTCTGTTTTCCTTTCATCTCAGTAATTATACTCAGTTATACTGCCTTTTAAAAGAATGAGGTGCACTGTCAGTTTTCTGAATGGATCAGTGCTATCAGAATTCACTGAAATTCTTTATCTGTTCCCAGCACTACCTTGTGCTAGCCTTGCCTTCATACAGGTAGACAAAGAAAGTATATAGCTCATCTGAAGAGAATAATGGGAGAAAACACAGACTCTCTCACAGACATAGCAGATTCATAATTCTATTTCAGGTGCTATTTCTAACTCATGTAACTGCATGTATAATTTATTCTTTTGGCAGCACTGAAGCAACCTTTTTGTTTTTTGGCTTCTCCATAGGAAGGTGGCACAATGCCCACCAGAATGAATGTGTCATACTGACTGTCTCTTCTGACTTTGATTCATCCAAATCCCAAGTTCAAACCTTTCATCAATGAGAAAGTACCATCCACTGTTGATATCAATAAACCTAAGTAATGCAAATAGTTATTTTAGTAATAAGATTATTACCTATGCTGACTAAATAGGTTATACTTTACACTCATAACTGCTGGTTTACAACTAGCAAAATACAGCACTGTGTAATGACCATAAAGAAGTGCAATACACAAGCAAGCATTTATTCATAGAGCTTAAGCATACTACTACATTCACTGGGAACTGATCAGATAAAACAAGTGACTACCATAAGAAAACCAAAGAATATGAAGATTATAAGATGCTTTTCTTTGTGTGAGATAGTTGTTTCATGTATGCATTTCTGCATGTGGTGGGTTGACCCTGGCTGGACACCACGTGCCCACCACAGCTGATCTATCACTCCCCCTCCTCAGCTGGACAGGGGAGAGAAAATATAACAAAAGGCTCATGGGTTGAGATAAGGACAGGGAGAGATCACTCGCCAATTACCATCACAGGCAAAACAGACTCGACTTGGGGAAATTACCTTAATTTATTACCAATCAAATCAGAGTAGGATAATGAGAAATAAACCCAAATCTTAAAAACACCTTCCCCCCACCCCTCCCTTCTTCCCAGTCTCAACTCCACTCCTGATTTTCTCTACCTCCTCTCCCCGAGCAGCACAGGGGGACAAGGAATGGGGGTTGCAGTCAGTTCATCACACATTGTCTCTGCCACTCCTTCCTCTTCAGGGGGAGGACTCCTCATACTCTTCCCCTGCCCCAGCATGGGGTCCCTCCCATGGGGTACAATCCTTCAAGAACAGACTGCTCCAGCATGGGTCCCCCGCAGGGTCACAAGTCCTGACAGCAAACCTGCTCCAGCATGGGCTCCTCTCTCTCCATGGGTCCACAGGTCCTGCCAGGAGCCTGCTCCAGCGCAGGCTTCCCATGGGATCACAACCTTCTTCGGGCATCCACCTGCTCTGGCATGGGGTCCTCCATGGGCTGCAGGGGGATAAACCTGCCTCCCCCTCCTTCTTCACTGACCTTGGTGTCCACAGGGTTGTTTCTTTTACATGTTCTCACTCCTCTCTCCAGCTGCCGAATACCACCGTCCCAACTTTTTTCCTTCTTAAAAATGTTATCACAGAGGCGTTACCACTATCGTTGATTGGCTCGGCCTTGGCCGGCAGCGGGTCCGTCTTAGAGCCGGCTGGTATGGGCTCTCTCAAACACAGGGGAAGCTTCCAGCAGCTTCTTACAGAAGCCACCCCTGTAACCCCCCCCGCTACCAAAACCTTGCCACACAAAACCAATACAGGGTTTTCTCTGAAGTTGCTTTTATTAGGTGCTGATGGCCATTCGTGCACTAACCTTGAGAATGGGTAGCCTGTCTTTTTTGCTCTCTGTTCTTGCAGCAGGGGAAAAACAAGTAAAGTGGAAGACAAGCAGATTCACTGGATTGCAGTCCCCCTGCAGACTTTTGAGACATAGTGTCATAGCTCTACTATATTAATAGTACAGCATCACTGGAATTGGCAGACATATTAAATCAATAGCCTGGGTACCATGCTAACTACAGTTGCCTGTATTAACCTAAGATAATGTAAGGCTTCCCCAGATGTACAATCACAATTGATCCTAAAACTAGCAACTGACCCAGGGTTTTTCTTGCTGTTGTTTCCATGTTGTTGTCCCTCAGCAGGCTATGCACACTGTCTTTTGGGTAGTCCCATTTCATTCTTCCTCTGGAGAAGGCACAGCAAGGAATGTGATGCAGGTACCTATATCTCTTAAGGGATTTCTCCTCAGAAAGCCATCATTATCCACATGCAAATGGGCAATTGATTGTTCTCTTATTAGCACTTACTATTTTCTGTGTCTGGGAAAAGGACCATACTCTGCAGGCTCTGGACTCTGCCATCACTGTGTGCACTGCAGATTTGATACAGGTACAGAAATACACCATTGCTGGTGAACATATGACTTCTTGTCCTCCTGTTAGTCTAAAGAAATATATCCATCACATCATATCACAACTGCACTTACTCTTGAAAGCTGAAAACCAGCTGAAACCAGGACAGGCACTTTATCATTACAGAAAAAAAATAGAGCCTGAATTCTTTACTTTTTCCAGGATTAGCCCAATTGTCACTAGGGAGACCACTTGTGGAATGAAGAAATCAGATTTGGCCAAAAATTATGATCTACTGTTTCTAAGCAGCTTGAATAATGATATTTGTTCTTGCTTAAAGATACAGTTTAATCTCAAATGACTATTACTGTAATATAATTTAATATACTTGCTCTGTTTCATTTTTTCTCATTTACCTTGTTTCATAAACATTTTGAGAAGCCTAAAAGAAGAAAGCTGTATCTCAGAGTATAAATAGTTTGAGGACACAACATACATTATTTTTTGTCTGTCAGACAAACAATTTTGTATCTAATTGTTCTCACTTCTGCTTATTCTGACATGATTTTGAGTATTGTCTGGTATGTATAATCCCAAGGCAATTTCAGATGAGATCCATAAAAAATTTTTTCTTGGAAGGCAATTGCCCAGTTTTTTAAATCAATCCATTACCAGAGTCAGTACTTGTCTTGAAATGAACAAATACATTATCAAGAACTTTAGCCATTAATTCTTCTGAGATTAATCAAGTGATAAACCAATTAACATCAATGACATCTTGCTGGATCTGTGGCCCACATGGCTAGCAAACAACTGTTTACTCCAGATGCAATTTTGACATGTTTTAAATATTTGACCAATTCTGTGATTTTTTTCAGATGCTTTATAATTGGCTGCTAGGCTGTCCTGTTTAAAAACAAAACAAAACAAAAAATCCTCCTTCTTTCTCCAAATGAACCACTATTTTGACTTGATCCCAGTTTCTTCTTTTTGTTGTTGTTGTTTTTGTTGTTGTTAAAGTGTCTGGAAGAAGTTATGGGCAAACAATTGCAGACCTATTGTGTTTCAAATGAGGTGTCTGCTTTAGAGAGGAAATTTCAGTCTGGCAATAACGTAATTCTTAGTGCAGTGAAGGTCCTATAGTAGGCTATAGAAATCAGTTTGAATGTTGTTCTTATGCTGTTAAATCTCTTAGATGTAACAAACCATCATTCCTTGAGAAGAAAATATAAAAACATATACCTCATGAATACTAGAGTAAGCAAAGAAATGTGGAGATTGTATAAGAGATACTGATTTAACTACATACCTTTTTGTGTCCTGGAAATCAGACCTTTGATCAAAGGTTTTCTGCAGAAAATTCATGCATTACTTTTTATGATTAGATAAGGATGGTAGATACAACAGTGAATGACTCAGTTTTCAAGATCTGACATGGGTTTTGTTTTTAAAAGTAAACTATGATTTTGATACATAATCTCATTTTCTGACTGGATCACTAATTCCAATTTATGGGAGTTTAGTATTATCAAGTAGAGGCTGCTATATCCTTTATCCACCATTCCTCTTTAAATAATCAGTTGAATGTACCCTATCTTGAAACTCTCCTTTTAAAGTTGATAGTATTTTAGTGCCTTTTTTTTTTTTTACCAGTAGCATGGACAGCTTGCTTTATAAAATTACAGATTGTTTAGATCCCATATTATAAAGAATACAGCTCTTGGGATTCCTGGAGGTCTTCCTGAAGGCCTGAAACATGTTTTTCTAAGACTTTACACAGGTTCCCAATAGAATTCCTGAGCTAGTATAATATTTTATTGGTTTTTTTCTTGAAGCATGTTACATAACAGTCCAAGCATATCCTATCTTACAAGCCCTTAATGCTCATGAATGACATTTCCTTTTTTTGCAGTTGTTTTTACCAGCTCAGGTAGATAAAGTATTACTGTCATTCTAGTCCAATGGTCTAGTGAGAGAAATTCCACCTTAAGGTAAAACTGTATCTATGGGCATATTAATGTTTTAATAAATGTTCAGGCCCAGAAGGCATCAGCTCTCCTTAAAAAGAACATAATAATTTAAACATAAGAGTACCCTCATACCTTGTACACAGACACAGAGAAATTAAAGGGTCACAAATTTACACAGCTTAGAAGAAATTACAAAAAAACCTGGCTACAATCAATAAGAGATTAAATTATAAATCATCTTCCTTCTTCAGATTATTCCACCTCCACTTTATGTTTCAACAGCTAGCATAAGCAGGACTTTTTGTGTTGATGCCAGAAAAATATACACCACTTCCTGTGATGTCCCAAATGTAGCTAGAAAGGTGCTAGGTTGCATCAGCATACCCATGGGCCCCACACACCCCCTGGGAAATGTTCTGTAATGGAAAAGATACACTCAGAAATAAAATGGTATTACTGCAAGGGAAGCAAGAAAAATGTGTATAGTTAAATGGTTCAGTACCCTTCTTCGGACTCTCCCTTACAACCTAGTTGCATAAAAGAAGCCTGATTTTTCTTGGCAACTCCTACTTGATTTGAAGCATATAGATTATAGTGCTATTGGAAAGTAAAATTTGTGAAAGTCATATGTGAGTGAATGTCCTTTACATCCCAAGTTTTTCTCCATTATATAGAATTATAGACCATGGTTCTGAAACATAATTGGTTTTAATTTTCTGTATTTCCACCCAGACAGGTGAATTCCCTTTTCCTTAATACCCATCAATATATGTCTATATGTGCACTGAGGGTAAGATAGGGGCAAGTTTTTCTATAAACATGTCAATTACAGGTTTGCAATAACTTGTGTCCCTACTGCCTTCTCCTGAACATGTATTCGATTGTTTCTTAATAGCTTGATTTCAGCTCACAGGATAAGCAAGATTCTACTTCCACAGTTAAGTGCCATACAGCACTGATTACTCAAGTATTTAAAAAAAAATACTTTTGAGAAAACAAGTTCTGGAAGATGTGAAACACTACGGGTTAGGGGGGTGGAAGCCAACCAACACAGCATTCACCTGTGCACATCAAACAGAGAAATGAGTGAGATTTTTCTGTCTTCCAATGTCAGGAGGACTCATAGAAGAATTGGATATTTCTGTATGTTTCTTATTATCCTATATCTGTTTCCCAAATAAATTCTCATTGAAATTTCTAATAACTAGACTCAGTCTAATTTCATAGTAAGGATGTATTGTCTTTCACTGTCATGGCAGACAAGTTATTAGGAATCTGTTAAAGGAATTCACCTCTGTGCTATCAGACACTTGCTCTGTAACTATTCAAATTCAGTGCTGGCAATTTGGGCTTCTTAATATGTGGAGCCACAGCAAATTCCAAGAACCAGGGTAATAGACAAGTGAATAACAACAGAGTCATCTGAAATAGCTTCAGTAGTTGAAAGCCTAAAGGAATTTCCAGCTTGAGGGCTTAGTTACTAAGATTTAGTAAAGCTATTCAGTGAGCCATCAATTTGCTATTCTTTAGCTTTGCACTGGTCAAGGTAGGTAATCACATATAGTGGTTGGTGGTCATACAGATTACCTCTGGGTAAAATGTACTCCTTTTTGTTCCCTTGCTCAGCAAAGCATTAGAAGTTTTATACAACAGAATACTACTCATATCTTTGTCTGCTTAATGCAAATCTCCTAGCCGAATAATCAATTTTATATAGTAATTCTGTAAAATTAGGACATGCTATTTTGAATAGAACAAAAGAAAGCAGGGAAGAAATTGGAATTTTTTTTGTTTGGATATTTTATCCCTCCATTCTGGTAAAATGTCTGATTTTTTACTTTGTCTTTTCCCCTTTTCATAGTCCATTTCTGACCTGGAGAGACATACAGCATATTATTGTCAGGACTTCACACACAGGACATCTGAATGCTAACGACTGGAAAACCAATGCAGCTGGTTATAAGGGTGAGAGCTTCCTTTCTTCTTTGTCATCAGAGGCAACATAATTTTTGACATTTTTTAAGAGGAAATAATCTCAAGTAGTTTGGTTGATCCTGTGTTGTGTATAGCTTTGAGTCTTTCCATTAACAAAAGGGGCCTATCTTCTCTTTTATAAAGAAATGCTCTGAAAATGGCCAAAACCAAAAATGCAGCTACAAAAGGCATTGGCCAGATCCTGGTAGTCCCTTTTGGTCCTAATTTGTGCAATGCTGGCAGAAAAATAAGTAAATCAGGTGTTTTAAAATTTATCCTTGTATAGCTAGTATACACATAAAATCGCCTAGAGTTAGAGTTGTAGCAGTTACTGGATTCAGACCATATTCTCATTTAGGATTGCTGACAATTTTGATTAAAAAATGCAAAACAGTGTTCTCAAATTTCAGAATTATATGAATTACCCTACATTTTTCAATATTTAACATTTAGGACAAAAACAAATGTTGAGTTATCAAGACTTTTAATGGGACAGAAATCATACTCTTCAATCAGCTCTAATGTAGGTTTCTAAAAATTTGTAGTGTCTTATATTTTTTGTATTAAAATTACCTCTTTAGGCTGTATCTTCTATAATGTGAGCAGAAGTACACCACTTTGCCACTAAATAAGACATATATTTTCAAGATGGGTTAAAACTAGGCCTTGAATCCATAAAATGTTATATTTCAACATGGGTTGGCTTCTGATTCCCATTCACTAAACTCTTAACTGCTTTCAGTCTGGATTGCATCTAAAAAAGAAACCCCCAGAATGTCTTATTTCTGGTTCTCCTTTCATGAGAATTCTGACCAAGACTGCAGAACTTCTTTTAAGATGAGCATATGTCTCAAGAATTGAACTATTTTGTGCTAGGATCTCTTGAGACCAGAATACAATATATAAGAACCATCAAATATTTACACTAGTTTCATTTTAAAACTGAAGCCTAGTGTTAATCTATTCTAGATCAAGGCACTGCTACCATAGAGCATTTTTAATATATCATTCTGACCTATGACATTTCTGCTGCAACTGAATAGAAACCAAACAAAAACAACTTTCATTTTTGGATCCAAACCAGACCCTAACTACAACAGAGAGATTTAGAAATGGGTATTTGACTCCAACCCCTTCACCACATGAAGGTTTTGACCTGGTTTTGTCCCATTTACAAGCACACGCCCACATGCAAAAACACATACAGTGAGAAATAATACCTTAATTACAATAACATTACAGTATTTGTTATTGTGAAACATAACCCAGGATTTCAAGTTTCAGCAGGAATTCATGACTATATTATCATTTTGTTGGAGCTATCTGAAATTCAAACAATAGTTTTCAAGTAGCATAAAATAGAGTTGGTTTTTTTCCCTAACTCACTTGGAAAATTCTATCTTCTTGTGTTTTTCCACTTGTTTCCTGAGAAAGGCAAACAGTCTATGATCCACTTCACAGCAGCTGTCACTCATTAGCAAAAGAGAAGTGACTCTAACACACTATCATTAACAGCATTGGCAGCAGGACACAGACTGTTATACCACTGTACCTAGCTTAATCTGAATCCTTGGAGCCACACATTTTTCTATTTGTTGTAGCAGATATATATAGAAGAAAAGTGGTGAAAAAGGTTTTTCCTCCACTTGTGCAAAATCATGCACACAGATAAGATCAACTGGGGGACTGGGAGTCAGGAAATACAACTTGATCTGGCAGAACTCCACTGTAGAGTCCATGGTGGAACTGAAAAAGAGGAAGACTAAGTGCTTCAACCTCCATGGAGCTCAGGAATCAACTTTAACCTAAATAAAAGCACTAGTTTTAAATTATCTTGGCAAGTTAGGCTGAGCAAATACTTCTAATAAAAATCCAGCTCTCTTTAAACCTCTGTTGGTTTTGGAAGAAGAAAAAGCAAAAGATTTAGATTAAGTCACAACATTCAAAACTGGACTCAACTGGTGTTTGCGCACCACTGCTGGCAAGACCGAAACGATATGTTACTATTGCACATGGTAACATTTACAATAATATTTGACTATTATCCTTCACTATTGCCAAGAGTAACAATTAAAGAATGTTTTTTAATAGATGAATTACTCTGATTAATCTGAGCTCCTTAAGGAAATGTATCATAATTTTGTTGATGACAAGATCCATATTTCTTCCAAGGCAAGTTCTTAACAAAGTAAGGGTGAGGAAGTTGTGGTTTTTTGGTTTTTTTGGTTTTTGGTTTTTTTTTTTTTTTTAAATTAACTAAAGAGAATCACAAGAAATAACCTGCCTTTCTTCCATGCATGCTGGGGAAGAAAGAAAAAAAAGAGGAGAAAAGGAGGGACAGACTTGCTCCTTTAGAAATGAGAACTGAAATGGTAAAAACAACAAAAACTTGGAAGAACCTCTCACTCAAAAGGTCAGCAAAAGCTGGTAGTTGAAAGTGGGTCAGCATGCCTTTTCAGTAGGATGTATTTCCAGGCTGCATGGCAACGTTGTCCCTCGCTATAGTCCTTTACAGTCTTTCTCTGTTGCGGAACACACAGAAGCAGCTCACAGATGTCATTACTGATTGCAAGATCTCCATATTTCTGTCTAACATTATGTCGTGGTTTCAGCCCAGCCGGTAACAAAGGACCACGCAGCTGCTCGCTCCTCCCACCCCCCTCCAGTGGGATGGGGAGGAGAATCAGAAAGGAGAAAAGAAAAAAAAACCGGAACCTCGAGAGTTGAGATAAGGACAATTTACTAGGACAACACAAAAAGAGAAGTTACAACAACGGTACTAATAAAAGAATATCCAAAACGAGAGATGCACAGTGCAACTGCTCACCACCCGGAACCCGACGCTCCGCCACTTCCCCCACCGAAAGTCGAGAGAGCTCCCCCCCCCAGCCCGCTCCCCATTTATATACTGAGCATGATGTCACATGGTATGGAATAGCTCCTTGGCTAGTTCAGGTCAGCTGCCCCGGCTGTGCCCCCTCCCAGGTTCCTGTGAAAATTAACTCTATCCCAGCTGAACCCAGGACACATTAATAAAAAGAAAGATTGCTTCATGAAAAGCACTTGAGCTAGCCAGTGATTTGCTAAAGTTATTTGTTTCATTTTCTGGCAAGTAAACAGCATTCATTAAATGTATGTCAATAGAATAAAGAAAGGAACGGGCAAGAATTTTTTATTGTTATTTTTTTGTTTTGTTTTGTCGTCAGCCAGCAGATATCTATACACAGGAATTTATTACTTGATAGTCTCAAAAAGAAAGATTGAATACTCATTTTAGAGTATTTTTCGTCTAGTCAGTTGTAAATATAATTTGTCACTAGATAAAGAGATCTATTTGGCTCAATTTGGCTTCAAAATCAGAGTTTTTTAAAATAATTAAGCAGCTAATTAACCAGTTATTTAGAAAAATACTAGAGAATATCTCTTTTTTTGAAGATACCAAAACTGTTGAACTGTTTCTGCTATGGCAGATTGGTATGCAAAGGCTCATTGTTCTGTTAATTGTTTGGTCAACAATAGAGCTTGCCACTGCGTTCATAAAAAGGGAACACTGCATTAATGCCAATTTGTTTCTGGGTTGAAAAAAACAAAATGAAACAGTGCAGTTTTAAGAAAAATGATCAAATCACCTGAACAATTCTTTATATGTAACTGAAGCTCCATATACTGTCAAAGAAAATTCTCTGGGGAAACAGACCATTCAGAGTGAAGGAATACTATTAATTTTCAGGGAGATTTTAGAGAACATCCTTCAGTCTTCTTGGCTCTAAAACATAGATAATAACACTTCACTACAGTGAAAAAAAATGCTACTGAAAGATAAATGAAAATCAAAACTCTAGCCACTTTTTTCCATTTCAAGACATTTCTAGGCCTGGTGGAGGTAGTCTTCCTACAGAAATTGAGAACAATATCTCATTTGCCAGGGAACAACAACAGACTAGCAGAGCTAAATCCCATCCATTTAGATTAGCCAAAGTATCACAGTTGGCTACTTTAGGAGAGAGAAGTGGCCTTTGAATATAATTTTTTAATTATAGTGTTAAAGTGTTTAATAAAACTGGTGATTATTCTTGTAAGCAGAGCATTACCAGTTCTGGGAATGATGAAGAGACAAGACTTTGTTCCTATGATTGGTCAGATATAAATTGCTGTAAGGTGACCAGTAACCAGGCACAAATTCAGAGACCAGTGAGAAAATCTGCACAACGGCATGTACATTTCCGAGAAAATAAGCAAGCTATCCATAAGCACCATGTTGCATATTTTAAATAATGATTTAAAATTATATTTTGAAAACATTGTTAGAAGCTGGTATAAGACTCCTGAAAATGGCAAACACTCAAGAACTGATATGTCAACCAAAGCTGTATATATATCAAAAGACCTTCCAATCTTACAGATTCTAGCTGGTATTTGCATATGGCACTAAGAGCCAATATCAAGTTCTACCCACCCCTACAGCCCATACACATGGTGCACAGAGCATGTAGAACATGGGCTTTTAGTTTGGCTATCAGTTTTGGGTTGTTTGGCTAGCTAACACCAAACACATGAAATTGCATCGATTTTACTTTGTAAGAGTGGAACAGACTGTATCCTATGCAAATTAGACTAATGATTTTTTGTGACTGAAAAACGAAGCTGGTATTTTCAGGAAGACAACTCTGCTGTCAGTAAGTGTCTTCTAGGTTCAACTTGTTGAGGAACATCGGCAAATTAAATCTCATGTGACTTGTTTCTCTCACTCTCTGGGGGGCTTTGTTGGCTTGAGGCAATGTTTCCTCACCAGGAATACCCCTAGGCCCATGTCCTCTGGTCACTCACTCCTCTTAGCAGGCCCACAGCTTCATTGCCAAACTATGACACAGAGCTATTTCTGCAGCTTTACATCACCCAGGGAATCCTGTTAAGCTACATTTTTCTTCCAAACACATTAGTCTTTGAAAAAGGCTCCAGCTCAGCAGTGTCACTCTCTAAACTACTGGTATAATGATAACATCAGAAAAACCTGTCAAGGACATCAAACTATTAGAGTATGTCCAGAGGAGGGCAACCAAGATGGTGAAAGGCTTTGAGGGTAAGACTTATGAGGAGCGGCTGAGGTCACTTGATTTGTTCAGCTTAGAGAAGAGAAGGCTGAGGGGTGACCTCATCGCAGTCTACAACTTCCTCAAGAGGGGCAGCAGAGGGGGAGGTGCTGATCTCCTCTCTCTGGTGACCAGTGATAGGACATGAGGAAATGGAAGCTGTGTCAGGGGAAGTTCAAATTGGACATTAGGAAAAGGTTCTTCACTGAGAGGGTGGTCAGTCACTGAAACAGGCTCCCCAGGGAAGTGGTCACGGCACCAAGCCTGTCAGAGTTCAAGGAGCGTCTGGATGACACACTTCGTCATATGGTTTAGTTTTAGGTAGTCCTGTGAGGAGCAGGGAGTTGGACTCGATGATCCTTATGGGTCCCTTCCAACTTGAGATATTCTGATTCTATGATCTAGAGTCATATTTGCCAGGCATTAAGCCACAGGATTTTAATATTGTGGGAATTACATTTATCAAGAAACAAGTATATAACATGCCATTTCCAAATGTGCGGCACACAAACCAGAATCTTGAGTAGGCAACTGAGAGCAAGAGTCTGGAAAAGCAAATACATTTTTGGAAAGACAATCCAACCATATCTTACATGTTCATGACAAAGTCTTCAACCTATGTGGCTATTTAAAGTCTGAGAGATACGTTGGCACTCACTCGCATAGCTAGGCATTAGTCTTATATTACGTGGACTGGTTAGATTCTTCTGAATACTTTTCACCTTGTAGCCCCTGCTTGGTAGTTGTTGGAACACAGGGTAGCATTCAGTTTAGCACCAGGAAAGCAGGCAAGCAAATGAGCTAAAATTATTAATTTTAATTAATAATTAATTAGCTAGTCTAACAGTGAGCAGAAGTGCCACCACGTCTCTCCCCAACATTGACAGAGTATGTGTGATAGGAAGAGGTGTCCCCCCTCAGGAATTTCACAACTGTGTTTAAATATCATAGAAATCAAAGAGTCAATACCATCACATTTATTGTTGCTTCTTACAGAGAGCATTGCTGTAGTTAAAGAAAATATTGGAGGTGGGATTTGGAAATGAAGAGAGTTGAGGACAAGGGGCATAAAATGAATTTTTTAGTGGAAAGTTTAAAATGATTGTGGCATTTTATTTTCTGGTCAATGCAAGCTTTCTAGATGTTTTTTGGTTCAGCTGGAAGCTATGAATAATGTTTTAAAATGTAATATTAAAATTGCATTAGGAATTTTTCAGTGTTTCATATTTTAAACCCAAAGAAATTGCCTGGTATCTGAATTCTGCTAGCCTTGAGTGAGACCTAAAAATTCTCCTTGGGATTTGGGGACGGTACCTGGAAAATATATTGGATTCTGCAGCCTAAACCATGATTGTTGGGTTGTTCTGGGTTTTTTTTTTTCTTTTTCCCCAGCACAAACTGAGATCTACCCAAATTCACTTTTGGTTGAAAGACATGTAAGATGAGGAATATATCTGTATAGTTCGAGAGATGGAGATGTACAAAGGAAGAGAGAGAATCTTTCAGAGAAGCTAGGGAGGTGTCACTTCTCCCAGCCTCAAACTCTTAATTGTCAAAGCTTCTCATTACTCACCGACTCTGCAACACTTTGTTACCTGCTGGCTCTAAACCGCAAAGAATGGAGTTGTGAATTTAAAATGGAGTCTAAGCAGAAATTTCAGGCTTATGTAGGGATACATAAAGAAAAGTAGATTGACATTTTGTGCCACAGTTGTTTGCTTTCCTATTGTGAGCCCAATTTACACCTGTTTTAAAATGCAAATTAAATGGTTCTAAAACAGGAATAACAGCAGACAAAAGGCTAAATTAGGCTTTAAATTTCTATTAGAATAGCACTCAGAATCATCACCAATCCATGATCAGCACAATAGACAAAACATTTTAAAAGATAGTGCCTCTGCTCAACAACTTAAGACCTGATGTCCATCTGTCCTAGATATAAAGATATGCACAATTACTATACTCTGCAGATCCTAGTATTCCAGACATTTCCAAGTGGATTGACAACACTAACAGTACACAGACCATGGGAATAATAACCTTTGACATTACTTTCTTTTAACAAGCCCAACTCAGACCTTTAGCAAAAGTCTGCAAAAGATTGGGTGGAGGAGAAATGGAGGAACAGAGTCTTCCCCTGTGAACACATAACCTCAGAATCTACCACTTAATATGAAATGTAGATTTCCATTTTGCAGTATTAAGAAAGAAAAACCAGGAATACTGAATTAAAAAGTGAATGACAAACCAATACAATTCTCCAAAGCAGAATGCTTTACATATAGATGCCATGGTTTAATCCCAGCCAGCAACTAAGCACCATGCAGCCACTCACTCCCCCCCCACCCAGTGGGATGGAGGAGAAAATCGGGAAAAGAAGTAAAACTCATGGGCAGAGATAAGAACGGTTTAATAGAACAGAAAAGAAGAAACTAATAATGATAATGATAACACTAATACAATGACAACAGCAATAATAAAAGGATTGGAATATATAAATGATGCACAGTGCAATTGCTCACCACCCGCCGATCAACGCCCAGTTAGTCCCCGAGCGGCGATTCCCTGCCCCCACTCCCCTCAGTTCCTATACTAGATGTGGCGTCACATGGTATGGAATACCCCGTTGGCCAGTTTGGGTCAGCTGCCCTGGCTGTGTCCCCTCCCAACTTCTTGTGCCCCTCCAGCCTTCTTGCTGGCTGGGCTTGAGAAGCTGAAAAATCCTTGACTTTAGTCTAAACACTACTTAGCAACAACTGAAAACATCAGTGTTATCAACATTCTTCTCATACTGAACTCAAAACATAGCACTATACCAGCTACTAGGAAGAAAGTTAACTCTGTCCCAGCTGAAACCAGGACAACAGACAATGTAGCCCACATTTCTCATTTACATCCATGACAAACTATGTAAACATCTTATGCAGGGGGGTAGTTCTGTCTTTTATAAAAACAACAAACACCTCCCTTTGGGAAGACCAAAGCTCTTTGTTGCTGTTGCGTTGTTATATTTCGTTTTCAGTGATTACAAAACTGGCAATTGTTTTAGTATCAGAGAGTGTCTACTTTAGTGAGACTGGGATTCAGCCCAGTTAGGCATTTAGAGCATCTTGGTAGGATCTAGAGCATCAAGGAGCCCATGCTCCCTGTTTAATAAATGGGAAAGATAACTGCCTCCATAGAACAATTCAGATCAGTTAGATGCCTGAAGTTGTGTATAACTGTATCACTATTTCCTTCTGGAAAAATCAGCTCATGCAAATCAATGGGATTGTTGCTATTAACTAAGTGGATGAAGAAATTAATCCACAGGGTCCATTAACAGTGTGTCGTGGTTTAACCCCGGCCAGCAACTAAGCACCACACAGCCGCTCACTCACTACCCCCCACCCAGTGGGATGGGGGAGAAAATCGGGAAAAGAAGTAAAACCCGTGGGTTGAGATAAGAATGGTTTAATAGAACAGAAAAGAAGAAACTAATAATGATAATGATAACACTAATACAATGACAATTGTAATAAAAGGATTGGAATATAGAAAACAAGTGAAGCACAATGCAATTGCTCACCACTTGCTGACCAATGCCCAGTTAGTTCCCGAGCAGTGATCCCTCCCCCAGGCCAACTCCCCCCAGTTTATATACTGGGCATGACGTCATATGGTATGGAATACCCCTTTGGCCACTTTGGGTCAGCTGTCCTGGCTGTGTCCCCTCCCAACTTCTTGTGCCCCTCCAGCCTTCTTGCTGGCTGGGGATGAGAAGCTGAAAAATCCTTGACTTTAGACTAAACATTACTTAGCAACAACTGAAAACATCAGTGTGTTATCAACATTCTTCTCATACTGAATCCAAGACATAACAATATACTAGCTACTAGAAAGAAAATTAATTCTATCCCAGCTGAAACCAGGATGCAGTGTTACTGGTCCAACTATCTGTGTCAACTTGGCTGATTGTTTGACTTCCTTTTGCCTCAGGTTACTGATCTGTATCTACTGTATAGAACTACCAGGATAGTGTGAAGTCTATTTACTTAATTAATATTTTCTGTGCTTTGGGATGAGTTTGGTATAATTTCAATTCTAAAAATTTGCAAATTATTAAATAATTTGCAGAACTTCATTACAACTGTATGCACATTTATATATAACCTTTCTCTGCCAAAATCCTGCTGAAGCCCTATACTCAGTCAGGAATTTGAGTGTAAATGTTCCTCTGGAGCACCAACGCCTCTGAACAAACACAGCCATTGTGCAAGAGGGAAGTTCTGCACTATGTGTCTGATACATCTAGCAGCACAGAAATGGTATCTTTGTTTCTCCTTCTAACCATCTGTCAGCATTTCCACTTACAGTTCCTTTAACTCATCTGTCATCATCTGTTCTGAGATGAAGCCTAGCATATAGGCTTTCACCAAAAGGTGTTTTTTTTATTTGATGGGATGAAATGACAAGTACATTTGGCTGCTTTTAAATCATTGGGGTATCCTAAATGTACCTCCAAGGGTAAACTTGCCCCTACTAAAGAAAATGTTTCTTTTTTATGTATTCTGCAATGCAGTCACACAATGGCTTGTTTTGATTAGAGAAAATTTGCAAGCTGTCATTTTCTGCAATGGATCTTTGTGCTTTTTGGGAAAATGCAACATAAAATGACTGTCATGGAGTTTCAAAATTATAGCTTCCATTACTGTAGATGAACCTTAGTCAACTTTGTTTCAGCAAACTTTGTTTCCTCTTTTAAATGCACATAATCCTTAGATTTATTCCATTCACATAAGTTGTCTCATTTTAAGCAATATAAATACATGTTTTTGTTATAAAATTGTTATATCTGTAGTAGAGGCTTTATGGTTTACATCCAAATCCTGCTGCAGAAACCCAAGAGAAGCAGCAGCTTGTCTGTCTTAGCAATCATCAGCTAGTAGTAGTCAGGTTTTCTGTTTTTATAGCAACCCTGCTCCTTCAGAGGCAGGGAGGTAAACCAGTCTTCCTGGTCACTCTGCTGAAGTGCACTGGTACTTCTGTGACACTGAAGAAAATATCCCCATATGCAGGGCACAACAGAATGCCATGTGCTCTGAAGACTACTATGGTTTACTCATACCTAAACAAGCTCTGAAAAGTAAATCGGATTCTGATTCAGGTCTTGCTGCAGGAAATGAAGAACTTGGCACGGCCATACTGGATACACACAGGCTCTCAGTGCTGACCGCTGACCGTGGGGTGGCTGAATCCCACCGACCTGTGCTTTGAGGCTGCTAACGCTTGTGAGAGAGGAAGGTATTTGGGTGGTACTTGCTGTCATTATTAGTAGAGTCTGATGACCCAAAACTGTCTTTTGCTTTTAGTCCTTATAGTCAACCAATGTCTATCTGCTTAATACACATTTTAAATACCTGAAGTAGATAATTACTGCCAGGATGTGAATGCAATAGTGATCTTGAATTTAATTTATGTCTTAAGGTGACGGTTTTTAGGGGTTAAGTGGATGCAAAGGCTCAAAGAAGGTGATATAGTGTCAGAACTGCATATAGAATCTATTCACAAAGCTACACTGGCTGCTGGAAGTTTAGCTTCTACTAGCTGTCCCACCAGTGGTCCTGGAAGATCTATATTTTATTTTATCAATGAATAAGAGCTTTCAGTCAGACAGAAAACTATAAAATACAGAGGGTTGATTTCTTTGTCAAATACATTGTCAGGTAAATCCACAGTTAGTATATTACTAGAGAAATTAATTGTACTGATACAAGTATCAGTAATTGACATAAACACAACTGGAAGCTTAATAAAGGCTATTTTTAAGTATTCTGTTTGCACTTTTCTAGTTATAGAAACCCCTCAATTTTTCATTGTGCACCTTTGTAACAGCCACTTTTATAACAAATTTATTGCACAACTTTCTGTCCTATATATTCTTCTCTGGTATGATGGTAAGATTAATAAAATAATTTTAATAACCTGCATTAATTTTTAATAATTTTTAATAACCTGGATTGAGGGGAATTATGTGGGGAGGAAGGACTGTGTTTGTTGTTGAAAGACTGAAAAATTTGGGGTTTGGTTCTGTATAAAATATGAATATGCAAATATTGTACTTAATTTAAAAAGCATGAGGGAGTGGATTTTACAACCAAGAGCAAAAAAGAATGTTCTTGCACAGTTGTGTTATTGGCTTGTAAAGCAGTTATGCATTTCAGAAATCACATCCTGTTATCATAGATTACTGGTCATAGGTTGGCAC
Organism: Harpia harpyja; assembly: GCF_026419915.1. Classification (NCBI taxonomy): domain Eukaryota; kingdom Metazoa; phylum Chordata; class Aves; order Accipitriformes; family Accipitridae; genus Harpia; species Harpia harpyja. Next base: position 36,253,898 of record NC_068968.1, read on the forward strand.
AAAACAGGGTAATTTGCGGTTAAGGATATGGCTGAAACAAGATGAATTCTCATTCAAGATCAATGTTCTCTCAGTTAAGACATGGCAAAACAAAATGAAAATAGTTTAAGCAGTGTGTCATTGTAGCATTTCTCCTTTTTTTTGTCCCTTAATTTTCTTTAAACAACTGGCTTTCCTATTTGTAATTAGAAGTATTTTGATATACTAAGCAAATGAAAGAAACTTAAAGTAATATACAGTTAGAGTTCTATATTTGCAAATAAACTATCAAATGTGAAATAAATATTGGTGTAGGTTGGGTTGAAGTAGTTATAGAATGAGAATAACTGGAGAGTCTTAAGAATTTTTCATTTTAATATATTTGAAATCCTTTAAAACTGAAACAAATATTGACTACGGTTCTATGAAATACTGAAATTCCTTTTGATAAGGAAAAGGAAGTAAATAAAAGAGTAGAAAGGGGAAGCTTTTCACTGCTGTTAAAACATAGATATTTTGGAGTCTCTTGTCAAGCACACAGTTGCCAGCACAGTACCTGGCATCAGATGACTACATATATGCATTTCCTAATCAGGTGTAAAAAAAATGGTCCCATTTGCTCTAACTATAGTGCTAGATACACTTGCACATGATCACCTCTCCTTGGTGAATGTGTGCACTAGTACAGTTGTGGAAACAAGCTCAGACTCACTTAAGTGCTTTGGTACAGATGACTATGTAACCATTCAAAACTTGCCAGAAAAATCTTTCTTTCTCTACACACATATGCATACACACACAGACACACAATTGAATTACAGAATAGAATAACAGAAAACAAATGCAAAAAAAACCAAAGAAAAATTTTGTAGTCCCATGTCTTCCCATCTTGCTAAGCAATATTTAAGAGAATCAAAGCATAAGGGGCATTTCAGACTCTTATTTTGTATTTCTCATTCTGGATGAGACTGTAGCAAGATCCTAAGGTAGCGTAAATTGACAAGTCATAATAATTTACATATCAAACAGCTGAGTCTAGTTTAGAACAGCCACATATTCCTGGTTTGAAAAACTAAAGGTATTGCAGTTTGTCTTGCCTACTGATTTAGTATTTGATATCTGTTATCAATTATCACAGATACCAGGAAATATTTGTATTTCCAATGCTGCTTTTATGGTATAGAAAATTAAAGGCCAAAAAATATAGTGGAGAGAAAATATCCTGCAGTGCTTTTTGTCAAATGAGCAGAATATCAAGGGAAGCTTAGCATCTAAACTATTGATGAGACATCTTGATGACAGGAAATGAAAACTGCAGCATAACAAATTTAGCTGCACTGAGGTGCTGGAAATGCTGTTTTCAGTGTTTGGGCACAGTTTTCCTGGAGTCTGCATGATTTTGTGTTATGATTTATCAATACCAGAAATTCATATTTATCTTAGTCAAGTGGATTATATATTCTGTCTTTAGATTTGTGGCTTTACATCCTCTTTGTATATAAATAAGGAAGCTATTGAATTTTCAGTAGCAGTTTGAGACAAAAACAAAGGGATTATGAAAAAGCTGGGGAAGTCTATCCAGTAGCTGAGCAGTCCTTGATTTCATGCTGAGCTAATAGAGGTACTGCTCTAGGTATAAATAAATGGACTTTAGCCCCTAGAAATGTTATTTTCTTTAATGATAGGAAGAGTAAAGAGATTAGCAAAAAAGTGATATTTACTTTGTGTTCCAGAAGGCAAGTTTTTCTCTGAAAGTTTTACTGCATCTGTAAAGCTGTGTATGCATACAATTTTGCAGAAATAGGAATGGGTCAGTTTGCATTGCTGCATGAGTGGAGGGAGGATTCAAGGACGGTTCTGCCCATGGATACCTTCAGCACCAGGAGATCAAAGTTTGCAGCTCTTGAGCTCAACAAGAGCAAAGAGACTGTCCCTTAACCACCAATTTATGTTATGCCAAACTCATATTCCCCTTCCATCTCTGAAAGGCAAATATCTTCTTACAGAACAGCACTACACCCCCTCAGAAGCAGACAGAATGATTATTAACTAAAACATTAAATATCAGAGCAATGGATGTAGTGTAAGAATAGATGAGTGACTGCACAGATAAATATGCTTTGATCAGAAGATGTTGTTTTTGCAAGAAGATGTCTATGACCAGGGAGTTTTCCATCACGAGGACCCTCTTCACAGTATGAACATTTTTCTCCATTTAAGCCTTCCTTGCCCTTCTTCTGCATGCCCTCATCCACATGTAAAAATAGAAAGTCTCTTTCCCCATCCATTTGTTCATGGAATACATTAAAGAGAATTCAGAAATCTGAAGAAGGGTTGAATTTCATTATCTTCATATACTCTAGTCCTTTTGTTTCATTTCTGAAAACAATACCTGCCTTATTTGGCAGAGGTGCTGCATTTAGTTCTCTCCAAATGAACATTTCCATGCTATGTGCACTTGAGTTTGGGGCTGAAGGGGAAGGAGATGGAAAGAGAACAATTTCATTACACAGATGTTATGCCTTGCAGGAATTTCCTTTAAAGAACCCTCTTCAGTTGGCAGTTTCAGACAGCATTAGATATTGCCATATTTGGAAAATGGAATCCTTAAGTACCAAGTATTTTTATGCTTTGAACTGTTATTTGACAAAGTTGGGTGGTTTTTTTCTTTTGGTGGAGTCCTCTGAATTCTGGTTTTGCAATGAATAGAGGTTGCTTTCATAAAAACCCTCTGCAAAGTGCAGTTGGAAAGACTTATACCATGCCTTGTCACATTAAGTATTAAAATAACATTTATGTTTTTCTGAGGGTTTTCTGGTAACACTGTCTGTGGTAGCAAGATAAACTGATTTATTAATACAGTATTATTTGTGATCTAAACTCCACCCTCCAGAAGCTTTTTTCTTTCACCTCCTCCCCTCAGGATTTTACCAAGGGCACAGATTTGTCACAATAAAACCACATGGTTATGGTGAGCAGCTCTTCATAATTTATCAAAATTCATTTGCAAGCTTCTGTTTTGATTGAACAGCAACCAAAACCACATAGCTGATTTGAAGACCAGTAAGTAAAACTTTGAGTCTGTTTTATAAGGCTGTTTATTACTAATCCCTTTACAAACTAGACATTTTTACTGAACTTGATCTTTAAACAGAAATTCAAAGCAGTTATCTTTTTACCCTTTGTGAGCTGCTGGAATACTTGAGACAGCTGCATCAAGTACTCAAAATTACCAAGAAGTTAAAGATTATGGGACTGGAGCAAATGTTGGAAATACCTCATCTTGTCTGGGAGTTTTACATTTGAAAGTTCAATCCTTCTTTCACATGCATGTAAGGAAAGATGATGCTTTAAAGACTTCTGCTTCTTTGAGTAAAAGGCATTCAGGCATTAAGTTAAACTGCTAAGCATTAAATTTCTTGCAAGGGGACAGTTGTTGTCTCTCCATAGAATGGCAGGCAGGTAGAAGTAAGGTTGGACCATCCAGGAATGAGCATCAGCAGGATGCTATCTTCCAGGCATGAATGCTCAGTACCACTGCATGCTGGTGAAGGGTCTGGAGAACAAGTCCTATGAGGAGCGGCTGAGGAACTGGGGTTGTTTAGTCTGGAGAAAAGGAGGCTCATGGGACACCTTATCACTCTCTACAGCTATCTGAAAGGAGGTTGTAGTGAGGTGGGTGTTGGTCTCTTTTTCCCTAGTAACAAGTGATAGGACAAGAGGAAATGGCCTCAAGTTGCACCAGGGAAGGTTTAGATTGGATATTAGGAAAAATTTCTTCACCGAAAGGGTTGTCAAGCATTGGAACAGGCTGCTCAGGGAAGTGGTTGAGTCACCATCCCTGGAGGTATTCAAAAGATGTGTAGACATGGCGCTTAGGGACATGGTTTAGTGGTGGACTTGGCAGTGTTAGGTTTACGGTTGGACTTGGTGATCTTAAAGGTCTTTTCCAACCTAAATGATTCTATGATTCTATTCTATGTGTAATGCATGCAGTAGGTAATATCAGAGGTCAGCAGCCATGCTACAGCTCTCTCCAGCAATAACTTCACTGACCTTCATCTGCAGAAGTGCAAAGGAGGTAGAGAAAGGAGCCTTTCAGATACATGTGCTGCATGAAAACCAGATTACCTTTAAAGCCCTGGACTTCAAATACCATAACTTTTTACCCTCCTCATGCAGAAAACTTTAGGGAGATGATGGATCTAGCTGGCTGGCTGGCTGGCTAGTGGGGAATATGCTGCATATAAGAGTAGGAGAGCATCTACATGCTACACTCAGGAAAGTAATGAGCATACAGAAGTTATAAAGACAGTCTGTTCCTTTGTAAATCCAGTGTCTCAGTTGCCTTCAATATTTCTATGTGTGTGTGTGTGTATTTGGTATTTGAGTGACAGAAATAACTCTTTGTATTAGGTTTGCATGGCAAGGTTTTGGTAGCTGGGGGCTACAGGGATGGCTTCTGTGAGAAGCTGCTAGAAGCTTCCCCTATGTCCGATAGAGCCAGTGCCAGCCAGATCCAAGACAGACCCACCGATGGCCAAGGTCGAGCCAATCAGCGATGGTGGTAGAGCCTCCGTGATAACATATTTAAAAAGGGGAAAAAAGTTGCTGCGCAACAGAAACTGAAGCCCGAGAGGAGTGAGAATATGTGAGAGAAACAACCCTGCAGACACCAAGGTCAGTGAAGAAGGAGGGGGAGGAGATGCTCCAGGCACCAGAGCAGAGATTCCCCTGCAGCCTGTGGTGGAGACCATGGTGAGGCAGGTTATCCCCCTGCAGCCCATGGAGGTTAATGGTGGAGTATATATCCACCTGCAGCCCATGGAGGACCCCATGCCAGAGCAGGTGGATGCCTGAAGGAAGCTGTGACCCCGTGGGAAGCCCGTGCTGGAGCAGGTTTTCTGGCAGGACTTGTGACCCTGCAGAGGACCCACGCTGGAGCAGTCTGTTCCTGAAGGACTGCACCCCATGGAAGAAACCCATGCTGGAGCAGTTAATGAAGAACTGCAGCCCAGGGGAAGGGCTCACGTTGGAGAAGTTCGTGAAGGACTGTCTCCCGTGGGAGGGACCCCACGCTGGAGCAGGGGAAGAGTGTGAGGAGTCCTCCCCCTGAGGAGGAAGGAGCGGCAGAGACAACATGTGATGAACTGACCACAACCCCCATTCCCCATCCCCCTGTGCTGCTCAGGGGGTGTTAGGTAGAGAATTCGGGAGTGGAGTTGAGACCGGGAAGAAGGGAGGGGTGGAGGGAAGGTGTTCTGAGATTTGGTTTTATTTCTCACTACCCTACTCTGGTCGATTGGTAATAAATTAAATTAATTTTCCCCAAGCTGAGTCTGTTTTGCCCGTGATGGTAATTGGTGAGTGATCTCTCCCTGTCCTTATCTCGACCCACAAGCCTTTTGTTATATTTTCTCTCCCATGCCCAGCTGAGGAGGGGAGTGATAGAGCGGCTTTGGTGGGCACCTGGTGTCCAGCAATGGTCAACCCACCACACTCTTCTATGGTTCTTTACACCTTTTAACATTACATTATATAAGTGGACCAGGCTGAATCTGGACAAAGGGCAATCTGAGGCAATTGTACTCCCTGGCATTCTGCAGTTCTGGTCCACCCTCCTCATGGTAAGGTGATATTATTCATGCTGGTCATTAGCTGCTTCTGTAATAAAGTAGTGAACAGATTCAGTGAACAAATTAGATATATGTTCCTGGTGAAGAGATTTTTGAGCTTTGAACCAAAGCAAATAAGATGTAGGGAAAAAAAGCAGTTGCTGTTAGCATATGAATCTCTGGAATTATTCTATGATTAAAGTTTTTATCAAGATTACAAGTTTTTTTACATGGTTTCATCCTATAATTGCATTCTGCTTGTACCTTGCAGTGAGCCACCTCTATGGATTTGGACTGATGGATGCTGAAGCAATGGTGATAGAAGCAGAAAAGTGGACAACAGTTCCTCCACAGCATGTGTGTGTGGAGAACACGGATCGGCAAATCAAGTAATACCTGCTGCCAAAACTCTTGCTGGCATAAACTTATGGAAAGAAGTTGGATATAATATACCCCTCCCTTGCATCGTGTTTAATGGGTGATTTTGAAAGCTACACTGGGGATCTCTCTCACCTTCAGATATGTCAGATCATTTGCCTGTAAAGTTTGTTCCCTGCAGTTCTTGGAATGGAATTTAAAGCATGTCCCAAAACCTGAAGGTATAAAACAAGTCAGGCTGGATGTTAATTGATACTGGCATAGATGATGCTCTGAAGAACAAGAATGTCTAGTTGAGTGCACTGCAGTCATCTTTGTAAGATGAGTACAAACTCAATAGTCCAGTGTCTAACAGACAAATATTCTTTTCATTAAAATCTTATCATATTATCACTCTGAAACAGTCTCAGGAGAGTCTGTCTCAGAGGCTAAGACTAAACTAGTTTTGCTTGCTAGGATAGGGTCTCTATAGAGCCAGGCTTAAGAGTAGTATTCTGTACATGCACTCTGTGGATACAGAGAGAGCATCAGTCATAAGGCACATTTCCAAAGCCTTAAAATCATTGAGGAAAGTTTTTATTTGATAGATATACTTGACAGTCTAGGTCCATAACTGGTATAGTCTGCAAGAAAGCCATGCCAATTTAAACCATCTGAGTCCTATACTGTTTGGCCACTGTTTGCTACAGTTAATATGTAATACTTGCTATCACATAAGTAAGGACTATGGCTATGCCAGGCATTTCCTGGTACTTAATGACCAGCTGTCATCCCATGACAATCCCAGCTGGCCACTAATCCACAAAAGATGCTCTGTCCCAAAGTTTTATTCCTATTACAGGTCTTCACTGACCTCTTTTAGCATGTGTACATGTCAGTATAGCCCTTAATAGAAAGCCCAGTAATTGCCAGTGACTGCAGTAAAGTTACACTATGGTGATAGTTTCAGCCAGGAAATAAGTGTTAAAACTAAGGGTTATAGGCTACTGATTTCTCAGAAATTATTGTCCAACACTGACAGTCACTACTAAGAAAAAGTGATTTAGTTGTCAGGAACAAGCAAGAAACATTGATGTTGTTTTTATATGCTTATATTATAGAACTATACGGCCTGACAGTGTTGTCCGTTCAATTTACAAAGCCACCGGCTGTTCAGATAATTCCAACCACCATGTGATCTACTTGGAGCACGTGGTTGTACGCATCACTATTACTCACCCTCGACGTGGAGACTTGTCAATTTACCTAACCTCTCCTTCTGGAACTAGGTCACAGCTCTTGGCCAACAGGTATAGTATGACAACACAACTTTGCAACCCAGTCAGCACGCAGAGCCTGCACTGAGATTGCAGCATCATCAAAGAGCAGTCAAGTCATTACAGTAGGTTTTGCTGAAAGACACAAGTTCTTGATTATTTTTTCTGAGAGAGATGGGGGAAATGAAGAACAAACAAATGAACTGAAAGATGGCAATCTCTGTCTTTATCAGTAGAAGAATAGGCTGTAAAGCTGTTGAAGATCATCATCTTTAAAACTAAGATTAGTCAATTTTGATAGTCTTTTGTGGCTCACCAATTATTAGATGGCTGGGAAGTGCAAGAAAAATAACAGGCTGAGTGTTACAGAAGGAAACTGAAGCTGAATGGAAATATGTTTTTACATATTATTGACACTTATTTTTCATTCCCTTCCTTTCTTATGCCTTTGCCTACTAGTAATAAAATAGACAGAATAGTAATCTTCTCTTACTATTTTCTTTAAGTTTTCAGAATATGGTTATGACTCCTGATGTTACTAATCTGCATATCCTTTTTTTCCCCTTTTGTAGTAGTATGTAGTATGTTCGAGCCATGAAAGGCTCTTGGTAGGAGAATGCTGAGAAGTTGCACTAGCACTTTAAAATGAATGGGTCCATCTATAAACAGCCTATTAAAATTTTTAAAAAGTCAGCAATTTCCTTCATCCCATAGATCTACAATGGATACTTGCTGTTGGATGTCAGGCCCCTCTAACATTAGCTACTAAGAAAGATCCATCCTCCATCCTTTTTTTTCATCCTGTCACCTCTACAGTATGTTCTTGGAGAAACTGTGAGACTGCATCAAGTAGTTTCTTTTTTTCCAGATTGAACTCAAACAATTATATCTTTATCCAATGCAGCATTTCCAACATTTGTGCAATTTCAGTCCCTAGAGATGAGGTACATCATTAGCATTTGTCCTCAACAAACTGAAAGGCTGCCCAGTGGTATTTCTATTTCCTTGGTCTACTATGAGAAATTTTCTTTTAAGAAACCATCGGCATTCCTTCCTAGATACATAATGCTAAATCAGCAATCAAGAGTACTGCTCTCTACCACAGATCATTAAAGCACTAAGAAAGCCCAGAGGCCTCCTCAAACTCCATCCCATTTCCAACTGTGCAAATAAGTTACAATGATAAATGCTTCCATACTTCTCCAGCTGGCTAGAAAATTCTTCCTGACAGGACCATAGTATAATAAGGAATATTTTTGCCTTGGTGACTAGCAGTTTAGATGACTGCAGCTCTGCTGGACACAGAGCATGGCTCCCATACAAAAGTTGACATTAGTGCAATGTGTCTCAGAAGGAGCAAGAGCTGCCACACATCACATCTATGTTGTGAGAACTTTTCTGCCTTCCCATTCAAGTCTTCACAAAAGTTTATATCCCTAGTCCTATTCCTCAAACCTTTTAATGAATTGGGAGTGGCTCGCTTTCCAGACTGTCTCATTGTCTACATTTCCCCAGTCAGATTTGCTGAAAAAAGCACATCAAATGGAAAGAAAGTTGTTATGGAGGTTTTGGCCCCATTAGGGTATCTCCTGTGTTTCATTACTGGTGTTGTCAGTGCCTTGCAGACAAAACACACATGCACACACATCTATCTCCCTGCTACACTGAACAAAGAACTTACCCTTTGCCAACCAGTGCAGAGGGCAGACTTCTACCCTCTGAACAGTTACGAATCAGGCTTTTGTTTTCCATTTGAAGGAATCCTTTGTTAGCTTTCTGTTCTGTTTTTATGCCACAGTTCTTCCATACTTCAAAATGAAAAAATCTAAAAGTCCTCCAACTAGGTATCCAAACAAAACAAGCTTGTGTAAACCCAGTGGTCTTAACACAGTTAACTCTTGGCTCTAGCCTTTCATGTCTTGCAGTTGACTCATAGCAAGTGGGAAATAAAGACATTCTAGTATTCACAGTTCACCTCTGGTGGTGACTGGTATGTGGAAAAAGTACAAAGCTTAATTCAGTCAGTCTCTTTGTACCCCCTGCTCCTTAAAAAATAATTGTTTTCTGTGCCTGTGGTAGAGAGAGAAAAAGTAAGTGTGTGTATTGAAATATGGTGGTGTTCAGCTGCTTCTTATCCTATACTATCAGAACGCTAGCGTGAAAACAAAGAAACCTGAAAGGCCCTTTAATGTTTTGCCATTTTGCAAAAGCAAATTATTCGTGAAAGAGCAAATATTCATACGTTCACGTCAGAAATTCCTTCCCCAAGCAAGCTTCAGAGATATACTGACTTGTCAGTCACATTTGGCTGACACCAACTCACAGCTCTGGGGTACTAATATTAAGCAATAAATGTATTTTGCAAAATCTAGGTCTGAAATACACTAGAGCTTTCACAAAGCCCTTTCTTAGGGTAAAGTGATGTATGTGGACACAACACTTTTCAAAATGATATTTCAAGACTTGTTTTATTTGGATTTTATTTTTCTTACAGTTTAGTTGTCTTACAGTTAGTATACTGAGTGTTGTTGGGTGTATATGCTTTAGCATCATGTTATGAAAACTGGGGTAGGAGTATTGTTATTCACTAACATGAAAATTTCTTTAGTTTTGAGGCATTTGATTTTTAAAGTATTAATCATGAGGGCATCAGAATAAAGTCATTCAAGTGCAAGTAGCATGCAGGGATGCCTTGGCAGCAAATGGTTTGGGTTTTTTTCTATAGGCAAAGGTTCCAGAGGCTGCTGTACATTGCTACTACCTGAGACACTTTTCTCAGACATACAAGAGCTTTTAATGCACATGTACACAATTAATAGCAGCAATACCAGCTGTTTTTACTGAAACTAGGGAAAACCTCATCGCTTTACCATTACTCATCCGAGTTTAATTCTAAACAGTTTGCTGGTAAAATGTCTTAAAGTGCAAAAGGTATATTTTACACATGTGCACTTTTCTATCAATTCTGGAAAGAAGAGTCACTGTGTAGTTTCTGGTTCATTGACAGTAGGTTCTCCAGGCAATACCTGGCCTTTTCTGCATATTTTGTTCTTAATGTTGGCATCCCCTAAAATGACTTCAGCAAGAAAACTTGTTAATTATAGGTGATGTGGATTCCTTTGCAACCATTTGGTGGATTACACTGTCACTGCCTTGAGCCTCACATGTTCTTTAAAAACTGCATTACAGGGAACATATGCTTTGTTGTTTAGAAAGTACTAAACATGATTACATTGTATATACTGCAACAGAAGAAAATACAGGCATGGAAAGTGCTGGTTGGTGTGGGGATGAGGATTAATTGTTCAAATGATTACAGTTAAGTCCAAAGGGGAACAGCATGCCCTTTTTAAAAACAATTGGCCACTGAATTTGGCAGCATATGTTTCTGAGTATTTTTGAGACATACCACGATCTCTTCTAAAAGACACTCAATACAGGGGGCCATTGAGGAACAGCTAAATAGAAAGAGAATAGAAGCCACAAGATTGGGGCTGGTTTGTCTTCCGCAAAAGTCACAGCTTGTTTAAATCTTGCTCTTTAAATTTAAATCAGCTGCTGCCATTCAAACTGCATAACTGAATTCTTTTTAACCATGGGGTGGCAAGTTTCCAGGCCACTAGGTTCCTACGCTTACATAGCACTGACATTAATAATACCTTTGTTCAGCAACAAAAGGAAATATTTTCAATACCATATTTTTCCTATAATGAAACCTTCAATAATCAGTAAATTTTAATAATACCCTCCTCTGCAGAAAACTCTTAGACCAAAACTGAGGTATTCTCATCTGATCTCACTTGCAAGATCACTTCATAAAAATTCTTGATTATCAGAAGTAGAGGAAACCTTTTCTTTATAGGAGGTGTCCTGGTTTCAGCTGGGATAGAGTTAATTGTCTTCCTAGTAGCTGGTACAGTGCTATGTTTTGAGTTCAGTATGCAAAGAATGTTGATAACACTGATGTTTTCAGTTGTTGCTCAGTAGTGTTTAGACTAATGTCAAGGATTTTTCAGCTTCTCATGCCCAGCCAGCAAGAAGGCTGGAGGGGCACAAGAAGTTGGCACAGGACACAGCCAGGGCACCTGACCCAAAGTGGCCAAAGGAATATTCCATACCATGTGACATCATGTCTAGTATATAAACTGGGGGGAGTGGGGGTGGGGGGATTGCCTCTCGGGGACTAACTGGGTGTCGGTGGGCGGGCAATTGCACTGTGCATCACTTGCATATTCCAATCCTTTTATTATTACAATTGTCATTGTATTATTGTTATTATTATCATTATTAGTTTCTTCCTTTCTGTTCTATTAAACTGTTCTTATCTCAATCCACGAGTTTTACCTTTTTCCTTCTGATTCTCTCCCCCATCCCACTGAGGGGGGGGAGGAGTGAGTGAGTGAGCAGCTGCATGGTGCTTAGTTGCTGTCTGGGGTTAAACCATGGCAGGAGATCATTTGAATTTCTGGACCAGTCCATCTTATATCTTTGTTGCAGTTTACACATTAGACTCCAATAACAAAAACAACATTTTAGGGGTAAAAAGAAAAGGATAGGGTCAACTTTCGTGCTGAGTCTGTGTTTCAAATAGCTGTGAAAATTACCCTATGGTGACATTATTAAATCCAGGATGATTAAAAAATAATCCTTTGGTTATGCTATGTCCACAGGATGAAGCAGTTCTTGGGAAAACTTTCTCCCAACTCTAACTTGCTATGTTTCATTTAATTTGTTGATTGCCTATGTCTTTTATTTTTCTGAATAGACACTCAGTACCCTTCTATCACCCATTCTTTGAACTGCAATTGCAATGTCGATATCTCAAGAAGGATTTGAGTACTTCTTTTGTTATATCCTGTCAGTATTAGCAATAGATATGGTGAGGAGCTCTGGGAATACTGGAGACACAACATTAAAAATACCCAACCAGTAAACAATTTTTTTTATCTCAAAGAGGAAAAAGTTACTGCTGATTTTATCAGCTCAGCAAGAAAGACTAACTGGGTTTATATACAAGAGTGTAAATGAATGCAAGGGACCTCCATCTAGTTCATCATGGAAGATGTTCAAAGATAAATGTGGAAAAAGAATGAAGTGCAATATATATGAGATCTAGAATGACACATGCCTTTCTTTGAGGACTGAAACTAGTAAAGAATTAATCAGAGAGATCTGCAGGGTAGGCAGGTATTGGATTTTAAAATTCAGAACTTTAAGTTCAATTTTAGTGGAAAATTAGCATCCATAATTAAAAGTTTTAAATAATTGTCAATAGTAGAAGTGTGAATAAAGACAAATGGATGAAGACAAATTTAGGATCCAGCTAAATGTCTCAGATTATGGGTTTTGTACTGAACCAAAAAGAAAGAGAGGAGCTGTGTAAGACAGACTAGAGGAAGAACACTTAGGATTTTGCTTCCTGTAGATAGGTTTGCCCCAGCTACTGTGGCGAGGATGTGTTGTGTTAAAGTGTAATGAAGTTTGGCAGAAAATAAACCCCCTTGCATTCCAGCTTGTCCTCAGATATCAGAGGGGCTGGGGGCGGCTAGGCTTAGATTCTGAATGATGTCCAATTCAGCACTATAAGTCCGGTCACATTCAATATGTTGAACTCTCACGATTACAAATGCACTAATAATGCACTGTACTATCAATTTAGCCGCATTCAACACAATTGCCAGACTTAGGGAGTTTGATCGCATTCAACAAACTATCACGGCTAGATTAATGAACAGTACAGTTTATTAAAGCAACAGGAGTACAGGTTCTTTTGGATTGCCGGTGATAAATACACTGTCTGCAAAGCACGTGCAAATAATAATACAGTCGACTACAAGCACACTAAATTATGGAAAAACTCTATAGAGATTTCTAAGTTTCCCAGGGAAGCACTCAGTATAACCGAGGGTTCGAATCTCACCCAATAGGCATCCCTATGCGGGGGAAGAGAGGTTCAGCCCGTCAGCTGATCCCAGAAGTCAGCAATGTCCTCCTGACTTGTCTATGATGGTGTCTTCCCTAGCATTCCTCCTCTCTTAAGCCCTTTTATATTTTCTTATTTTTAGGTGGAGCTTGAGTGACTCTAGTCATACATACCTTTATTATGATTGGTGTAAAATCTCCTCGCTTTACTTTTAAAGGTATATATTAGAGAAAATTCAGAGCGCATGCTCAGTGAGGGGTGGTCGCACTTTGGAGGCAGGTAGCTTTTGGGATGGAGGTGTGTTTTGGTATTATAATGAGATTATAATGAGGAAAGTTCACCCAGAGAACATGATTTAGCATGTCACTACTCCAGAACTGGGCACTTATGATATAAATCAGAAGTAAAGCCATAGCGTTGACAGAACCCCATTGTTTCACCTCCTTGCTTCAGTGGATTCAATGCAGGGACCTTCCATTCTTGTTCCAGTAGTTCCAGTTCCCTCTCCCTGAGGTGATATCGCAGAGCCTGGCCACGGTGTCTCCACTCCGCTCCACCCTCCATGTTGTTTCTCTTAGAGTCCGCACACCAAGCTCCCCTGGTGTTGCTAACATCTAAGGTTGCAGGTTATGTTGCTTAGGGAATTATTATGGAACAGTTTTCTTGCATATCCACTGCATTCCACCCTGGAGGTTTACCTTCCCTTAAGAGGGGAACATATCAATAAGTCACCTCCAGCAATCATTCCACAGGATGAATGGGTCTTTTCCTAGCCTTATAAAAACCAGGCCCAGCTCAATCTTAGTATAACACCACTTATTACACTGAGTTTCAGCTGGAATAAATTGAATTGTGTGATGAACACTCAGTCTCCTCTACTGCCCTTACCCTAATCAGAGAACCCTTTTCAGACCTACATGACTGATGGACAAGGAAAGTCTGTATATGTGGCACCATGTTCATTCATGCTCTTGCATTAGAATTTCTACCTGTTTAGAGTGAGGTTTCTGAAGATTTACTGCAAATTCAATAGGAAAACACACAGCTTTTAAGAAGACAACTATTAGCATCAGCCACACAGCTGGCTGACCAGTGCAGTATGTGGAACTCAGCAGCCTGACATGTCTTTAGGTGATGACGGAGCATTTCATGCTTATATGTATATAAGCATGTATATAAGCATGGTCATAAAAATTATCAGATTATTCTAAGCATCTTGTTAAACTATTTTAATCTATAAGAACCTGTAATAGTCAACTAACAATTCATGAGACCATAATTTACTAGTCCATGACAAGCTAAGTGTATCCTTGATATGAAGTTTGACATGATATCAATCTGACAAATATCAAAATCAATTAACCATCTGGACTGGCTCTATAATCCTTAAAAAGATCCTATTCTGTATGTATTTCTTTCTGAATAAGGAAAAGTACACCTGAACTTTTTGGTAACTATTTTGATTGTTTCATCCTTTCACTCAACACCACTGAAAGGGAAATCCAGGTTCTTTGATTTGAGAGTGCATAAGCAGAGCAACATAAAAATACTTGGATTGTTAAGTATATAAAACATATGCATACAGATAGCCTCAGAGTCAGTATCTTTCTACTTTTTTTTCTTAACAGTTCTTTTGATCAGTGCTGTTCTCAGCACTGGTAAGACCACACCTGGAGTCCAGTTTGGGGCTCCCCAGTACAAGAGAGACATGCACATACTGGAGAGAGTCCAGTGAAGGGCCACTAAGATGGTTAAGGGACTGGAACATCTCTCATATGAGGCAAAGCTGAGAGAGCTGACACTGTTCAGCCTAGAGAAGAGAAGGCTTGGGGGGATCTCATCAATGTATATAAATATCTGAAGGGAGGGTGTAAAGAAGACAGAGCCAGGATCTTTTCAGTGGTGCCCAGCGACAGGACAAGAGGCAATTGGCACAAAGTGAAACACAGGAGGTTCCATGTGAACATCAGGAAACACTTTTTCACTGTGAGGATGACTGAGCACTGGAACAGGTTGCCCAGAGAGGTTGTGGAGTCTCCATCCTTGGAGATATTCAAAAGCTGTCTGGACATGGTCCTGGGCAACCTGCTCTAGGTGGCCCTGCTTGAGGAGAGGGGTTGGACAAGATGGCCTCTAGAGGCCCCTTCCAACCTCTGTGATTCTGTGATTCGTCTATAGCTTTTTGATTCATTTATAGAATCATTTGTAGAAATTCAATTAATACATTTAAAAATTCCAATTTAAACCTTACTTGATAAAATTCAAATCCTTCCCAAAGAAGTTTAGGGAAGTGTTCATTCCAAATACTAGTCCTTTTTCTGGGAAATAATCTTACTAGGTTTTCCTGCACCTCCAGGGATGGAAATATGAAAGCTTACAGTTTCAGCCATAGCATGTTTTAGGTAGAGGTGTTTTCATATATCCAAGAACAAGACATAAGGGATTTTTGGTTTTTTCCTCCCAAAATGACTTAAAAGAATGATGCAAGGTTAAAATAGAAATCTATCAGCATTTTAAAATACCAAAACATAACATATAAATACCTTTAAACACAAAATAATATTGGAAATATGGAAAATAATATGGGACTAATTGCAGTAAAAATAAGCAGTAACTAGTGTTTCTATGTATGTGAATGGAAGCCCAATGAATATAGAAATTAAAATATAATTGCATGGTACTTATATAATACCATATAATTTAGCTGCCATAATGGCAATTAGGAATATTGCTGCTTTGACTGACAGTGTGTTTAAAAAGTAATAAATACATTAGTTATCAGCGAAACACTGTATGACAATTTGACTAACTCTCTTGGAAATAACCTGCATAATGACTTAAATTGGACATACTCACATGCAAACTTTGGGTAATAACTAGGTAGATAATTTCTACCCTTTCAGTAAATGATGTGTCAAATTATGTGTCCTGTATCTGTCATGTTTTTGTGAAATTTGTTGTATTCAAACAACTGATTTAACAGTGATATGAAACAGGCCAACTCTGGTGGCATAATTCTATATTTAGAACTGCATCAGAAGAAAATCTCATCCAATTATCAGTTAAAATCCATCCTAATTTTAAATATATATGAATATTTTATTTTAATGTTATCAACACTAATAAATATGAGTAATACAGGCATTCATAGAGAATGGAAAATGGTTACACAAATGAGAGAGCAAAAAATCAACTGTGGGCTGAATCCTGTAAGTGTTCCGTGCATTCAGGTCCTACTGAGGAGAGTTGTGGATATATAGACCCATCCAATACTTGGCCCCATGCCTCTGACCAGTTTTCAGCAAGAATGGCATTTTATCGTCATTCTATGTGAACATTTTAACCAGAACTTGGCACATATTCACATTGCTACAAAAGTATCCTGCTTTCCCAATGTTTTCCCACTGAACTTCATAACCTTTTGAGAATAAAGAAAGATTGAAATGTGCTTAGAAAATAACAGTAAAGAATCAAGTGAGTATAAAATGTATTTTTAAGATTGATTAGAGTATTTTGTAGTCAAACACTAGATTTCTCTCAATTTAATGGAAAAGTATTATAAATCCATTGGATTTTCTACTGTACAGATAATTTTTTAAGAAAAATATTTAAGTATAGCTGTCACCAGTGGAATAAAAAGCAAATTAAAATGGTGATAAATGTAGTAGTTCTCATTCTGCTTTGTGTGAGAGAGGGAGATCTTTGTGTGTGTGTGTATATCTATCTATCTATCTATCTATCTATCTATCTATCTATCTATCTATCTTTAAAGCTGAGCTGTGCCATTTTAGTAGAGGTAAGTAAGTGTATCTATCTCCCATCAATAGCTTTGGGGTACCAGGCAACATGCTGTGAGCACTGAATAGAAGTGCAAGTTCTCTTGTGTCTTTCCAAAATCTCATTAATAAATTCCAGTTTTAGGCAATGAAAACTCCCACCAGTCCACCTTCCCCTTCCCCCACCTGATCAGCATCAAATTGCAGCCTCTGAACTGGGCCCCCCTACTAGAAATTACTGTAATCCAGGCCTGAGCTCTAACCTCTTCACCCAAGACCTAAGTAATTATGGTAATGTTGTTAGATGAAATCATCAGATGCCATTAGTCTTTCAGTTTTACCCAAACTCAATCCTGTCAAGTGTTTGAATAGAGTGATATCTTGGTCATTTGAGGTTTGAGACCAGCGTCTCAGTTGCATCTGATTGCCTCACAATGAATCACATATACTGAGTTGCTCATATTGTCTCAGTCACTTAATCCTTTTATTTTCTTAAAACCCCTTTTCAGTATTTCAATTCAAAACCAAAAATAAATGTTGCAGAACTTTTCCAACTTAAAGTTGTTTGTATTTACATCATGCTTTTAAAGCAAAGGATATTCTGTATTTTATGCACCTTTCCCAAGACACCTGCATTCTCTTAAGCCTTAGTAGCAATTATGACAAATGATGACATGTAAAGAATCTCCATTAAAAAAAAAAACCCACAAAAACTGGCAAATGTATTTGAAAGACGTGCTGAAAAACCATTATAAGTAATGTTATGCAAAGGACTGGCTAATTAGTATATCTTTCAAGAGTCTGGAGACTTGGAGGCTTAGCTCCACTAAAATGGTGCACTTAAAATAATGTCATGATTTATTTTAGGTTATTTGATCATTCCATGGAAGGATTTAAAAACTGGGAGTTTATGACTACTCACTCCTGGAATGAAAAAGCAGCAGGTGACTGGATCTTGGAAATCTGTGACACTCCATCTCAGCTGAGAAATTTCAAGACTCCAGGTATGACTTTAACCTTTATTTGGGATCAGTGGATTCAGAAGAATACTTGCAGTTGCTAACACTGCTTTGACTCTTTTACACCTTTGATTTATACCTGTGAGATCTCATTGGTTTTAATGTGATTGGCAGAGCCGTGAAGACCTATGCATTATTCTAAATTTCAGTTATCAAAGCAGACTTCATTTTTATGTTGCTGATATTTTCCATTTAAGACATGATTCTCTTTTATCCTGAACTTACTTCTGGTTTCTGTGGAGAAGTTCACCTTCTCGGGGTAAACTCCCCTCTTTCTTGCATTCAAAGTTGTTGCCTTGAAATATAAAAAGATAGTTTTGCCATTTATAGTTAGATCATACCAAATGTGAATTCTTCAAGCAGAGGAAGATGCCTGTACCATCTGGCAGGTTACCAAGAGTCAGTGCTTTAAACAAACAAAATCTTTAGTAGGTGGAAATTGCATGTGCCACATTTGAAAGAAGATATAATATTTCCATATACAGACATCTGTTTTCCTGGATGTTGAATATAGTTTTATCTGACAGGTCTTCAACATACATTAGAGCAGCCCAAAATTATTCTACTGTATTAATTTTGCCACTGACTCATGGCTGATATAGGGCCTAAGAATTTATTTCCATATTGTTTTTGCTTTGTATTTTTTTATCCTACCCATAAGGAAAACAGTGTTTACATAACTAAAAGATCCCTTTATACAGAAGAAAGAAATTGCATTGTGCTCCCATGCATATAGGTAAAGTGCCCAGGCCTCACATTTCTTTACTTAAGAACTAGAATTTTTAAGGCTACAGACATTCTTCTGTTTTTAATTCCCATTGCACAGTTCAGTTTCATTCACAAATTTCAGAATGAGCACTTCAAAAGAAATGGAGATTGAGGCTTTCAAAGAGACTCATGGGAGTAGGTGCTTACTTCTATTTGCTGGTTATGAGATCCCTGTAGACCTACTGAAACTTTCAGCCTTGAGACCCATTTTGAAATAGATATAGTATACAAAGACAAAAATATATGCATGAATACTGAATATACTCCTTCTCATGGGGCCTCATGTCAAAATAGGTGAAAACCCTTTAATAAAAAAACCCTCATGGGGCTACATCTAGCTGGCGACCAGTCACCAGCGGTGTTCCTCAGGGCTCAGTCCTAGGGCTGGTTCTGTCAAATATATTTATCAGTGATCTGGATGCAGGAGTTGAATGCACCATTAGCAAGTTTGCTGACGATACCAAATTGGGAGGTGCTGTTGACTCTCTTGAGGGACAAGAGGCCTTGCAGAGGGATCTGGATAGATTGGAGCACTGGGCAATCATCAGTGACATGAAATATAACAAGTCCAAGTGTCAGATTCTGCACCTGGGACGGAGTAACACCAGACACAAGTATAAATTGGGAAAGGAGTGGCTGGAGAGCAGCCCTGCAGAAAGGGATCTAGGGGTGCTGGTTGACAGCAGGCTCAATAGGAGTCAGCAGTGTGCTCTGGCAGCCAAGAGGGCAAACTGCATTCTGGGGTGCATTCAACACAGTATAACCAACCAGTCAAATTAGAGCTGAATGCTACTAATGTATTGGAAATTACTTATCACTAAGGCTAAATTAACACTTACTCTTGATATCTTAGCCATGTGATGTTAATTGTACCAGCAAATGCAGAACAAAGTTTCCAGTACACTAAAAGGGGTATTCATTAAATATATTGGGAAAAGTAACCATAGGCTATGAGCATAACTATGCAGTTCTTTTTTGTATGTCCAGAGAATTTTCAGTGCTTTTGAATTTGATGAGACAGGTATTAAACAACAACTACATAGTTTAAATTTAATCAGATTACTTGAAAAAAAAAGACGAGACAAAAATCAATGATTTTCAACTCCGTCTTACACTTGTTATTCTTGAAGCAGCCAGAAGCTGCTCTGACTTTAAGGACAAGTTAGGGCAGCCCTTCATCCTTGTATGTATTGGCACCCAATGGTTCCTCTAAGAGGGATGAAGGATAGCCAGAGAGCAACACATTTCAGCTATTTTCCCTCTTTTCTCTGCCCTGGCATGCTCCCTATACTAAAGCCTGGAAAAGAACTAGCATGGAAGCATTTTGGAAACTGTTCAACTGGGCTATTCTCCAGACATCATTTACAGCCCTTTTATGTTGCCAGGACAGTCTAAAAGAGACAGGCTACATTTCCAGCTTTACACTTTAAAGCCTGTTGCTGCAAATTCTTTTTTATGAGTTCTCATATGGTCTTGTTGATTTATTGATTTCAATACTTTATATATACTCTTCTCTGTGCTACAGTGGATATTCTTATGGGACTGATTTCTTTTGCTCCATGAGGACTAAAACCTAAAGTTTCAACTCTGGAGGAAAAGCGGCAGTTAAGGCCAGGGAATATGGAGAAAGTAAACCTGCCCAGCTGAGGGTGGTGGAAGAAGCTAGTATGCTGAAAAATCCTGCTGGAGAATGTATACTTTACTTTCTTTTAACCTGAATGCCTGAATGTGAAACACAGGCGTAGAATGGTTGGGGTTTTGCAGACTTTGGGATTTCACAAGGTGCAATCTGGTTGTGAATTTGGGCCTTGGTTCATTGTATCATATTTAGTAATATGTCTCCCAGCTTTCTAGAGTGGTTCTTGCCTCATGATGGAAGTGGTCCAATGGCATTTCTGTTCAGAAAAATTTAAAAGTGCCTGCCTGTTCTTCACGGGGGGGGGGGGGGTAGGGGGGGGGATGTGAGGTGAGAGATGATATAGGGTTCTTTCTGGATCTCGATAACAAAGGCCCAACAACAAAAGGTTTAATGAAATGACTGTTTTAATAAGATGATAGAATAAAGAGAGGCATATAGATAGTGAGTAAACCTTACATGCCTTCAGATGCTGGTGTCGTGGTTTCAGCCCAGCCGGTAACAAAGGACCACGCAGCCGCTCGCTCACTCCTCCCGCCCCCCTCCGGTGGGATAGGGAGGAGAATCAGAAAGGAGAAAAGAAAAAAACCCAGAACCTCGTGGGCTGAGATAAGGACAATTTACTGGGACAACACAAAAAGAGAAGTTACAACAACAACGGTACTAATAAAAGAATATACAAGAGGAGTGATGCACAGTGCAACTGCTCACCACCCGGAACCCGACGCTCCGCCACTTCCCCCACTGAAAGCCGAGAGAGCTCCCCTCAGCCCGCTCCCCATTTATATACTGAGCATGATGTCACATGGTATGGAATAGCTCCTTGGCTAGTTTAGGTCAGCTGTCCTGGCTGTGCCCCTTCCCAGGTTCCTGTGAAAATTAACTCTATCCCAGCTGAACCCAGGACAGCTGGGTACCCCGCATTTGTGCAGCATTGGATGGACCCCAGATGGATTTTTCAGATGGCACGATGCACAGATCCTGTCTTTGGAGAGGTTCCTCCTCCCTCCCGTGCTGTGGTGCATTTTATTTTGTGTGACAAACAGAATCATATATCTTCTCCTGACAAGTTGGCATGTTTTCTCTGTCATAACATCCACCAGCGTGCAGCACAGGCCAGCATGGGACACTCCAGCAGATCCCCTTACAGGGGCTACTCATGCTAATCTATTGGCTTCTCAAGCCTTAAGTACAAGGCCCAATAGAGCAGACATGGCTTGCTCAAGATCATTAACTCCTTGAATATGTCTTCCGCAAGTCTCCCAATACACTGCCATATATTAATAGTGGATAAACTCAGCTGTTTGGGCATGTTAGGGTTAGTCTCCGCACTGAACAGAATGCGAAGTAAGCAAAAGGTCCTTAAACATGATTTATGGTGCCTTTCCAGTTTATCACCATAGCCTGCAGTTTATCACACTGATATCGCCATCACGCCTGTTTCTTGTTTCTATGTGTGCGTGTATTTGTTTAGCTATTAAAAGGTCTTGTAATTAAGAGCTTCAGTTTTCCTGTAATCAAAATGAGAACAAAGAGTCAATGTGTCATGATATCCTGACACTGGCAAGGTAATGCCACATCTGTTACCCATAAAGAAATGTAGGGTTCAGTTCATAAAAATAGTGCATGCGATTTCTGCATTTAATTCTGTAGAGTTTATGGAAGGGGATATGTGCTTGTGGTGAAATGCTGCGATATACCCTTTCTCCTATACATACAATATGGGACCTCTGTTATGTACTAAATACAAGCAGGATAAGGGATTATTTTAGCCAAGCTAAATGATGGAATCAGCCAAAAATGGGGACAGAAGGATTTTGGCTCAAATGTGCACACTTTTTTTATTCATTATAAAAGTGTGTGGATATATGCTTATTTATTGAAATGTTTTCATTGTGCAAATTAAACCTGCCTTGAGGCAGACTTCATTTATTTGCTGGCAAGTCACATGAATTTTCTTTCTCTTTATTTACTGAACCATTCTTAAAAGGAAACTAATCTCCTGAGAGACCCTGCATTATTCCCCTCACTGCCCTTTTGCATTAGTTATACATTCAAGGCTCCAGTCCTACCTGTAGGTATGTTAATACAAGCCCTTCCATGTGTGTAACATTCAGACACAACAATGCACTGTGCCTGAGGAGCATCTTTGCCTGTACTTATTTTTAGTGGGTCCTTGCAGATATTAACTTCTAGTATTCAGTATTTTTACAAGTGTTCTGGAAGAAATATAAAATCAACACTTGGAAACTATAGTGATCATTGGGGCAAAATAATGATGAGGATGGAACTTAGCAACTTAGCAAAACACATTTTTCAATTACATCCATTATATTATGGTCTATATGCTGTAGAAGTGGGTTAAAACACAAAAAGAACAGAGACTGTATGCAGAGAAGCTGTAGCTTTGAAAAGGCTCTAGAGATTACTTTTTCTAGTTAAACATGAGCTCCCTGTATAACTCTTGCTAAAAAGAAAGTGCTTTTAAGAACTCAGCTGAATAACTTTAAAGAACATTGAGAGGTAACTTGATCCCCAAGTGTCTATACAGGAAGAAAAGATGTGATTTGGCTCTTTTTAATCTAGTGGGGACTAAAGACCTACATGGCTGTGATCTAAAGCTAGGAAAACACAAATTGAAAATAAGGTGCATAGAGTTTGACAGTCAAGGTAATTAGGCAGTAGTTTGGTAAGAGGTGTGGTAGGCTCTTCATGAGTTACTTTTTAAAATCAAGACTGAATGTTTCTTTAAAAGTCATGCTTTGCTTCAGCTACAAAAAGTTGGAAATTACTGTGTGAAAACTGTTGTATGATGTAGAGTCTTGCCTATAGTCTTTTCTAAAAAAAAAAAAGTTGAGTATAGAACAGAGAAGGTTTCATATAAAGTGTAGAAATTTCTATCAAATACAGGTTAAATTGCATTGGCAGAGACAGTTTTATTCCTGTCTTTAACCCCAATACAAAACAGTTTAAAAGAATTGGGTTATCATCTGTCATGTATCTGTCATTCCTCAGTGAAATCTCTGGCTTTGCTTACTGTTGCTTAATGCTTGGAGGATGAATACAAGCATTAAGCAGACAGATAATGTACTGTTTTTGTCATGCTATTGGAGGATATCAGATGACATTGGGAAAATACAGAAAAATAACTTGATTATAACAAAAGTCAAAGTAATTTGCTTGCATAGGTTGAAAAAACCCCAAATGAATATGAAAGCTCCAAACAAATTATTGAGTATCATTAATATAAAAGAAGATAAAGGTTGCTTGAATTTAACTTTACATGAAACATTGATTTTCCTGAGGAAAGACATACCTGGATTACATAATTTTTAAATCAGTAGTCAAAGAGAAGAGTATTTTAACCACAGAACAGCCTCCAAAAATAGAATCTTTCAAATTTAGAAAAGAAATACTCCCCACTCTCCTATTTCCTGTATCTTCTTATGAGAATTTGACATTTACAACAAGCTGCTTCAACATAGATAAATATAATCAAAAGATTCCCATCATTTCAAGCAGAGATGTATTTTTTTATGCTTCATTACTTTAAGAATTCTTTCAGGCCTGAATACTTTTGCTCTTTCATGGAATAAATTCACTGGGGAATATAGACATAGAGGTGGAGACTGGAATTTCACACCTTGTGTCCCGACAACCTGAACAGATGACTTGATATACATTTATCTTTTTATTTTTCCACTAAAAAACTTGCCAAAAAAGTAACATAATCCCTGAGGCAGGCAATTTTTTTCTTTCTTCGCTCAAGTACTGAGAGGATAAAATGTTAGTGACTAACACAGACAATGCAGGATATATCTGCCAAATCACTAGGCCAAATAAATAAAAAATTATGCTGGTTTGGGAGGGGACATTGGCATGTGGAAATTTTAAAAGAAATTGTTTCATATCCATCAAGATATATCCTGCTAGCCAATGAAAAATACTCTTGAGTATTAAATGAAATGTAACCCCTTCCTTAAGTCAGAATTATAATTTATCCATTTTTATTTATTATATATAGCTAGTTAGCTAAAAGATCTCAAATAATAATAACTGGATAATTAATGTTATGAGGAAAAGTGAAATCTGGAGCAAAATCTCACCTTGCTGAAAACCATATGAATGGTTTCTAAAACTAGATTTTAAATATTTAACTTCTAGGCAAATTGAAAGAATGGTCCTTAGTACTGTATGGAACATCCATCCAGCCTTACTCACCAAGAAATGATTTTCCAAAAGTGGAAAGAGTGCACTCTAGTCTGCTCGAAGACCCTACAGAAGATTATGGAACAGATGACTATTCAGGTATGTTCTTTGAAGTATCATTCATTTACTCTGATTGTGCATTTATTGAATGCATAATGGGTTGAAGGAGTAACTTGAGACTCTGTATATATAAAATGTTACTGTCATAGGACTTTGTATTGTCAATATATGATCAGATATTGTCAAGACTCCTGGCTTGCTTACTTGATGTGTTCCCTCTTCTACATTTTGTGCCTCTTGGTCTTTTTGCATTAATTCAAGACTAGGATTCTGATCCCACAGCAGAGTCTGTGGTCTTTCTTGCCTGGGAAACAATTACATGGTGCTGAAATACTAAAATAAACGAATTAATTTATTTTAAATTAAATAACTAATATTAGTCAAACAGAAACAATATCCATAATCAATATAATGAACCTTTCATGGATTTTCTCTGACTAGAAGAATAAAGTTATATTTATATTTCATTTAATTAGTTAGAATTGCAGTGGCACAACTGATAATAATTATGCAGAATTTATAGTAATTATATATAGAAAAATTAATATTCTGAGGCTAAAACATGGTGCTGACAATGTCTACTAAAAAAAAAGTTACATCAGGATTTTCTCATAGGGGGATGGGAGTAGTGGGAGTTAAGTGAAACTGTTTCTTAAATTAAAATGAGAATTATTTGTTTCTTTATTTAAAGTTTTATATTTATATTTTACCCTTATGAGTTTGTAAGCATAGAGTTATAGAATTTTACAGTACAGTTAACATACTATGAAGAATGCACTGGTTTTTATATATGTATATATAAATATATATACATGCACACAAACACACATATATATGTATAACATTATCTTATACATCTCTGCTGTTTTCCATAGAAAGGTTTTAGAAGGAAAAAAAAACATTTGGAAGGAAGAGAGCTATTCAGGCATGGACTGGATAGATGTCTTTCTCTGGTGTCTATTTCAGTCATCACCACCATACTGTAGAAGGGGAAGATGGAGAAAATAGGTTAACAGAAATTACAGAGTTGGGAGAGAGATTCAGAGCCTTGGCTGTTTATTGCAGGGAAAGTGAAGAGCAGGGTTTGAGGTTTAATGTAAAAGAGTGGATCCCAGCTCTAGGGAACTATATGAATCACCTAAAGACAGTTACCTCAGCTTGCACATGTGCTATAATACCAACATGTAACTTGTATCTCTGATGATTGCTAACTTCTTATGCTTTTGTTGTATGGAACAAACTCACTTTACGTCAAGTTTGCCTGATGTTAAGAGGAATCTCGAGGAGGCTGGCAAACTCAAAGCATTTCATTCACCAGAGAGCAATGATCCTAAAATAGTTATGAGTTTACCCGCATGCCCTGTTCCCCATATGTAAAGGCAGGAGTCAACAGTCCTCTCCTCCCTTAGCTGGAAGGACCTATTTGAAAACTGTAAACATGAGATTCAGGTGAGATGGAAGATTAATTAGCTAAGGCATGTAGCAGCACAGAGGGAAGATAGTCCGGACCCTGGGGGGTGGTTCACTTTGGTTGTGGTAGCTGCCTGGACCAATTGTCACCCACTTAGTAACCAGAGTAGCCGCTAATCATGTTATTTGTCATTTATGTTGACCTGTTTGTGACAATGATGTAGCTAATCATTCCTTATTATGAATTCCAGAAGCCTTTGAACATCTCTGAATAAAAATCAAAATTATTTGTTACTCATTAGGAAAGCATATGTTTGGATCCAGAAATAGTTTCTGATAGATTCTATAGTGGATACCATACTTGCTAAAATATTATAAATCACTGTGGGTAGTTATTGAGGCCCAGATCTGCAAAAGTCTTCAGATACTAAAATCCTCTTTTCAGTGGAGCCAAATTACTATTTGGACTTCAGATCACATAGGGAAACAGAGTAATTGCATTCTGCATTAAAATACCATGTTTTAAAGGGTACTAAGCACTGAATGAGAAGTGTTCTCCCCCCCCCCCCCCCCCCCCCCGATTTTTGGTTTTATTATAGGTCCCTGCAATGCAGAATGCAGTAAAGTAGGGTGTGATGGGCCAGGACCAGATCATTGTACTGACTGTCTGCACTACTACTACAAATCTAAGAACAACACACGGTAGGACCAAGAGAAAAATCTTTACTTCGTAGATTCCTTGGTGTATATCATAAATTCCTTTCCTCTTCTCTTTGCTGCAGTCATGGATAATTTATTTTCCTCTGAATTTGACAATTTTTCTTAGGAGTTGGAAAAAATAAAAGCTAATCAGAATTTAAAGTATGGCTTTCAAACACCCTTCCCTGATTATTTCCTCATCTCTTGATTATTTTTCATAAGGTGGCTATATATATAACTGTGATAGCTACTACAGTTTCTGTGACTGAGTTTGTACAAGATAGGAAAAGATGTAGATGGTTAAAAATGATACCATATGACTCTCTGACAAGGCATTTGCCATGAGATAGCATATGCTGTAGGAAAACAAAACAGCCAATAAGAGAAGAGGCAGATTGATGCAATGCTTGGGAGGATTACATTTTAGTAAACATGTGATCATTAGAAAAGCAGGAATGCTGAGAAATACTTCTGCTTTGCAGTCATGGTCCAGGAATTTGGTGGCAGGCTATTTCATTAACAACTATACTTTCTCTTCCCTGCTGTCTGCAGAATCTGTGTTTCAACCTGCCCACCTGGTCACTACAATGCAGACAAGAAACGCTGTAAAAAATGCTCACCCAATTGTGAAACCTGTGTTGGAAGCCACAGTGACCAGTGCATGACCTGTAAATCTGGCTACTACCTGAATGAAGTAACCAATAGCTGTATTACCAACTGCCCCGTTGGGTTTTACCTGGATAAGAGTTAGTATTCTTTATTGTTTCTTTATTGTGGGCTACAGAATTTTGTCTGGGAAGGTTGCTGGAATACTTACAAGCAAGGAAGGTGTATGTTGATGTATTTATCTCTTATCCTACTTCTCCTAAGTTGTTAGATGCCAAGTGTGATCAATAACCTCCTCAAAAATTAACCTGGAATCTGCCTAGATTTTAAAAATCATGCCTTGTGGTAGGATATCTTTTCTGCTTGTGGCTAGGAGTAACAGTAGCAGAACAAGGGCAGTTCAAGAACAAGTCAGCTGTAGGACAGAATTGGTTACCACTACTCCAGAAAGGGATGGGCAGCACCCAAATTCTGAACATGAGGCATTCCCCATGTCGCGGTTTAACCCCAGCCAGCAACTAAGCACCACGCAGCCGCTCACTCACTCCCCCTCACCCAGTGGGATGGGGGAGAAAATCGGGAAAAGAAGTAAAACTCCTAGGTTGAGATAAGAACGGTTTAATAGAACAGAAAAGAAGAAACTAATAATGATAACACTAAGAAAATGAAAACAGTAATAATAAAAGGATTGGGATATACAAATGATGCACAGTGCAATTGCTCACCACCCACCGATCAACGCCCAGTTAGTCCCCAAGCAGCAATCCCCCCGCCCTCCCCCCCCCCAGTTTCTATACTAGATGTGACATCACATGGTATGGAATACCCTGTTGGCCACTTTGGGTCAGGTGCCCTGGCTGTGTCCCCTCCCAATTTCTTGTGCCCCTCCAGCCTTCTCGCTGGCTGGGCAGGAGAAGCTGAAAAATCCTTGACTTGAGACTAAATGCTACTTAGCAACAACTGAAAACATCAGTGTTATCAACATTCTTCTCATACCTAGCTCAAAAACATAGCACTGTACCAGCTACTAGGAAGACAATTAACTCTATCCCAGCTGGAACCAGGACATTCCCCCATACTTAAATGCTGTGGCACCATCAAGACCTTGTGCACATAGAAGAGACAGATGAAAAATCCTGCATGGCCACTGAACTGGTACTGTAAAAAAAAAAAAATAGAGTCCTCAGATGTAAAAAGTGCTTGTAAATATATTTCTGGCATACTTAAGTAACTGCAGTGATGTGATTATCCAAGAGCAGTAATTGTCTACCATGTGAGACACCTGGCTTCAGTTTCCTCCTGTGGTTGCCAATTAGAGTGCCTGTGTTTAATTTCCATCTTTAGCTAACAAAAATACTTAGACATATATTCATTCATGTGCTTAAAATCCACTGACTTCAGTTAGCTTTAGACACACGATTAAAAGATAAATATGTGCTTGAGAGCTTTATTCAACTGGATGCCTAACTTTTTGCTTTCTGTATCATGAAACTGTGTGTTCATTTTCAAGGATTAGCAAGAGCAGGTACTAGGGTTTTTTTCCATTTTCACTGTGGAAAACTACAGTGAAAGTAATTCCCTTCCACCCAATCCAGGTGGATAGATGAAAATTTAGGATTAAATACGAATGTCAAGTTTTATTTCTCAGAGGGGTACATGGCACTGCAACTGTATTGGGTGTATGTGGCAAGGTTTCGGTAGTGACTGGCTGCCAGAGTGGCTTCTGTGGGAAGAGGTAAGGGGCTGCCCTGTGCTAGATACAGCTGGTTCCATCTGGCTGGGCAATGACCCCACCACAGGCCAAAGTTGAGACAATCAGCAAAGTTTATGGTAACTTTGTGAAAACATATTTAAGAAAGGGTAGAAAATGCTGGATGGTAAGAGGAAGAGGGAACAAAAAGAGTGAGATACAACAGAGGGAACACCAAGGTCAGAGGAGGAGGAGGTGCTCCGTGGTGGAGCAGATATTTTGTGCAGCCCATGGAGGACTGATGCCGGAGCAGATGGATATTCCTGAAGGAACTGCCACCTATGGAGAACCCACACCAAAGCAGATTTTCCTGACTGGACTACAGCCTGTGGAGAACCTGTGCTGGAGCAGAATAAAAGTGTGGGAAAGAAGGAACATCAGAGAGACTGCTATGTACTGACTATAACACCCACCCCCACTCCCCCCCATGCTGCTCAGGGTAATAGAGGAGTCAGGAGTGAAGTTGAGCCTGGGAAAAGGGGGAGGAAAGGTGGTGTTTTAATGTTTGTCTTTTTGATTCCCACTATCTGAATTAGTAATTAATGTTTAATTTTAATTGGCAATAAATTAATTTTCCCCAAGTCGAGTCTGTTTTGCCTGCAATGGTAATTGGTAAGTGATCTCCCTGTCTTTATCTCAACCCGTGAGCATTCTCATTCCTGTTCTTCCTATTTTCTCCCCCCTGTCCTGCTTCGGGGGGTGTGTGGTGTGAGTGAGCAGCTGGGTGAGAGTTTGGCTGTTAACCAAGGCTAACCCACCACAGTATTTCAAAAGGAAGGAGGTCTGAAGACAGAAAGAGAGAGAGATCTCTTCAAGTAGGGAGCTTTTGAGATGAAAAGGCAGGTCTTCAGTAATTTATGTCTTCATTTTGTTAAGATCAGAAGTGTTTGTGCAGGTGTGTCCTTGAACACCAAATCAGGTAAGACAGGACAGGTTGCTTGTATGGAAGGCGTAAGAGGTAAATTGCAAGAGGGTCACTGGAATGCATTTGCATTCATCACTGTATATCGCTGCTATATGAAAAGACTATTGAATTCCATATTATAAATAGTTAATCTACATTAAATACAATTATGAAGGTTTTTTATCAACCTCAAAGCATGATTTTTTTTGTAAGGGTACAACTATTACTTCAAATGTTTAGAAACAATTTAAACCATTTGATGCTTGATGGGAAAAGCTAATGATAGCAGAATATAGCTATTTTAGTGTAGCTTGCTGCTTCTATTCCTGATGTCAAGCTAGAAAGCAATAAGTCATGTAATAATTTACCCATATAATTTTATGAAATATAACTGACTGGGGTTTTCTGGGCTGTTTTCTTTTTTTCCTTTGTAGATAAGATTGTTTGCCGAAAATGCAGTGAAAACTGTAAGATATGTGTTGAATTCCAAATCTGCACAGAATGCACACATGGCCTAAGGTAAGGAAACGATGAATGTAACTAAACACAAATACCTGAAGAGGCTTATGAGTCTATGGATACGTAACAAAGACAGTTACATAGCTATTTAACCTTGAGTGGTCCTCATTTCATGTGTTCCATTGCTGTTTAGATTTTAATATAGTCTTTTCTTGTGCCATTATGTGCCATTATGGCTAACAATGGATTTTTTAGAAGATCTTTCATTTCAAGTAAAATAGAAGCCACAGTCATATGGAAAACTGATTTCTTCCCTTTTTTGACCTACAGTGTGGCAGTTGAGGATTATTTTAGAAGTAGAGCTGGTGAACTGTATTAATCCTTCTGATTCATTCCTGTGATAGTTAGAAACTATTTTCTTGTCTTTATTGTATGTCTTCATACATCCAATCATTCATTTATCTCAAGTATCTTAGGCTCAATTCTATTACGATATAATGTACACATATATTAAATAGCAGTGGATGTCTTTTCTTGGTAGGAGGACTTAATAATTCCTGTGTATTGGTTTTGTGTGGCAAGGTTTTGGTAGCGGGTGGGGTTACAGGGGTGGCTTCTGTAAGAAGCTGCTGGAAGCTTCCCCTGTGTTCGACAGAGCCCATACCAGCCGGCTCTAAGACAGACCCGCTGCCGGCCAAGGCCGAGCCAATCAGCGAT
This sequence comes from Harpia harpyja, assembly GCF_026419915.1. Taxonomy (NCBI): domain Eukaryota; kingdom Metazoa; phylum Chordata; class Aves; order Accipitriformes; family Accipitridae; genus Harpia; species Harpia harpyja. Next base: position 36,285,062 of record NC_068968.1, read on the forward strand.
AGTGGTAACGCCTCTGTGATAACATTTTTAAGAAGGAAAAAAAGTTGGGACAGACGGTATTCGGCAGCCGGAGAGAGGAGTGAGAACATGTAAGAGAAACAACCCTGCGGACACCAAGGTCAGTGAAGAAGGAGGGGGAGGAGATGCTCCAGGCGCCAGAGCAGAGATTCCCCTGCAGCCCGTGGTGAAGACCATGGTGAGGCAGGCTGTCCCCCTGCAGTCCATGGAGGTCCACGGTGGAGCAGATATCCACCTGCAGCCCGTGGAGGACCCCACGCCGGAGCAGGTGGGTTCCCGAAGGAGGCTGTGACCCCGTGGGAACCCCGCGCTGGAGCAGGCTCCTGGCAGGACCTGCGGATCTGTGGAGAGAGGAGCCCACGGAGCAGGTTTTCTGGCAGGACTTGTGACCCCGTGGGGGGCTCACGCTGGAGCAGTCTGTGCCTGAAGGACTGCACACCGTGGAAAGGACCCATGCTGGAGCAGTTTGTGAAGAACTGCAGCCCGTGGGAAGGACCCACGTTGGAGAAGTTCGTGGAGGACTGTCTCCCGTGGGTGGGACCCCATGCTGGAGCAGGGGAAGAGTGTGATGAGTCCTCCCCCTGAGGAGGATGAAGCGGCAGAAAATAACGTGTGATGAACTGACCGTAAACCCCATCCCCGTCCCCCTGTGCCGCTGGGGGGGTGGTAGAGAATCCGGGAGTGAAGTTGTGCCCGGGAAGAAGGGAGGGGTGGAGGGAAGGTGTTCTGAGATTTGGTTTTATTTCTCATTACCCTACTCCGGTTGATTTGTAATAAATCAAGTTAATTTTTCCCCAAACTGAGTCTGTTTTGCCTGTGATGGTAATTGGTGAGTGATCTCTCCTATCCTTATCTCGACCCACAAGCTCTTTGTTATATTTTCTCTCTCCTGTCCAGTTGAGAAGGAGGGGGAGTGATAGAACAGCTCTGGTGGGCACCTGGCATCCAGCCAGGGTTAACCCATCACATCCTGAAACTGAGAGATAAAGTCCACAAAGAAGCAGTGTGCGTTTCAAGCTCCTTTATGAATGAATTTTCTTTTGTTCCAAGCAGCAAAGGTCAAAAATCTTATGAAAGTCATAAAGGACTGTATGCTGGCTTTATGCCACTAAAAATATGAAATCAGTATTCAATCTCTGTAGGGGTTCTTTCAGAATACAGGTGTTCTATGAGTGTTTTAACATTGAGCTTTTACCCTCTGTCAAAGTGGATTTTCATCTTTCAGTTAGTAAAAGCTGAATGTTGTTTCCACAACATCGATAGCTAGATTCCTTTACATTTTTTAAAGGAATTTTCATTTCTCTGTATTTACGTTGCATTTAGGGGTTTTTTTTAAGTGCCTGCAAAATTCTTATTACAAATATATCTATTTTTTAAAAGTGACCCTTTAAAGAGGAAGTATGATCTAATGGGAAGGAAAGCATGGAATCAAATCAGAACATCAGTCTATTTACACTCTCTGTGAAATAGGAGTATCTACTTCCCCCTTAAAATGGAATTAAATTTGTAATCCATATTAAGATTTTAGAGAATTTCAACAGACTCAGCATTGGTGTTCTGTGTATCTGAGAAATCAGATTAGTAAATTAGCAATTTAGAAGTTCCTACAATAGGCAAAATATATCAGAAGGTCTAAGATTGCAACTTTGCAACTTCATAGGACATGGTCTCTTAAAAAAAAGCTATGCCCACATTTTCTTTATTTCTCAGGAAATGAGATTATGTACTTCCCTGTCAACTAAACACAAACATTAGCTTGTAGCACCACTGAAGAAAGGAGATAAGCCTATTCTGCATGAGAAGAGAAAAATAAACTGAAGGAAAAAAAAACCCACCTGAGAAGAACCCAAATTTCATGTTTTCTTGGGCAATATTAGCAAGCTGAGACTGTTTTTTGGCAATGTTTATAAAGAATACTGTGTGGGTGTGACAAATAAATGGAGCTTTGTAGGACATGCATTTCATATTCCCCAGTTGTTCAACACTTGCTGCTCTTTCTTGGCAGTTATCTATGGGCAGGGCACTGGATGGGACTTGGGAGACCTGGATTTGAGTTCTGATCCTGTTATTAGTCCATTAACTAAACTTGGGCAAATCATTAGTTTTTTCCATCTGTAAAAAACATGATAATTCTACCTGCCTTGTAAAGTACTTTGAGATGTGTGGCTGGGGAAAAATAATAATCAAGCAGGTTTTGCTGCATTTGTTGAATTACTAATTTAAACTATTTTTCTTTCCAAACTGGGATCATATGCACTCCTGAAAGTTTCCAGTGGTGCTGAGCACACACAACTTTTATTGGATCCAGTCAGTAAAAGATTAACACCCGCTTTGGGTGGTACTCCCTAGAGCTACAGGGAATTTTGAGAGATATGACTAAATTGGATGAAAGCTGAGATTCCACAGAAGATTGCAAACATGTCAGAGAAGTCCTAGCTTAAGAACCACCCCCTGCTCTAGGCACCTTATAACATGAAAGCTACTTAGAGAGAAGCATGGAAATGTGACTCTATGCTATCCTTTTTTCTGTTAGTCGCTATTTTGTACTATCACTCAAAAGTGCCTGCAGGCAGAATACCTCTAGCTGTAATCTTGACAAATCTCCCAACCTATGCAGAACCAGTATTCAGTTAAGAGATTTGAAAGAAAACTGCTATTGCAGAAAGAGGTGATTACCTTAATTGTGAATCTAATCTTAGCCTGTGCTGTAGCATGGTATCAGGAGATGCTGCTGGTCTTTCAAGAGAAGCAAGCGTGAGATCTTGTTAACAAGTCCTTTAGCATTTTTTTTAATGCAGTGGTGCTGCCCCTCTGCCAAATTCCTCATGGGCAATTGTGTTTTCCATGCCTGATTTTTCAGTATTCTTTGGCACTGTTTATTTTTTTCCATCCTCTACTACTTGGTAGTATTTACTATGACTTTGTAAACAGCTGTTGTATTTCACCATAAGCAAAACTGCATTTCATTCCCACTTGAAGCGATTACCATCTCTAAATTTATAAAATATGACCAATGAAAGTAGCTGGTGAACCCTAATATTTGAGTTGTTCTTTTATTAAAAGAGAACTACTGATTTGTGAATGAGCTTCTTGTCTTCTGTTGCTGTTATCTGCTCAGAGCTCAAGCACTGTGCTTTTTTTCCTAGTTTGCATGGCACCAAATGTGCTATCCACTGTGAAGAAGGAAAATATCATAATGGTAGGGAATGTGAACCATGTCACCATTCCTGTGCGACGTGTGCAGGTACCTCCCTGACATTTATTTGCATTTTTTTATTTCCTCTATATTTTTACCTCTGATTTTATTTTACTATACATAGTCTCAGTACAGCATGATTCCTGACATGTAAAATCTTTACTCTCTTGGTAGTTCTTTAATATATTTTAAGTATGGCAGACTTTCAGCTAATATGAAAATCTACATTTTCTAGTTGAAAGTGCACATACACTCATTTCTTTGCTTTTAATGGATCTCATTCTAATTCCCAATCATGCCCTCCATTTTCTTTCTGGAAAAAAGGAATGATTGACAGAGTTTGTGACAGCTTTAGAACTACCAATATCCTATTATTTCAGAAAAAGATATACTGAAATTATGTAGTTTATTCTGAAATTATGTAGTTTATTCTAACCATATATCTTTATTGCTTGATATTACTGTTTGCAATACATAGCGGCAGAAAGGAAGTAAGGTAAGTAGAACAAGGCCTCTAAAATTATGATAAGATTTTGTTACAGTTAGAGATGGTGTCTGTTAGACAATAGTAGGAACTAGCCAGTAATGCAGTGTATTTTCTCTCTGGTTTAAGGTGCTGGAGTAGATGCTTGTATAAACTGCACACAGGGTTATTTTATGGAAGATGGAAGATGTGTGCAATCCTGTAGTAGTGGTTATTACCTTGATCACTCTACTGAAAGTAGATACAAAACCTGCAAAAGGTAATATCAGTTCTTCGGTGGCTAATTTATGTCTCTAATGTTTGGCAGCATATTAGTTATTATTGTGTATGAAAAGATAAATAATAGTTATGAGAACATAAAACTGCTGACAAAAAATAGGAAAAATATATTGCATACTAAGAAAATGAAGGAAAAGGGTATTTATTTACTTTAATGTCAATTATATTCATGCAGGTCTTTTAAGTGTTTTTTTTTTTCTTGTGCATATATGTGTGTCCTTCACTTTAAAAAGCTTGTAGTGAGAATCTGAGTAGATATGCTTAGGAATGTAGAATTTACAGATCTAGCAGAGGAGCTGTGTTTCTGAATAACAAACCAAAAAAGTCAAACTTGGATTTTTAACTGCAAGTTAATTGCTGTTCATAAGGACCATTTCAGCTGTTCAGCTGCACAGACACAAACATGACACAAATATAATATCAGGCTGGTGTCCAGAATAGCTCATCTGACTCAGTGTACAAATGGGTGGATAAGTCTTGGACAAGGTTGTGCTATACAAGGAAGGGACATATTTTTTCTATGTTGTTTTTCCTTAAACAAATACTACAGGCCCTTTGGAATAATCTATTATTGGCTTGCATTGAGTTCAGGGCAGGAACGGAATCACAATTTGTTAGATTTTTCCACAAAAAACCCCAATCAATACACAAAATATGATGCAGCCAGAAGGGTGATGAAAGGACTAGGCAGCAGGCCAGTCTTTTCTATCCTGTGGCTTTGAGCTCATCCCTTGCATGGATACACAATCCATTTAATATTTTTGTTGATTACTTCTGCATAATTCCAAAATGCTACAGTAATGCATCTATTTAATAAAAAAAGCGTGAATAAAGAGTGGTTGGAAGAAAGAAGCAGGACTAGGTTGCAGGAGTAGGTGGTGGTGGTTGTTGTTGTTACGATTTATTATAACAGCTGATACAGTTGGAAACAGCAAACAAGTCCTTTGCAGTAAACAAGAGGTATCTTGGGAACTCTTGCATTTGGTGAGTGGCCATAAGGCCAACCTCTGCTGCTGTCTTTCAGGTGTGATGCCAGCTGTTTGGATTGCAGCGGTCAAGGAGACAGAAACTGTACAAGCTGTCCAAGTGGCTTTAACCTAGACACTGGTGTCTGTGTAGTGGGAACAATCTGCAAGGATGGTGAGTGCTATTCTCTGTAAAGATCCATTTTATCACTTCCAGCTTCTTCTTTTATATGTATTGGGTTGGTTCAGTCTTTCTTTTGTTATATTCTTGATCTGAGGTCAACATTATTTCTTAATGTTTTCAGGTTTATGAAGACGAGAAAACTACATTAGTGTGTATTAATAGGATTAGTCACACTTTACCTGAATTTTCAAAAAATAATTCCCCCCCCACAACAACCTACTTTTCCTTCATTATCTGTTTTTTAAAAGTCATTGCTTTCAAAAGAATTTTTATATGAAGACCCTAGTGTACTGTCAACAGAATCACATTTATCTATTTTGCCATTTTAAACTGTGAAAATGCTGATAAGTAAAAATTATTTTAAGTATCTGTACTACTGCTTGAATGATGTGAAAGGGTAGCAAGAGGAAAAAAGGATTTTGAATAGGAAGCACTCAATTTGTGATAGAGACTTGAACTTTCTTCAAGTTCTCTGAGGCAACCAAGATATCATTCTTACTGGAAAGGTTTGGCTTAATTATTCACTACTATTCATTCCTTTCAAACGTCCCAGTTATACAAACACTTAGATAATGCCATGCTTCCCTAAACGTGTTGCTATGTGAATTACTTGTCGATGCAATCCAACTAGTACAGTCCAACAGGAAAATCATACCAGAACAAAGTCTGGTGTTAAAAACTGTGAAAAATATCCAACATCAAAAGTAGTAAAAGCTAACATTGACTCTTGGGTCCAGCTCACTCCATCTGGATGTAATAAGAGTTTTATCAAAAAAAAAAAAAAAGAGGCAGGGCTGAGTCCTGTTTCTGTGGACCTTTACAGCTCCTGATTTTTTTTAGGCCTTCAAACTTTGAAAAGTATCCTGTCCAGTGTAAAGTCACATTACAGGTACAGAAGTAAACCAGTCATGAGACCTTTTCATATCAAGACATTAGAAAAAGTGTCACTGTAATCTAGAACTAGTTCAGAGAAGGTCAGATATAGATGGACAAATGAAAAGCAATTTAATGTTATGAGCTTTTGGGCAACCACAGTCTCAGTAATATATTGCAATTCAATACTGTAGTGCAAACATTTGACATGTCAGTTTGGTATTTAATATGCTAGGATAAATCTGTCCTCATTTGTACATGTATTATGGTTTAACCCCAGAAGGCAGCTAAGCACCACACAGCTGCTCGCTCACTCACTCTCCCCACAAATGGGATGGAGGAGAGAACTGGAAGGGTAAAAGTGAGAAAACTTGTAGGTTGAGATAAAGACAGTTAATAGGTAAAGCAAAGCTGCATGTGCAAGCAAAGCAAAATAAGGCATTCATTCACTACTTCCCAGCAGCAGGCAGGTATTTAGCCATTTCCTGGAAAACAAGGTTTCATCATGCATAATGGTTACTTGGGAAGACAAATGCCATAACTCCAAACGTCCCCCCTTCATCTTTCTTCCCCCCAGCTTTTATTGCTGAGCATGACATCATATGGTACGGAATATCCCTTTGGTTAGTTGGGGGTCAGCTGTCCCAGCTGTGTCCCCTCCCAACTTCTTGTGCACCTCCAGCCTACTTGCTGGGGGGCAAAGTGAGAAACAGAAAAGGCCTTGACACTTCATAAGCACTGTTCAGCAGTAGTTAAAACATCCCTATGTTATCATCAACACTGTTTTAGTTCACAAATCTGAAACATAGCTCCATACAAGCTACTATGAAGAAAATTAATTCTATCCCAGCCAAAAACAGTACAACATACAATCTCAAGTGACTCCAGAGAGTTTGCAGAAAGAAATATCACTGAGGGTGGAAGTTACTTTCTTAGTCTATGTACAGCAGAAAGAGTTCAGGTGAAGGAAGTCTGTATGCCTGAAATTCCCACCTTTATCTTTGACATTTTATATAGTGCTTTTTTTTTGCCACATGCAAGCAAATGCTCTGCTCTTCCCCTAGTGTAAATACTGTTGATGAATATGAATTCAGATATGAAGAGGCATTAGAGCAAAATGCACAGAAATACGATGTATTGATGTCTTACAAAACTACTTAGTCTTGAACAGAATTGAGGTTCTGTGCACTGAATGTTTTTACTGCAGTATCCAAGTCAGAGAGGTTATACCAAAATTGTGCAACCTAGCATTATTTCTCAACTCATGGGCCTGTATGCTTACTTTGGATACATGTGTAGCTGCCCAAGACCAAGAATGCTCCATCTCACTGCTGTTTCCCCCACTCTTCCCTGTGCAATTGCCATGGGAAGGGATCATTGGCATGTGGGCCATAAGGCAATTGCAGTGCACCATACTGGATCACACCACAGTCTAGGGTAGCCAAGGAAAATAAAGAAGTCTTTTTTTTTTTCTGTAAGTTACCAGGTGTGGAGGGTCTCATTTCACTGCCTGACAATCAAGCACTGATTATGTACCTAACTCATTCTATAGGATTTGCATTTCTGTTGAGAATGTTTTATTCTTTTTCTGTGATTTGACTGTTTTATTCTTTTGTTTCATAAAAACTGGGAAAAGAAACCTCCTTTGCTGTAAATATCACTGTTTTCTAATTATTCTCTTTCTAATCTATTTTTCCTTTTCACAAATGGATGCCAATCATTCCCTGTCGGACCACACAATATTTCTTCCTGAAAAAAAATGCTGTTGACTGAAATTCCTTTTGATGAACCAAATTTCCTACTTACTCCTGAATGGTATCTTCAACCAAATCTGCCTCTCTGACCAATTAAACCTTCCTCCATTGTACACAACATGCTCTCCAAATCTTCAACTTCCCCTCCTTCTCTTATCACTGCCCTCTGGAAGCCACGGAAGAGTCCTGGGCCGAGGGAGGATTCTGTATGCTGGTGAAAAAGAACAATCTGTGCCAGCGGAAAGTGCTTCAGCAACTGTGTTGCAGAACATGTACACACAAGGGGTGAACTGACACCTCCCAGAGTCCTGCTGCTCCTGTAGACATATAGATTAATCCATATTATTGAAAAAGGTTAAAAAAAAGAAATGGCATGGGGGGAAGCAAGCCACCTCTTTCTCTCCCTCCTCTGTCTGGGGAGATGGTGAACTGTTTGTTGGAACTTAAATGGAAAAGCTACAACACGCCTACCTTTAATAACTGGGTGTTTAGAGCTGAGCATCCAGGATCAGAGTCATTATTGTGTGACCAAAGCATTTGATGCCAAGATTACAGTTTAAGTCATTATTTGATTTCCTGTCAATTTTAGGATTATTCCTGGTTTTTTGAAGGTCCTTTTTCTTCCCTTTTTTTTTCTACTTGTTTCCTCTTCAAGATGATTAAAGAGTGTTTCAAGAATGCAACACATGTTTACATGAATTAAAACTAAATAACACAAAAATGTTTTCATCAGTCTTTTTTGTGCTATATATAGAGATGGGGGAACTTAAGGAAATGAGTCCCTGAAGGAATCAGAAACACTGTTAGATTAAGTTCTGCACCTTTTTTAACAGTATTACAAACAAAAGATCATTTCTAAACAGATTTCTTTTTTACTTCCTCTACTGTGTGCTGGTTTTTTTGTATCACATGAAGTATGTATATACGCTTTGCAAAAATGTTTTTTTGGTCATATAGATTTGATTTTTAGACAGCTAGCTCAATAACATATATGCTAGGATTTTTATTTTATTTGACAATTAAAAAATTTTAATTAATTTGACAATTTAAAAATTGTCAAAGCTATTTCAAATAAACTTTTAAAAAAACCCACCATTGTTCCTGTTTGAACAAATTCAAAAGATACTGTTCCTCTTGGTTTGCATAAACAAGAGTAATGTATATGCTAAAAAATCAGAAAACATTGGTAACATGTAAGGAGTACTGTTATCTTGTAATGTTCACAAAACAAGGGACCTGATTCTGCAGGCATGTGGGGCTATTCATAGTGCCCATACAGAAATGTCAGTGTGACTATGCGACAGGACGTGTTTACAGGACTGGATTTATAAGTAAGTAAGTAAGTAAGTGAGCTGTGCCAAATACATCTCCAGGAGTAATTACATATAGGTCAATAAATCAAAGGTTTTCTTGGTGCAACAATCTTGTTATGATGGGCCTGAGTCTGCTTTTAACCACTTCCAATAACAATTTCAGCAGGAATAATCCTGTTGAAGCCAATGGAGTTACCTCACTGTAAAACCAGTCTGTGTGGGAAGAGAAGCGGGCCCCTGTGTTTCTCTCTTTACCAGGTACACAGCTGTCAGTACAAATTCCCATTTAATATATTTTCATCTTGCTAAGCTTTGCTTAGCATACTGTTTGAAACCCATTCATTTAGCAGAAAACAGTAAATTGAACTTCAAAAATACTGGTTTTGGGAGAAAATACATAAAACGTACAAAGTGTCTCTCTCTGTTATCTTTCCAGGACACACAAGTAGAAAATAGATTGCTGATGTTTAAGCATATAAATGTTAGAAAATAAAGAGGCTCTTGTTTTTTTGACACAAAAATTATTTTGGAAGTTTTATAAATGAATGGATACAAACCTATAAAGATTATATGCCCCCTTTATTAATGAGCTCATAGACTATTACAACCCACATCTGGTTCTGTATGACAGGAGGGACCTGTGAAGCACATTGCAAACTTCCTGATAGACATTCAAAATTATGAGAATTTAATTTGTGCTGTTACTGCCTCATTTCTCAATATAACATTATTAACTAGAACTTAATGCTTTCAAAGTTTAATATTATAGATATAAAATATAAAGATATATATTCATAATTGAGATTGAATTGTGTAATGGATTGTAAAGAATTTGTTTGGATACTTGCAAATGCCTCTAATGCTATTATAGGGAAGAAATTGATAGCTGTTTTCTTTTAAAAAACTGACACATTGTTAAATCCAAATTCATTTTTACTGAAAAAAATACTGTACATGTGGAAAATGTTCAGTTGTTATTTGTAAAATAGAGTAGTTCTGTTGTAATTGATACTGTCCAAAATCAATGTTATTCCATATTTTATGTTTTCTATTAAATTAACCTAAATTCCTGTTGATAATCTATAAATAAAATATCTTTAGTGAAGGGCAAAGATAGCTTTACAGCATAGAGCACTTTGATACTACATACAAGTAATTGAAACAAATTGGGAAGGTAGGGATGTTTATTTTTATTGAGGTTTTGGGTTTTTTTTGAAGTGGTGGAATTTATCAGAGCAGAAATGTCTGGTTTCCATGGAGGAAACCTTTCATACAGTAGCAGTACATCCATGTTTGAACCTTGGTGTACAATAGCATTAGCTTCTTCCCACCCGTAAGAGTTTGTGATGAGACTAATCTCTTGCATGCTTAGGATTAAAAGGTCAGACACATAAATACCTAATGGCTCAGTTTAGGAGAAAAGTATCAGTTTTGCAGTCGTATGTGTCCATTTATGCAGTGAGATATCGGTGCCCGTTCATTTGCCAATGCACACATTCAGTCAACCTCAAATCACAACACTGGACTGTGTACTTGCAAATGGCAGGCTGTCCTTCCCATTAAATCAAGGGGACTCCATATAGATTCAGCTATGACCGCTTCAGGATCAGAGCCTTGATTGGCATTAGCTGATACACTCATTCATTGCCCCACTTAATCCTACAATCTGAATGGAGACCAAAGTGCCAACTCATCTACAGAAGTCTTATATTCAGATGTAAGTTTTAAGCACGTTTGCTGAAACCGTGTAAGGAAGCTTCTGAACAACTGCTTTTCAGCCAATGGTTTTCAATCTTATACATCTTGCTATCGCTAAATTTGTTTTAAAACAAAGAATTAGCCCATAGTTCTCAGTTTCGCTGTCACTCCTGGGAGCAAGCGTACGTGCGACAGCATGCATTCAGCAATAGTTGGTAAAACCACAACAGGAAAAAAGGTTGGCCTAATCCTTACACTGATACTGTATGAAGAGTTTCTTCATTCAGCTCCCACCCCACCTTCATTTTCTGATTGATGTGAGAAATTCAATCAATTGTAGTGTCTTGTGTGGTCAAGATTTCAGCTTCTTTGGATGGGTAACATACAAAGAGTGATGATAAGTTCATTATACCTCTGGCCAAACAAGTCTGCTCTACATAAAGTAGAGTACATTTTGAGCTGTGAAGCCTCACAACAAGCAAATGTTGAACTGAGTTTTAGGCTGAAAAACAGGACTTCCTAGTATCAGCTCAAAAATCTTTGAACATTGTTATTTGTTAATGCCTTAATAGCAGTGGCCAGATGCAAGCAGTATTAATAAAAAGCACTTTATCTAGTACTTATACAAGTGAATCACTGCAGCAATGGTATTCAAATTGAAGGAAACTAGTTTGCTCCCAACTTCAGAGTGTTCTTAAGATATTGATCCTTCCCCTCTGATTCAAGGGTGAATAGTTTGGAGTACTCAGTATTTAATACTGTGTTGTTGGCACACAGAACAGATAAGGACCATTTTAGGAAGATCAGAAACTGATGAGCATAAAGAAAATTGTGGGAGAATTGTGGGAGAAATTGTGGGAGAAATTGTGGGAGAACAAGGGAAACTGCGTAAGGCACAACTGTTATTCTCTGTTTGCTAGCACAAGACACTACTGTTCTTTGTTATAAGTTTGTTGAAGTAAGCACAAAAAGTAGAACAAGGTCGGGCGTATGTGACTGATAACAGGAGGGCAACGTGACCGAAGACAGGGTGCAAGACAGCATGCAGGTGGAGGAACTATTCGCGTGATCAGAAGACTTTATCCAATTAGACTATTGTTTAAGCGCGTGAACGGCACATGTTAACCAATCAACAAATGGCTTATGTGTGAGTAGATATTAGAAACATATATAACCGAGTGTTGCGCAGTTAATAAACGGAGAAACCGTTTGATCCACAGTATCTGTGTTGGTCCGTTTTCTCCCCAGGGCGAGTCCCTGGCGATGCGTCGTTTTCCCTAGATTGTCGCAGCGGAGAAAGTGCAGCAAGTGGTGACCCCGACGCAGACACGGACGCGGAGTGTGCGAGTGTTTTGCCTGGCCAGGCAATTGGAAGGTGGCCCTCGGGGCGATCCTGCCGGTGACGATGGCATCCATCAGAATAATTATTAAGGTACTAAAGGCGGTAGGCAGGGAGGTGGACTGTGGAGTGCATACAGCTCCAGTCACGAGTCTCATCCAGTGGATGATACAACGGGGCTTCATAGTAAAGCCGGGAGAGATATTTAATGCGTCGCGGCTGCAGGCTGCGCGCGAGGAGTTGGTGGAGGAGTGTTTGAGTGGAAAGAAAGGAGCTGCGGATAAGCTCGCAGCTCTTGGCTCAGTGTTGACCGTATTGAGGAAGGGGAGAGAGGCAAAGGCGGTTTGGATGGCGGCTACAGCGGTGTTGTGCGGAGAGGCGAGTAGAGAGGTGGTTGATTTGTTAGAGGTACAGGCTGACAAAGAGAGTAAAGGTGTTACCGGAGTCGGAGGTGAGGAGATGTTGAAAAAACAAGTAGAGAGTGTGGAAGGAGTGGGGGATGCTCCGGACGCCTTGGCGTTTCCGGTCTCTCGCGGGCAATTAGAGGATTTTTTTTTTGGGTATCCACCTCTCCCCCCACCAGGATTGTTTTCACATGAGTCAGAGGAGCCCTCTAAGTATGTCCCGCCAGCGAGTAGTACGACCGCGGGTCCTAGTGCACCCCCGGTGTCTATGATGGAGGTACATTCGGATGAAAAAGAACATTGCATTAGGAAGAAATTGCAAGCAGAAGCAGTTCCATTGCCGGACCCCGATGAGGAGAGTCCACTGCATGCAAAACAGAATCAGATCACTGAGGTAACGGAGGTTTTGACGAAATTTAAAAATTTAGCGGCGACTATTGAACAGACAGTACAGCATGCTCAAAGTGTTGTAGGTCGTGTGGCACAGCCTCCAGTGTTTACGGATTGGAAGTTAATAGCAAAAAATTGTGTTCTAGAGGGTGCGGATTTCAAACCTTCAGATGAAGGGGGAGTATTAGCGTGTCCGTTGTTAATCACTCAAGATGGACCTAGATGGCAACCATTAGATTACAAATTAGTAAAGGAATGGCAAACGAGCTGTAGAGATGATGGATTGAATGGCCCAAGGACGTGAGCTTTGTTAGATGTGATTTATGCTCAGCCGTTACTGCCCTTTGATTCGAGACAGCTGGCGCGTGCAGCACTTATGGCACCTTTGATGTGCCTCTGGGAGCAGGCGTTTAAAGAGGAAGCAGAAGCGGTTGTTTTGGACGCTCTTACTCCAGGACACGATTTAGCAGGGATCTCTATGGCGCAGTTAACGGGGACCGGAGATCATGCATCCCCTCAAAATCAGGCCGGTTTGTGAGGTCGGGTGATAACAGCTTCTTCAAAGTGCGCTAGAAATGCATTTATGAAGGTCAGTAAGTTTGAAAAGAAGAGAGTCCCGTATACAAAGGTTATTCAGAGACTTAATGAACCATATTAGGATTTCTTAGAGCGTTTGCAAAAGGCGGTGGAGGTAGCAGACATACCGGACGAGGTTAAGCCAGTTCTTGCGAAAGAATTAGCTCGTACACAAGCAAATGACCAGACAAGGCAAATTTTATCGCAATTGCCAGCAAAAGCTTCAGTAGCAGATATGATTAAATGAGTGTTAGAAGCAGAAGCTCAAACCGCAGCAGCACCTGTGGTTGCAGCAGTTACAGCTGTACTTCGCAATTGCACAAATAACAACCTGAGGAGAAACATTTCTTGCTTTGGTTGTGGGGGAAGCGGTCACGTTAGAAGCCAGTGTCCTTCAGTGTCTAGAGCCAATCTGGGCAGGACACCAAATTCAGACCAAAAAGGCAGTTGTTTCCGCTGTGGGAAGTTAGGGCATCTTGCAAAGCAATGTCGCATGACACGGGCCGGGGAACATCAGGGAAACTACAGGGGCGGTCCCAGCACGGGGCGGGCGGGGCTGCTGGAGAACAATCCGTCCTGTCAAGCATATCCCGTAGAATGCCGAGAATCACCGATGATTGGACAGCAAAAGGACGAGCCCCTGCCCTGGAAGATGACCACCGATGGGCTTTAAAGACTACCACAGGAGTGTGGGTAGAGCAACCAACAACAGTAACACTGAAGAGAGGAGGATCGGGAAAGAGTACGGGTGGAATTTTAGTGGGTGATGGGGCTCACAAATGGGGAGTCGATATTATTCCGGGAATGTGCACTGAAACAAACGATGCTATACAAGCCACTATAGTTCCCCTCACTGAAATACCAATGTATATTCCTGAAGATACCCCTATGGCCCATTTGGTGTTAGATATGTCAAGGCGACCTACTATTGAATGTACAATGCAACCAGTGTGTGAGCGATGGGGACAGACCATATGTCAAATTAGAGCCCTTTTAGACTCTGGGGCCGATGTTACAGTAATCCCACAAGAAGTTTGGCTAGTGTCATGGCCTCTGGAAGAGACCAGCATCTCAGTAACAGGGGTTGGAGGAAGTCGAGGTACCCAAAAAAGCCTTTTGCCAATTCAAATTCAAATAAAAGGAGAGGACCAATCGACTGTTATCAAACCTTTTATCTTAAAAGGACTTCCTTTACCCCTGTTAGGGAGAGATGCTATGCAAGGCTTGTCGCTGCGCATAGTTTCCGACTCACAGTTGCACACAGATCCGCATTTTTTATAGGGGCCGCTGGCCAATGCCCACCGGCCCTAGCCATGAAGTGGAAAACTCAACAACCGATGTGGGTTGACCAGTGGCCCCTTCCCCAAGAAAAACTGTCTCAGCTACAGCTATTAGTACAGCGTGAAGTAGAAAAGGGACATTTAGTCCCAACCACCAGTCCGTGGAATTGCCCTGTGTTTGTCATCCAAAAGAAGTCAGGTGCCTGGCGTCTTCTACATGATCTCAGAGTGGTCAATGCCGTTCTTGAAGACATGGGACCTTTACAACCAGGTTTACCTTGGCCATCCATGTTACCCCAAAACTGGCCTGTTGTAGTGATTGATATAAAAGACTGTTTCTTTTCTATTCCACTCCATCCGGACGATCAACCCAAGTTCGCGATGACGATCCCAACGATCAACAATCAAGAACCAGTGCAACGTTACCATTGGACGGTGTTACCACAGGGGATGAAAAATTCCCCAACTCTGTGTCAGTGGTTTGTTTCTCGCGCGTTGCGTCGGTTTCGGGATACACATCAAAATTGGGTTCTCTATCATTATATGGATGATATTTTGCTATGTGGGGAGGGAGACATTAACACAACTTTAAAACACTTAGTTCAAACCCTGAAAGAACATGGTCTAGAAATAGCACCTGAAAAAGTACAAACAACTGTTCCAGTGAAATATTTGGGAACACTCATTCAGAAATGGGCAGTCCAGCCTTCAAAAACTACAAATTGAACACCAAGTGTTGACCTTACACGACCTACAGGTGTTGGTTGGTAACCTACAGTGGTTAAGACAATTCATTCCCATAACACACAAGGAGTTACAACCCTTGTTAGCAGATTTAGCAGGAACCCCAGATGTCGCAGCTCCTCGCACATTGACAGACACACAAAAGGCTGTTACAACAGATAACTACTAAACTAGCTCACAAGAGTCTCAACCGTTATACCCCAGAAATCCCATTAGAATTGCATATAACTATGCAACGAGAAGGAGCAAACGGACTAATATATCAATTCATTGATTCACGGGTATGTCCTTTGTTATGGCTGTATACCAGTTATCCCAAACAAGCTGCACCACAATTTTTAGTAGCATTGGCAGATGCAATCTCTCGAGGACGACGACGAACGCAGCAGTTATCAGGAAGAGATCCTAAATTTATTTCAACATCTGTTAGTCCCCGTAGTTTTGAACAATTACTAATGTTTGATATGTGTTTACAAGCGGCCTTAGCAGATTTTATGGGGCAAATTATCCCGGCTAGGGGTGACCCTCTCATTAAGAGTCTATTATCATCAACCTTCAAACAACAAACACCCATTTCAGAGAAACCCCTCCAAGGCCTCACTGTGTTTACAGATGCCTCTGGAACGACTCAACAGGCAGCTATAGCCTGGTTTTTGGACAATCAATGGCATACCAGAGCTTGGAAAAGCCAAGGATCTGTTCAAATTTTAGAATTACATGCTGTGTTAACTGCTTTAACGACTTGGCCTACCATCCCTCTGAATATTGTAACAGATAGTGAATATGTGTATAACTTAACACAACGATGTAAACAAAGTTTACCGGGGGGGACTGAACCTGCTCGAGAGCTGTTATCAATATTAGAGAAAAGACAAGAACTTGTATTTTTTGCACATATTAACAGTCATACACAAATACCAGGCGCTTTAACGGGGGGAAATGCTCATGCAGACAAAGCGGCAGGAACCCTCATTCAGACAGTAGGTGTTCCCATTTTACAACAAGCCAAACTTTCTCATGAATTTTTTCATCAGGGAGCTAAAGCACCAGCAAGACAATTCCGACTACCCCTGTCTGATGCTCGAGCAGTGGTCGCTTCTTGCCCACACTGTCGTCAAACTAACTCTTGGACATGGGGAATTAACCCCCGCGGTCTACGACCGAATCAAATTTGGCAAACAGACATCACAGTCTATGAACCTTTCAAACCCCGGAAGTATTTACATGTTACTATAGATACTTGCAGCGGCTATATCTGCCCTACTGCCGAAACTAAAAGTAACGCCACCACCACCATACGACATCTTTGTCACGCCATCAGTATATTAGGGGTTCCACAAGAAATAAAAACCGATAATGGCCCCAATTATATTAGTTCTCGAGTTCGCAAATTTTTAAATAAGTGGGGCATCTCACATGTAACTGGAATACCCTACATTTCTACAGGACAAGCAATCGTTGAACGGGCCCATCAAACCCTAAAGACGCAGTTAGACCGTCTTAGGGAGGGGGAGAAGGTACCTGTAAGCTATCAAAATGAACTGTTAGCCAAGGCCTGTGTGGTAATAAATCATATGCCACGAGGCGACTCAGATCCATCTCAGCATCACACCGCGGCACAGCGACATTTTTCTACCGCATTGCTATCTGACCGTACGCTGGGAGCACCAGTTCAGTATCGAGATCCAATCACGATGGAATGGCAAGGGCCGGTACCCATTTTACAATGGGGGCGAGGATACGCCTGTGTCCAAACAGACTCAGGACCCAGATGGGTACCGGCCAAATGGATCCGACCAGATGTACAAGGAACCAATAAGGATTAACAGCCTACAAAGTGATACCCCCAAAACTGCGAGGAGGACTCTGTTCCATAGGACGATTGAGAGCCTGGGCACCTACAGAAGCACAATTAATCAACGTGACACGTCGAGAAAAAAGAACTGTACAGGTAACGAAATTGGACAGCTCTTGTGACCCCAACGTCCGTTTACCCACTGATTTTTTATACTTGACACTCTCATCGGTTACTCCAGTAGGACCTTGGATAAACAGAATGAATATTCAAGCTTTAGCCTGTTTGGTTTTAAAACAAGGAAACGCCACTGCTCGAGCCATCGACGCATTAACAGCGCTTACAAGCACTACTTCCACCCATAGATTTTCTACTGGCTCAATTTGAGGTAGGATGCAAACAAAACAACACCCCTTTTTCCAGAATTTTGTTGTTTAGACTTTACAAACAACACCGAGACGCTGAAAACCATCAGGCAACAAGCCGAGATTATTCGACAACTCCAAGATGCCGTAAAAGTGGTAGGGATTTCAGGTATTCCTGAGGATTGGTTTGGCTGGTTGAAAAAATGGGGTTTCTCCATCATTGGAGGTCTGTGTGTTTTGGCCATTGTCTGTATGATCATTCCCTGTATGATCATTCCCTGTGCTTTGGCGCTTTTGAAAAGTATGTTAGATAGAATAGTTAAACAAACTATGCACGCTTATGTATTGTACTCACCTATTGCAAGCGAAACTGTTTAGATGAGCTTAGGGAGGGGGAATTGTGGGAGAAATTGTGGGAGAACAAGGGAAACTGCGTAAGGCACAACTGTTATTCTCTGTTTGCTAGCACAAGACACTACTGTTCTTTGTTATAAGTTTGTTGAAGTAAGCACAAAAAGTAGAACAAGGTTGGGCGTACATGACTGATAACAGGAGGGCAACGTGACCGAAGACAGGGTGCAAGACAGCATGCAGGTGGAGGAACTATTCGTGTGATCAGAAGACTTTATCCAATTAGACTATTGTTTAAGCGCGTGAACGGCACATGTTAACCAATCAACAAATGGCTTATGTGTGAGTAGATATTAGAAACATATATAACCGAGTGTTGTGCAGTTAATAAACGGAGAAACCGTTTGATCCACAGTATCTGTGTTAGTCCGTTTTCTCCCCAGGGCGAGTCCCTGGCGATGCGTCGTTTTCCCTAGATTGTCGCAGCTGAGAAAGTGCGGCAGAAAATTATACTTTTCTCCCCGTCTGAAAGGACTCTGGATACTATCAGTCCAAATCTGATCATTGGTTTCTTCCTTATTTATATCACAAGTGTCATGGTTTAAGCCCAGCCAGCAACAAAGCACCACGCAGCCGCTCGCTCACTCCTCCCCCACCCAGGCCCTGGTGGGATGAGGAGGAGAAAAATATAAAGAAACGCTCATGGGTCAAGACAAGGACAGGGAGGGATCTCTCACCACTTATGGTCACAGAATAAAGACAGACTCAACTTGGGGAAAAAACAAAATCAATTTAATTTACTACAAATCAAATCAAAACAAGGATAATGAGAGGTAAAACCCAGATCTTAAAACACCTTCTCCCCACCCCTCTTTCCTTCCCAGCTCAACTCCACTCCCAGTTTTCTTTACCTCCTCCCTCCAGCGGCACAGGGGGATGGGGAATGGGGGTTGCAGTCAGTTCATCACACATTGTTTCTGCTGCTCCTTCCTCCTCAAGGGGAGGACTCCTCACACTCTTCCCCTGCTCCAGCATGGGGTCCCTCCCACGGGAGACAGTCCTTCATGAACTTCTCCGGCATGGGTCCTTTCCCCAGGCCGCAGATCTTCAGGCACAGGCTGCTCCAGCACGGGCTTTCCCATGTGTCGTGGACACCATGGAGTCATGGCCATCTTCGGGGGCATCCAACTGCTCCAGCGTGGGGTCCTCCATGGGCTGCAGGTGGGCATCTGCTCCATTGTTCACCTCCATGGGCTGCAGGGGGACAGCCTGCTGTCTCACCATGGGCTGCAGGGGCATCACCTCCTCTGGCACACCTCCTCCCCCTCCTTCTTCACTGACCTTGGCATCTTCATAGGTGTTTCTCCCACATTCCAATCTCTTCCCCTGCTGCAGGTTCCCCTTCTTAAATATGTTATCCCAGAGGCGCTACCACTGTTGCCGATTGGGTTGGCCTTGGCCAGAGGCAGGTCTGTCTTGGAGCCGGGGAAGCTTCTAGCAGCTTCTCACAGGAGCGACCCTTGCAGCCCCCTCCACCACTACCAAAACCCCACCACACAAACCCAAAATGACAAGTCAAAAAGCAATGACTTTTTTAAAAGAAACT
Source organism: Harpia harpyja (assembly GCF_026419915.1). Lineage (NCBI taxonomy): Eukaryota > Metazoa > Chordata > Aves > Accipitriformes > Accipitridae > Harpia > Harpia harpyja. The sequence continues at coordinate 36,304,676 of NC_068968.1, forward strand.
CCTAGTTAAGACATGCCATCCAGAGGGACCTAGACAAGCTCAAGAAGTGGGCCCATGTGAACCTCATGAAGTTCAACAAGGCCAAGTGCAAGGTCCTGCACCTGGGTCAGGGCAACCCCCAGTATCAATACAGGCTGGGGGATGAACGGATTGGGAGCAGCCTTGCAGAGAAGGACTTGGGTGTACTGGTGGATGAAAAGCTGGACATGAGTCAGTAATGTGTGCTCGCAGCCCAGAAAGCCAACCGTATCTTGGGCTGCATACAAAGAAGTGTGGCCAGCAGGTCGAGGGAAGTAATTCTGCCCCTCTACTCTGCTCTTGTGAGACCCCACCTGGAGTACTGCATCCAGCTCTGGAATCCTCAGTACAAGAAAGAGATGAACCTGTTGGAGCAGGTCCAGAGGAGAGCCACAAAGATGATCAGAGGGCTGGAACACCTCTCCTATGAAGAAAGGCTGAAAGAGTTGGGGTTGTTCAGCCTGGAGAAGAGAAGGCTCCGGGGAGACCTTATTGCTGCCTTTCAGTACTTAAAGGGGGCTTATAAGATAGATGGGGGCAGACTTTTTAGTAGGGCCTGTAGCGATAGGACAAGGGGTAATGGTTTTAAACTAAAAGAGGGTAGATTCAGACTAGATATAAGGAAGAAATTTTTTAGGATGAGGGTGTTGAAACACTGAAACAGGTTGCCCAGAGAGGTGGTAGATTCCCCATCCCTGAAAACATTCAAGGTCAGGTTGGACAGGGCTTTGAGCAACGTGATCTAGTTGAAGATGTCCCTGCTCATTGCAGGGGGGTTGGACTAGATGACCTTTAAAGGTCCCTTCCAACCTAAACCATTCTATGATTCTATGTTTGTACAAAATAAAATACTTTAAGCAAGCATTAAAAAAGTTTTACAGCATACAAAGAAAAAACCCTAGTCAAATTTTCATCACAAAGAAACTGACCCCAACAACAACTTGCATGAGCTTGTTCCAAATTTGCAGTTTCAGTACATGAAAAAACCCCACACCAAACAATAGTTGAAAGTGTATTTTTGATGAACATTTTGTTTAGCAGGGTGGAGGAACTGATTTCTGCCTGACATAATATTTATTTAGTTGTTTTACTTAAGCTAATTTTGGAGATTCCAATTTTTGATGAAATTATTTGATTTTTTGCTACCATCTGTCATGAGAGTTTGTTGGGGCTTAGATCCTTCTCTTTAGCATGCATATAAGAGGGTCTAAAGAATTGTGGGTAGCAACACAGTGTCCTTGAAAACAAACTAAAGCTCTGGATCTTAGGATCATGTCCAACCAGTGGGAGTTGCAACCAACACCTGCATTTCCATCCTTGGTTCAACACTCGTAAGCAACAGAGGGTTCAGACCTATTTAAGACCTGGGACATTTCTCTGAATTTCCAGAGCACAGTAATATTGGGCCTCACTTAGAGAAACTGCTCTCAAATCCTCAGGCTAAAGCCAGTGAGATTGAAGGTACATTCATCTGCTGTGCAAGGGTAGCAGACAACCTCTCAGAATTATATTTTAATAGTCACACTATGATCCTGGAAGGACTTTCTAGATTAGAAAACAATATTTATTGCACAATAATGTAACTAATTTTCACTTCTGTCATGGGAAATGTAGTCAAAGGAAAGCATATTATGACAAGAAAGCTCCAAGCATTTAAAATAAAGCATTTCCAGTAAGCAACAAACACAGTCTCTCTGTGCCACGCTAAAGGCTTTTTTTTTGTTACATCTCTTTTTTTCCAAGCAGGTCATGCATTTGCTGCCAAAGATGGGTAAGACAAGGCTTAGAAGAATGCTACATGTACAGTCATTTATTTATCAGTGTTTGGGGGATGGATTTGTTGAAGGTCTTCTGGAAAAACAACATCACTTTTCAAAGCAAAAAATACCATCCTGGCACAAAACACAGTAGACATCTTTGCTTTATGGTGTTATGAAATGATCTGATTAAGTACCCATTTTTCTAATCAGCCTAGGGAGGAAAAGCTAGAACATTGACAGAGCATGACTATCTATTTACCCAAGGAGAATTAATAGCTCCATCATGAAAACTCAATAAAAGCACTGGATGTTCACTGAAGCTTGACTGTTGTGACTGACCAATAAACCCCTACAACAGAAGAAGGCCCAGAGGAGATGGGCAAGAGCAGTGTTCCCATGAAGCTCAGGGAATAATGTAGGTTGTGACTGACCACAGCTGTTGCAAAGAAAGCTGACTTTATCTCAACACAAAGGGGATGGGAGAATGACCTTTGTTTTAGATAAACATTCATCCAGAGTGGATCAACTGGTGGTGTAAATGTTTCTCCCTGAGTTCATTAAAAGAGTGTGACTGTCTCCCTGAGTTAGCCAGACCAGCGTGGGGGGAGTGAATACGTGGCTCAGCCCAACATAAAAAAACCTGAACAACTAATAAAAGAATCTCGAAAAGAGCAATGGGCTTGAGCTGGCTTCAATCCACATATTCCTTCCCGGCAACTGGGGATGCCCAGTGGCATGACAGCAAGCATATTATAAAGACTGGTAATAGGGATCACATTGGTATTGTGCTTGAACTGTGTATTGCAATTGCTATATTTTGCTAAGTTTAACTTATGTTTGTATTGTGTTATGCAGTATATTTTGTATCACTCTGCTAAATCGAAAATCCCATGTAACATCAACTGTCTTCACATAAGTAAATTGGATATTAAACATTACATCCTCCATGTGTAGAATATCTAAAAGAACCTGATCAGAGAGTATTGGACTCTGACAACTGTCTGGTGCAATTTGGTTACAATTCAGATAATACTGTGCATCTTTTCCATTCACAATTGTCCCTGGCCTGCCCACTGCCCTGCTCCTGGCAGCTGCAGAGACTCTGAGTTGTGGGTTGGAAGGAAAGTCTAGGCAACAGGCTGCCAATTCCCATGGATTGTATCACTGTAGGCCATGGTGCTTGTGCTAATTTGCCAGTTCTGCGTGGCATTACTGGATCAAAAGACAAATTAAAAACTCTGATATTCATTCCCTATTTTTCACTCCTAAAGCAAGGCCATACTGTACTAAAGTTTCGTAAACACCACTCTTGCTAGGTCTGCCTCTAGCACAGACTCCTTGAGTATTTTCAATCCCGAGGCTGAAGGGAGGGTTCAAAGAGCTCCCATAGCTAAACCATGCCACTAAGCCTCTCTCCAGATTTGTCTGAATCAGAGGGGCTGTGTCATTAGCCTATCTCTGCACCCTCAACAGGGAAGGTGTGATCATTAAAGGAAACATGCTGGACTGTGCTGACTAGGGATATCATCAAATGTGATTATCTTGGTGTCACGACCAGACAGACCAGGGAGAGGTCGTGGTGAGTTCAGAATTCCTTCGGGCTAAATTAAGGTGAAACAACACCAAACGATCACTTGAATATTTTATTTATGGCAGAAGCAACCTGAACTTGGGAGGCATAACAGTAGGTGGTGTGGTTTCTCACAACAAGAATTGGCATGAAACCCCATCAGTAAACCATATAACATGTGGTAACCATGCCTCTGCAAACATATACTACAAGCCTTGTTTATCTGTGGATCAATTCAGGGAAGAAAATAAGGAGACCCCTCCCATTGAGTCATGAGGTTCAGAGTGGACCCCCTTGCTTTCTAGACTCCTTCTCAGAGAGGAGCCTAGGGGTGGCTAGATCCACTCCTAGTCCCAGACTTGGTCAATGGTCTTATGTCTAAAGGGATGAGGTGTAGGGATTATGAAAAAGAAGAGAGAAAGAGAGAGTGAGACAGAGAGAGAGAGGAAAGAAAAGAGAAAGATTTCAACAGTCCTGGGTCCAGCGTTGGTCCAGTCAGCCTAGAGGTCCAGTTCCAGAGGGCGTGCGCATGTGGGGCTTCAGTTTGTGTCCTTTTATAATCTCCTTGCCCCTCCTTCAGGTGGGCACTCGAACTCATTAGGCTAATTAGGTGTCATGCAAGGTTTGTGCTTCCAGAACCTTTGGGAAATGGGTCTGTGGGCTTGGGGGTCGTTTGGGGAGTAACTTCTCCTTCCCTGCAGACATGACCATTGTTTGATCTTTGGCCATGCATGGTGAGCTGCCCTGCTCAGCGTATCAGAACAGGGAGCTGCGTACCCTCCAGCAAGCCCTCCCTGTCCTGTTGCTGATGTCCTGTGCTGATCTGTGCTGATCGGCTTCTCACCTGTCGTTTTTTGTTATGCAGAGTTCTTCGTTAAGCAGAACTTGCCCCACCACAACATTTGAGACATTAACTCTTTCAGTCCCTCACACTTGGCTGTTCCTGAAATGTTTATAATGGATGGAGACTAGGAACCAGGATGGGAGGGGCATTTTAAGCAAGGGGAGATCACCAATATAAGGCTATTGGAGGTGGCTGAAGAGTTAACACATAGGAATACAATTTAGTCCTTTATATCTTTCATGAGAAGACTTAATTTAGTCTCCTCTTTCTCCTTTATTCTCAAGGAGATAAACTATCTTTTCACCTTTATCTTTACCTTTCTTTCAGGTTTTAATATGTATTCATCTCTGCAAATTAAACAGAGATTGCATTTGATTAGCAGTATGAATCTGTGCTATTATATCTCATTAGGACAACGGTTTGCCTGCTAGAATCTGCTCAGTTATTTCAGCAGATCTGTGTTCACATCCTGATTACGTTTGGGATCTCCAGTACAAACACTCAGTGCAGGGGTCACTGTTCAAGATGGATGCCACCACTGAAATACTGCCCTGAGACATCCAGCTCTTCCCATTTCAGGTTTATGTCTATCCAAGTCAGACTGTGGAAATCCTGTGAACAGGGAAGGCTCTGCTTATACAAATTGCAGACATCTCACTGTATAATGTAGGAGAGAGTCACTGTGCTAACATGGTTTCCTCTGCAGTATGGGATGCACATTCTTCCAGTATTAAAAGATCATGTCTTTAATGTACTCCATATGCAAATCTTACCACCTTGTGGTGGGTTGACCGTAGCTAGATGCCAGGTGCCCACCAAAGCCGCTCTATCACTCCCCCTCCTCAACTGGACAGGGGAGAGAAAATATAACAAAAGGCTCGTGGGTCGAGATAAGGACAGGGATTAGATTAAATGATGTTTTGTTTACAAAAGGTGGGGAAGTAACATGTGACTTGAAGTGACCAGATCTTGTGGGGAGTTACAAGAATAAGATTCATTTATGCCTGCCAGCACATAAAATTCTTTATACCTCCATGCATGACTTGCAAGTGTTTTCACACCCTCAACTAACTGGTCTCCTGAAACACTATGTGCTTTCAAGGAATGGCACAGCTAACAGCCATACACTTAATACTACTTATGCAAAGACACAGCAGCATACTGGGAACTATGATAATGCACTAGTCTGGGACTCAGGAGATATAGGTTCTAGTTTGTCATTACACCCTTAACATAACTTGATCCTACTGCAATTCATTTTTTTTTCTGCCTCCTTAATGGGAGATAATGGTCCTTACTTCATTTTAAAATGCTTCATATCTACTGATAGGAAATTGGTGTAAGACTAGGCTCAGCAGGCTCAACCTACAACCTGATACAACTCAGATACGAAATCAAAGAAATGTTTTTAACTAAGGATGCAAAAAATTATACAAGAAAATCTTCCAATTATGAGGAATTGTACCTTCAGTTGCTTTGTATATTCTATGATTCTATTTTTTTTTTTAACCATATATATATTCCCCCTGAAAAAGCGACAACTAAGTGAAGACTAATTCTGGGAAGAACCCAAGTAACTAACTGGTAATGCTTGAACTAAGGCACAGTTGAGATGTATTGCTGATGGAATTCCCCAGTTATGTACATTAGACATACAGAATTTTAATACAAAATAAATAAAAAAGAGAGTGGAGGCTTTGTTAAATGGTATTTATCTAGCAAAATTTTAAATAAATTTATAGCCCACAAGGAAGTCTGGCAAACAGTTAAACTGCTCTGCACAGTAGTTTAAAAATCTTCTTTAAAGCTGCACTTCACTGTTAATGCTTTGAATATCCACAAAAAACCTCTTCCAATAACATTTAGTGACAGATCTACAGCTTTAGCTGTTACTTGTGATTCAGCAAGCATATAAATTCAGCCCAGCATATAAATAATTTCTGATGCACATTCTTAAAATAGTATGCTTTAAAATGTTCCAACTCAGATAAAAAAGTCAGCAGAGAACTGGTCTTTCTGGCAGTATTCCATGGCAGCTGAAATGAATTACAACATTTCCAATGAAAGAAGTAACAAAGAAATAACAAAAGCCTTTTAAAACTCAGCACCAGGTGGGAAAGATTTGAGTGGGCATAACTGAGGTGTATGAATTAGTAGGTCAAGTCATAGGGATAAGCATACAGACAGTGGAGGGGAAATAAAGTGAAAGTAGTAAGGACTGGAGAAACAAAAAGCTTTTTGAACACAACACAAAATTATATCAGAGAAGCACTTATATAATAACACAGCACTGACAGATTTCCTACTCATGTAAAGCCAATAGTATAAAGCACTGAGCCAGTAGAACCTGCAATAAGAAGAATTTCCAGATATTGTATTTTTTCCATGGTTGTGTATTATCTAAGAAAATGCATAGAAGAAGGAAACTGAGACTCTGAGAAACTTGGTTATTTTTTGATTGAAATATGTATCAAACTATATTCTAAAATCTCAAAAAGTCATTTGAGATCATGGGGTTCCGTGTTATACTATCTGAATACCATCATCTGTGTCATTTTCCTTAGAGCACAAGAACTCTCGATTCCCATGTGCAAGAAATCAGGCAAGGAAGGCAGGAGACCAGCATGGCTGTGTAAGGACCTCCTGGTCAAACTGAAACACAAGGGGGAAATGCATAGGCAGTGGAAGCAAGGACATTGTTGTGGTTTAACCCCAGCCAGCAACTAAGCACCACACAGCCGCTCACTCACTTCCCCCCCACCCAGTGGGATGGGGGAGAAAATCGGAAGGAAAAAGGTAAAACTCATGGGTTGAGATAAGAACAGTTTAATAGAACAGAAAGGAAGAATGATAATGATAATAATAACAACGATAAAAAAATGACAATAATAATAATAATAAAAGGATTGGAATATAGAAAACAAGTGATGCACAATGCAATTGCTCACCACTCGCTGACCGATGCCCAGTTAGTTCCTGAGCAGTGATCCCTCCCCCAGGCCAACTCCCCCCAGTTTATATACTGTGCATGACATCATATGGTATGGAATACCCCTTTGGCCAGTTTGGGTCAGCTATCCTGGCTATGTCCCCTCCCAACTTCTTGTGCCCCTCCAGCCTTCTTGCTGGCTGGGCATGAGAAGCTGAAAAATCCTTGACTTAGTATAAACGCTACTTAGCAACAGTTGAAAACATCAGTGTGTTATCAACATTCTTCTCATACTGAATCCAAGACATTACACCAGGTACTAGAAAGAAAATTAACTCTATCCCAGCCGAAACCAGGACAGACATTGTGGTGGGTTGTCCCTGGTTGGATGCCAGGTGCCCACCAGAGCTGTTCTATCACTCCCCCTCCTCAGCTGGACAGGGGAGAGAAAAATATAACAAAGGGCTTGTGGGTCAAGATAAGGACAGGGAGAGATCACTCACCAATTACCATCACAGGCAAAACAGACTCAGCTTGGGGAAAATTAACTCAATTTATTACCAATCAACCAGAGTAGGGTAATGAGAAATGAAACCAAGTCTCAGAACACCTTCCCTCCACCCCTCCCTTCTTCCCAGGCTCAACTCCACTCCCGGATTCTCTACCACCCCCCCCAGCGGCGCAGGGGGACGGGGAATGGGGTTTATGGTCAGTTCATCACACATTGTCTCTGCCGCTCCTTCCTCCTCAGGGGGAGGACTCCTCACACTCTTCCCCTGCTCCAGCATGGGGTCCCTCCCACGGGAGACAGTCCTCCACAAACTTCTCCAACGTGGGTCCTTCCCATGGGCTGCAGTTCTTCACGAACTGCTCCAGCATGGGTCCCTTCCATGGCGTGCAGTCCTTCAGGAGCACACTGCTCCAGCGTGGGTCCCCCACGGGGTCACAAGTCCTGCCAGAAAACCTGCTCCAACGTGGGCTCCTCTCTCCACGGGTCTGCAGGTCCTGCCAGGTGCCTGCTCCAGCGTGGACTTCCCACGGGGTCACAGCCTCCTTCGGGCACCCACCTGCTCCAGCGTGGGGTCCTCCATGGGCTGCAGGTGGATATCTGCTCCACCGTGGACCTCCATGGACTGCAGGGGGACAGCCTGCCTCACCATGGTCTTCCCCATGGGCTGCAGGGGAATCTCTGCTCCGGCGCCTGGAGCACCTCCTCCCCCTCCTTCTTCACTGACCTTGGTGTCTGCAGGGTTGTTTCTCTTACATGTTCTCACTCCTCTCTCCGGCTGCCGTTTCTGCGTGCCCCGCAACTTTTTCCCCTTCTTAAATATGTTATCACAGAGGCGCTACCACCGTCAGTGATTGGCTCGACCTTGGCCAGCGGTGGGTCCGTCTTAGAGCCAGCTGGTATTGGCTCTGTCGGACACAGGGGAAGCTTCCAGCAGCTTCTCACAGAAGCCACCCCTGTAACCCCCCCGCTATCAAAACCCTGCCACACAAACCCAATACAGACATGTATCCTGGGAAGAATATAGGGGTGCTGCCTGGGAGTGTAGGGATGGGATCAGGAAAGCTAAGGTACAGCTGGAGCTGAATTTGGCAAGGATGTTCAAATTCAGGTTAGAATGGGGCTTTGAGCAACCTGGTCTAGTGGAAGATGTCCCTGCCCACAGTGGGGGGCATTGGAACTAGATGATTTTTTAAAGTCCCTTCCAACCAAAATCATTCTATGATTCTATGATAATACCTGTCAGGAAGAGTCAAGAGACCTATGTGAAGCAAAACTGTCATTACCCTGATGATTTACTGGACAACAGGCCACAGTCTTTTTCTAGAACATGAGAATTATAAATATTGTATTATAAGTATTGCAATAGTTACTGGTCAGGACAACATTTTCTTTCAGTAAAATCAGAATAAATGCAGAATCTTGCTGCATTCTGTGTCAAAGAGTTGTACAGTTTATGATCTTTTTATCATTCGGCCTTTATATTGTGATCTATTATACAAGATACAGTGTTGCAGCTCAGAAGAGCTAAAATAATTCAGCAGAACTATGTCATGTTACGTGACTGAAGGTTTTCCTCTCTCTCTCTCTGTTTGTCTGTCTGTCTGTCTCTCATATGATTTACTGTCCCCACACAATGCTTTACACACATAAAGTATTCATGCCACTTACTAAATGAATAACTCTGCTCCGAGAGTTATGAAGAACACATCCTACAGGTTTGTAACTATATTTTAATGAATATTCAATAAATAAAGAGATGGACTGTGCACTACAGCACCATAATAGTATTACTGTATTCGTGATCTGGGAGTGACGTGCGGAAAACAGACTCCACAATCAGTGAGATTGTAAAGTAGGTATGTTCATTCAGCGCTGGGCAGCACGGGGGGTAGTCCCACCAAAGTCGTGCGCGCCCGACTCGGCAGTTTGTCTCAAGTTTATACAGTCAGGTGTTACATATTCACAATACGCCTATACATATGCATGACCTATCCCCGCTTCATATTAAAATTAGCTCCGAGAGGTCATTTCCATAGTCTCCTCTCAACTGCGCTTGCGCAGTGCCTCTTTATGGTGGTCGTCTGGTGGTCACAGAGATGAAGATAGATGACTCCGTCACCGCTAGTAACCTTTTTTCTTGCGCAGGCTCAGTGATTTCTTGGTATTCACCCAAGCCGCAAGACCAGTCTTGGCTGGCTCTTGGGGCCTGCTCCTGCTTCTTATCAGGAACTGTCTCTGCCTCATTGGCTGGTTCTTGGGGCCAGCTCTTCTTATCAAGGACTGTCTCTGCCTCAGCTAATTTCAATATCACCTCTCATCCCCCTTTATTATGTCTACTGAGATTCTTTTGACTCCCCTTGTCTCAGTCCCCCCTTTTCCAGAAAATAGTAAATTCTTTTACTATATCTAATCCTAGTACTTCTAATACATTGTTTCCCTATCTAGCATCCTCTCAAAGTATTTGTTGGTCTCGAGTTTTCGTCGTAATTGATTCTTTTTCCATTAACTGTAAGAGTCTCCCCAAATATTATCAGTAATATTTAAGCAACGGCCAGTAATTAAGACCTCTTTAGGGTCAGGTACCTCCAGATCAAAGCTGGGTCCCCGCTGGGTATTTCCCTTTCCATAAAGGCATAATCCATTCCTGTCTGGCCTGTCTTTAATAAGAGATGTCCAATTTGTGGTTGGGACTCCTAAAAAGGGGAGTTCCATGTTCCCCTGAGGAAGGGGATTACATACCCAACATTCTGATAAATTTAGTACTTTCGAGATACTCTCTGTCATATTTAAATAAGTATTTCGATCCCAAGCCTGCCCCTTGGGCAAGGTCCAACTCAGGAGCATGACAATCAATGACTCACAAATTTGAGCTTCAAAGGTCCCTTTTCTTGTGAAGTCCGTTGTCCTTTGGGTGCCTTCTTCACCCTCGTGTGATGGATCCAGGCACTCTGTTCCTTGATCCTAATGGCGGTGAAGGAGGTAAGTAATACTTGAAATGGTCCTTCCCACTGCGGCTCCAGAGTTTTTTCTGTAAGAAAGAGACTTTATATACACATAATCTCCTGGTTGTATATTATGTACAGGCCCATCCAAACCTCTCCCTCGAGTCCCTACCACATGCTTCCTGATTTTATTAAGTTGCTTACCTAATGCTACCATGTAAGAAGTCATAATTTCATCCCCCGCTTGTACAGACACCCCTCTCTGTATCCCATAGGGTTGTCCATACAGGATTTCAAAGGGGCTCAGTCCTTCTTTCGCCCTTGGTCTTGTTCATATACGCAGAAGGGCTAAAGGGAGAGACTGAGGCCATGTCAGATTTGCTTCTTGTCCTAATTTCACAATTTGCTGTTTGATTAAGTGGTTCATTTTTTCCACTTGACCACTCGACTGGGGGTGATATGGAGTATGAAGCTGCCAATCTATACCCAAATGGCAGCTAATTTGTTGTACTATTTTTGAGACAAAATGTGGTCCTCTGTCAGAGGATATGGTTGCTGGAACCCCAAAACGTGGTATTATCTCTTGTACCAGTATTTTAGTTACCTCCCGAGCTTTAGCCGTTCTTGTTGGGAACGCTTCTGGCCAACCTGAAAAGGTATCAGTTAATACCAATAAATATCGATACCCCCCCTTTTCTTGGAAGTTCTGTAAAATCAATTTGCCATTGTTGTCCAGGCCCATTGCCTTTTCCAATCTGGCCCATTTCCGGCTTGGGGGTATTCTTAGGATTAGTCTGGAGGCAAAGATCACACTGTTGAGTCACCTGTCTCACCGTGGTGTATAAATTTCTAGCCACAATTTCTCTTATCAAATGATTATACAGAGCCTCTGTTCCCCAATGTCTTTTCCTATGCTCCTCCCGTATCAAATGCCACAGTAAGCAAGAGGGAACGATTAGCTTTCCCTGTGGGGTATGAGCCCACCCCTCTTCATTATATGACCCTTCTAAATCTGTAACGAGCTTCTGATCTTCCTTGGTGTATTCTGGCTTACCTTCTAGGGAAATCTGCCTATCAGGAATTAAGGCCCCTTCTATTTTTACCTTTGTTTTGGCCACTTGTTTTGCCTCTCTGTCCGCCAGCTCATTCCCTTTTTCCAAATCTGAGCTCACTTTCTGGTGTGCCTTAATATGCATAATTGCTACTTTCTTAGGGAGCTGGACAGCTTCCAGTAACTTCAGAATTTCTTCTGCGTGTTTGATATTTTTCCCTTGAGAACTCAATAGTCCTCTCTCCTTCCAAATTGCTCCATGTGCGTGTACAACTCCAAAGGCATATTTTGAGTCTGTATAAATGTTCACAACTTTGCCCTGGGCCAATTCCAGGGCGCAGGTTAGAGCAATTATTTCTGCCTTCTGTGCGGAGGTGTTCATAGGCAAAGCCCCTGATTCTATTACCTCTTGGCTGGTGGTGATGGCGTATCCCGCATGTCGATTACCATTTAGGACGTAACTGCTTCCGTCTGTGAACCAAGTTTCCCCGTTTTCCATGGGGCTGTCTTTCAGGTCTGGGCGGCTTGCGTATGTTGCTTCGATGGTTTCCAAGCAGTCATGATGTACCGGTTCTCCTGTGTTCCCACTGAGAAAAGAAGCTGGGCTGACAATGTTAGTGACTACAATCTCCACATCATCCTGCTCTATCAATATAGCTTGATATCTCAGGAATCTTTGCGGAGAAAGCCAATGTCCACCTTTCGCTTCCAGTACTGCTGATACTGTGTGAGACACCAAAACAGTCATTTTCTGGCCCAGAGTAAACTTTCGGGCTTCCTGTATGTTCAGTATCACAGCTGCAACTGCCCGCAGGCATCCAGGCCAACCTTTTGCAGTCGTGTCTAACTGCTTAGAAAGGTAGGCAACTGCCCGTCGATACGGACCCAGGTTTTGTGCTAATATTCCCAGGGCAATGCCCTGCTTCTCGTGGGAGTAAAGAAGAAACGGCTTACTCACATCTGGGAGTCCTAAGGCCGGGGCCAACATCAAAGCCTTTTTCAGTAGCTCAAAGGCTCGTTCGGTCTCCTTGTTCCACTCAAGGTGTTTCTGCTCAGTGGCTGTCAGCACATACAGTGGTTTAACAAGCAATCCATAATTATAGATCCACAATCGGCACCACCCCGTCATTCCCAGAAAAGTCCGTAACTCTTTTACTGTCTGAGGTCTCTGAGTTTGACATATTGCCTCTTTACGGGCCTGTCCCAAAGTTCTTTGTCCCGCACTAACTTCATAGCCCAAATAATTCACTTTGCGTTGCATTACCTGTGCCTTTTTCTTGGATACCCGGTACCCCTGGAGTCCCAGGAAATTCAACAGACTCACTGTCCATGTCATACAATCTTTCTCTGTTTTGGTGGCGATCCAGATATCATCCACATACTGCAACAGCTTCCCTTCCTCAGACGGGGCTTCCCAGGATTCTAAGTCTTTCGCAAGCTGATTGCCAAAAATGGTGGGACTATTCTTAAATCCTTGTGGCAACACCGTCCAAGTGAGCTGGGTCTTTCGACCACTCTTGGGGTTTTCCCATTCAAATGCAAATAATTTTTGGCTGGCTTCATGGAGAGGGAGGCAAAAGAAAGCATCCTTCAAATCTAAAACAGTAAACCAAGTCAATTCAGGTGTTAATACAGTCAACAGGGTATATGGGTTTGCCACTACCGGGTAAAGATCTTCAGTTATCTTATTCACCGCCTGTAAGTCTTGGACCACCCGATATGACCCATCGGGCTTCTGAACAGGTAATATAGGGGTATTGAATTCAGACTCACACTCTTTTAGTAGTCCCAGCTGCTAAATTTTTCTATCACCGACCGGATTCCTTCTCTGTCTTCCTTCTTTAGGGGATATTGTTTAATTCTTACTGGCTTTTGGCCTTCCTTGATCCTAACTTCAACAGGTGGAGCACTTTTCGATCTCCCAGGTGCATCGGTAGCCCATACTCCCGGGTACACTTGGTTTAAGATGTCCTCGTTAATGCTTCCTTCTAGGGGGAGACTGGTTAAGGTTAGGCTCAATATTTGAATATATTGCTGATCTTTTACCTCCAGAGTAATTTCTCCCTTTTTGAATACAATTTTTGCTCCCAATTGTTCCAACAAGTCCCTTCCCAAAAGTGCCTTTGGGGAGTTGGGCATATATAAAAATGTATGAATGCCCCACTGTTTTCCTAATTTATATTCTAAAGGTTTACAAAAATATGCCTTTTCACTTTGGCCAGTTGCTCCTTTCACCATGACATAATCATCTCCCAGGGGCATCAAAGCTTGATTCAGAACCGAGTATGTTGCTCCCGTATCTACCAAAAATTCTACCTCTTGTTGTGTTTTCCCTAGCTTAATTATAACCAGTGGATCCGCTAGGGTAGATTCCCCAGGTTCCCGTCAATCTCCCTTCACATGGGCTACCATTCTTCCTGTTTGAGCCCTCTGATCCTCCTTGTTCCTTGGGCATTCCTTTTTCCAATGACCGAATTTCTTACACAAAGCACGTTGATCCTTGCCCAGTTGGGGCAAGTCTCGTCTAGGCCCTCTTCCTCTTTCTTCCTGGATAACAGCCATTAATTTCCTTTGCCCCTGCCTATATCCTTCCTCTCTGTTACTAAATACTCTCCATGCTTCATCCAACAATATTTCTAAATTCCTACCCTCTGTAGGCCGTAATTTCTGAAGTTTGCGCCTTCTATCCCCTGTAGATTGACCCAAAAATAGGGAGACCAATTGTTGTATTCCTACCTCTGACCCAGGATCCAGCGGTGTGCTGCGGCGCATTACATCCCTCAGTCGATCCAGGAATTCAGATGGAGACTCGGAAGGACTCTGTTTAACTGCATATAAAGCTGACCAATTTATAGTTTTGGGGATTGCCCTCTCCATTCCTTTTGTAATCCAATCCTGATACCCCTGCAATCTTTCCATATGTGCAGATCTATTAACATCCCACTTTGGGTCTTGGAGAGGGAAATATTCCTTAATGTCCCCTCCTGTAATCTTATAATGATCTTCAGCTAAGTTCCCTGCTGTTTTTAAAATCAGCTGTTTCTCTGTCTCAGTCATGTATTCCAATAATAGCTGTATATCCTTCCAATCAGGGTTATGCTGTTTTACAATAAATTGGAAATGCTTAGTTACACTTACCGGATCTCTCCTATAATCTTTTGCAACCTTTTTCCATTCCCCTAGGTCAGCAGTAGAAAAGGGTACTTTGATTAACATCGTCCCACCATCCGGCCCCACCGCCTCTCGGAGAGGTGCTTGTAAAGCTGTTGAGGTAGTTTTCTTCCTAGTACGGGAAGATACAGGGCTGTCCGGGGGGGGTTGGAGTTCTATCCGAGTCTGCATCCTGTTCCTGTGGTCGAGGGGGAGGCTTAAACAAATCAGTTAGATCTTGTTCTGGTGCCTGATGGATTTTATTTGTCTTTGTACATTTTTGTCCAATACTACATGCTGAACAACACCGCCTCAGTTTACCTCTAAGCTCCTTGCCATTCTCTCACTCAAGTGCAAGCACCATGGGGTCCTGTGGGGGTACCATTCCACAGTCCCTTTGCCACTCCGGATGGTTTCGGAGGGTGAAAAACATGTCTGCATACGAAACCTCATCCCATTTTCCTTCTCTCCTTAAAAACAGCATTAGTTGTAATAGAATATTATAATCTATTGACCCATTAAGTGGCCACTTAGCATCACCTTCTAACTTATACAACAGCCACCATTGATTGCAATATTTAATAAGGTTCTTTTTGCTTTCCGTACCTCTGGTCCCAACAATATCTTTCCAGTGGGCAATTACACAACCCAGAGGACTCTTCCTTAATACTCCTCCTTGATTGTTTCCCATTTTATAACTTCTCCTAATGATTCTTAAGTTTGATTTTGGCTTCTCCTTTTAATAAGCTTCCATGCAAATCGTTTCTTACACTTCTTTATAGTCTTCCCCCAGTTTTCCTCACACACGTCCCAAATTTCTGGAATTAAATTTTCCCTTACACACCAATCTCACTATTTCGGATTCTTGGTGAGCTCTTTCCCAGTCATGAATGTGTGGAATTTGGGGAAAACACTCAAGGCAGTCTGGTTTCCGTCTGCTAGATGTACAGTACCACCTTCTCCCACAAGATTTACACTTCAACAAAACCCAAGCCGGATGCTAATTACTATATAGTCCAGTTGCAAGCCCACATACAAAGCAGGGGATCACCCCTATTAATACATAAAGACATTCACACATTAACAAACATACATACATCTATAAATTTCAACATATCATTTCCACACACCCACACAAAATCTTTAACATAAATTTCCAAACATTCACATCATACAATCATCGCTCCAGTTGACAACCTTTCAGCAGCTGCAAAAATAAACCAAGCGCAATTGCGAGGGGTTGCGCCTACCCTTCTCCTGCCTCTTATATACCAGTCATCGACAGGTCCATCCTGGCTCACGATACCGGGATACAGCAGTCACCCCGGGTTTGCTCGATCTACCCCCAAGATCACTAGTGGCCGCTCTATCGGTCAGCAAATCCCCCCTTGTTACCATACAGGGTACCCTCCTCCCATACGGGGACTACGCTGCACGCCAGACGTCTGCGCAATTTACCAGCTGCCCCGGCCCGTATTTCTACAGGCTCCCTTTGTAAAACATACCGTTTAGTCCGCAGCTTCAGGAGGTGGTTGTCTGCTCCCGCGGTGAGCGGCTGGCAGCGGAGGCTCCTCCAAGGAAAGTGCTCGGGGCACGCCTAGGGGCGTCCGCTCCGCAGTCGGTCCCGCAGCCGAGCAGAGAGTCTCCTGGCTGGCTCGCCAAAACTGACGTGCGGAAACAGACTCCACAATCAGTGAGATTGTAAAGTAGGTATGTTCATTCAGCGCTGGGCAGCACGGGGGGTAGTCCCACCAAAGTCGTGCGCGCTGCACTCGGCAGTTTGTCTCAAGTTTATACAGTCAGGTGTTACATATTCACAATACACCTATACATATGCATGACCTATCCCCGCTTCATATTAAAATTAGCTCCGAGAGGTCATTTCCATAGTCTCCTCTCAACTGCGCTTGCGCAGTGCCTCTTTATGGTGGTCGTCTGGTGGTCGCAGAGATGAAGATAGATGACTCCGTCACCGCTAGTAACCTTTTTTCTTGCACAGGCTCAGTGATTTCTTGGTATTCACCCAAGCCGCAAGACCAGTCTTGGCTGGCTCTTGGGGCCTGCTCCTGCTTCTTATCAGGAGCTGTCTCTACCTCATTGGCTGGTCCTTGGGACCAGCTCTTCTTATCAAGGACTGTCTCTGCCTCAGCTAATTTCAACAACGTAAGCGCTAAACATCACCTCTCATCCCCCTTTATTATGTCTACTGAGATTCTCTTGACTCCCCTTGTCTCAGGAGCACTTCCAGAGCACTCCTTAGCCTCAGTTTTCAAACACTCATTCATACAATATGAGAGTTTTTTCAAGTCCAGGTGGGTGCTTGGGCACCAAAATTTCATTCAGCCTAAATGAGAGCTGGGTGTTTAAATCTTTGAAGTTACTATAGGTCTTTCAGGAGTGGAGGCTTGGACCAACAGCCTGGGAGGCATGAGAAGGGGGGGCAAAAAATGCTATAACTAGAGATTTTGAGAGTACCAACTTATCTCTGACTAATGGAAGCTTATTCATGTCCTTCTGCGTGCGTAACACCCCACACTCATGAGCAGCATACTCCTTATGCTGGAGCTTGTAATCAGGAGTCAGTTGCAGCTGCACCAAAGACACTTAGGTAATAAATGGCTCCTAGGTAGCACTGTTACTGATGTAACTCTCCATTGTGAAGCTTAACAAAGTCCTATTAGTTCCGCCCATTGATGCAAGAGAAATAGCATCAACCCAAACAACAAGAGTTACTCTCTGTCGGATTCACACAGAAAATAAATAAAGACCGGAAACTCCTAATTCTGAATATTCCAGTGCCCCAAGACAACAAGCACTTGTTTTCTTGATACCAAAGTAAAATGTGCTCATTTCACTAATTCAGAACAGATCTAATACCTTTCACTCATTAAATTTACCAACAGGGCTTGATGCTCTGCTTTTTTTTAATGCGAGAGGCTGATCTGAAATAATACCTTGAATTTACTTTCTACCAGGGGAATATCTTGATGATTCCCAAGAATGTCAGTTGTGTAAAGTATCCTGTCACAAATTTATTGGATCTGAGCAGGACAACTGCATCAGCTGTCCAGGCATAAGGTATGTGTCTCCTAGCACCATGTAGCACAAAGGCCTTGTATCAGCATCTGGAGAAGTGTCCATACAGGCTTTAGCACTGGCTTGCAGGTTCAGATGAAGAGCCAGTTGATGATTATGGTTGTATTGGTGTGGCAGAAAAAGACTTAACTGCAAGGTTCAAGCAAATGATTTATTTGAACTTCACTTACAGACTTAACACGCCACTATTGCAGGTTTTACAGATACAATGGAGGAATGCACTATTGCAATTTTTAAAGCAAGAGTAGTACACTATTACAACCACAAGCGATTCACAGACAACCACAAGCACACACGTGTTTACAAACTTAAAGCATAAACAAATTCACTTACCCCTCCAGGTAAGGGCTCTCAGTCCCAGGGAAGTTACCTCGACTGGCATCCTGATCAAGGGGGGGGAAGGGTCTCCTTCACAAGCCAACTGTATAGTTGGAGAAGTGACTCCCCCATTTCCAACCTGGATCTTGGGGTTTTTACCCCCTGACTTGTGGAATGGGGTGTATGACTATGTCTGAGTGGATTATGATATATGCCTAAATGGATTATGTATATCTGCGTGGAGTTTCCCCTTATCTTTCCTTTGCTGGTCTGTGATTGTTTGAATACACAAGGTTGTCATTTGAAACTGAAGCTGAAACCCTCCAGTTTTTGTTATTTTTTACCTTGCTTCCTCAGCAACTGGATAGTGGTTGGATTGAGCCTCAGGGCATACTATTTGTTAAGGGATTTCAAGGCTCAGTTCGGGTTTTGGTTCTTTGAATGGTGCAGCCACTGCCCTGTTTACTTTAGGGTTTATCCGACAACCCAGGGCTAAGCTGTCTACACAGCTCCCCGTGAGTCGTCTCTGCAGAGAGACAGGGCCTCAAGGCAACCCAAGGCTGGGTCGCTTTTGTAACCCCCCCCATGAGTCGCCTGTGTGCACTAGACATGGTGAAACTCATTTGTGAACTATGAGCTGGACAATCCACACAATTGGGTTTATGTGGCAAGGTTTTGGCAGCGGGAGAGCTGCAGGGGTGGCCTCTGTGAGAAGAGACCAGGGGCTGCCCGCCTCCCCCCATGATGGACAGACCCATTTCCAGCCAGCTCAAAAACAAATCCACCACTGGCCAAAGCTGAGCCAATCAATCAGCAACACTGCTGGCATCTCTGTGATAACATATTTAAAAAAGGGTAAAAAAAGCTGCGCAGAAGCTGTGAGAGAGAGGAGTAAGAAAAATGTGAGAGAAACAACTATGCAGACATCAAGAGCAGTGAAGACGGAGAGGGAGGAAGTGCTCCAGGGGCCAGAGCAGAGATTCCCCTGCACCCTGTGCAGAAGACCATAGTGACGCAGGTTGTCCCCTGCAGCTCATGAAGAGGACCACACCAGAGCGGATATCCACACTGCAGCCTGTGGAGGATCATACACTGGAGTAGGTGGCTATGCCCTGAAGAAAGCTGCAGCCCATGGAGAGCCCACACTGGAGCAAGCTCCTGGCAGGAACTGCGACCTGTGGAGAGGAGTCCACGCAGGAGCAGGTTTTCTAGGAGGAACTGCAGCCCTTTGGGGACACACGCTGGAGCAGTCTGTTCTTGAAGGACTGTAACCCGTGGAAACAGGGGAAGAGTGTGAGGAGGAAGGAGTGTCAGAGACAAGATGTTATGAACTGACTGCAACCCCCATTCCCCATCCACTCTGCACTGCTCAGTAGCAGGGGAGGAGGTAGAAGACTCAGGAGTGAAGTTGAGCCTGGGAAGAAGGGATGGTGGGGGGATGTTTTTAGTTTTGTTTTTATTTCTCTCTATTCTACTCTATTTTTAACTGACAATAAATTAAATTAACCTTCCCCAAGTGTAGTCTGTTTTGCCTGTGTCAGTGTCGTGGATGGAGTGATGCACTTCACTCGTAAGAAAGAAGTAGCAATATGTTTATTGGTATAAAACAGCAATTTAACAAAGTTTTATAATAAATGCGACAGTGGTTTAACAAGATTCAATGGCAAGGTTCACTTGATATTTACTGCATAGAGGACAGGGTCAGGCAAAACTGTCAGGGAGACCCTCCCATTGAGTCACGAGGTTCAGAATGGACCGCCTTGCTTTCTAAACTCCTCAGAGAGGAGTCTAGGTGCAGCCGGATCCACTCCTAGTCCCAGACTTGGTCAACGGTTTATGTCTAAAGGATTATATATGCGCAATCAATCCTTTATATCACTTAGCTAAGATTTCAAAGTTTAGCATGCTATTAATCACTTACCAAGAATCTGTTGTGGCAAGGAATCTCTCAACCTCAAGGAGTAACCTTGAGAGGCGTCCCTAGTCACGGGGAGATCCTGGTGTGCAGCCAGCTGCCATGCAGGAGAGCTCAATGGGCCCTGGGCTGTCCACTATTTCTGGAGTAAGATAATTGACTCATAGTCATATTTGCATACCGACTACAGGTGTTAGCTTCTTCCAAATTTGGCTTGAGTTGGATGTTGACCAGCACTGTGGTTAGGTGGGTGCATTGTTCAAATTAGCCCTTGGCTACTGTGTTGTCATCTGTCTCCGCTGAATCCGCTTTGAGCCAGATGCAGCTATCCCGACCAGACACATCCATTACAACCACCACTGGTGGTTATCATTTGAGCAGGGTTACGGGAAATACAGGTCAGGTTGTGGGGCAGGGGGGGAGCACACCACCACAGATGGTAATTGGTGAGTGATCTCCCTGTCCTTATCTCAACCCACAAGCTTCTTCATCTTGTTTTGTCCCCCTGTCCTGTTGAGGAGGGGAGTGAGAGAGCAGTTTGGTGGGCACCTGGCAGCCAGCCAAAGTTAACCCACCACAATGGCAAAAAAACCAAGGCAAGAAATTGAGAAAACAAGGGTTAGGTGAATGAGAGAGTTACATAGACAGTTGATGTTTAACCGTATGATTCCCACAGATACAGAAAATTTTCTGTTTTCTTTAAATAAGTGAAATAATAGTCTTTCTTTCATTGTCATCCATCTAAAATCATAATTGCTGGAGTTGCAACACTGGCAAATTCAAATTACAAGATTTGAAGGTATCCGTAGTTTTGCACAGCTATTGAATTCGAAATGAACACAGGCACTGAGGTCAGTAATCAGCTAATTTGGCAAATTAGTCTATTGTTTTTAAGCCCATGTCCTATTAATAGCTCTAGTCTCACATCAATAATTCTGGTTCTGTTGCACTGGATTGCACTGTAGCCAAACAACATTTATACTGTTATGAAAACAGAATCATATCCTTTAAGACATTTTCCTGCATGGAAAAAAAATCCCCAAGCTATCTTACAATTTATAATGCAAATGTCTATGATAAGACCATGTCATAAAGGACATACCCAGTGGAGTCCTAACAAATTCATAGCTGATGAAACAGTACTGATTTAAGGTGTGTTACCTCAGAAATCTCATTAGTACAGGAAGTCTGTGCAGAATTTTGGACTGAGAAGTGAATTTTTCCAATTCAGAATTGCATTAAATTAGACTGTGTAGACTGTCTACCTTGTCACCTGTTTTGTGACTTTTACACAGAGATATCTGCAAAGAAACTACAGAAAAATCTAGTTATAATGCAATTAGGCAAAACCACCTAGATATTTGCAGTAATGAGGTCTCTCTGACCTTTTGGAAGGGTCTGTCTTGGAGCCAGCTGGAACTGGCTCTGTCCCACAGGGGGGCAGCTTCTGGTATCTTCTCACAGAAGCCGCTCCTGCAACCTCCTTGCTACCACAACCTTGCCATGTAAACCCAATACATTCCACCCCTTGCCTCTGTGAATCACATATTTAAGAATTATCATTAAAACATACATTCACCACACAATCTACAATGTTCACAAATTTCACTTACATCAACAAAAAGAATTCCCCATAACTATACGGACACCAAAGTCAGTGAAGAAGGAGGGGGAGGAGGTGCTCCAGGTGCCGGCACAGAGATTCCCCTGCAGTCCGTGGTGAAGACCATGGTGACACGCAGGTTGTCCTCCTGTAACCCATGGAGGTCCACGGTGGAGCAGATATCCACCCTGCAGCCCAGGGAGGACCCCACGCCAGAGCAGGTGGATGTGCCCTAAAGGAAGCTGTGACCCCATGGAGAACCCACACTGGAGCAGGCTACTGGCAGGAACTGTGGCCCCATGGGGGACATACACTGGAGCAGTCTGTTCCTGATGGACTGCACCCTGTGGAAAGGACCCATACTGGAGCAGTACGTAAAGAACTGCAGCCTGTGGGAAGGATTCACACTGGAGCAAGGGAAGAGCATGAGAAGGAAGGAACAGCAGAGACAGAGAGTTATGAATTGACTGCAACCCCCATTCCCCATCCCGCTGTGGCACTCGGAAGGAGGAGAAGTTAGATAAATTGGGAGTGAAGCTGAGTCTGGGAAGAAGGGAGGGGTGGAGGGAACCCAGTGGGATGGGGAAGAGAATCAGGAAAGAAAAGGTAAAACTCGTGGGTTGAAATAAGAACGGTTTAATAGAACAGAACAGAAGAAACTAATAATGATAACACTAATAAATTGACAATAGTAATAATAAAAGGATTGGAATATACAAGTGATACACAATGCAATTTCTCACCACCCGCCGATCAATGCCCAGTTAGTTCCCAAGCAGCGATTCCCCCCAGACCCACTGCCCCCAGTTTATATACTAGATGTGATATCACATGGTATGGAATACACCGTTGGCCACTTTGGGTTAGCTGCCCTGGCTGTGTCCCCCTCCTAACTTCTTGTGCCCCTCTAGCCTTCTGGCTGGCTGGGCATGAGAAGCTGAAAAATCCTTGACTTTAGACTAAACATTACTTAGCAACAACTGAAAACATCAGTGTTATCAACATTCTTCTCATACTGAACTCAAAAAGATAGCACTGTACCAGCTACTAGGAAGACAATTAACTCTCCCACCTGAAACCAGGACAACAAGGCATGACATCGATTGCTCGATTGTATCGTTCGATTTTCCCAGAGGCTGGTGCATGATAGGGGATGTGATACACCCACTCAATGCCATGGTCTTTGGCCCAGGTGTCTACGAGGTTGTTTCAGAAATGAGTCCCGTTGTCTGACTCAGTTCTTTCTGGGGTGCCGTGTCATCACAAGACCTGCTTTTCAAGGCCCAGGATAGTGTTCTGGGCGGTGGCACAGGGCACAGAATATGTTTCCAGCCATCCGGTGGTTGCTTCCACCATTGTAAGCACATAGCGCTTGCCTTGGCGAGTTTGTGGGAGTGTGATATAGTCAATCCGCCAGGCCTCCCCAAATTTATATTTCAGCCATCGCCTTCCATAGTGGAGAGGTTTTAACCGCTTGGCTTGCTTGATTGCAGCACATGTTTCACATTCATGGATGACCTGTGCAATAGTGTCCATGGTCAAGTCCACCCCTCGCTCATGAGCCCATCTATATGTTGCATCTCTTCCCTGATGGCCTGAGGTGTCATGGGCCCACCAAGCCATAAATAGCTCACCCTTATGTTGCCAGTCCAGGTCCACCTGAGACACTTCAATCTTGGCAGCCTGATCCACCTGTTGGTTATTTTGATGTTCTTCAGTGGCCCAACTCTTGGGTATGTGAGCATCTACGTAACGTACTTTTCCAAGCAGATTCTCTAGCCAGGACGCAATATCTTGCCACAGTGCGGCAGCCCAGATGGGTTTACCTCTGCGCTGCCAGTTGCTCTGCTTCCATTGCTGTAACCACCCCCACAGGGCATTTGCCACCATCCATGAGTCAGGATAGAGATAGAGCACTGGCCACTTCTCTCTTTCAGCAATATCTAATGCTAGCTGGATGGCTTTCACCTCTGCAAACTGATTCAATTCACCTTCTCCTTCAGCAGTTTCTGTGACTTGTCCTATAGGACTCCATACAGCAGCCTTCCACCTCTGATGCTTTCCCACATTGCGACAGGACCCGTCAGTGAACAGGGCATATTGCCTCTCATTTTCTGACAGTTTATTATACAGTGGGGCCTCTTCAGCACGCGTCACCTCCTCCTCTGGAGTCATTCCAAAATCTCTGCCTTCTGGCCAGTCCGTGATCACTTCCAGGATTCCTGGGTGAATGGAGTTTCCTATTTGAGGTCAGTGTGATCAGTGCAACCCACTTACTCCATGTAGCATCAGTTGCATGGTGTGTAGAGGAGACCCTTCCCTTTGAACATCCAGCCCAGCACTGGCAGTTGGGGTGCTAAGAGGAGCTGTGTTTCAGTACCAACCACTTCTGAGGAAACTCGAACTCCTTCATGTGCTGTGAGAGACTGAAAGAGTTAATGTCTCAAAGATTGTGGTGGGGCAAGTTCTGCTTAAAGACAAACCCTGCACAGCAAGGAACCAAGGTGAAAAGCCCATCAGCTCAGACATCAGCAACAGGAGGGGGAGGGCGTGCTGGAGGGTGCGCAGCTCCCTGTTCTGATAAGCTGTTCTGATACAAAGATCAAACAATGGCCACGTCTGCAGGGAAGAAGTTACTCCACAAAGAACCCCCAAGCCCAAAGGCTCACAAGCTGCTCATTAGCCAGACGAGTTTGGGTGCCCACCACAAGGATGATAAAAGGACACAAACTGAAGCCCCAGGTGCCCAAGGCCGCCAGAACTGGACCCCTCGGCTGACTGAACCAACGCTGGACCCAGGACCGGTGAAATCTTTCTCT
The DNA here is from genome assembly GCF_026419915.1 of Harpia harpyja. Lineage (NCBI taxonomy): Eukaryota > Metazoa > Chordata > Aves > Accipitriformes > Accipitridae > Harpia > Harpia harpyja. The sequence continues at coordinate 36,329,202 of NC_068968.1, forward strand.
TCCTTTTTCTCTCTCTGTCTTCTTCTCCCTTTCCTTTTCCTTTTCCACAATCCCTACACCTCATCCGTTTCAAGACATAAACTGTTGACCAAGTCTGAGACTAAGAGTGGATCCAGCCACCCCTAGGCCCTTCTCTGAGGAGGAGTCTAGAAAGCAAGGAGTTCTGCTCTGAACCTCATGACTCAACGGTAGGGATCTCCTTATTCCCTGAATCGATGTATATGGTTACCCTGAGTTACACGGTTTACAGAAGTAGTCTTATGCCAATTCCTGTTGTGAGAAACCCTGCCACCCACTATCACGCCTCCCCAGTTCAGTTTGCTTCTGTCATGAATAAAATCTTTAACCGATCGTTTGGTGTCATTTCACCTTAATTTAGCCCAAGGGAATTTCGAATTAAACACGACTCCCTGGTCTGTCCAGTCTGGGTCACGACATACGCTGCCAATATCTCTTTTTCAGTTGGAGTATAGTGGGCCTCGGATCCTCTGTATCCCCATCTCCAAAACCCCAGGGGTCGGCCTCAAGTCTCCCCCGGTGCTTTCTGCCATAGGCTCCAGGTGGGGCCATTCTCCCTGGCTGTGGTGTAGAGCACATTTTTAACATCTTTTCCTACCCGGACTGGCCCAAGGGCTACTGCATGAACAATCTCCCGTTTAATTTGTTCAAGGGCTTGTTGTTGCTCAGGGCCCCATTTAAAATCATTCCTCTTCCGGGTCACTTGATAGAGAGGGCTTACAATCAGACTGTAATTTGGAATAGGCATTCTCCAAAACCCCACGACACCTAAGAAGGCCTGTGTTTCCTTTTTATTAGTCGGTGAAGACGTAGCTGCCATTTTGTTCAGCACGTCCATTGGGATCTGATGACGTCCATCTTGCCATTTTATTCCTAAAAACTGAATCTCCTGTGCAGGTCCCTTGACCTTTCTTTCTTTTATAGCAAACCCGGCTTTCAGAAGGATTTGGATTATTTTCTTCCCTTTCTCAAAAACCTCTTCTGCTGTGTTGCCCCATACGATGATGTCATCAATGTATTGCAGGTGTTCTGGAGCTTCACCCTTTTCCAGTGCAGTCTGGATCAGTCCATGGCAAATGGTGGGGCTGTGTTTCCACCCCTGGGGCAATCAATTCCAGGTGTACTGGATGCCCCTCCAAGTAAAAGCAAACAGTGGCCTGCACTCTGCTGCCAGAGGGATTGGGAAAAACGCATTAGTGATATCAATTGTGGCGTACCACTTGGCTGCCTTTGGCTCCAGTTCGTATTGAAGTTTTAGCATGTCTGGCACAGCAGCACTCAGCAGTGGCGTGACTTCATTCAGGGCACGATAGTCAACTGTTAGTCTCCACTCTCCATTAGACTTTTGCACTGGCCATATGGGACTATTAAAGGGTGAGTGAGTCTTGCTGATCACTCCTTGGCTCTCCAGTCAACGAATCAACTTGTGGATGGGAATCAGAGAGTCTCAGTTGTTGCGATATTGCTGCTGGTGCACCGTTGTGGTAGCAATTGGCACTTGTTCTTCAACCCTCAGCACCTCCACAATCAAAGGGTCTTGAGAGAGACCAGGCAGGGTAGACAGCTGTTCAATTCCTTCCAGGGCAGCTATACCAAAAGCCCACCGATACCCCTTTGGGTCCTTAAAATACCCTTTCCTGAGGTAGTCCATGCAAGGATGCACAGGGCCTCTGGACCAGTCACAATGGGGTGTTTCTGCCATTCGTTCCCAGTTAGGCTTACTTCAGCTTCCAATACAGTTAAGTCTTGGGATCCCCCTGTCACACCAGAAATACAGATGGGTTCTGCCCCTTTATAGCTTGATGGCATTAGAGTGCACTGTGCACCGGTGTCCACTAGAGCCTTGTACTCCTGTCGGACTAATGTGCCAGGCCATCGAATCCACACAGTCCAATAGACCCAGTTATCCCTTTCCTTCACCTGGCTGGAGGCAGGGCCCTTCTACTCCTAGTCATAGTATTCGTTACTTACTTCTTGTAAATATGAAACAGAATTCCCTTTATTAAGATCAGAAGTAAGGTCAGCCCTTCTACTCTCTCTGGGGAACTGCCCACTGGAAACTGGAGCAGCACTTTTGCTGGAAGAACTCCGTTTTGTGGTTGTTTTTTCTTGCAACTCAAGTACCCATGCCTGTAGGGTTGAGGTAGATTTTCCATCCCACTTCCTCATGTCCTCTCCATGGTCATGCAGGCAAAACCATAGGGTGGCCCATGGTGTGTACCCACTATATCCTCTCTCTTGAGCAGAGGAACACTTACTTCTAATAGCTGAGATACTGGTCCGTTCAGGTGGGGACTAGGACATATCCTCTTTGAATTGCTGGAAATCCCAGGACAGTTTCTACGCAGCCAAAATGCAGGCCCGTAGGGAGGAAGAGAGACTTTCTTAGTATTGCTGGAGTCGGCCATCCAATTCATCCACCATTGGTCCCTCTTCATCTTTCCAGGTCATTACTGCCAATGAGTTGGCAGACAATGATGGTGCGCTCTGTACAAACATCCGCCACATGGGTTGTGTGCATTGCACTTGATCTGGATCTCTGGATAACTGCTCATTTTCCGTGTCATCATAAATCACCTCCAGCATGGCTAATTCCCTCAGGTACTGGATACCTCTTTCCATGGTGGTCCACTTGCCTGGGTGACATATAACATCTTCCTTGAAGGGGTACCTTTCCTTCACACCTGACAGGAGTCGCCTCCAGAGGCTGAGGGCTTGTGCCCCTTTTCCAATTGCTTTGTCAATACCCCCTTCCCTAGAAAGGGACCCCAGCTGCTTGGCTTCCCTACCCTCTAATTCCAGGCTACTGGCCCCATTATCCCAGCATTGGAGCAGCCAGGTGATAATGTGCTCACCTGGACGATGGCTGAAATCTTTTCAGAAAGATATAACCCAAAACATAGAGCTATACCAGCTACTAGGAAGAAAATTAACTCTATCCCAGCTGAAACCAGGACATCATTCTAAGACTCCATTTTGCTTAATCTGAACTCCTGGGAAGATTCAGCTTTCAGAAGGTGGGAACTCAACTTCCTAAGCACTCAGCACTTTCAAGGCACCTTACACTGAGGACTCAAAAATCACAAGTAATTTGAAAAATACAGGTCAGGACCTGTTTGTGAAAGAACATATCTCCAAAAAAATATAAACAGAGATTCAGAGATAATAATGTTTTGGCTATTGCTCTAGTTATTTTAATGTAAGAAATTTTAACATAAAAATAGTGCAACAGTACTTCTTTTTAGCATTTTGATTTTAACTCTGAATGTTATTTACCTGATTTTGCATTTTTAATTCCAGATGACCCAAGAATCTGCATGACATGTATTCGGAACTACTACATGTTAAGCATAGCTCTTCATGCCGGTACATTTTTCTAAAGCAAAAATGTATGCTTTGCAACATAAATCCATGTTGTATATGTTGTCTCATTCCTTTAAACTATTGCCTATCTGAGAACCGTAACTTTGGAAAAGGTCTTGGGAAATGCCGAATAGCTAGCTGATCATACACCATCAAGGTGTTTAAAGCTTATGGACTAATGTGATCTTTGTATATACAAAGAGAAGAATATTGTACAGAAAGTGTGTGAAGATTAAATACTGCCTCTATCTTTGGAACTAATGTGCTTTTAGTATATTGTGTCCAGTTCTGGTATCTGCAGTTCAGGAGGTACACTGAAAAATTTGAAGAGGTTAAGCAAAGAAACTGCATTATAGGCGTATGTGGCAAGGTTTTAGTAGTGGGGGGCTGCTGGGGTGACCTCTGTGGGAAGAGGTAAGGGGCTGCCCTGTGCCGGACACAGCTGTTTCCAGCTGACTCAGCAACAGACCCACCGCAGGCCAAAGCTGAGCCAAGCAGCAAAATTTGTGGCAGCTCTGTGAAAACATATTTAAGAAAAGGTAGAAAACACTTGACAGAGCGAGAAGGTGGGAACAAAAAGAGATAGAAACAACAGAGGAAACACCAAGGTCAGAGGAGGAGGAAGACATCCTCCATAGCAGAGCAGATATTTCCTGCAGCCTGTGGAGGACCTATGCCGCAGCAGATGGGTATTCCTGACAGGAACTGCAGGCTGTGGAGAACCCATGCTGGAGCAGAGGAAAAGTGGGAGAAGGAAGGAGTGGCAGAGAGAAACTGCTATGTACTGACTGTAACTCCCCCCTTTTGGGCTGCTCATTGCCTCACTGAGGGGACTGAATGCAACCTGTGGCAATAACGAGGGAGGGAGGACAGGAGTCTAGAGTGAAGGAGTGAAGTTGTTCCTGGGAAAGCGGGGGGGAAAGGTGTTTTAATGTACATCTTTTTGTTTCCCACTCTCCAGATAAGTAATTAAATTTTTATTTTAGTTGGCAATAAATTAAGTTAATTTTCCCCAAGTTGAGTCTGGTTTGCCCACAACAGTAATTGATAAGTGATCTCCCTGTCTTTATGTTCTCCATCCTGCTGCGGGGCAGGGGGAGGAGTGAGTGGCTGGGTGAGAGTTTGGCTGTTAGCCAAGGCTAACCCACCATGGAAACAAAAATTATAGATTAACGGAAAGTTTAACTTAAACAGAGGGAAAGGAATAACTTTTGTTTTTTCAAAGAGACAATTAAGAGATCATTATAACAATTACCAAGACAAAAGAACAAGTAGATAAAAAATGCTAGCTATAAACAAAGGCATTGCGTTTTTTATATATATATTCAAGTGATCAGGTCTTTACAATAACAATATAGCAATTTCTAATTAAGCATGCATTTTTGTGCCTATGTTTAAAAAAGGAAATAAAATTAGTTATTCGTAAGAACCCTGATATTAGCAAATGTGAGTTGTTAATGTTTGGCAGTTGAATAGCTGACATATCCACAAGTACACTTTGAATCCTTCATTAGAGGAATAATTTCTGTTCCTTAGGATGAGAATAGAGCCTTACCATTGCTATACCTAGAAACATACAGAAAATAAACTCCATGATCTCAGAACAAACTTACCAATGATATTCTACTTCATCTTATAGATATAAACAGCATTGCTATTAATACTGCCCAAAAAATACCTACAGAGATAAAAGTTCCCTGCAGTGTATAGAGTGTTCTAGCATCTGTGATAGCTGTGACAAGGACAAGTGTAACTCATGTAAGGAAGGTTTTTATCTCTCACATAGGTAAAGTACCAGGTACGATATATACATAAAAGTATTTGAAACTTTTTCCTTGGAGAATTTGGACTCAAATTCTGAAATTCTAAAATCAGTTCTGTTGCAGTCAGTGGAGGTTGAGGGCATTTACAGCTTTGTAGAATCAGGTACTTTGCACTAACATAAGGCATCATTTGCAATATGCAAACCCTTAAATCAAATCAGATTACCTGAGTTTAGCTTTATATACACCAGAAACTAGAGATTCATCCAGTCCTCAAAATGTGTGTATATCTAAAAATCTTAGGGATATCTGCACTTAGATTTTTTATTGGACCAGTATAAAAACTGGGACTTAACCATAAAATTTTGATCCAGATTTGTACTTTTGTAAGATTTGTATGTGCCAGGATTTAGGATATGGATGAGGTGATTTGAAAACTTGATGAATGGCCAGGCCCAGAGAGTGGTGACCAGTGGTACAATGTCTAGTTGGAGGCCAGTAACTAGCAGTGTACCCCAGGGGTCAATACTGGGTCCAATCCTGTTCAACATCTTCATTAATGATCTGGATGATGGGGCAGAGTGTACCCTCAGCAAGTTTGCTGATGACACAGAACTGGGAGGAGTGGCTGATATGCCAGAGGATCATGCTGCTATTCAGAGGGACCTGGACAGGCAGGAGAAATGGGCTGACAGGCACCTCATGTAGTTCAAGAAGGGGAAGTGCCAAGTCCTGCCCCTGGGGAGGAACAACCCCAGGCACCAATACATGCTGGGGGCTCACTGGCTGGAAAGCAACTTGGCAGAAAAGGACCTGGGGGTCCTGGTGGGCACCAAGTTGAACATGAGCGAGCAATGTGCCCTTGGAACAAGGGTGGCTAACAGGGATGCATTAGACAAAGTATTTCCAGCAGGTCAAGGGAGGTGATCCTTCCCCTCTACTCACAGGTGGCATATGTGTGAGTGAGTGTGGAGCTCACTTCTCCAATGATGACATCTCTAGACAATGTGAAGCTTGCCATAGGAGCTGTGCAACGTGTTGGGTACAGTGATGAAAACTGCACCAGATGCAAAAACAGTTTCCAGTTATTTCATGGACAGTGTCTGAATCCAAGAAATTTCCATCCAAAGGGAACTACTGGAGTGGTAAATTGCAACAGATCCCTTGACCTTTTTTATTTCTCTAAAGACTACTAAAAAGTTTAGAAAGAGTATGTAAAGATCATGTAGTTAGTGTGAAACTGACCTTTTGTCTAACTAGAACCAAATTGTTTTTAAAAAATCTCTCTTCAGGATTGTAAATGCATCAGATGGAATAATAATACATCCAGTTTTGGTCACAGTGTTTAAAGAAAGAGGTGGCCCAATTAGAGAGAGGAAAAAGTGAGGATTACCAGAAGTCTAGAAAAAAAAATATTTACAAGGAAAGACTGAGAGAAATGAGAGGTTTTAGACTAAAAGAGAAAACTAAGAGGAACACAATCACAAAGAAGAATGAAACAGATTACATCTCTCTACATGTGGTAAACAGGGAAAGAAATAATAGGCTTAAAATGCAGAATAGGAGATTTAGATTTGGCACTGGAAAAAAAAGAGGACCTTCTAGTGGAATAATGGAACAATAATATCGACTGAGGAGGTTTTCAAATTAGAGGTCTTTAAGAACACATTAAAAACATCTGACAGGAATGTTTATTGAGTTGAGTAATACACTAGATTACTTATGGTCCCTTCCAGCCTTATTTTTCTATAAAATACAAATTTTCTTCTGATTCCTATGTGTTTATTTGACTCAAACACATCAAAGAATGACTATCCTTATATCTATATGACCTTGCATTAAAAAAATGAAATATACTAACAAATATTTTTTGAAAAAATGTTGACCATTTCTAATTATTGCCTATCTATAGAGAAATGTTATATCAAAAAGAAAACCATTTCTTCACTTCAGAAAAGGATCAGAGAGCCCTTAAAAGGAGAGAGATTAATAGAAAGGCAGTCTCTGAACATTTAATTGTGCTTCATCCAGATAAGTAAGTATTTTTTCAATTTGAGACACCGAATCGTGTCATAGAAAGAACACATCTATACTTTCGTCTCCTCAGTCTCCCAATCCAATCTATTTCTAACACTGCCAAATGAGGTGATTTATTATCAGGTTTTTTTCTCTTAAGCAGGCAACTGATGCAGGTCTGTGCACTTCAGTGTTACTATGCTGTGGAAACCTCTTTCTGTCTTTTCTTCTATTTTCCTTTCCTTCAGGTAGTTAAAATGCAACTTACATGGGGGCATTTCAAACTGTAAGATACATGTCTCTGAGCTGTACTGGCTTGCGCAGTGATGTGTGCTCCAAAGTCACATGATCTTTGCTGTAGCTGGTGACACTGATCAGGGAGCATAGGTGTGGTAGTACTTTAACAGGGTGACCTGTTTGCAATTTCAATCTACATTGGGTGCATTCTGTAAGAATGGTTTCACATGTTTTCCTGTTTAGACGCCAACCTCGGCTTTGGGCAGCAAAAAAAAGTGCTTCTCAACCTGCGTGTCCTAATTTTTGATGTAACCATTCCCCTAGTCGGTACCATTCAGAATCTATTGTTTTTTCTAATTTTATCTTCCTATTTCTGGCTAGTTCATCTACTTGTTGGTTCCAGTTTGTGGCTGGTTTATTTTCTTTGGCGTGAGCTTTCACCCATCCCATGGTGAATGGTGTTTTTCTGGCTATGTTTAGTAATAGTTGCCAATCCTCGGTTCTCCAGACTGGGGACCTATTTACTTCCCAATTTAGGGCTTCCTATTGGCAAAGCCATTGTGTGGCTCCTGCCCATACCGCATAGGAGTCAACATAGATAACTTTTGCTCCGTTCTGTGCTGCTAGAACAACTGCCCTTAGTTGTCCTACCTGTGCACTACTTTCACCTTCTTCTGTTACTTGTTTGCCAGTGTTAATTTCTAATGCAGCAGCCTTATAGTGCCATTTACCATTTATTCTCTTTGCTGAGGAGTCGGTAAACCAAATGCCTTCAGTAGATGTTTCCTCAGTGAGGGGGGGGTGCATCTAGAAATGGTGAAGGTTTAAATGGCTGTTTTAATGCTAGTGGGTCAGTGTTTATAGGCATTTGTAATTTGGAAATTTTCGTATGTCCTTCAGTCAATTGCATTTCATCTGCTACTCCTACCAGGTATGCATACCATTTCCCGATGGTAGCTTTCTGTGCAATTCCTTCCAGGGGAGCAGTTCCTTTTAGGATTGTATCTAGCAGATTAAATGGCCCTCTAGTCTGAACAGGTTGTCCCTGGTGTATTTTCTCAACTTGTTTAAATGCTTGGGTTAGAGACAAAAGTCCCTTTTCCCACTCAGAGTACCTCTGCTCTGTTTCTTTGAATGCAGTTGAGCTAAACAGTAAAGGTCTCTTTGGTCCGTTAGGGCCAGTTTGAAATAGATTACAATAAGTACCATGTTCTGCAAAACCCCATTCCGCTATAATAGGGTCACGGGGGTCAATTGGTCCCAGTGATTGGTATGTTTTTAATTCCTGTATTAAGGTTCTAACTGCCTCTTCTTGTTCTGAGTCCCATTTCCATGGTTTTCCCTTCTGTAAAAGTGATTACAGTGGGCAAGCAATGACAGATAATCTAGGTACATGTTTTCTCCAGTATCCTAAAGTACCCATGAGTTGTTGTAGTTCTTTCCTAGATTGGGGCATTCGTAACTGTTCTATTTTACTTAGAGTGTCCAGTGGAATCACTGCACTACCTGCAATCTACCGAGTACCTAAAAATTTTACCTCTCTGCCTGGTCCTTGACATTTCTCAGGTGGGATCTCAACTTCTGCTCTTTGTAGTGCCTGTCGCACTGCTGCTGCTGCTTCCCCCACCGTCTCAGGGGAAGTGCCCCCAATCAGAACATCATCTATATATTGGTAGTTTCACATCCTGAAGGAGTGAGACTGTTTGTAAAAGTTCTGCAATCACAGCATGAGCAATTGTGGGAGAATGTTTATATCCCTGTGGGAGTCTGTTAAAGGTGTTAAAGATGACACGTGCTTCTCGCCCGGGAGCCATAAGTTTACCTTTGCAGTTTGACACAGACCACTTGTTCTGTTTACTCCAGTGATTTTAACACTTTGCCATCTGGGTCGTACACCCAGCTTCTCAGCATCATGTTGTGTTAAAATTGAAATTTGTGCTCATGTATCTATTAGGAATTTCACTAATTGTTGTCGAGGACCAATTGGAATCAAAATGTATGGGCCATTGTTATCTATCCATCGATAGGATTTCACTTGCCACACCAACAGACCCAATCGTCATCTGGGTGCTACTAGTTTTTTGCATCTGAATCTTTGGGAGAAAAAGGGGTATTACTCCCTCTCGGAGGAGGAGTTGGTGTCTGAGTGTTTGGAGCATTTACTCTCCAATTGTCATCACCATTATATTTCTGAAACACCTGAATTAGACTCTAGATAACACTGGCACTCTGTCTTTGAATTGCAATTCTAGGGATACCTAGTAACAATGCTTGATTATATAATTCTCTCCACTTCTGACTTTTGGATTGATGATCAGTGGGTTCCTGTACTGGGGGGTTATCTTGGGTTGATTGTTTAAGTAAGTTGCCTAACATTACAACTTGTCTTTTTGGTTTCATCTGATAGATCATCCCATCCCATTTCTCGTCCATGATTTACGATGTCAGGCATTAATGTAGCCCAGGTAGGGAGATTTCTTTGCACTAGGGCCTCTTCCTCGTCATCAGCAGCTTCTCTTACAGCCAAAAGGGCATTAAAGTTTGCGTCTCTCCTGATTTCATCTTGTTTTGCAATGAGGTAGGGTTTAAGCATAGCAGCGGGTCCCTTGATTAAAGGCTTTAGCATGTCAGGATCCACAGCTGCTGATATGGGAACATTAAGAGGGCCACGTTCATGCATGGCCTGGATACAGGCAGCTTTTGTAATAGCTGTAGAGAGCTCATTCAAAGATATGATGGGTATTACTAGAGGCTCTCCTCTCTCTAAAATATCTATTCTGCCAGCCCAGTATGCCACTCCACTTGTTATCAAGTGGGGTTCATCTAGGGGTTTGGGTCCAGCATTTAAAAAGACACCAGGACCCCAAAATCCATTGGCTTCATCACCACTGGGTAAGATTCTATCTCCCCCAGTTAGACATATGCCCTGGGTTCAGCTGGGATAGAGTTAATTGTCTTCCTAGTAGCTGATATGGTGCTATGTTTTGAGTTCAATATGCAAAGAATGTTGATAACACTGATGTTTTCAGTTGTTGCTAAGTAGTGTTTAGACTAAAGTCAAGGATTTTTCAGCTTCTCATGCCCAGCCAGCGAGAAAGCTGGAGGGGCACAAGAAGTTGGCACAGGACGGAGCAAGGGCAGCTGACCCAAACTGGCCAAAGGGGTATTCCATACCATGTGACATCCCATCTAGTATAGGAACTGGGAGGGGTGGGGGCGGGGGATCGCCGCTCGGGGACTAGCTGGGTGTCGGTCGGCGGGTGGTGAGCAATTGCACTGTGCATCATTTGTACATTCCAATCCTTCTATTATTGCTCTTGTCATTTTATTAGTGTTATCATTATCACTATTAGTTTCTTCTTTTCTGTTCTATTAAACCGTTCTTATCTCAACCCACGAGTTTTACTTCTTTTCCCAATTTTCTCCCCCATCCCACTGGGTGGGGGGAGTGAGTGAGCGGCTGCGTGGTGCTTAGTTGCTGGCTGGGGTTAAACCACGACAGTCCTTTTTGGCACCCAACGTGGGGCACAAAGGGTTGAGAGAACGACAAACCTGACCAGAGCTCGTTAAAACAAATTTGTTATAAGCATTCATTATATCGGTCTAATAGTCGCTGGTCATTATGTTGATTTATGTGTTCTTAGAGTTGTTGCTCTGGTTTTTAAAGTTCTGTTATGTATCACCTCACTTGCTGTATGTAGTCCCTCTTCTGCTGCTTATCATCCGTGGGAGGTGGATTAAGGTTTTCGCTTTGATGTATTGTATAACACTGGTTTATGGTATGATAAAGTCATCGGCTGTGGGATTAATCCGGTATTTGCACTCAGCATTGTCACCTTTATACTGTGGGAGCCATCTGTGGGAAACTATTAATAATTACACCATTTACCTTTCCTCCTTGGAAAACCAGTCTATGGGTGGGGTACCTTTCTTCCCCTCTCCTTTCTCCTTCAGTCCAGTTACAATGGCGTTTGAGAATTTTGGAAAATTTGAATACTCTTGGGATGCTGAGACCAGCACGGTCCTAGCCCTACTGCTAGGAATTAGCATGCTCCTGAATGTAGTTCAGCTCTTGTTTAGGGTTAAACAACTATTTAAGAAGATCACCCAGAGGTCTGCCCAGAGGCTGGATAATCATGAGTGGCAGGGTGTGTGGGGTAGTATGGGCAAGTACCTAGGAGAGTGGGCACCTTCAATGTTTTGGAACTTCACCCCTGAACAAGTGCAGAATCCAGAAGAACTAGTAAAATATTTGGAAAAGGTATGCTGTCACCCCGGCAGCTCCAGAGAGATACAAATTACTGCAACGTGCTGGGGCCTGGCCCATGCCTATCGAGCCCTATTCGACACCACTCACTACCCTCAAGGGGAAGAGAAGGTCTCTGGACCTAACAACAAAACGACGAGCACTGCCGTCACTCAAACCCCGGCAATGGGCACTGCGGCCCCTCCAGCCCCGGCGACAAGCATTGCGGACACCCAGACCTTGGTGACAGGCACCGCGACCCCTCCAGCCCCGGCGATGAGCACGGCAGCTACCCAAACCTTGGCAACAGACACTGCGGTTATCCAAAACCCGGCGAGCAACTGAACTGCAGCTAAACCAGTGGACCAACCTGCACCAGTATCAGTTGCCCCCGTACAGAAAAAGAAATATACAAAAAAATCAGTTCACTTAGCGAAGGATGAAGGCGAACCAGGGTCATCACGGGAACAGGAGGAAGAGGCAGAACCAGAGGTAATAACCCGGTCCCCATCCTTGAGTGAGCTGCGGGATATGCAAAAATATTTTGGCTGCCGTAGAGGTGAACATATTATCACCTGGCTCCTCCGATGCTGGGACAATGGGGCTAATAGCCTGGAATTAGAAGGTAGGGAAGCCAAGCAGCTGGGATCGCTTGCCAGGGAAGGTGGCATTGACAAAGCAATTGGAAAAGGGACACAAGCCCTCAGCCTCTGGAGGTGACTCCTGTCAAGTGGGAAGGAAAGGTACCCCTTTAAGGAAGATGTTATATGTCAATCAAGCAAGTGGACCACCACGGAAAGAGGTATCCAGTACCGGAGGGAATTAGCCGTGCTAGAGACGATTCATTATGCCCCGGACAACCCACAATTACCCAAAGATCCAGACAAAGTCCAATGCACACGACCCATGTGGTGGAAGTTTGTATGGAGTGCACCATCGTCCTATGCCAACTCACTGGCAATAATGACCTGGAAAGACGAAGAGGCACCGACAGTGGATGAAATCACTCGCCAACTCCGTCAATATGAAGAATATCTCTCCTCCTCCCTACAAACCTGCATTTCTGCTGTGGAGAAGCTGTCCCAGGTTTTCCAGCAATTCAAAGAGGATATGTCCTACTCCCCACCTGTAAGGACCAATGTCTCAGCTATTAGGAGTGAGCGTTCCTCTGCCCGAGAGAGAATATAGTAGGTACACACCACGAGGTGCCCTGTGGTTTTACCTATGTGATCACGGAGAGGACATGAGGAAATGGGATGGAAAACCTACCTCAGTCCTAAATGCATGGGTACGTGAGTTGCGAGGAAAAACGACCACAAAAGAGGATTTTCCCAGGAAAAATGCCGCTCCAGTTTCCAAACAGAGTAGAAGGGCTGATTTATTTCTGATCCTCTTGAAGGGACTTCTGAGCCAATTTTACGAGAAGTGAGTACTGGATACTCTGACCAGAATTAGAGGGCCTTGCCTCCAGCCAGGTGGAGGAAAGGGATAACCGGGTCTATTGGACTGTGTGGATTCGATGGCCTGGCACGTTAAACCCACAGCAGTACAAGGCTCTAGTAGACACTGGCGCACAGTGCACTCTAATGCCATCAAGTTATAAAGGGGCAGAACCCATTTGTATTTCTGGTGTGACAGGGGGATCCCAAGAGTTAACTGTATTGGAGGCTGAAGTAAGCCTAACTGGGAATGAATGGCAGAAACACCCCATTGTGACTGGTCCAGAGGCCCTGTGCATCCTTGCATGGACTATCTCAGGAGATGGTGTTTGTTTAAAGGACCCAAAGGGTATCAATGGGCTTTTGGTATAGCTGCCTTGGAGATGGAGGGAATTGAACAGCTGTCTACCCTGCCTGGTCTCTCTCAAGACCCTTCAGTTGTGGGGTTGCTGAGGGTTGAAGAACAACAGGTGCCAATTGCTACCATGACGGTGCACCGGCAGCAATATCGCAACAACCAAAACTCCCTGATTCCCATCCATACACTGATTCATTGACTGGAGAGCCAAGGAGTGATCAGCAAAACTCGCTCACCCTTTAATAGTCCCATATGGCTAGTGCGAAAGTCTAATGGAGAGTGTAGACTAACAGTTGACTATCGTGCCCTGAATGAAGTCATGCCGCCGCTGAGTGCTGCCGTGCCAGACATGCTAGAACTTCAATATGAACTAGAGTCAAAGGCAGCCAAGTGGTATGCCACAATTGACATTGCTAATGCGTTTTTCTCAGTCCCTTTGACAGCAGAGTGCAGGCCACAATTTGCTTTCACTTGGAGGGGCATCCAGTACACCTGGAATCGACTGCCCCAGGGGTGGAAACACAGCCCCACCATTTGCCATGGACTGATCCAGGCTGCACTGGAAAAGGGTGAAGCTCCAGAACACCTGCAATACATTGATGACATCATCGTATGGGGCAACACAGCAGAAGAAGTCTTTGAGAAAGGGAAGAAAATAATCCAAATACTTCTGAAAGCCGGTTTTGCCATAAAAGAAAGTAAGGTCAAGGGACCTGCACAGGAGATCCAGTTTTTAGGAATAAAATGGCAAGATGAACGTCGTCAGATCCCGATAGACGTGATTGATTAACAAAATAGCAGCTATGTCTCCACCGACTAATAAAAAGGAAACACAGGCCTTCTTTGGTGTCATGGGGTTTTGGAGAATGCCTATTCCAAATTACAGTCTGATTGTAAGCCCTCTCTATCAAGTGACCCGGAAGAGGAATGATTTTCAATGGGGCCCTGAGCAACAACAAGCCTTTGAACAAATTAAACGGGAGATTGTTCATGCAGTAGCCCTTGGACCAGTCCGGGCAGGACAAGATGTTAAAAATGTGCTCTATACTGCAGCTGGAAAGAATGGCCCTACCTGGAGCCTCTGGCAGAAAGCACCTGGGGAGACCCGAGGCCGACCCCTGGGGTTTTGAAATCGGGGATACAGAGGATCCGAGGCTCGCTATACTCCAACTATAAAAGAGATATTGGCAGCATATGAAGGAGTTCGAGCTGCCTCAGAAGTGGTTGGTACTGAAACACAGCTCCTCTTAGCACCCCGACTGCCAGTGCTGGTCTGGATGTTACAAAGGGAGGGCCTCCTCTACACATCATGCAACTGATGCCACGTGGAGTAAGTGGGTCGCGCTGATCACACAACGGGCTCACATAGGAAACCCCAGTCGCCCAGGAATTGTGGAAGTGATCGTGGACTGGCCAGAAGGCAAAGATTTTGGAATGTCGCCAGAGGAGGAGGTGACACATGCTGAAGATGCCCCGCTGTATAATAAACTGTCAGAAAATGAGAGGCAATATGCCCTGTTCACTGATGGGTCCTGTCACATTGTGGGAAAGCATCAGAGGTGGAAGGCTGCTGTATGGAGTCCTATAGGACAAGTCACAGAAACTGCTGAAGGAGAAGGTGAATTGAGTCAGTTTGCAGAGGTGAAAGCCATCCAGCTAGCATTAGACATTGCTGAAAGAGAGAAGTGGCCAGTGCTCTTAACTCTATCCTGACTCATGGATGGTGGCAAATGCCCTGGGGGTGGCTACAGCAATGGAAGCAGAGCAACTGGCAGCGCAGAGGTAAACCCATCTGGGCTGCCGCACTGTGGCAAGATATTGCGTCCTGGCTAGAGAATCTGCTTGGAAAAGTACGTTACGTAGATGCTCATGTACCCAAGAGTTGGGCCACTGAAGAACATCAAAATAACCAACAGGTGGATCAGGCTGCCAAGATTGAAGTGTCTCAGGTGGATCTGGACTGGCAACATAGGGGTGAGCAATTTATAGCTGGGTGGGCCCATGACACCTCAGGCCATCAGGGAAGAGATGCAACATATAGATGGGCTCATGAGCGAGGGGTGGACTTGACCATGGACACTATTGCACAGGTCATCCATGAATGTGAAACATGTGCTGCAATTCAGCAAGCCAAGCGGTTAAAGCCCCTGTGGTATGGAGGGCGATGGCTGAAATATAAATATGGGGAGGCCTGGCAGATTGACTATATCACACTCCCACAAACTCGCCAAGGCAAGCGCTATGTGCTTATAATGGTGGAAGCAACCACCGCATGGCTTGAAACATATTCTGTGCCCCATGCCACTGCCCGGAACACTATCCTGGGCCTTGAAAAGTGCCGCACTTTCTCCGCTGTGACAATCTAGGGAAAACAACGCATCGCCAGGGACTCGCCCTGGGGAGAAAACGGACCAACACAGATACTGTGGATCAAACGGTTTCTCCGTTTATTAACTGCACAACACTCGGTTATATATGTTTCTAATATCTACTCACGCATAAGCCATTTGTTGATTGGTTAACATGTGCCGTTCACGCGCTTAAACAATAGTCTAATTGGATAAAGTCTTCTGATCACGCGAATAGTTCCTCCACCTGCATGCTGTCTTGCACCCTGTCTTCGGTCACGTTGCCCTCCTGTTATCAGTCACATACGCCCGACCTTGTTCTACTTTTTGTGCTTACTTCAACAAACTTATAACAAAGAACAGTAGTGTCTTGTGCTAGCAAACAGAGAATAACAGTTGTGCCTTACAGAGTTTCCCTCGTTCTCCCACAAGTTCTCCCACAATTCTCCCACAGAAAAGCAGGTCTTGTGATGACACGGCACCCCAGAAAGAATTGAGTCAGACAATGGGACTCATTTCCAAAACAACCTCATAGACACCTGGGCCAAAGAGCACAGCATTGAGTGGGTTTATCATATCCCCTATCATGCACCAGCCTCTGGGAAAATCGAATGATACAATGGACTGTTAAAGACTACATCAAGAGCAATGTGGGGTGGAACTTTCAAACATTGGGATACACATTTAGCAAAAGCCACCTGGTTAGTCAACACCAGAGGATCTGCTAATCGGGGTGGCCCTGCCCAGTCAGAACTTTTACGTACTGTAGAAGGGGATAAAGTCCCTGTAGTGCACATCAAAAATATGTTAGGGAAGACAGTCTGGGTTACTCCTGCCTCAGGCAAAGGCAAACCCATTCGTGGGATTGCTTTTGCTCAAGGGCCTGGGCGCACTTGGTGGGTGATGCAAAAAGATGGGGAAGTCCGATGTGTGCCTCAAGGGGATTTGATTGTAGGTGAGAATAGCCAGAATTAAACTGTATGATATTAGTTGCTACATAACCCTGCTACTGTATGTTATCATTACTATAATTGTTATATGCTATATCCATAGTACTACAGTAAGAATCACTTAGATCAAGCAAGAATGAACTGTGATAAAACTGAGCAAAGCGCAGTAGTGATGGAACCAGAACTGACTCCAGCATGCAACAATCCAACGGTGCACACCATCCTCCTGCTGCGTCCAATGTCACCCAATCACCATACTGCACTGAAGCCCAATCCTGCTCTGCCGACTGAGAGGACTTCGCACCATCCCTCCTGCCCAGAAAGACTGGTATGACAGATGGAGCCCAGAGTCGGGAACTAAATGAACTCAATGAACATTTTATGAACATGACCCATAAACTAAAGGAATGATACCTCTGTGTGCGTATACATATATACATATATATATATCACTGTCTATATATCTCAAAGGGATGGAAAAGGTGATGATGATTGACCAGGATGTAACTGAAAGTATGGGAACTGAGCATGGCATCAATGGTATAGAATAAGGGGTGGATACTGTCCTGGGTTCAGCTGGGATAGAGTTAATTGTCTTCCTAGTAGCTGGTACAGTGCTATGTTTTGAGTTCAGAGCGAAGAATGTTGATAACACTGATGTTTTCAGTTATTGCTCAGTAGTGTTTAGACTAATGTCAAGGATTTTTCAGCTTCTCATGCCCAGCCAGCGAGAAAGCTGGAGGGGCACAAGAAGTTGGGAGGGGACACAGCCAGGACAGCTGACCCAAACTGGCCAAAGGGGTATTCCATACCATGTGACGCCACATCTAGTGTACAAACTGGGGGGGGTGGGGGCGGGGGATCGCTGCTCGGGGACTAGCTGGGTGTCGCTCGGCGGGTGGTGAGCAATTGCACTGCACATCATTTGTACATTCCAATCCTTCTATTATTGCTCTTGTCATTTTATTAGTGTTATCATTATCACTATTAGTTTCTTCTTTTCTGTTCTATTAAACTGTTCTTATCTCAACCCACGAGTTTTACTTCTTTTCCCAATTTTCTCCCCCATCCCACAACAATAATTCAGGCTTTAAAAGGATTATTGTGGTTCTCTGACCTTAATGCAGCTATGCAGATATACACATAAAGATCTGAGGATAAGGAAGGAAAAAAAAAAAAGGAATGGAGTGGGCAGAAGACATGAGAAATCAGTAGCAGGAGAGTATGGGTTATAGTCTCCACCATTTAGAGTGGAGAATTAGAGCATCATAGGAAGAATTAGGAGACCTTTTTAAGCATCATCCGTATGTTAAATTTAAGATAAGATAATTAGATAACTAGATTGGGAATTAATGGTTATCTGGGACCGTGATTCATGTCTCTCCTATAGTTTCCTTAAATTTACATTTTACATATGTCTTTGAAATGGAATAGGTCTAGTATTTTATTACATATCTATATTCTTTTCATTATGTTTCATCATGACTATGTAATTGTAATTGTTACATTTTAAAAGAAATCAAATCTGATTACAACTGAAATATTAGGAATATAGAGTTGTGGGGTGTAACCATAGTAGATAAAAAACTTAAAGAATGTGCAGTACTGTACTTTTAGCTGATTATCGTTGGCTTATATTTTCTTTTAAGAAGCCAAGAAGATTTGCTTCTTGAAAACTCCCTACCTTTCCCATCTTGATAACAAACTGAAAGACCAATCATTGAAAAGGTTGGATTTCAAAAGAGAACATAGTATACATTTTTATGCAAACTAATATAGATAGTGATGAGAATCATACTGCGCAGAATCAGCTAAAGGAGGTCAAGAAGTAGACAAGTGAGGAAGACTATGAAAGACCACCAGAGGGCTTCTGAAGACCACCAGAGACCTTTGCTGCGCCTGCGTGAAGAGACATATACATATGCTAATGATTTACTGGAAAGTTGATGATTATGTATAACATTTCCCAGAAACTTAATGAATATGTATAACAGGTGTGTATTTAACTGTATCGTTAGACAAGACAGGGGCACACAATAGGTGGAGCGATCCCCCGTGTGCCCAGCGCTGCAATAAAGGAGTGCCTGCTTCTTAACTTCTCATTGCTGTTAAGGAGTTTATTCCGGATTTCGGCAACATAATTACCTTGTGGAAGCATGTAACCTGTTTTTTTGTGTTTTTATTCATGACTGTATCAGTTTTGCAAGGTCAGTGCCATGTGCAGAATAAAATCTAACAAACTAAGTAGTATCTCTGCTAGATCACATTCAAATCGCATCCCACTACACAGTATAAAAGTAATGTGAGCAGACATAAAGGCAACCTGGTTAGAAGGGGAAAATTACTGAACAGAAGAAAAAGTCTGCTGAAATACTGACAGAGAAAATGCCTGCCAGCCTGGGAACTGTGAGCCTGGGAACTAGGCCTGTGAACCAGGAGCATCCTTAAGAGGCGCAGCTGGTATCTTTGAAGTGTAGCTGAGTACCTACAAACCAGATAAATCCTGAGATACCATTGATAAGCACAAAAACAAGGAACTGTAACAGCAGCTTATTGACTGAAAAGGTGAAAAATAGTCTGGAAAAAGGGGGAAACATCCTGAGAAAGTAAAAGTTGGTAACTGCCATTGGCTATTCTAACTGCAAGAACAGGAAAACAGCCTGGAAAAATAAAAATTGGTCTGAGAGAACAGAAAACATAATCATTTATTGACTGTTCCAAGTGAAAAATAGAAATTAACAGCATCTATTGGCTGCTCGAAGTGGTGTCCTATGCCCTCTTATGTCTCTATGATATAAAAAGGACTTAATTTTTATCCAAAATGGAGCTTCTCTCTCTGAGAACTTCCTGTGCTGCACGTACTTTTCCCTTCCCTAAACAGATCTGCACAAACTTTCTATGAGATCTTGTAGGCTGGGGACACCTGGCTGACTCCAGACTCTGTGATGCAGATCA
The DNA here is from genome assembly GCF_026419915.1 of Harpia harpyja. Taxonomy (NCBI): domain Eukaryota; kingdom Metazoa; phylum Chordata; class Aves; order Accipitriformes; family Accipitridae; genus Harpia; species Harpia harpyja. Next base: position 36,348,895 of record NC_068968.1, read on the forward strand.
TCTCTGAAGTGCAACTCTGTTATCTTATTGGTCCTCCTCTGGGCCCACTTCTGGGGTCCATTCAGTTTGTCCTCCCACCTTTGGGATGGTTTGGCCCCCTTCTGGAATCTGTTTAATGCGCTTGGTACTATATATATACACATATAAGTAATCTATCATAAGTATATCTGCCATTATATTATTGATAACTTTGCTTCACTAGTGATAAATCTGCAGTAACCTGCAATATTATATATACACTATTGATTGCTGATAATAATTTGTAATAGATTGAGAAGGATATATATTTATTAGCTTTATTAATCATAGGTATGCTTGCTAGTGGTGATTTTTGTGGTATTTGTAGTAATCTAATAAAGCAGAGAAATTTAAGATAAAGCCTCCATGTCCTTTTATATTACAGAATCCTATGAACCCACAGTCGCAATCTCTATACACCCGCAACCAGGTAACCCTTTAGGTCATGACAACAAGCCAGACATGTCACCTTCAAAAAGGAATATATATGCAGTTACAAACAGCCATAGTACTACATTTCCTTCTGTATTCCTCACTGCAGCAAAGTGCCATGAACTGAGAATAAAATATACTATAAAAATACTCTCATTGTGGAAGTTAATCTCTTTAACTAAGAAGCTAAGGGCATTACAAATGTGCACAGGAAGCTACTTTGATAGCAACTGAAAAATATAAGTATTTAAATCACCCTTTTACCCAAAGAAAAGCATGAATAAATGAGATTCAAAATGGAGAAAACAACCTAGCTTTTATCAGTCTGAATGCTTATGGCTTGCCACTTGCACTGCCTGGCATAAAGGTCCATTGTCCTTAAAGAGGTGGTAGGGAGATCAGGACTGACAGCACAAAGAGCACAAAAAACTAATAATGCAGTTACAAGATTAAAAGAATTAAAGGAAGGATCATAAGCTACTTCAAATGCCATAGATTATATTTAAAATCATGTCTCTCTAGATATGGCAAATTCTCTGCTCATATGTCTCCAGATTTGTGGGGGGCTTTTTGGTTTTTTTTTTAAACCTTACATTTTCCAGAACAAGCAGGGGACATGTGAAGAAAACCATGCTTCTTTGCACCTGGACCTAAGTTTTTAATCCTGAATATTTTTGAGGAATCATTAAATCTTTTTTATGAAACCAGTTAAAAAAATTATGGAAGACAGTTCAAAGTAAAATCACTTAAGTAAAAGTAAGGTAAAATTTCGGGACACTATTTTAAACAGAGATAGAATTTCACTCATCTTTTCCTTAATTCTGTTTTGGAATCACAGGTACAGACTTAAAGCACTAGGTTTCAATCTTTCCTCAGTCTTTCAGTTTGCTAAGCCCTGGAATATACTGAATGGGCAGAGCACTACAGTAACTTCAGAGCTGCAACAAAGCTTAGATCAAGAAAGGGCACAGTGTGATTCAGTTTCTCATTTTCTAGAAAGGAATGGGGGAGACTGAGCTGGATACATGTCAAAGTTGTTACTTATTCTGACAAAGAAACAAGAATCAATGTGACGTTGAGTGCTGAAGAGGCCCCACTGTATAATAAACTGTCAGAAAATGAGAGGCAATATGCCCTTTTCACTGATGGGTCCTGTCACATTGTGGGAAAGCATTGGAGGTGGAAGGCTGCTGTATGGAGTCCTATACAACGTCACAGAAACTGCGGAAGGACACGGTGAATTGAGTCAGTTTGCAGAGGTGAAAGCCATCCAGCTAGTGTTAGATATTGCTGAAAAAGTGTCCTGGTTTCGGCTGGGATAGAGTCCATTGTCTTCCTAGTAGCTGGTACAGTGCTATTTTTGGGCTCAGTATGAGAAGAATGTTGATAACACTGATGTTTTCAGTTGTTGCTAAGTAATGTTTAGACTAAAGTCAAGGATTTTTCAGCTTCTCATGCCCAGCCAGCAAGAAAGCTGGAGGGGCACAAGAAGTTGGGAGGGGACACAGCCAGGACAGCTGACCCAAACTGGCCAAAGGGGTATTCCATACCATGTGACGACACATCTAGTATATAAACTGGGGGGAGTGGGGCTGGGGGGAATTGCTGCTCAGGAACTAACTGGGCATCGGTCGGTGGGTGGTGAGCAATTGCATTGTGCATCACTTGTTTTGTATATTCCAATCCTTTTATTATTATTATTGTCATTTTATTATTGTTATTATTATCATTATTGGTTTCTTCCTTTCTGTTCTATTAAACTGTTCTTATCTCAACCCATGAGTTTTACTTTTTTTTTCCCAATTTTCTCCCCCATCCCACCGGATGGGGAGGAGTGAGTGAGTGGCTGTGTGGTGCTTAATTGCTGGCTGGGGTTAAACCAAGACAGTCCTTTTTGGCACCCAACGTGGGGCACAAAGGGTTGAGAGAACGACAAACCTGACCAGAGTGTGTTAAAACGAATTTGTTAAAAGCATTCATTATATTGGTCTAATAGTCGCTGGTCACTATGTTGATTTATGTGTTCCTAGAGTTGTTGCTCTGGTTTTTAAAGTTCTGTTATGTATCACCTCACTTGCTGTATGTAGTCCCCGTGCTGCTGCTTATCATCCATGGGAGGTGGATTAAGGTTTTTGCTTTGATGCATTGTGTAATACTGGCTTATGGTATAATAAAATTATTGGTCATGGGACTAATCCGATATTTGCACTCAGCATTGTCGTCACTTCTATCCTTTGGGAGCCATCTGTGGGAAATTACACCCTTTACCTTTTCTCCTTGGAGAGCCAATCTATGGGCGAGACACCTAGCCTTGTTGAATCTCATACAATTGGTCTCGGTCCATCGATCCAGCCTGTCCAGATCCCTCTGTAGACCCTTCCTACCCTCAAGCAGATCAACACTCCCACACAACTTGGTGTTGTCTGCAGGTACCAATCGTGGAGCAATTGAGTCTCGAAAGACTAGGAACTAAAGCTACTGAGGAAGGTGACAGTGATCTGAGGCTCTCCAAGAGGAATGCTGAACCTGAAGTCCAAAGCGTCAAAGCATCTGGGCAGTTTTCTCTCAGTAAATTTTGGCTTCTGATGTACATGTCCCCTGAAAGATTTTAGAATAGAATAGAATAGAATAGAACAGAACAGAACAGTTCAGCTAGAACAACAGCTCTTAAAAGGTCACAGCTGGGACAGCTGACCCCAACTGACCAAATGGATATTCCATACCATATGATATTGTGTTCAGCAATAAAAGCTGGGGGGAAGGGAGAACATTTGGAGTGATGGGATCTGTCTTCCTAAGTAACCATTATGCATGATGAAGCCCTGCTTTCCTGGAAAAGGGTGAACACCTGCCTGCCAATGGGAAGTAGTGAATGAATTTCTTATTTTGCTTTGCTCACGTGTTCAGCTTTGCTTTGCCTGTTAAACTGTCTTTATCTCAACACACAATTTTTCTCTTTTGCCCTTCTGATTACCTTCCCCATCCCACTGGTGGGGAGTGAGCAAGCAGCCTTGTGGGGCTTAGCTGCCTACTGGGGTTAACCCACCACAACTGCAAAAAGATGTTTTATACATTACCCCCAAAACAGAATAGCAGAGGCATTAAATGCTCCAAAATTACTAGATACTCATCAAAACCTGTTGAAATAACAAAAAGGGTTTTCCTGAGACTGTGAGAAATTAAACTTCTGTGACTGTTGTGGTGGGTTGACCCTGGCTGGATGCCAGGTGCCCACCAAAGCCACTTTATCACTCCCCCTCCTCAGCTGGACAGGGGAGAGAAAATATAACAAAGAGCTTGTGGGTCAAGATAAGGACAAGAGAGATCACTCACCAATTACCATCACAGGCAAAACAGACTCAGCTTGGGGAAAATTAACTCAATTTATTACCAATCAACCAGAGTAGGGTAATGAGAAATAAAACCAAATCTCAGAACACCTTCCCTCCACCCCTCCCTTCTTCCCAGGCACAACTTCACTCCCGGATTCTCTACCACCCCCCCCCCCCAGCAGCACAGGGGGATGGGGAATGAGGTTTACAGTCAGTTCATCACACGTTATTTTCTGCCACTTCATCCTCCTCAGGGGGAGGACTCATCACACACTTCCCCTGCTCCAGCGTGGGGTCCCTCCCATGGGAGACAGTCCTCCACAAACTTCTCCAATGTGGGTCCTTCCCACGGGCTGCAGTTCTTCACAAACTGCTCCAGCATGGGTCCTTTCCACGGCGTGCAGTCCTTCAGGAGCACACTGCTCCAGCGTGGGTCCCCCACGGGGTCACAAGTCCTGCCAGAAAACCTGTTCCGTGGGCTCCTCTCTCCACAGATCCACAGGTCCTGCCAGGAGCCTGCTCCAGCGCGGGCTTCCCACGGGGTCACAGCCTCCTTCGGGAACCCACCTGCTCCGGCGTGGGGTCCTCCATGGGCTGCAGGTGGATATCTGCTCCACCGTGGACCTCCATGGACTGCAGGGGGACAACCTGCCTCACCATGGTCTTCACCACAGGCTGCAGGGGAATCTCTGCTCCGGCACCTGGAGCATCTTCTCCCCCTCCTTCTTCACTGACCTTGGTGTCTGCAGGGTTGTTTCTCTTACATGTTCTCACTCCTCTCTCCAGCTGCCATTTCTGTGTCTGCTGCAACTTTTTTTCACCTTCTTAAATATGTTATCCCAGAGGCACTACCACTATCGCTGATTGGCTCAGCCTTGGCCGGCGGCGGGTCCGTCTTGGAGCTGGTTGGCATTGGCTCCATGGGACATAGGGGAAGCTTCTAGCAGCTTCTCTCAGAAGCCACCCCTGTAACCCCCCCTGCTACCAAAACCTTGCCACACAAAGCCAATACAACTGTAAAGGAAATAATGCACAAAATGTGACTAATGTATGGATGAGTCCAGGACTGTTTTCAGCAAAAGGAAACCAATCACTGGATGCTCTTCGAATTTAACAGCAGGGGCCCCATCAGATATATCAAGTGGCTTGCCTTAAGCCATATAACCTGAAAGGAGATCAGAGAGCACTGGGTTCTCAGCTGGCTACCTGAGGACACCTCCTGCTTGTAGCACTAAAAGAGTTATCAAGGATAAGCACCTATTACATGTTGCTCACTCTCTTCCAGCCTGTAGGAGAATGTCTGTGGTGATACTAGAAAAATACTAAGCTATAGTAACATCTAGAACTGTAGTGACAATTGAAACCAGTCATGAATTTTCCACAGAGATGGACAATTTAACTACCAGTCTAATTTTGGCAAGGACTTTAAATATATATATGTATTATCTTTGGGTGATGTACTGGTTATCTGAAATAGTTAATCATTTTGTAGAAAGAGCATACTTGAATAAGTAGGAAGAATGTACATTATTTAAGCATTAGGTCAGTCACTCAACAGTATAATGAGTACTTGTGTTACACTAACAATTTCCATTCTAGGTACTGAAGAACAATTCAGATTAATAGATGATTATTAAGAATATGAAAGTCTTGAAGACTGTCTATAGCACATGAGCATAATTCACTAGTTTAGGGCAGTGTAATGCTGTGTAAAGATGTAACTGTAAGGAAGTACATTCATGGAGAGCACAACTATTGATTTCTATAAACCGTTTTTAGAAGAGGCAATAATTTTGAAGTGTCCAGTTACAAACTGCCAAGACATACTTTTAATAAATATTATTTAGGCTTACATTCAGATGTAAGATATTTTTAACAAAAGTACATAACTAAAAGGGCATTTTAAAAGAGGATAACTGATATCATGGCATCCAGCATTTAAATTCCATCTGATTTCAGTTGTAGCAAAACAGTTCCTTACTTCACCTGTCTTATTAGTGCCTGTGTCTTCCACAACTCTATGATCTTCTCTTTTTTCAGCTCTCCCTACACAGTGCTCTCTCTTCCCCCATCCCTTCCTTTTTTATTTCTCTCCTCTTTTCCCTTTTCACTGGGAAACTTGAAGATCTCTTTATAACTTGCATTGCCAAGCTCTTCTCAATTCTTATTTCCCTTTTCTATGCTTTCCCATTTCCCCTTCTCCTGTACCCCAAACACAGGACCCCTAGCTCTACTTAAAAGTAATTTATATTAAAAAACCTGCTACTAGAAATAGTCCTCTATGGCTTTTCATTTAGCTCAAATAGTATTTTGAAGACTGAAAATAGCTAAGTATGACTTGGAAAAATGAATTAACAGAACCCAGAAATCGGATAAAGTACTTATCAGGTATAAATGTTCAATCCCTGTGCTTTTACACTGCATTCTTCTTTCTCCCTTCAAGTCTGGTTTCCTAGAGTTAGCTTCTCACTGGATTATAAGAATGTCTTCCCTGCTTCTTTTTTGACAGACTAAGGTAATTTAAATGCTGGCTTCTTTCTCATGATTTAGGACCATGTACTTCGGTGGACCAAGAGAAAACTATTCCTTTTTATAAGGTTAATTCTTGCAGGTAGTGAGCAGTATTAGCTCACCATAGGGAGCAGGGGTGGGAGACAGAGGAGAGGACTGAATGGCAAAGAGTCTTGACACAGATTGTGTTCAGCTACTACCAAACTATAGCCTCTTATTTGAATAGAATAGAATAGAATAGTTCAGTTGGAAGGGACCTACAACAATCATCTAGTCCAACTGACTGACCACTTCAGGGCTGACCAAAACTTAAAGCATGTTATTAAGGGCATTCTCCAAATGCCTCTTAAAATCTGACAGGCATGAGACATCGACCTCCTCTCTAGGAAGCCTGTTCCAGTGTTTGGCCACCCTCTTGGTAAAGAAATGCTTCCTAATATCAAGTCTAAACCTCACCTGACTCAACTTTGAACCATTCCAATGCATCCTGTCACTGGATACCAGGGAGAAGAGATCAGCACCTCCCTCTCCCCTTCCCCTCCTCAGGAAGCTGTAGAGAGCAATGAGGTCACCCCTCAGCCTCCTTTTCTCCAAACTAGACAAACCCAGTGTCCTTAGCCACTCCTTATAGGACATGCCTTCCAGCCCTTTCACCAGCTTTGTTGCCCTCCTCTGGAAGAATTCAAGTACCTTAACATCCTTCTTAAATTGTGGGGCCCAGAACTGCACACAATACTCAAGGTGAGGCTGCACCAACACTAAATACAGAGGGATAATCACCTCTTTTGATCGGCTGGTTATACTGTGTTGAATGCACCCCAGAATGCGTTTTGCCCTCTTGGCTGCCAGGGCATGCTGCTGACTCCTATTGAGCCTACTGCCAACCAGCACCCCCAGATCCCTTTCTGCAGGGCTGCTCTCCAGCCACTCCTCTCCCAATTTATACTTGTGTTCAGCAATAATCTATCCCAGGTGCAGAATCTGGAATTTGTTCTTCTTAAATTTCATGCCATTGATGATTGCCCAATGTTCCAATCTATCTAGATCCCTCTGCAAGGCCTCTTGTCTCTCAAGAGAGTCAACAGCACCTCCCAGTTTGGTATCATCAGCAAACTTGCTAAGGGTGCATTCAACTCCCGCATCCAGATCACTGATAAATGTATTGAAAAGAACTGGCCCTAGAATTGAGCCCTGAGGAACACCGCTGGTGACCGGTCGCCAGCCAGATGTAGCCTCATTCGCTACAACCCTTTGAGCCCTGCCATTCAGCCAGTTCTTCACCCAGCAGACTGTGAACCTACTCATCTCACAGTTGGACAACTTGTCCAGAAGGATGCTGTGAGGGACAGCATCAAAAGCCTTACTAAAATCCAGAAAAACTACATCCACTGCCTTCCCTTCATCCACTAGGCGGGTGACCTTATCATAGAAGGATATCAAATTAGTTAAACAGGACTTTCCCTTTGTGAACCCATGTTGGCTGTGCCTGATGATTGCATTGTCCTTTAAATGCCTTTCAGTAGCACCCAGTATCATAGAATCATAGAATCATTTAGGTTGGAAAAGACCCTTAAGATCATCAAGTCCAGCCGTTAACCTAACACTACCAAGTCCACCACTAAACCATGTCCCTAAGTGACACATCTACACATCTTTTAAATACCTCCAGGGATGGTGCCTCAACTGCTTCCCTGGGCAGCCTGTTCCAATGCTTGACAACCCTTTCGGTGAAGAAATTTTTCCTAATATCCAATCTAAACCTCCCCTGGCGCAACTTGAGGCTGTTTCCTCTCATCCTATCACTTGTTACTTGGGAAGTATGATCTTCTCCATAATTTTTCCAGGAACCGAGGTTAGACTAACAGGTCTGTAGTTTCCTGGGTCTTCCCTCATGCCCTTCTTGTAAATTGGAATAATTCTGGCTAGCTTCTAGTCAGCAGGGACCTCCCCAGACTCCCAAGACCTTTGGTAGATGACTGAGAGGGATCCTGCAGTAAAATCCGCTAGCTCCTTCAGTACTCTGGGATGAACCCCATCAGGCCCCATGGACTTGTGAACATTCAGCCAATACAGCTGGTCCCTTACAATTTCAGAGTCCACAAATGGAAAGTCACCATTCTCCCAGTCATGGTCCTCCAACTCAGAGGACCAGGCAGCCCAAGCTCTATCATTATTATTAAAGACTAAGGCAAAAAAAGCTTTGAATGCCTCCGCTTTTTCTTCATCCCTATTTGTCAGGTGACCATCTTCAACAAGTATCTGTCCAATGTTTTCCTTGGACCTCCTCCTTCCTTTTGGAAAGGAAGTCCAATGACCCTTAGAGTAGGCACAAGAGAAAGGGAAGGCCGGAATCCGTTCATGGTATTAACCAGGCACTTTTTCTGCTTGCAGACAGAGAGGATTTAATGCAGTGGAGGATAGGCAACAAATTATATAATGAATTAAATTGATTCAGTGAAATGTGTCTCCTGGGAAACTCTTGTATAATTGTTGCAAACTGGACCGTTCAATAAATATACTCTAACCAGTAGTTTGATCTGTGTTGGTTTTAATTCAATTGGGGATATTGTAATGATTCTGGGACTTGCAAGGAATGCAGTGGATCCTGGAAGACACGCATAGAAGTGCTACCAAACTCCAGTCCTGTGAAAGTCCTTTGCTTCTGGAGCAGTAAACATACCTGTTCGGAGAACCATTTTGCCTCTGAAGGAATCTGTATAACACTGCCCTGAAATGTGTCAGGAGTGCATTCACAATCAAATGTGCATAGGTATTTCAAGGACCTGGTTGTGACTTGGCTAAAATGGGATCTAACGAGAAACACAGACTGACAGAAGGACAGATCTGAAAAGAAATTCTGTAATGGGCAAAAATGAAAAAAAAGGGATATATATATAAAATTGTTAAGCTCTAAAATAGAGCCTAAGCAATCTCTGTTTTATGATGAGACTCTTAATCTAAAATGTGTATCTGTAAAGGTATTTCATGTTGTCTTTCCTGTTCTTTTTGTGTTTCAGAAGATTCCTATTTCTGATTTAATGCATCATAGGTCTTTCCATGCGTAAATACTTGAATAGAAAAATGACAAGACATGGTTTAGAACAGAAAAAATTAGAGAAAACTGAGAGGGGAGCTAGCAAAGCTAGATGTGTTCAAAATTATGTGTAGCCACACTGGTAAAGAGTTGAGTATTACTAGAGGCAATATGTTGAAAAAAACTGCTGAGCAAAAGCAGTGTCAGTAAAAAAGGAAAATGAAGGAGTAGGTTGGATAAGATTGAAAATATTAATATGTTTGATTATGCCAAACCAGAGCTATTGCTCATTTCACAAAGCCTCTCATCCTCATGTGATGGCAGCTCCTTACAAAATTAAAGCTGAAATAATGATCTGAAATTAAAAAAGAAATGGTGACATTTCTACTGTTCATCCATTTCAGCATGCAATAGGATGTGCCAGACTTCCTCTTCTTCCACTGCCTGCCTTACTTGCATATATGGCCTGATGCTGAACCATGACGGGCACTGTGTACCATGATGAGCAAACTCAGACCTGCAAACCTTGTCAAAAGAAATGCTTTCACTGCTCAGGACCGACTGAACACCAGTGTCTTAGCCATGCAAATAATCGCCATCTTCTCAGTGAGTATCTTGCTCCTAAATCTAGATTTTATTTTACACTGAGAGCATGAAATAGGCAAGTTTCTGTCATATTCATGAAACATCTAGGATTGCTTCAACCAATCTGAATATTGCAAGGCTGAAATGACAAGTAGGTGGGTGCAGAGATAATTACATCTTCAGGGCTACCTGTGAAACTGAAAGACTGGGCAAAACTGTTGTTCTAGGTCTACCACGCTTTGAGGCCAAAAGCAGGACTTCTAAATAGCCACAAACTCCATGGCTATACAAAGCTTGCATTTGTTTCATTTACTCCTGTTATGGGTTTGTGTGGCAGGGTTTTTTTGGTAGCGGGGGAGGGGCCGCAGGGGTGGCTCCTGTGAGAAGCTGCTAGAAGCTCCCCCGGCTCCAAGTCGGACCCGCCTCTGGCCCAGGCCGACCCAATCAGTAACAGTGGTAGCGCCTCTGGGAGAACATATTTAAGAAGGGGAACCCCCACTGAGTTGGGGGATTGGAGTGTGGGAGGAACATCTATGCAGATGCTGAGATCAGTGAGGAAGGAGGGGGAGGAGGGGCGCCCGTGGAGGTGAACGCCCCTGCAGCCCGTGGAGGTGAACGCCCCTGCAGCCCGTGGAGGTGAACGCCCCTGCAGCCCGTGGAGGTGAACGCCCCTGCAGCCCGTGGAGGTGAACGCCCCTGCAGCCCGTGGAGGTGAACGGTGGAGCGGAGGCTCCCGAAGATGGCCGTGACTCCATGGGAAAGCCCGCGCTGGAGCAGTCTGTGACTGAAGATCAGCCCGCGGAAAGGACTCACGTTGGAGAAGTTTGTGAAGGATTGTATCCTGTGGGAGGGACCCCACGGTGGAGCAGGGGATGAGTGAGGAGTCGTCCCCCTGAGGAGGAAGGAGTGGCAGAGACAAGGTGTGGCGAGCTGACCCCAACCCCCATCCCCTGTTCCCCTGCGCTGCCGGGGGGAGGAGGTAGAGAGAACCGGGAGTGGAGTTGAGCCGGGAAGGAGGGAGGGGTGGGGGGAAGGTGTTCTAAGGTTTGGTTTTACTTCCTAATATCCTTGTTTTGATTTGATTTGTAGTAAATTAAATTGATTTTGTTTCTTCCCCAAGTTGAGCCTGTCTTTTGCCCGTGACCATAAGTGGTGAGTGATCCCTCCCAGTCCTTGTCTCGACCCACAAGCCTGCCTTTATATTTTCTCCTCCTCTTCCCACCGTGGCCGGGGGGGGAAGGGGAAAGGAAAGGAGTGAGCGAGCGAGCGAGCGGGCGGCTGCGTGGTGCTTTGTTACCGGCTGGGATTAAACCATGAAAACTCCCTATTTACTGACACTCTTGTTTTCTACAGGTAACTTAAAAAAGACAGTAGGGACCTCCTTAGCTCATATTTTGTAAGCAAACAGAGCTCACATTTACATGGTGGCTTGTTTAATCCCTGCAGGGATTTTCTGAGCAAGGACATACTTAAGCAGAGACATTAAAAAATTGTCCCTGGATCATTAGGTTAGTCTCTAGTGGATGGCTGAGATGCAAACCTACTTTTTTTTTCTGTCTTTGGATTGTATTGTCTGAGAAACAAATTGTTAAAAAGTATACTTGTTTGCATGTTTAAAAAAAAGCTAACAAAAATCTAAAAAAATTAATTTGGAGAAAACCTGATGAAAATGATCTTTTATGCAGGAAAAATCTAAAGTAAGTTTGAATTAAAACATTGACTCTGAGCTGTTTGAGTCTAATTCTGACGCACACTTTGAATTCTTAATTTTTTTGAGGATTTGAATCAGACCTGCATTTATTACCAACACACTTAACCATTACCATTGGTAACATATATGGAAGTAGGTAAATAAACAACCTGGAGAAAAAAAATGCAAAGAAAATAGAAATAATGGGAAGTATCTTCCTTTGCTCAGTTGTAACCTGAACAGCAAAACAGTAAAGACAAGCTAAATAATGAGTACAAGCTAATAATGAGCAATCGCTGTTCTCTTAGCTTTATGTACTTGCAGTTAGCTTACTCCAGATTTCTATTCCACTAATGACCCTCTGAACTAGCAGTGGAACAATGTGATGTACCTGGGGCATTTGGCAGCATTAGAGGCATATATTCCCATAACACAAAGCAGCAGACACACACAGGGGTAAAGATCAATGAAGAAATGCCATTAAATTTCGAACTTCTTACCATCAAATTCACCATATACACAGAATGCAATGAGGCTGATACTTGGAATCAGTGAAACCTAGGGAAAATGGTAATGCAGATAGAGAGATAAAGTTTCCTAATCATTATTTCTTCTTTTGCATATTCTGAAAGTACAGCTGCTGTTTATTATTATTTGTTATGCATTTATATTTTCTAAAGATTAAGCATGATCTGTTCTGATGAGCCTGCTAATGTACATAAAACACAGAAATGAAGACTAATGAAGTGATAAGACTTAGAAGAAACAAAAAATACTTACTGTGTCCCAACGCTGCTTTTTTTGGCTTTGTTACAAACTCTAACACAGCATCTCCTGTTTGAGAGTTTGCTCTAGCAGAGCTGTATAAGATGTTTTATAGCAGCAAATACTGAATATGATCTGTTATACTGCATCATTCTCTGTGCATATATAAGCTGTGCTGAAACGTGCCCAGATGAGGAGTATTTTGACAGCAATGAGGGACAATGTTTCCCATGCCACAGCACCTGTGACACTTGCTTTGAAAAACACAGCTCACAGTGACTTTCCTGCAAACTGGGCAGGTACAGACAAGGAAAAAGATTTGTAAACCGGTGTCCAAACATGTAAGGTCCAAGATCTTTAACTAAGGCTACATCACAGAGAGCGCTTTAAAAAAAAAATCAGATCATTCTGTCCTCAGTTCTATTTTCAGATGAAAATTTCTTGTTGTCCCCATATACAGAAGTAGTGGAAAACCTCCCTTCCCAGCACAAAACTGGAAAGCTGGTGTCCAAATTGGGACCAACTTGATGCAATATGGCCATTCTTATAAACTCCAAGAATGCTCTAAGGTTATATTTATACAGAATAGTGTGAAACAGAGTAAATATACTGTTATCCCTTACTTAGCTTGAACACAGGAAGCAGTTTAACTTGCTTCAAGCACTCTTGCAGGCTCCATTTAACCTGAAGTTTGGATGAGGTTACTTTTATTTCACATGGAATGAGTGTTTAAAATTGATGATAATAAAACCAACCATTAAAACAATTTTTAACTGAGGACTCATAATTTTAGGCAGCAACTTCATTAATATGAGTCCACTCAATTTCAAAATGTGAATTCAGTTTTATCTTGTGACTATGTCTCAGAAATTCAAATCTGGGAAGTGGATCTTTGATTTCCAGTTCAGGTCTGTTTCATTTTGCAACACATTACAATCATGCTGGATGTTAAACTCTGTTATCATCCCATTATATTGGAAGTCTGTAATGGCTATATCTTAACACAATCACAATGCAGCTAATCCTCTTTTTCTCTGACTGCACAACTAAGGTGAACAAACTGTTCCTTTCTTGGTATCCTTTGGCTAGGCATGTTTGTGAGCTGAAAGAAAATATGAATTTACTGAATTCCCATCTGACAGCTGGGCATCAGAATTAGTGAGGAATTAAATGCTTGCCCATCATCTCACAGGATATTTGTGGTAGAGCCAAAACAGGGTTTAGGTTTTCTGAGCCCTGGCTATTTATATGCTTACTTGATACCTGAAATCACCCTCTATTTTAGGAAGACTTGCTATATAGCTGAATTCTGGTGGCCAAATAGAATTTAAGGAAATTCATTCTACTTCCACTGAGAATGCAGATGTGAAGAAAAGTATATTAATGTGATCACAGTAAAACTCGGGATGAAGGTTGGTTTGGTTTTCCTGTAATTGCTAAGCATTTGCAAAGCCATCACTATCATCTGGTCTGTTTCAGATATTTTGCACAAAACTCCACTGGATCATGTGAGAGATGTCACAAGGGCTGTAAGGAGTGTATGGGACCTCAACCGACAGACTGCCTTTTATGTGATAGGTATTTCTACCTGTTGCACTCCAAAAATGAATGTGTTTGCACTTGTCCTGAATATTACTATTAAAGCAAGGACAACAACATCTGTGAAAGATGCCACCCTTCCTTCCAAATGTTTGAAGGTAAAAGCACACGCTCTGCTTTGACAAAAAAGGATTATCAAATGACAGCCATATCTTTTTTAATGTCTCTGCTCCAAGATTTGAAAACATTACACAAAGAGGTGTAGCATGTATAGCCCTACTAACCTCCCGTTCAACTAAGAAACTGCAGCAGGTGGTGTGCAGGGCTGGGCTCTCGCAGAACCTATAGGCCAGTAGGCTGGGCATCCTGGTTTCGGCTGGGATAGAGTTAATTTTCATCCTAGTACTTGGTATAGTGCTATGTTTTGGGTTCAGTATGAGAAGAATGTTGATAACACACTGATGTTTTCAGTTGTTGCTGAGTAGTATTTAGACTAAAGTCAAGGATTTTTCAGCTTCTCATGCCCAGCCAGCAAGAAGGCTGGAGGGGCACAAGAAGTTGGGAGGGGACACAGCCAGGACAGCTGACCCAAACTGGCCAAAGGGGTATTCCATACCATGTGATGTCATGCCTAGTATATAAACTGGGGAGAGTGGGGCTGTGGGGTGGATCGCTGCTCAGGAACTACCTGGGCATCGGTTGGCGAGTGGTGAGCAATTGCATTGTGCATCACTTGTTTTGTATATTCCAATCCTTTTATTATTATTATTGTCATTTTACTATTGTTATTATTATCATTATTGGTTTCTTCCTTTCTGTTCTATTAAACTGTTCTTATCTCAACCCACGGGTTTTACCTTTTTTTTCCCCGATTCTCTCCCCCATCCCACTGGGTGGGGGGGAAGTGAGTGAGGGGCTGTGTGGTGCTTAATTGCTGGCTGGGGTTAAACCAAGACAGTCCTTTTTGGCGCCCAATGCGGGGCACAAAGGGTTGAGAGAACGACAAACCTGACCAGAGTGTGTTAAAACGAATTTGTTAAAAGCATTCATTATATTGGTCTAATAGTCACTGGTCACTATGTTGATTTATGTGTTCCTAGAGTTGTTGCTCTTGTTTTTAAAGTTCTGTTATGTATCACCTCACTTGCTGTATGTAGTCCCTGTGCTGCTGCTTATCATCCATGGGAGGTGGATTAAGGTTTTTGCTTTGATGTATTGTGTAATACCGGCTTATGGTATGATAAAATTATCGGTCATGGGACTAATCCGATATTTGCACTCAGCATTGTTGTCACATCTATCCTTCGGGAGCCATCTGTGGGAAGCTGTTAATAATTACACCCTTTACCTTTCCTACTCGGAAAGCCAGTCTATGGGTGAGACGCCTTTCCTCCCCTTTCCCTTCTCCTCCAGCCTAGTTACAATGGCGTTTGAGAATTTTGAAATACTTGAATACCCTTGGGATGTTGAAACCAGCATGGTCCTATTGCTAGGAACTAGCATGCTCCTGAATGTGGTTCAGGTCTTGTTTACGGTTAAACAACTATTGAAGAAGATCACCCAGAGATCTGCCCCGAGGCTGGATAATTATGAGTGGCAGGGTGTGTGGGGTAGTATGGGCAAATACCTAGGGTGGTGGGCACCTCCAGTGTTTTGGAACTTCACCCTTGAACAAGTGCAGAATCCTGAAAAACTAGTAGAACATTTGGAAAAAGTATGCTGTCACCCCGACAGTTCCGGGGAGACACAACTCACTGCAATGTGCTGGGGCCTGGCCCGTGCCTATTGAGCCCTGTTCAACACTCTTCAGTACCCTCAAGGGGAAGAGAAGGTCTCTGGATCTAACAACAAAGCGACAGGTACTGTGGCCTCTCCAACTCCAGTGACAGGCACTGTGGCTCCTCCAACCCTGGCAAAAGGCACTGCAGCTGAACCAGTGAACCAACCCGCACCAGTATCAGTTGCCCCCATACACAAGAAGACATATACAAAAAAATCAGTTTGCTTAGCGAAGGAGGAAGATGAGCTAGGGTCATCATGGGAACAGGAGGAAAAGGCAGAACCAGAGGTAATCACCCGATCCCTATCCTTGAGTGAGCTGTGGGATATGCAAAAAGATTTCAGCCATCATCCAGGTGAGCACATTATCACCTGGCTTCTCCGATGCTGGGACAATGGGGCCAGTAGCCTGGAATTAGAAGGTAGGGAAGCCAAGCAGCTGGGATTGCTTGCCAGGGAAGGTGGCATTGACAAAGCAATTGGAAAAGGGACACAAGCCCTCAGCCTCTGGAGGCGACTCCTGTCAAGTGTGAAGGAAAGGTACCCCTTTAAGGAAGATGTTATATGTCACCCAGGCAAGTGGACCACCATGGAGAGAGGTATCCAGTACCTGAGGGAATTAGCTGTGCTAGAGATGATTTATTATGACCCAGACAATGCACAGTTACCCTAAGATCCAGACAACGTCCAATGCACACGACCCATGTGGCAGAAGTTTGTATGGAGCGCACCATCGTCCTATGCCAACTCACTGGCAATAATGACCTGGAAAGACGAAGAGGCACCGACAGTGGATGAAATCACTCGCCAACTCTGGCAATACGTGGAAAATCTTTCCTCCTCCCTACAAGCTTGCATTTCGGCTGTGGAGAAGCTGTCCCAGGATGTCCAGCAATTCAAAGAGGATATGTCCTACTCCCCACCTGTAAGGACCACTGTCTCAGCTATTAGGAGTGACCGTTCCTCTGCCCAAGCGAGAGAATATAGAAGGTACACACCACGAGGTGCCCTGTGGTTTTACCTATGTGACCACGGAGAGGACATGAGGAAATGGGATGGAAAACCTACCTCGGTCCTAGATGCATGGGTATGTGAGTTGCAAGGAAAAACTATCACAAAAGACGATTCTCCCAGGAAAAATGCCGCTCCAGTTTCCAAACAGAGTAGAAGGGCTGATTTATTTCTGATCCTCTTGAAGGGACTTCTGAGCCAATTTTACGAGAAGTGAGTACTGGATACTCTGACCAGAATTAGAGGGGCCTTGCCTCCAGCCAGGTGGAGGAAAGGGATAACCGGGTCTATTGGACTGTGTGGATTCGATGGCCTGGCACGTTAAACCCACAGGAGTACAAGGCTCTAGTAGACACCGGCGCACAGTGCACTCTAATGCCATCAAGTTATAAAGGGGCAGAACCCATTTGTATTTCTGGTGTGACAGGGGGATCCCAAGAGTTAACTGTATTGGAGGCTGAAGTAAGCCTAACTGGGAATGAATGGCAGAAACACCCCATTGTGACTGGTCCAGAGGCCCTGTGCATCCTTGCATGGACTATCTCAGGAGATGGTGTTTGTTTAAAGGACCCAAAGGGTATCAATGGGCTTTTGGTATAGCTGCCTTGGAGATGGAGGGAATTGAACAGCTGTCTACCCTGCCTGGTCTCTCTCAAGACCCTTCAGTTGTGGGGTTGCTGAGGGTTGAAGAACAACAGGTGCCAATTGCTACCATGATGGTGCACTGGCAGCAATATCGCAACAACCAAAACTCCCTGATTCCCATCCATACACTGATTCATTGACTGGAGAGCCAAGGAGTGATCAGCAAAACTCGCTCACCTTTTAATAGTCCCATATGGCTAGTGCGAAAGTCTAATGGAGAGTGGAGACTAACAGTTGACTATCGTGCCCTGAATGAAGTCATGCTGCCGCTGAGTGCTGCTGTGCCAGACATGCTAGAACTTCAATACGAACTAGAGTCAAAGGCAGCCAAGTGGTATGCCACAATTGACATTGCTAATGCGTTTTTCTCAGTCCCTTTGACAGCAGAGTGCCAGCTACAATTTGCTTTCACTTGGAGGGGCATCCAGTACACCTGGAATCGACTGCCCCAGGGGTGGAAACACAGCCCCACCATTTGCCATGGACTGATCGAGACTGCACTGGAAAAGGGTGAAGCTCCAGAACACCTGCAATACATTGATGACATAATCATATGGGGTGACACAGCAGAAGAAGTCTTTGAGAAAGGGAAGAAAATGATCCAAATCCTTCTGAAAGCTGGTTTTGCCATAAAAGAAAGAAAGGTCAAGGGACCTGCCCAGGAGATTCAGTTTTTAGGAATAAAATGGCAAGATGGATGTCATCAGATCTCAATGGATGTAATCAACAAAGAAGCGGTTATGTCTCCACCGACTAATAAAAAGGAAACACAGGCCTTCTTAGGTGTCGTGGGTTTTTGGAGAATGCCTATTCCAAATTACAGTCTGATTGTAAGCCCTCTCTATCAAGTGACCCGGAAGAGTAATGATTTTAAATGGGGCCCTGAGCACCAACAATCCTTTGAACAAATTAGGGCGGACAACTTGGGAGGAGTAAAGGGATCTTCTTAGGTCATACAGAGGGGAAATTAGAAAGGCAAAAGCTCAGCTAGAACTAAATCTGGCCACTATTGTAAGGGACAACAAAAACTGTTTTTACAAATATGTTAACAGTAAAAAGAATCCTAAGGAGAATAGCTATCTTTTAATGGATACAGAAGGGAACGTAGCCACCAAAGATGAGGAAAAGGCTGAGGTACTTAATGTCTTCTTTGCCTCAGTCTTTAATAGGGAGACCAGTTATCCTCAGGGTACTCTGCCCCCTGAGCTGGAAGGCGAGGATGAAGAGCAGAATATACCCCCCTTAATCCAGGAGGAATTAGTTAGGGACCTGCTACGCCATCTGGACACTCACAAATCTATGGGACCAGATGGGATCCATCCAAGAGTACTGAGGGAGCTGGCAGAGGTCCTTGCCAAGCCACTCTCCATCATCTATCAGCGTTCCTGGTCAACAGGGGAGGTCCCAGATGAGTGGAAGCTTGCCAGTGTGACACCCATTTACAAGAAGGGTCAGAGGGAGGATCTGGGGAACTACAGGCCTGTCAGCCTGACCTCAGTACCGGGGAAGATTATGGAACAGTTTGTCTGGAGAGCACTCACATGGCAAGTCCAGGACAAGCAGGGAATCAGGCCCAGTCAGCATGGGTTTACAAAAGGCAGGTCCTGCTTGACCAACCTGATCTCCTTCTATGACCAGGTGACCCGCCTAGTGGATGAGGGAAAGGCTGTCGATGTTGTCTTCCTTGATTTCAGCAAGGCTTTTGACACTGTCTCTCATGGCATACTCCTTGAGAAGCTGGCGGCTCATGGCTTAGACAAGTGTACTCTTCACTGGGTGAAAAACTGGCTGTATGGCCAAGCCCAGAGGGTTGTGGTGAATGGGGTTAAATCCAGTCAGCAGCGGGTCACAAGTGGTGTTCCCCAGGGCTCGGTGTTGGGCCCTGTTCTGTTTAATATCTTTATCAATGATCTGGATGAGGGGATTGAGTGCACCCTCAGCAAGTTTGCAGATGACACCAAGTTGGGAGGCAGGGTTGTTGATCTGCTCGAGGGTAGGAAGGCTCTACAGAGGGATCTGGACAGGCTGGATCGATGGGCTGAGGCCAACTGTATGAGGTTCAACAAGGCCAAGTGCCAGGTCCTGCCTCAGAAGTGGTTGGTACTGAAACACAGCTCCTCTTAGCACCCCGACTGCTGGTGTTGGGCTGGATGTTCAAAGGGAGGGTCCCCTCTACACATCATGCAACCGATGCTACATGGAGTAAGTGGATTGCACCGATCACACAACGAGCGCACACAGGAAACCCCAGTCACTCAGGAATTTTGGAAGTGATCATGGACTGGCCAGAAGGCAAAGATTTCAAAATATCGCCAGAGGAGGAGGTGACGCGTGCTGAAGATGCCCCACTGTATAATAAACTGCCAGAAAATGAGAGGCAATATGCCCTGTTCACTGATGGGTCCTGATGCATTGTGGGAAAGCATCGGAGCTGGAAGGCTGCTGTATGGAGTCCTATACGACAAGTCGCAGAAACTGCTGAAGGAGAAGGTGAATCGAGTCAGTTTGCAGAGGTGAAAGCCATCCAGCTAGCATTAGACATTGCTGAAAGAGAGAAGTGGCCAGTGCTCTATCTCTATCCTGACTCATGGATGGTGGCAAATGCCCTGTGGGGGTGGTTACAGCAATGGAAGCAGAGCAACTGGCAGCGCAGAGGTAAACCCATTTGGGCTGCCACGCTATGGCAAGATATTGCGTCCTGGCTAGAGAATCTGCTTGGAAAAGTACGTTACGTAGATGCTCACATACCCAAGAGTTGGGCCACTGAAGAACATCAAAACAACCAGCAGGTGGTTCAGGTTGCCAAGACTGAAGTGTCTCAGGTGGACCTGGACTGGCAATATAAGGATGAGCTATTTATTGCTCTGTGGTCCCATGTGTCATGTCCCAGTTTCTCAGGACGATGACTCAGGTTTGCTGATTCCCAGGTCAGGATTAAGGTGAAATGACACCAGGGATCCTTTAACTCACAAAACTCAATTTTTATTTGCTCGCAACAAGAATTGACATGCTCACCACCAAAACTGGTATGCTCACAACAAAAATTGGCATGAAACTACGTCAGTAAACTGTGTAACATGTGCTAACCATGCATCACCAAACATATACTACAGGCCTTGCTTATCTGGGAATCAGTTCAGGGAAGACAATAAGGAGAGCCCTCCCGTTGAGTCACGAGGTTCAGAGTGGGCCCCCTTGCTTTCTAGACTCCTTCTCAGTGAGGAGCCTAGGGGCGGCTGGATCCACTCTTAGTCCCAGATTTGGTCAATGGTTTATGTCTAAATGGATGAGGTGTAGGGATTACGGAAAAGGAAAAGGGAAAGAGAGAGAGAAGAGAAAGATTTCACCGGTCCTGGATCCAGCATTGGTTCAGTCAGCTGAGGGGTCCGGTTCCGGTGGGCAGGCATGTGGGGCTTCAGTTTGTGTCCTTTTATCATCCTTGCCCCTCCTTCGGGTGGGCATTAGACTAATTAGGTGTCATGAGGTGTTTGTGAGCCTTTGGGCTTGGGGGTCATTTGGGGAGTAACTTCCCCTTCCCTGCATGGTGAGCTGTCCTGCTCAGCATATCAGAACGGCACATCAGAACAGGGAGCTGTGCACCCTCCAGCATGCCCTCCCCCTCCTGTTGCTGATGGGTGCTGATGGGCTTCTTTTCACCTGTGGTTCCTTGCTAGGCAGAGTTCCTTGTTATGCAGAGTTAGTCGTTAAGCAGAACTTGCCCCACCACAATGTTTGAGACATTAACTCTTTCAGGCCATCAGGGAAGAGATGCAACATATAGATGGGCTCATTATCGGGGGGTGGACTTGACCATGGATACTATTGCACAAGTTATCCATGAATGTGAAACCTGTGCTGCAGTTAAGCAAGCCAAGTGGCTAAAACCCCTGTGGTATGGAGGGTGATGGCTGAAATATAAATTTGGGGAGGCCTGGCAGACTGACTATATCACACTCCCACAAACTTGCCAAGGCAAGCGCTATGTGCTTACAGTGGTGGAAGCAGTCTCCAGATGGCTGGAAACATATCCTGTGCCCCATGCCACTGCCCGGAACACTATCCTGGGCCTTGAAAAGCAGGTCTTGTGGTGACATGGCACCCCAGAAAGAATTGAGTCAGACAACGGGACTCATTTCCAAAACAACCTCATAGACACCTGGGCCAAAGAGCATGGCATTGAGTGGGTGTATCATATCCCCTATCATGCACCAGCCTCCGGAAAAATCGAATGATACAATGGACTGTTAAAGACTACATTGAGAGCAATAGGGAGTGGAACCTTCAAATACTGGGATACACATTTAGCAAAAGCCACCTGGTTAGTCAACACCAGAGGATCTGCCAATCGGGGTGGCCCTGCCCAGTCAGAACTTTTCCATACTGTAGAAGGGGATAAAGTCCCTGTAGTGCACATCAAAAATATGTTAGGGAAGACAGTCTGGGTTACTCCTGCCTCAGGCAAAGGCAAACCCATTCGTGGTATTGCTTTTGCTCAAGGACCTGGGTGCACTTGGTGGGTGATGCTGATAGCATATTTCCATACATTCTGTATGGTATGTCTAAATATTTTGATGGTTTTAATATTTTGTATCAGCCGTGGAAACTGGTTTGCTGCTAGGTGACTGTAAAAGTGAGATTTGGTAAATAATTATTAGAAATCTTATACTAACACTATGATTGAAACAATAGACAAAAGGATAGCCAAGCAATTAACTAGTAGAGGTAGTTACTCCTAAGTTTTGCAGTTCTTTGCTCTTGTGACTAGATGTTCCTCTACGCTAGATGAGAACAATGTTGAAACTGACCACATGCGATTGAAACTGCATTAAGCTTCAAGATCAAAGAACAAGGACAAGAACAAAGACTTCAAGGACAGCCAACAAGAACTTCAAATGGGTCGGTGGTCGCAAAATCAGCCCTTCGACTCAAATGGATCCTTCATTGCGCATGATTGGATGTAGGCAGTACTATGATAATCAGTTGCAATCATTTTTATGTATATGTATACTAATCCAATTAATATGCAATTAGTTATTCTATATAACTTGTTTGTGCTAAAGCTGTGGTATGCATGCTAGGTGGAACTATCCCCTATGCATCCAGTGCTGCAATAAAGAATGCCTTTCTAAAACTCCAAAACGAGTCTTAGAGAGTTTCTTCAACTGGCTTTTTGGTATCACTAGGTAGCATACTACTGGAAGCCACTTGTCATCACAGAAAAGGTCATCAAACTTGGAACATGTGTCTTATTGTAAAAGAAAAATGCATAACTCATCTTTAAGTTTGGCAACTCTTTTAAACAATTTGCCACGAGTTAATCAGCGAACCTTTGTGTGCTACAGAAGATTTTCATGGTCACTTCCCATCTCATTACTAAGTATTGTAAAGACTTGTGGTTTAAGCCCAGTAGTCAACAAAGCACCAGGAGGCTGCACGCTCGCTCCTCCCCCTCAGTGGGATGGGGAGGAGAAAACATAATGAAAGGCTGGTGGTGGAGACAAGGACAAGGAGGGATCACTCACCAATTATGGTCACAGGCAAAACAGACTCGGCTTGGGGAAAAAAAAACCAAAATCAGTTTAGTTTGTTACTAATCAAATCAGGGCAGGATAATGAGAAATAAAACCAAATCTCAGAACACCTTCCCTCCACCCCTCCCTTCTTCCCAGGCTCAACTTCACTCCCGATTTTCTCTGCCTCCTCCCAGCAGGGCAGGGGGGTGGGGAATGGGAGTTGTGGTCAGTTCCTCACACGTTGTTTCTGCTGCTCCTTCCTCCTCAAGGGGAGGACTCCACACACTCTTCCCCTGCTCTAGTGTGGGGTCCCTCCTGTAATGAACTGGTTAACTTTGTTCATGAAATCGCATGTGGGGGTAGAGACATTCCTCGCTTATCTAAAACCACAGTATCCAGTTAAGTACCGATGATTAACGAAAGACGTTCCACCTAACAAACAAATGATGGCGCAAACACACACACAATGCAGAAGATACCAGCCGCCACCTGAAGGCAGATTACGACCACCTAGCAACTGACGGCACAAACGCACACGCAATGCAGAAGATACCAGCCGCCACATAGACAGGAGCTAGAAACTGTATAAATAAAGGGACTCTTCCCCATTTTCGGCGCGAGCCTTTGGCGGAGCACTGTCTCCCCGGCCGCCCAGCGCTGTTTTGCTCTCTTATCGCTTGCTAATAAATTCGATCTTGTCATTTAATACAAATTGGCTCCTCCAATTTGTCACGAGCGTCTATAACAAACTTGGTGCTGTGACTTGGATCCAGGTTCTTTGGTGCGGACCCTCGCAAGCGGGGAGGCGCCCTATCCCCGGATAGCCCCGTCTTGAGGAGGTGCCGCCACCATACCCTGGACCCACGAACCCCCTTTAAATTACGATAATTGAGCAAAAGAACCTGCAGGACCCCTTAAATTTTGTGCACGAAGACCAAACGAAGACCCCAGGAGCGGGTGAGTATATAAACTGTGAGCCGTTTGGTTGGGGCGGTTATCCCGAGGTGCGGCTGTGTGAGAGGTCTCTCTGAGATCATGCGAGTGCGGACCCTCCAGTAGTGCAGTTCTCGTAGCCCGCGAGGGAGTGAGTCACGACCAAGGGGAAGTGTGTGTGTGTGGATAAAGGCACCTCGGAAGATGGGGCAGAGGAAAAGCAAGCCCTCTGTACCCATGGGGATGGGGAAGACCAGATATACCCCCAGATAGTCCCCTAGACCTGATGATAAGATATTGGAACAGTTCCCCAAGGAGAAAGGATAAGTCTAAGGAAAAGATGATTAATTATTGTATTGAGATTTGGGGTGGGAAACCCCTCAACAATCCTCATGTACTCTGGCCCGTGTTCGGGTCCTCTGAGGATTGGGTGTGCCAACAATTAAATATATGGGTAAACAATAGGAGACCACCAGCCGGCCCAGAGGAGAGTGAATATGCTGCCTTATGGATCCCCCAATCCTGGGAACCGTCATTCCTCTTTGCCTTAAGGAAAAAAAAAGACTGGAAAAACCTCAAAAAGATGATGAGGACCCCCTTTGACCCCCTCCCTATGCCCCTCAGGCCCCTCCGCCTCAGGACCCACCCCAAGGCCAGGAAATAGCCCAGGCCCAGGAGGGGTCAGATTCGGAACCTGATTCCCCGACACCGGCACCCCCTCCCAGAAGGTCTGCACGTAATAGAATAAGGCGAGGAGAGGAGAGATTGTTTCCTCTTCGGGAAATGTTAGTGCCTGGTGGGGATGGATGGGGGGGACTGGGAACGGGGTATGTGGCAGTTCCCCTTAATACGGGGGATGTAAGGGAATTTAAGAAGGAAATGGGGAGTTTGTTAGATGATCCCCTGGGGGTAGCCGAGAGGCTGGATCAATTCTTGGGACCGAATTTGTACACGTGGGATGAATTACAGTCTATCCTGGGCATACTATTTACCGTGGAAGAAAGGGACATGATTAGAAGGGCTGGAATGAGAGTGTGGGATCAGCAACATCAAGCTGGCCCGGCTGTGGATCAGAAGTGGCCTTTAAATCGGCCAGACTGAAATAACCAGGATCCGGCTCATAGGAATAATATGTCGGATCTGAGAACAACTATAATTCAGGGGATATGAGAATCTGTTCCCCGAGGTCAGAATATTAATAAAGCCTTTAGTGAACAACAGAAGAAAGATGAAACCCCGACAGAATGGCTTGAAAGGCTAAGAAAAAGTTTCCAGTTGTACTCTGGGGTGGACCCTGCTACCCCTGTGGGACAGGCATTGCTGAAAACTCAGTTTGTGGCAAAATCTTGGGGAGATATTAGGAAGAAATTGGAAAAGATTGAGGACTGGCAGGAGCGGGGGTTGGATGAATTACTTAGACTCAGAAGGTGTATGTAAGGCGAGAAGAGGAAACTGAAAAGCGGCAGACTAGGCTGCTGGTTGCAGCGGTAAGAGAAGGACAGAAGGGTGTGATAAGGAGACCCGGTAGGTCTGGTGGGGGAGATAAGGAAAGAATTGAGAGGAGAGGAGATAAAGCTGTAGAATGTTTCTATTACGGGAAAAAGGGACACATGAAGAAAGAATGTAGAAAAAGGATTCAAGATGAAAAAGCGTTCCGGGAGGATTAGCGGGGTCAGGGGCTCTATGTGCTGAGGACCCCTGGTAAAGAAAGAGCCCTTGATAACTTCAAAAGTGGGTCCTCAGCGCCAGGAGGTGACCTTTCTTGTGGATACTGGAGCCGAAAGGTCTACTGTACAATCATTACCTCCGGGATGTAAAATCTCTGGAGATAAAGTTAATGTAATTGGAGCAAAAGGGGAACCTTTTAAGGTCCCCGTTATAAAAGATGTGGCGGTGGAATCAAGTTGCAGGTACGGAACTGGGACGCTGTTGTTAGTACCTGAAGCGGAATATAACCTATTAGGTAGGGATTTAATCGTAGAAATGGGGATTCGGGTGGACGTGGAAAAGGAAGAGTTAAAAATCAGGCTTCGTCCCCTTACAGAGGTGGACGAGAAGCAAATTAACCCCTAAGTGTGGTATACTCCCGAAACAGTTGGAAAATTGGATATTGAACCGTTTGAAGTGGTTATTAAGAACCCCGAGATTCCAGTGAGAATTAAACAATATCCCCTTTCTAATGAGGGGAGAAAGGGACTAAAACCTGAGATCGAGAGACTATTGGGAAAGGGATTACTCGAACCCTGCATGTCCCCTTACAATACCCCGATTTTACCAGTAAAAAAAAATCCGATGGTATCTATCGGTTGGTGCATGACTTAAGGGAAATCAATAAATGGACTGTCAACCGGTTCCCGGTAATGGCAAACCCACACACCCTGTTGAGTCAATTGGGGCCCGAGAACCAATGGTATAGTGTAATAGATCTTAAGGATACATTCTGGTCATGCCCTCTAAAGGAGGAATGTAGAGATTATTTTGCCTTTGAGTGGAAAGACCCAGACACTCATAGGAGACAGCAGTTAAGGTGGACTGTACTCCCCCAAGGGTTTACGGAATCCCCAAACTTATTTAGACAAGCCCTAGAACGGATTCTACGGGAATACTGGCTACAAGATGGGGTCGTGCTAGTACAGTATGTGGATGACTTATTGTTGGCAGGAGAAAATCAGGAGGCAGTCAGAAAAGAAAGCATATGGTTGTTAAATTCCTTGAGCCTTCAAGGCCTCAAAGTATCACGGTCGAAACTACAGTTTGTGGAAGAGGAGGTGAAATATTTAGGAAAGAAGGGAATGGTGGTACAGAGGCCACCCCTAGATATATCTATACATTCGGTGAAACCAGGTGATATGGTATTAATCAGAGCCTGGAAAGAATCCTCTCTCACTCCCAGGTGGGAGGGGCCCTTTCTTGTTTTGTTTACTACAGATACTGCAGTCCGGACTACCGAAAGAGGGTGGTCTCATGCAAGCAGAATCAAAGAACCAATTCAGAGTTCTCACTGGGAGGCGACCAGAGACCCTGATAGCTTGAAAATTAAGTTCTGAAGAAAAGCGGATGAGTGAGACTATCTTTTGTAAAGATCCTAACTGTATATGTTATCCTTTTGTATGTTACAGGTGTAAACTCTGTAGAGAAAAGTGGTGGGATATCTTTGCCAAAGGCATAAACCCTGAGAAGTGTTGTTTCCATACAAATGAGCCCTGTCCAACAAAGGCCGAAATCGTGCATGTAACCTGCAGACGGACCGTGGCCAGAGTGAGGTGTGGAGTTTAGGAGGTGAAAGATAAGAGCTGAGAGAGCTATAAGTCA
Source organism: Harpia harpyja (assembly GCF_026419915.1). Taxonomy (NCBI): domain Eukaryota; kingdom Metazoa; phylum Chordata; class Aves; order Accipitriformes; family Accipitridae; genus Harpia; species Harpia harpyja. Next base: position 36,375,994 of record NC_068968.1, read on the forward strand.
AGGTTGACTAAATATGACAAAGGAGGTTCCCCTGAAAAATACGACTGCTGCCAAGAAGATGATACACCTCGCTGCTCTAAGCAACAGAGTAGGCGGAGGAGAAGGCAGAGGCGTACTGCTGTGGGGATTGAGGTTGATGAACCACCTCCAGAAATGGCACACGAGGCCCCTTGACTCACAACTCCCAAATCCGATAACCTCAGGGCCACCCCGAAGTTTCTTATCTCCCTCGGGGAATAAAACCACAAACCAAATTAAATGTCAAAAATTTGGAAATGCTTATAGAAAGGACAAAACCACACCACTTTTCTCAATCTTATATCTAGGTATGTGGATAATAAGTCTGTTACCGATGCTGGCGAAACCTGCCTGTGGGGACGAGAACCCCCATCAGCCCTATAGGTGAACCTTGACCAGAGTAGATGATTCAAACATAATAAAAGAAAACATCACGGCGGGTCCCCCGAGGTTTGAAGTAACGGTTTGTGATTTATTAAGAATCTATATGACAGATACCTGTAACAACAATTGGGGAAAACCTAACCAAAGAGCAGTCTACTGGTACCCAAGCTCTAACCCTGGACGAGAGTATTGCAATTACCCTGGTCACTTTTATTGTGGATATTGGGGCTGTGAGACAATAACTACAGGATATTGGGCTGTTAAGAATCCAGATAAATATCTTTCTGTGCAATGGGGGACCCTCGGGGTGCATTCAGCCGACGCATTCTTTAGACGGAACTATGATAACGACAGGAATTGTAACCTATTACACCTAACAGTATTGAACCAGGACCAAGCTGTGTGGACAATGGGGAAAACTTGGGGGGTAAGAGTCTGGGAACATGGATTTGATAGGGGTGGCCTATTTCAAATAAGAAAAGAAGCAGCCAAATTTTCTCCTCCTTCAGCGATCGGACCAAATCTAGTCATAGCAGAGGAAGATGATAGTAACAGTATTGTACATACTGTTACAATCTCTCCTAACATAAACGTCACTGGAAATAACACCCTGGGCATATCAACAAAAAAAAAAAAAAAAAATCAAACCCTCGACTCTTACACCCGAAGTCAGCCCATTGTGGGATATGCTTCAAGCCAGTTATCAGGTTAATCGCTATTGTTAAAGGGCGCTTAGAAACTACACACTTAATGCTGCTCCGGAAGCAATACGAACAAATCGGGGACGGAGGAATTACTCCTATCCTTGGGCGGGCTAAAGAAGCATTGGATCGATTTAATGAACAAAATCAGGATAAAATAGAAAAGGGGGGATTGTAATGAAGTGGTTAACTTTGTTCATGAAATCGCATGTGGGGGTAGAGACATTCCTCGCTTATCTAAAACCACAGTATCCAGTTAAGTACCGATGATTAACGAAAGACGTTCCACCTAACAAACAAATGACGACGCAAACACACACACAATGCAGAAGATACCAGCCGCCACCTGAAGGCAGATTACGACCACCTAGCAACTGACGGCACAAACGCACACGCAATGCAGAAGATACCGAGCCGTCAGGTAGACAGAAACTAGAAACTGTATAAATAAAGGGACTCTTCCCCATTTTCGGCGCGAGCCTTTGGCGGAGCACTGTCTCCCCGGCCGCCTAGCGCTGTTTTGCTCTCTTATCGCTTGCTAATAAATTCGATCTTGTCATTTAATACAAATTGGCTCCTCCAATTTGTCACGAGCGTCTATAACACCTCCCACAGGAGACAGTCCTCCATGAACTTCTCCAGCATGAGTCCTTCCCACAGGCTGCAGGTCTTCATGAACTGCTCCAGCATGGGTCCTTTCCATGGGGTGCAGTCCTTTAGGAACAGACTACTCCAGCACAGGCTTTCCCAGAGTCATGGCCTTCTTCGGGCACAGCCACCTGCTCTGGCGTGGGGTCCTCCACGGGCTGCAGGTGGGCATCTACTCCACTGTTAACCTCCACGGGCTGCAGGGGGACAGCCTGCCATCTCACCACAGGCTACAGGGGAATCATCTCCTCCTGCACACCTCCTCCCCCACCACCTTCTTCACTGACCTTGGTGTTTGCATAGGTGTTTCTCCAGTCCCAATGACAATGCCAGTGAGGTCTATTTAGCTTCCTCTGCTCCCTTGCCCTCACATGCCAGGTAGTTCAATAGCTCAGGATGTGAGCAGAAAGCAGTCTGGTTGTACCACTGACTTCCTGGCCATAGTGGCTCCTCAAGAAATGCATGCTGAAATTTTCACCATGGTGATGAGTTTGCAAACAGTTGCAATGCCTCCAGGGGAGAATAGTGTCTCTTCTTGCATACCTATTCTGGGCTACACACACCTTTTCCTGCTATGCTCCTTTCTCCTGCCCTCAGTGGGCCTCCTCATGTCCTGATGAATAGTGTGAAATTTGGAGTATTCTCGCAGGATAGATAACAGGAAAGTAAAACGTGTCCCTCTTCAGGCTCCAGTCTGTCATTTTCTCGGAGCCATTTCCTCCTGTCAGAAATATGAGTCTGTCAGTTCAGTGTTGTCCTGCTTTCGGCTGGGCTAGAGTAAATTTTCTTCTTAGTAGCTGGTACAGTGTGTTTCGGATTTAGTGTGAGAATAATGTTGATAACACGCTGATGTTTTAGTTGTTGCTAAGTAGAGCTTATTCTAAGTCAAGGATTTTTCAGTTTGCCATGCTCTGCAAGCAAGCAGGTGTACAAGAAGCTGGGAGGGAGCATAGCCAGAACAGCTGACACAAACTAGCCAAAGGGATATTCCATACCATAGAACATCATGCTCAGTGTATAAAGTGAGGGGAGTTGGCTGGGAGGCACAGATTGCCGCTTGGACATCGGTCTGCGGGTGGTGAGCAATTGCATTGTGCATCACTTGTCTTTTCTTGGGTTTTATTTATTTTTATTTTATTATATTACTTTTCATTACTATTATTATTATTATATTTTTTAATTATTATTATTATTGTTAGTATTACATTTTATTTTACTTTAGTTATTAAATCATTCTTATCTCAACCCACAAGTTTTACTTTTTTTCCAATTGTCCTCCCCATCCCACTGGGTGGGGGGAAGTGAGTGAGCAGCTGCATGGTGCATAGTTGCTAGCTGGGCTTAAACCACGATAGGTGTCCCCAGTATCAAACCTCTTTGTTGTCAATGATCTCTATGCTACAAAATCCTCCATGCGTAAACAAGTCTTCTCCGTTGCCCCCAACACTTACTATTCTCCTCATGATATAGATTTGTCCTTTAAATAAAAGGTATTGATTTATATTCTTATTTAGCAACAGATTTCTTCAGGTTTTTTGTGATTTTTTGAATACAAATATCTGCTGTGTGTTGAAAAGTCCTGTCTTAATAAATTAATTAATTGCCATCCTTGGAGATTTGTAATGTAGAAAATATGAACTCTAAACCACTACCCTTTCTAGACCTGAAGTTATTTTTTTCCAGTTTCCTCTCTTAAAATTTAGCAGTTCAAATGCTCCTTTGATGTTGCCTGCACCTTGCTTCTAGAAAACAAGCAAACAAACAAAAGAACTCTACTGTTCAGGTGTTTGGGAATCCTCATTTGCATTTTAGTGGTGTCTGCTTATGTTTCCCAAAGTGGTGCAAATTAAAGCAATCATTGTTTGATCAACTGAACAATTCCAACAATAATTCTAATTGGTTGCAACTTTCAGTCCCTCTCCCTGCCAAGTTTAGCCTTATTTTTTGCCTGCTTGTAAATGATACGTAACAAGATTTTTGATTTCTATTAATCCCTCTTTTCTTCCTGCAATGATTTGACCACTTTACGCAAGCATGTTTCAGTTCATGAGGTGTTTACAAACAAATTTGAACTGTGTTTGACTGTCTTTTTGTTTGTAGTGTGTTTATCAGTTATTTAAATCAGATGATATTGGTTTTGCCCCTTGACTAGATGATACAATGTTTTATGAGCAGGAAATAAGTACTTCAGGTATCAATTACAAAGCTGCATTATTATTTTTTCTTGCAGAGGCCAATTATTTTGCATGTGGTCATGAACATCTTGAAAGGAATAACCATATGGCAAATCTGTAAACAGGAACTCATCCCACAGAAAAAGCTGTGAATAGAGATGGGTGAAAAAAAAGAATGAGAAACTTGGCAAACCTGAATAGTTTTTCACACTAATTACTCAACCCTAACCATTGATTTCCCTATACATGCTGTATTAAGACTTATCTACTCAGGGAATTTATTCCATAGTAAGATGGGGTGCAAATTTACAGTACACTGGTTACTCTGCATTAACTGTGAGGAAACAGCATGAGGCAACTTATTCTACCTTAAAAGCACCTTGCATAAAGGTGCTCTAAGTATGGAGGAGTTAGTGGACTGCATGTTCTAACATGATCTTATTAACATTAAATTGTCTGAATAGATAAGGCCTTATTTGTCTGTCATTTATTTTCAAAGATCTCTGTGTTAAAGACTCCTGTCACTACTGGTCTTCTATAGTTACAGTTAGAAACTCCTTGGATTTGAGTCTGTATTTATACAGTGACTGATGTTCAAACTGACCATTGATGGTGGTCCTCCTCCATCTTTGTGATCTTCATATGCTATGCAGTAACAACTAGGAAAAATTTGGAATCATTTACCACTGATTACCATAGGTATTTTTTGAACAGATAATGAGCTGTGTGAATTATAACTATTTGTACAATAGGTATAGTTTCCAGCACTGACACTTTGAATGCTCTTGATTCTTTGGCCTTTTCAGAGTTCAATGGATTATAAATCCACCACAAAGTCACTCAATACACATAATTAAAGAATAAGAAGCTACAGATGGTCTGGAAATTATTTTTGTGTGAATGTTTTTTGACAAAGAACTAGGAAAAAGCAAAAGAAAACCGTTTCTCTTTTCCCTCAAAGGAATGGAAAAGTTTCTACAAAACAAAATTATTTATATTTTTCTAAGAAATCCCATGTTAAAAAAAAAATAGTTTTGATGAGGGAAAAAAATAGGACTAGATGTTGTTTCATGATGGGAACGTAATTTAAGGGATATTGATGTTTCACCAGAAATAATAAAACAAAGATTTTCCTGCTCAACTTTTTTTTCCCCCCTGAAGTATAAAGCTAAATAAGTGTCAGTTGTCAAAAATCTATTTAACTATTAATTGATTAACTAGCATAATTTTGCTTTCCTTCTGATTAGCTGTTCTATAAAGCTTCCTATATCAAATCGGAAGTGGTTTGAACACCACCACCTCCCCAGTTATATTCTAGGGCATTGCATTGAAATTCAGGGATGACACATTCAACCAGCACAGATCCTGACTCCTTGTTTGTAGTTGAAAAGAATTATATAGGCTTTGTGTCTTAGTGATATCCTAAGGAGATAAATAAGAAATAACATACTGGTAACCTGCCTGGAAATCAATTTCTTTTTCAGAGAATGCTCTGGGTTTGACAGCTTAGGAAAAGGGCAGGAGCAGAGAAAGAAAAGTCTGTACACTGCTTTGCTGGTTCTTTTTTTCCTTCTCAGTCTCTGTTATAAGTAAAAATACATTACCATAGATGTTTTAAACCCAGACCAGACATCTGAACTGTCAATTTCACCTCTGATTTCCATCAAGGTTCACAAACCTTTTAATAGTCACTCAGTAATGTATCCCATATATCAAGAACCCCCTCAAAAAGGCAGTATTCAGTGCTTCTGTTCTGTGGTGGCGAGAGGCAGCGTGCTGGACTCTTTGTAGTCCACAACTAGGGAGTTCAAAAGTACCAACAAAGGATTTTTATGCAGCTAAAGAGTTTTTCCTATTACTTTTATTCTGAGCAAAATGTATTCAGTTAACAAAGAATGGGAAACAGTGGTCTTAAAACAATTTTTATGCCAGAAACTGGATTTTTGCTGGTATAATGAACTAGTGTCCTGTAAAAGGTTGAAATTAATTAGATCAGGGAAAGTACTTGATAGTCAGGAGGAATGTAATTGATCTGCATTTATGCATGCTTTTTCTCTGATAGGACTGCCTGGTTACTTTAATATAATGAATAGGAAAAGTCAGCTACATGATGAAAGCTGATTCCAGTTCTATCCATTTGTATGCCATGAAAATGGAGAATTACATTTTAGATGGGCCATTGGACAACTGCAGTTAAACCACCTATTGAATGAACAAGGACATGAAAATGCTCAAATTCTTAATTTAGTATTTGCACAAAAAACTTCCTAGGAGAGATTTGAAGACTGACTTCTGAACTAGCAGATCTCCTGATGATTTATTCTCCAATTTAAGTCCAAGTCCAGGTGGTGAGTGGAAGATAATAGCAGTAGAAAAGTGACAATAATTCCATAATGTTGGTTATATCTAAGTAAAACACAGATCTACACTACACATTTAGTGAATCATTCAATTATTTGATTTTTATTTTCATGACAGTAGCTCCTTTCTTTGTCACATATTCCCAGTGCTGCTAAACACTTAAAAAACCATTTATGAATGTAGCCTTAGAAGAGAGAATTGCACAGCATTTCATAGTTCATAATTTCAGATTATTTGGGTAGTGTTACATAAAATTTGCACTTGAATTTTGCACAGAAAGCTGACAATTATTAACAATATATTTTCTCTAACATTTGTGTAACGCTTATTCATGGAGGGTTACAACTGAGTTAATGTAGTGGTTTAAGCCCAGCCAGCAACAAAGCACTATGCGCTGCTCCCTCAGTCCTCATCCCCCCCCTCACGCCCACCCTGGTGGGATGGGGAGGACAAAACATAACAAAAGGCTCATGGGTTGAGATAAGGACTGGGAGGGATCACTCTCCAATTATGGTCACAGGCAAAACAGACTCGACTTGGGGAAAAAAAAAAAAACAAAATCAATTTAATTTGTTACCAGTCAAATCAAAACAGGATAATGAGAAATAAAATCAAATCTTAAAACAGCTTCCCCCCACCCCTCCCTCCTTCCCAGGCACAACTTCACTCCCGATTTTCTCTACCTCCTCCCCCCACCTGAGCGGCACAGGGGGATGGGGAATGGGGATTGTGGTAATTTCATCACACATTGTTTCTGCTGCTCCTTCCTCCTCAGGGGGAGGACTCCTCACGCTCTTCCTCTGCTCCAGCATGGGGTCCCTCCCACAGGAGACAGTTCTTCATGAACTTCTCCAATGTGAGTCCTTCCCACAGGCTACAGTTCTTCACAAACCGCTCCAGCGTGGGTCCGTGGGTCCGTTCTGTGGGGTGCAGTCCTTCAGGAACAGACTGCTCCAGCACAGGCTTTCCCACAGAGTCATGGCCTTCTTTGGGCACAGCCACCTGCTCCATCATGGGGTCCTCCACAGGCTGCAGGTGGGCATCTACTCCACTGTTAACCTCCATGGGCTGCAGGGGGACAGCCTGCCGTCTCACCACGGGAATCACCTCCTCCTGCGCACCTCCTCCCCCACCACCTTCTTCACTGACCTTGGTGTTTGCATAGGTGTTTCTCCCACATTCCAATCTCTTCCCCTGCTGCAGGTTCCCCTTCTTAAATATGTTATCCCAGAGGCACTACCACTGTTGCCGATTGGGTTGGCCTTGGCCAGAGGCGGGTCTGTCTTGGAGCCGGGGAAGCTTCTAGCAGCTTCTCACAGGAGCCACCCCTGCAGCCCCCTCCCCCGCTACCAAAACCCTGCCACACAAACCCAATACAGTTAATTTTCAGAAAGAGTGGTTTGAAAGAGGTCTTGAGTTGGGCTGTTTATGAACACAGACTTTTGTCTTATTTCTAATTAGTGTGAAATGGTTCCAAAAAGGAGTCAGCACTGCAGAGGTCTGTGCTGCACAAAGCCAACCTTGTTAATGGACACAGGGAACAGTTTGCTTTGCTGAATAAACAACACGGTGCTTTTCAAAAGGAATACAATCCAGTTTACCAGCTGCCCTCTAAATGTTGAATGCTGTTGATGTGCATCTGGATGTCTGTCTTCGGGATTAGAAATCTTTATTTGATACAGTAGCAGGACAAAAGTCTAACAATGCCGATCAATCTGATCTCTTCTCCCAGGATCAATAAAGGCCATTTCCCTATAAGTGCTATCTTGTGTCTTGTCAAGCCTTCTGTACATTACCTAGTTATGTGCACATTAATTCTAATGGTGAAGAAAAACCCAGAGTCTGGGAGAATTTATGAGACCTCTGCTGTTTGAGAGGACATTTTAGGAGATTGTGAGATGTTCTAGCTGTAAAACCCATGGAACTGAGAGGAGAAAAGACAAAATTAATATTGCATGAAGTAAAAAATTTTTTTCAGTGTGCCTGCACTGAGATCAAACAGAAGCAAAAGGGTCTTTGCTCCATCTGTAAACATTGTTTTCCTTCCTCATAGTTGTGCTTTAAGCAGATTAAAAATTCTGACTCTCAAATATTATGATAAAGAAGTGGAGAGACCGAGTCAAAGTTGACTTTTGATTTGGTCTGAGTACCAGAGTATGACATCATTTAATAACTCTGGAATAGTATCAGTTCACTCCCCTTCCTCTCTTCTTTTTTTCTTAAAGTTTCTATTAATCAATATTTATGACTATTTCATTGGTTCTTTGACTTTTAATTTTTTTTTAATTTTTTTTTTTACTATCTGTGCACCTCCCATTCATATACCAAGGTGAACATCTGTGTGTATCAACACATCAGCAAAGTAGAAGGGCACAGATTCAGAGTTCTCCAATAGGAAGAATGAAAATTGGAGCTGTGATACAAGTTTATAACATACACCTTGACAGAGATCTTTGAAAAGGAAATGCCACTTAGCTCAGTTCTGTATCTCTCATAGTTTTGGTAACTTGAATTGTTATCTTTAATTTGGCATTCTAATGCAGTTCAGAACACAAAATAAGTTAGCTATTTATTTCTAGGCACTTACTTAAGAAAATGCTACATGGGTTTGTGGACTGTGTAAGTATATAAGGAGGCTGAAATTAAGATTTATACATAACTTGATACTGTTGTTGATTTGAAAAAATGAATATACCAGCTGCCTCCCTTCCTTTCCCCCAGCATCAGGGAGAATGCTTGGGACTTACAATTTCAAAAGTCTTGATAAAGTGTGTGATTCGTTTACTTTTAGTATTAAAATAATGAAAGTCAACCACTGAATATCTCTAACTCTCTCACAGTGGAGGAGTCAGACATGAAAGAGATGCATGAGAGAGTGTCTCCACCAAATGCCCCTTCCTCTACCATATTATTCTCTTAACTGTATAGTTAGCCTAATTAAAATGAATAAGTGACTGTTCTTAATTGGCTCCCTGCTCCACTAAGTAATGTAGATTGTGCAATTTAAGAAACATGAATTTTTGGAACCTAAGCCATCCTCACAATGGTGGGTTTAGATTTTCATTCGAAATGTTTGTTTGAGATACCAAGGCCCCCGAAAGTTGGCGTTCAGATAGCTTGGAAAATAATTTTCCATTAATAATTTTCATTCTGGTTTTTTTTTTTTCCTCTGTAGAAAGTATCAGAGGAAGTGTATTGGGTCTGGCTGAGATGGAGTTAATTCTCCCCATAGCAGCCCTCATAGCGCTGTGCTCTGCATCAGTAGCTAGAAAGGTGTTGATAACACACCAGTGTTTTGGCTACTGCTGAGCAGTGCTGGCACAGCATCAAGGCTGTCTCCCCAACATTTTTGCCCCCCCCCCAACCCACCACAGGAAGCAAGAACACAAATGGCCCCATATTCCCCCACAAGTGATTTTACAGTCCGGATTTGAATAAGAAAACACACAGAGATTAAAGTCCTTGTTTTAACCATTGTGGTTCTGAGACACAAAAAGTTTAGGCTGACTGGAATATTGAATTCTGGGGACATCTCGCCACTGGACATTGTAATATAAATTTATAATATCTTTACACTTAGATCCTCAAGGAATTCTGCACACTAATATTGTTCTACACACAACTTTTGTAGTCAACAATATCACAGAATTTTAAAATGGAAATTAATCATCTGCATTAGGTCACTTATTTCAACAGCTACTGGTGCAGTAATGTTCCCTGGCTCAGGGGACATTTTCTAGGGCTTTAGTCAGTTTGTGCCTTGTCCTGGTTTTGGCTGGGATAGAGTTAATTTTCATTCTAGTAGCTGGTATAGTGTTATGTTTTGGATTTATTATGAGAAGAATGTTGATAACACTGATGTTTTCAGTTGTTGCTAAGTAGTGTTTAGTCTCAAGTCAAGGATTTTTCAGCTTCTCATCCCCAGCCAGCAAGAAGGCTGGAGGGGCACAAGAAGTTGGGAGGGGACACAGCCAGGGCAGCTGACCCAAAGTGGCCAAAGGGATATTCCATACAATGTGATGTCATGCCTAATATATAAACTGGGGGGAGTGGGGCTGGGGGGCGGATCGCTGCTCGGGAACTACCTGGGCATCGGTCGGCGAGTGGTGAGCAATTGCATTGTGCATCACTTGTTTTGTATATTCCAGTCCTTTTATTATTATTTTTGTCATTTTATTTGTCTTGTTATTATCATTATTATTTTCTTCTTTTCTGGTCTACTAAACTGTTCTTATCTCAACCCATGAGTTTTACCTTTTTTTTCCCCATTCTCTCCCCCATCCCACTGGGTTGGGGGGAGGGAAGTGAGCGAGCGGCTGCATGGTGCTTAGTTGCTGGCTGGGGTTAAACTATGACATGCCTTCATCTAGTTTCCCCCATTTCTCTGTATGTTTAAGATAGTTTGGTTAACCTCCACTGAATAATTTTGAGAGAGATCAGAGATTCTCTTTATAAACTTGGGATAGCTCATTTGTCTAGTCAGCCTTTGTGTTTGAGTTCAGATTTAATGCTTTTAGGAAGGCTTTATTAACATGCATCATTATCCAAAGATGTCCTCAGGAAAGCCTAGCTGGAGACATTTGTCATCCTATGCGTGTTTTCAAATGTATTTCCTTTTCCCAGCATCATTATGATCCTCTTCCATCCTCCTGCACATTTTTTTCCTTTCTCCATACATTTACTTCCCATTTGTACTCTAGTCTTTCAATAACATAATTTTTGTCATTTCCTTTTGAGGTTCAAGAATTACCTCACTATTACTGTCCCCAAGACCAAGGGGAAGCAGGGAAAAGGGTAATAACAGCAAGAATTACTTCAACAGAAGCCACAGAAGTCCACAGGACATGGAGGAGGAAGAGAAACCTAGAGCTGGTGATTAGAACAAGTGTTGCTAGGAGAGAGAAATGGTAAAATTATCTTCCAGGGAGGAGAAGAGATCAACTTCAAGAAGAAATAAAGACTCCTATGTTGGAAAAGGAAAAAAAGAAAAGTAACAGTGAGAGGACAAGGAGACATACTGGAGAAAGGCGGAAAGCTGCACATAAAAATGTGGCTTGAAAAGCTGTAATGCATGCAATTGTGTAATGGTGACCTGAGAAATATGATGACTAACTAGGGGTTCATAGACACTGTTATTCATTTGCTTGCATACTTCTGTACTTGCATATGAACATGCAGAAGTTAATATTTACAATTGCATTGCTAGCACTTGCAAGCTGTTACCAGTGCCTCAGAAATGAGGCCCACAGAATGTCCATAAAACTGCTCCATTTCATATACACAATATCTTTTACAATTGAGATAACTTTCAGAAACTTCTGCATATATGGAATCTTAAGAAGCAGCAGCTTGTGAAAAACTATTCCCTTTCCTTGCACTGGTTAGTGATTTGAGGTTTTGCCATTATTTGATTGAGGAAATATCTTTGAAAAAAACCCCAATGATTAAGATTAGTTTCCAAGTTTCTTCACTGAGTTAACAAACTTTCAAGACATTTCTGAAAGAAAAGCTTCTCGATTTGATAACATCATTACTGTACACTTTTTTATTTCATCTACCATTACTGAATTTCTAATGCTATAATTCTGAATACGTACAGTATCTTGAAACTTATTTCAATGGAAAGTGAGTAGCAAAACACAGATCTTCATGCAGTTTTAAGAAAAAAGTATTGCTATTTGCAAAAGGAAGATGTTTATTGTTGTTACAGTCAAAAAAATTCTCTTCTGCTAACAAAATGCCTATTACATCTAACTTTTGTATTGCTACAAAAATTCTGTAGAGTCAATTCAGTAGCATTGTGTATTGGCTTTGTGTGGCAAGGTTTTGGTAGCAGGGGGCATTACAGGGGTGGCTTCTGTAAGAAGCTGCTGGAAGCTTCCCCTGTGTCCGACAGAGCCAATACCAGCTGGTTCTAAGACGGACCTGCCGCCGGCCAAGGCTGAGCCAATCAGCGATAGTGGTAGTGCCTCCGGGATAACATATTTAAGAAGGAAAAAAAGTTGCAGAAGACGGAAACGGCAGCTGGAGAGAGGAGTGAGAACATGTAAGAGAAACAACCCTGCAGACACCAAGGTCAGTGAAGAAGGAGGGGAGGAGATGCTCCAGGCACCAGAGCAGAGATTCCCCTGCAGCCCGTGGTGAAGACCATGGTGAGGCAGGCTGTCCCCCTGCAGTCCATGGAGGTCCACGGTGGAGCAGATATCCACCTGCAGCCCATGGAGGACCCCATGCTGGAGCAGGTGGGTTCCCGAAGGAGGCTGTGACCGTGTGGGAAGCCCGTGCTGGAGCAGGCTCCTGGCAGGACCTGCGGATGTGTGGAGAGAGGAGCCCACGTTGGAGCAGGTTTTCTGGCAGGACTTGTGACCCCGCAGGGGACCCATGCTGGAGCAGTGTGCTCCTGAAGGACTGCACACTGTGGAAAGGACCCATGCTGGAGCAGTTTGTGAAGAACTGCAGCCCGTGGGAAGGACCCACATTGGAGAAGTTTGTGGAGGACTGTCTCCCATGGGAGGGACCCCACATTGGAGCAGGGGAAGAGTGTGAGGAGTCCTCCCCCTGAGGAGGATGAAGCGGCAGAAAATAACGTGTGATGAACTGACCGTAAACCTCATTCCCTGTCCCCCTGTGCTGCTGGGTGGGTTGGTAGAGAATCCGGGAGTGAAGTTGTGCCCGGGAAGAAGGGAGGGGTGGAGGGAAGGTGTTCTGAGATTTGGTTTTATTTCTCATTACCCTACTCTGCTTGATTGGTAATAAATTGAGTTAATTTTCCCCAAGCTGAGTCTGTTTTGCCTGTGATGGTAATTGGTGAGTGATCTCTCCTGTCCTTATCTTGACCCACAAGCCCTTTGTTATATTTTCTCTCCCCTGTCCAGCTGAGGAGGGGGAGTGATAGAGTGGCTTTGGTAGGCACCTGGCGTCCAGCTGTTGAAAATATTTTGATAAAGAAATTAAAATCTAATTATATAAAAGAGTTTGGTTTGATTAAGAAGTAGAAAATTGTGAAGCATAGGTATGGGAGTGTTAAGTTTGAAATGTAGTCATAAGAACTTAAGAACTTTAGAAAATGTACTATGTGTGACTATAAGAATTCAAGTATTGTCTAAAATCAGTTAACCACAGAAACTTTGACAAAGATTCGTTGGTTTGTAGTGTTTTGTTTTAGGAAACTAAGGAAACCGCTATGGACACTAGTTTGCTGCTTGGAAACCCCTTACCCTTCCCACCTCGATCTAATTATCGAGGATTCCAATCAGTAGAGTTAACTGAGATTAACCAATGATTGTTTTAACATAAGAATATTAATAAGAAGGTGTGACTGAAGGACCAATTATTAGAAAGGTTACATTTAAGAATAGACATAGTATGCATTTTTATGTAAACTAATATAGATGATGGTGAGAATCGTACTGCGCAGAATCACCTAAGAGAGGTCAAGAAGCGGACAAGTGAGGAAGACTATGGAAGACCACCAGAGGGCTTCTGAAGACCACCAGAGACCTTCACTGCGCCTGCGTGAAGAGACATTTACATATGCTAATGATTATGCATAACATTTTCCAGAAATTTAGTGAATATGTATAACAGGTGTGTATTTAACCTGCACAGTTAGACTAGACAGGTGCACACGATAGGTGGAGCGATCCCCTGTGTGCCCAGCGCTGCAATAAAGGAGTGCCTGCTTCTTAACTTCTCATTGCTGTTAAGGAGTTTTATTCCAGATTTCGGCAACACAGCCAGGGTCAACCCACCACACATTGCTCTCACAAGAGTCTGACAGCACTGAAACTGCAAAGAGCTCATCTAATTTCTCTCATCGATACCGAAATTCATGGCCTGTAAAGGAATACTCTCTAAGACTCTTTTTGGAGTTTTAGAAAGCAGGCATTCTTTATTGCAGCGCTGGATGCACGGGGGATAATCCCACATAGCCTGCATGCCACAGCTTCAGCACAAACAGGTTATATGGAGTAACTAATTACTTATTGTCGTGGTTTAACCCCAGCCAGCAACTAAGCACCACGCAGCTGCTCACTCACTCCCCCCACACCCAGTGGAATGGGGGAGAAAATCGGGAAAAGAAGTAAAACTCGTGGGTTGAGATAAGAATGGTTTAATAGAACAGAAAAGAAGAAACTAATAATTATAATGATAACACTAATAAAATGACAACAGCAATAATAAAAGGATTGGAATATACAAATGATGCGCAGTGCAATTGCTCACCACCTGCCGATTGACACCCAGCTAGTCCCCGAGCGGCGATTCCCTGCCCCCACTCCCCCAGTTTCTATACTAGATGTGGCGTCACATGGTATGGAATACCCTGTTGGCCACTTTGGGTCAGGTGCCCTGGCTGTGTCCTGTGCCAACTTCTCGTGCCCCTCCAGCTTTCTCGCTGGCTGGGGATGAGAAGCTGAAAAATCCTTGACTTTAGTCTAAACACTACTTAGCAAGGACTGAAAACATCAGCGTTATCAACATTCTTTGCATACTGAACTCAAAACATAGCACCCTATCAGCTGCTAGGAAGACAGTTAACTCTATCCCAGCTGAAACCAGGACACATATTAATCAGATTAGTATACATATACATAAAAATTATTGTAACTGATTATCATAGTACTGCCTACATCTGATCATGCGCAATGGTTCTTCTAGTAGAAGGGCTGCTTTTGTGACCACCGACCCATTTGAAATTCTGTTGGCTGACCTTCAAGTCTTTGTTCATCATCCTTGCTCTTTCATCTTGGAGCTTAACATGTTTTCAGTCACATGTGGTCAGTTTCAACATTGTTCTCATCTAGAGTAGAGGAACATCTAGTCATAAGAGCAAAGAACTGCAAAACTTAGGAGTAACTACCTCTACTAGTTAATTGCTTGGCTATACTTTTGTCTATTGTTTCAATCATAGTGTTAGTATAAGATTTCTAATAATTATTTACCAAATCTCACCTTTACAGTCATCTAGCAGCAAACTAGTTTCCACGGCTGGTACAAAATATTGAAACCATAAAATATTTAGACATACCATACAGAATGTATGGAAATATGCTATCATCATGACAGACTTAATGCACTCTTATGTTAAAGAATGACTTAATAATACTAGCATTTAAATAGCTTCACAAGGAATATTAATAAGTTTTAAATACTCTGTATCTTCAGTAAAATACATATTTATATGGAACAAAAGGTGTCTCTGAGCAGAGAAAATAATATTAAATAATATGAGAACCTGTCTTCAAATGTGTTTTATAATTATTAATTGAAATGCGCAAATACTGTATGTAGTTTCGAATTAACTCCTAATATTTTCTCCTAAATCTCCTCTTCCTTTTTTTCAGTGACCCTGGAAAACAGTTGGGGAAATTTTAGTGTACCCCTTGAGGTGATATTAAACATGTTTATGCTTAAATATAAAGAGACTGGACAGAGTCGTACCTCCATAAGCGGTTCTACAAGGACCCTGCAAAGATCCAGTAGGAGCCGATTCGTTTATAGACACTTGTGCCAGCACCAATCATATGAGTGCCGGCATAGGGTGCCTTAACCCGGTGTTCAGTTCACCCCCCAGCGCCAGTTCTGCTTACCAAAAGTGGCCCCCTGAGCACATTCCACGGTCCTACAAGACAATACTGCAGCATTTCTTATCTTATCAGCAAGGAAATCTAAGCTCCCTTACCTGGCATTGTTCTGCCTCTGGCATTCCTGCTTCTAGCCAGTTTAACCGGTTCTGCAGCTAGGCCTTCTTGTCCTCCACACTAGATCATTCCTTGGTCACGAATTACCATTGCTGAGCAGTTACAATTTGAATTTCCTCTTCAATATCATTGTCCTTCCCAATATTCAGGTCAACTTTGGTGCCATCTTTGTCTCTTCTGTCTTCCTTCCCTCGAATCTCATCAGTTCTCTTCATAAAATAAACAAAATTAATCCCTGCTTCTCAATAATGAGTGGGAAGACATTCCTCTGCACTTCTATAAATGTTTTTTCATTTATATAAGCTCCCTGTGCCTCTACCCCATTCTTATCAGTCCCCATAACTCCTTGGTAGTACAAAAAGCTCCTCTGTTACAATGAGCTGGCTAAATTTATCCTGCGGCCAAGGGATTTGTGCAGCACAACACAGGCCTGAAGGCCAATGCTGTACATGCAGCATAGCACACCACAGGCATGGGCTTACTTAGGTTAACTGTTATGTGGATCACTAACTCCTCAATGTACAATGGTCTTCCGTTCAGGATCACTGCAGTTACCCAGCATAGGGAGAGAAGAATTTGTAGCAGTTGAGATTCATTTTGGTTTTGTAAAAAAAAGTGCTTGCAAAAATTGTAAACAAATACTTTCAAAAATCAGTGATCTGTGTTCACTCTTTCTATGGCTGTGTTGCCTCAAGCCTTCAAAAGACTGATTAACAAATAAGGCGGCAGTGATAGTTTAAAGAAAAAAACCCTAAAACTTGAGAAGTATGCTATGTTTGCTATTCAAGGACTGTTTAGATTATGTGTACTCAAGGTGAAAGTTTATCTAGTTTAAGATTCTGCTTACAATAGAAGATGCTTAGAGAGTCACAGACTTGCTAATTAAGGACATAAAGGACACTCGGCCCCCTGAGCTGGAAGGCAAGGATGAAGAGCAGAATATACCCCCCTTAATCCAGGAGGAATTAGTTAGTGACCTACTACGCCATCTGGACACTCACAAGTCTATGGGACCAGATGGGATCCATCCAAGAGTACTGAGGGAGCTGGCAGAGGAGCTTGCTAAGCCACTCTCTATCATCTATCAGCGTTCCTGGTCAACAGGGGAGGTCCCAGAGGACTGGAGGCTTGCCAATGTGACGCCCATTTACAAGAAGGGTCAGAGGGAGGATCCAGGGAACTACAGGCCTGTCAGCTTGACCTTGCTACCGGGGAAGATTATGGAACAGTTTGTCTTGACTGTGCTCACATGGCATGTGCAGGACAACCAGGGGATCAGGCCCAGTCAGCATGGGTTTACAAAAGGCAGGCCCTGCTTGACCAACCTGGTCTCCTTCTATGACCAGGTGACCCGCCTAGTGGATGAGGGGAAGGCTGTGGATGTTGTCTACCTTGACTTCAGCAAGGCCTTTGACACTGTCTCTCATGGCATACTCCTTGAGAAGCTGGTGGCTCATGGCTTAGACAGGTGTACTCTTCACTGGGTGAAAAACTGGCTGGATGGACGAGCCCAGAGGGTTGTGGTGAATGGGGTTAAATCCAGTTGGCGGCGGGTCACAAGTGGTGTTCCCCAGGGCTCGGTGTTGGGCCCTGTTCTGTTTAATATCTTTATCAATGATCTGGATGAGGGGATTGAGTGCACCCTCAGCAAGTTTGCAGATGACACCAAGTTGGGAGGCAGGGTTGATCTGCTTGAGGGTAGGAAGGCTCTACAGAGGGATCTGGACAGGCTGGATCGATGGGCTGAGGCCAATTGTATGAAGTTCAACAAGGCCAAGTGCCAGGTCCTGCACTTGGGTCACAACGACCCCATGCAGCGCTACAGGCTTGGGGAAGAGTGGCTGGAAAGCTGCCTGGCAGAAAAAGACCTGGGGGTGCTGGTTGACAGCCAGCTGAATATGAGCCAGCAGTGTGCCCAGGTGGCCAAGAAGGCCAATAGCATCCTGGCCTGTATCAGAAATAGTGTGGCCAGCAGGAGCAGGGAGGTGATTGTTCCCCTGTATTCAGCACTGGTGAGGCCGCACCTCGAGTACTGTGTTCACTTTTGGGCCCCTCACTACAAGAAAGACATTGAGTTGCTGGAGTGTGTCCAGAGAAGGGCAACCAAGTTGGTGTGGGGCCTGGAGCACAAGTCTTGTGAGGAGTGGCTGAGGGAACTGGGGCTGTTTAGTTTGGAGAAAAGGAGGCTGAGGGGAGACCTTATCGCTCTCTACAACTACCTGAAAGGGGGTTGTAGTGAGGTGGGTGCTGGTCTCTTCTGTCAGGTGGCTGGAGATAGGACGAGAGGAAATGGCCTCAAGTTGCGGCAGGGGAGATTTAGGTTGGATATTAGGAAAAATTTCTTTACTGAAAGGGCTGTCGGGTATTGGAACGGGCTGCCCAGGGAAGTGGTTGAGTCACTATCCCTGGAGGTATTAAAAAAGCACGTAGACAAGGCACTCCAGGACATGGTTTATTGGGCATGGATGATGGTTGGACTCGATGATCTTGAAGGTTTTTTCCAACCTAAATGATTCTATGATTGTATGACATACATCGTCATTAGGCATTGAGAAACGAGGGGTTGGCAAGAGAAACAAAGACTCTTGTGTCCTCAGATGATGCATGACCATAAAAGGACAAAAGGAGTAGGGGTATTCTTCCCCAAATGACCTTCGAAGACCCCCGTGCAGGTGTAGAAGACTCTGGGATGATTGCTCAAGAGAACAACACGTCATGCTTGCTCAACATAATGAATATGCAATAGTTAGGCAGAACACATGTATTAGATAGGTGTGGTGTTTTAACTGTAGTATATAAGTATGGACTGCAAACCTCAGTAGGTGTGCTCCATTTGTGGAAATTTTCCACCTTGCACCCTGTGCAGAATAAAGCAATGTCTCCTCTCTAAACATACTTTGTGTATTTCCGGAGTTACTTTCTTATTGGGTAACAAGTGCTCTTCCTAACAGGGCTATGAAGAACCTCAGGGTGGTGAAACTGAAGGAATCAAATACATATTTGTTGGAGACATTATGCTTTGTTCATTATCATTCGGATTTTGTCTGGGATAGAGGTAAATTTCTTCATAGTAGCTTGTATGGAGCTATGTTTTGGATTTGTGCTGAAAATAGTGTTGATAATGTTGTCCTAAGTGTGCATCGCCCAATTTGTACACAGAGTTGAGGTTTTTTTCTTTTATTATGTAAATGCGCAGATACGGGTGCATGGCACAAACCAGCACACTGTCGGTACAAACTGACAGTTATTTATACACAAAATTTAGTCAGCTAATACATACTCATTGTTATTCTATTAAATGATTGGTTAAAATTCTTTGCCTATCATGTAAATAACTACGCATTCCCACTACGATTTTTGAGACCTTTACTTCCTTAACCTTTTGGGTCAGTGAGTTTCTTGAGTGGGTGGTCCTTGAGTCAGTGGTCGTGATCTGCCCCTGCCGGAATTACCTTTCCTCTAGTTTCACTTAAATTTGGCAACACTAAGCAGTTCTTCGCAGACCTTTAACAAAGCAGACTATCATTCAATTTGGGGTTTTGTTCTTAGACAGCAGTATCCCAGTTTACAATGCCAAAGTATTGTTAAAGTAAAATTAACTAAGTTAATCTTTATTGATATCAGTAACACACTGATGTTTTAGTTATTGCTGATCAGTGCTTACACAGTGTCAAGGCCTTTTCTGCTTCTCATCCGCCCCGCCAGTGAGTAGGCTGGGGGTGCACAAGAAGTTGGGAGGGGACACAGCTGGGACAGCTGACCCCAACTAACCAAAGGGATATTCCAGACCATATGATGTCATGCTCAGCAATATAACTGGGGGTGCGGAGGTTTGCAGGGGCTACTGTTTCTCAGGGACTGACTGGGCATGGGTCAGTTCGTGGTGAGCAATTGTTTTCTTTTGCATCGCTTGTCTTTCTTGGATTTTTCTTTTCCTCTCTCTCTGTTAGTTTTTTTTCCTTACAATTTTTTAATTATTAAACTGTCTTTATCTCAACCCATGAATTTTCTCACTTTTACCCTTCTGATTCTCCCCCCCATCCCACTGGGTGGGGGAGTGAGTGAGCGGCTATATGGTGCTTAGTTGCCAGATGGGGTTAAACCACAACAACTATTTATCTACTACTATCCTGCCTTTAAATTAAAAGTAACCTAGATTGAAAGTGCTTATTTTGTGGCTTATATGTGCTTACAATGCTTTCCTGCTAGTACATTTTTGTCCCAGTTCTTGTATAATGCTATGTTGAGTTACATGCAGCCACTGAATGGAGCAGTAAAAGAATATATTGAAAAAATATGAAGATTATAATGGAGAGATAAAAGGACTTAACAACTAAAGCAGTGTGTGCTGGGTTGACCCTGGACGCAACATGCCCACCAAAGCCGCTCTATCACTCCCCTCCTCAGCTGGACAGGGGAGAGAAAATATAACAAAGGGCTTGTGGGTCGAGATGATAAGGACAGGGAGAGATCACTCAACCAATTACCGTCATGAGCAAAACAGACTTGACTTGGGGAAAATTAATTTAATTTGTTGCAAATCTACCAGAGTAGGGTAATGAGAAATAAAATCAAATCTCAGAACACCTTCCCCCCACCCCTCCCTTCTTTCCAGGCACAGCTTCACTCCCGGATTCTCTACCTACCCCCCGCAGCAGCGCAGGGGGATGGGGAATGGGGATTACGATCAGTTCATCACACATTGTCTCTGCCACTTCATCCTCTTCAGGGGCAGTACTCCTCACACTCTTCCCCTGCTACAATGTGGGGTCCCTCCCACAGGAGACAGTCCTCCACAAACTTCTCCAACGTGGGTCCTTCCCACGGGCTGCAGTTCTTCACGAACTGCTCCAGCATGGGTCCCTTCCACGGTGTGCAGTCCTTCAGGAGCACACTGCTCCAGCATGGGTCCCCCGCGGGTTCACAAGTCCTGCCAGAAAACCTGCTCCGTGGGCTCCTCTCTCCACAGATCCGCAGGTCCTGCCAGGAGCCTGCTCCAGTGCAGGCTTCCCACAGGGTCACAGCCTCCTTCGGGCACCCACCTGCTCCAGCATGGGGTCCTCCATGGGCTGCAGGTGGATATCTGCTCCACCGTGGACCTCCATGGACTGCAGGGGGACAGCCTGCCTCACCATGGTCTTCACCACAGGCTGCAGGGGAATCTCTGCTCCGGCACCTGGAGCATCTCCTCCCCCTCCTTCTTTACTGACCTTGGTGTCTGCAGGGTTGTTTCTCTTACATGTTCTCACTCCTCTCTCCAGCTGCCGTTTCTGTGTCTTCTGCAACTTTTTTTCCTTCTTAAATATGTTATCCCAGAGGCACTACCACTATCGCTGATTGGCTCAGCCTTGGCCGGTGGCGGGTCCGTCTTGGAGCTGGTTGGCATTGGCTCCATGGGACATAGGGGAAGCTTCTAGCAGCTTCTCTCAGAAGCCACCCCTGTAATCCCTCCTGCTACCAAAACCTTGCCACGCAAAGCCAATACACAGTGCAAGACTAAAATAAATGCCAAGTGAAAAAGGCCTGCAGGGTGCTATCAAAATCCCATTTGCTGAATAACTGATTTGGTAGCCCTTGTGCGATATGAATTATAGTCCTGATTTGCACATATGCCCTGTCTGATGAACTCAAATAGCTTATTATACAGGTTATTCTGATCACAACATGGTGAAAGGCTTTTGAAGTTTGCACTGCTGTTAAATGATAGAAATTTCCACTATTTTCTTTGCTGATGAATGAGTGAGATGTATATTTATTGAAAACTAACTTGGCCACAAATGATTTGGTATGTAGAGAAATCCTAAGTACCTCACCACATTGTGGAGCTTTTTCAATGTGTTAGCTATTTATGAAACAAAAGAGGATTTCTCATTGGCTTTGTTTGTTTATTTTTCCACTGTTATTTCACTTTAAAACGAACTGGATTCTCTTGGTCATGGGAAAGCATGGGAAAGATGAAGCCCATGAGTCCATAGGAGTAATGTGGGAATGGATCAGAAAAGAGTCTACATGTCTCCTTTCTGCTGTGCTATAGAAGCCTCTGAGCAGAAAATACATCTGGCCGAACCCATGCTTATTAGCAGCTTTACACCTCAAAGCTGCTCCTGGGAGCACCACTCATTTCAGTGGGGTCACTGCTGACTTACACTGCATGAGAAATGAGAAAAACATTTTTCCCAATCGTTCCTAGTGTCCTCTATATGTGGCCTGTTGTATTTTGTCTCATGGTAAAGGTGTACAGTATTTGCCTCTGCCAAGCTTTCAGCATTTTCCCTTTTGTTATCCCCCCACAATCTTCATTATTTGGTGAACGTGTCAGTGGAAACAAGGAAGGATTAGAAACAGATTAGAGGATTTTTCTGTTTATCCAAAGGCCATAAAGGATAAAATGGGTGCTATTTTGCCCTGTGGAGCTCTATGGATATAAAATGTTGCAAGCTGACAATAAATCCCTGTTTGATTATATCTTGATTCATGTCTCTCACAGACACTGTATCTCATTACAGAGCTTCATATGTCGTATCTGTCTTTCTGTTCTGACATCTTCCTGAAGTTATTCACTCCAGCAATAGAAATTTGTTCTTTATCTTCTGTATTTGGCTACCAAACAAGACACTTTTATGCATCTCTTCCCTGTCCTAGACATGACTATCATTTAGAAGTATAGCACAGAAATTCTTAAGGAATCTGAAATCTTGTCTCCCATTGCTCCTTATTTTGTTTTCAATCTGCCTTATAATACCCTGTCATTCTCTTCCCTTCTGCAGTTTCTTTCTTGCTTTCTTGCCCTAATCACTCCATCTATCCCACTGATGTAACCAGGAAGGACCATTCACTCATTAAGTTTTTTTCTGGCTCATTCTCATAATGCCCATCCTCAGGCATTTTGCTGTATTTGCTTTCGTCAAGGTCTTTTGCCTCCTCTTAGATGAATCAGGACCTCTAGTCCATCTTCATCTGTGGTTGTTCAATTGTTTATGACAAATTTGATCATATATTTCTTTGTGAAATCATGCCCTTCAGGGGTCTCACCAGTATAGGAAAGACATGGACCTGTTGGAGCAGGTCCAGAGGAGGGCCACAAAGATGATCAGAGGGCTGGAACACCTCTCCTATGAAGAAAGGCTGAAAGAGTTGGGGTTGTTCAGCCTGGAGAAGAGAAGGCTCCAAGGAGACCTTATTGCAGCCTTTCAATACTTAAAGGGGGCTTATAAGAAAGATGGGGGCAGACTTTTTAGTAGGGCCTATTGCGATAGGACAAGGGGTAATGGTTTTAAACTAAAAGAGGGTAGATTCAGACTAGATATAAGGAAGAAATTTTTTAGGATGAGGGTGGTGAAACACTGGAACAGGTTGCCCAGAGAGGTGGTAGATGCCCCATCCCTGGAAACATTCAAGGTCAGGTTGGATGGGGCTCTGAGCAACGTGATCTAATTGAAGATGTGTGGTTGGAATAGGTGACCTTTAAAGGTCCCTTCCAGCCCAAACTATTCTATGATTCTATGATATCCATTTGTCTCCTCTTACTCAGGTATCTATTGTGTGGTGCTTAGCTGAAAAATCTGAATTTCTTTAGTCTGCAAAACTAGGCTTAGTCTTTCCTCTTTTTTTATAGAGGCTTTCTTCTTATATTAGAGTCTTTCCTCTTTTTTTATAAAGAGGCTTTCTTTTTATATTTCTGGCAAAGGAATAAAAAAAAAAAGTGATGAGAGAGAAAAAAACCAACCCAATAAACTGAATTTTTATGAACTTCCAAACTTTGGGCTTTTGAATTTGTTTTAGAGCTTGCATGAAAACCTGAGGAGTTCTCATTATTTCCACCCTGGTTCAGCTATTACTTTTAGCATACAGCTACATGAGGTAAAACATGGGAGCTAAATTCTGGTCTTACCTCCAGGCAATCTCATTAAAACCAAGGAGTTCATTAAACTTTGATCACAGTTATTCTCTCACATCTAGCATGTATTAGCTGCATGTCCCTGGATATGGTGTTCTCCTAGGCTTGGGATCAGTTTAGCCTTGGGATTCAGTAGTCCTAAACTCAGTATAAGCACCAAAATAGTTCTAGTGCCATGAATTTGTCCTTGTGCTATAGTACAGGTTGAATCTCATTCCAGTTAGGTCTGAGCTCACAGGAGAGAAGAAAAGGCATGACAGAGTGGTGCAAGGGAAGAGATGAAGCCTCGCAGGGAAAAATAACACTGCATGCGAATACAAAGGAGCCTCAGAAGAAAACTACTAAGAGATAGTTAGCCCTCTTAATTTCATTTAGGTCCCCCATTTCTCTGGGGACAAGCAAAATATCAGCATTGAAGCTGATATTCAGAGTCAAAGACTAAATTGTAAGAGATCGCAGTGTTGGAGCCCATATTTTGATTTTCAGTGTGGCAGTACATTTGCACTGTCTCTTCCTAACTTCTGCTAATGCAGATTTGCCAACAATCTAAGAGAAAATCTATGATTCTGTTTTTACTCCATCCTCCTATTTTGTTGTCCCAAAACTTGTGTGATCGTTCATCCAGTGTGCAAGCCAATAACTCACAGAGTCGAGGTATTAGCGATTTATTGCCGGTTCTGCGCAGAAAGGGGTGCTAGGGGTTATCCCCGCAAAGCTAGCACACCCAGCACTAAAACAGTCATTCATTTATACATTGTAAATTAGCGTAATTACCATACTCATTGTTTATCAACCTTTTACTGGTGCCCATAATTCCATATCTTAAAGCTGATTGGTGTATAGTGTCCTTGTCTTCATTTAAAGGTGCAGCATATTTAATTTTACTGCGCAAGACCAGTAGGTGAGGGTCTTCAGGTGGAGGTGGGTATCCTAACTTCTAGAGGTGTAGTCTTCATATTATAATTAGTTAAGTTCACCTAAAGGGGGCGTTTTCATGCAGTATAGCCAAGCTTCTTGAGCAACCAGCCCACTAAAGTTTCTGGTTTCTAGTTTCAGGTCGATTTGTTCCTTCTATTCCATTGTCTTGTCGAGAGTTACTTACCCAAGTGATTTACATCAATTACTTATCTTTTGTTTCCTAAGTTTATAAAAAATTACAACCATAAAGATTTCTATATCAATTTGGTAGTGATATTCTGCAAATCGTGATGACTCCTTCCTTCAGCTATGAGCCTGCCCAATTCAAATCCAGGAGCATCTGCGGAATGACAGTGTTTCCACTGATTATTTTGAACAAAGTAACTGTATAAATAACAAAGATTTAAATTCCACTTTCCCTTCACATGATGGTGTTAGCTCTGGAAGGCCAACTGGCCAACTGGCAGTTACAAAATGTAGTCTTGAGGTTGGAGATATGCGAGGAATAAAACAAAGGATGCTACTAAACCCCTGTAAGGAGTTAACCAGGCACGACCCTGAGAGAAGGGAGTACCCAGATAAGCACAAGGGAAACTCTACTACTGCTAAAATCAAAGAGCTACTTGAACTTTGAGTGAACTATCCCAATTAACATAGTAAAACCCCCACCCTTGGGTAGGGAAAACCCCCTACCAACAGAAGCCCCTTCCTCACTGAACATGCGCAGTAAAAAAGGAGGATGCTATGACTTTAAGTGTAGACGAGGCTTGAGAGAACCAATAGGAGCAAGGGTGACTAAGCAAAACTGTAAAAGTACTGATAACTGTTGCTCCGAATGTATAAATGTCTTCTGCGTGTTAACCAAGGTGTGCTACATTTGTGGAGTCACTGCCTGGCACCCATCTCTGCGCAGACATGAAATAAATAAATATCTCAGCTCTGTGTGTAATCATCTCTTCGCACACTGGGTGAAGAACCCCATTTTGGGACAATATTTTGGCAACCCAGGTGTGACAGCCATAAGGCCTTGCCCGGATTGTCTTGCCATTCCTGATGGCAGACCAGACAGGATAGAGCTCCAGCGCGCACTGACCTATTGATCAGGGACTCCTCCGGATTCTCTCCGAAGTCGGGGCCACGAGCAACTAAAAGGTGCAATGCCGAACAGAGAGTACAAGGGTGAAAGGGGGACAAATTCCTGGATTGGTGAATATTAAATTTAATTTAATTTAAATTAATTTAATTGCTTCTGCGGAAGGTTATAAAGTCGCATGTAGATGCTCAGCAAAGGTTGCCTTAATTGACCAGTGGGGTCAGAGTTAAGAACTGCAAAAGGAATTACTGACCAGAGGGGTCAGAGCTGGCAAATAAATAATAATCTGGATATTTGGTGAAAATGGGATCAGGCCAATCCACGATTCCTCCCTGTAGCCCTTTGGGGTGTATTTTGAAAAATTGGGATAAGTTTGGGGGAGATCTAATGACTAAAGATAAAATGAAAAGATACTGTAATCAATGGCGGCCAAATTATAAATTGGAGTGAATGATGGCCGGAAAACGGGTCTTTGCAATTTAATACTATACTGCAGTTAATATTGTTTTATTGTCGACTTGGGAAATAGGATGAAGTTCCGTATGTTGATGCTTTTATGACTCTGTACAGAAATCCAAATATCTTGAAAAAAAGAAAAAAAATAAATTAGAAAATGTTTGTTTAGAAAATGTTTTATTGGAAAATGTTTAATATGCTGTCTATTGACCAATCATCTCAGGATATAAGGAACAAGTGAGAATGAAATTGCAGGCCTCTCTTTTAGCTGCAGCAATTGTGGATAGAAGAGGAGGGGTAAGAGGAAAGGGAAGGGGAAGTCGTGGAGAAAGAGGCAGAGGTCCTGGAGCACAAAGAGCCCCTCCTTTGGGTCCAAATCAATGTGTGGTCTATAAACAGGAAGGGCACTGGAAGAATGAATGCACAAACTGAAAGGGCCCAGAGGAATAAGATCATACAGGAAATGCTAATCTTATTATGTTAAAAGATTCAGACAGTGAATGAAGAGGACCAGGGGAAAACATTAAAGTCTCCCCAGCCGATCCCCTGGTTCCAGTTAGGCTGGGGAACGAGACCATAGATGTTTTAATTGACAGCGGGGCCATTCATTCAGTAGTTACCACTTGTAAAGGACCTCTAAGTAAAGTAACTATATCTATTGTTGGGGCAACCGGAAAAAGAACATTAAGGCCATTTTTACAACCAATGGAACGCACAATTGGGGGAACTAAATTAAGTCATGAGTTTCTATATATGCCAGAATGCCCCCTACCTCTGTTGGGACAAGATTTGCTATGCAAACTAAATGCACAAGTAACCTTTTCTGAGAATGCTGTACAGCTCCATATCCCACCTGAAACAGCCTGGAGAGCCCAGATCTGCTTGCTGACAAAAGAAACATCGGAAGAATCCGAAGAAAATATTCTGAACGCTGTACTAAATGCGGTAATTCCCCTGGTATGGGCTTCTAAGAAACCAGGTAAAGCAAAAAACCTATGTCCGATTAAGATAGAACCAAAAGAGGGGGCAAAATCGGTGAGGGTGCACCAATATCCTATTAGACTGGAAGCTTGCAGAGGCCTCAAACCCCTGATAAATATCTTTATGCAGTATGGACTGCTCAGGGAATGTCAATCTGAATATAATACACCGATCTTACCAGTGAGGAAGCCTTGCTCCCAGGAATACAGATTGGTGCAGGATTTGAGGGTTATAAATCAGATAACCAAAGACATACATCCTACGGTGTCTAATCCTTATACCCTGTCAACATCTGTACCTGAGAACAATGCCTATTTTACAGTGCTAGACTTAAAACATGTCTCCTCCTGCATTCCAGTGGATGAACAAAGTCAAACACTCTTCGCTTTTGAATGGGAGAATCCAACTACTGGAAGAAAAGAACAACTGTGTTGGACTGTTCTTCCCCAGGGATTTAAAAATAGTCCCACTTTGTTTGGTGAAGTATTGTCTAAAGAATTAGAACAATGGCGAACTAATAATGATGGTGTTACTCTTTTACAGTATGTGGACGATATCTTAATTGGAGCTGATACTGAACAAGTTTGTACAGAAGCTACGGTAAGCCTGCTAAACTTTCTGGGACTGGCTGGATACCGGATCTTGAAGAAAAAGGCCCAAATTGTGAGGAAGGAAGTCTGATACCTTGGTTTTAATATATCAAAAGGACAACAAGCATTGGGGGAAGAAAGGAAGGAGGCTATATGCCGAATAGCAGTACCAAAACCAAAAAAAAGTTAAGGGGCTTTCTGGGAATGGCCAGATTCTGCTGGATATGGATCCCCAATTTTGGACTTATAACCAAACCCTTATATGTGGCTACAAAGGGCCTGGGGGAGTTGTTAGAATGGACTCCAGAGTGTCGGAGTAGTTTTGATGAAATTAAAAGAAAATTGATGGAAGCCCCAGCCTTGGGCCTCCCTGATGTGAGAAAACCTTTTCAGTTATATGTATATGAGAGACAGCAAGTGGCCTCTGGGGTAATGACTCAGACACTTGGAAGCTGGAAAAGGCCAGTAGCCTATTTTTCAAAACAATTGGATGAAGTGAGTAAAGGATGGTTGGCTTGTCTCTGAGCCGTAGCCACCACTGCTCTATTAATCCAGGAAGCCCAGAAGCTCACCTTGGGACAATCAATAACAGTACTAGTCCCACACGCAGTGATGGCTATTTTACACCAAAAAGGACACCACTGGATTTCTCTGAACTGACTGGCCAAATACCAAGCCGTGCTAATGGATCAAGAAGATGTCACTCTAAGGGTAGTATCAACTCTGAACCCTGCCACCTTGTTGCCAATGGCAGAAAAAGAACCTTTACAACAGGACTGTTTGACAACTATCGAATAGGTCTATGCCAGCAGGACAGATCTGAGAGATGAGCCATTGAAAAATGCGGATTTGGAACTATTTACAGATGCCAGCAGCTTTATATGGAATGGAGAAAGAAAAGCTGAATATGCAGTGGTTACCTTATGGGAAGAAATAGACGCCAAACCCCTACCCCCGAATACCTTGGCACAGAAAGCTGAAATAGTTGCTCTTACAAGGGCACTTGAAATTGGAAAAGATCAAAGAATCAATATATATACAGACTCCAGGTATGCCTTTGGAGTTGTCATGGAAGGAACATGGACTATTAAATTCCCAGGGGAGCGGTATAAAATATAGACAAGAGATTTTAAATTTGCTTCAGGCTGTACTAGAAACAAAGGAGGTGGCAGTGATCCACTGCAGAGCCCATCAAAAGGGACAAAGGGAAATAACCAAAAATGCCCCCAAAGATGGCTGTGACTCCATGGGAAAGTCCACATTGCAGCAGTCTGTGACTGAAGATCGGCCCGTGGAAAGGACCCATGCCAGAGAAGTTCATGAAGGACTGCAGCCCGTGGGAAGGACTCACATTGAAGTTCGTGAAGGACTGTCTCCCATGGGAAGGACCCCATGCTGGAGCAGGGGAAGAGTGAGGAGTCCTCCCCTGAGGAGGAAGGAGCGGCAGAGACAATGTGTGATGAACTGACCGCAACCCCCATCCCCTGTTCCCCTGCGCCGCCGGGGGGGAGGAGGTAGAGAAAACTGGGAGTGGAGTTGAGCCAGGAAGGAGGGAGGGGTGGGGGGAAGGTGTTCTAAGGTTTGGTTTTACTTCTCAGTATCCTTGTTTTGATTTGATTGGTAGTAAATTAAATTGATTTTGTTTCTTCCCCAAGTTGAGCCTGTCTTTTGCCCATGACCATAAGTGGTGAGTGATCCCTCCCTGTCCTTGTATTGACCCACGAGCTTTTCTTTATATTTTCTTCTCATCCCACCGGGGCCGGGGGGGGAGGAGTGAGCAAGCGGCTTCGTGGTGCTTTGTTACTAGCTGGGCTTAAACCACGACAATTGCATTATTACAAAAAAAAGTCAAAGCTTTAGAACAGCATGTATTGCTGTCATTAATGGCAAATATGGACGCTGTGAGAAGATTGCATTTTTCTTTTGGTAGTCACATGTGGAGCCTTTCCATTTTCAAATATTATTGTGCAGTAGGGGCACATAATCAGAAGTGGCGCAATGAATGGTGAACAAATATCGGAGATAACATGGAACTGGTGGGACCTCAGACTTTACAAAGTACAGGGGCAATATGAACTGGAGAACTGGGACCAGCCCTAGACAGAGGTAAGCTTGAATTTCAAACATGCCAGTCTCTAACTGGGCAAATGACCTTATGAGGTAGGTTGACCCTGGCTGGACGCCAGGTGCCCACCAAAGCTGCTCTGTCATTCACCTCCTCAGCTGGACAGGGGAGAGAAAATATAATGAAAGGCTCGTGGGTCGAGATAAGGACAAGGAGACATCACTCACTAATTACTGTCATGGGCAAAACAGACTCAACTTGGGGAAATTAATTTAATTTATTACCAATCAAATCAGAGTAGGGTAATGAGAAATAAAACCAAATCTTAAAACACCTTCCTCCCACCCCTCCCTTCTTCCCGGGCTCACCTTTACTCCTGATTTTTCTACGTCCTCCCCTCAAGTGGCACAGGGGGATGGGGAATGGGGGTTGCAGTCAGTTCATCACATATTGTCTCTGCCGCTCCTTCCTCCTCAAGGGGAGGACCCCTCACACTCTTCCCCTGCTCCAGTGTGGGGTCCCTCCCACAGGAGACAGTCCTCCATGAAATTCTCCAACGTGACTCCTTCCCACGGGCTGCAGTTCTTCACAAACTGCTCCAGCATGGATCGTTTCCGTGGGGTGCAGTCCTTCAGGAGCACACTGCTCCAGCATGGGTCCCCCATGGGGTCACAAGTCCTGCCAGCAAACCTGATCCAGTGTGAGCTCCTCTCTCCATGGGTCCACAGGTCCTGGCAGGAGCCTGCTCCAGCCTGGGCTCTCCACGGGGTCACAGCCTCCTTCAGGCGTATCCACCTGCTCCGGCATGGGGTCCTCCATGGGCTGCAGGTGGATATCTGCTCCACCATTAACCTCCACAGGCTGCAGGGGGACAGCCTGCCTCACCACAGTCTTTACCATGGGCTGCAGGGGAATCTCTGCTCTGGTGCCTGGAGCACCTCCTCCCCCTCCTTCTTTGCTGACCTTGGTGTCTGCAGGGTTGTTTCTCTTACATGTTCTCACTCCTCTCTCTGGCTGCTGTTGTTCCCCTGCAGTTTTTCCCCCCCCTTCTTAAATATGTTATCACAGAGGCCATACCACCGTTGCTGATTGGCTCAGCATTTGGCCAGCAGTGGGTCTGTCTTGGAGCCGGCTGGCATTGGCTCGATTGGACATAGGGGAAGCTTCTGGCATTTTCTCACAGAAGCCACCCCTGTAGCTCCCCTGCTACCAAAACCTTGCCACAGAAACCTAATACACCTTATCTCCCTCACTTTCTTTCCTCATTATGTTGAGTTATCAAAACATCCATATTTACAGAAATGTCTCAGCATTTTTTAAACTGCATAAAGTAAAATTGACTGTCCCCGGGGTGGAAACACAGCCCTACTATTTCCATGGTGTCCTGGTTTCAGCTGGGATAGAGTTAACTGTCTTCCTAGTAGCTGGTACGGTGCTATGTTTTGAGTTCAGTATGCGAACAATGTTGATAACACACTGATGTTTTCAGTTGTTGCCAAGTAGTGTTTGGTCTAAAGTCAAGGATTTTTCAGCTTCTCATCCCCAGCCAGCGAGAAAGCTGGAGGGGCACGAGAAGTTGGCACAGGACACAGCCAGGGCACCTGACCCAAACTGGCCAACGGTGTATTCCATACCATGTGACGTCACATCTAGTATAGGAACTGGGGAGTGGGGGCAGGGAATCGCCGCTCGGGGACTAGCTGGGTGTCGGTCGGTGGGTGGTGAGCAATTGCACTGCACATCATTTGTACATTCCAATCCTTTCATTATTACTGTTGTCATTTTATTAGTGTTATCATTATCATTATTAGTTTCTTCTTTTCTGTTCTATTAAACCGTTCTTATCTCAACCCACCGGTTTTGCTTCTTTTCCCGATTTTCTCCCTCATCCCACTGGGTGTGGGGGGAGTGAGTGGGCGGCTGTGTGGTGCTTAGTTGCTGGCTGGGGTTAAACCATGACACATGGATTGATACAGACTGCACTGGAACAAGGCAAAGCCCCTGAACTCCTTCAATATATTGATGATATCATCGTGTGGGGCAACATGGCAGAGGAAATGTTTGAGAAAGGGAGAAGAAGAATTATCCAGATTCTTTTGAATGCTGGTTTTGCCATAAAACATAGTAAGGTCAATGGACCTGCACAGCAAATCCAATTTTAGGAATAAAATGGCAAGATGGGCATTGGCATATCCCAATGGATGTGATCAATAAAATAACAGCTATGTCTCCACCAACTAATAAAAAGAAACACGAGCTTTCTTCGGTGTTGTGGGTTTTTGGAGAATGCATATTCCAGGTTATAGACTGATCGTAAACCCTCTCTGTCAAGTGACCTGGAAGAAGAACGATTTTAAATTGGGCCCTAAGCAGCAGCAAGCCTTTGAACAAATTAAACAGGAGATAGTCTGTGCAGTAGCACTTGGGCCAGTCTGGACAAGACAAGATGTGAAAAACGTACCTTACACCTCAGCCAGGGATAATGGCCCCACCTGGAGTCTCTGGCAGAAACCGCGTGGAGAGATTTGAGGTTGACCTCTAGGGTTTTGGAGTTGGGGATATAGGGGATCTGAAGCCCGTTACACTCCAACTGAAAAAGAAATATTAGCAGCATATGAAGGAATTCGAGCAGCGTCAGAAGTAGTTGGTACTGAAGCACAGCTCCTTTTGGCACCTCGATGGCCTGTGCTGGGCTGGATGTTCAAAGGGAGGGCCCCCTCTATGCATCATGGAACCGATGCTACGTGGAGTAAGTGGGTTGCACTGATACTGCAACAGGCTTGAATGGGAAACCCTGACTGCCCAGGAATCTTGGAAGTGATCATGGACTGGCCAGAGGGCTGAAACTTCAGTGTTGCCAGAGGAGGTGACTCGTGCTGAAGAGGCCCCACTGTATAATAAACTGTCAGAAAACGAGAGGCAATATGCCCGGTTTACAGATGGATCCTGTCATATTGTGGGAAAACATCGAAGGTGGAAGGCTGCTGTGTGGAGTCCTACACAACAAGTCACAGAAACTGTTGAAGGAGAAGGTGAATCTAGTCAGTTTGCAGAAGTGAAAGTCATCCAGCTGGCTTCAGATATTGCTGAACGAGAAAAGTATCCAGTACTCTGTCTCAGTATTGACTCATGGATGGTGGCTAATGCTCTGTGGGGGTTGTGAGAGACTGAATTGTTATCTCGAGATGTTTGTCTCAAAGATTGTTTTAGGTGTGAGAGACTGCACTGTCATCTCAAGCCATTCATCTCAAGAACTGTGAACTGCTTATCTCGAGCCCTTTGTCTCTGAGATGGCCTGTCTAAGCAGGACATTCCTCTGTCCATAAGGACGATTACTAGGCCACTGAGGCATCCAGAAGAGGAAACGGGCTGAAGCCAACAAGCATGCAAGAATGTGGAGGCTACCATTCTCACAGAAACTATAGTCTTTGAGATAAGATACTGGTTTCTGGTGTTGGTCACACAAAGGTCTTGTGATAGACGAAACCTGCAGCGTGTGAACAGTGCATGAACAATACGTATGTGCATGCATCATCGAACTATGCCCTATAAAAAACTGTGGAGACAAGCTGTGGTGTGCACCCACCACCGAAGAATTGAAGACTGAGGACCAACGGGACGCCGCTGGATCCATGGTGGTGACTGTCCTTGCAACTCTACCCTGACTGCTTGCTTGATTTCTGCCTTTTCTTCCATTCTGTCCTATTGCTACTATTTTCTACTTTTGATACTTTTGATAATAAAAACTCTTTTGGGTATACGGCATTTGACCTCGTTTGTGTCTTAATCTCACTCTTGGGATCATATCGAAACCTCCCCCGACATTGGATCGGGACAGGGGTGGCTACAGCAATGGAAGCACAGCAACCGGCAGCACAGAGGTAAACCCATCTGGGCTGTTGAATTGTGGCAAGACGTTGCTGCCTGGGCAGAGAACCTGGTTGTAAAAGTACGTCACGTAGATGGTCACATACCCAAGAGTCATGCCACCAAAGAACATCAAAACAATGAGCAGGTGGACCAGGCTGCTAGAATTGAAGTGGCTCAGGTGGACCTGGACTGGCAACATAAGGGTGAGCTATTTATGGCTCAGTGGGCCCATGACACATCAGGACATTTGGGAAGGGATGCAACATATAAATGGGCTCGTGACTGAGGGGTGGACTTGACTATTGAAGCCATTGCACAAGTTATTCATGAATGTGAAATGTGTGTCATAATCAAACAAACCAAGCAGCTAAAGCCTTTTTGGTATAGAGGACGATGGCTGAAATATCAATATGGGGAAGCCTGACAGACTGATTATATCGCACTACCATGGTGTGCTTACAATGGTGGGAGCGAGTACTGGATGGTTGGAAACATACCCTGTGACCCATGCCACTGCCTGGAATATGATCTTGGGCCTTAAAAAGCAAGTCTTGTGGTGACACAGCACCCTTGAAAGAACCGAGTCAGACCACGGGACTAATTTCCCAAACAACTTCACAGACACCTGGGCCAAAGAGCATGGCATTGAGTGGGTATATCACATCCCCTATCATGCACCAGCCTCCGGGAAAATTGAACGATACAATGGACTGTTAAAGACTACATTGAGAGCAATGGGTGCTGGGACATTCAAGCATTGGGATACACATTTAGCAGAAGCCACTTGGCTAGTTAACACTAGAGAATCTGTTAGTTGGCCTGTCCCTGCCCAATCAAAACCCCTGCACACTGTGGAAGGAGATAAGATCCCCATAGTACATATAAGGAACTAGCTGGAAAAAACAGTCTGGGTTATACCTTCCTCAGGAAAGGGCAAACCTATTTGTGGGATTGTTTTTACTCAAGGACCTGGGTGCACTTGGTGGGTAATGGAGAAGGATGGGGGAGTCCAATGTGTACCTCAAGGTGATTTAATCCTGGGTGAAAATAACCTGTGATTTGTGTTGCATGATGCTGTATTTCACCACTGCTGTGGCCACCATATGTCAAAGATATTATAGCAGGAACATCTCATTGCTAGCCAAGCTAGAGGCAAGAGAAGGATGACCTTATGGCTTAGTCCAAAGGGATCAGGGGTGGAGAATGTAATGGATATACCTTTAAATTGTTGTAACCCATGATTTGAGTTGCATGTTATAGGAATTACTACAGCAGAAACCACCCAAAACAATGAAGGACAAGCCTCACTCACAAGAAGCAGTGCAAGTACAGCAGTGACCCAACCTAAGCTGTTTTTGGTACCCTGTAACTCCATGCATCACACCATCTCTCCTGTACTGAGTGACCACCATAACAGATGGAGCGCAAAGTCATGGACTAAATTAAGTCAATGGACATTTTGTGGACATTTTACAGGGGTGCTCCATAGACTAAGGGACTGATATCTGTGTATTATATCAAAGGATGGGAAAGGGGTGGTGGTTAATGAGGATGTATTGTGATAATGTGGGACCTGAGTATGACATAAATGGTATGGAATAAGGGGTGGAGAATGTACTGGCTTTGGCTGGGATAGAGTTAAATTTCTTCATAGTAGCTTGTATGGGGCTATGTTTTGGATTTGTGCTGAAAATAGTGTTGATAACACTGATGTTTTAGTTATTGCTGAGTGGTGCTTCACAGAGTTAAGGTCTTTTCTGCTTCTCATGCTGCCCCACCAGTGAGTAGGCTGGGTGTACACAAGAAGTTGGGAGGAGACACAGCTGGGACAGCTGACCCCAACTGACCAAAGGGATATTTCATACCATATGATGTCATGCTCAGCATATAAAGCTGGGGGAAGAGGAAGGAAGGGGGGACGTTCGGAGTGATGGTGTTTGTCTTCCCAAGTAACTATTACACATGATGGAGCCCTGCTTTCCTGGAGATGGCTGAACACCTGCCTGCTGATGGGAAGTGGTGAATGAATTCCTTGTTTTGCTTTGCTTGTGTGTGAGACTTTTGCTTTGCCTATTAAACTGTCTTTATCTCAACCCACAAGTTTTCTCACTTTTACCCTTCTGATTTTCTCCCCCATCCCACCAGAGGGGAGTGAGCGAGCAGCTGCGTGGTGCTTAGTTGCTGTCTGGGGTTAAACCACGACAATCAGGTTGCTCAAAGCCCCATCCAACCTGACCTTGAACATTTCCAGTGATGGGGCATCCACAACTTCTCTGGGCAACCTGTTCCAGTGTCTCACCACCCCCATTGTAAAGAATTTCTTCCTTATGTGTAATCTAAATCTACCCTCTTTCAGTTTAAAACTGCTAGCCTTTATCCTGTGACTACAGGCCCTGGTAAAAAGTATCTTTCAGTCTTTCTTATAAGCCCCCTTTAGGTATTGAAAGGCAGCAATAAGCCTTCTCTTCTCCAGGCTGAACAACTCCAACTCTCTCAGCCTTTCTTCATAGGAGAGGTACTCCAGCCCTCTGATCATTTTTGTGGCACCTCCTCTGGACCCGCTCCAACAGGTCCATGTCTTTCTTGTGCTGGGGACTGCAGAGCTGGACACAGTACTCCAGGTGGGGTCTCACAAGAGCAGAGTAGAGGGGGAGAATCACCTCCCTTGACCTGCTGTCCACACTTCTTTTTATGCAGCCCAGGATACGATTGGCTTTCTGGGCTGCAAGCGCACATTGCCGGCTCATATCTAATTTTTCATCCACCCGTATCCCCAAGTCCTTTTCCTCGAGGCTGCTCTGAATCCATTCTTCCCCCAGTCTGTATTGATACTGAGGATTGCCCCTACCCAGGTGCAGGACCTTGCACTTGGCCTTGTTGAACTTCATGAGGTTTGCATGGGCCCACTCCTCAAGCCTGTCGTGGTCCCTCTGGATGGCATCCCTTCCCTCAAGCAAATCAACTGCACCACTCAGCTTGTTGTCATCCTTCCAGGACAAAGACAGTACCCACTCATTGAAAAGTAATGGGAGCCCTTTGACATATTTCTGGGTCCTTTATATGTGAAACTGTAATCAGTATTTCCACCAAGACAGTGCCAACAATTCTCACCAAAGGCAAAAGTGGTCAGAAGATGGGAAGATTTCATTTCCTTGCTTTCATAAACATTTTATTGGGTTTACATGGCAAGATATGCTAGCTGGGGGGGGGCTGCAGAGGTGGCTTCTGTAAGAACATGCCAGAAGCTGTCCCAATATCAGATAGATAGAGCCAGTTTCAGCTAGCTCCAAGGCAGACCCACTGCTGCCCAAAGCTGAGCCAATCAGTGATGTTGGTGAAGACCATGCTGACACGGGTTGTCCCCTGCAGCCCATGGAGGACTACGGTGGATATCTGGCAGGACCTGTGACCCCATGGAGGACCCACGCTGGAGCAGTCCATTCCTGAAGGACTTAACCCCATTGAAAGGATCCATGCTGGAGCAGTTCTTGAAGAATGGCGGCCTGTGGGAAGGACCCATGTTGGAAAAGTTTGTGAAGGACTGTATCCCATGGGAGGGACCCCATGCTGGAACAGAGGAAGAGCATGAAGAGGAAGGAGCAGCAAAGATGAAGTGTTATGAACTGACTGCAACCCCGATTCCCCATAACCCTGCACTGCTCAGGGGGCTCTGCGCTTGCTTAGCCACCTAACGGTCCCCTCGTTCTCTTCACTCTCGCCAGAGCCCAGCTCCAAAACTGAAAACATCCAGCAACTCCTCCCACACTGAATGTACCAGGGCTGAAAGCTGTTGCTGGCCCTCACCTTCCCTCGGTAGACATTTCACAGCCCCACCAACAGCAGGGCTCTGAGTCTAATTTTGAGAGTGGAAGTCATGTAAGGTTTCAGAAGGAAATGTTAGGGGATCAGTCTGGCCAAGGAAGAGGATTTTGCTGCAATATTTTGTATAGACTGAAGAGGTGATGCATATGTTGTGAAAGCCAATGCAGATGATTTTGCCATGATTGAGATAGGATATGAAGGAGAGATTTCTAGAGGTTTATAGAGAAAAGGATAGATGACAGAAGTGTTGAGAAAAGATCATGAATTTTAAAGGAATTGAATGTGTAGGGTAAGGAAAAGGAAGAATAAAAGTGTGAACGCATTATACCACCAGGAAATATGATGAAGACTGTGGGTAAGATAGATAGGTGCTTTTCCACTGCAGGAAAAGAAAGGGCTATCAGGCATTAAAACAACCACTTTGATGAAGAAGAGTAAGTGTTTCAACTCTGAAAACTTAACTGCATATAGTATATATTTGCTTAAATTTGAAATTTGAATTTATGTACACACGCTTTAGGAGCAGACTACTTTAGGTAAAGATGAAAAAAATCAGAAGGAAAAAAAGTTATTTTTAAAAAGCCATTCCTGTAGTTATGGGGGGGATAATTTCTCCATGTCTGAAGTATTTTCTGCTAAAATAAATCTTTTCTTTGCACATTGACAATATAACTATGGCTTTCATGAAAGTCGGATATGGTGCTCTAAATAAGAAAAAAAAAAAATGTCCTTGGAAAACAAGTGTTAGTGGCACTACACTGCCGAGTAGTGGCAGTGGTTTCACATGTTATTTTAAAGCAACACAGCAATTGTCATTTTTGACACCTTGAATGGTGAGGGGAGAAATCTATACATGTTCAAGTAAAAAGTAGCAAAAGTAAGGCCAAAAAGTGAGGAGCAGAATTAAATGCCACTTTAACATCCTGCAGAATTTTTCCTAGTCTTATGTTTCCTCAAATATGATGATTTTCCACTCATGTATCATACCTGTTTTAACATACACTCTTAAGCATGAGGTAGCAAGCTAATAAGGATTTTAAATTAATCTCACTCACTTTATAGTTTATGTTATGCAATACATAAGAATCAGAGGAGTAAAATTAAAAAGTTTTATAATCAATTTTAGAACATGTATCCATGCATCAAAAGTTATCTTCCTATTCAACACAGACCATGACCATAGCATTCAGAAATAATTGTATCATTAAACAGGACATACACGCTTTTGCTAATCAAAATTGGGGCTTAATGCAAAATCAGATTTAACATATGAAAAACATAGTCATGAGTTATAGCACTCATTTATATAAATATGAAGTGGCTAAGAACATTACAGCATGTGCTCTTTAAATGCTACTGTCCAAAAGTAATCCAGATTAATTAATGCATTATACTGATTTTTATTTCTCTGAGAAGAGAAAGCTTTGCATATCCAACTCTATTTTTTTTTTTTTTAATAGGCACAACATCATATTGTATGGAATAATAGCCCTTTGGTCAGTTTGGGTCAGCTGTCCCAGCTATGTCCCCTCCCAACCTCTTGCCCAACCCCAGTGTCTTGGTTTAACCCCAGCCAGAAACTAAGCACCATGCAGCCACTCACTCACTCCCCCCACCCAGTGGGACAGGGGAGAGAATTGGGGGAAAAAAAAAGTAAAACTCATGGGTTGAGATAAGAACAGTTTAATAGAACAGAAAGGAAGAAACCAATAATGATAATAATAACAATAATAAAATGACAATAATAATAATAAAAGGATTGGAATATACAAAACAAGTGATGCACAATGCAATTGCTCACCACTTGCTGACCGATGCCCAGTTAGTTCCTGAGCAGTGATCCCTCCCAGCCCCACTCCCCCCAGTTTAAATACTAGACATGACGTCACATGGTATGGAATACCTCATTGGCCACTTTGGGTCAGCTGTCCTGGCTGTGTCCCCTCCCAACTTCTTGTGCCCCTCCAGCCTTCTTGCTGGCTGGGTATGAGAAGCTGAAAAATCCTTGACTTGAGACTAAACATGACTTAGCAACAACTGAAAACATCAGTGTTATCAACATTCTTCTCATACTGAACTCAAAACGTAGCACTGTACCAGCTACTAGGAAGACAATTAACTCTATCCCATCTGAAACCAGGACAGTATCCACCCCTTATTCTATACCATTGACGTCATGCTCAGGTCCCATACTTTCCAATACATCCCAAATAATCACCATCACCGTTCCTGTTCTTTGAGATATATATATGTATACACACACAGATATCATTCCCTTAGTTTATGGGTCATGTTTATAAAATGTTAGTTGAGTTCATTTAGTCCCCGACTTTGGGCTCCATCTGTCATACCAGTCTTTCTGGGCAGGAAGAATGGTGCAAAGTCTTCTCAATTGGCAGAGCAGGATCGGGCTTCAGTGCAGTATGGCAAGAGGGTGTCATTGGACGCAGCAGGAGGATGGTGTGCACTGTTGGATTGTTGCATGCTGAAGGCAGTTCTGGTTCCATCACTACTGCACTTCGCTCAGTTTTATCACAGTTCATTCTTGCTTGATCTAAGTGATTCTTACTGTAATACTATGGATATAGCATATAACAATTATAGTAATGATAACATACAGTAGCAGGGTTATATAGCAACTAACATCATGCAATTCAATTCATTGGCTGTTCTCACCTAAAATCAAATCCCCTTGAGGCACACATTGAGGAGATTGAAGTAGACGGACGCCTGTAATCTTGAGAGCAGACAGCAGATGACCCTTTATTGCTAAAACACACACATACTTATAGTCACATATTCTGCAAAGTCACTGTACACGCGCACAAACATAAAATATGATTGGTTATATCGACGCTGTACACGCGCATAAACATAAGATATAATTGGTTATACTAACACTGTACACGTGCATAAACATAGGACACAATTGGTTATATTAACTAAAACACGCGAAACTTGTCTCAGTCTAATTGGTCAAGATAAACTGCCGAATTGCGGTTCTTTGTGCCAAGTTCCCTTTATCTTGGAATGTGCACCTGTGTTCTTCTAATTGGCATCTTTCTTTTTTTGTCTTCTTGTTTATTCTGTTCAAGGTCTTCTAAAGGCATCTGGAATGCTCTTGCGACTGTTAGCTAAATATGTGTCCACAATTCCCCCTTTTTTGTTTTTTGACAAGTAACAACATGCTGTATTGCCCTTTGCAAAAACCTATGAATACAGCTAATTAAACACGGCAAAAGCAACATTATACCTAATAAAATACATAAGAATAAAAGACTGTTCAGGTAATGCCAATGACACACAAAAAGAGGTTTGATTAATAGCTTTTGTCAGTGTCACCCAAACATTCTTACTGTCCCACGGTGTTAAATGATGTGGATCAATCACTGGTGCCACTGTCATGCTGCTTACTACAGTCAGCGTGTTCCATATCAATCTCAGCATAAGGTTTCGTCCATTTAGTTGGAATCCACTTCGGCCCATTTTCTGTAATGACACAAGCATAACCTCGGCCCCACGTTATTACTTTAAAAGGTCCCTCCCATTGCTGACGCTCAATATTTTTAACCCAGACTTTCCACCCATTATCAATATTTTGAATCCCACTATTCATTGTTTGAAAATGCCGAACTACAGGGGGAACAACTGACTCTCCACGCAGGGTCAAAAAATTCATCACATATATTGCTTTCATGAGTCTATTTGAAGGAGGTTCCCCTAATTCCCCCTTTTTTTGTTTTTCCAAAAAGTCTTTTAATACTTTATGAGTACGTTCGATTATAGCTTGACCTGTGGGAGAATGAGGAATGCCAGTAATATGAGTAACTCCCCATTGCTGAAAAAATTCCTGAGTCCGTTGTGCTATAAAACATGGTCTGTTATCTGTTTTTATCTGGGCCGGGACACCCATTACTGCAAATGCTT
Organism: Harpia harpyja; assembly: GCF_026419915.1. Taxonomy (NCBI): domain Eukaryota; kingdom Metazoa; phylum Chordata; class Aves; order Accipitriformes; family Accipitridae; genus Harpia; species Harpia harpyja. Next base: position 36,417,603 of record NC_068968.1, read on the forward strand.
GTCGTAAGTGTGTTTGTAGATGTCGACTTGTTTCGCCCGCAAGTGCTGTGGCCCATATCATCAAGGAATATGTATCAACAGAAACATGAACATAACACAATTTTCCAAAAGCTGGTACATGAGTCACATCAGTCTGCCACAATTGCAAGGATTGCAGACCCCTAGGATTTACAGCGCCATCTCCGTGCCCAGATAATTTCTGGCACTCAGCACAGGACTGAATGATGGCTTTGGCATCTGCTATAGAAATTTGAAACTGTTTGGCTAATACTTTCGCTGGTTGGTGGAAAAAACTATGAGCTCCACGTGCCTGTAGAAGTTTATTGGGGGGTGGCCCAGTCCATACAGGATTAGCTAGCAAATCAGCTCGTTTATTCCCTTCTGTGATCCATCCAGGCAAACTGGTGTGACTTCGCACATGCATTATATAATAACACTTTGTCCGTTGGTTTAACAGAAATAGCAACATCTTAAATTTTTCAAACAATGTGATGTTATCAATTTCTTTCAAATAAGCCCGTCTCAAGCGTTTTACTACACCTACCACATATAAAGAATCAGCAATAATATTGACCTCAACATGCTGCCACTTTTTAAATACTTCTATTACAGCTTGAAGTTCCACCACTTGGGGGGAGCTTTCACATGTGACAATGTGATTTTTCCATACCTGACCTTCTTTCCAAACTACTACTACTGCCTTTCCTGTTTTTCCACTGCCATCCGTAAATACTGTAGGACCATCAGTAGGTAACTCTGCACACAATTCTTTTTCTTCTAGTTGTATATTTTGTAGCAAGGTAAACATTTTGTGTGCAGGAAGATGAATATCTATCTTTCCTTCAAAATCTGCAAAAGCAATTTGTAAAGTTAGACTATTCTGTAGACACCATTGTAAATATCCTTGAGTCAAAGGAATGACAATCGTGTGTGGTTCTTGTCCACAAATCTCAATAATCCGACGTCTCCCCTTTATAATTAATTCTGAAATCATTTCAATTCGAGAAAATATGGTTTTTCGGGCCTGGTGAGCTAAAAAGATCCATTCTATTATTAACAAGTCTTTGTGACTTCCCTCCCATTGATATATGATCCCGAGGGGTTGTTTTTCTTGGTTTAAAATGCTAAGATTAATGTCAAGATTTTCTTTAATTCTAAAAGCCTGACTCTGGGATATTATATCTGCTATCTTTTGTAATGCTTGTTTACCTTGAGGAGTCAATTGTCGAGGTGCCATTAAGGTAGTGTCGCCTCATAACATTTCAAATAAAGGGGTCAGAAGCTCATTATCTATTCCAAACAGTGTTCGAACCCAATTGATTGTCCCCAGTAATTTTTGCACATCATTCAATGTTTCAATCTTGTCTGTAATTTCCAGTTTTTGTGGAACTATAGTTTTTTCTAAAATCTTCCAGCCTAAATATTTCCATGGTTGCATTTTTTGTACCTTTTCTGGTGCTATTTTTAAACCAAAATCAGACAATTGTGTAGTCAATTCTTTGAGCTTTTCGGATAACTCTCTTTTCCCTGCTATCAAGATATCATCCATATAGTGATAAATAATCAAGTCTGGATTTTGTTGTCTAAACCCTTTTAGAGCTTGGGATACATAGGATTGGCATACGGTTGGAGAATTTTTCATTCCTTGTGGCAGAACTACCTAATCATAACGTTCCATGGGTTCCTGTTTGTTTATGGTGGGGATAGAAAAGGCAAATTTTTCCGCATCTTTTGGGTCTAAATATATTGTAAAGAAACAATCCTTTAAATCAATAATCAAAATGTTCCATCCTTGTGGAATCATGGTAGGCGTGAGTAACCCTAATTGAAGGGCTCCCATATTTTCCATTACTTCATTTATCTTTCTTAAATCATGCAATAGTCTCCATTTCCCAGATTTTTTTGGAATGACAAAAACTGGTGTATTCCAAGGGCTCGTGGTATTCACCAAGTGCCCTTGTTCCAATTGCTCCTGTACTAACTGTTTCAAGATGGCAACCTTAGATTCAGTCAGCGGCCATTGATCTACCCAAATCGGTTCCTCTGTTTTCCATTTCAGTTTTAGGCATGGTCGCCCGTCAATGGCCGCGCCACAAAATTGTCTCCTGTACTAAGCACACATCCCATTTGACTTAATGCATCCCTGCCTATCAGGTTCATAGGGATATTGGTTACATAAGGTTTGATATAAGAAACTGAATTTTGACAAATCAATTGAATCGTATATTTGCTTTGTCGAGTTTTTGATAATCCTCCCACACCGAACAGTTTCGAATCCATCTCAGAAAGCTCCCAAGTAACAGGCCAGTCCTCCCACGACAGAACTGTTACATCTGCTCCAGTGTCCACTAATGCTTGTAATTTTATTTTTTCTGGCCTGTTCTTTGCATTTTGTAACTCTGCTGATATACTAGGTTTTGTTTTATTGATCTCCATTGACCACATAATTTGAGCTTCTAATCCTGTAGATCCAAACCCTGCATTGCCACGCTGTTGATTAACCTTACATGGTACATTTGCTTTAAAAGGGACTAGCTGTGCAATTCTGCTTCCTTCCTGTATCGATACTGGTGGAGATGGCGTCCAAATCATAGCATAAATACGACCTGTGTAGTCTGCATCAATCACCCCGGGAAGCACAAAAATTCCTTGTAATGTTATACTAGACCGTCCCAACAACAGGGCACTAAGCCCATTACCTAATGGTCCTTGTGTGTTTACTGGCACACGGTGTACCTGAGAGTTCCATAGTAGAATGGTTTCTATTGTTGAGACATCCACTCCGGCACTTCCAGCTGTTCGGGCTGGCAATTCTGCCAGACATCCTTCTTGGCGCCGTTCTGGGATCCTTTCGGAGCTGTTGGGGTCATCGCACCGCTCCTCGCACTCTTCTTGTAGTTTCCCGGAGCTGGGGTACCTCGAGGTGGCAGAGCTACACCTTCATTTGTGAAACGAGATCTACATTGGTTAGCATAATGTCTCCCTTTATGACAATGAGGGCATATATTAGGCCCAGCTTCCACTTTGTTTCACCCTTCTTTACACTGAAATTGCAAATGTCCCGGTTGTCCACATTTATAGCATCTCTTAACATTTTTTGTATCCATTCGCATGGCTACAGCAAAAGCATTGGCCATTAATGTAGTTTTATGCTCCAAAGACCCAACTTTGTTACAGGCCTCTATCATATCTACTAGCGTCACTCTTCCTGGCATCGATTGTAGTATTTTTTTACAGTCTGCATTTGCATTTTCCACAGCCAATTTTGTTATCAATGCTTCTTTGGCATCAGCATTATCTATTTGCTTTTCAATAGCATCTCGCAGACGATCAATAAAGGACATATAAGGTTCCGTATTACCCTGCCTTATACTTGTAAATGATTGTTCTGGCTTTCCAGCTTCAGGCAAGGTTACCATTGCCTTCAGAGCTAAGGAAGCTGATTCTTGTAATACTTCCACGGGTAGCCTCGCTTGCCTATTAACATCTGCAAAGTCACCAGTCCCCATCATTTGTGCAGAAGTGATCATATACCTCGGATCTCCTTCCGGGCGGTCCAAATTTCTTAGTGCTGCTAAATCACATAATTCTGCCCATTTCACCTTCCATAATAGACGCTGAGTCGGGGTTAAAATCATTGTAGCCAATTGTGTACAGTCAAAGCCCGTTAAAATTTGACCAGAAAATATATTCTCCAATAACGCCTGACTAAACGGAGCAGACAGTCCATTAGCCATTACTGTTTTCCGTACTTCTTTTATTAAATCCCAATTGAAAGGTTGCCACACGTTTGGGGCATTCTGCCTGACTGTAACTGGAAAAGCCACAGGATTTAGACCTTCGGTTAACATTTTATCATTTATGTCCTTCCATCCCTTTTTTATAGCTTCTCCTGGGGATGTATCTGTCTCATAGGGAGGTGCAGAGGGGATAGGTCTCTGCTCGAGAGGCAGGTTACTTAAAGGTTGATCGTTGCCTCCATTAATGACATCTCCCTCGGTGTTTAATTCCTCATCACTGTCCGAATTATTTACCACCTCGCCACACACACTTCTCTTTTTTTCCGGGGTATCTTCAATTGAAATTTTTACAGCAGCAGCCACCTCCTTTTCTGCCTTAAGGGCTTTCAACGTTTCCAGCACCAATCTCCACGTAGCGGAGATTTTCTGAGCCTTCATGTCCCCACGCGATACAAAGTCCCAAATTACTTTTCCCATTTCTTCCCAATTTTTAACTTTAAAGACTTCTACATTCGAAGTGGGGGCACCATGGTCCTTAAGCCACTTCAGCATCATACGTAAAGTATTTGAATCATACTTAATCCCTCTCTCAGAGAGGATATGCGAAAGCATTTGTACAATTGCCCCTTCTTCCGCAGACATCTGGGCACCCATTTTAATCCTCTTAGCCGCTCACCTTACTTCCAAACGAGCAGGGTGATTGATCTCCCGGGAGAAGGTTGTCCGCTCAGTCCAGCTGGCTAGACGATCGTTCGGCTAGAGTCTCCTCCGGACGCACTTCCAGCAATTCCAGCGTTTTCTCGGCCCGCAATCACGTCGGGGTCACCATTTGAGGAGATTGAAGTAGACGGACGCCTGTAATCTTGAGAGCAGACAGCAGACGACCCTTTATTGCTAAAACACACACATACTTATAGTCACATATTCTGCAAAGTCACTGTACACGCGCACAAACATAAAATATGATTGGTTATATCGACGCTGTACACGCGCATAAACATAAGATATAATTGGTTATACTAACACTGTACACGCGCATAAACATAGGACACAATTGGTTATATTAACTAAAACACGCGAAACTTGTCTCAGTCTAATTGGTCAAGATAAACTGCCGAATTGCGGTTCTTTGTGCCAAGTTCCCTTTATCTTGGAATGTGCACCTGTGTTCTTCTAATTGGCATCTTTCTTTTTTTGTCTTCTTGTTTATTCTGTTCAAGGTCTTCTAAAGGCATCTGGAATGCTCTTGCGACCGTTAGCTAAATATGTGTCCACACACATCAGACTTGCCCATCCTTTCGCATTGATACCGAAAAGCTGGTCGAATAAACTCTCTAAGACTCATTTTGGAGTTTTAGAAAGCAGGCATTCTTTATTGCAGCACTGGATGCACGGGGGATAGTTCCACCTAGCATGCATACCACAGCTTTAGCACAAACAGGTTATATAGAATAACTAATTGCATATTAATCAGATTAGTATACATATACATAAAAATGATTGCAACTGGTTATCTTAGTACTGCCTACATTCGATCATGCACAATGAAGGATCCATTTGAGTTGAAGGGCTGATTTTGCGACCACCGACCCATTTGAAGTTCTTGTTGGCTGTCCTTGAAGTCTTTATTCTTGTCCTTGTTCTTTGATCTTGAAGCTTAATGCAGTTTCAGTCACATGTGGTCAGTTTCAACATTGTTCTCATCTAGCGTAGAGGAACATCTAGTCACAAGAGCAAAGAACTGCAAAACTTAGGAGTAACTACCTCTACTAGTTAATTGCTTGGCTATACTTTTGTCTATTGTTTCAATCATAGTGTTAGTATAAGATTTCTAATAATTATTTACCAAATCTCACTTTTACAGTCACCTAGCAGCAAACCAGTTTCCACGGCTGGTACAAAATATTAAAACCATCAAAATATTTAGACATACCATGCAGAATGTATGGAAATATGCTATCACTAGCAGATATTTAAAAAAAAAATAAACACACTTGTATGTGTCTTTTCAAGGTAAAGGGGGAGTTTTAAGAATGAGTGAGAAACTGTTTTTTTGAAGGAAGTTGTGCTATGGAGAGAACATTTTGAAAATGGCTGTTTGGAAATGTTTCCATCATTATGTGATTTTGTTGCTGAAAACATTGCAAGTGCATCACCTATAAAAACTCTCATATATGTACACTTAAACTTGGAAACAGAATTTCCTAACCCATTTATTAAAAATAGAAAAATGCAACACCTTCCGATTAGTTTGCAGGGAGAACTGAATTACATCAGGGAAGATGGACATTACTAGCCAAATTTCAACAAAAACTTTTGCATAATTGGTGGATGGGATTGAAAAATGTGTATCATGATTTAGTAAGAGCACCCAACAATGCACTTCTTCCATTTGGATCTACATATCTTTCTGAGGTATCTCTTTCAGCTATGACAGCCATTAAAACCAAGTATCAAAATAAACTGAACTTAGAACCAGACCTCTGAATGGCTGTATCACAAAGTGTTAAACTGAGTTTTTAAAAAATAATGAAGCATATTCACATTGCAAAAAAATTTTTTGTAATGTTAATAAAAGTGGTTTTTATAATGTACATAATAGATTAGCACAGTGGTACATGTATATAGTTTATAAATACATATATATACACATACTGGGGTGCATGCTCTAAAATTTTTACTGGTGATCAAAAAAGTTTGGAGACCACTGCTCTACAAGATATTCATGAATAGCCTCCCTACTCATCCAAGCAAGCTAGCTCAAGCAGACAGTGCCCAAACCATAGCACATCATTGAAGTATGTTTTGTGTAAATGTTTGTATTTGGTCATCCCCTCATTGCTATTCTCATTGTGAAAGTCCCCAAATCCTTAATTTCACAGGTACTGCATTTTAGTATACTAACATCTCTGGCTGTCTCGTGAAATTTAGCCCTGGGGTACCTCTCAATAACTTTCAGACAGATTTGCATGCAGTGCATCTACTAATTTAGTCAGTTTCTACAGGAACCCGCTCCTCTGAAAAGGATTTTAAACCTTGGTCAAAGCTACAAAGCAAATTCATTGTATGCAGATCCTTCCTGATACGCTGTTTTTATTTAACCCTAGTCTCTCTGTTAGGAAGCACCACTTTTAATATATCTCATAAGACAGCTCCAGCACAGTTCCACACACTTCAAGGTTTGTAATTTCAGTCCCTCTCACTATTCCCTTTATTTCTCATCCCAGCCTTGAGCTGCTGATCACAAACTTTCTTCCACCCAAATCCTTTCTTTTCCTAGGGAGCCATAATATACACCAAAGCCAAAAATTCTTCTCAAACATTTCTTATAACAACGCTTTTCCCAAGAAAACAGTCTCTTCAGGGAAGAAAGAAAGAAGGAAAGAAAACAACAAACTCCCCTACAATAAAAAAAATATGAGCAAATAAATGTTTCCTCTTCACTGGTGTGTTTTAAATAGACCTGTCGTCTGTTGTTTACATACTCAGTTATTCACACTTCCCCATTGTGGCGGTGTGCTCCCCCCCCGCCCCACAACCTGACCTGTATTTCCCATAATCCTGCTCAAGTGATAACCACCAGTGGTGGTTGTAATGGATGCGTCTGGATGCATCCAGCTCAAAGTGGATGCAGGGAAGACAGATAACAACACAATAGCCAAGGGTTAATTTGAACAATGTGCCCATCTAACCACAGTGCTGGTCAACGTCTGACTCAAGCCAAATTTGGAAGAAGCTAACACCTGTAGTTGGTATGTAAATATGACTATGAGTCAATCATCTTACTCCAGAAATAGTGGACAGCTCAGGGCCCGTTGAGCTCTCCTGCATGGCAGCTGGCTGCACACCAGGATCTCCCCGTGACTAGGGACGCCTCTCAAGGTTATTCCTTGAGGTTGAGAGATTCCTTGCCACAACAGATTCTTGGTAAGTGATTAATAGCATGCTAAACTTTGAAATCTTAGCTAAGTGATATAAAGGATTGATTGCGCATATATAATCCTTTAGACATAAACCGTTGACCAAGTCTGGGACTAGGAGTGGATCCAGCTGCACCTAGACTCCTCTCTGAGAAGGAGTTTAGAAAGCAAGGCGGTCCATTCTGAACCTTGTGACTCAATGGGAGGGTCTCCCTGACAGTTTTGTCTGACCCTGTCCTCTATGCAGTAAATATTAAGTGAACCTTGCCATTGAATCTTGTTAAACCACTGTCGCACTTACTATCAAACTTTGTTAAGTTGCTGTTTTATATCAATAAACATATTGCTACTTTTGTCTTATGAGTGAAGTGTGTCGCTCCATCCATGACACCCATGTATTGGGTTTGTGTGGCAAGGTTTTGGTAGCAGGGGGGGTTACAGGGGTGGCTTCTGTGAGAAGCTGCTATAAGCTTCCCCTATGTCCGATAGAGCCAATGCCAGCCAGCTCCAAGACGGACCCACCACTGGCCAAGGCCAAGCCAATCAGCTATTATTCTAGAAACAGTAAAACACCTATGGGCTGTCTTATCAGAGATGTGGACAAACTAAAGGAAAGATTAAGATCACCTCTAGTAAAAACAAAATGTCCCTGCACTTTAATGTAAATGCTCAATGCTTCTAGCTCAATACAGAATGACTCTCATGAAATTAGGCAGAACATTTGGTCTATGGAGCATAACCTTTCATTTCCACCTATTTAATTTTCAATATACATTGTGTACTCTACACATTTATGGTAAATATTCTTCCAGTGCAAACAACTCTAATGCAAGAGATGTAAAGGTGCCATGTATTAAAAATACTGGTTGTGATGGGAGACTATTTGTTTACCTGCAAACTCAGCTTAGGTTAGGAAACTCAGAAAAATTAAATATACACTTACTATTTGATATAAAAGTTTTTTTAAATTAATTTATTTCACTGAAATAGGCTTTTCAATGAGACTTAAGGGGACTAGGCACAAAACTCAAAGTAAAGGTGCTTAGCCTACACTTGTAAATCCCAAGCAGCAGGCTGTAAGTGCTATTGACGAGCCAGAGTTCATAGAGTAAACCAGGAGCTAATCCAGAATTTCCAGCTCCCAATCTCGTGTTGGTACGATTACATTATATGACTCACAAGATCAAGAAAATAAGTCAAAACTCCTATTTGGTGGGCTACTTTGATTCCAGTTCACTTGTGTGTTTCTTTATACCTCAAGAAGCCAAATCCCTGTGGATCCATAATTGGCATTTCCTACTAACATCTTGGAAAGTTTTAGTATGTTGAAGGTTTCCTCTTTAATAATAGCAGAAGTCAGGCTAACTGTCATGGTAGTATGATGCCTTTGATCAAATGGGTTGACTAGAGTTTCAGGTGAGCTGAAGAAATCAGATTTCAAATTTTAGCTAATGCCTTTGAAAGCAAAGATGCAAAGATGCAATAAAAAAAATGTTATTTTTATTATGCTAAGTAGAAATGGGTCAAAATGCAAGAAACTAATCCTGTCTGGCCTTCCACAGAATTACATATTATTTCATGTGCCAGTTGTTGCCATCTCGTGAAGGGTTTCATCATCATTGCCAAAAACATTTGTGACCGATCAATGAACCCCTACAATGGAAGAAGGCTCAGAGAAGATAGGCAAGGATGATGTGTTCATGAAGCTCAGAAAAGAATGTAGGAAGTGATGACAGCTATCATAAAGGAAGCTGAACTTATCTCAACACCAAGAGGAGGGTGGCCTTTATTGTAGATAAACAGCTGTATCAGCTGAATGGATCAACTGGTTATGTGAATGGCCTTCCCTAAAATAATCAATAGAAAGTATCTTCCTTAGCCAGCCAGACCAACATGGGGGAAGTATACATGTGGCTCAGCCCAACATAGAGTATAAAAATCAAACAACCAGCAAAATTAACTTTGAAGAAAGTAATGGGCTTGAGCTGGCTTCAACCTATGTATTCCTTCCTGGTGACTGGGGGCACCCAGCATAGTGACAGTGAGCATATAGAGACTGATAATGGGAATCATGTTTGCATTGTGATTCAACTGTAAATTGCAATTGCTATATTGTGCTTGTGTTGTGATTTCAGTATATTGCTGTATCACTTTTCTAAATCAAAATCCCATTACTTCAAATAAGTACATTTGGTACTAAAATATTAAACCCTCCTCATGTGGAATATCAAAAAGAACCTGGTCAGAGAGTATTGGACTCTGACAACATTCCCATAACCATTTATTTTGGCTCATGCATGGTGATTTTTACTATGTATAGAGGGAAGCTGCAAGATGGTACATGGCCAATTATTTACAAATTTGATTAGGTGAATTGTTACTCTTGTGAGTAACTGAACTGACTTTGACAGTGCTACTTGCTTATAAGTAAAGCGTTCACAGCCTCATTCATAGTTTAACATTCACTAAATATGAAGGACAATCCAATAAACCTTACTCTTGTAATTTTATATTCAACATCATGATGCACCTAAAATATGTTTGCAACAATACCTGATACTGTTACTGAAATCCAGAATAAAATTCCTTTACACCAATGAGAAGCTAAGAAGCAGGCACTTCGTTTATTGCAGCGCTGGGGACACAGGGGATCGCTCCTCCAAAGGCATGTCCAACTTAGTATCAAAATCCATCAGTTTTTATAGACTTTTTCTGTCAGGTCATTGTTACATAAGCTCTTTACATAAAAATGCATACTATGCTCGCTCTTAAATTTAACTTTTATAATGATTGGTCCTTTGATTATATAACCTTATCAATATTCTTATTTAAAAACAAACATTGGTCAATTTCACTTAGCTCTACTGATTGGAATCTTTGATACTCAGATCGAGATGGGAAGATGTGACGGAAAAGGACTTAACTGCAAGGTTCAAGCAAACAACTTATTTGAACTTCACTTACAGACTTAACACACCACTATTGCAGGTTTTACAGATACAATGGAGGAATGCACTATTGCAATTTTTAAGGCAAGAGTAGTACACTATTACAACCACAAGCGATTCACAGACAACCACAAACGCATTTACAAACTTAAAGCATAAACAATATTCACTTACCCCTCCAGGTAAGGGCTCTCAATCCCAGGGAAGTTACCTTGACCGGCATCCTGATCAAGGGTGTGTGTGTGTGTGTGTGTGTGTGTGTTTCCTTCGCAAGCCAACTGTATAGTTGGAGAAGTGACTCCCCCCTTTCCAACCTGAATCTTAGAGTTTTTATCCCCTGACTTGTGGAATGGTGTGTATGACTATGAGTGGATTATAATATGTGCCTAAATGGATTATGTATATCTGAGTGGAGTTTCCCCTTATCTTTCCTTCATTGGTCTGTGATTGTTTGAATACACAAGGTTGTCATTTGAAACTGAAGCTGAAACCCTCCAGTTTTTGTTATTTTTTACCTTGCTTCCTCAGCAACTGGATAGTGGTTGGATTGAGACTCAGGGCATACTATTTGCTAAGGGATTTCAAGGCTCAGTTCAGATCTTGGTTCTTTGAATAGCACAGCCACCACCCTGTTTAATTTAGGGTTTATCAGACAACCCAGGGCTAAGCTGTCTACACAGCTCCCCATGAGTTGTCTCTGCAGAGAGACAGGGCCTCGAGGCAATCCAAGGCTGGGTCACTTTTGTAACCCCCCCCCCCATGAGTCGCCTGTGTGCACTAGACATGGTGAAACTCATTTGTGAACTATGAGCCGGACAATCCACACAATCCACCCCGTGACCTGAGTCACAATTCAACCACATGCATGTCATCATCGACCGATGTATTGGTATAAGTTTCTTCTGTGTGTTTTAGTAGAGTTAGGTATTCCTCAATTTCTGGGTGAGCCCTTACCTCAGAGATAGATTTTACAATCATTCTTTTTACACAACTAACGGCAATGCATACTACAATAATAGAAATTATAATAACAATCAGTGTTTGTAACAAGTTAACAATCCATCCAGAAAATACCCATCCTATCCTACCAAAAATATTTCCCAACCAGGTGTCCTTCATTTGGTCCTGCAGTTCATGAGTAACTTCGACTATCTTCTTCATCTTCTGGAGGTTTTCCCGAAAAGGTAGTGACACATTAGGAATTGTGACGCAACATTCTTCTTGTTCATGGTTTGCTTTCAAGTATCCGCACACCCCTTGTTCTTTGAGTAATATCATATCCAGTGCAAGTCGATTTTGAAGTGCGACTTTTGAGGCAGTTTGTACTTGTGTATCTAGCAATTCAAAATTGACTTTAGTGAGGTCTGCCAAAGCTTCCACTTGTGCAGTTAAATTGGACAGCAAAATTCTAGTTTTAAGGTGACCTATTCCTAGCCCAAAGAATCCTTTGGCTCATACCGCTAATTTCTGGGATACAGTCCAATCGGTGTTGTCTGTACTTCGTTTGGTATGGTCCTTGAGAGATAAATTTCTCAGAGTAATAAGAAGGACATAATGATGGTACTCCCAAAGTACACTGCAGACCAAGATGTATAGGTCTTAACATATCTGTAATAGTCCCATCTGAGCATATCCACGTTAACTGACGTGGAGCATATATAGGTGAATCGTCACAATTACCCATGGTTCGAGGAATGCGACAGGAGGATTTCTCAGAATATTTTAAGTCTTTATAGCTTATGCTAGTATTACATCCCGTTGCTGGGGGATATGGCCTGGTGTAATTTTGACACAAGCAGGCAGCACTGATTAAATGCCGTAATGAAGGAATTAACCACAACCAACTATTTTCTAGATCCCCACCAGTGGTACAATTTATGATATTTGTACAATTCCACAGGGGTGTTTTTTTCACATTGGGTTGTGTTGAGAACCTTTGTCTAGACCACCAGGGATAGCACTCCTTCCTGTCATCTTTCCTCTCCTCATGGGCTTGAGACCATAAACAATTAGCAGGTGGTCCTTCCATCACATTGAACCACATACATGAATTACCAGGTGTTGAAGGAAACTCAAAGCACCACTGGGTGTTTACCGGTTCCACATACCTCAGGACTAAGCGTTTTCCCCAATATGGCTCATCCCCATACCGTGTATCTGCCCAAGGGTGTTTGGAACATGGCTGTTGGGAGGATTGAGGCTGTTTGCCCCTACATCCTAAAGTCTTATTGTCCCGACAGAGTGGGGCATAGGAACAATTTAGGCTCCAAACGGAAGTTCGATTTAACGTATTGTTAAATGGCCACTTCCATTCAAATTCACCCCAAATGATAGACTTATTTTGATTCCAGAGCCAATCTAAATTCTTACCTATATCCACGGGGAGAGCTGTTATGGGGATTCCCTGAGTGGGGGTATGTGGTAAAGGCAAACAGGTAGTCACATGAGAAAAGTTAAGCATGCGAGCAAAACCTTGTATCATCTTGTAGATCATATTGTCTTGTTCGGTATGATTCACGACTGGGGAACCATCAATGTGTTGCTCAAAAGCCCGAGGCTGTCTATTCCATATCCTAGATTGTTTACTTATGCATATGGTTATTATAGGACTAACAACAATTATTACAAAAAACCTTACAATTACAGCCATAGTATAGTGCTATCAACACTTAGATTAACAAACAATTATTCCTACCAAAGACAAACATATGAAAATCAAAAGATAAAACTCCTGATCCACACTCCAGGTCTGTGTAGCTTGTCAATTCCTCTAAGGTACAGTTCACATCAGCTCGGATCGATGTCTGTGAGGTCTCCACCCCGTGTCTTCCCAGTTGTCGCTTATCCTTCTTCAACTGGAACAGTCCTATAATTTAAAGAGAAGAGAGCTGCTCGAACGTATACACACTCGACGATAAATTGGTTAGAAATCTGGTATAATCCACCTGCTACTTATCCGATATATGCGATTGGAGCTATCTTTTGCTTCCCATGCATACAGCCCCCTCGGGTTGGTCAGTATCAGGGGTACAACTCCAATTTGAGGTAACTTGACCATTACAGGTTGGCCAGAATGCAATTGTGTGGGGAATTTGCCAGCTTCATGTGGTTTCTTGGAGATTAAATCTCCAGTAGGACAGAATGCCTTAACTTTTGCGTTTCCATTTTCACCCCATCTGTTATTAACAGTATATACTGCCTCAGACAATCTCAAGTCCCAGTTTGATGCATGGACCCTTGCAAATCTTTTGATTAGTCCATTAATTTGTTCCACTATTCCATTCGCCTGAGGGTAATAAGGAGTATGGAAGATCCAGTCAATACCTTCCCCCCTTGCCCATTCCTGGACGATGGCTGCTGTGAAATGCGAACCATTATCACTTTGGATAGTAGAAGGCATAGGTAAGGTACTAAACCACTCCTTTAGCACTCGAATGGTCCATTCTCCAGATGCTGCTGTGGTTGCAGTGGCTTGGGTCAAACCGGACACTACCTCTACTCCTACTAGAATATACCTATATCAGTTAGATGTTCCAAGTGGCCTGATATAATCGATCTGCCAAGTCTGCCAGAGTGTCTTTCCTGCTCTGATATGCAAAGGTGGGGCCTGATTCGGATGATCCATTTTTAATCGTAAGCGGCACTGTGGACAGTGTGTTATTGTCCTTTCACAGTCAGCCACTGTGGCAGGCCACCCTCTTGCTTGACACTCCTTGTACAGATCGGCCTTTCCAGTGTGGCCACGCCTTTCGTGTAACCATTCTCTCAATCTTGCCCACTCCTGCGCATCCGTTTTTTCATCCATTTCTAGTATATGTATGCAGGTGAGATAATCAACCTTGTTATTCCAGTGAGTAGCCTCAGTAAGGTTTTTATCATGTGCCTTTACCCATCCTACTTGTAATGCTCTTCCTTGTCCTACTTCTAATAGTTGCCTCCAGTCCTCTGTTCTCCACAATGGAACCCGGTTGATCTGCCAACTATTGGCTTCCCAATGTCCTATCCATTCTGTTGCCCCTTTAAACACTGCATAGGAATCAGTATATATAATTTGAGCCCCAAATTTCACAGCTAACAATACAGCTCGTAGTTCCCCTATTTGGGCACTACCTTCTCCTTTTTCAATCTCAGTTCTTCCTGTCTTTATCTCCAGAGCAACTGCTGTATATTGCCAAGTCCAATTTTTTCATACTGCAGAAGCATCTGTAAACCATACTCCTGTCAGGTCTGATTCAACTGTAAACGGGGGTGCTTCTAGAATAGGTGATGGTTTATTAGGTTTGATTAACATAGAAGGGTCTGCATTAACATCTTTTTGTAATTTAGATACTTTTACTGGCCCTTCAATAATAGTAACCAACTGACTGATACCTTCCAAGTAAGAGTACCATTTCTGGATGGTGGGTTTTTGGGCAATTCCTTCGGCGGGAGCAGTCCCTTTCCTGACTGATTCCAGAAGAAGGAAAGGACCCCGAACAACCATCTCCTGGCTTGTGCGAATCCGTTCAGCCTTTTTTACTGCTCGGATTAGCGATAACATACCCTTTTCCCAATCAGTGTATCGTTGCTCTGTATCGTTGAATGAATGAGAAGAGAATTCCAAAGGTCTATCAGGGCCTTCTGGTCCCCATTGATATAAGTTACAATGCGAACCATGTTCACTGAATCCCCACTCGATCTGTATAGGATCTGTCCGATGTATGGGACCTAAAGTCTGATATATGCATAGTTCTTGAATCAGTAAATTCAAGGCCTCCTCATGCTGAGAGGTCCACTGCCAATGGGCATTCTTCTTAATTAAATTATACAGAGGTCGAGCAATTATGGAAAATCCAGGGACGTGTTTTTGCCAGTAACCTAAAGTCCCAAGTATCTGTTGTAGTTCCTTCTTATTTTCTGGAGTTTTACCAGCCTCTATTTTTCCCAGGGTATCAGGTGGTACAGCTACAGCTCTTCCTCACCACCAAACACCTAGAAATTTAACCTCTTGACTTGGTCCCTGACATTTAGTGGAAGGGATTTCCAATCCCAATGAAGCCAGTGAGGCCCAAATCTGACTAGACGCTTCTCTGACTGTCTCTTGGTCGTCTCCAGCAATTAAGATATCGTCAATATATTGGTACACGCTTATCCCACCCGGGACTTCTATTTCCTTCAATATTTTTGCCAGTGCATTATGGGCAATAGTGGGGGAGTGTTTGTATCCTTGGGGAAGTCGGTTAAAGTTATATTGTATTCCTTCCCAAGTGAATGCAAATTGAGGTTAATCCTCCTCTTGAAGAGGAATCATGAAAAACATATCCTTAACATCCAATGTGGACATCCATGTGTGATGTTTTGCTTCGATTTGGGTGACTAGGTCAGCAATGTTAGGAACAGCAGCTGTGAGTGGCGTTGTATTACTATTAAGCCTCCTGTAGTCAACCGTCAGTCGCCATCTGCCGTCGGGTTTACGTACTGGCCATACTGGAGAATTATAGGGCGAGTGTACTCTAGTTATAATGCCACGATTCTCCAAGTCTTTGATCACCTCTCTGAGCCCTGCTTTAGCAGCAGCTGGTAAAGGATATTGATTAACATTCGTTACTCTGGAAGGGAGTAACTTAATGGCTGGTTCAAGCACCCGAACTTCACACGGTGGGGCTCCAAAGCTCCACACTGTCCCATCAGGCAGTTTCCAGACTTTGTTTGCTAGGACATCAAATCCTAGTATATTATTTCGATATGGACCAATGACCACCTTTATTTTAGTCATTCGGTTTTCTCCTGGAAGCCAAACACATATTTTACTAATTGGTCTGGTTTCAGGGACTCCAGTTACTCCCATTATATTTATTTTTTTCCTGGTAGGGGTCAATCCTAAACTTTTAGCTGTTTTTTCAGTGATAACACTTATTTGGGCTCCAGTATCAATTAGAAAATTTACAGGTATTCGTCTGGGGCCAGTAGCTAAAATAATATATGGATCAATATGCTGGTTAGGCCATTCTAAGCTGGATATTATGCGAGTGGGTCAGCCTGAAATTCCCCCCTGCGCTTCCTAGTTTTCTAGATCAATCAAATCCTTCCTTAAGCCTGAGTAAGGGTTGGCAGGAGCAGAGGGTTTACTCTCCTGTGTTTTGGCAATATCAGTACATTCCATAGCCTTGCTAATAGGCTGCTCCACCAAGTTTATTATTGTACGAATATTTTCTGTGGACTGCCCATGTAACACTGAGCAGGGTATTCCTAATGCTAATGCCTTTTTCCATAGTTCATTGCGCTGAGAGTCAAAACGAGAATAGGTTTTTTTTAGGGGGACGGGAGTTATCCTCCTCAAAAAATCTTGCCTGTCAGACTCGGCGCTGTGAATCTGAACCTTCCTCTAACCAGCCCATCTCTCTACCATAAATCACTATTTCTTGTAATAATTCCCCCCATGTTAAAACAGGCTGTTGTTGCTGGTTGGGGTTGCAAGTATTATGATCAATTGCCTGTATAATTTTTTCTTTTAGGTTTTGCACATAAATTTTCAAGACGTCAGGGAGACCTCTAATTAATGGTTTAAGGTGGACCGGATCAACCGGAGCAGCAAGGGGAATACCCTGCTCACCGCACTTGTACATAGCTTGTATACAGGCAGCCTTTTGCACTGATTCAGCCAGCCTGGATAATCCAGCCGTTTTAATAGTCAGAGGTTCACTTCGTTCTCTAGAATCTAGTCCCCCTGCCCAATAGGCAACTCTGAGTGTCAAGGGTTGATTCCCCACAGGACCCTGATCAAGGAACACACCAGGACCCCAATATCCCCTAGCTTCCTCCTCGCTCAACAAGACTCAATCCCCTCCATTCAATGACACACACCATAAATATTCAGTTTCACTTTCCCCCGGCTTGCGTGAAAATTTCTCTTGCATTTGTGCGAGCTCAGGTCCAGACCACGGGGTGGTTCGGGTTGTAGTTAAATTTTGATTGTTCCTGGCCCTTGACTGTACCTCCGTTTTGATGAGGGGTCGAATTTCAATATTACTTGCCCCATCAGATTCATCATCTGGGTCGCCCCAGATATCCCCATCCCAAGTGTCAGGATCGGCACACATAACTAGATTCCTGACTTGGGCGGGAGAGGGAGTTGGAGCACTTGATAACAACAATTTTAATTTTTCTAGTAATTTTCTGTTCTTCTCCCTTTCAGAATTTAATTCATCTTTCAAAAACACATTTTCAACCTCCAATTGTCCATTATGAATACTCAAGGCCGCACTTATCTTTCGTTCTGCCTCTAAAGCAGTTTTGGTCACTTCAACTTCAGTTTCTAATGCCCTGAACTTTGTAGCTTCAGTGAGATCGGCTGCACCAGTTATTTTTGCCGTCTCAGATTTCAGTGCTTCCTCCTGTGCACAAGTCAGACATGCTCCAAAAATAGTGCACAGGATACCTTTACCTTTCCCATTTTTCTTTTTCTTTTGTTCCTTCCTACACTGCTCTACCCATGCCACCACTTTCTCTTTACTCCTCCACAACTTCTTTGCCTTCTCCTTGTCTACAGGAAAAGATTTACAACCATGTTTCTGCAATAGTTCCTCCATTGTATCCTGCTGACTACGCCAAATTAATGTGACGGAAAAGGACTTAACTGCAAGGTTCAAGCAAACGACTTGAACTTCACTTGCAGACTTAACTGCAAGGTTCAAGCAAACAACTTATTTGAACTTCACTTACAGACTTAACACGCCACTATTGCAGGTTTTACAGATACAATGGAGGAATGCACTATTGCAATTTTTTAAGGCAAGAGTAGTACATTATTACAACCACAAGCGATTCACAGACAACCACAAACGCATTTACAAACTTAAAGCATAAACAATATTCACTTACCCCTCCAGGTAAGGGCTCTCAATCCCAGGGAAGTTACCTTGACCGGCATCCTGATCAAGGGGGTGGGTGTGTGTGTGTTTCCTTCGCAAGCCAACTGTATAGTTGGAGAAGTGACTCCCCCCTTTCCAACCTGAATCTTAGAGTTTTTATCCCCTGACTTGTGGAATGGTGTGTATGACTATGTCTGAGTGAATTATGATATGTGCCTAAATGGATTATGTATATCTGAGTGGAGTTTCCCCTTATCTTTCCTTCATTGGTCTGTGATTGTTTGAATACACAAGGTTGTCATTTGAAACTGAAGCTGAAACCCTCCAGTTTTTGTTATTTTTTACCTTACTTCCTCAGCAACTGGATAGTGGTTGGATTGAGACTCAGGGCATACTATTTGCTAAGGGATTTCAAGGCTCAGTTCAGATCTTGGTTCTTTGAATAGCACAGCCACCACCCTGTTTAATTTAGGGTTTATCAGACAACCCAGGGCTAAGCTGTCTACACAGCTCCCCATGAGTTGTCTCTGCAGAGAGACAGGGCCTCGAGGCAATCCAAGGCTGGGTCACTTTTGTAACCCCCCCCCCATGAGTCGCCTGTGTGCACTAGACATGGTGAAACTCATTTGTGAACTATGAGCCGGACAATCCACACAGAAGGGTAAGGGGGTTTCCAAGCAGCATAACTGGTGTCCATGATGGTTTCATTAGTTTCTTGAAACAAAACATAGAGAAACCAGTAACTTCCTGGTGAGGTTTCCATGGTTAGCTATTTCAAACTTCAACAATATTAAGGTTCCTATAGTCGCACATAACACAGTTCCTAAAGTTTCTACGGCTACATTTCAAACTTTACAATCCTATACATTGTGGTTCACAATTTTACTTCTTAATCAAACCTAACTCTTCTATGTGATTAAATTTTGATTTCTTTATCAGAATATTTGCAACATTTCCCCCCTTTGAAAGTTTTGAAAATAATTTCAATACTTTCATCTTTTCTGTTTGAGGCTATTAATTTTTTTTTTTTAGTAGTCTCACTTGAACAGAGATTGTGTCACAGTTTAAGACAGCTAAAAGTGACACATTATAACAATGATGATAACTATCAGAATTATATCTTATAAAAGCTCAGTCAACCATCCAGTCAAAAAAAAAAATCCAAAGTTTTGAAATATTTTGTTTAGCTAAAAACTTTCTATGTTTGATCTTAATTCTCTACTGTTTTGAGCTACATGTTTTATTCTGTCTATCTGATGATTTAGATCATCTGTCACATTTGGTATGTGGATATAACATGAATCATTTGAAAGTCTAATGTACCTATATACTCCATGTTTTTGGGTTTTTTTAATAGCAATAAGTTTAAAGTTAATCGATTTTACAATGCCATTTTATTAATAGCTTGTATTTATACATTGAGTTTATTTAACCCACTTTAAATAACATTAGCTAATGTTTCTACTTGGAATGAAAGATTGTAAAGAGTCATCTTATTTTAAAGAGTTGTTAACTGTGGTAAAAATATAGATTTTGATACCCATCCTATTTTAGTTCTAATACTTGGCAATTGCCAGGTATCATCTTTTTGATTTACCCAATTCCACCATCGAGGCTGCAAGGGAGATTTCTTCCAGAGAGGGTATAGAGTTATTAAGTCTGTTGCCGAAATCTGGAATAAAACTCCTTAACAGCAATGAGAAGTTAAGAAGCAGGCACTCCTTTATTGCAGCGCTGGGCACACGGGGGATCGCTCCACCTATCGTGTGCACCTGTCTTGTCTAATGATACAGTTAAATACACACCTGTTATACATATTCATTAAGTTTCTGGGAAATGTTATGCATAATCATCAACTTTCCAGTAAATCATTAGCATATGTATATGTCTCTTCACGCAGGCGCAGCAAAGGTTTCTGGTGGTCTTCAGAAGCCCTCTGGTGGTCTTTCATAGTCTTCCTCACTTGTCCGCTTCTTGACCTCTTTTAGCTGATTCTGCGCAGTATGATTCTCATCACTATCTATATTAGTTTGCATAAAAATGTATACTATGTTCTCTTTTGAAATCTAACCTTTTCAATGATTGGTTTTTCAGTTATCAAGATGGGAAAGGTAGGGAGTTTCCAAGAACCAAATCTTCTTGGCTTCTTAAAAGAAAATATAAGCCAACGATAATCAGCTAAAAGTACAGTACTACATATTCTTTAAGTTCTTTATCTACTATAGTCACACACTATAACTTTATATTCCTAAGATTTTAGCTGTAATCAGATTTGATTTCTTTTAAAATGTAACAAGTCTAAAGTCCATTATTTGCTTTTGTCCTTCATGAAAAGGTGAGTGGATCATGTACCATTACTACTCACCCAAACAGTTAACCCTAAACTTTTCACCTGTCCTTTAATACAGTCAATTCCAGGCCAAATTTTTTCTTCCATTATTAAGAGGGGGCCAAGTATCATTTAAAATATTATTATAATTTCTACAAATACATCCCCATCTTAGAGCTTTAGCTACTGGATAAAGTCTTTGAATTTCTGGGTCAGAGGAGTTACAAGTATAAACTTTCATACAGTTCTATTTAGGATGCTTGATTTTCTCTGTCTAAACCAATCTAAATTTCCATAGATGGTCCTGACTCTGGGTGGATCTAACAAGGATCCTGGAACTCCAGTAAATTCTAAACATCATTTTATATTTTAAATATGATCCCAAGTTCTTTTTTGCACTTGTCTCTATGGTTTTGGCAATTGGCAGCCCCAAGGGGTGTTTGTACAAGTTTCTCCTGAAGGATGATAAATTAATTCTTTTGCCCATGAGGTGGATGGTTTGGTAATGTTACAATTCAAAATACTATAATTCCTTCTTTCAAAGTTTAAAGAATAATTGCCATCCAAATCCGTCCAATTTAATTTACTAAAATGATTGTCATTGTCCCACATCTTTTCCCAAGTTTTGGTTAGATTCAATGTCAATATTCTCCATGGAATTGGATTTTCGGCTGACTTCTTTGAAATCAGAAGGCAGGCTGTTATTGAGGTTAAATTTTATATCTTTACAAAACTTTGAATTAATTACTAAACTAGATTTTTTTTAATCAAAATTACAGAGACGATTAATATCAAGATTAGTAGCTCTAACAATAATTGTTTCATTTTGTTTATCTTATGTTTAGAACCCCTTAAAAAATACTTAAAACCTGTAACACAAAAAGATTACTGCCCTTGACAATATTCCTAATAGCAACCCCAATATTATAAGCTTTACACAATTGTTTTCCCAAGTAGATAACATGGAACTTATTTATAGATTTTCAGTTTCAAAGGACCAGTTTCTTTAGAATTCCAGTTCCCTGTTGGTGCTTGCTTTATTCTTGAATAATGAAGCCAAGGTCCTTTTCCCAGACTTTTACTGCTATATATGTTAAAATGACTTGATACGGTCCTTTCCACTTCTCAGCGACTTTATATATATTCAATCTCCTGGTCGGAAGGGATGCGCTGCTATTTCCAATTCTAAGGGTCCAGCTGTGGAGACATACTGACAAAGTTCTTGAAAAGAATTTCTTAAAGAAATCATAACACCCTTTAAAGACATATCTCCAAAGGCACTCAAGGTACTTGGAACATAGGACTCTTGATATGGTCTTCCATATAACATTTCATAATGACTTAAATTTTCTTTCTCTTCTGGCTATACTCTGATTCTTAATAGAGCCATGGGTAATGCATTAATCCACGTGAGTGAGGTTTCCTGACAAATTTTACTCAACTGTTGCTTAAGGGTATAGTTCATTCTTTCTATTTTTCCACTTGCTTGTGGTCTATATGGGGTGTGATAGTCCCAATCTATAGATAATACTTTGCTCAACTTGTCTTAAAATCTTTGCTATAAATGAGGGCCATTGTCAGATGACATTCCTACAGGGACCCCAAATTTTGGTATTATCTCTTTGAGCAAGACTTTAACTACTTCTCTTGCTTTGTTGGTGCGACAAGGGAAAGCCTCAGGCCACCCAGTAAAGATATCAACTAAAACTAGGATGTATCGATATCCTTCTTTTCAAGGCAATTTTATAAAATCAATTTGCTAATATTGTCCTGAAAATTTTTCTTGTTTAATAATTCCAAAGATAATCTTATTGCTTGGATTGGGGATTATTTTGTATATAAATTTCACATCTGCTTATAATTGTTTAAATAATCTTTGTCATATTTTACTTTCTGTTCTTCAATATACTTTGTTATGTTCAGCTCAGGCAAGTTTTCTCATTATTGCAGGTGGGACTATTATTTGACCTATCGGTGTTACAACCCATCCTTTTTCTTTTTTGTTAGCCTGCAATTTAATAATTAATTCTTCACCTTTTTCATTATAATTTGCAGTTTCTTTAGGCAATTTTACACGTTTCTCTGGAACTAGTGCTAGGATGCCTTTTTCTGCAGCCTCTTTAGCAGCTTTATCAGCCAATCGGTTACCTGTTTCAGGGACAGTCCTACTTGACTGATGTGCTTTACAGTACATTATCACAACTGTTGTTGGTTTTTGAATGGCTTCTAACAATTTCAGTATTTGTTCTGCATGCTGAATGCTGGTTCCTTGTGTAGATAACAGTCGTCTTTCTCTCCAGATTGCACCATGTGCATATATTACTCTAAAAACATACTTTGAGCCTGTCCAAATATTAACTCGCTTTCCTTGACTTAGTTCCAGTGCTTGAATAAGAGTGTGGTGGGTTGACCCTGGATGGACGCCAGGTGCCCACCAAAGCTGTTCTATCACTCCCCCTCCTTCTCAACTGGACAGGGGAGAGAAAAAAATAACAAAGGGCTTCTGGGTCGAGATAAGGACAGGAGAGACCACTCACCAATTACCATCACAGGCAAAACAGACTCAGCTTGGGGAAAATTAACTCAATTTATTACAAATCAACCAGAGTAGGGTAATGAGAAATAAAACCAAATCTCAGAACACCTTCCCTCCACCCCTCCCTTCTTCCCGGGCACAACTTCACTCCCGGATTCTCTACCAACCCCCCAGCGGCACAGGGGGACGGGGAATGAGGTTTACAGTCAGTTCATCACATGTTATTTTCTGCTGCTTCATCCTCCTCAGGGGCAGGACTCATCACACTCTTCCCCTGCTCCAGCGTGGGGTCCCTCCCATGGGAGACAGTCCTCCACAAACTTCTCCAACGTGGGTCCTTCCCACGGGCTGCAGTTCTTCATTAACTGCTCCAGCATGGGTCCTTTCCATGGCGTGCAGTCCTTCAGGAGCACACTGCTCCAGCGTGGGTCCCCCACGGGGTCACAAGTCCTGCCAGAAAACCTGCTCCGTGGGCTCCTCTCTCCACAGATCCGCAGGTCCTGCCAGGAGCCTGCTCCAGCGCGGGCTTCCCACGGGGTCACAGCCTCCTTCAGGAACCCACCTGCTCCGGCGTGGGGTTCTCCACGGGCTGCAGGTGGATATCTGCTCCACCGTGGACCTCCATGGACTGCAGGGGGACAACCTGCCTCACCATGGTCTTTACCATGGGCTGCAGGGGAATCTCTGCTCCGGCACCTGGAGCATCTCCTCCCCCTCCTTCTTCACTGACCTTGTGTCCTGGGTTCAGCTGGGATAGAGTTAATTTTTACAGGAACCTGGGAGGTGGGGGGGCATAGCCGGGGCAGCTGACCTGAACTAGCCAAGGAGCTATTCCATACCATGTGACATCATGCTCAGTATATAAATGGGGAGCGGGCCGGGGGGAGGGCTCTCGGCTTTCGGTGGGGGAAGTGGCGAAGCGTCGGGTTCCGGGTGGTGAGCAGTTGCACTGTGCATCACTCGTTTTGTATATTCTTTTATTAGTACCGTTGTTGTTGTTGTAACTTTTTTTTTTTTTGTGTGTTGTCCCAGTAAACTGCCCTTATCTCAGCCCTCGAGGTTCCGGGTTTTTTTCCCTTTTCTCTCCTCCGATTCTCCTCCCTATCCCACCGGAGGGGAGCGGGAGGAGTGAGCGAGCGGCTGCGTGGTCCTTTGTTACCGGCTGGGCTGAAACCACAACACCTTGGTGTCTGCAGGGTTGTTTCTCTTACATGTTCTCACTCCTCTCTCTGGCTACTGTTTCAGTCCCAGCAACTTTTTTCCTTCTTAAAAATGTTACCACTATCGCTGATTGGCTCGGCCTTGGCTGGCGGCCGGTCCGTCTTAGAGCCGGCTGGTATTGGCTCTGTCGGACACAGGGGAAGCTTCCAGCAGCTTCTTACAGAAGCCACCCCTGTAACCCCCCCCACTACCAAAACCTTGCCACACAAAGCCAATACAAAAGCTATCAATTCAGCCTTTTGGGCAGATATATTCGAAGGCAAATTTCGCAACGCAATTACCTCCTCAGTAGTTATTGTCTATCTTGATAAACATTTTCCTTCATGGATGAAACTGCTTCTGTCAGTATATAGTTCCCAATCTGTTTCTTCTGGTGGCACATCTCAGAGATCCAGTCAGCTGGAGTAAACTTCTTCGATTGTCTGCAAGCAGTCATGTTCCCGCTCTCCTTCAACTTGATCAGTTGTTAAAAACACAGCAGGGATAACGATGGTAGTAGTTTTTAAGTAAACATCATCTTGCTCCAGCAACACCACTTGGTATTTCAGCATTCTACTAGGGGATAACCAATGCCCCCCTTTCTGTTTTAGCACAATAATTATCATATGGGAAACATACACAGTAATCCTTTGTCCTCAGGTGAACGTACGAGCTTCCTGGATCAGTAGCACAGTTGCAGCGACGGCTCTCAGACAACCAGACCATCTCAGACTCACATTATCTAATTGCTTTGAGAAGTAGGCCACAGCTCACCGAATTGGCCCTAAATATTGGGCCAGGATACCCAGAGCTATACCTCTTCTTTCACGAGTAAAAAGTTCAAATGTCTTTGTGAGATCTGGCAGGCCTAGGGCTGGTGCCCCTATTACAGCCTGTTTCAATTCTTTGAAAGTAGTTTTCTCGGCATCAGTCCAATTCATTGTTTGAGGTTTTGAGCTGCTTGTATAAAGGTCAGACCAGCAAGCCACAATTTATAATCTACAGGTGATGCCACTCAACCATTCCCAGAAAGGCTCGTAATTAATTTTTTGAGTCTTAGGTTCAGGGAGACGACAAATTGCCTCTTTTCTCTCAGTTCCTAATTGTCTCTGTCCTTTTAGGATTTCAAAACCCAAATAAGTTACTTCTTTCTGGGTTATTTGGGTTTTCTCTTTTGACACTCAATATCCACTGATTCCCAAAAAGTTCAAAAAGTTAATAGTTAACTTTGTGCATTGTTCTTCTGTCTCAGCTGCAATTAACAGATCATCCACATATTGCAACAAGATTCCTTGATTAATGTCTTTCTTCCAAATCTCTAATTCTTGTGCCAATTGATTTCCAAAAATGGTAGGGCTGTTCTTAAAGCCTTGAGGCAAGACTGTCCATGTATATTGTGTTTTTCTCCCAGTCTCAGGATTTTCCCATTCAAAAGCAAAAAGCCCTTGACTATTGGGATCCAAGGGAATACAGAAAAAGGCATCTTTTAAGTCTAACACTGTGAACCATTCCTGTTTCTCTGTTAGGGTTGTTAACAAAGTATAAGGATTTGCTACTACCGGATGAATACCTTGTACTATTTGATTTATTGCTCTGAGGTCTTGAACTAATCTGTAATCTTTTCCATTAGCCTTTTTAACAGGCAAGATTGGGGTGTTATATTTGGATTCGCATTCTATTAACAATTTGTACTTTAGAAATTTTTGTATTATCGGTACTAACCCTTTCCAACTTTCCAGTTTTAGAGGGTATTGTTTAATTCTTACCGGACTCGATCCTGGCTTTAAATCAGTTCTCACAGGCTCTGCTCTTTTGGATTTACCAGGAACTTCCCCAGCCCAGACGACTGGAATTACAGCATTATTTACTTTGACTGGTATGATCCTCTGCTTTCAGTAACCATCCTGTAACAACAAAGCCACTGCTTCGATATGTTTAGTTTCTGGAATTAAAATTTTAATCTCTCCATTTTTAAATTTAATTTCTGCCTCTAAGTTCTCAAATAGATCTCTCCTTAACAGGAGTTTAGGAGAATTTGGCACATACAGAAAATGTTGAGTGACCCATTGCTTTCCTAATTTCATTGTTAAAGATTTAAAGAAGGGTCTAGTTTCTCGTTCACTTGTTGCACCAACACCATCAATTTCTTCAAAACTTAACTCTCCCTCTAAGGTATTTAAAACTGAAAAGGTGACTCTAGTGTCAACTAAAATTCAATTTTCTGTTCTCCCAGGTTAGCTGTAACCAGAAGTTCTGCTGGGAGACTCCCCTCCGGTCCCTGTCAGATACTTTCACTTAAAAAGAACAAATCCACATATGCCACTTTATTCCATTTACTCTCTCTCCTACAAAACAACATTAATTGCAATATAGTATTATAACTCAAAGTTCTGTTTGTTTATCATTTTTCCTGCGATTCACCCCAATGTGCCAATAAACATCCCAACGGTGATGTTTTTGGTATCTTTTCATCAGCAGTTATATTTCCTGCGCTCTTATTCTTAAACAATTTTGCTAATGCCATTATACTTATATACATTCAAATACCAAATATGAAATACCAAATACCAAACAAATGCAAATGACAATTGTCCCAAATACACAAAGTCCAACCCAGCAATAGTTTTCGCTTATGACTTACGGGCAGACGCGTAGGCTTCTACAGTTTATTACTATCTATAAACTTTTCCTTTTCTATGTTTCTGATATATATATATAAATCATAAGCCCTGAGCCCAAAAGAAATGAAAGTTTTGTTTTAAAGTCACTCCTAAGTATCACAAGGAGTGAAACAAAAACTATACAAATTGAAATAGCAACCTGACTTCCTGTGGTCATTTACTGCAGATTCCAAGTCTCTTAATATGTTTCATCCCACCCTTGCACTTTAAAATACAAGTTCCTGCAAGATAACAGTGAATACATACATCCTTTACTCTAGATTATTAGATATGATACAGTTTTTAAATATGTAGGAAAACTACCTTCATAACATCCAGGAGAAGCTTATTCCTTTGTATTTTGACTTTCTTCATAAAGCAGTGAATATTTTTTCTCCTCTCACTTTAGAAATTGCAGAGTTTCTAAAGAGTTTAAGAATTCTCTTTTGTATAAAAAGGAATCAGTGGGTTTTATTCTTGACCCAAAGGGAATCAGTGTGCAGGGAAGTGAATATGTGCTGAAACAGTGTGTCAATGGCTTCAAATACTGCAGTAAGGTTTGCTATCTAATGGGAGGGGCAGAGGGAGGGGGGTAATTAGGAAGATCCCAGAAGGGCAAAGCCCCATTCACAAGTAGTTGAAATACATGACAATGAAAAAGCAAAATTGGTGTTCAGGTGACAAGAGAGACAGGGAAAGCCACATGCCAACTCCAGGACATAAACAGAGCAGCTTGAAAGCTCTCATTGTCAGCTACCTGGAGAGTTCTTAGAGACATGTTCATAGCTTGCTATCTCTGGCAGAAGAGTTGGAGGGAGGAAAGAGAAAAGGTTCAATCTTCAGGGTTAAACATTTCTCTGGAAACCTTTTCCCCCTCAACTTCTATTTTCTGTTGAATGGAACTGGATTTTATGAGGAAAAGGAGAACTATCAAGTCTATGTTGGCGTGTGTGTGTGTATGCATGTGTATATATACACTATGCATGAGTTTTATTGACACGCGGATCAAACTTTACAACTCGGAGAGTGAGTTATAAAGCAGGTATGTTTATTTCGGTGCCGGGTGCAAGGGGATTTCTCCTCAAAGCTTGCCCACCATCTCAGCAAGCAGCCAGATATTTATTACACCAAAGCATACATATTCATAGGGTTACACAATACAAAATATACATATGTATAAGTTGGGGCGGGGTTAGTTCAAAAGCTTGTGTCAGCAGTTCTAAAATGTTTATGTCATCTTGCACAGGCTCAGATCTGTCTCTGGTGATCCTTTACTTCTTCAGGGGTCTTATCTTCCTCTTCTTCTTCTGTCCTCTAAATGAACTTTAGTCATTTACACATGCTCTCTTCTTACTTGGTGATTTCAGCGGTTTTTAACAAGTCCTAACAAGTTCTGTGGTAAGACTAACATTGCAGTTCCTGTTATCACTCCCTTTGTTTGGCATGTCAGTCCTTGACGAATACCAGTCCCTGATAAGCTTAACCCTTGACAGACGCCACAGGTGCCAGGCCCCGGCAAGCGAGCCTCGAAAAAACAAACAAGGCCAACAGAATTATTAAACAATATTTAAGTGGTCAAAAAGCAAATAGCTATTTCCCTGTATCAATTCCCCCCTTTTCTTTCCCCTAAGCAAATTCTTTTGCTTTTTAAAAGTGGTTTGTTATGTTTCATCATTATATATTACAACAGTTGCCAAATTCATCCCTTTTAGATCCTCTCCCGAACTTCCCATATACCCAAAATAAGCATTTGTCCAAGGCCACTCCCAAGCACTTATTAAGTTACAGTTCAGCAGAGTCATAAGAAACCATATCATCGTTTTCGGATACAAAGCTTCAATGGTCCCATAGGTGTCGATTCCCATTGTGACTTAGGGGCTTTCTTCACTCTGGTGTGATGCACCTATGAGGTCTGTTCTTTAATCTTGATCCCTGTATGGGATGTCAGCAGCACCTGGAAGGGGCCCTCTGTCACGACCCAGACTGGACAGACCAGGGAGTCGTGTTTAATTCGAAATTTCCTCGGGCTAAATTAAGGTGAAACGACACCAAAAGATCAGTTAAAGATTTTATTCATTACAGAAGCAAACTGAACTGGGGAGGCGTGGTAGTAGGTGGCAGGGTTTCTCACAACAGGAATTGGCATAGGACTACTTCTGTAAACTGTGTAACCATATACATCAATTCAGGGAATAAGGAGATCCCTCCCGTTGAGTCACGAGGTTCAGAGCAGACCCCCTTGCTTTCCAGACTCCTCCTCAGAGAAGGGCCCAGGGGCGGCTGGATCTACTCTTAGTCCCAGACTTGGTCAACAGTTTATGTCTTGAAACGGATGAGGTGTAGGGATCATGGAAAAGGAAAGAGAGAAGACAGAGAGAGAGAAAGGAAGAGAGAAAGATTTCACCAGTCCTGGGTCCAGCATTGGTTCAGTCAGCCGAGGTGTCCAGTCAGCCGACGGGTCCAGTTCCGGTGGGCTTGCGCACCTGGGGCTTCAGTTTGTGTCCTTTTATCATCCTTGCCCCTCCTTCGGGCAGGCACCCGAACTCCTCAGGTTAATGAACAGTTTGTGAGCCTTTGGGCTTGGGGGTGGTTTGGGGAGTAACTTCTCCTTCCCTGCAGACACGGCCATTGTTTGATCTTTGTATCAGAACAGCTTATCAGAACAGGGAGCTGCGCACCCTCCAGCACGCCCTCCCCCTCCTGTTGCTGATGTCTGAGCTGATGGGCTTTTCACCTTGGTTCCTTGCTGTGCAGGGTTTGTCTTTAAGCAGAACTTGCCCCACCACAATCTTTGAGACATTAACTCTTTCAGTCTCTCACACCCTCCCACTTAGGTTCCAGAGGTGGATCTGTAAAGGACTTCACATACACATAATCACCAGCCTTAATATCATGCACTGGTCCATCAAGACCTCGGGCTCTGGTTCCTAAGACCAGTTTCTCTATCTCCCGAAGTTGTTTTTGCAGGCTTATTACATAATCAGATAACGTTTCATCCCCAATCTGAGTTGATATTCCCGCCTGTACGATATAGGGCCTCCCGTACAATATTTCAAAAGGGCTCAACCCCTCCTTAGTTCTGGGCTTAGTTCTAATCCTCAGGAGTGCCAAAGATAATGATTGTGGCCAAGATAATCCAGCCTCCTGCCCTAGTTTTACAATCTGTAACTTAATTAAGTGATTCATCTTTTCCACTTGACCACTCGCTTGTGGCCTATATGAGGTATGTAACTGCCAATCTATTCCCAAGAATTTACTAACTTGTTGAACAATTTTTGCAATAAAATGTGGTCGTCTATCCGAGGAGATTGTTGCAGGAATCCCGAATCTCGGTACTATTTCTTGTAGTAGTGCTTTAGTTACCTCCCTAGCCTTATTGGTTCGGCAAGGGAATGCTTCTGGCCAGCCTGAAAAGGTGTCCGTTAGAACCAACAGATATTGGAACCCCCCTTTTCTTGGGAGTTCTGAGAAATCAATTTGCCACTGCTGCCCTGGATCGTTTCCTTTCCCTATTTGTCCGGGTTGGGCTTTAGGGCTTACTTTAGGATTATTTTGCAAACATATTTCACACTGCTGTGTCACTTGTTTAACAGTGGTGTAGAGGTTCCAGGCAACTATACGCTGATTCAAGTATTTATACAATGCCTCAGCTCCCCAATGGGATTTTCTGTGTTCTGCTAAAACTGTGGCCCACAATAATGCAAATGGGATTATTATTTTGCCCTGCGGAGTCTTTGCCCACCTACCCTTCTCTATTTCTCCACCTAAGTCTTCAATTAATTTCCGATCCTCTTTGGAATACCTGGGTTCACAATCAATTTGTATTTTACTGTCTGGGACCAAAGACTGCACCTCTAATTCACCTCTCTCAGCTGCTCTTTTGGCTTCACGATCTGCCATAGCATTGCTCAATTCCTGAGCGGTATTTCCTTTCTGATGAGCCTTGCAATGCATGATAGCCACCTTTTCGGGTAGCTGCACTGCTTCCAGGAGCCTAAGAATTTCTTCAGCATGTTTTATATGTTTTCCTTGGGTGCATAGGAGTCCCCTTTCTTTCCATATGGCTCCATGGGCATGGACTACCCTAAAAGCGTATTTGGAGTCCGTCCAGATATTAATCTTCTTGTCTTTGGCTAGCTCCAATGCTCGGGTTAAAGCTATTATTTCTGATTTTTGTGCCGATGTATTTGGGGCAAGGGCTGCGGATTCTATTACCTGATCCACGGTGGTTACTGCATACCCTGCTCTGCGGATGCCTTGTTGAACAAAGCTACTTCTGTTGCAAATACAGGAATGTGAAGTTTGCAATGTAGTTATAGAGACTTAAGGAACATTACAAAATGCGCTAGGTATAATTATAAGAATACAAGTATTGTTGACAGTCAGTTAACCATAGAGTTTTAACACAGATTGGTTAATTATAGTGGTTTGTTTTAAGAGATCGTTATGGACCTTAGTTCTGTTGCTTAGAAACTCTACTTTGATCAAAGTTCTGGTTAATGGATTATGTGAGATCAACCAATGATTGTTTTAACATAAGAATATTAATAAGGTGGTATGATTAAAAGACCAATCATTGAAAAGGAATTAACATAGAATGTACTTTTGTGTAATCTAATATGATGGCAAGTATCGTACTGCGCAGAATCACCTAAGAGAGGTCAAGAAGCGGACAAGTGAGGAAGACTATGGAAGACCACCAGAGGGCTTCTGAAGACCACCAGAGACCTTCACTGCGCTTGCGTAAAGGACATTTACATATGTATAACATTTCTCGGAAATCTAGTGAATATGTATAACAGGTGTGTATTTAACTGCAGAGCTAAACCAGACAGGTGCACACGATAGGTGGAGCGATCCCCCGTGTGCCCAGCGCTACAATAAAGGAGTGCCTGCTTCTTAACTTCTCATTGTTGTTAAGGAGTTTCATTCTGGATTTCGGCAACAGTTTTGGCGACCCAGGTGGGACCTTGCGAGTGAGACTGGACGAGATCGAGTGGTGATCGAACTCCAGCCGGCACCGAGGGATTCTCGGGGGGGGAACCATCGCTCTCGACTCACAAAGCTCCTCGCAACGTTCCCTGGAGAAAGGGTAAGGCACTTCTTCTTTGGAATCTGTTTGGATAGCCTGCCCGTAAGGTGCAGCGAAAGCTTCGCAGGGTTGGGGCTCAGAGGGTACCCGTTTGTGTAGAAGCCTAGGCGTCTGCCCGTAAGTCATAAGCGAAAGCTATTGCTGGGTTGGACATTTGTGTATTTGGGACAACTGTCATTTGCATTTGTTTGGTATTTGGTATTTGATATTCAATACCTGATATTTGGCATTTGATATTTGGTTATTAATATTTGGAACTTTGATATTTGATATTTGGTGCATTTGGTATTTGATATATAAGTATAATGGCATTAGCCAAATTATTTAAGAGTAAGAGTATGGGAAATATAACTACTGATGAAAAGATACCGAAAACATCACCATTGGGATGTTTATTGGCACATTGGAGTGAATTACATGATGATTTACGTAAAAGTCAAATGATTGAATATTGTAATCATTGGTGGCCTTTGTATGTTTTGGAAGATCAGGAAAAGTGGCCAACAAATGGAACTTTAAGTTATAATACTATATTACAGTTAATGTTATTTTGTAGGAGAGAGGGTAAATGGAGTGAAGTGCCATATGTGGATCTGTTCTTTTATTTGAGGCAGAGAACGGATTGGCAAAAAGAATGCAAGTTAATTAGTTGAGACAATTTGGTGATGACATTAACTTCAGAAAATAAGAAAGCTAAGAGTTGTTGTTCGGCTTGTGATATTGGAAGGAGGTGCATTAGATGTACGGTACCAAAAGAGGATGAAATGGAACTAGAATTAGAAATAGCCCCACCAAGGGAGGAGCAGGATCTCTCTCCCTCACATCCACGGGAAAGGAGTATTGAGTCAGAGAGAATAATAGAACCGGATAGTACTAGAATGAGGGAAGAAGCTGATGAGACACCAGAAGTAGTAATTCATACCCCAGTGTCTCGGAGAACTCGTCAGCAATCTCAATTGTTGGCTCCCTTGAGACAGGGAGTGGGACAGCATGGGCCAGTATATGTCAAGGTGCCGTTTTCTATTATGGACTTGATGGCATGGAAACAGGCAGCAGGGGTTTATAGAGAAGATCCGGAGAGAGTAGGAAGAGTTGTAGAAACAATTATTAGAACTCAGGATCCCGATTGGAATGATTTACAAGTAATATTGGATAATTTATTGGATAGTACTGAAAAACAGATGGTATTAAAAACTGGAAAAGCACAAGCAGAGGCAGCACTTATGAATGAAACGCTCTCTGGAACTTTGGAACAGAATTTTTCTTCGGGAGATCCCCAATGGGATCCGAATGACCCTGTACACAGGAGAAGGTTAACTCGATATCAAAAATGGGTATTGTATGGAGTAAAGCATGCAATGCCAAAAGCTTTGAATTGGTCTAAATTATATGAGATAAAGCAAGATAAAAATGAATCTCCCTCTGTGTTTTTGGAAAGATTGAAGGAAACCGCTAGAAAATATACTGATTTGAAATTGGAAACAGAGGCAGAACAACAACAATTGGCTTCGATTTTTATGGGGCAGTCAGCGCCTGATATAAGGCGAAAACTCCAAAAATTGGAGGGAGAGGATTCAAGAAATTTAAATAAAATGTTAGAAGCAGCATGGAAAGTCTATAATAATCGAGAGAAAGAAGAGGAGCAAAGAAAAGAAAAGAAAGAAAAGATTAGAGACAGTAGATTAATAGCTGTCTTAACAGGGAATGCAGCAAGAGGAAGAGGACGAGCTCGGGGAAGAGGAGGTTTTAGAAACTTTGGTAACCGGGAACCTAATGCACCTCTAGGAATGAATCAGTGTGCATATTGTAAGGAGGATGGACATTGGAAGAGGGATTGCCCTAAATTACAAACAAATCAGCAGGAGGCTGCAAAAATGATGACTTTAAATGAATGAAGGGGACCGGAGGGGAACCCAGCTGAACCTCTGGTTACAATTAAGCTGGGAAATGATAAAGTTGAATTTTTAGTTGATATGGGAGCAGTATATTCTGTTTTGAATACTTATAAAGGGAAATTGGGAAATAAAACAGCGAACATAATTGGAGTGACTGGGAAACAGGAAAATAGACCATTCTTTCAACCCCTTGATTTAAAATTTGGAAATAAGGCAATTACACATGAATTTTTGTATGTGCCAGAATGTCCGATACCCTTGTTGGGTCGAGATTTGTTATCCAAATTAAATGCACAGATAGCTTTTGAGGGAGGAGAAATTCTTTTAAAAATACCAGAATCAAAGACAGGAGAAATATTGATGATACAGGAGAAGGTTAAGATTCAGGAGATGCCACAAGAAGCTGATGATGCTGTGATCCCTACAGTTTGGAACACAGAGATACCTGGAAAATCTAAAATGGCACAGCCTGTAAAAGTAGAACTGAAGGAAAATGTGAAGCCAGTGAGATTAAAGCAGTATCCAGTTAAACCTGAGGCTAGATTGGGAATCAAGAAATTAATTGATAAATTTTTGGAATATGGAATCTTAGAGGAGTGTGAATCTGAATATAATACTCCAATTTTACCGGTGAAAAAGCCATCAGGAGAATATAGATTAGTACAGGATTTGACGGCAATAAATCAGATGATAGTGAAAGACATACATCCTGTAGTGGCCAATCCATATACACTTTTAACAGCTCTAGGGGAGAATCACCAGTGGTTTACAGTGCTTGATTTGAAGGATGCTTTCTTTTGTATACCCCTGGAAGAAGGAAGTCGAAAATTATTTGCTTTCGAGTGGGAAAATCCAAAAACAGGACGAAAAACACAATTGACATGGACAAGATTGCCGCAAGGATTCAAGAACAGTCCAACAATTTTTGGGAGCCAATTAGCAAAAGAACTTGAGATGTGGAAACGAGATGGTCCCAAACCTGGACATTTGCTCCTACAGTATGTAGACGACATATTGATAGCGACAGAAGAGAGACCAGTGTGTATAAAGGTAACAATTGATCTTTTAAACTTTTTGGGGCTAAGCGGATACAAAGTCTCTAGAACTAAGACCCAGATAGCAAAACAGACTGTGATATATCTGGGTTTTGAAATCTCACAAGGGCAAAGACAGTTGGGAACAGACCGCAAAGAAGCAATTTGCAGCATCCCGGAGCCGAGAAATACCCACGAATTGAGAACCTTTTTGGGAATGACTGGGTGGTGTCGGCTATGGATAATGAACTATGGTCTGTTGGCTAAACCTTTATATGAAGCTCTTAAAGGTCCACCATTTGAATGGGGTGCAGATCAGCAGAGAGCTTTCAAGAATCTAAAACAGGCCCTGATGACAGCACCAGCCCTGGGACTTCCGGATCTGACTAAAGACTTCCAGTTATTTGTACATGAGAAACAACGCATTGCACTGGGAGTGCTGACTCAGAAGATGGGAAGTTGGAAGCGACCGGTTGGATATTTTTCCAAACAATTGGACTTTGTAAGTAAGGGCTGGCCTGCTTGTTTGAGAGCAGTAGCAGCCACTGTGATGATAATACAGGAGGCCCGAAAATTGACTTTGGGAAGGATGATGGTGGTATATGTGCCACATATGGTGATATCAGTGTTAGAGCAAAAGGGGGGCCATTGGCTCTCCCGAAGCAGAATGATGAAATATCAGGTAATTTTGATGGAGCAAGATGATGTAATTTTGAAAACCACTAATTTAACTAATCCTGCAGTCTTTTTGAGTTCTATACAGGAAGAAGGACAACTGGAACATGATTGCCTGACTACCATTGAGTATGTATATTCCAGTCGAGAGGATCTGAAGGATGTACCTATGGACAATCCGGACTGGGAATTGTACACAGATGGTAGCAGTTTTGTTGAAAATGGAATCCGCTATGCAGGATATGCGGTAACAACTGAAAAATCAGTTATAGAAGCCAATGCTTTGCCAAGCACAACTTCAGCTCAGAAGGCGGAATTAGTGGCTTTGACAAAGGCTCTAGAATTGAGTGAAGAAAAGAAAGTGAATATCTGAACTGATTCAAAATATGCATTTGGTGTGGTCCATGTCCATGGGATTTTATGGAAGGAAAGAGGATTATTATCCTCTCAGGGGTCCAATATTAAATATAAAGAGGAGATTTTGCATTTACTACAAGCAGTTCAGAAACCAACTGCAGTAGCAATCATGCACTGTAAAGCACATCAATCAGGGAATACAAAAGAGATTGTAGGGAACAGATTAGCAGATAAATCAGCTAGGGAAGCAGCCAAAAGGAATGCCCTACAAATGGCATTAATTCCTACAAAAACTATTGCATTACCAAAGGAAAAACCTAAATATTCAGAGGAGGATGAGAAATTGGGGAGACTATTAAATGCAAGGAAAATTTGGAAGGATGGTGGGTGACATCAAAAGGACAAGTAGTAATTCCACCATTTGTAATGAGGGAAATAGTACAGACAAAACATAAGGAATGTCATTGGGGAACAGAAGCATTAGTAAGTCTTTTGAAAAGGCAAGTAGTATCAGTGAAAATGCTAGAAATAGCTAAAATGACAACTGCGAAATGTGAGATATGTTTAAAAAAATAATCCAGTTGTAAAGAAGAAGGTTCAAATGGGAATATTGAAATCAGGAATGGAACCAGGGGATTATTGGCAAATAGATTTTTCGGAGTTACCTCAACAGAATGGGTATCGATATATTCTGGTGGGGGTTGATACGTTTACAGGATAGCCAGAAACCTTTCCCTGTCAGACCAATCAAGCAAAGGAGGTCATTAAATGGTTATTACAAGAAATTATCCCGAGATTTGGAGTACCAATTGAAATCTCTTCTGATAGAGGTTCCCATTTTGTTGCAGAAGTGGTCCAGGGTGTTAGTAGAATTTTGGGAATTACATGGGACTTACACACACCTTGGAGACCACAATCTAGTGGGAAGGTGGAAAGAATGAATCAAACATTGAAAAGACAAATTAGTAAAATATGTCAGGAAACTAATTTGAAATGGCCTCAAGCACTCCCACTGGCCCTTTTACAAATTCGGGTTCAGCCAAAGAGTGGGACATTAATCAGTCCCTATGAGCGATTATATGGTAAACCTTATGAATCTCCTGAACCAAATCTGAGCATGCATTTAAAAGGAAAACAAGATGTATATAACTATCTGCTTTCTTTAGGAAAAACTTTAACTGCACTTCAGAGTGCGGTTGTTTGGAACAGACCTCTGTCTTTGGAAAATCCAGTACATGATTTCCAAACAGGTGATTATGTCTATGTGAAGACATGGACTTCTGAACCTCTTCAGGAACGCTGGAAAGGACCCTTTCAAGTATTGTTGACTACTTTCACCGCTGTCAAGATTGCTGAATCAGATGCATGGATCCACTATACTCGGGTGAAGAAAGCTCCATCATCTTGGAAAGTTATATATAGAGACCCTAGAACCTTAAAACTGACTTTGAAGCATGTCTAATCTTCCATATAATTTTGGAATCTGGGGGAAATGGATTTTGATTTGGAAAATAATATTGGTGGGGGTCCGGTCTGAGATTGTGGCTGAACAACAAGTAACAGTGAACTATGGAGGTACTTTGGGATTGGGATGTAATTTTACTCAGATTCCAGAATTTGATCCTGACAAATTAGAAATTAGTTGGATGAGAGATAAAGGAAAAGGCGAGTATCTACCAGGACAAATTGAACTGAAGAAAAAGACAAGAAATAAGAGACAAGCTGAACAATTAATTTACCTCCCAAAGAAAACTCAGGAAGAAAATTTGATGGTAGGATTTATTAAGGGATTTGTTAATTTCCAGAATGTGACACAAATTACTGCCTGTTTACCAATACCAAGGGCAGTTGGTGAATCCGTTCCATGGGGAATTTTGACAATGAATTTGACTAATTTAGAACATAGAAATGTGACTACCCACTGTGAACAAAGGCCAGTAGTTGGATGGCAAGAACAAGTGACAATTATCAAGAAGCAATGGAAGTCTCCAGGGAGCAGGGCAGATTGTGAAAAATTATTAAATTCTGTTTTTATTAAAGTTGGGAGATTTCATAATGTAGGATATTGTACTTATGATGAACAAGTTAAGAAAAATATAACTCGAATGATCATGGAATGGAAATGTGACAAGGCTAATCAGACGATGTTAGAAAGGACAATTAGTTGGGACTCAGTGTGGTCTATGACTATACTGTCTCAATTCCAATATATGGCTAAAACTCCTTGGTGTTTTACTTAGGATGGAACCATTTTTACAACTTGGCCATCAGTAAATGACAAAGGGAGTACATTACGAGAAAAGGAAAATTCAGTACCGTGGTGGAAATGTGAGAAAATATACAATTGTAGTACTAAAGACATGGCAATCCAAAGAATTCCACCTTTAGCAGCAGCCGTGAAGTATGGCTGCTTGTGTAGAGGACTTAAAAATGATCTTCAATTGACTGAAACCTTTAAACCTAAAAGAGGAACAATATTTAGTTGCAGAAAAACTACTATTCAGAGTCCAGGACACTTAGTTTGGACAATGAGTGATGGAACCTGGACAACCCACCTGTCTCTTAATGAGAAGGTGAAACAAAACACTTTGGGAATGCCAACATTATGCCAAATTTGGAAAAAGTCTCCTTTTAGAGGATTGTTAGAAAATTTGAAATTGGAACGAGCAAAAAGGTCAGAAATAGATGATGAATGGAATGAACCCTCCACTGGAGTTAGAATTAGTTGGGCCCTAGAATCTCTACTAACCCCTTTGACAATATATAGGAATCGAGACTGGCTCTACCAACTAACAGGACAGGTAGAGAAACTGGCCAATGTGACCAGAAAAGGATTTAGAGATCTAAATATACAATTACAGGCCACTTCCAAAATGACTCTGCAAAATAGAATGGCTTTAGATATACTTTTACTCAAAGAACATGGAGTGTGTGGATATTTAAAAGACAGAATAGACCATTGTTATATACACATTCCGAATGTAACTCAGGATATAGAACATGATTTGAAATTATTGGGAAAAATTGAGAAAGACACTCAAGAGTTGCAACAAGATATGCAAGAGAGTTGGATAGACAAGATCTTTAAGGGATTAGGTTGGAATTTAAGTTCTTGGATCAAATCATTGATTAGTACAATATTAACTTTGTTGATAATTTTTGTAATGATCATTTTGATTTATTACTTTTTGAAAAGACAAATTACTCGTAAAACTTCTTTTAATTGCATGATCATCCAAGCTGTTGCAAGACAACAAGATGGACAAACAATCTCAGAGTTTCCTCCACCATATAGTGAGTAATTAGTAAAATGATAGTGAAAGTATTGAAATGATTTTCAAAACTTTCAAAGGGGGGAATGTTGAAAATATTTTGATAAAGAAATTAAAATCCAATTATATATAAGAGTTTGGTTTGATTAAGAAGTAGAAAATTGTGAAGCATAATGTATAGCAGTGTTAAGTTTGAAATGTAGTCATAGAAACTTTAGGAACTGTGTTATGTGTGACCATAGGAACCTTAGTATTGTTAAGTTTGAAATAAGCAAACCATAGAAACCTCACCAGGAAGTTACTGGTCTTTCTATGTTTTGTTTCAAAAACTAAGGAAACCGTCATGGACACCAGTTTGCTGCTTGGAAACCCCCTTACCCTTCCCATCTCGATTTGAGTATCGAGGATTCTAATCAGTAGAGTTAAGTGAAATTGACCAATGATTGTTTTAATATAAGAATATTACTAAGGTGGTATGATTAAAAGACCAATCATTAAAAAGGGATTAACATTTTGTTTGGAAATCTAGTGAATATGTATAACAAGTGTGTATTTAACTGTATAGTTAAACAAGACAGGTGCACACGATAGGTGGAGCGATCCCTCGTGTGCCCAGCGCTGCAATAAAGGATGTAATGAACTGGTTAACTTTGTTCATGAAATCGCATGTGGGGGTAGAGACATTCCTCGCTTATCTAAAACCACAGTATCCAGTTAAGTACCGATGATTAACGAAAGACGTTCCACCTAACAAACAAATGACGACGCAAACACACACACAATGCAGAAGATACCAGCCGCCACCTGAAGGCAGATTACGACCACCTAGCAACTGACGGCACAAACGCACACGCAATGCAGAAGATACGAGCCGTCACGTAGACAGAAACTAGAAACTGTATAAATAAAGGGACTCTTCCCCATTTTCGGCGCGAGCCTTTGGCGGAGCACTGTCTCCCCGGCCGCCCAGCGCTGTTTTGCTCTCTTATCGCTTGCTAATAAATTCGATCTTGTCATTTAATACAAATTGGCTCCTCCAATTTGTCACGAGCGTCTATAACAAAGGAGTGCCTGCTTCTTAACTTCTCATTGTTGTTAAGGAGTTTTATTCCGGATTTCGGCAACACAAGCCACAGGAAACAGTCTTCATTAAATACCTCCAAATATGTCTGATGCTCAAACTGGACTGGAATATGTGAGAGACTGAAAGAGTTAATGTCTCAAACATTGTGGTGGGGCAAGTTCTGCTTAACGACTAACTCTGCATAACAAGGAACTCTGCCTAGCAAGGAACCACAGGTGAAAAGAAGCCCATCAGCACCCATCAGCAACAGGAGGGGGAGGGCATGCTGGAGGGTGCACAGCTCCCTGTTCTGATGTGCCGTTCTGATATGCTGAGCAGGACAGCTCACCATGCAGGGAAGGGGAAGTTACTCCCCAAATGACCCCCAAGCCCAAAGGCTCACAAACACCTCATGACACCTAATTAGTCTAATGCCCACCCGAAGGAGGGGCAAGGATGATAAAAGGACACAAACTGAAGCCCCACATGCCTGCCCACCGGAACCGGACCCCTCAGCTGACTGAACCAATGCTGGATCCAGGACCGGTGAAATCTTTCTCTTCTCTCTCTCTTTCCCTTTTCCTTTTCCGTAATCCCTACACCTCATCCATTTAGACATAAACCATTGACCAAATCTGGGACTAAGAGTGGATCCAGCCGCCCCTAGGCTCCTCACTGAGAAGGAGTCTAGAAAGCAAGGGGGCCCACTCTGAACCTCGTGACTCAACGGGAGGGCTCTCCTTATTGTCTTCCCTGAACTGATTCCCAGATAAGCAAGGCCTGTAGTATATGTTTGGTGATGCATGGTTAGCACATGTTACACAGTTTACTGACGTAGTTTCATGCCAATTTTTGTTGTGAGCATACCAGTTTTGGTGGTGAGCATGTCAATTCTTGTTGCGAGCAAATAAAAATTGAGTTTTGTGAGTTAAAGGATCCCTGGTGTCATTTCACCTTAATCCTGACCTGGGAATCAGCAAACCTGAGTCATCGTCCTGAGAAATTGGGACGTGACAGAACAACAGAGAGGAAATGGACTACTGAGAACAGTACAATGTCCTAGTCATTCCATCTATTATGTTTCAGAAAACCATTGAGGACATCTGGGTTTTTTTAAGAGTCGTTGGCAGGATGTCTCTGAGTAGAGAGAGTTCTGAATTCAGCTCACTAGAAAATCAGACCATCTCTTCAATCAACAGCAAAGAAACTCAAATCTACTTGTATACCTTGATGTCAATCATTGGTAAACATTTGACAAACTCAATATGCAATAAAATTCAGAGGTGAGTGTCGTGGTTTAACCCCAGTAGGAAGCTTGGGACCACACAGCCACTCAACTCACTCCCCCAGAGTGGGATGGGGGAGAGAATCAGAAG
Source organism: Harpia harpyja (assembly GCF_026419915.1). Taxonomy (NCBI): domain Eukaryota; kingdom Metazoa; phylum Chordata; class Aves; order Accipitriformes; family Accipitridae; genus Harpia; species Harpia harpyja. Next base: position 36,459,550 of record NC_068968.1, read on the forward strand.
AGTAAAAGTGAGAAAACTCGTGGGCTGAGATAAAGGCAGTCTAATAGGTAAAGCAAAAGCCATGTGTGCAATCAAAGCAAAATAAGGAATTCATTCACTGCTTCCCATTGGCAGGCAGGTGTTCAGCCATCTCCAGGGAAGCAGGGCTTCATCACACGTAATGGTTACTTGGGAAGACAAATGCCATAACTCCGAACATCCTGCCTTCCTCCTTCTTTCCCCTAGTTTTTATTGCTGAGCATGACGTCAATATGGTATGGAATATCCCTTTGGCCAGTTGGGGTCAACTGTCCCAGCTCTGTCTCCTCCCAACTTCTTGCATACCCCCAGACTACCTGTTGGCAGGGCAGTGTGAGAAACAGAATAGACAAACAAAGAAGAGAGAATTTCATATTTGGAATTGTATAGTTGTAGTGGGTTGACCCTGGCTGGATGCCAGGTGCCCACCAAAGCCGCTCTATCACTCCCCCTTCTCAGCTGGACAGGGGGGAGAAAATATAACAAAAGGCTCGTGGGTCAAGATAAGGACAGTTTAATAAAGTGAAAGCAAAGGTCGCGCGCAAAAGCAAAGAAAAACAAATCATATTATTCTCTACTTCCCATCAGCAGGCGATGTCTAGCCACTTCCTGGGAAGCAGGGCTTCAGTACGCGTAGTGGTTGCTCCGGAAGACAAAAATGCCCCCCTTCCGTCTCCCTTTACTTAGCTTTTATATCTGAGCTGACGTCATATGGTATGGAATATCTGTTTGGTTAGTTTAGGTCAGCTGTCCTGGTTATGTCCCCTCCCGAGATCTTGCCCTGCCCCAGCCTGCCATTGAGGGGGGGGCAAAAATGTTGGGGAGACAGCCTTGATGCTGTGCCAGCACTGCTCAGCAGTAGCCAAAACACTGGTGTGTTATCAACACCTTTCTAGCTACTGATGCAGAGCACAGCGCTATGAGGGCTGCTATGGGGAGAATTAACTCCATCTCAGCCAGACCCAATACAATCTCCACCCCTTATTCCATACCATCTGCGTCATGCTCAGGTCCCACATAATTTAATACAGATATCTTCTAACCATGCCATTGTATTTAATTCTCATTACTGAAATCCCTTCTTACCAACCCTTGCAAATGAAACTACATGCTTAAACCACTTTTATACCCAACATACAGATTTATACACTCTTATTAATTACTATCCCCTGTCCTTTAAGAGATAGATATTCCATGGGCTTCTTCCACTCCTCCAGATGTTCACACACAGGTTATGACTTGGGCCCCATCTGTCAAGATGAGTGGTCAGGACAGGAGAAGCAGTATGTTCGATCGTTGGGCACCAACACCGGCTTGGTTTGGGTCACCGATGCACTTGTCTGGTTCCTTGCGAAGTTCACTCCTCTGCAGTTCAGGTCATTCCTGCTACATTACTTCCTACAACATACAACTCACACCACAGATTATTTTTCCCTCAAGGTTAAATGTCCTTGAAGCACACACTGGGTCTCCCCATCCTTCCGCATTACCCACCAAGTACACCCAGGTCCCTGAGCAAAGACAATCCCACAAATGGGTTTGCCTTTTCCCATGGGAGGAGCAATCCACACTGCCTTCCCCAGACACTTCCCCATGTGCACTACGGGGACCTTATCTCCTCCCACAGGATGTAGGGGTTTTGTTTGGGCAGGACCAGGACGGTTAGCAGATCCTCTGGTGTTAACTAGCCAAGTGGCTTCTGCTAAATTTGTATCCCAATGCTTCCATGTCCCACTGCCTGGTGCTCTCAACATAGTCTTCAACAGTCCATTATATCTCTCAATTTTTCCAGATGCTTGCGGGTGATAGGGTATGTGGTACACCCACTCGATGCCGTGTTTCTTTGCCCAGGAGCTTATGAGGTTATTTCGGAAATGAGTCCCATTGTCTGATTCAATTCTTTCTGGGGTACCATGTCGCCATAAAATTTGCCTTTCGAGGCCTAAGATGGTGTTTCGGGCAGTGGCATGGTTTACAGGATATGTTTCTAGCCAACCAGTAGTTGCTTCCACCATCGTGAGTATGTAGCGCTTGCCTTGGCGTGTTCGTGGCAGTGGTCCAATGTAGTCAATTTGCCAGGCCTCGCCATATCGAAAGCGCAGCCACCGCCCTCTGTTCCAGGGAGACTTTACTCTGGTGGCTCGTTTGATTGCAGCACATGTTTCACATTCATGAGTGACCTGTGTGATGGCCTCCATGGTCAGGTCCACCCCTCGATCACGAGCCCATCTATATGTTGCATCTCTCCCTAGATGTCCCGATGTCTCATGGGCCCAGCGAGCTACAAATAGCTCACCCTTACGCTCCCAGTCCAGGTCCACCTGAGCTGCTTCTATTTTGGCAGCCTTGTCTACCTGTTCATTATTTCGATGTTCTTCAGTGGCACGGATTTGGGCATGTGAGCATCTACATGATGTACCTTTAAAGTCATGTGTTCTACACGGGCAGCAATGTCCTGCCACAATGCATCAGCCCAGATGGGTTTACCCCTGCATTGCCAATTGGTCTTCTTCCACTGCTGTAGCCACCCCCATAGGGCATTAGCCACCATCCAGGAGTCAGTATAGAGGTAGAGTACCGGCCACTTTTCTCGTTCAGCAATGTCTAGGGCTAGTTGGATGGCTTTCACTTCTGCAAACTGACTTGACTCGCCTTCTCCTTCAGTAGCCTCAACGACTTGTCGTGTGGGACTCCACACAGCAGCTTTCCACTTCCGATGGTTCCCTACCACACGACAGGATCCATCAGTAAACAAAGCATAACACCTTTCGTCTTCTGATAACTCATTATATGGTGGTGCCTCTTGGGCACGAGCCACCTCCTCAGGCGATGCTCCAAAATCTCTGCCTTCTGGCCAGTCCATGATCTCTTCCAGAATTCCTGGGTGGTTAGATTTCCCCATTCGAGCTTGTTGCGTGATCAATGCTATCCACTTACTCCATGTAGCGCTGGTTGCATGATGTGTAGAGGGGATGTTTCCTTTGAACATCCAGTGTAGCACGGGCAATCGTGGTGCCAAGAGAAGATATGCTTCTGTACCAACAACTTCTGAAGCGGCTCGAACCCCCTCATATGCTGCTAGTATCTCTTCTTCAGTCGGGGTGTAGTGGGCTTCTGATCCTCGGTACCCCCGGCTCCAAAACCCTAATGGTCGACCTCGGGTTTCTCCTGGTGTTTTCTGCCAGAGGCTCCAGGTGAGACCATGCTCCCCAGCTGCAGTGTAGAGTACATTTTGCACATCTGGTCCTGTCCGGACAGGCCCAAGAGCTACTGCATGAGCTATTTCCTGTCTGATATGCTCAAAGGCTTGTTGTTGTTCAGGGCCCCATTCAAAATAGTTCTTTTTCCGCGTTACTCGATAGAGAGGGCTCACAAGCTGACTATAACCTGGAATATGCATTCTCCAGAACCCCACAAGGCCTAGGAAAGCTTGTGTTTCTTTCTTGTTAGCTGGTGGAGACATAGTTGCTATCTTGTTAACCACATCCATAGGGACATGACGATGTCCATCCTGCCATTTTATTCCCAAGAACTGAATCTCCTGTGCAGGTCCCTTGACCTTGCTTTTCTTTATGGCGAAACCAGCTTTCAGAAGAATCTGAATTATTCTTTTTCCCTTCTCAAACACTTCTTCTGCCTCGTTGCCCCACACGATGATGTCATCTATGTATTGTAAATGTTCAGGGGCATCGCCTTGTTCCAGTGCCGTTTGGATTAGTCCGTGACAAATGGTAGGGCTGTGCTTCCACCCCTGGGGCAGTCGATTCCAGGTGTATTGGGCACCTCTCCACGTGAAAGCAAACTGTGGCCTGCACTCTGCTGCCAAAGGAATGGAGAAAAATGCATTGGCAATATCAATTGTAGCATACCACGTGGCTGTCTTTGATGCCAGTTCATACTGGAGCTCTAACATGTCTGGTACAGCAGCACTCAGTGGCGGTGTCACTTCATTCAGGCCGCGATAATCTACTGTTAACCTCCACCCTCCATCAGACTTTTGCACTGGCCATATAGGACTACTAAAAGGTGAATGAGTCTTGCTGATGACTCCTTGGCTCTCTAGTTGATGAATCAGCTCATGGATGGGAGCCAGGGAGTCTCGGTTTGTGCAATATTGCTGGCGGTGTACCGTCCTGGTAGCGATTGGCACCTGCTGTTCTTGAACTCGCAGCAATCCCACAATGAAGGGATCTTCCGAGTCAATTCTTGGCATCCCCGTCACTCCAGAGATCCAGATGGGTTCTGTGCCCCTGTACCCTGATGGCACCAGCCTACACTGTGCACCAGTGTCTACCAAAGCCTTATACTTCTGTGGGTCTGATGTGCCAGGCCATCGAATCCACACAGTCCAGTATATCCGGTCATCCCTTTCCTCCTCCTGGCCGAAGGCAGGGACCCTCTATTGCTGTTCCTCATCAGAGTATTCACTGTCTGACCCTTGCGGTGCCAGACCAGAAGTCCCCTCACCAGAATCAAGGGAGGTGGTTTCAGTTCTTCTATGCCTGGAGGATCGCTGATTGCTTTCTTGGGCCTCTACAGCAACGACACTGACAGCCTTCTTCTTGGGTGACTCCTTCTTAACAGCTGTCTTCCCTCTCAGTTCATGTACGCGGGCTTCCAGCTTAAAGGTGGGTTCACCATCCCACTTCCTCATGTCCTCCCCTTGGTCACGCAGGAAGAACCAGAGTGTACCACGTGGCATACGCCTTGGGCTCCCTTTCCCTCTGACCGGGGCAGGAAAGGACTGATTTCTTGGAGCGTCCCTAAGAGCCAAGGCACTGTCCTGTAGGGATGAGGAGACACAGAGATTTTCTTCAAAGTTTTGGAGCCAAGATGACACTTTCTCCACAGTTGGTGTTTCCATATCTGGGCAATACATTGCTGCCAAGCTGTTAGAATATGATGCTGGGGCACCTTGAATCACCTTTCTCCACATGGCCCGTGTGCACAGGACATCCTCTGGATCTTTGGAGACTTCCTCATCATCTAGATCACTGTAGATGACTTCCACCACTGCTAACTCTCTCAGGTACTGGATGCCTTCATCTGCGGTAGTCCACTTTCCTGAGGAATTCACAAGATCTTCCTTGAATGGATATCTTGCCCTCACACTTGAGAGGAGCCGGCTCCAGAGACTGCAAATTGCTGCCTCTTTTCCAATTCCTCTTTCAATTCCCCGGTTTCTAGCGAGGGATCCCAGCTGTTGGGCTTCCTTGCCTTCCAGTTGCTGACTGTCAGCCCCGTTATCCCAGCATCGGAGCAGCCAGGCAGCAATCCGCTCACCTGGCTGGCGGCTGTAGTCTTTCCGCAAGTCCCGAAGTTCTGAGGATGTCAGGGACCGGGTAGTTTCTGCTTCCTGTTTAAGTTCCCTCACTCCTTCCTCCAATTTCTTTATCGCAGGACCAGCTTCTAGATTAAGCCTTTCCTCTTCTTCTTCTTCCCTCACTAATCGATGGTATGGACCTGTTGATCTCCTTGTCCACTGTTTCTTTTTCACTATTGGGGCAATTACTGTAGTTGTTGTTGTTTGGGTCCCTGCCTCGAGCATGGTGTCCTCAGATGCAGTCTGGGTCCCTGCCTCAACCGTGGTCCTCTGAGAGTGTTGAACTATGGCTCGGTAGGCATAGGCCAGGCCCCAGTACAGTGCAAGAAGCTGCTGGTTTTCATTGGGATAGGCAAGGCACCCTTCTATCAGGTGGCGTGCCAGTTTGCCAGGGTTACTTGCCTGTTCAGGTGTAAAGTCCCAGATTATGGGAGGTGATAACCGTCCTAGGAATCTGCCCAAATCCTTCCATATACCCTGCCACCCAGGGACCGGTCGCTTGAGGGCACGTTTCAGTATTGCCTCACCCGAAACTTGACTTCTCTTATACCAGGACGAGACCAGATTCCACAATACCCATAATATACCACCAGTATTAATTATTAGTATTGAACAACTCACATAAGGGTGAACAAGGACCTCAGGAGCCTGCATAATAAAACCATTCCCATCAATGCCCGGTAGGGAGAGGGAGATGTGTTCCCTCATCTCCTCCACAAGATAGCTCCCACAACACAGCAAAGCCATCAGTGCCAGGACAAAGCACATAGATAGTATTTGTATTAGCATGTTCCCGAGTTCCTTCATTCTCCCCACAAGATAGTTCCCGCAGCACAACAAAGCCATCAGTGCCAGGGCAAAGCACACAGCCATTATTTGCGTTACCATGTTCCCAAACTCAGCAAGGTAGAGATAAGCAAGCAGCCAACAAGCTCCGTGACCTGCACAGGAGCTTGCCACTTAATAACTAGCTATGGCACGTTTAATGCAAAACTGCCGTTGTCTTGCCCCACGTTGGGCGCCAAAAAGGACTGTAGTGGGTTGACCCTGGCTGGATGCCAGGTGCCCACCAAAGCCGCTCTATCACTCCCCCTTCTCAGCTGGACAGGGGGGAGAAAATATAACAAAAGGCTCGTGGGTCAAGATAAGGACAGTTTAATAAAGTGAAAGCAAAGGTCGCGCGCAAAAGCAAAGAAAAACAAATCATATTATTCTCTACTTCCCATCAGCAGGCGATGTCTAGCCACTTCCTGGGAAGCAGGGCTTCAGTATGCGTAGTGGTTGCTCCGGAAGACAAAAATGCCCCCCTTCCGTCTCCCTTTACTTAGCTTTTATATCTGAGCTGACGTCATATGGTATGGAATATCTGTTTGGTTAGTTTAGGTCAGCTGTCCTGGTTATGTCCCCTCCCGAGATCTTGCCCTGCCCCAGCCTGCCATTGAGGGGGGGGGCAAAAATGTTGGGGAGACAGCCTTGATGCTGTGCCAGCACTGCTCAGCAGTAGCCAAAACACTGGTGTGTTATCAACACCTTTCTAGCTACTGATGCAGAGCACAGCGCTATGAGGGCTGCTATGGGGAGAATTAATTCCATCTCAGCCAGACCCAATACAATAGTCCACTGAATTTGCTTGTGGTGATTATTGTGATTAAGATAGGGAATGTATCTTGTGTACCCCCAGCCTACTTGCTGTTGGGGCAGTCTGAGGAGCAGAAAAGGCTGTGTAAGCACTGCTCAGCAATAACTAAAACATCCCGGTATTATCAACACTGTTTCCAGCACAAATCCAAAACATACCACTATACTAACTACTATGAAGAAAATGAACTCTATCCCAGAAAACCAGTACAAACATAAACTGGATTTGTAGTTCCCTCTGCTTGCAAACCAACCAGCAATTTATTTTGAGTTGTAGGCAAATACAAATAAATGGTTCCATGAAATGGGTAATAAATGTGTACATGAATGAAAATCTAAGTAAATAAAAATGTGGAAGTGTTAGTTAATCAAATGGGGGTTTTTTTTCTGAAACATGGATGTATAACTGTCCTGGGTTCAGCTGGGATAGAGTTCATTTTTACAGGAACCTGGGAGGTGGGGGGGCATAGCCGGGGCAGCTGACCTGAACTAGCCAAGGAGCTATTCCATACCATGTGACATCATGCTCAGTATATAAATGGGGAGCGGGCCGGGGGGAGCCCTCTCGACTTTCGGTGGGGGAAGTGGCGGAGCGTCGGGTTCCGGGTGGTGAGCAGTTGCACTGTGCATCACTCCTTTTGTATATTCTTTCATTAGTACCGTTGTTGTTGTTGTAACCTTTTTTTGTGTTGTCCCAGTAAACTGCCCTTATCTCAACCCTCGAGGTTCCAGTTTTTTTTCTTTTCTCTCCTCCATCTCCTCCCTATCCCACCAGAGGGGGGCGGGAGGAGTGAGCGAGCGGCTGCGTGGTCCTTTGTTACTGGCTGGGCTGAAACCACGACAGTCCTTTTTGGCGCCCAACGTGGGGCACGAAGGGTTGAGATAACGACAGATCTGGCCAGAGCGTGTTGAAACAAATTTGTCATACGCATTTCTTATATTAGATAAATAGATGTTAGTCACAATGTTGATTCATTTGTTTACATGGTGGCGTTTTGTAAGTTCTTATGTGCTCTATGTATTGCCTGTAGTTACGTTTCTCACCTCTGGGAGAGTGATTGGGATTATCGTTTTGCTGTACTGGGCAATGTCGACTTGTGAAATGATTACATCACTGGTCATGAGGTTAAGCTGGTATCTGTATGAGGTAGTGATATCATTTCCATACTTCGGGCACCTTCTATCGGATTTTATTGGTAATTACACTCACTCCATGGGGAAGTTAGGGGGGGATACTTCCCCCTGTCTGTTCGCCTCCCTTCTCTCCTTCCGACTAATTACAACAGCTTTTGAGAATTTTGAATATCCTTGGGATGCGCAAGCTAGTGTGCTGTTAGTGCTATGCCTCCTGAATGTTTCAGGTCTTGTTTAGGGCTACAAAAAGGCTCTTTAAGAGTACCACCCAGAGATCTGCCCCAAAGCTGGATATTCATGGGTGGCACGGCATGTGGGAGGATTTGGGCAGGTATCTAGAGAACTTCTCACCTCCAGTGGCTTGGAAGTTCACTCCCGAACAACTACAGAACCCTCATGAAGTGGTAGAATATTTGAAAGAAAAATGCTGTGGCTATTCCAAAGACATACAACTCGCTGCACTGTGCTGGGCCCTGGCCAGTATCTACCAAACACTGCTTGATATTAGGCAGCACCCTCAGGGGGAAAAGGGGGAAAAGATGGAAAACAGGGCAACAGGCACCGTGGCTACCCCAACCCCGACAACAGGCAGTGTGGCTACCCCAACCCCGGTGACAGATGCTGCAGCTAAACCAGAGAACCAACCTGTGCCAGTATCAGTCGCCCCTGTACAGAAAAAGAAACACACAAAGAAATCAGTTCGCTTAGTGAGAGATGAAGATGAACCAGGGTCATTGCAAGAACAGGAGGAAGAGGCAGAACCTGAAATAATCACCCGATCTCTATCCCTGAGTGAGTTGCGTGACATGCGAAAAGATTTTAGCCGCCACCCAGGTGAGCACATTGTTACCTGGCTGCTCCGATGCTGGGATAATGGGGCTAGTAGTGTGGAATTAGAGGGTAAGGAAGCCAAGCAGTTGGGATCTCTGTCTAGGGAAGGGGGCATTGTGATGGGTTAACCCTGGCTGGATGCCAGGTGCCCACCAGAGCTGTTCTATCACTCCCCCTCCTTCTCAGCTGGAGAGGGGAGAGGAAATATAACAAAGAGCTTGTGGGTGGAGATAAGGACAGGAGAGATCACTCACCAATTACCATCACGGGCAAAACAGACTCAGCTTGGGGAAAATTAACTCAATTTATTACAAATCAACCAGAGTAGGGTAATGAGAAATAAAACCAAATCTCAGAACACCTTCCCTCCACCCCTCCCTTCTTCTCAGGCACAACTTCACTCCCGGATTCTCTACCAACCCCCCAGCGGCACAGGGGAACGGGGAATGGGGTTTACAGTCAGTTCATCACACATTATTTTCTGCCGCTTCATCCTCCTCAGGGGGAGGACTCATCACACTCTTCCCCTGCTCTAGCGTGGGGTCCCACCCATGGGAGACAGTCCTCCATGAACTTCTCCAACGTGGGTCCTTTCCATGGGCTGCAGTTCTTTACGAACTGCTCCAGCATGGGTCCTTTCCACGGCGTGCAGTCCTTCAGGAGCACACTGCTCCAGCACAGATCCCCCACGGGGTCACAAGTCCTGCCAGAAAACCTGCTCCGTGGGCTCCTCTCTCCACAGATCCGCAGGTCCTGCCAGGAGCCTGCTCCAGCGCGGGGTTCCCATGGGGTCACAGCCTCCTTCGGGAACCCACCTGCTCCGGTGTGGGGTCCTCCACGGGCTGCAGGTGGATATCTGCTCCACCGTGGACCTCCATGGGCTGCAGGGGGACAACCTGCCTCACCATGGTCTTCCCCACGGGCTGCAGGGGAATCTCTGCTCTGGCGCCTGGAGCATCTCCTCCCCCTCCTTCTTCACTGACCTTGGTGTCTGCAGGGTTGTTTCTCTTACATGTTCTCACTCCTCTCTCCGGCTGCCGAATACCATCTGTCCCAACTTTTTTCCTTCTTAAAAATGTTATCACAGAGGCGTTACCACTATCGCTGATTGGCTCAGCCTTGGCCGGCGGCGGGTCCGTCTTAGAGCCGGCTGGTATGCGCTCTCTCGAACACAGGGGAAGCTTCCAGCAGCTTCTTACAGAAGCCACCCCTGTAACCCTCCCCGCTACCAAAACTTTGCCACACAAAGCCAATACAGGCATCGACAAGGCGATTGGGAGAAAAATACAAGTCCTCAACCTCTGGAGGTGACTTCTGTTAGGTGTAAAGGAAAGATACCCCTTCAAGGATGAAGTTACATGTCACCAAGGCAAGTGGACCACCATGGAGAGAGGTATCCAGTACCTGAGGGAATTAGCCGCGCTGGAGGTGATTTATAATGATCCAGAAAAAGCGCAGTCACCCACAGATCCAGATGAAGTCCAATGCACACAACCGATGTGGCGGAAGTTTCTACGAAGTGCACCACCAACCTATGCCAACTCATTGGCAGTAATGTCCTGGAAAGAAGGCTATGGACAAACGGTGGATGAATTGGCTGTCCAACTCCGGCAATATGAAGGAAGTCTCTCTTCCTCCCTACGGGCCTGTGTCTCGGCTGTAGAGGAATTTTCCCGAGAGTTCCAGCAATTCAAAGTGGATATGTCCTCCTCCCCACCTGTACAGGCCCGCATCGCAGCTATTGGGAGTAAGCATTCCTCTGCCCGAGAGAGGAGAGAGAAAGTACACTCGCTGGGCTAACCTGTGGTTTTACCTGTGTGACCATGGAGAGGACATGAGGAAGTGGGATGGAAAACCTACCTCAGTCCTGGATGCACGGGTACGGGAGTTGCGAGAAAAAGCAACCAGAAAAGAGGATTCTTCTTGGAAAGCTGCTGCTCCAGTTTCCCGTGAGCAGTCCCCCAGACACAGTAGATGGGATGATCCCATTTCTGATCCTCTTGAAGGGACTTCTGATTCACGTGTGCGAAAAGTGAGTAACGGATATTCTAACCAGGATTAGAGGGGCCCTGCCTCCAGCCAGGTGGAGGAGAGGGACAACCGAGTCTACTGGACAGTGTGGATTCGATGGCCTGGCACGTCCGACCCACAGGAATATAAGGCTCTAGTAGACACTGGTGCACAATGCACCCTAATGCCATCAAGTTATAAAGGGGCAGAACCCATCTGTATCTCTGGTGTGACAGGGGGATCCCAAGAGCTAACCGTATTGGAAGCTGAAATGAGTCTAACTGGGAATGAGTGGCATAAACACCCCATTGTGACTGCCCCAGAGGCCCCGTGCATCCTTGGTATAGATTATCTCAGGAGGGGGTATTCCAAGGACCCAAAAGGGTACCGTTGGGCCTTTGGTATAGCTGCATTGGAGACGGAGGAGATGATTGAACAGCTGTCTACCCTGCCTGGTCTCTCTCAAGACCCTTCGGTTGTGGGGTTGCTGAAGGTTGAAGAACAACAGGTGCCAATTGCTACCACGACGGTGCACCGGCGGCAATATCGCACCAACCGAGACTCCCTGATCCCCATCCATAAGCTGATTTGCCAATTGGAGAGCCAAGGAGTGATCAGCAAGACTCACTCACCCTTTAATAGTCCCATATGGCATGTGTGGAAATCTAATGGGGAATGGAGACTAACAGTAGATTATCGAGGGCTGAATGAAGTCATGCCACCGCTGAGCGCTGCTGTGCCAGATATGTTAGAGCTTCAATACGAACTGGAATCAAAGGCAGCTAAGTGGTATGCCACAACTGACATTGCTAATGCATTTTTCTCCACTCCTTTGGCAGCGGAGTGCAGGCCACAGTTTGCTTTCACTTGGAGGGGCGTCCAGTACACCTGGAATCAACTGTCCCGGGGTGGAAACGCAGCCCCACTATTTGCCATGGACTGATCCAGGCTGCACTGGAAAAAGGTAAAGCTCCAGAACACCTGCAATACATTGATGACATCATCGTATGGGGCAACACGGCAGAAGAAGTTTTTGAGAAAGGGAAGAAAATAATCCAAATCCTTTTGAAGGCTGGTTTTGCCATAAAAGAAAGTAAGGTCAAGGGACCTGCACAGGAGATCCAGTTCTTAGGAGTAAAATGGCAAGACGGGCGTCGTCAGATCCCTATGGATGTGATCAACAAAATAGCAGCTATGTCCCCACCGACTAATAAAAAGGAAACATAGGCTTTCTTAGGTGTTTTGGGCTTTTGGAGAATGCACATTCCAAATTACAGTCAAATTGTAAGTCCTCTCTACCAAGTTACCCGGAAGAAGAACGATTTTAAATGGGGGCCTGAGCAACGACAAGCCTTTGAACAAATTAAGCGGGAGATTGTTCATGCAGTAGCTCTTGGGCCAGTCCGGGCAGGACAAGATGTTAAAAACGTGCTCTATAGTGCAGCTGCGGAGAATGGCCCTACCTGGAGCCTCTGGCAGAAAGCACCTGGGGAGACCTGAGGCTGACCCCTGGGGTTTTGGTGTCGGGGATACAGAGGATCCGAGGCCCACTATACTCCAACTGAAAAAGAGATATTGGCAGCATATGAAGGAGTTCGAGCTGCCTCAGAAGTGGTTGGTACTGAAACACAGCTCCTCTTGACGTGCGGAAACAGACTCTACAATCAGTGAGATTGTAAAGTAGGTATGTTTATTCAGCGTTGGGCAGCACGGGGGGTAGTCCCACCAAAGTCGTGCGCACCTGACACGGCAACTTACTTCAAATTTAAACAGTCAAGTGTTACATATACATAAGATTTCCCAATACGCCTATACATATGCATGACCTATCCCCGCTTCATATTAAAATTAGTTCCAAAAAGTCATTTCCCTAAGTCCCTCCTAACCGAGTCTGCACAATGCCTCCTTGTGGTGGTCTTAAAGATGAAGGCTGTATGTCTTCCTCACGATGAACTCTTTACCTCTTGCTCCTGCGCAGGCTCAGTCGCCCTTTGGCTTCTGTTCAAATCGCATGGCCAATCTTGGCTGGTTCTTGGGGTCGACTCCTGCTTCTCATCAGGAACTATCCCTTGCTTCAGTTGGTTACAACAACATATACATTAATCATTGTCCCTCATCCCTTTGAACTATGTCTATTGCCATTAAAACTCTCTCACAAGTTAGATAATCATTAAACAGCTCCTACCCAAATCCATTCTTTACCATAATCATTAAAACCTTACCTATATCTAAAATAAGTAACCATGCTGATATATTTCTCCTAAAATTTCTAGCCCCACCATCTCAGTCCCCCCTTTTTCTGAAAATTTAGTAAATTCTTTTATTATTATGTTAATACATGGTTTTTCTGTCTAACATCCTATCAAAATATTTGTTAGATTCTAGTTCACGCCTCAACTGATTCTTCTTCCATTCACTGTATGAGTCTCCCGTGCTTTTGAAGCACCATAGGCTACACGGCACCATTATGCAAAGGACCATTGACAAGATAATAATTACTATTATGGTGACAAACAGCTGTTTTAACCATGTCAGATTTGGTAACCAGGAGGTCAGTTTATCCCATACTTCAGTAAATCCCCATGATGTATCATCCATGGTAACAAGGTGTAATTTCTTGGAGACTTTCCAAATCTTTCCGATACCTGTTTTTACTTGTCACCTCTCGTCTATATAAGTACAACAACTTTGATTTATAAGCACACATACCCCTCCCGCCTTGGTAGTTAACATATCTAATGCAAGGCGTTTTTGTATCGTCATCTTTGCCAAGGAATCAATTTCGGCTTGTAACTTCCCTAGAGCATCACCAGTGGTGTTGGCTAAAGTCTAAACCATTGCTGATATGGAGTATGAAGTTACCAATCTATACCCAGATAGCGGCTAATTTGTTGCACTATTTTGAAACAAAATGTGGTCCTCTGTCGGAGGATATGGTTGCTGGAACCCCAAAACGTGGTATTATCTCTTGTACCAATATTTTGATTACCTCCCGACCCTTAGCCGTTCTCGTTGGGAATGCTTCTGGCCAACCTGAAAAGGTATCTGTTAATACCAATAAATATCGATACCCCCCTTTTCTTGGAAGTTCTGTAAAATCAATTTGCCATTGTTGTCCAGGCCCATTGCCTTTTCCAATCTGGCCCATTTCCGGCTTGGGGGTATTCTTAGGATTAGTCTGGAGGCAAAGATCACACTGTTGTGTCACCTGTCTCACCGTGGTATACAAATTTCTAGCTACGATTTCTTTTACTAAATGATTATACAGAGCCTCTGTTCCCCAATGTCTTTTGCTATGCTCCTCCCGTATCAAATGCCATAATAAACAAGAGGGAATAATTAGTTTTCCCTGTGGGGTATGAGCCCACCCCTCTTCATTATATGACCCTTCTAAATCTGTAATAAGCTTTTGATCTTCCTTGGTATATTCTGGCTTACCTTTCAGGGAGAGTTGTCTATCAGGAATTAAAGCCCCTTCTATTTTTACCTTTGTTTTGGCCACTTGTTTTGCCTCTCTGTCCGCCAGTTCATTCCCTTTCTCCAAATCTGAGCTCACTTTCTGGTGTGCCTTAATATGCATAATTGCTACTTTCTTAGGGAGCTGGACAGCCTCCAGTAGCTTTAAAATCTCTTCTGCATGTTTGATGTTTTTCCCTTGGGAATTCAATAGTCCTCTCTCCTTCCAGATGGCTCCATGTGCGTGTACAACTCCAAAGGCATATTTTGAGTCTGTATAAATGTTCACAACTTTGCCCTGGGCCAATTCCAGGGCGCGGGTTAGAGCAATTATTTCTGCCTTCTGTGCGGAGGTGTTCATAGGCAAAGCCCCTGATTCTATTACCTCTTGGCTGGTGGTGATGGTATATCTCGCACGTCGATTACCATTTAGGACGTAACTGCTTCCATCTGTGAACCAAGTTTCCCCGTTTTCCATGGGGTTGTCTTTCAGGTCTGGGTGACTGGCATACGTTGCTTCGATGGTTTCCAAGCAGTCATGATGTACCGGTTCTCCTGTGTTTCCGCTGAGAAAAGAAGCTGGGTTGACAATGTTAGTGACTACAATCTCCACATCATCCTGCTCTACCAATGTAGATTGATATCTCAGGAATCTTTGCGGAGAGAGCCAATGTCTACCTTTTGCTTCCAGTACTGCTGATACTGTATGAGACACCAAAACAGTCATTTTCTGGCCCAGAGTAAACTTTTGGGCTTCCTGTATGTTCAGTATCACAGCTGCAACTGCCCGCAGGCATCCAGGCCAACCTTTTGCACTTGTGTCTAACTGCTTAGAGAGGTAGGCAACTGCCCGTCGATATGGACCCAGGTTTTGTGCTAATATTCCCAGGGCAATGCCCTGCTTCTCGTGGGAGTAAAGAAGTAACGGCTTACTTATATCTGGGAGTCCCTAAGGCCGGGGCCAACATCAAAGGATTTTTCAGTAGCTCAAAGGCTCATTCAGTCTCCTTGTTCTATTCAAGGTGTTTCTGCTCAGTGGCTGTCAGCGCATACAGTGGTTTAACAAGCAATCCATAATTATAGATCCACGATCGGCACCACCCCGTCATTCCCAGAAAAGTCCGTAACTCTTTTACTGTCTGAGGTCTCTGGGTTTGGCATATTGCCTCCTTACGGGCCTGTCCCAAAGTTCTTTGTCCCGCACTAATTTCATAGCCCAAATAATTCACTTTACGTTGCATTACTTGTGCCTTTTTCTTGGATACCCGGTACCCCTGGAGTCCCAGAAAGTTCAACAGACTCACCGTCCTTTTCATACAGTCTTTTTCTGTCTTGGTGGTGAGCAGGATATCATCCACATACTGCAACAATTTTCCTTCCTCAAATGGGGTTTCCCAGGATTCCAAGTCCTTAGCAAGCTGATTGCCGAAAATGGTAGGACTATTCTTAAATCCTTGTGGCAACACCATCCAAGTGAGCTGGGTCTTTCGACCACTCTTGGGGTTTTCCCATTCAAATGTAAACAACTTTTGACTGGTTTCGTGGAGAGGGAGGCAAAAGAAATCATCCTTCAAATCTAAAACAGTAAACCAAGTTAACTCAGGTGTTAATATGGTTAGCAGGGTATATGGGTTTGCCACTACCGGGTAAAGGTCTTCAGCTGTCCTATTTACCGCCCGTAAGTCTTGGACCACCCTATATGACCCATTGGGCTTCTGAACAGGTAATATAGGGGTATTGAATTCAGACTCACACTCTTTTAGTAGTCCCAGCTGCAAAAATTTTTCTATCACCGGCCGAATTCCTTCGCTGTCTTCCTTCTTTAGGGGATATTGTTTAATTCTTACTGGCTTTCAGCCTTCCTTGATCCTAACTTCAACAGGTGGAGCACTTTTCGCTCTTCCAGGTATATCGGTAGCCCATACCCCTGGGGTACACTTGGTTCCAGATGTCCTCGTTAATGCTTCCTTCTAGGGGTAGACTGGTTAAAGCTAAGCCCAATACTTGGATATACTGCTGATCTTTCACCTCCAGAGTAATTTCTCCCTTTTTGAATACAATTTTTGTTCCCAATTGTTCCAACAAGTCTCTTCCCAAAAGTGCCTTTGGGGAATTAGGCATATGTAAAAATTTGTGAATGCCCCACTGTTTTCTTAATTTATATTCTAAAGGTTTACAAAAATACGCCTTTTCACTTTGGCCAGTTGCTCCCTTCTCCATAACATAATCATCTCCCAGGGGCATCAAGGCTTGGTTTAAAACTATGTTACTCCGTATCTACTAAAAATTCTACTTCTTGTTGTGTTTTCCCTAGCTTAACTATAACCAGTGGATCCGCTAGGGTAGATTCCCCAGGTTCCCGTCAATCTCCCTTCACATGGGCTACCGTTCTTCCTGTTTGAGCCCTCTGATTTTCTTTCTTATTCTTTGGGCATTCCTTTTTCCAATGACCGAATTTCTTACACAAAGCACATTGATCCTTGCCCAGTCGGGGTATATCTCGTGTAGGCCCTCTTCCTCTTTCTTCCTGGATAACAGCCATTAATTTCCTTTGCCCCTGCCTATAACCTTCTTCTCTGTTGCTAAATACTCTCCATGCCTCATCTAACAATATTTCCACATTCCGGCCCTCAGTGGGGCATAGCTTCAGAAGTTTACGCCTGATATCTCCTGTTGATTGCCCTAAAAACAGGGAAACTAATTGTTGTATTCCTACCTCTGACCCAGGGTCCAGCGGTGTGCTACGGCGCATTACATCCCTCAGTCGATCCAGGAATTCAGATGGAGACTCGGAAGGACTCTGTTTGACTGCATATAAAGCTGACCAATTTATAGTTTTGGGGATTGCCCTCTCCATTCCTTTTGTAATCCAATCCTGATACCCCTGCAATCTTTCCATATGTGCAGATCTATTAACGTCCCACTTTGGGTCTTGGAGAGGGAAATATTCCTTAATGTCCCCTCCTGTAATCTTATAATGATCTTCAGCTAGGTTCCCTGCTGTTTTTAAAATCAGCTGTTTCTCTGTCTCAGTCATGTATTCCAATAATAGCTGTATATCCTTCCAATCAGGGTTATGCTGTTTTACAATAAATTGGAAATGCTTAGTTACACTTACCGGATCACTCCTATAATCTTTTGCAACCTTTTTCCATTCCCCTAGGTCAGCAGTAGAAAAGGGTACTTTGATTAACATCGTCCCACCATCTGGCCCCACCGCCTCTCGGAGAGGTGCTTGTAAAGCTGTTGAGGTAGTTTTCTTCCTAGTACGGGAAGATACAGGGCTGTCCGGGGGGGTTGGAGTTCTATCCGAGTGTGCATCCTGTTCCTGTGGTCGAGGGGGAAGCTTAAACAAATCAATTAGATCTTGTTCTGGTGCCTGATGGATTTTATTGGTCTTTGTACATCTTTGTCCAATACTATATGCTGAACAACACCGCCTCAGTTTACCTCTAAACTCCTTGTTGTTCTCTCGCTCAAGTGCAAGCACCATGGGGTCCTGTGGGGGTACCATTCCACAGTCCCTTTGCCACTCCGGATGGTTTCGGAGGGTGAAAAACATGTCTGCATACGAAACCTCATCCCATTTTCCTTCTCTCCTTAAAAACAGCATTAGTTGTAAATAGAATATTATAATCTATTGACCCATTAAGTGACCACTTAGCATCACCTTCTAACTTATACAATGGCCACCATTGATTGCAATATTTAATAAGGTTCTTTTTATTTTCCGTACCTCCGGTCCCAACAATATCTTTCCAGTGGGCAATTACACAACCCATAGGACTTCCTCAATATTCCCCCTTGAGTGTTTCCCATTTTATAACTTCTCCTTTTAATAAGCTTCCATGCAAATCGTTTCTTACACCTCTTTATAGTCTTCTCCCAGTTTTCCTCCCACACATCCCGAATTTCCGGGATTAAATTTTCCTTTCCACACACCAATTTCACTATTTCGGCTACCTTTCCAACCACAAACTGCCGCACTTTCTCTAGGGAAAGCGATGCATCCCCAGGGACTTGCCCTGGGGAGAAAACGGACTAACACAGATACTGTGGATCAAACGGTTTCTCCGTTTATTAACTGTGCAACACTCGGTTATATATGTTTCTAATATCTACTCACACATAAGCCATTTGTTGATTGGTTAACATGTGCCGTTCACGTGCTTAAACAATAGTCTAATTGGATAAAGTCTTCTGTTCACACGAAGTTTCCTCCACCTGCATGCTGTCTTGCACCCTGTCTTCGGTCACGTTGCCCTCCTGTTATCAGTCACATACGTCCGACCTTGTTCTACTTTTTGTGCTTACTTCAGCAAACTTATAACAAAGAACAGTAGTGTCTTGTGCTAGCAAACAGAGAATAACAGTTGTGCCTTACGCAGTTTCCCTCGTTCTCCCACAAGTTCTCCCACAACAAACAATCTCAGCTGTATACGTAGCCCGTCCCCTCTTATCCCAGGGAGTCCAAACCCGACACTCAGGGCATTCAATATCCCCTCCACAATCTATTTGCAACCTCTGTTTACACCACACACATTCCAGGACATATGAGGGCATACACTCATTTCCTGGATGTAAAAGACACCATTCAAATACCCACATTTATGCGATGCACCATACAGGGACTTTCTTACACCAACACCACAAAATGATTAAGATAATCAAACTCAAACTTACAATTACAACGCTAACATATAAATTCAAGTTCCAAATCATCAGGGAGTCACACTTCGTTCATCTCCAGCCGTACCCCTTGTGGAGTTACGAAACTGCGGATCAGAACTCTACACACGCTCCGCAGCTGAGCTGCGTCTCTTTTACTCAAACATTCAATTCACAATTTTAGACATTTACACATTAACAAACATATATACACATATAAATCTCAACATCACACAAAATCTTTAACATTAAATTTCCAAACATTCACATCATACAATCATCGCTCCAGTTGACAACCTTTCAGCAGCTGTAAAAATGTACCAAGCGCAATTGCGAGGGGGTCCACTTACTCTTCTCCTGCCTCTTATATACCAGTCATCGTCAGGTCCGTCCTGGCTCCCGGTACCGGGATGCAGCAGTCACCCCGGATTTGCTCGATCTACCCCCAAGATCGCTGGCGGCCACTCTATCGGTCAGCAAATCCCCCTTGTTACCATACAGGGTACCCTCCTCCCATACGGGGACTACGCTGCATGCCAGACGTCTCTGCGCGATTTACCAGCTGCCCCGGCCTGTACTTTCACAGGCTCCCTTTGTGAAACATACCGTTTGGTCCGCAGCTTCAGGAGGTGGTTGTCTGCTCCCGCGGTTAGCGGCTGGCAGCGGAGGCTCCTTCGAGGAAAGTGCTCGGGGCTCGCCTAGGGGCGTCCGCTCCGCAGTCGGTCCCGCAGCCGAGCAGAGAGTCTCCTGGCTGGCTCGCCAAAACTGACGTGCGGAAACAGACTCTACAATCAGTGAGATTGTAAAGTAGGTATGTTTATTCAGCGCTGGGCAGCACGGGGGGTAGTCCCACCAAAGTCGTGCACACCTGACACAGCAACTTACTTCAAATTTAAACAGTCAAATATTACATATACATAAGATTTTCTAATGCGCCTATACATATGCATGATCTATCCCCGCTTCATATTAAAATTAGTTCCAAAAAGTCACAAGGCTGGTCTTGGCTGGTTTTTGGGGTCGACTGCTGCTTCTTATCAGGGACTATCTCCTGCCCCAGCCAGCCTCAACAATGCAAATGTTAAGCATCACTTCTCATCCTCTTGGGCCAACAATGCAAACGTTAAGCATCACTTCTCATCCTCTTGGGCCATGTCTACCTCTATTGAAATTTCTTTAACTTCATTATAAGCTAGATAATTATTAAACAGTTCTTATCTACGTCCATATATCTACTATATCTGCTAAGGTTCCTTTGGCTCCCCATTTCAGATTAAACCATCTAATATTGGGTATCCAATTAACTGTATATGAAAACATCAGAACCTTTTTTACAGCTATGGGATAAAGCAAGTAAAAATGAATTTAATAGTACAGAGATAAACTTAAAAAAATGGTTTTAACAAAACAACATCCAGCAAATATTTGGTCAAGAACAAGTAATTTGATTCATAAAAACGTAGCCTGGTTACTAGAAATCCATTGCATCAAAGACAAGCCAAACTGATTACTCAAAGTGATTTTGTCCAAAAATGTACAGAACAGCAGAAAAAGTAAAGGAAGATGAAACAAATAATTAAATACTTCAGTACTAGGAAGCTGAGAAGAAGCAGTGCAAGGAAGAGGGAAAGGCAGTAGAGAACCAAAGAAGATGGAGGAAGTAGCTGTTGTAACTGAACACAGAAGAAAAATACAACCATCAGGATTCAGAGGGTTATGCCTGCATAAGTGCTAAAAACGATCAGTGACAGAAGTAAAGCTCCGAGAAGCAGTCACATGCAATTCTCTTCTCATTGCTATTTACTATAAAGTCTGCTCAATAACAACCAGGGCAAAGGGAGGACCGTCTCTGCTATTAAGCTCTAGATGATCATATCACCTATGAAACCACTAAAAGTCAATTGTTTATAATGTATTTGGTCTGGCTGGGATGGAGTTAACTTTCCTCATACCAGCCCATATTGTCCTTTGCATTTGCGCTTACATTGTTGAAATTAGCTGAGGCAAAGACAGTCTTTGATAAGAAGAGCTGGTCCCAAGGACCAGCCAATGAGGTAAAGACAGCTCCTGATAAGAAGCAGGAGCAGGCCCCAAGAGCCAGCTAAGACTGGTCTTGCGGCTTGGGTGAATACCAAGAAACCACTGAGCCTGCGCAAGAAAAGAGGTTACTAGCGGTGACGAAGAGGAGTCATCTATCTTCATCTCTGCGACCACCAGACAACCACCATAAAGAGGCACTGCGCAAGCGCAGTTGAGAGGAGACTATGGAAATGACCTCTCGGAGCTAATTTTAATATGAAGCAGGGATAGGTCATGCATATGTATAGGCGTGTTGTGAATATGTAACACTTGACTGTATAAACTTGAGACAAACTGCCGAGTCGGGCGCGCACGACTTTGGTGGGACTACCCCCCGTGCTGCCCAGCGCTGAATGAACTTACCTACTTTACAATCTCACTGATTGTGGAGTCTGTTTTCCGCACATCAGTTAAAACAGTGCTGATAACACAACAATGTTTTGGCTACTACTGAACAGTGCTTGCAGAGCATCAAGGCTTCCTCTCTCTCTCCACCCACCCCCCACTGAAAGCCAGTAGGCTGGGGGTGGGCAAGAGGTTGGGAGGGGACATAGCTAAGACAGTTGACCCAAACTGACAAAAGGCCTATTCCATACCATATGGTGTTGTGTTCAGCAATAAAAGCTAAGAGAAAGGAGGGGGGAGGGGGGCATTGGTGTTGATGGCATTTGTCTTTCCAAGCAACTGTTATGTGTACTGAGGCCATGCTTTCCAGGAAGTGGCTAAGCATCTACTTGCCGCTGGGAAGCAGTGAATGAAGTCCTTTTTGCTTTGCTTGCACGTGCAGTTTTTGCTTTCCCTATTAAACCGTCATTATCTCGATCCATGAGTATTCTTGCCTTCCTTCTATTTTTTCCCCATCCTTTGCAGGGAGTGGGGAGTGAGACGACAGCTGAGGTGGAGTTTGGCTTTTAGCTAACCCACCACAGTAACCCACTGTTGTGGTTTAACCCCAGCCAGCAATTAAGCACCACACAGCCGCTCACTAACTTCCTCCCCCACCCATTGGGATGGGGGAGAGAATTGGAAAAAAAAGTAAAACTCGTGGGTGGAGATAAGAACAGTTTAATAGAACAGAAAGGAAGAAATTAATAATGATAAAAATAACAATAATAAAATGACAATAATAATAATAAAAGGATTGGAATATACAAGTGATGCACAATGCAATTGCTCACCACCCACCGACCAACGCCCAGTTAGTCCCCGAGCGGGGATCCCCCCAGCCACACTCCCCCAAATTTATATACTAGACATGACATCACATGGTAAGGAATATTCCTTTGCCCACTTTAGGTCAGGTGCCCTGGCTGTGTCCCCTCCCAACTTCTTGTGCCCCTCCAGCTTTCTCGCTGGCTGGGCATGAGAAGCTGAAAAATCCTCGACTTAGTCTAAACACTACTTATCAACAACTGAAAACATCAGTGTTATCAACATTCTTCTCATACCTAACTCAAAAACATAGATAGCACTGCACCAACTACTAGGAAGACAATTAACTCTATCCCAGATGAAACCAGGACACTATACCATTTACATTATGCTCAGGTCCCATACTTTCCATTACTTCCTAGTCAATCATCATCACCTTTTCCGTCCTTTGAGATAGAGATATATATATGTATACACACACAGAGATATCATTCCCTTAGTTTATGGGCCACGTTTATAAAATGTTCGTTGCATTCATTTAGTCCATGACTTCGGGCTTCATCTGTCATACCAGTCTTTCTGGGCAGGAAGAATTGTGCAAAGTCCGCTCAGTCGGTAGAGCAGAATTGGGCTTCACTGAGGTGTGACGAGCAGGTGACATTGGACGCAGCAGGAGGATGGTGTGCACTGTTGGATTGTTGCATGCTGGAGTCAATTCTGGTTCCATCACTACTGCGCTTCGCTCAGTTTTATTACAGTTCATTCTTGCATGATCTAAGTGATTCTTACTATAATACTATGGATATAGCATATAACAATTATAGTAATGATAATATACAGTAGCAGGGTTATATAGCAACTAACATCATGCAATTCAATTCATTGGCTGTTCTCACCTAAAATCAAATCCCCTTGAGGCACACATCAGACTTGCCCATCCTTTCGCATCACCCACCAAGTGCACCCAGGTCCTTGATCAAAAGCAATCCCACGAATGGGTTTGCCTTTGCCTGAGGCGGGAGTAACCCAGACTGTCTTCCCTAACATATCTTCTGTGTGCACTACAGAGACTTTATCCCATTCTACAGAATGTAAAAGTTCTGAATGGGCAGGGCCACTCCGATTGGCAGATCCTCTGGTGTTGACTAACCAGGTGGCTTTTGCTAAATGTGTATCCCAGTGTTTGAAGGTTCCATGCCCCATTGCTCTTGATGTAGTCTTTAACAGTCCATTGTATCATTCAATTTTCCCAGAGGCTGGTGCATGATAGGGGATGTGATACATCCACTCAATGCCATGCTCTTTGGCCCAGGTGTCTATGAGGTTGTTTCGGAAATGAGTCCCGTTGTCTGACTCAGTTCATTCTGGGGTGCTGTGACACCACTAGACTTGCTTTTCAAGGCCCAGGATAGTGTTCTGGGCAGTGGCGTGGGACACAGGATATGTTTCCAGCCATCCAGTGGTTGCTTCCACCATTGTAAGCACATGGCACTTGCCTTGGCAGGTTTGTGGGAGTGTGATATAGTCAATCTGCCAGGCCTCCCCATATTTATATTTCAGCCATCACCTTCCATACCACAGGGGTTTTAGCCGCTTGGCTTGCTTAATTGCAGCACAGGTTTCACATTCATGGATAACCTGTGCGATAGTGTCCATGGCCAAGTCCACCCCTCGATCACAAGCCCATCAATATGTTGCATCTCTTCCCTGATGGCCTGAAGTATCATGGGCCCACCAAGCCATAAATAGCTCACCCTTATGTTGCCAGTCCATGTTCACCTGGGCCACTTCAATCTTGGCAGCCTGATCTACCTGCTGGTTGTTTTGATGTTCTTCAGTGGCCCAACTCTTGGGTACGTGAGCATCTATGTGACGTACTTTTACAACCAGATTCTCTAGCCGGGACGCAATATCTTGCCACAGCGTGGCAGCCCAAATGGGTTTACCTCTGCACTGCCAGTTGCTCTGCTTCCATTGATGTAACCACCCCCACAGGGCATTTGCCACTATCCCTGAGTCAGTATAGAGATAGAGCACTGGCCACTTCTCTCTTTCAGCAATGTCTAACGCTAGCTGGATGGCTTTCACCTCTGCAAACTGACTTGATTCACCTTCTCCTTCAGCAGTTTCTGCGATTTGTCCTATAGGACTCCATACAGCAGCCTTACACCTCCAATGCTTTCCCACGATGCGACAGGATCCCTCAGTGAACAGGGCATATTGCCTTTCATTTTCTGACAGTTTATTATACAGTGGGGCATATTCAGCATGTCTCACCTCGTCCTCTGGAGACATTCCAAATTCTTTGCCTTCTGGCCAGTCTCTGATCACTTCCAAAATTCCTGGGCGACTGGGGTTTCCTACGTGAGCCCGTTGTGTGATCGGTGCGACCCACTTACTCCATGTGGCATCAGTTGCATGATGTGTAGAGACCCTCCCTTTGAACATCCAGCCCAGCAGTGGCAGTCGAGGTGCTAAGAGGAGCTGTGTTTCAGTACCAACCACTTCTGAGGCAGCTCGAACTCCTTCATATGCTGCCAATATCTCTTTTTCAGTTGGAGTATAGAGAGCCTCGGATCCTCTGTATCCCCGACTCCAAAACCCCAGGGGTCGGCCTCGGGTCTCCTCCAGTGCTTTTCGACAGAGGCTCCAGGTAGGACCATTCTCCCTGGTGGCGGTATAGAGAACATTTTTAACATCTTGTCCTGCCCAGACCGGCCCAAGGGCTACTGCATGGATAATCTCCCGCTTAATTTGTTCAAAGGCTTGTTGTTGCTCAGGGCCCCATTTAAAATCATTCTTTTTCCGGGTAAATTGATAGAGAGGGCTTACAATCAGACTGTAATTTGGAATATGCATTCTCCAAAAACCCACAACACCTAAGAAGGCCTGTGTTTCCTTTTTATTAGTCGGTGGAGACATAACTGCTTCTTTGTTGATTACATCAATGGGAATCTGACGACGTCCATCTTGCCATTTTATTCCTAAAAATGGGATCTCCTGTGCAGGTCCGTTGACCTTACTTTCTTTCATGGCAAAACCGGCTTTCAGAAGGATTTGGATTATTTTCTTCCCCTTCTCAAAGACTTCTTCTGCTGTGTCACCCCATACGATGATGTCATCAATGTATTGCAGGTGTTCTGGAGCTTCACCTTTTTCCAGTGCAATCTGGATCAGTCCATGGGAAATGGTGGGGCTGTGTTTCCACCCTTGGGGCAATCGATTCGAAGTGTACTGGACGTTGCTCCAAGTGAAAGCAAACTGTGGCCTGCACTCTGCTGCCAGAGGTATTGAGAAAAATGCATTAGCAATGTCAGTTGTGGTATACCACTTGGCTGCCTTTGACTCTAGTTCGTATTGAAGTTCTAACATATCCTGAACGGCAGCACTCAGCGGCGGCGTGACTTCATTCAGGCCACAATAGTCAACTGTTAGTCTCCACTCCCCATTAGACATTCGCGCTGGCCATATGGGACTATTAAAGGGTGAGCGAGTTTTGCTGATCACTCCTTGGCTCTCCAGTTGACGAATCAACTTGTGGATGGGAATCAGAGAGTCTCGGTTGTTGCGATATTGCCGCTGGTGCACCGTTGTGGTAGCAATTGGCACTTGTTCTTCAATCCTCAGCATCCCCACAACCGAAGGGTCTTGAGAGAGACCAGGCAGGGTAGACAGCTGTTCAATTCCTTCCATCTCCAAGGCAGCTATACCAAAAGCCCATCAATAGCCCTTTGGGTCCTTAAAATACCCTCTCCTGAGATAGTCTATGCCAAGGATGCACGGGGCCTCTGGACGAGTCACAATGGGGTGTTTCTGCCATTCATTCCCAGTTAGGCTTACTTCAGCCTCCAATACAGTTAACTCTTGGGATCCCCCCGTCACACCAGAGATACAGATGGGTTCCGCCCCTTTATAACTTGATGGCATTAGAGTGCACTGTGCACTGGTGTCTACTAGAGCCTTGTACTCCTGTGGGTCTAACGTGCCAGGCCATCGAATCCACACAGTCCAGTAGACTCGGTTGTCCCTCTCCTCCACCTGGCTGGAGGCAGGCCCCCTCTAATCCTGGTCAGAGTATCCATTACACACTTCTCGTAAAATTGGCTCAGAAGTCCCTTCAAGAGGATCAGAAGTAAAATCAGCCCTTCTACTCTGTATGGGGAATTGCGCACTGGAAACTGGAGTGGCATTTTTCCTGGGAAAATCCCCTTTTGTGGTGGTTTTTCCTCGCAACTCACGTACCCCTGCATCTAGGACCGAGGTAGGTTTTCCATCCCATTTCCTCATGTCCTCTCCATGATCACATAGGTAAAAAGCACAGGGCACCTCGTGGTGTGTACCTTCTATATTCTCTCTCTTGGGCAGAGGAATGGTCACTTCTAATAGCTGAGACATTGGTCCATACAGGTGGGGAGTACGATATATCCTCTTTGAATTGCTGGACATCCTGGGACAGCTTCTCCACAGCCGAAATGCAGGCTTGTAGGGAGGAGGAGAGATTTTCTTCATATTGCTGGAGTTGGTGAGCCATTTCATCCACCGTCAGCGCCTCTTCATCTTTTCAGGTCATTATTGCCAGTGAGTTGGCATAGGACGATGGTGCGCTCCGTACAAAGTTCTGCCACATGGGTTGTGTGCATTGGACTTCGTCTGGATCTTTGGGTTATTGTGCGTTGTCCAGGTCATAATAAATCATCTCTAGCATGGCTAATTCCCTCAGGTACTGGATACCTCTCTCCATGGTGGTCCACTTGCTTGATTGACATACAACATCTTCCTTGAAGGGGTACCTTTCCTTCATACTTGACAGGAGTCACCTCCAGAGGCTGAGGGCTGGTGTCCCTTTTCCAATTGCCTTGTCAATGCCACCTTCCCTGGCAAGCGATCCCAGCTGCTTGGCTTCCCTACCTTCTAATTCCAGGCTACTGGCCCCATTGTCCCAGCATCGGAGCAGACAGGTGGTAAAATGCTTGTTGCAGGGACCCATCTGGAGATGTGAGCCGAGTAACAACCGGACACCGATACGGTTAAAGTTGTTCTCCCTTTATTGCCCAAATAGCGTGCTTATATACCTTGTCAAGCTAAACATCAGATGTCCACGCGCCAAAAGCTAAAATATAATTGGTTATACTAACTCTGTCCATGCGCATAAACATAGGACACTGTACACGCGCCTAAACATAGGACACAATTGGTTATACTAACTAAAACATGCGGAACTTGTCTCAGCCTAATTGGTTAAGATAAACTGCCGAATTGAGGTTCTTCGTGCCAAGTTCCCTTTATCGTGGAATGTGCACCTGTGTTCTTCTAATTGGCATCTTTCTTTTTTTGTCTTCTTGTTTATTCTGTTCAAGGCCTTCTAAAGGCGTCTGGAATACTTTTGCGACCGTTAGCTAAATATGTGTCCACAACAATTCCCCCTTTTTGTTTTTTCATCAATTGTTTCCATCAATAAGTTCTTAAACTTCGCTGATGCCAGTGGAACCCCCTATTAAACCTGTGAAAAAGGGATTGCTTGGTGCTGCTGTACGGAGGCACAAGCAATCTTGTCCGGTCACGTCAGCCAGGGTCATCCAGATGTTTTCTTTGGCTTGCGGCAGTATCCGTGACTACATCCAACCGAGGACTGTGAGGAAGATGGACCATCCATACATTCTTGTGCCGTCTTGCACCGCAAACTCAGCCCAGCAATCGGTAGGTGCCAGCTTTATGTGGGCGTCCCCACGTAGGCAATGATGGCCTTGCCATACACCAGCCCGATGCTCTTCGGAAAATCCCGGTATTTATACATCTGCAGAGGAACGGATTTCAGCACACGTGGCCAGCGGGTGCCAAAATCCGCCTCGGTTGCAACATGGGGAGCCTATGACACATGCGCTTGTTGGCCAGGCGCACTGCACGAGTCATAGCCATCCTGTCTATTGATTCATGGGCTTTGTGATGCGGTTGCAATGCACAAAGAATCTTGACCCTTCACGTTGATCAAGGTAACCTACAAGATCTATGAACACAATTAATTAAACACAGTAAAAGCAACATTATGCCTAATAAAATACACAAGAATAAAAGAAACCCTGATTTTTAACAAAGATACAAACCAACTCCTAAATCCCCATCCCACAGCTAAATGCTCTAAGCCAAAATGACAGCTTTCTTAATTGCGTTAAAGCTCTTGCAGCTCCTTCTTGCCTCTGCAGCTCTGTTATCTTGTTTATTAATTGCTCCACTGTCCAAGTTCCTCATGTCCATTGTTTTTCTGGTGGTTCAAAGTCCGTTCATACTGCAGCTGTCACGTACTCTGGCCCACTCATGCTAACTGCGGCCTACTTATGCTAACTCTAAATAATCAGGCTCAAAGAAATGTCCCCCATTTTCCATGAAATCTCCCACAATTCCCCCTTTTTGTTTTTGGACAAGCCAGGCCTGATTTACTATCTTTTCTAAACCCTTTTTTATGCACGACACACATATACATGCTGCTAAAACAAATATCAATCCATAAACAATCAAACGAACTCCTTCCTTAAATAAGTTTCCCAGCCATCCACCAAGGCCCAAGCTGGCTCGCCACTCGTCAAATGGAGATGTTGACACCGTAATATGAGACATGCGTTGCTTCATCAGTGACAGTGCCTTGTGAATGGATTCAGAATGATCAGTCAAGTTCATACAACACATTCCTTCAAAATCTTCACAGCCATGTCCTTGGGCTAATAACAAAAAATCAATGGCAGCTCTATTTTGTAAAACAGCATGGCGCAAGCTACTCTGATCAGCTAATAATTGCGTGATTACATCAGCAGTTGTGTTAAAGTGCTTTTGCGTCCAACAAGCAAGCTTATTTAAATTGTTCAAAGCGTTCCCTGCTGCACCACCCGGGAGGAGGAGAGACAATGCTACCCTTGCAGGTATTCCCAAAAGTTCCACATTATCATTGCACTCGGGAGTCAACTGCGTTATTACTCGCTTGCTCCGAGGATGGTTTCTTGTAAGGTTCCTCCAAGTCCTAATGGTAGGTGCAAATAAGGTGAGCTTACCTAAATAGCACGGTCCTCCTGTTACATTTTTTGGCAGGCCTTGCCAAGCTCGGTCGCCACAAATTAAAAACACTCCAGGGGGTAAGGCTTTAGCAGTATTGTTTACCCATATAGATTGCTTACTGCCTTTTGTTTCTGCTCCTAAGGCGCCAAGGCCTTGTTTTTGACTTTCGGTGCGGCTGGTACCACAAAAATCTCCTGCATATATAGCCATATATCGTAGAGCAGCTTGTTATATTGGTCCACTGAGACCAACTCTGAGGTTTATACATGTTTGTGCCAGCAAATAACGAACCGCCAAATACAAAACAAGTCTGTGTTACGTTTTTGGTAGAGTTGTCAATGGGCATTGAACCCAGCAGATCTAGCTCTTGCGGGTCCCAGGGCAACGAGACGTTTGCCATATTAATTAATTGCGCAGCACACCATGCTACTGACTTACTTTCGCTACAGTTTCCAGTGCTGTGACTCAAAATCCTCTGCATTAAATTGGGGTATTCCAATTAAACAAGTGCGAAATGGATCTGCAGCTGATGCCATTGCCAAACAAAAGGAGTGCTGTCCCGTCTCATTTGCCCATGTGACCCACATGTTTACTTGAGGGTTAATGCGATGTATGGCTATGACGCTCGTCACCCACTGTGGGAACAGACTTGTTATACACAAATGGTACCCTTTCGGGCTCAAACGATTGCCAATCTTTTGATTAGTGCTCATCTTAATATTACAAGGTATCTTTCTCTCAAACTTCACACACACTGTCTAAAAGGCCAGCAGGGCCGCAAATTTGCGGAGGCACAGATGTCTTCTTCGTTCTTGTCGGCTTCTCTTGGTTGTCGTGCAGCTCGGGTAAATCGCGCTGGTACCCGCAATGGTCCTTCAACTGTTGTATGATGTATGACCACAGGCAGCTCCTCCCTGCCTTCCGTTAAGCACAAATAATTCAAAGTAAAAGGAGCCTTGTGTAGTCGCTGTACAGGGTCTAATTCCTCTGTAGCCTTTTGCTTGGCAAGATAGTCCTTTAGTACTCTGTGTGTTCTTTCAATAATAGCTTGACCAGTTGGAGAATGCGGGAGTCCAGTGCTGTGCTTTACCCCCCAAGTAGCCAAAAATCGAGAAACGCTCTGACTTGTGTAAGCTGGGCCATTGTCTGTCTTAATATGTTCTGGGACCCCCATAACAGCAAAACAAGCTGTGAGATGCTTCTTTACATGAAGAGCTCGCTCTCCAGGTAAAGCAGTGGCCCAAATGAATTTTGAAAATGTATCAACTGTAACATGCACCTATTTCAGATGCCCAAATTCTGTTACATGGGTAACGTCCATCTGCCACAGTTCAAGGGCTCACAAGCCTTTTGGATTGACTCCCAAACCGAGGCCTGGGCCATGATGGCTGCACTGGGGGCATGCTCGAACAATTCCTTGGGCCTCCGCATGTGTAAGTCTAAATTGTTTTCGCAACGCACGGGCATTCTGATGAAAGTTTGCATGACCATTCTGTGCCTGTTCAAACTGATTCAAGGGAGGCACGTGTGTGATCCAACTGACTGCAGCATCTGCTCTGGCGTTTCCTTCCCCTAGGCCAACGTCCCACATATGACTTCTAATGTGGATGACACAATACTGATGTTGCCTTGTGTTAATGACGCGCAGCAATTCTTGAAACAAACTTCCTAGCCGAGGGTTGGCAGTACGCTTCAGTAGGGCGTCCTCTATGCGGCGCACTACTCCGACGACATACAGCGAATCAGACACCACATTCAAAGGTTCATCAATCCATTTTAAGACGGTCCGACAGACCACCTTGAGCTCTGAGGTCTGCAGGCTATCTTGCCCGTCTCCTTGCAGCACATGCGTCTGCCATTTCCCATCCTCCTGCCACACACAAGCTGCTTTCCGTGATTTTTTCCCTGCATTCAATATATCATTCATACAGTGATAGATCAGAAATTGAGCAAATCTTTCTCTGATTGGTTTCAAAGCCCAAGCAACAAAATGTTGACACATGGTAGGAGAGTTTTTCATTCCCTGTGGTAAAACTGCCCATTGATACCGCCGTGCAGGCTCTGCCTTATTTATTGATGGTACTGTAAAAGCAAACTTCTCTTGATCTTCAGGATGTAATGGTATAGTAAAAAAAAAAAAAAAAAACCACCAATCTTTCAGATCAATAATCAAAATGTTCCAATGTACTGGAATCATTACCGGGGAGGGCAATCCAGGTTGTAAGGCTCCCATATCATGCACTACTGCATTGATCGCATGCAGATTGTGCAACAAACGCCATTTCCCATTTTTCTTTGGGATGGTAAAAATTGGGCTATTCCATGGGCTAGTAGAGGGAACTATATGTCCTGCCTCTAGCTGCTCTTGTACTAACTCTTGAATCTTGGACAGCTTTTCTGCATTGAGCGGCCATTGATCAACCCATACTGGTGTTTCAGTTTTCCATCTCAGTTTTAGGATTGGCAGTCCTTCAATGGCCGTGATTAAAAACCCTGAGTTGTCAGCCTCGCACCCAGTTGACTCAAGATGTCTCGCCCAATCAATGCGATGGGAACGTTCAAAACATATGGTCGTGTCTTCACCTCAGAGCCGTCAGAAAAAACAGAAATTTAAATGCTCTTTGCTCACACTAGTGGATTGCATCCCACCAATTCCATAAATCTCTTCAGTGGTGTGTATTAGCTGCCATTCATTAGGCCATTTACTTCTGGGAATTACGGTAACATCTGCTCGCGTATCAATGATCATTTTTAAAACAATGGTTTCGTTTTTTGGTCCCATAATTCTCACTGTCTCCTCTGGTTTAGACTTTTGAATATTTAAGGCCAATAGCACTGCAGGTGAACCAGAGGATCCAAATCCTGCATCTCCTCGCAAAAGTTTGCCAGATTTTGGTACTCGGGATTCAAACGGAACTAACTGCGCTATGCGTGCACCTTTCGCAACATTCACGGGTGGCGTTATTGTTTGGACCATGATCATGATCACACCAGTGTAATCAGCATCAATTACTCCTGGTAAGACAAAAATCCCCTGTTGAGATGTTGACGATCGCCCCAACAATATCGCACATAATCCATGACCAAGAGGTCCTTTCGTGGTTGATGGAATGCAATGCACCTTTGTGTCCAACAAAGTTACTTCTACTGCTGTTGCCACGTCCACTCCGGCACTTCCTGCTGTGGCGGAGGGGACGCTGTCCAGACACCCTGTATTTGTGTCGTAGCGCACGGGGATCTCGCGCTCAGTTGGGAGTTTCCCAAAACCCTGCCGCTGACATGGTACTTTGATTTACATTCTTTAGTCATGTGGCCTCTTTTCCCACATCGATCGCATTGTGTTTCACCAGAGACCTTACCATAAACTTTACATTGCGCCTCCTGACCTTTCCCCGCATTTTGTTTGTAGCAGAGGTCGCACTGCTGCGGCAAATGCAGAAGCAAAAAGAGCAGCTTTCCCTTGTTCACCCAAACGGTCGCAAGCTTCTAACATCTCACTAACAGTAACACCTCGAGGTAACGTGCACAATACTTGCTCTGTTTTCGCATTTGCATTTTCAAACGCCAACTGATCAAGCAACTTAACCTTCATGTTACTATCAAGATCTGCGTGAGATTCCAATGCGGTATGCAGTCTGTCTATAAACTGAGCAAATGGTTCAGATTCTCCCTGCCGAATATTAACATAGGAAGGAGAAACCTTTCCTTGCTCAGGTATGCTTTGGAGAGCTTTAAATGCCAATTCCTGTGATTGCATTAAAACTTGAGTATCAAATTGAGCTTGCCAAGTGGCGTTTGAAAATGGTCCAGAACCTATCAGCATTTGAGCAATACATTGAAATAAGGGATCATTTTGTTGATGTCCCCTATTTCCTGCCTCTGCATCATCGCAGAGTTCCTGCCACCTATGAAAAAAATATAACTGTTGTGACGGCAACAACAAGGTTTTAGCAAGCATTCGCGAGTCATGTGGAGTTAAGGTTGACTCAGAAAATATATGGGACAAAACTGCCTGCGTAAAAGGAGATTTTAAACCATACCGAGCAATTGCAACCTTTGCTTCTTTTGTGATTTTCCAATCAAATGGAACCCATTGATTAGGTCCACCCCCAGCCCCAGCAATAACCGGAAACGCTGTGGGAGCTGCTGTGATTTCTCCCTCAATTAAGGCATCACGAATAATTCCCCGCCATTTATTCCGGGGGTCTGTTGTTTCTGGAAAGGTGGGGATCGGTTCCCTGGGAGGTGGAGAAGGCAGAGGTATAGGTGTAGGACAAGGAGGGGACAGAGGTAAAAAAGGGTTTGAAGGACGGGGAGGAGGAAGAGGGGGGGGCGGGGGGGGAAGGGTGCATCAAAGGATACGGCTGGCAGTTTTTCTCGCTTCACAGCAGCCTCCAGCTGTGCCAGCTTTTCTATTACTGACTGCAACTGCTGCAAAGTGAGCTCCAGCCCCTCTTCATGCTCTTGAGGTGGCCCAGGCGTAGACAGAGGCAACGGAGGGTATATGCTAGGTATAATTTGTTCATGTTGAGCGGCAATATCTGGGGGCTGTTTTCTCGTAGGTGGATTTTTACTCGCTTCCTGATTCTGTAGGGTTTCCTTTAAGCGTACGGTTAGGGAGGCTTGGGAACTGTCAGATAGCTGATTAATATTGGCAGTCCCAGGGAGTGGAGCGGAATTCAGGGCACAGAAGCAGGCGGACAAGCTCCAGGGAAGCCAAAAGTCTCTCTCGCTGCATTATGTTTTTCTCCCCGCATTTCCCCTTCGCTTGTGGTGGGAGAGAGAGCAGCAAAAGCAGACGCAGACGCTTTACGATCTGCTTTCATTTCTTGCAGAGTTGTCTTAATTACTTTTCATAAAGTTGCAAGACCTTTAACTTCTTTAGACCCGTTACTAATTTCATCCCATAGGGAGGTTCCGATAGCTTCCCAGGTACTAAGCTCAAAAGCTGTACCCACACTAATTAAAAGGTTTCTGTCCTTGCTCCATTGTAAAAGCCGCTTTAAACAAGCTTCATCATATTTTATGCCTCTCTTTGAGAGTATATGTTGGAGGAGCTTAACTACTGCTTCTTCTTCTTTGGAAAGCGTGGACCCCATCTCCTCCCCCGACCTCTCGCCATTCTTGCGGGCTGAAGAAAAGCGGAGCTGACTGGCACCGTCCCTTCTCCCAGGCCCACTTAACAAGGGCTTGAATCCCTTTAATATCTGCCTTGAGCCCTCTCATAGAGAGGATACTTGCGAGGAGCCGAACCGCCACCTCATCTTCCATGACGGTTCTTACCTTTGCAGAGGGTCACTCAGCTGCGCGAACTCCAGGCTCCGACGCTTTACTTTCGGCTCGTGCCCACCTCTGCTTCTCACGTCCCCAGCCTCCCGGTATCGCTGTTCTGCGATGCTTTGGAGGTTTCAGCAAGCTGTCGGATCCAGCCTCCCGGTATCACTGTTCTGCGATGCTTTGGAGGTTTCAGCAAGCTGTCGGGTCCAGCCTCCCGGTATCACTGTTCTGCGATGCTTTGGAGGTTCCAGCAAGCTGTCGGATCCAGCCTCCCGGTATCGCTGCTCTGCGATGCTTTGGAGGTTCCAGCAAGCTGTCGGATCCAGCCTCCCGGTATCGCTGCTCTGCGATGCTTTGGAGGTTTCAGCAAGCTGTCGGTCCCTGTTCGGGCGCCACTTGTTGCAGGGACCCATCTGGACATGTGAGCCGAGTAACAACCGGACACCGATACGGTTAAAGTTGTTCTCCCTTTATTGCCCAAATAGCGTGCTTATATACCTTGTCAAGCTAAACATCAGATGTCCACGCACCAAAAGCTAAAATATAATTGGTTTACTAACTCTGTCCACGCGCATAAACATAGGACACAATTGGTTTACTAACTCTGTACACGCGCCTAAACATAGGACACAATTGGTTATACTAACTAAAACATGCGAAACTTGTCTCAGCCTAATTGGTTAAGATAAACTGCCGAATTGAGGTTCTTCATGCCAAGTTTCCTTTATCTTGGAATGTGCACCTGTGTTCTTCTAATTGGCATCTTTCTTTTTTTGTCTTCTTGTTTATTCTGTTCAAGGCCTTCTAAAGGCGTCTGGAATACTTTT
Source organism: Harpia harpyja (assembly GCF_026419915.1). Lineage (NCBI taxonomy): Eukaryota > Metazoa > Chordata > Aves > Accipitriformes > Accipitridae > Harpia > Harpia harpyja. The sequence goes on from NC_068968.1 coordinate 36,495,007, forward strand.
GCGACCGTTAGCTAAATATGTGTCCACAACAAATGCTCACCTGGACGATAGCTGAAATCTTTTCGCGTATGCCACAGCTCGCTCAGGGATAGGGATCGGGTGATTACCTCTGGTTCTGCCTCTTCCTCCTGTTCCCGTGATGACCCTGGTTCATCTTCCTCCTTCGCTAAGCAAACTGATTTTTTTGTATATTTCTTCTTCTGTATGGGGGCAACTGATACTGGTTCGGGTTGGGTTGCTGATTCAGCCGCAGTGCCTGTTGCGGGGGTTGGAGTAGCTGCAGTGCCTGTTGCTGGGCTTGGAGGGGCCACAGTGCCTGTCGCTTTGTTGTCAGATCCAGAGACCTTCTCTTCCCCTTGAGGGTACTGAAGAGTGTTGAACAGGGCTCAATAGGCATGGGCCAGGCCCAGCATGTTGCAGTGATTTGTGTCTCTCTGGAGTTGCCAGGGTGACAGCATACCTTTTCCAAATACTTTACTAGTTCTTCCTAATTCTGCACTTGTTCAAGGGTGAATTTCCAAAACACTGGAGGTGCCCGCTGTCCTAGGTACTTGCCCATACTACCCCACACACCCTGCCACTCATAATTATCCAGCCTCGGGGCAGACCTCTGGGTGATATTCTTCAATAGTTTTTTAACCTTAAACAAGACCTGAACCACATTCAGGAACATGCTAGTTCCTAGCAATAGGACCATGCTGGTTTCAACATCCCAAGGGTATTCAAGTTTTTCAAAATTCTCAAACGCCATTGTAATTAGACTGGAGGAGAAGGGAAAGGGGAAGAAATGTGTCTCCCCCATAGATTGGCACTCCGAGGAGAAAAGGTAAATGGTGTAATTATTAATAGTTTCCCAAAGATGGCTCCCAAAGCATAGAGGTGACGACAATGCTGAGTGTAAATACCGGATCAGTCCCACGACTGATAACTTTATCATACCATAAGCCAGTATTACACAATACATCAAAGCGAAAACCTTAATCCACCTCCCATGGATAATAAGCAGCAGCACAGGGACTGTATACAGCAGGTGAGGTGATACGTAACAGAACTTTAAAAACGAGCTCCACAACTCTAAGAACCAATAAATCGACATCATGACCAGCGACTATTAAACCAATATAACGAATGCTTGTAACAAATTCATTTTAACACGCTCTAGTCAGGTCTGTCAATATCTCAACCCCTCGTGTCCCATGTTGTGCGCCAAAATGGACTGTTGTGGTTTAACCCCAGCCAGCAACTAAGCACCATGCAGCCGCTCACTTTTTCCCCCCCACCCAGTGGGATGGGGGAGAGAATCAGAAAAAAAGTAAAACTCGTGGGTTGAGATAAGAACGGTTTAATAGAACAGAAAAGAAGAAACTAAAATTATAATAAAAACAATAATAAAATGACAGTAATTATAATAATAATAAAAGGATTGGAATATACAAAACAAGTGATGGACAGTGCAATTGCTCACCACTCGCTGACCGATGCCCAGTTTGCTCCCAAGCGGCGATCCGCCGCAGCCCCACTCTCCCCAGTTTATATACTAGACATGATGTCACATGGTATGGAATATTCCTTTGGCCACTTTGGGTCATGTGCCCTGGCTGTGTCCCCTCCCAACTTCTTGTGCCCCTCCAGCCTTCTTGCTAGCTGGGCATGAGAAGCTGAAAAAATCCTTGACTTGAGACTAAACACTACTTAGCAACAACTGAAAACATCAGTGTTATCAACATTCTTCTCATACTGAATCCAAACCATAGCACTATACCAGCTACTAGAAAGAAAATTAACTCTATCCCAGCCAAAACCAGGACACCCAAAATATGTCCTCTTTTTAGAATTAGTAGAGAACAAAATTGATTTTGCTGATGATAAGGTTTTATGCCCTTTTGTTTTTACTTTTTTTCACTAAATCTGGGCATTTGAGCATTAGTGTATTTCAATAAGGCTGAAGACATAGAAGACTTTATTTCTTGTATACATTTTGAAATCAAGAGAAAAAATATAAGTTCAGGTAATGGTACCTATAACAACTATCAGAGAGTTCTAGTGTATTCTAAAATGTATTATGCCAAGAGGAATTTTCACCATGGTATTGTAACAATCTATGTTTTAATTGACTATTAAAATGTTATTACTCTCATTAATAATGTATTGGGTTTTTTCTGGCAAGGTTTTGGTAGCTGGGGGGCTACAGGGGTGACTTCTGTGAGAAGCTGCTAGAAGCTTCCCCTGTGCCTGATAGACCCAAAGCTAGCTGGCTCCAGGATGGACCTGGCACTGGCCAAGGCTGAGCCAGTCAGTGATAGTGGTAGCACCTCTGTGATAACATATTTAAGAAGGGGAAAAAGTTGCTGTGCAACAAAAACTGCAGCCAGAGAGAGGAGTGAGAACATGTAAGAGAAACAACCCTGCAGACACCAAGGCCAGTGAAGAAGGAGGGGGAGGAGGTGATCCAGGCACCAGAGCATAGATTCCCCTGCAGCTCATGGTGAAGACCATGGTGAGGCAGGCTGTCCCCCTGCAGCCCATGGAGGTTAATGGTGGAGTAGATATCCACCTGCAGCCCGTGGAGGACCCCATGCCAGAGCAGGTGGATGCGCCTGAAGGAGCCTGTGGCCTGGTGGAAAGCCCACGCTGGAGCAGGTTTTCTGGCAGGAGTTGTGACCCTGTGGGGGACCCATGCTGGAGCAGTCTGTTCCTGAAGGACTGCATCCCGTGGAAATGACCCAAGATGGGGCAGTTCATGAAGAACTGTAGCCCGTGGGAAGGACTTATGTTGGAAAAGTTTGTGGAGGACTGTCTCCCGTGGGAGGGACCCCACACTGAAGCAGGGGAAGAGTGTGAGGAGTCCTCCCCCTGAGGAGGGAGGAGCAGCAGAGACAACATGTGATGAACTGACTGCAACCCCCATTCCTTGTCCACCTGTGCTGCTGGTGGGGAGGAGGTAGAGAAAATCAGGAGTGGAGTTGAGACTGGGAAGAAGGGAGGGGTGGGAGGAAGGTGTTTTAAGAATTGGTTTTATTTCTCATTATCCTACTATGATTTTGATTGGTAATAAATTAAATTAATTTTCCCTAAGTCGAGTCTGTTTTGCCCATGATGGTAATTGGTGAGTGATCTCTTCCTGTCCTTATCTTGACCCAGGAGCCTTTCGTTATATTTTCTCTCCCCTGTCCAGCTGAGGAGGGGAGTGATAGAGCAGCTTTGGTGGGCATGTGGCATCCAGCCAGGGTCATCCCACCACAAACAATTACTGCCAGGTCTAATTACAGTTCGGTAGTTAAATATAGACCATATTTTACATTAAGAGAAGTGACTGGTTTATCATTTTACGTGACAGATCGAAGTAGAACTATTTTGGAGATGCCAATGGGAACCACATACTTAAAGTTGAATTTTGCCAAGCATTTTAGTTTAAAAATACCTGGAAAATATTTTCATTCTGTTAAAGCATCCCATTCTGACCTTCTGGGTATTTTTTTGTTTGTGGTGACTTTTCATGTTTGTATTTAAAAATGCATGTTCTGGAAGAATTTCAGATGTACTGCTTTCATTTTACCTCTGAATACAGCCACATTTCCAAATCTCAGAAAAAATGTATTTTCATTCACACACATGGTTCTAATTGTAAGGTCCCAGAAGAGCAATCCAGCTGAAAACTTCTTTGGGATGTTTAAATCATGGACTTTCCTAAACTAAAAGTGTCCAACTTTTCAGCCTTAACATTCTTTTAGCCCAATTCTCTGAGTGCAATATATTAATATAATGGAAATGCCAGGTAAAGCATTGTTACAAATTATATTCATTGCTCTTTCTCTTAGCATGTGTACATTCAGTGCCTAGAACACATGCTGTGGCTTATGGCTATGTTTTTTTACCTAATGCAGAATGGAGAGACAGTGATCTTGTTACCGAAAAAGCCAGTCGAAGAAGCTCTCTAAGACTCGATTTTGGAGTTTTAGAAAGCAGGCATTCTGGTGGACTCTCCACTCAATCAGTGGAGAGAAACACTGCAGGACTGACAATTGAAGTAGTCTTGAGATCGATGTCATCTTGTCAAACGGCTGGGGGACAACCAATGCCCCCCCTAAAGTAAGTTTACGAGCCTCTTCAATTAATAATACTGCAGCTGCTACTGCTTTGAGGCAGCTGGGCCATCCCTGGCTCACATTATCCAATTGTTCGGAAAAATATGCTATGGCTCTCTGTTGCCCCCCTAAAAACTGTGCCAGGACCCCAAGTGCCACTCCTCGTCACTCATAAGTGAAAAGTTCAAAAAATTTTGTCAGGTCTGGTAATCCCAGGGTGGGAGCTTTCATCAGAGTTTTAGTTGCTTAAACGCAGCTCTGCTGTCATTTGTCCATTCAAGAGTCCCTTTTTGGGAGTCTTTTAGTAATTTGTATAGAGGTTTTACTAACAGTCCATAATTTACAATCCATAGGCTACACCATCCAGTCATGCCTAGAAATGCTCGCAGTTCTTTTGGCTCTGGGAGGTGGCAAATAGCTTCTTTCTGTTCAATTCCCAATCATCTCTGCCCTTTTAGAATTTCGAAGCCCAGATAAATGACTGTTTCCTGGATGATTTGCACCTTTTCCTTTGATACCCGTTATCCGCTAAGTCCCAAAAGTTCAAGAGGCTTATGATCAAAGAAAAACATTGTTCTTGAGTTTGCTGCAATTAAGATGTCATCTATGTATTGTAATACAGTTCCCCATCCATTTTCTTTCCTCCAAACCTCCAATTCCTTCACCAACTGATTTCCAAAAATAGTTGGGCTATTCTTAAAGCCTTGTGGTAGAACTGTCCAAGTATATTGTGTCTTTTGCCCTGTTTCAGGATTTTCCCACTCAAAAGCAAAAAGCTCCTGACTTTCAGAATCCAAAGGAATGCAGAAAAAGGCATCTTTCAGATCTAAGACCGTGAAACATCTTTGTTCACTGGTGAGGGTAGTTAGTAATGTATATGGGTTTGCGACTACTGGATGTGTATCTTGTACTATCTGATTTATTGCCCTAAGATCCTGGACTAAACAGTAATCTTTTCCGTTAGCTTTCTTTACTGGTAAGATAGGTGTATTGTATTTTGACTTGCATTCTATCAGCAACTTATATTTCAAGAATTTTTGAACTATTGCTACCAAGCCAGTTCTCACTTCTAATTTTAAAGAATATTGTTTAATTCTTACAGGTAACAATCCTGGTTTTAGATCAATTCTTACTGGTTCTGCTCTCTTAGACCTTCCTGGAACTTCTCCTGCCCAAGTGATGGGGATCACTGCATCTTCTGTTTCTCGAGGTATCTTGTCCCTTTTGGGATTTGTATCCTGTAAGATCCTGTAACAACAAGGCTGTGGCTTCGACATATTTAGATTCTGGGATTAAAATTTCGACTTCCCCATTCTCGAATCTGATTTCAGCTTCTACCTTTTCAAGTAAATCTCTACCTAATAAAGTTTTCGGAGAACTTGGCAAATATAAAAACTGGTCTGTAACCCATTGTTTTCCAAGTTTAAATTTCAGGGATTTGAAAAATGGCCAGGTCTCATGAGTCCCTGTCGCACCAATGACATTTTTGCTTTTGTTACTTAAATTTCCTTCTAGTGTATTTAAGACTGAATATGTAGCCCCAGTGTTGGCTAAAAATTCTATTTCCTCATCTCCCAGCTTTGCTTTAACCAGAGGTTCTGCTGGGAGAAGTTCCTCTGATCCCTATCAGTCCTCTCCCACTGCTTACTTCAAACGCTTCTCTCAGCACAGCCACAAACACACTTGATTCCTCTTTCTTTTAACATTCTTTTTCTCGACCACTGTAGCCAAATGTACTACCTCATCCATTAATTTCCCTGGTCATTCAGGGACATGTTTAGAAAAATATTTTTCTCACTGCACATATCCCAGGTTTCCACAATAGTAACATTTTCTTCCAGCATTCCTTCACATTCTCCTTCCCTTTTTCCAGGTCTTAGTTCAGACCCTGTACCTGGTCTTCTTTCTTCCTAATCTTTATCTCACTTGTAAATTCCTTGCAAAAGCAACTGCCAGTAAATCAGCCTCTTGTTGCTTTGCTCCTCTTTTTCTTTTTTTTTTTTGTTTCTGCTCAGTTTTCTGCTTTTCTTCGTGCTCATCGTATACAAACACAGCAACACTCAAATTATTTCTCTAAATCAGGGGCCGTTTGACCCACAAGGACACTAATTACAAGTGCATCATTAAAATTTTGTTAGCAGAGCTTGTCTGAGTCCCCCAGAATCACTGGGATGCTCATCAGGTCTCTGCCTGCATTCTTGCACTTTTAGTCCAATTTACCCCTAGTTCCCCACATGCCCTAATGGCTTCTATTAAATTTCAGAGCCCTGTCTGACAAATGGCTCTGCTCAGGGAAATTTAACACTCGCCCTTCTCCTTTTCCAAAGCTAAAATGAGGGGATCACTAGGTGCAAGATTTATACCGTATTCCTTTTGCCACTCCGGATGTCTCCTCAAAATAAAGAACATATCCGCATACAACACTTCATTCCACTTTCCTTCTCTCCTCAAGAATAACATTAATTGTAATAAGGTGTTATAATTTAACGTACCATTCCTAGGCCACTTTCCCCATCATCCAATTTATACAGTGGCCACTATTGATTACAATACTTAATCAAATTTTCCCTTGTCGGGACCCCACCTGGGGGTCCGGCAATCTGCTTCCAATGCTGAAGTATACAACCCAGTGGGGACTTTTTCAAAATCCCACCTTTTGATGATCCTGCCCCCATTATACACAAGGAATAAAACAGTTCTTTTTACCACAAAAACACAGAACACAGACAAATATCAACAATAGACAAGGAATTCCAATACACGACAACAGAGCATAATTCATTCATAAATCCAGAAATAAACCGATGTTTCCCAAAGATGGGGACTCGAACCCCAGTTTACAGAACCAGTGTGTAAGATGGGGACTCGAACCCCAATTTCCAGAACCAGTGTGTGCACACTTCCCGAACAGAAATAATATTAAAATACCCCACGGGATTAAAACATATCTCTGTCTTACAGGTTTTTCCAGATCCAGAACCAGAAACAATAACTAGAACAATGCCTTTTAATTATCTTACCAGGGGATCTTGTTGCTCCGAGCTCTTCAGTGTGGGGATCGGAGGTTCTTCCCGAGAATCCCTCGGTGCTGGCTGCAGGTCCTGCGATCCCACGGATCCATCGAGATTCAGAAGCAAAGTCCCATCTGGGGTGTCAAAATGTTACCGAAAAAGCCGGTTGAAGAAACTCCCTAGGATGTGATTTTAGAGTTTTAGAAAGCAGGCATTCTTTATTGCAGTGCTGGGCGTACACGCGAATCGTTTTGCAAAGGTGGCGCCCCATGTTTGAAAACTATACAGCTTTTATCTTTATATTACATACATATTCATTAGACTTCCAAGAACTACTTAACATATGCTAATCTATTTGGCGCATGCTTGCTCTTATTCCAGGAAAAGAGTCAGCAGTCTTCTGAGGGTCCCTGGTGGTCGTTGGTAGTCTCTCTGGGCTGTCCTCTGGATGAACCCAGACCTTTGAGCATGCACCCTTCTAAGCAGATGCTGTTTATCTAAGCTAGACCCTGAGGAACCAGTTAGTTCAGTCATAACTTTTTCAATTTCAGTTTAAGGGGAGACTTCTGTTCAACTGTCCATGAGGTTGGAGCCCTTTTAATCCTGGAGTAATGAATCCACGGCCCTTTCCCTTGGACCTTGACAGCTGTATAAGTAGTCAGGAGTACCTGGAATGGTCCCTTCCACTTCTCAGTCAGCGGCTCCGAATTCCATGACTTGACGTAGACCTAGTCTCCAGGTTGAAAAGGATGGGCTGATGTATCCAGTTCCAAGGGCCTGCTTGTCATCAGGTACCTTTGCAATTCCTGTAAAGTCTTTCCCAAAGATATTAAGTAATTATTTAAATCCATTTCCCATTTAATGTGAATTGTCCCTGGTATATGTGGGGCCTGGTAAGGCCTTCCATAAAGTAACTCATAAGGGCTGAAACTTTTTGCCACAAAGTTGTATTCTGATTCTTAACAGCGCTAAAGGTAGTGCTTGTATCCAAGTCATTGATGTTTCCTGACATATTTTCCCAATCTGCAATTTAAGTGTATAGTTCATTTTTTCTACCTTTCCACTTGACTGTGGTCTCTAAGGAGTATGAAGATCCCACATTATGGCTAAGTTTTTACTCAATTGTTTTATAACTTCAGCAACAAAATGTGGTCCTCTGAGGACATTCCTAAAGGGATACCGAACCTTGGGATAATTTCTTTGAAGATGATATAGAAGGAAGAATGTTGTGGTTTAAGCCCAGCTGGTAACAAAGCACCAGGCAGCGGCTCGCTCACTCCTCCCCCCCGGCCCCGGTGGGATGGGGAGGAGAAAATATAAAGAAAAGCTCGTGGGTCGAGACAAGGACAGGGAGGGATCACTCACCACTTATGGTCACGGTCAAAAGACAGGCTCAACTTGGGGAAGAAACAAAATCAATTTAATTTACTACAAATCAAATCAAAACAGGATAATGAGAAGTAAAACCAAACCTTAGAATACCTTCCCCCCACCCCTCCCTCCTTCCCGGCTCAACTCCACTCCCGGTTTTCTCTACCTCCTCCCCTCAGTGGCACAGGGGAACAGGGGATGGGGGTTGGGGTCAGTTCATCACACGTTGTCTCTGCCGCTCCTTCCTCCTCAGGGGGAGGACTCCTCACTCGGCCCCTGCTCCAGCATGGGGTCCCTCCCACAGGAGACAGTCCTTCACAAACTTCTCCAATGTGGGTCCTTCCCACGGGCTGCATTCCTTCACGAACTTCTCTGGCATGGATCTTTTCCGTGGGCCACAGATCTTCAGGCACAGGCTGTTCCAGCGCGGGCTTTCCCATGGAGTCATGGCCATCTTTGGGGGCATCCACCTGCTCTGGCATGGGCTACTCCACAGGCTGCAAGTGGGCATCTGCTCCACTGTTAACCTCCATGGGCTGCAGGGGGACAGCCTGCCATCTCATCACTGGCTGCAGGGGCATTACCTCCTCCGGTGCACCTCCTCCCCCTCCTTCTTCACTGACCTTGGTATCTGCATAGGTGTTTCTTTCACATTCCAATCTCCTCCCCCACTGTAGGTTTCCCCTTCTTAAATATGTTATCCCAGAGGCACTACCACTGTCACTGATTGGGTTGGCCTTGGTCAGAGGCAGGTCTGACTTGGAGCTGGGGAAGCATCTAGCAGCTTCTCACAGGAGCCACCCCTGCAGCCCCTCCCCTGCTACCAAAAACCCCACCACACAAAACCAAAACAAAGAAGTATTTGGCCAATGAACCAGTTTTGGTATTACTTCACTTGCAGTAAAGAACAAAGTTTCCTTTCGTGTGATTTCTCCAGATTGTCAAACGTCATTGCTCTGAACAAAATCCACCCTTAACACTTACTTGTACAGCAGCAGGATGGGCACAGTTGCTTTGGAGGTGCCTTCAGTTGGTGGTAAGCTTGAAAGTAGGAAACTTTGCATGAGTTTTCTAACCTATGTATCCCTAAATTAGCATAAAATATCATGAATGGGAAAGGCCCTATGACCCTTTCTTGTTTCACACTCATAGGGAAGAACTCAGACAGGAAAGCACTATTCTGTCCTCTGCCTTGCATATCTCAGCTGACAGCAACACTCTTAACCTCATGTAGAAATATGCAAATTATCAGAAAGCACTTGAAGATCTTTAGTGTTACCAACAGCTTGAATAAAATAAATTTGATCTGTTTTTAGTAAAATGCATGTTCATTGCTGCTACTCAACAGTAGGTGGCACTGGCAAATTTGGTCTTTGTTCTGCAGTTACCAGTTATAGAATAAAGCAAGGATTTGATTTGTTCCACTGCTTTCAAAAAAATTTGTTGTGAGCTTGCTACATGTAAACATTTGACATATCTGAAATAATCATAAAGAAGTTACTAATAGTCACTTTTCTCCCATATTTGAAAGCATTCCTTAACCATAATGTAATTCTGACATATTTTCAGTTCTCATATATTTGCAAAAATGATAGCACGCATACGTTAAGTATTTGTAAGCTCTTTCTGTAGGAGAGTCAAGGTTATGTGGTTAGTTGCTGTCACATGCTATTCTCTCTACTTTCTGATTGGATGTATTTGTGCAAAATCATTCCCCTAATTTCTATAAAAAGAAAATGAATTGACACAAGTGTGCAGAAACAGAATATAATAAGAATATGAGTCTGCTGAACTAAAGGCCATTTGATCTCAGATAAACCATTTATTGTTCTTTCAGTAAGTTCTAGTAAGAGACGCATACTCAAAATTCAATTACTTGGAAATTAGCGATGAGATTGTATTGGGTTTGCGTGGCAAGGTTTTGGTAGCAGGGGGGTTACAGGGGTGGCTTCTGTGAGAAGATGCTAGAAGCTTCCCCTATGCCCCATGGAGCCAATGCCAAGGCTGAGCCAATCAGCGATGGTGGTAGCATCTCTGTGATAACATATTTAAGAAGGGAAAAAAAGTTGTGGTGGGCACAGAAACTGCAGCCGGAGAGAGGAGCGAGAACATGTAAGAGAAACAACCCTGCAAGACACCAAGGTCAGTAAAGAAGGAGGGGGAGGAGGTGCTCCAGGTGCCAGAGCATAGATTCACCTGCAGCTCATGGTGAAGACCATGGTGAGGCAGGCTGTCCCCCTGCAGTCCATGGAGGTTAGTGGTGGAGCAGATATCCACCTGCAGCCCATGGAGGACACCACACTGGACCAGGTGGATGCCTGAAGGAGGCTGTGACCCTGTGGGAAGCCTGCACTGGAGCAGGCTCCTGGCAGGACCTGCGGATCTGTGGAGAGAGTAGCCCACGCTGGAGCAGGTTTTCTGGCAGGACTTGTGACCCCGTGGGGGACCCACGCTGGAGCAGTGTGCTCCTGAAGGACTGCATGCTGTGGAAGGGACCCATGCTGGAGCAGTTCATGAAGGTCTGTCTCCTGTGGGAAGGACCCATGTTGGAGAAGTTTGTGGAGGACTGTCTTCTGTGGGAGGGACCCCACGTTGGAGCAGGGGAAGAGCGTGAGGAGGAAAGAGCGGCAGAGACAATGCATAATGAACTGACCACAACCCCATTCCCTACCCCCCCTGTGCCACTTGGTGGGAGGAGGTAGAAAAATCAGGAGTGAAGTTGAGCCCAGGAAGAAGGGAGGGGTGGGGGGAAGGTGTTTTAAGATTTGGTTTTATTTCTCATTATCCTACTCTGATTTGATTGGTAATAAATTAAACTAATTTCCCCAAGTCAAGTTTGTTTTGCCTGTGATGGTATTTGTTGAGTGATCTCCCTGTCCTTATTGCGACCCACAAGCCTTTCGTTATATTTTCTCTCCCCTGTCCAGCTGAGGAGGGGAGTGATAGAGCGGCTTGGTGGGCACCTGTCATGTAGCCATGGTCAACCCACCACACTGTTTTAATAAGGACATGAACTTTTATCTCCTATCTTTCATTTGAAAGATCTTTTCATAAGGCTGGTTGTACTTATTTTTGCAACCTCCCTCTATCTCCTTTCTTGAAATGGTTCTACTTTTTTTCTAAATAACTTTATATTACATTGGGTTATAAGGAGAAAAGACAGAGAAAGAGAAAGTAATTGGGCATCCCTATAAGAGGCATAACCTTGCTTTTTCTTTACCACATCAACAAACTATGACTCTTATATGGAAAGTAATATTATCTCTCTGTTGGAAGTATTAGTCAGACTGGATAAGAGCGCTCCTCAAATAAGACCTCCAAATTAACAGAAGTTCCAGAAGGAGCTAATAAAATGTTCTGAAGGCCTGGAAATTGCCTTGTACTGAGAAAGTTAAGTTTGAATCAATCACAATAAAAACAGGTGAACAAGAAAGAGATTTTATATAGCAGAGTCTCACAAAAAAAATCATAAGGAGAGGCACTGCTTGGAAGGCAAAACCAGACAAATGGAAAAATTACAAAAACAAGGAACAAATTCTTCACAGTTAGCATAATTAACCATTGGACTAACTTAACCAGGAACCTGAGAGACTCTTCAACTGCAATACTTAACTCAAGGCTAGATGTCTTCCAAGTCATGTGCTCTAGCTCTAACAGAAGTTATAGGCTTGATGTGAAGCTTACTGGTTGAAGTTCCTTGGCTTGTGTTTTGCTGGAGGCCAAACAGGATTACCATAATGGTCTCTTTGAGCCTTGCATTCTACAAATATATGAAAATGCAGTCCATAATTTCACTGGTAATGCCAGATTTGCAAACTCAAATTCTTCCTTAAAACTGCCACTTGCACCTGATTTATTTATTTATTTATTTTCCCAGGGCTATTTTTTTGGATCTTCATTGTACAGAATGGTCATTAACTGTGATGCAAATGACAGTGTTTCCATGGAAACCTCTGTCCACTACAGAATATATTAGAGCAATTTTTGAACCATTTGTCCATTTGATTAATTATGTCTTTATGCTGAAGGCAACTTAGCTTGATTGTCTCATTATATATTAGAGAAGCTACTGCTCTTAACAAATGGAGTTATTGTTTTAGGTCTATTCATCTTGGTACATCCCTGAGAACTGATAGACATTTTAACAAGATGACTGTCCTTTAATGAGCTGCAGCTTATCAGAATTGTTTAGGGTTTCATGCTAGGCATAGACCATTGTCATAACAGCTTTAGTTATTATGACAATTAATAGGATGTCTATAGAAGAGCCTATAGAAGACACTGACCCTGGTTTTGATATCACATAGTTCGTAATTATCAGCTATATGTACACTATATGATAGACTCATAGATTCCAAAGATTTGAGATAATTTTCTGAAGAACTAGCTAGCTATTCAAGCACAAAGATGATACTTTCCCTAACCTTTTTAGTTGTTTTTCAGTAAAAACAGAAAACAAAACCCAGAAAACAAACAAAAAAAATCACAGAAAATATCAGCAAATAATAGTTTTCAGGTTTGCTTTCTTAGTAAATCGGAGACACTTCAGTTTTCTGTAGTTAGGTAACTTCCATCTCTATTATGATTTTTTTAAGCATTAATTCTACATATTACCAGTACTGAAAATCTACATGGAATATGACACAATTTGAACGGAATATGCATATCCTGGAAGGGAAAAAAATATTTTTCTATCCAATTATTATATAAATCTATAAAAAATTTACTCTAGCCCTTGCTCTGTCAGCTCAACATTTTCATAATTTTAGTACACACAACTGTCAGTGTGTTGTTTACATTAGTGAATAGCCAGCTCTAAAATGTAAACAGCTTTAGCAGCATGTGTCGTGGTTTAACCCCAGCCAGCAACTAAACACCACGCAGCCGCTCGCTCACTCCCCCCCCACCCAGTGGGATGGGGGAGAAAATCGGGAAAAGAAGCAAAACCCGTGGGTTGAGATAAGAACGGTTTAATAGAACAGAAAAGAAGAAACTAATAATGATAATGATAACACTAATAAAATGACAACAGTAATAATGAAAGGATTGGAATGTACAAATGATGCGCAGTGCAATTGCTCACCACCCGCCGACCGACACCCAGCCAGTCCCCCGAGCGGCGATTCCCCACCCCCCCACTTCCCCGTTCCTATACTAGATGGGAAGTCCCATGGTATGGAATACACCGTTGGCCAGTTTGGGTCAGGTGCCCTGGCTGTGTCCTGTGCCAACTTCTTGTGCCCCTCCAGCTTTCTCGCTGGCTGGGGATGAGAAGCTGAAAAATCCTTGACTTTAGTCTAAACACTACTGAGCAACAACTGAAAACATCAGTGTTATCAACATTCTTCACATACTGAACTCAAAACATAGCACTGTACCAGCTACTAGGAAGACAGTTAACTCTATCCCAGCTGAAACCAGGACAGCATGGGATTGCCAGGCACATACCTGTTTATTTCTGACAACAGGTTTCATATACTTTGAATAATAACAATGGAAATATTAGAAAAATATTTACAGTGCCATAGAATTTCTACTACAGAGATGTGCACATCTCAAAAGAGAAAATGGGAAACCAGAGTCAACAGAACAAGAACTGAGCTGCCTCTAACCAGAAGCTAATTATGAAAATCAAGATTGACTTTATACAATAATACTAAAAGGATTGGAATATACAAAACAAGTGATGCATAATGCAATTGCTCGCTGTCCTGGTTTCAGCTGGGATGATAGAGTTAATTGTCTTCCTAGTGGCTGGTATAGTGCTATGTTTTGAGTTCAGTATGTGAAGAATGTTGATAACACTGATGTTTTCAGTTGTTGCTAAGTAGTGTTTAGACTAAAAGTCAAGGATTTTTCAGCTTCTCATGCCCAGCCAGCAAGAAGGCTGGAGGGGCACAAGAAGTTGGGAGGGGACACAGCCAGGGCAGCTGACCCAAAGTGGCCAAAGGAATATTCCATACCATGTGATGCCAGATCTATTATATAAACTGGGGGAAATGGGGGTGGGGGGATCACCACTTGGGGACTAACTAGGCGTTGATCGGTGGGTGGTGAGCAATTGCATTATACATCACTTGTATATTCCAATCCTTTAATTATTACTATTGTCATTGTATTAGTGTTATCATTATCATTATTAGTTTCTACTTTTCTGTTCTATTAAACCGTTCTTATCTCAACCCAAGAGTTTTACTTCTTTTCCCGATTCTCTCCCCCATCCCACTGGGGGGGGGGGTGGAGTGAGTGAGCAGCTGCATGGTGCTTAGTTGCTGGCTGGGGTTAAACCACAACAGTCCATTTTGGCACCCAACGTGGGGCACGAGGGGTTGAGATAATGACAAGCCTAACCAGAGCTTGTTAAAACAAATTTGTTACAAGCATTTGTTATATTGGTCTAATAGCCGCTGGTCACTATGTTGATTTATGTGTTCTTAGAGTTGTTGCTCTCTGTTGCAGGGAACCATCTGGAGACGTGAGCCGAGTAACAACCGGACACCGATACGGTTAAAGTTGTTCTCCCTTTATCGCCCAAATAGCGTGCTTATATACCTTGTCAAGCTAAACATCAGCTGTCCACGCGCCATAAGCTAAAATAAAATTGGTTATATTAACTCTGTACACGCCCATAAACATAGGACACAATTGGTTATACTAACTAAAACATGCGAAACTTGTCTCAGTCTAATTGGTCAAGATAAACTGCTGAATTGAGGTTCTTCGTGCCAAGTTCCCTTTATTGTGGAATGCGCACCTGTGTTCTTCTAATTGGCATCTTTCTTTTTTTGTCTTCTTGTTTATTCTGTTCAAGGTCTTCTAAAGGCGTCTGGAATGCTTTTGCGACCGTTAGCTAAATATGTGTCCGCAACAGCTCTCGTTTTTAGAGTTCTGTTATGTATCACCTCACTTGCTGTATACAGTCCCTGTGCTGCTGCTTGTCATCTGTGGGAGGCAGATTAAGGTTTTTGCTTTGATGTATTGTGTAATACTGGCTTATGGTATGATAAAATTATCGGTCATGGGACTAATCCGGTATTTGCACTCAACTTTGTTGTCACCTCTATGCTTCGGGAGCCATCTGTGGGAAACTATTAATAATTACACCATTTACCTTTTCTCCTCGGAGTGCCAATCTATGGGGGAGACACATTTCTTCCCCTTTCCCTTCTCCTCCAGTCTAATTACAATGGCGTTTGAGAATTTTGAAAAATTTGAATACCCTCGGGATGTTGAAACCAGCATGGTCCTATTGCTAGGAACTACCATGCTCCTGAATGTGGTTCAGGTCTCGTTTAAGGTTAAACAACTGTTGAAGAAGATCACCCAGAGATCTGCCCCAAGGCTGGATAATTATGAGTGGCAGGGTGTGTGGGGTAGTATGGGCAAGTACCTAGGGTGGTGGGCACCTCCAGTGTTTTGGAACTTCACCCTTGAACAAGTGCAGAATCCTGAAAAACTAGTAAAGTATTTGGAAAAGGTATGCTGTCACCCCGACAGTTCCGGGGAGACACAAATCACTGCAACGTGCTGGGGCCTGGCCCATGCCTATTGAGCCCTGTTCAACACTCTTCAGTACCCTCAAGGGGAAGAGAAGGTCTCTGGATCTGACAACAAAGCGACAGGCACTGTGGCCCCTCCAAGCCCAGCAACAGGCACTGCAGCTACTCCAACCCCCGCAACAGGCACTGCGGCTGAATCAGCAACCCAACCCGAACCAGTATCAGTTGCCCCCATACAGAAGAAGAAATATACAAAAAAATCAGTTTGCTTAGCGAAGGAGGAAGATGAACCAGGGTCATCACGGGAACAGGAGGAAGAGGCAGAACCAGAGGTAATCACCCGATCCCTATCCCTGAGCGAGCTGTGGAACATGCAAAAAGATTTCAGCCGTCGTTCAGGTGAGCACATTATCACCTGGCTTCTCCGATGCTGGGACAATGGGGCCAGTAGCCTGGAATTAGAGGGCAGGGAAGCCAAGCAGCTGGGATCACTTGCCAGGGAAGGTGGCATTGACAAGGCAATTGGAAAAGGGACACCAGCCCTCAGCCTCTGGAGGTGACTCCTGTCAAGCGTGAAGGAAAGGTACCCCTTTAAGGAAGATGTTCTATGTCACCCAGGCAAGCGGACCACCATGGAGAGACGTATCCAATATCTGAGGGAATTAGCCGTGCTAGAGATGATTTATTATGACCCGGACAACCCACAATTACCCAGAGATCCAGACAAAGTCCCATGCGCACGACCCATGTGGCGGAAGTTTGTAGAGAGTGCACCATCGTCCTATGCCAAACCATTGGCAGTACTGACCTGGAAAGAAAAAGAGGCACCAACAGTGGATGAAATGGCTCGCGAAATTGGGCAATATGAAGAAACTGTCTCTTCCTCCCTACGAGCCTGCATCTCAGCTGTGGAAAAAATGTCCGAAAAGTCTGAAAAAATGATTGAACTAAGGGAAAAGTCGTACTCCCCACCTGTATGGACCAATGCCTCAGCTATAAGGAGTGACCGTTCCTCTGCCCAAGAGAGAGAATATAGAAGGTACACACCACGAGGTGCCCTGTGCTTTTTACCTATGTGATCACGGAGAGGACATGAGGAAATGGGATGGAAAACCTACCTCGGTCCTAGATGCACGGGTACATGAGTTGCGAGGAAAAACCACCACGAAAGGGGATTCTCCCAGGAAAAATGCCACTCCAGTTACCAAACAGAGTAGAAGGGCTGATTTTACTTCTGATCCTCTTGAAGGGACTTCTGAGTCAATTTTACGAGAAGTGTGTAATGGATACTCTAACCAGGATTAGAGGGGCCCTGCCTCCAGCCAGGTGGAGGAAAGGGATAACCGGGTCTATTGGACTGTGTGGATTCAATGGCCTGGCACATTTGTCCGACAGGAGTACAAGGCTCTAGTAGACACCGGTGCACAGTGTAGTCTAATGCCATCAAGGTATAAAAAAGGGGCAGAACCCATCTGTATTTCTGGTGTGACAGGGGGATCCCAAGAGTTAACTGTATTGGAGGCTGAAGTGAGTCTAACTGGGAATGAGTGGCAGAAACACCCCATTGTGACTGGTCCAGAGGCCCCGTGCATCCTTGGCATAGACTATCTCAGGAGAGGGTATTTTAAGGACCCAAAAGGGTACCGTTGGGCCTTTGGTATAGCTGCCTTGGAGGCAGACGGAATTAAACAGCTGTCTACCCTGCCTGGTCTCTCTCAAGACCCTTTGATTGTGGGGATGCTGAGGGCTGAAGAACAACAAGTGCCACTTGCTACCACAATGGTGCACCAGCGGCAATATCGCACCAACTGAGACTCCCTGGTCACATGCGGAAACAGACTCCACAATCAGTGAGATTGTAAAGTAGGTATGTTCATTCAGCACTGGGCAGCACGGGGGGTAGTCCCACCAAAGTCGTGCGTGCCCGACTTGGCAGTTTGTCTCAAGTTTATACAGTCAGGTGTTACATATTCACAATACGCCTATACATATGCATGACCTATCCCCGCTTCATATTAAAATTAGCTCCGAGAGGTCATTTCCATAGTCTCCTCTCAACTGCGCTTGCGCAGTGCCTCTTTATGGTGGTTGTCTGGTGGTCACAGAGATGAAGATAGATGACTTCTCTTCGTCACCACTAGTAACCTCTTTTCTTGCGCAGGCTCAGTGGTTTCTTGGTATTCACCCAAGCCGCAAGACCAGTCTTGGCTGGCTCTTGGGGCCAGCTCCTGCTTCTTATCAGGAGCTGTCTTTACCTCATTGGCTGGTTCTTGGGGCCAGCTCTTCTTGTCAAGGACTGTCTCTGCCTCAGCTAATTTCAACAATGTAAGTGCTAAACATCATCTTTCATCCCCCTTTTTTATGTCTACTGAGATTCTTTTGACTCCCCTTGTTTCAGTCCCCCCTTTTCCAGAAAATAGTAAATTCTTTTACTATATCTAATCCTAGTACTTCTAATACATTGTTTCCCTATCTAGCATCCTCTCAAAGTATTTGTTGGTCTCGAGTTTTCGTCGTAACTGATTCTTCTTCCATTCACTCTAAGAGTCTCCTGTACTCTTACAGCACCAAAAGCCACATTGAACCACTATGCAAAGGACCACAGACAAGAGAATGATGATTATTATAGTGACAAACAATTGCTTCAACCATGCCAAATTTGGCAACCAGGAGGTTAATTTTTCTAATATGCCTGTCAAGCCCCAAGTAGTGTCATCTTGGGAAGCTTCATGTAGTATTTTAGTCTTTTCCCATATCTCTTCAAGATCTGTTTCAATTTGTTGGTTTTGATTGATATAGGTACAGCAAGTTTGGTTTATAACTACACATAAGCCCCCTTCCTTTGCTAAAAGCATGTCCAATCCCATTCTATTTTGGAGTACTACTTTACTTAGGGATTGTATTTCCAGTTGCAGCCCTTGAATCGCATCAGTTGTAGCATTTTCTATAATCTCTAATGTAGCAGATATATTCACGATGGCTTTCTCCAATTCGCTTACCCCTAAAGAGGGGATTAACCATCGGACAAAACTATGGTACCCAGTACCTCGAATAATTAGTGGGTTTTCAGTCCATTTTACACGGAGCCAAGGTGTTCTCAAAAACCCTCGGGGAGGCAAAGCTCCCTCAAATATACTGGTCTGAGGTGTAAGGTACCCCCGAACACAGTGTCCCTTCCAGTTCTGGGGTAAACTCTTTCTGGCCCTGCCATCCCCACAGAGCCACCAGTATCCAGGCCCTATGTTGCATCTTGGACCGAGATGCGGCTCCCTTCTGTCTTGTCCTCGCCCCCTCTTTCCTGGCCCCCTCTTTGGTTTCCGGATATAATAGAAACTGATAGTTAAGTTCAGTCCAAGACGTTCTAATTTTCCTTTATCAAAAGTTCCCAGATTTTCCGCAAGGCTACAATTGTCCATGTCTCCCCAAATATTATCAGTAATATTTAAGCAACGGCTGGTAATTAAGACCTCTTTAGGGTCAGGTACCTCCAGATCAAAGCTGGGTCCCCGCTGGGTATTTCCCTTTCCATAAGGGCATGATCCATTCCTGTCTGGCCCGTCCTTAGTAAGAGATGTCCAATTTGTGGTTGGGACTCCTAAAAAGGGGAGTTCCATGTTCCCCCGAGGAAGGGGATTGCATACCCAACAGTCTGATAAATTTAGTACTTTCGAGATACTCTCTGTTATATTTAAATAAGTATTTCGATCCCAAGCCTGCCCCTTGGGCAAGGTCCAACTCAGGAGCGTATCAATCAATGTCTCACAAATTTGAGCTTCAAAGGTCCCTTTTCTTGTGAAGTCCATTGTCCTTTGGGTGCTTTCTTCACCCTAGTGTGATGGATCCAGGCACTCTGTTCCTTGATCCTAATGGCGGTGAAGGAGGTAAGTAATACTTGAAATGGTCCTTCCCACTGCGGCTCCAGAGTTTTTTCTGTGAGACTTTATATACACATAATCTCCTGGTTGTGTATTATGTACAGGCCCATCCAAACCTCTCCCTCGAGTCCCTACCACATGCTTCCTGATTTTATTAAGTTGCTTACCTAATGCTACCATGTAAGAAGTCATAATTTCATCCCCCGCTTGTACAGACACCCCTCTCTGTATCCCATAGGGTTGTCCATACAGGATTTCAAAGGGGCTCAGTCCTTCTTTCGCCCTTGGTCTTGTTCGTATACGCAGAAGGGCTAAAGGGAGAGACTGAGGCCATGTCAGATTTGCTTCTTGTCCTAATTTCACAATTTGCTGTTTGATTAAGTGGTTCATTTTTTCCACTTGACCACTCGACTGGGGGTGATATGGAGTATGAAGCTGCCAATCTATACCCAAATGGCAGCTAATTTGTTGTACTATTTTTGAGACAAAATGTGGTCCTCTGTCAGAGGATATGGTTGCTGGAACCCCAAAACGTGGTATTATCTCTTGCACTATATTTTAGTTACCTCCCGAGCTTTAGCCGTTCTTGTGGGGAATGCTTCTGGCCAACCTGAAAAGGTATCAGTTAATACCAATAAATATCGATACCCCCCTTTTCTTGGAAGTTCTGTAAAATCAATTTGCCATTGTTGTCCAGGCCCATTGCCTTTTCCAATCTGGCCCATTTCCGGCTTGGGGGTATTCTTAGGATTAGTCTGGAGGCAAAGATCGCATTGTTGAGTCACCTGTCTCACCGTGGTGTATAAATTTCTAGCCACAATTTCTCTTATCAAATGTTTATACAGAGCCTCTGTCCCCCAATGTCTTTTCCTATGCTCCTCCCGTATCAAATGCCATAATAAGCAAGAGGGAACGATTAGCTTTCCCTGTGGGGTATGAGCCCACCCCTCTTCATTATATGACCCTTCTAAATCTGTAATGAGCTTCTGATCTTCCTTGGTGTATTCTGGCTTACCTTCTAGGGAAATCTGCCTATCAGGAATTAAGGCCCCTTCTATTTTTACCTTTGTTTTGGCCACTTGTTTTGCCTCTCTGTCTGCCAGCTCATTCCCTCTTTCCAAATCTGAGCTCACTTTCTGGTGTGCCTTAATATGCATAATTGCTACTTTCTTAGGGAGCTGGACAGCTTCCAGTAACTTCAGAATTTCTTCTGCGTGTTTGATATTTTTCCCTTGAGAACTCAATAGTCCTCTCTCCTTCCAAATTGCTCCATGTGCGTGTACAACTCCAAAGGCATATTTTGAGTCTGTATAAATGTTCACAACTTTGCCCTGGGCCAATTCCAGGACGCGGGTTAGAGCAATTATTTCTGCCTTCTGTGCAGAGGTGTTCATGGGCAAAACCCCTGATTCTATTACCTCTTGGCTGGTGGTGACGGCGTACCCTGCATGTCGATTACCATTTAGAACGTAACTGCTTCTGTCTGTGAACCAAGTTTCCCCGTTTTCCATGGGGCTGTCTTTCAGGTCTGGGCGACTGGCGTTCGATGGTTTCCAAGCAGTCATGATGTACCGGTTCTCCTGTGTTTCCGCTGAGAAAAGAAGCTGGGTTGACAATGTTAGTGACTACAATCTCCACATCATCCTGCTCTACCAATGTAGATTGATATCTCAGGAATCTTTGCGGAGAGAGCCAACGTCCACCCTTTGCTTCCAGTACTGCTGATACTGCATGAGACACCAAAACAGTCATTTTCTGGCCCAGAGTAAACTTTCGGGCTTCCTGTATGTTCAGTATCACAGCTGCAACTGCCCGCAGGCATCCAGGCCAACCTTTTGCAGTCATGTCTAACTGCTTAGAGAGGTAGGCAACTGCCCGTTGATATGGACCCAGGTTTTGTGCTAATATTCCCAGGGCAATGCCCTGCTTCTCGTGGGAGTAAAGAAGAAACGGCTTGCTTACATCTGGGAGTCCTAAGGCCGGGGCTGACATCAAAGCCTTTTTCAGTAGCTCAAAGGCTCGTTCGGTCTCCTTGTTCCACTCAAGGTGTTTCTGCTCAGTGGCTGTCAGCACATACAGTGGTTTAACAAGCAATCCATAATTATAGATCCACAATCGGCACCACCCCATCATTCCCAGAAAAGTCCGTAACTCTTTTACTGTCTGAGGTCTCTGAGTTTGACATATTGTCTCTTTACGGGCCTCTCCCAAAGTTCTTTGTCCTGCACTAATTTCATAGCCCAAATAATTCACTTTGCATTGCATTACTTGGGCTTTCTTCTTGGATACCCGGTACCCCTGGAGTCCCAGGAAATTCAACAAACTCACTGTCCATGTCATACAATCTTTCTCTGTTTTGGTAGCAATCAGGATATCATCCACATACTGCAACAGCTTTCCCTCCTCAGACGGGGCTTCCCAGGATTCTAAGTCTTTCGCAAGCTGATTGCCAAAAATGGTAGGACTATTCTTAAATCCTTGTGGCAACACCGTCCAAGTGAGCTGGGTCTTTCGACCACTCTTGGGGTTTTCCCATTCAAATGCAAATAATTTTTGGCTGGCTTCATGGAGAGGGAGGCAAAAGAAAGCATCCTTCAAATCTAAAACAGTAAAGCAAGTCAATTCAGGTGTTAATACGGTCAACAGGGTATATGGGTTTGCCACTACCGGGTAAAGATCTTCAGTTATCTTATTCACCGCCCGTAAGTCTTGGACCACCCGATATGTCCCATCGGGCTTCCGAACAGGTAATATAGGGGTATTGAATTCAGACTCACACTCTTTTATTAATCCCAACTGCAAAAATTTTTCTATCACCGGCCGGATTCCTTCTCTGTCTTCCTTCTTTAGGGGATATTGTTTAATTCTTACTGGCTTTTGGCCTTCCTTGATCCTAACTTCAACAGGTGGAGCACTTTTCGATCTCCCAGGTGCATCGGTAGCCCATACCCCAGGGTACACTTGGTTTAAGATGTCCTCGTTAATGCTTCCTTCTAGGGGGAGACTGGTTAAGGTTAGGCTCAATATTTGAATATATTGTTGATCTTTTACCTCCAGAGTAGTTTCTCCCATTTCAAATACAATTTTTGCTCCCAATTGTTCCAACAAGTCCCTTCCCAAAAGTGCCTTTGGGGAGTTGGGCATATATAAAAATTTATGAATGCGCCAGTGCTTTCCTAATTTATATTTTAAAGGTTTACAAAAATATGCCTTTTCACTTTGGCCACTCGCTCCTTTCACCATGACATAATCATCTCCCAGGGGCATCAAAGCTTGATTCAGTACCGAGTATGTTCCTCCTGTATCTACCAAAAATACTACCTCTTGTTGTGTTTTCCCTAGCTTAATTATAACCAGTGGATCCGCTAGGGTAGATTCCCCAGGTTCCCGTCAATCTCCCTTCACATGGGCTACCGTTCTTCCTGTTTGAGCCCTCTGATCCTCTTTCTTGTTCTTTGGGCATTCCTTTTTCCAATGACTGAATTTCTTACACAAAGCACACTGATCCTTGCCCAGTTGGGGCAAGTCTCGTCTAGGCCCTCTTCCTCTTTCTTCCTGGATAACAGCCATTAATTTCCTTTGCCCTTGCCTATATCCTTCCTCTCTGTTACTAAATACTCTCCATGCTTCATCCAACAATATTTCTAAATTCCTACCCTCTGTAGGGCGTAATTTCTGAAGTTTGCGCCTTATGTCCCCTGTAGATTGACCCAAAAACAGGGAGACCAATTGTTGTACTCCTACCTCTGACCCAGGGTCCAGCGGTGTGCTGCGGCACATTACATCCCTCAGTTGATCCAGGAATTCGAATGGAGACTCGGAAGGACTCTGTTTAACTGCATATAAAGCTGACCAATTTATAGTTTTGGGGATTGCTCTCTCCATTCCTTTTGTAATCCAATCCTGATACCCCTGCAATCTTTCCATATGTGCAGATCTATTAACGTCCCACTTTGGGTCTTGGAGAGGGAAATATTCCTTAATGTCCCCTCCTGTAATCTTATAATGATCTTCAGCAAGGTTCCCTGCTGTTTTTAAAATCAGCTGTTTCTCTGTCTCAGTCATGTATTCCAATAATAGCTGTATATCCTTCCAATCAGGGTTATGCTGTTTTACAATAAATTGGAAATGCTTAGTTACACTTACCGGATCACTCCTATAATCTTTTGCAACCTTTTTCCATTCCCCTAGGTCAGCAGTAGAAAAGGGTACTTTGATTAACATCGTCCCACCATCCGGCCCCACCGCCTCTCGGAGAGGTGCTTGTAAAGCTGTTGAGGTAGTTTTCTTCCTAGTACGGGAAGATACAGGGCTGTCCGGGGGGGTTGGAGTTCTATCCGAGTCTGCATCCTGTTCCTGTGGTCGAGGGGGAGGCTTAAACAAATCAGTTAGACCTTGTTCTGGTGCCTGATGAATTTTATTTGTCTTTGTACATCTTTGTCCAATACTATATGCTGAACAACACCGCCTCAGTTTACCTCTAAACTCCTTGTTGTTCTCTCGCTCAAGTGCAAGCACCATGGGGTCCTGTGGGGGTACCATTCCACAGTCCCTTTGCCACTCCGGATGGTTTCGGAGGGTGAAAAACATGTCTGCATACGAAACCTCATCCCATTTTCCTTCTCTCCTTAAAAACAGCATTATTTGTAATAGAATATTATAATCTATTGACCCATTAAGTGGCCACTTAGCATCACCTTCTAACTTATACAACGGCCACCATTGATTGCAATATTTAATAAGGTTCTTTTTATTTTCCATACCTCCGGTCCCAACAATATCTTTCCAGTGGGCAATTACACAACCCAGAGGACGTAATGGTCAGCAGCGTTCAGTCAGCGGCGAGGCCAGCAGAGGCAACGGTAAGTCGGCGGCTAAGCGCTAGATTGAGGCGGACAGGGAGGTTCCCGAGGCCCGGGAGCGCCGGGGAAGGGCAGAGGGACCCGGCCGGAGCCGGCGGCTCTCGCGGGAGAGGCTGACGCGGCGTGGGGGTTGCCAGGGGCAACCGCGGGAGATTTGAACGCCCCTGAGGAGCGCCGGCGACCAGGAGCGCCGGCGAACAGGGCGTGGCGCGGCAGTTTGCGCGGTAGGGCGCAGCCCCCAACTCTTCCCAGCTCGAGAAGGCTGCTCAAGGGGTGGGTGTCGGCCCAGAGGGAGACCCAGGTATGGTTGCCACTCGGGGGAAAGCCATTGTTAGGAAAAATATGGCAACGCAGACAGAGGTCCCACGTACACATGCAGCTGTCCAGGTCTCCGGCTGCAGGGAGTGCCTGAGTCTATCAGAAATGATGGAGGTCAGCGGGGACACCTCTTGTGTGAGGTGTGACCAGGTGAGTGATTTGCTCAGCCTGGTGGTAGAGCTGAAGGAGGAAGTGGAAAGGTTGAGGAGTATCAGGGAGTGTGAGAGGGAGATAGATTGGTGGGCCCACACCCTACCATCCCTGAGGCAGGGGCAGCAGATGGAGGCTCCGCAAGAAGCGGAGGTTCCCCTGCCCTCCTGCCACCAGGCAGGAGGGGACCTAAGAGATGGAGGGGAATGGATACAGGTCCCTGCTCGGGGAGGCAGGCGAATCCGCTCCCGGTCTCCCTCACCTTCCCAGTTGCCCCTACTCAACAGGTATGGGGCTCTGGAACTTGAGGACCAGGCCAGTGAAGATCAGGGTGTAGATGAAGCCCTATCTAGGGAGGTGCCTAAGCCCAGTTGGGCATCCCCACGCATTCTCACATCCTCAGAAAAAAGAAAAAGGACGGTAATCGTCATAGGCTACTCCCTCTTAAGGGGGACAGAGGGCCCAATATGCAGACCTGACCCATCCCACAGGGAAGTCTGCTGCCTCCCTGGGGCCCGGGTAAAAGACATTACCAGGAAACTCCCTGGTCTGGTTCGGACCTCTGATTATTACCCATTGCTAGTTGTGCAGGTTGGCAGTGATGAGATTGCAGAGAGGAATCCAAAGGCAATCAAAAGGGATTTCAGGGCACTGGGACGATTAGTAGAAAGATCGGGAGCACAGGTAGTGTTTTCCTCAATCCCTTCAGTGGCAGGGAAATACACTGAAAGGAACAGGAAAACACACCTGGTCAATACGTGGCTCAGAGGCTGGTGCCATAGGTGGAATTTTGGGTTTTTTGATCATGGGGAGACTTACACAGCACCGGGCTTGCTAGCGACAGATGGTGTCCAGCTGTCTCAAAGGGGTAAGAGAATCCTTGCTCATGAGATGGCAGGGCTCATAGAAAGGGCTTTAAACTAGGTTCGAAGGGGGCAAGGGATAAAACTAGGTGCACCAGAGATGAGCCTGGGGGCAGCGTGCCGATGTTAGGGGTGGATTCGATGACCCAGCTCAAATGCATCTATGCCAACGCACGCAGCATGGGCAATAAACAGGAGGAGCTGGAAGCCATTGTGCAGCAGGATAGATATGACTTAGTCACCATCACGGAAACATGGTGGGATGACTCCCATGACTGGAGTGCTGCAATGGATGGCTACAAGCTCTTCAGAAGGGACAGGCAAGGTAGAAGAGGTGGTGGGGTGGCTCTTTATGTTAGGGAATGTTTTGACTGTTCAGAGCTACACGATTCTGATGACAAGGTGGAGTGCTTATGGGTGAGGATGAGAGGGAAAGCCAATAAGACATATTGTGCTGGGAGTCTGTTATAGACCGCCTGACCAGGTTGAAGAGACGGATGAATCGTTCTACAAGCGGCTGGCAGTAGTCTCAGAATCGTGTGCCCTTGTCCTTGTGGGGGACTTTAACTTTCCAGACATCTGCTGGAAATACAACACAGCAGTGAGTAAACAATCTAGGAGGTTCCTGGAGTGTGTGGAAGATAACTTCTTGACACAGCTGGTGGGTGAGCCAACCAGGGGAGGAGCCTTGCTAGACCTGTTGTTTACGAACAGGGAAGGACTGGTGGGAGGTGTGATGGTTGGAGGCCGTCTTGGGCTTAGCGACCATGAAATGGTAGAATTTTCAATTCTTGGTGAGGCAAAGAAGGTGGTCAGCAAAACCACCACTATGGACTTCCGGAGGGCTAACTTTGGCCTCTTCAAGGCACTGGTTGAGAAAGTCCCTTGGGAGACGGTCCTGAAGGGCAAAGGGGTCCAGGAGGGATGGACATTCTTTAAAAAGGAAATCTTAATGGCTCAGGACCAGGCTATTCCCATGTGCCGCAAGTCAAACCGCCGAGGAAAACGACCGGCCTGGCTGAATGGGGAGCTTTTGCTAGGACTTAAGAAAAAAAGGAGAGTTTATAATCTCTGGAGGAAAGGGCGGGCAACTTGGGAGGAGTACAGGGATCTTGTTAGATCATACAGAGAGAAAATTAGAAAGGCGAAAGCTCAGCTAGAACTAAATCTGGCCACTATCGTAAGGGACAACAAAAAATGTTTTTACAAATATGTTAACAGTAAAAAGAATCCCAAGGAGAATATCTTTCCTTTAATGGATACAGAAGGGAACGTAGCAACCAGTGATGAGGAAAAGGCCGAGGTACTTAATGCCTTCTTTGCCTCAGTCTTTAATAGTGAGTCCAATCATCCTCAGGGTACTCCACCTCATGAGCTGGAAGGTAAGGATGAAGAGCATAACATACCCCCCTTAATCCAGGAGGAATTAGTTAGGGACCTGTTACGCCATCTGGACACTCACAAATCTATGGGACCTGATGGGATCCATCCAAGAGTACTGAGGGAACTGGCAGAGGTCCTTGCCAAGCCACTCTCGATCATCTATCAGGGTTCCTGGTCAACAGGGGAGGTCCCAGAGGACTGGAGGCTTGCCAATGTGACTCCCATTTATAAGAAGGGTCGGAGGGAGGATCCGGGGAACTACAGGCCTGTCATCCTGACCTCGGTACCGGGGAAGATTATGGAACGGTTTGTCTTGAGAGCACTCACACGGCAGCTCCAGGATAAGAGGGGGATCAGGCCCAGTCAGCATGGGTTTACGAAAGGCAGGTCCTGCTTGACCAACCTGATCTCCTTCTATGACCAGGTGACCCGCCTAGTGGATGAGGGAAAGGCTGTCGATGTTATTTTCCTAGACTTCAGCAAGGCCTTTGACACTGTCTCTCATGGCATACTCCTTGAGAAGCTGGCGTCTCGTGGCCTGGATAAGTGCACTATTCACTGGGTGAAAAACTGGCTGGATGGCCGAGCCCAGAGGGTAGTGGTGAATGGGGTGAAATCCAGTTGGCGGCAGGTCGCACGTGGTGTTCCCCAGGGCTCGGTGTTGGGCCCTGTTCTGTTTAATATCTTTATTGATGATTTGGATGAGGGGATTGAGTGCACCCTCAGCAAGTTTGCAGACGACACCAAGTTGGGAGGCAGGGTTGATCTGCTTGAGGGTAGGGAGGCTCTACAAAGAGATCTGGACAGGCTGGATCGATGGGCTGAGGCCAATTGTATGAAGTTTAACACGGCCAAGTGTCGGGTCCTGCACTTCGGTCACGGCAACCCCATGCAGCGCTACAGGCTTGGGGAAGAGTGGCTGGAAAGCTGCCCAGCAGAGAAAGACCTGGGGGTGCTGGTTGACAGCTGGCTGAATATGAGCCAGCAGTGTGCCCAGGTGGCCAAGAAGGCCAATCGCATCCTAGCCTGTATCAGGAACAGTGTGGCCAGCAGGAACAGGGAGGTGGTTGTTCCCCTGTACTCGGCACTGGTGAGGCCGCACCTCGAGTACTGTGTTCACTTTTGGGCCCCTCACTACAGGAAAGACATTGAGCTGCTTGAGCGTGTCCAGAGAAGGGCAACCAAGTTGGTGAGGGGCCTTGAGCACAAGTCTTATGAGGAGCGGCTGAGGGATCTGGGGTTGTTCAGTCTAGAAAAGAGGAGGCTGAGGGGAGACCTTATCGCTCTCTACAACTACCTGAAAGGGGGTTGTAGTGAGGTGGGTGTTGGTCTCTTCTGTCAGGTGTCTGGAGATAGGACAAGAGGAAATGGCCTCAAGTTGAGGCAAGGGAGATTTAGGTTAGATATTAGGAAAAATTTTTTTACTGAGAGGGTTGTCAAACATTGGAATGGGCTGCCCAGAGAAGTGGTTGATTCACCATCCCTGGAGGTATTAAAAAAGCGAGTGGACAGGGTACTCCAGGGCATGGTTTAGGGGGCATGGTTAATGGTTGGACTTGATGATCTTGAAGGTCTTTTCCAACCGAAATGATTCTATGATTCTATGATTCTATGACTCTTCCTCAATATTCCTCCTTGATTGTTTCCCATTTTATGACTTCTCCTTTTAATAAGCTTCCATGCAAATCGTTTCTTACACTTCTTTATAGTCTTCTCCCAGTTTTCCTCCCACACGTCCCGAATTTCCGGGATTAAATTTTCCCTTCCACACACCAATTTCACTATTACGGATTCTTGGTGAGCTCTTTCCCAATCATAAAAGTGTGAAATTTGGGGAAAACACTTAGGGCTGTCTGGTTTCCATCTGCTAGATGTACAATACCACCTTCTCCCACAAGATTTACACTTCATCAAAATCCAAGCCAGATGCCAATTATTATACAGTCTAGTTGCAAGCCCACATACAAAGCAGGGAATCACCCCTAAGTTTTTTTATCCACACTTCCCTCCCCTATTACTCATTTAGATTTCTACCTTTCCAACCACAATCAATCTCAACTGTATACGTAGCCCGTCCCCTCTTATCCCAGGGAGTCCAAACCCGACACTCAGGGCATTCAATATCCCCTCCACAATCTATTTGCAACCTCTGTTTACACCACACACATTCCAGGACATATGAGGGCATACACTCATTTCCTGGATGTAAAAGACACCATTCAAATACCCACATTTATGCGATGCACCATACAGGGACTTTCTTACACCAACACCACAAAATGATTAAGATAATCAAACTCAAACTTACAATTACAACGCTAACATATAAATTCAAGTTCCAAATCATCAGGGAGTCACACTTCGTTCATCTCCAGCCGTACCCCTTGTGGAGTTACGAAACTGCGGATCAGAACTCCACACACGCTCTGCAGCTGAGCTGCATCTCTTTTACTCAAACATTCAATTCACAATTTTAGACATTTACACATTAATAAAACATATATACACATATAAATCTCAACATAACATTTCCACATACTCACACAAAATCTTTAACATTAAATTTCCAAACATTCACATCATACAATCATCGCTCCAGTTGACAACCTTTCAGCAGCTGTAAAAATGTACCAAGCACAATTGCGAGGGGGTCCGCTTACCCTTCTCCTGCGTCTTACATACCAGTCATCGACAGGTCCGTCCTGGCTCCCGATACTGGGATGCAGCAGTCACCCCGGATTTGCTCGATCTACCCCCAAGATCGCTGGCGGCTGCTCTACCGGTCAGCAAATCCCCCCTTGTTACCATACAGGGTACCCTCCTCCCATACGGGGACTACGCTGCACGCCAGACGTCTCTGCGCAATTTACCAGCTGCCCCAGCCTGTACTTTTACAGGCTCCCTTTGTAAACATACCGTTTGGTCCGCGGCTTCAGGAGGTTGTTGTCTGCTCCCGTGGTGAGCGGCTGGCAGCGGAGGCTCCTCCGAGGAAAGTGCTCAGGGCGCGCCTAGGGGTGTCCGCTCCGCAGTCGGTCCCGCAGCTGAGCAGAGTCTCCTGGCTGGCTCGCCAAACTGACGTGCGGAAACAGACTCCACAATCAGTGAGATTGTAAAGTAGGTATGTTTATTCAGCGCTGGGCAGCACGGGGGGTAGTCCCACCAAAGTCGTGCGCGCCTGACTCGGCAGTTCGCTTCAAATTTATACAGTCAAGTGTTACATATACATAGAGTTTCGCAATACGCCTATACATAGGCATGATCTATCCCCGCTTCATATTAAAATTAGCTCCAAGAAGTAATTTCCCTAAGTTCTTCCCAACTGTGCCGGCGCAGTGCCTCCTTGTGGTGGTCATCGGGGGTCGTGAAGATGAAGGCTCTATGTCTTCTTCGCGGTGAACTCTCAACCTTCTGTCCCTGCACCGACTCAGTCGCTCCTTGGCATTTATCCAAATCACAAGGCCGGTCTTGGCTGGTTCTTGGGGTCGACTTCTGCTTCTTATCAGGGACTATCTCTTGCCCCAGCCAGCCTCAACAATGCAAACGTTAAACATCACCTCTCATCCCCTTGGGCCATGTCTACCTCTACTGAAATTTCTATAACTTCATTACAAGCTAGATAATTCTTAAAAAGTTCCTATCTACGTCCATATATCTACTATATCTACTAAGGTTCCTTTGGCTCCCCATCTCACTGGTTCCTATCCACAAGTTGATTCGTCAACTGGAGAGCCAAGGAGTGATCAGCAAAACTCGCTCACCCTTTAATAGTCCCATATGGCCAGCGCGAATGTCTAATGGAGAGTGGAGACTAACAGTTGACTATCATGGCCTGAATGAAGTCATGCCGCCACTGAGTGCTGCCGTTTAGGATATGCTAGAGCTTCAATATGAACTGGAATCAAAGGCAGCTAAGTGGTATGCCACAATTGACATTGCTAATGCATTTTTCTCCATTCCTTTGGCAGCGGAGTGCAGGCCACAGTTTGCTTTCACTTGGAGGGGTGTCCAGTACACCTGGAATCGACTGCCCCAGGGGTGGAAACACAGCCCCACTATTTGCCATGGACTGATCCAGGCTGCACTGGAAAAAGGTGAAGCTCCAGAACACCTGCAATACATTGATGACATCACTGTATGGGGCAACATGGCAGAAGAAGTTTTTGAGAAAGGGAAGAAAATAATCCAAATCCTTTTGAAGGCGGGTTTTGCCATAAAAGAAAGTAAGGTCAAGGGACCTGCACAGGAGATCCAGTTCTTAGGAGTAAAATGGCAAGACGGGCGTCGTCACATCCCTATGGATGTGATCAACAAAATAGCAGCTATGTCCCCACCGACTAATAAAAAGGAAACACAGGCTTTCTTAGGTGTTGCGGGTTTTTGGAGAATGCATATTCCAAATTACAGTCTGATTGTAAGTCCTCTCTACCAAGTTACCCGGAAGAAGAATGATTTCAAATGGGGGCCTGAGCAACAACAAGCCTTTGAACAAATTAAGCGGGAGATTGTTCATGCAGTAGCTCTTGGGCCAGTCCGGGCAGGACAAGATGTTAAAAATGTGCTCTATACTGCAGCTGGGGAGAATGGTCCTACCTGGAGCCTCTGGCAGAAAGCACCTGGGGAGACCCGAGGCCGACCCCTGGGGTTTTGGAGTCGGGGATACAGAGGATCCGAGGCTCGCTATACTCCAGCTGAAAAAGAGATATTGGCAGCATATGAAGGAGTTCGAGCTGCCTCAGAAGTGGTTGGTACTGAAACACAGCTCCTCTTAGCACCCCGACTGCCACTGCTGGGCTGGATGTTCAAAGGGAAAGTCTCCTCTACACATCATGCGACTGATGCCACATGGAGTAAGTGGGCCGCACTGATCACACAACGGGCTCGCATAGGAAACCCCAGTCGCCCAGGAATTGTGGAAGTGATCAAGGACTGGCCAGAAGGCAAAGATTTTGGAATGTCGCCAGACGAGGAGGTGACACGGGCTGAAGAGGCCCCACTGTATAATAAACTGCCAGAAAATGAGAGGCAATATGCCCTGTTCACTGATGGGTCCTGTCGCATTGTGGGGAAACATCGGAGGTGGAAGGCTGCTGTATGGAGTCCTACATGACTAGTCGCAGAAACTGCTGAAGGAGAAGGTGAATCGAGTCAGTTTGCAGAAGTGAAAGCCATCCAGCTAGCGTTAGACATTGCTGAAAGAGAGAAGTGGCCAGTGCTCTATCTCTATCCTGACTCATGGATGGTGGCAAATGCCCTATGGGGGTGGCTACAGCAATGGAAGAAGAGCAACTGGCAGCGCAGAGGTAAACCCATCTGGGCGGCCGCACTGTGGCAAGATATTGCTGTTCGGATAGAGAATCTGGTTGTAAAAGTACGTCATGTAGATGCTCATGTACCCAAGAGTCGGGCCACTGAAGAACATCAAAACAACGAGCAGGCAGATCAGGCCGCCAAGATTGAAGTGTCTCAGGTGGACCTGGACTGGCAACATAGGGGTGAGCTATTTATGGCTCGGTGGGCCCATGATACCTCGGGCCATCAGGGAAGAGATGCAACATATAGATGGGCTCATGATCGAGGGGTGGACTTGACCATGGACACTATCGCACAGGTTATCCATGAATGTGAAACATGTGCTGCAATTAAGCAAGCCAAGCAGTTAAAGCCCCTGTGGTATGGAGGGCGATGGCTGAAATATAAACAGTGGGAGGCCTGGCAGATTGACTATATCACACTCCCACGAACCCGCCAAGGCAAGTGCCATGTGCTTACAATGGTGGAAGCAACCACTGGATGGCTGGAAACATATCCTGTGTCCCACGCCACTGCCCAGAACACTATCCTGGGCCTTGAAGAGAAAGTTTTATGGCGACACGGCACCCCAGAAAGAATTGAGTCAGACAACGGGACTCACTTCCGAAACCACCTCATAGACGCCTGGGCCAAAGAGCATGGCATTGAGTGGGTATATCACATCCCTTATCATGCACCAGCCTCCGGAAAAATCGAACGATACAATGGACTGCTGAAAACTACATTGAGAGCAATGGGGGGTGGAACTTTCAAACATTGGGATACACATTTAACAAAAGCCACCTGGTTAGTTAATACTAGAGGATCTGCCAATCGGGCTGGCCCCACCCAACCAAGACTTCCACATACTGTAGAAGGAGATAAAGTCCCTGTAGTGCGCATGAAGAGTATGTTACGAAAGACAATCTGGATTAGTCCTGCCTCAAGCAGAGACAAACCCATCCAAGGGGTTGTTTTTGCTCAGGGACCTGGGTACACCTGGTGGGTAATGCAGAAGGATGGGCAAGTTCGATGTGTATCTCAGGGAGATTTGATTTTGGGAGAGAATAGCCAGTGAATTAGGCTGTATGATATTTAACTGCTAAATAACCTGCCAATGTATGTCATTGTATCTATAGTGTCTATATGCCATATCAAGGGTATTACTGTAAGAATTACCCAAATGACTGAAGGATGGACTTTGAAACTGAGCCAAGTACAACAGTGATAGAACTTGAACTGGCACCCAGCAATTTCCTCAAGATCAGCCTCTTCGACCTGCAGGCCAAGGGTGTGGGTTGCACCAAATGTACCAGCCACAAGTTCCAGAGGCAGCATACAACAACCTAACACCTCACACCATCTCTCTTATCCTGAAGAACTGTTACAACAGATGGAGCCCCAAAGTCATGGACTAAATAAAATTGATGGACACATTGGAGGGATAGCCCATCGACTAAGGGAATACTATTTGTGGGGGGGGGGGGGGGGGTGTCCATATACACATATACATATAAGACAAGGAAAGTGGTAGTAGTTGATTGGAAAATGTAAGATCTGGGCATGATGTAGATGGTATAGAATAAGGGGTGGATAATGTCCTGGGTTCAGCTGGGATAGAGTTAATTTTTACAGGAACCTGGGAGGTGGGGGGGGGGCATAGCCGGGGCAGCCGACCTGAACTAGCCAAGGAGCTATTCCATACCATGTGACATCATGCTCAGTATATAAATGGGGAGCGGGCCAGGGGGAGGGCTCTCGACTTTCGGTGGCGGAGCATCGGGTTCCGGGTGGTGAGCAGTTGCACTGTGCATCACTCTTTTTGTATATTCTTTCATTAGTACCGTTGTTGTTGTTGTAACTTTTTTTTGTGTTGTCCCAGTAAACTGCCCTTATCTCAACCCTCGAGGTTCCAGGTTTTTTTCTTTTCTCTCCTCCGTCTCCTCCCTATCCCACCGGAGGGGGGCGGGAGGAGTGAGCGAGCAGCTGCGTGGTCCTTTGTTACCAGCTGGGCTGAAACCACGACAGTCACGTAGACAGAAACTAGAAACTGTATAAATAAAGGGACTCTTCCCCATTTTCGGCGCGAGCCTTTGGCGGAGCACTGTCTCCCCGGCCGCCCAGCGCTGTTTTGCTCTCTTATCGCTTGCTAATAAATTCGATCTTGTTATTTAATACAAATTGGCTCCTCCAATTTGTCACGAGCGTCTATAACAATTGTATTAGTGTTATCATTATCATTATTAGTTTCTTCTTTTCTGTTCTATTAAACCGTTCTTATCTCAACCCACGGGTTTTACTTCTTTTCCTGATTTTCTCCCCCATCCCACTGGGTGGGGGGGAAGTGAGTGAGTGGCTGCATGGTGCTTAGTTGCTGGCCGGGGTTAAACCACAACAGTCCTTCTTGGTGCCCAATGTGGGGCACGAGGGGGTTGAGATAACAACAAGCCTAACCAGAGCTTGTTAAAACAAATTTGTTACAAGCTTTCGTTATATTGGTCTAATAGTCGCTGGTCACTATGTTGATTTATGTGTTCTTAGAGTTGTTGCTCTCGTTTTTAGAGTTCTGTTATGTATCACCTCACTTGCTGTATGCAGTCCCTGTGCTGCTGCTTATCATCTGTGGGAGGTGGATTAAGGTTTTTGCTTTGATGCATTGTGTAATACTGGCTTATGGTATGATAAAATTATCGGTCGTGGGACTAATCCGGTATTTGCACTCAACATTGTCGTCACCTCTATGC
This sequence comes from Harpia harpyja, assembly GCF_026419915.1. Classification (NCBI taxonomy): domain Eukaryota; kingdom Metazoa; phylum Chordata; class Aves; order Accipitriformes; family Accipitridae; genus Harpia; species Harpia harpyja. The sequence goes on from NC_068968.1 coordinate 36,530,457, forward strand.
TTCGGGAGCCATCTGTGGGAAACTATTAATAGTTACACCATTCACCCTTCCTCCTCGGAGTGCCAATCTATGGGTGAGACACCGTTCCTCCCCTTTCCCTTCTCATCCAGCCTGGTTATAATGGCATTTGAGAATTTTGAAAAATTTGAATACCCTTGGGATATTGAGACCAGTATGGTACTACTGCTAGGAACTAGCATGTTCCTGAATGTGTTTCAGGCCTTGTTAAAGATTAAACATCTATTGAAGAAGATCCAGCTGAAACCAGGACAGTATCCACCCCTTATTCTATACCATTGACGTCATGCTCAGTTCCCATACCTTCAGTTACATCCTGGTCAATCATCATCACCTTTTCCGTCCTTTGATATATGTATATATGTATACACACACACATTCCTTTAGTTTATGTGTCATGTTCATAAAAAGTTCATTGAGTTCATTTAGTCCCTGACTTTGGACTCCATCTATCATACCAGTCTTTCTGGGCAGGAAGAATGGTGCAAAGTCTTCTCAATTGGCAGAGCAGGATCGGGCTTCAGTGCAGTATGGCAAGAGGGTGTCATTGGACGCAGCAGGAGGATGGTGTGCACTGTTGGATTGTTGCATGCTGAAGGCAGTTCTGGTTCCATCACTACTGCACTTCGCTCAGTTTTATCACAGTTCATTCTTGCTTGATCTAAGTGATTCTTACTGTAATACTATGGATATAGCATATAACAATTATAGTAATGTTAACATACAGTAGCAGGGTTATATAGCAACTAACATCATGCAATTCAATTCATTGGCTGTTCTCACCTAAAATCAAATCCCCTTGAGGCACACATCAGACTTGCCCATCCTTTCACATCACCCACCAAGTGCACCCAGGTCCTTGATCAAAAGCAATCCCATGAATGGGTTTGCCTTTGCCTGAGGCGGGAGTAACCCAGACTGTCTTCCCTAACATATTTTTTGATGTGCACTACAGGGACTTCATCCCCTTCTACAGTACGTAAAAGTTCTGACTGGGCAGGGCCACTCCGATTGGCAGATCCTCTGGTGTTGACTAACCAGGTGGCTTTTGCTAAATGTGTATCCCAGTGTTTGAAGGTTCCATGCCCCATTGCTCTTGATGTAGTCTTTAACAGTCCATTGTATCCTTTAATTTTCCCAGAGGCTGGTGCATGATAGGGGATGTGATACACCCACTCAATGCCATGCTCTTTGGCCCAGGTGTCTATGAGGTTGTTTCGGAAATGAGTCCCATCGTCTGACTCAATTCTTTCTGGGGTGCTGTGTGTGGAATGATTGCTAGTGGTGACTTACTGATATGTTCCCCCCCTGCTCTTAAGGGGAGGTAAACCTCCAGGGTGGAATGCAGTGGATATGCAAGGAATCTGTTCCATAATAATTCCCTAAGCAACATAACCTGCAACCTTAGATATTGGCAACTCCAAGGGAGCTTGGTGTGCTCTCCCTAAGAGAAGCAACACAGATGGTGGAGCGGGGTGGAGACACCGCGGACAGGCTCTGTGATATCATCGCAGGGATAGGGAACTGGAACAATAGGAACAAGAATGGAAGGTCCCTGCATTGAATCCACTGAAGCAAGGAGGTGAAACAATGGGGTTCTGTCAACGCTATGGCCTTACTTCTGATTTATATCATAAGTGCCCAGTTCTGGAGTAGTGACACGCTAAATCATGTTCTCTGGGTGAACTTTGCTCATTAAAATCTCATTATAATACCAAAACACACCTCCATCCCAAAAGCTACCTGCCTCCAAGGTGCAACCACCCCTCACTGAGCATGTGCTCTGAATTTTCTCTAGCATATACCTTTAAAAGTAAAGCGAGGAGATTTTACACCAATCATAATAAAGGTATGTATGACTAGACCCACTCAAGCTCCACCTAACAATAAAATACTATAAAAGGGCTTAAGAGAGGAGGAATGCTGGGGAAGATACCATCATAGACAAGTCGGGAGGACATCGCTGACTTCTGGGATCAGTCGATGGACTGAACCTCTCTTGCCCCCAATAGGAAAGCCTATTGGGTAACATGCGAACCTTCAGTTATACCGAGTACTTCCCCGGGAAACTTAAAAATATCTATAGAGTTTTTCCATAATTTAGTGTGCTTGCAGTCGACTGTATTATTATTTGCACATGCTTTGCAGACAGTGTATTTATCACCAGCAATCCAAATGAACCTGTACTGTTGCTTTAATAAACTGTACCGTTCAGTAATCTAGCCATGATAGTTCATTGAACGCAACCAAACTCCCTAGGTCTGGCAATTCTAGTGCATTGAACAAGGCTAAATTGAAAGTACAGTGTAGCAGGGAACCATCCGGAGACGTGAGCCGAGTAACAACCGGACACCGATACGGTTAAAGTTGTTCTCCCTTTATTGCCCAAATAGCGTGCTTATATACCTTGTCAAGCTAAACATCAGCTGTCCACACGCCATAAGCTAAAATATAATTGGTTATACTAACTCTGTACACGCCCATAAACATAAGACACAGTTGGTTATACTAACTAAAACATGCGAAACTTGTCTCAGTCTAATTGGTCAAGATAAACTGCTGAATTGAGGTTCTTCGTGCCAAGTTCCCTTTATCTTGGAATGTGCACCTGTGTTCTTCTAATTGGCATCTTTCTTTTTTTGTCTTCTTGTTTATTCTGTTCAAGGCCTTCTAAAGGCATCTGGAATGCTTTTGCGACCGTTAGCTAAATATGTGTCCACAACAGTACAGCACATTATTACTGCATCCGTAATCGTGATAGTTCAATATATTAAATGTGACCGGACTTATACTGCTGAAATGGACATCACCCAGAATATAAGCCTAGCCTCCCCCAGCCCCTCTGACATCTGAGGATAAGCTGAAATGCAAAGGGGGTTTATTTTCTGCCAAACTTCGTTACACTTTAACGCAACACCGTGTCACCACAAGACCTGCTTTTCAAGGCCCAGGATAGTGTTCTGGGTGGTGGCATGGGGCACGGGATATGTTTCCAGCCATCCAGTGGTTGTTTCCACCATTGTAAGCACATGGCGCTTGCCTTGGAGAGTTTGTGGGAGTGTGATATAGTCAATCTGCCAGGCCTCCCCATATTTATATTTCAGCCATCACCCTCCACACCACAGGGGTTTTAGCCGCTTGGCTTGCTTAATTGCAGCACAGGTTTCACATTCATGGATAACCTGTGCAATAGTGTCCATGGTCAAGTCCACCCCTCGATCACGAGCCCATCTATATGTTGCATCTCTTCCCTGATGGCCCGAGGTATCATGTGCCCACTGAGCCATAAATAGCTCACCCTTATGTTGCCACTCCAGGTCCACCTGAGACACTTCAATCTTGGCGGCCTGATCTACCTGCTGGTTGTTTTGATGTTCTTCAGTGGCCCGACTCTTGGGTACATGAGCATCTACGGGACGTACTTTTACCACTAGTCTCTGTAGCCAAACAGCAATATCATGCCACAGTGGGTTTTACCTCTGCGCTGCCAGTTGCTCTGCTTCCATTGCTGTAACCACCCCCATAGGGCATTTGCCACCATCCATGAGTCAAGATAGAGATAGAGCACTGGCCACTTCTCTCTTTCAGCAATGTCTAATGCTAGCTGGATGGCTTTCACCTCTGCAAACTGACTCGATTCACCTACTCCTTCAGCAGTTTCTGCAAACTTGTCGTGTAGGACTCCATACAGCAGCCTTCCACCTCCAATGTTTCCCCACAATGCAACAGGACCCATCAGTGAACAGGGCATATTGCCTCTCATTTTCTGGCAGTTTATTATACAGTGGGGCCTCTTCAGCATGCGTCACCTCCTCCTCTGGAGACATTCCAAAATCTTTGCCTTCTGGCCAGTCCTTGATCACTTCCACAATTCCTGGGTGACTGGGGTTTCCTATGCGAGCCCATTGTGTGATCAGTGCAGCCCACTTACTTACTCCACATGGCATCAGTTGCATGATGTGTAGAGGAGACCCTCCCTTTGAACATCCAGCCCAGCACTGGCAGTCGGGGTGCTAAGAGGAGCTGTGTTTCAGTACCAACCACTCCTGAGGCAGCTCAAACTCCTTCATATGCTGCCAAAATCTCTTTTTCAGTTGGAGTATAGTGGGCCTCGGATCCTCTGTATCCCCGATTTCAAAACCCCAGGGGTCGGCCTCGGGTCTCCCCTTGTGCTTTCTGCCAGAGGCTCCAGGTAGGGCCATTGTCGTGGTTTAACCCCAGCCAGCAACTAAACACCACGCAGCCGCTCACTCACTGCCCCCCACCCAGTGGGATGGGGGAGAAAATTGGGAAAAGAAGCAAAACCCGTGGGTTGAGATAAGAACGGTTTAATAGAACAGAAAAGAAGAAACTAATAATGATAATGATAACACTAATAAAATGACAACAGTAATAATGAAAGGATTGGAATGTACAAATGATGCACAGTGCAATTGCTCACCACCCGCCGACCGACACCCAGCCAGTCCCCGAGCCGCGATTCCCCGCCCCCACTTCCCAGTTTCTATACTAGATGGGACGTCACATGGTATGGAATACCCTGTTGGCCAGTTTGGGTCAGGTGCCCTGGCTGTGTCCTGTGCCAACTTCTTGTGCACCTCCAGCTTTCTCGCTGGCTGGGGATGAGAAGCTGAAAAATCCTTGACTTTAGTCTAAACACTACTTAGCAACACCTGAAAACATCAGTGTTATCAACATTGTTCGCATACTGAACTCAAAACATAGCACTGTACCAGCTACTAGGAAGATAGTTAACTCTATCCCAGCTGAAACCAGGACAGCCATTTTCTCTGCCTGCACTATAGAACACATTTTTAGCAACTTGTCCTGCCTGGACTGGCCCAAGGGCTACTACATGGACAATCTCCCGTTTAATTTGTTCAAAGGCTTGTTGTTGCTCAGGGCCCCATTTAAAATTGTTCTTCTTCCAGGTAACTTGATACAGAGTGCTTGCAATCAGACTGTAATTTGGAATATGCATTCTCCAAAAACCCACAACACCTAAGAAGGCCTGTGTTTCCTTTTTATTAGTCGGTGGAGACATAGCTGCTATTTTGTTGATCACGTCCATGGGGATCCGACGACGCCCGTCTTGCCATTTTATTCCTAAAAACTGGATCTCCTGTGCAGGTCCGTTGACCTTACTTTCTTTTATGGCAAAACCGGCTTTCAGAAGGATTTGGATTATTTTCTTCCCCTTCTCAAAGACTTCTTCTGCTGTGTCACCCCATACGATGATGTCATCAATGTATTGCAGGTGTTCTGGAGCTTCACCTTTTTCCAGTGCAATCTGGATCAGTCCATGGGAAATGGTGGGGCTGTGTTTCCACCCTTGGGGCAATCGATTCGAAGTGTACTGGACGTTGCTCCAAGTGAAAGCAAACTGTGGCCTGCACTCTGCTGCCAGAGGTATTGAGAAAAATGCATTAGCAATGTCAGTTGTGGTATACCACTTGGCTGCCTTTGACTCTAGTTCGTATTGAAGTTCTAACATATCCTGAACGGCAGCACTCAGCGGCGGCGTGACTTCATTCAGGCCACAATAGTCAACTGTTAGTCTCCACTCCCCATTAGACATTCGCGCTGGCCATATGGGACTATTAAAGGGTGAGCGAGTTTTGCTGATCACTCCTTGGCTCTCCAGTTGACGAATCAACTTGTGGATAGGAACCAGGGAGTCTCAGTTGGTGCGATATTGCCGCTGGTGCACCATTGTGGCAGCAAGTGGCACTTGTTGTTCTTCAGCCCTCAGCATCCCCACAATCAAAGGGTCTTAAGAGAGACCAGGCAAGGCAGACAGCTGTTCAGTTTCCTCCATCTCCAATGCAGCTATACCAAAGGCCCACCGATACCCCTTTGGGTCCTTAAAATACCCTCTCCTGAGGTAGTCTATGCCAAGGATGCACGGAGCCTCTGGACCAGTCACAATGGGCTGTTTCTGCCACTCATTCCCAGTCAGACTTACTTCAGCCTCCAATACAGTTAACTCTTGGGATCCCCCTGTCACACCAGTGTCGCGGTTTAACCCCAGCCAGCAACTAAGCACCACACAGCTGCTCACTCACTCCCCCCCCACCCAGTGGGATGGGAGAGAAAATCAGTAAAAGAAGTAAAACTCGTGGGTTGAGATAAGAACGGTTTAATAGAACAGAAAAGAAGAAACTAATAATGATAATGATAACACTAATAAAATGACAGCAGTAATGATAAAAGGATTGGAATGTACAAATGATGCGCAGGACAATTGCTCACCACCCGCTGACCGATGCCCAGTTAGTCCCCGAAGGGCGATTCCCCCAGCCCCCACCCCCCCCAGTTTATATACTAGATGTGACGTCACATGGTATGGAATACCCCGTTGGCCACTTTGGGTCAGGTGCCCTGTCTGTGTCCCCTCCCAACTTCTTGTGTCCCTCCAGCTTTCTCGCTGGCTGGGCTTGAGAAGCTGAAAAATCCTTGACTTTAGACTAAACACTACTGAGCAACAACTGAAAACATCAGTGTGTTATCAACATTCTTCGCATACTGAACTCAAAACATAGCACTGTACCAGCTACTAGGAAGACAGTTAACTCTATCCCAGCTGTAACCCGGACAAAAGGTAAAGGGTGTAATTATCAATATTTTCCCACAGATAGCTCCCGAAGTATAGAGGTGACAACAATGCTCAGTGCAAATACCGGATTAGTCCCACGACCGATAATTTTATCATACCATAAGCCAGTTTTACACAATACATCAAAGCAAAAACCTTAATCCACCTCCCACAGATGATAAGCAGTAGCACAGGGACTACATTACAACAAGTGAGGTGATACATAACAGAACTCTAAGAACGATCACCACAACTCTAAGAACCAATAAATCGACATTATGACCAGCAACTATTAAACCAATATAACGAATGCTTGTAACAAATTCATTTTAACACGCTCTGGTCAGATATGTCATTATCTCAACCCTTCATGCCCCACGTTGGGTGCCAAAAAGGACTGTCATGGTTTAACCCCAGCCAGCAACTAAGCACCACACAGCCGCTCACTCACCTCCCCCCCCACCCAGTGGGATGGGGGAGACAATCGGAAAAAAAAAAGGTAAAACTCGTGGGTTGAGATAAGAACAGTTTAGTAGACCAGAAAAGAAGAAACCAATAATGATAACAACAACAATAATAAAATTACAATAATAATAATAATAAAACAAGTGGAATATACAAAGCAAGTGATGCGCAATGCAATTGCTCACCACCAGCTGACCAATGCCCAGTTAGTTCCCGAGCGGCGATCCCTCCCGGGCCAACTCCCCCCAGTTTATATACTGGGCATAATGTCACATGGTATGGAATACCCCGTTGGCCACTTTGGGTCAGCTGCCCTGGCTGTGTCCCCTCCCAACTTCTTGTGTCCCTCCAGCCTTCTCGCTGGCTGGGCTTGAGAAGCTGAAAAATCCTTGACTTTAGACTAAACACTACTGAGCAACAACTGAAAACATCAGTGTGTTATCAACATTCTTCTCATACTGAACCCAAAACATAACACTGTACCAGCTACTAGGAAGATAATTAACTCTATCCCAGCCGAAACCAGGACAATCACACATGAAAAATCCTTGAAAGTTCTCGTGTTGTCTCATAATCTAATTCTTTTGAACGGCTAGTGCCAGTGATTAGCCATGAACTGTCTTGACAGACTACTGTAGAGGTAATTTGTGCTTCAGTCTGATAGTCAGGAAGACACATTGCGCACACAACGTGTATATTTGATGTGACACTGATCAGTGCAAGCTGGCTGCAAGACACAATCACAGGTTCCTCTGTCTCATCTGCAGTTGCCAAAGATGGAGCACAATAATGAGGCCAAGGAAGAGAAGAATCCTGGGTAGCTGGTTCGGTAAGGATAACACTTAGAATAGCTTCATTTAGTGCATTGTTGTTCTGTGAGTAATAAACAAGCATTGACATTATTTATTAAGAGTTAATAAAGATGAAATTCTGTCACAAAATAGTTCTTGTGAAATTTAAGAGGGGTATTTTTAGAAAAGGAGGTCAAATGTAAATGCAGCCCTACAAACTCAATTGAAATTAATCATGACACTGCACATAAATCAGCCATCACACTATTTGCACATACTGTCATAGTAACTATGCAGCCTACAGCAGCACTGCCCACAGATTTTTAACCAATTTACATCCAATGCATGTTGCTTGTGCCATTAATAATGTCCCTGGCCTACAGACATCTCTGAAAATATCCACTCCTTTTGCTCAGACTAAAATTAGATGTTTCCCAATTTGTTTTTGCTCAGTGAATGCCATATACACAGTGAGGGAAAAGTATACTGTATTTGACAACATATCATGAAGTATCTGTGCTGTTTCACTGATAAGGAGCTTTCCAGGATGATGCTGAAAAGATTTAATGGTTAAAGCTCAGCAGAGGAATTGATAAAGAAATTAAAAAGGGTCAGTAGCTGAGTCACTCTCCAGCACCCCTTTGCAGATGACTCCAAGGCTCACTATGTATTGGATCTGGGTTTCTGAGCTAGCCATTTGCGCTAAGTATTTTATCTACATGGAGAATCATAGGATTACTCACATGGGAATTTATTCCAGCATAATTATAGCATTATAATTAGATCAATATAGTTCTACTGGTAAATTTCCTATCTAGAAAGTGTTATCAAAATTACTGGAAGAAACAATACAAATTCACCTTGATTTGTTTAGCCACATTTCTTCACTTGCATATTTGCATATAGAGAAAGGAAAATAATTTTCTTTTCTGTATAATGCAGAAGGGGTTTTTTATGTTATTTGTAATATAATTTTCTGTGTTAAAATTAATTGCTATAAAATTTCATACCAAGCATATGGTAGTACAATGTGACTCAGAACTCAGAGAATCAAAAGGCAATACAGTATTTTTTTTTCTTCTTTTAACCCCTCAAAAGACTCAATAGAATTCAATGAGCTAGGATTAAGGGGAAAAATGGCAAATTTCCAATTTGCACTAATTAAACCTAATCACAGCTGACAAGTAACTGTTCATCTGTGGGGGTGATCAAATCTGTTTGAAAGCTCTAATTCCAGATTAAATCAAAGTACAAACAGTTCTGAAAGGCATCAGAGAGAACATGGTCACCACTGGAATATTAAAATACAGCATCAGCCATCTGACACAAATCAGCTGATTTCTTATCTGGCCTGTTCTTGTTGTGATGAAAAGCCCTCTTCATCCTAGTTCAATACCATTTTTCTTCTCTGCCTGTGCTCAGTAATTTGCTCCTTTCTCCACAGCCATCAACCAACTGTGGAGGTGGAACAATGAACTCTTTCATGGCAAGCAAGAGAAGAAAATAAAACCCCTTTCACTGGAAATCTTTTGTTCTTGATGTCTCTCTTTTCCTGAGACAATGACTGTATATGCATTTTAAAAAAAAAAGACTAAAGAAGCGATTATTAAAGTTATAATGGTCAAAGAGGACACCCTTTTCATAGCAAATCTCCTATCTATATAATTTTGACATTCAAAGAGCTAGATCCTTATCAGTTATAAACTGGTATCAAGTGCTTGAGGACATCTGCAGGCACTCACAGTTTGACATGATTGCCTTGTACACAATTAGGCCTCAGTGCTGCAAGGGACTGTATAGGAATGGGTCCTTATGCCCATGATCAGCAGCACTGACATCGGCTGGGTTTCATTCAGACACAGGACTCTGTCATGCTTGTGAAGAAGGAGGGGGAGGAGGTGCTCCAAGCGCTGGAGCAGGCTCCTGGCAGGACCTGTGACCCCATGGGGGACCCACACTGGAGCAGTTTGTGCCTGAAGGACTGCACCCCATGGAAAGGACCCAACCTGGAGCAGTTCATGAAGGACTGTCTCCCATGGGAGGGACCCCACGCTGGAGCAGGGGAAGAGTGTGAGGAGTCCTCCCCCTTTAAGGAAGGAGTGGCAGAGACAACGTGTGATGAACTGACTGCAACCCCCATTCCCCATCCCCCCACACCGCTCGGAGGGAGGAGGTAGAGAATTCGGGAGTGTAGCTGTGCCTGGGAAAAAGGGAGGGGTGGGGGGAAGGTGTTTTAAGATTTGGTTTTATTTCTCATTACCCTACTCTGATTTGATTGGTAATAAATTAAATTAATTTTTCCCCAAGTTGAGTCTGTTTTGCCCATGACGGTAATTGGTCGAGTGATCTCTCCCTGTCCTTATCTCGACCCACAAGCCTTTCATCATATTTTTTCTCCTCCTGTCCATCTGAGGAGGGGGAGTGATAGAGTGGCTTGGTGGGCACCTGGCATCCAGCCAGGGTCAACCCACCACATCAGGAAATTACATCCCTTCATTTTCCCCTTCCTCCACAACAAAAGAAAAGTCTGATGTTAGCAAAAAGATAATACTGCAAGGTGAAACACGGAAAGGTTCATAAACATCAGCATTAGTGTAGCCTGGGGAAAATTTTGAGTAGAAAAAAATATATGCAACACTATAATTAAAGCCTGTAGTATAATGCATAACCTCAAGGGGCCTGAAACAAGGCTGCCCTGGCAACCCTGAGTTTTAAGTACTAGATTTCACAACCTTAATGTTTCTTTCTCAGAGAGTTTTGGAGTGTGATATACATACACACTATCAGCTTTGCTAGTGGGATGTATGGAAAGCAGCATTTCTTTAAAAATCTGACTTCAAAGACAAACTTGAAAAACTTGGATTTTTATAATCATAGAATCATAAAATGGTTTGTGTTGGAAGGGACCTTTGAAGATCATCTAATCCAACCCCCCTGCTATGGGCAGGGACATCTTTCACTAGATAAGGTTGCTCAAAGCCCAGTCCAACCTGACCTTGAACACACCCAAAGATGGGGCATCCATAACTTCTCTGGGCAACCCGTTCCAGTGTCTTACCACCCTCATTGAAAAAATTTCTTTATGTCCAGTCTAAATCTCCTCTCTTTCAGTTTAAAGCCATTGCCCCTTGTCCTGTTACTACAGGCCCTGGTAAAAAGTCTCTCTCCACTTTTCATAAAAGCCACCTTTAAGTATTGAAAGGTCACAGTAAGGTCTCCCTGGAGCCTTCTGTTCTCCAGGCTGAACAACCCCAACTCTCTCAGCCTTTCTTCATAGGAGAGGTGTTCCAGACCTCTGATCATTTTCAAGGCCCTCCTCTGGATGCGCTCTAACAGGTCCATGTCTGTCTTGTATTGGGGACCCCAGAGCTGGAGTCAGTACTCAAGGTGGGATCTCATGAGAGTGGAGTAGAGAGGGAGAGTCACTTCCCTCAACCTGCTGGCCATGCTTCTTTTGATGTGGCCTAGGATATGATTGGCTCTCTGGGCTGCAAGCACACATTGCTGGCTCATGTCAAATTTTTCATGTACCACTTTCCCCAAGTCCTTCTCCGCAGGGCTGCTCTCAATCCATTCTATCTGTTTGATTATTATAAACCCAATTAGGATCAACCTGAGGCCAGGCAGTCCATTTTACTCCTGCCTGTAGCATTAATTCCACATTGTTTTTAATTATGTTATCTTTCTTGTCTGGATGGAACAACTCTCTCAATAACAGGTTAACATCAGCCCAGGATAGATTATATCGCAAACAAATATTAGAAAATAATGATGTACATTGACCCACATCTTTGCTTAACCTGGGCATTGATTTCCCAACATAACCAAATCCCTAGGGTTCCAAAGGAGATGGGAGTATACATGTAACACTGGAGGTGGGGGAGGAACATTTCACGCACACACCCAGCTGCAGTGCAAGAGGATTAGGGATAACATTAGAAACCATAGGGTAAAGCCCAGCAGAAGCAGTGGGGACAGCAGACACAACTGGGGGGGGGAATCAACAAGCAATACAGAGGGAAGGGTATAGGGTGGTGCAGAGACTGGCTCTGCATGTGCCTCAGTTAAATTACAACTGCTGCAGCTTGTTCTGGTTTCAGCTGGGATAGAGTTAATTATCTTCCTAGCAGCTGGTATAGTGCTATGTTTTTGAGTTTGGTATGAGAAGAATGTTGATAACACACTGATGTTTTCAGTTGTTGCTAAGTAATGTTTAGTCTAAAGTCAAGGATTTTTCAGCTTCTCATGCCCAGCCAGCAAGAAGGCTGGAGGGGCACAAGAAGTTGGGAGGGGACACAGCCAGGGCAGCTGACCCAAAGTGGCCAACAGGGTATTCCATACCATGTGACATTATGCCCAGTATATAAACTGGGGGGAGTTGGCCTGGGGGGATGGCCACTTGGGGACTAACTGGGCGTTGATCGGTGGGTGGTGAGCAATTGCATTATGCATCACTTGCATATTCCAATCCTTTTATTATTATTATTGTCATTTTATTTGTGTTGTTATTATCATTATTTTCTTCTTTTCTGTTCTATTAAACTGTTCTCATCTCAACCCATGAGTTTTACTTTTTTTTCCGATTCTCTCCCCCATCCCACTGGGTGGGGGGGAAGTGAGTGAGTGGCTGCGTGGTGCTTAGTTGCTGGCTGGGGTTAAACCACGACAGTCCTTTTTGGCACCCAACGTGGGGCACTAAGGGTTGAGATAACAAAAAGACTAACCAGAGCTTATTAAAACGAATTTCGTACAAGCATTTATTATATTAGTCTAATAGTCACTGGTCACTATGTTGATTTATGAGTTCTTAGAGTTGTGGTGCTTGTTTTTAAAGTTCTGTTATGTATCACCTCACTTGCTGTAATGTAGTCCCTGTGCTACTGCTTATCATCTGTGGGAGGTGGATTAAGGTTTTTGCTTTGATGTATTGTGTAAAACTGGCTTATGGTATGATAAAATTATCGGTCGTGGGACTAATCCGGTGTTTGTACTCAGCATTGTCGTCACCTCTATACTTTGGGAGCCATCTGTGGGAAAATATAAATAATTACACCATTCACCCTTCCTCCTTGGAGAGCCAATCTATGGGTGAGACACCTTTCTTCCCCAGTCTAATCACAATGGCGTTTGAGAATTTTGGAAAATTTGAATACCCTTGGGATATTGAGACCAGTATGGTCCTATTGCTAGGAACTAGCGTGTTCCTGAATGTCATTCAGGTCTTGTTTAAGGTTAAACAACTATTGAAGAAGATCACCCAGGGGTCTGCCCCGAGGCTGGATAATTATGAATAGCAGCGTGTGTGGGGTAGGATGGGAAAATACCTAGGGCGGTGTTCCAAAAACACCTCCAGTGTTTTGGAACTTTACCCTTGAACAAGTGCAGAATCCTGAAAAACTAGTAGAACATTTGGAAAAAGTATGCTGTCATCACCCCGACAATTCCAGGGAGACACAACTCACTGCAATGTGCTGGGGCCTGGCCCATGCCTATCGAACCCTGTTTGATACTACTCAGTATCCTCAAGGGGAAGAGAAGGTCTCGGGATCTAACAACAAGGTGACAGGCACTGTGGCCACTCCAACACCCGCATCAGTATCAGTTGCCCCCAAACAGAAGAAGAAATATACAAAAAATTCAGTTCACTTAGCGAAGGATGAAGGTGAACCAGGGTCATCATGGGAACAGGAGGAAGAGGCAGAACCAGAGGTAATCACCTGATCCCTATCCTTGAGTGAGCTGTGGGATATGCAAAAAGATTTCAGCCATCGTCCAGGTGAGCACATTATCACCTGGCTTCTCCGATGCTGGGACAATGGGGCTAGTAGCCTGGAATTAGAGGGCAGAAAATCCAAGCAGTTGGGATCGCTTGCCAGGGAAGGTGGCATTGACAAGGCAATTGGAGAAGGGACGCCAGCCCTCAGCCTCTGGAGGCGACTCCTCTCAAGTGTGAAGGAAAGGTACCCTTTTAAGGATGGTATTATATGTCAATCAAGCAAGTAGACCACCATGGAGAGAGTTATCCAATACCTGAGGGAATTAGCCATGCTAGGGACAATTTATTGTGACTCAGACAACACACAATCACCTAAAGATCCAGACAAAGTCCAATGCACATGACACGTGGCGGAAGTTTGTACAGAGCGCACCATTGTCCTATGCCAACCCACTGGCAATAATGACCTGGAAAGACGAAGAGGCACCGACAGTGGATGAAATCACTCGCCAACTCCAGCAATACGAAGAAAATCTTTCCTCCTCCATACAAGCCTGTATTGCGGCTATGGAGAAGCTGTCCCAGGATGTCCATCAATTCAAAGAGGATATGTCCCGCTCCCCACCTGTAAGGACCACTGTCTCAGCTATTAGGAGTGAGTGTTCCTCTGCCCGAGAGAGGGACTATAGAAGGTACACACCACGAGGTGCCCTGTGGCTCTACCTATGTGATCACGGAGAGGACATGAGGAAATGGGATGGAAAACCTACCTCGGTCCTAAAAGCACGGGTACGTGAGTTGTTAGGAAAAACCACCACAAAAGGGGATTCTACCAGGAAAAATGCCATTCCAGTTTCCAAACAGAGTAGAAGGGCTGATGTCACTTCTGATCCTCTTGAAGGGACTTCTGAGTCAATTTTACAAGTGAGTAATGGACACTCTGACCAGTATTAGAGGGGCCCTGCCTCTAGCCAGGTGGAGGAAAGGGACAACTGGGTCTATTGGACTGTGTGGATTTGATGGCCTGGCACTTTAGACCCACAGGAGTACAAGGCTCTTGTAGACACCGGCGCACAGTGTACTCTAATGCCATCAAGTTATAAAGGGGCAGAACCCATCTGTATTTCTGGTGTGACAGGGGGATCCCAAGAGTTAACTGTACTGGAGGCTGAAGTAAGCCTAACTGGGAATGAGTGGCAGAAACACCCCATTGTGACTGGTCCAGAGGCCCCGTGCATCCTTGGCATAGACTACCTCAGGAGAGGGTATTTTAAGGACCCAAAGGGGTATCGGTGGGCCTTTGGTATAACTGCCTTGGAGACAGAGGGCACTGAACAGCTGTCTGCCTTGCCTGGTCTCTCTTAAGATCCATCGATTGAGGGGTTGCTGAGGGTTGAAGAACAACAAGTGCCAATTGCTACCACAATGGTGTACTGGCGGCAATATCGCGCCAACCGAGACTCCCTGGTTCCCATCCATACACTAATTCATCGACTGGAGAGCCAAGGAGTGATCAGCAAAACTCACTCACCCTTTAATAGTCCCATATGGCCAGTGCGCAAGTCTAATGGGGAGTGGAGACTAACAGTTGACTGTCGTGCCCTGAAGGATGTCACGCCGCCGCTGAGTGCTGCCATTCCGGTTATGCTAGAACTTCAATATGAACTAGAGTCAAAGGCAGCCAAGTGGTATGCCGCAACTGACATTGCTAATGTCTTTTTCTCAATCCCTCTGGCAGCAGAGTGCAGGCCACAGTTTGCTTTCACTTGGAGGAACGTCCCGTACACTTGGAATCAATTGCCCCAGGGGTGGAAACACAGCCCCACCATTTGCCATGGACTAATCCAGACTGCACTGGAAAAAGGTGAAGCTCCAGAACACCTGCAATACATTGATGACATCATCGTATGGGGTGACACAGCAGAAGTCTTTGAGAAAGGGAAGAAAATAATCCAAATCCTTTTGAAGGCTGGTTTTGCCATAAAAGAAAGTAAGGTCAAGGGACCTGCACAGGAGACCCAGTTTTTTGGAATAAAATGGCAAGATGGACGTCGTCTGATCCCAATGGATGTGATCAACAAAATAGCAGCTATGTCTCCACTGACTAATAAAAAGGAAACACAGGCCTTCTTAGGTGTTGTGGGTTTTTGGAGAATGCATATTCCAAATTACAGTCTGATTGTAAGCTCTCTCTATCAAGTGACCTGGGAGAAGAATGATTTTCAATGGGGCCCTGAGCAACAACAAGCCTTTGAACAAATTAAACAGGAGATTGTCCATGCAGTAGCCCTTGGATCAGTCCAGGCAGGACAAGATGTTAAAAACGTGTTCTACACCACAGGCGGAACGAATGGTCCTACTGGATCCTCTGGCAGAAAGCACCTGGGGAGACCTGAGGCTGACCCCTGGGGTTTTGGAGTCGGGGATACAGAGGATCTGAGGCTCTCTATACTCCAACTGAAAAAGAGATTTTTGGCAGCATATGAAGGAGTTCGAGCTGCCTCAGAAGTGGTTGGTACTGAAACACAGCTCCTCTTAGCACCCTGACTGCCAGTGCTGGGCTGGGTGTTCAAAGGGAGGGTCTCCTCTACACATCATGCAACTGATGCCACGTGGAGTAAGTGGGTCGCCCTGATCACACAACGGGCTCGCATAGGAAACCCCAGTCACCCAGGAATTGTGGAAGTGATCATGGACTGGCCAGAAGGCAAAGATTTCGGAATGTCTCCAGAGGAGGAGGTGACACGGGCTGAAGAGGCCCCGCTGTATAATAAACTGTCAGAAAATGAGAGGCAATATGCCCTGTTCCCTGACAGATCCTGTTGCATTGTGGGGAAACATTGGAGGTGGAAGGCTGCTGTATGGAGTCCTATATGACAAGTCGCAGAAACTGCTGAAGGAGAAGGTGAATTGAGTCAGTTTGCAGAACTGAAAGCCATCCAGCTAGCGTTAGACATTGCTGAAAGAGAGAAGCGTCCAGTGCTCTATCTCTCTACTGACTCTTGGATGGTGGCAAATGCCCTGTGGGGCTGGTTACAGCAATGGAAGCAGAGCAACTGGCAGCGCAGAGGTAAACCCATCTGGGCTGCCGCACTGTGGCAAGATATTGCTGCCCGGCTAGAGAATCTGGTTGTAAAAGTACGTCACGTAGATGCTCACGTACCCAAGAGTTGGGCCACTGAAGAACATCAAAATAACCAGCAGGTGGATCAGGCTGCCAAGATTGAAGTGGCTCAGGTGGACCTGGACTGGCAACATAAGGGTGAGCTATTTATGGCTTGGTGGGCCCATGACATCTCAGGTCATCAGGGAAGAGATGGGCTCTTGATCAAGGGGTGGACTTGACCATGGACATTTGCACAGGTTATCCATGAATGTGAAATGTGCTGCAATCAAGCAAGCCAAGCGGTTAAAGCCCCTGTGGTATGGAGGGCGATGGCTGAAATATAAATATGGGGAAGCCTGGCAGATTGACTATATCACACTCCCACAAACCCGCCAAGGCAAGCGCCATGTGCTTACAATGGTGGAAGCCACCACTGGATGGCTGGAAACATATCCCGTGCCCCATGCCACCACCCAGAACACTATCCTGGGCCTTGAAAAGCAGGTCTTGTGGCGACATGGCACCCCAGAAAGAATTGAGTCAGACAACGGGACTCATTTCCGAAACAACCTCATAGACACCTGGGCCAAAGAGCATGGCATTGAGTGGGTGTATCATATCCCCTATCATGCACCAGCCTCTGGGAAAATCGAATGATACAATGGACTGTTAAAGACTACATTGAGAGCAATGGGGAGTGGAACTTTCAAACATTGGGATACACATTTAGCAAAAGCCACCTGGTTAGTCAACACCAGAGGATCTGCCAATCGGAGTGGCCCTGCCCAGTCAGAACTTTTACGTACTGTAGAAGGGGATAAAGTCCCTGTAGTGCACATAAAATAATATGTTAGGGAAGACAGTCTGGGTTACTCCTGCCTCAGGCAAAGGTAAACCCATTCGTGGGATTGCTTTTGCTCAAGGACCTGGGTGCACTTGGTGGGTGATGCGAAAAGATGGGGAAGTCCGATGTGTGCCTCAAGGGGATTTGATTTTGCCGCACTTTCTCCGCTGCGACAATCTAGGGAAAACGACGCATCGCCAGGGACTCGCCCTGGGGAGAAAACGGACTAACACAGATACTGTGGATCAAACGGTTTCTCCGTTTATTAACTGCGCAACACTCGGTTATATATGTTTCTAGTATCTACTCACACATAAGCCATTTGTTGATTGGTTAACATGTGCCATTCACGCACTTAAACAATAGTCTAATTGGATAAATCTTCTGATCACGCGAAGTTTCCTCCACCTGCATGCTGTCTTGCACCCTGTCTTCAGTCACGTTGCCCTCCTGTTATCAGTCACGTACGCCCGACCTTGTTCTACTTTTTGTGCTTACTTCAGCAAACTTATAACAAAGAACAGTAGTGTCTTGTGCTAGCAAACAGAGAATAACAGTTGTGCCTTACGCAGTTTCCCTCGTTCTCCCACAATTTCTCCCACAATTCTCCCACAGATTTTAGGTGAGAATAGCCAGAATTAACTGTATGATATTAGTTGCTATATAACCCTGCTACTGTATATTATCATTACTATAACTGTTATATGCTATATCCATAGTTTTACAGTAAGAATCACTTAGATCAAGCAAGAATGAACTGTAATAAAACTGAGCAAAGCGCAGTAGTGATGGAACCAGAACTGACTCCAGCATGCAACAATCCAACAGTGCACACCATCCTCCTGCTGCGTCCAATGTCACCTGCTCATCACACCGCACTGAAGCCCAATCCTGCTCTGCCGACTGAGAGGACTTTGCACCATCCCTCCTGTCCAGAAAGACTGGTATGACAGATGGAGCCCAGTCGGGAACTAAATGAACTCAATGAACATGACCCATAAACTAAAGGAATGATACCTCTGTGTGTGTATACATATATATATATATTTCTCAAAGGACGGAAAATGTGATGATGATTGACTAGGATGTAACTGAAGGTATGGGAACTGAGCATGATGTCAATGGTATAGAATAAGGGGTGGATACTGTCCTGGTTTCAGCTGGGAAAGAGTTAATTGTCTTCCTAGTAGCTGGTATGGTGCTATGTTTTGAGTTCAGTATGTGAAGAATGTTGATAACACTGATGTTTTCAGTTGTTGCTAAGTAGTGTTTAGACTAATGTCAAGGATTTTTCAGCTTCTCATCCCCAGCCAGTGAGAAAGCTGGAGGGGCACAAGAAGTTGGCACAGGACACAGCCAGGGCACCTGACCCAAAGTGGCCAACAGGGTATTCCATACCATGTGACGTCCCATCTAGTATAGGAACTGGGAAGTGGGGGCAGGGAATCGCCCTTCGGGGACTAGCTGGGTGTCGGTCGGCGGGTGGTGAGCAATTGCACTGTGCATCATTTGTACATTCCAATCCTTTCATTATTGCTGTTGTCATTTTATTAGTGTTATCATTATCATTATTAGTTTCTTCATTTCTGTTCTATTAAACCGTTCTTATCTCAACCCGCGGGTTTTGCTTCTTTTTCCCGATTTTCTTCCCCATCCCACTGGGTGGGGGGGAGTGAGTGAGCGGCTGTGTGGTGCTTAGTTGCTGGCTGGGGTTAAACCACGACAGTAAGTCAAGGATTTTTCAGCTTCTGATGCCCAGCCAGCAAGAAAGCTGGAGGGGCACAAGAAGTTGGAGGGGACACAGCCAGGGCAGCTGACCCTAAGTGGCCAACGGGGTATTCCATACCATGTGACGACACATCTAGTATATAAACTGGGGGTGATTGGGGGTGGGGGGATGGCCACTCGGGGACTAACGGGGCATCGGTCGGTGGGTGGTGAGCAATTACATTTTGCATCACTTGCATATTCCAATCCTTTTATTATTATTATTGTCATTTTATTCGTGTTGTTATTATCATTATTATTTTCTTCTTTTCTGTTCTATTAAACTGTTCTTATCCCAATCCATGAGTTTTACCTTTTTTTTTCCCCGATTGTCTCCCCCTTCTCACTGGGTGGGGGGGGAAGTGAGTGAGCAGCTGCGTGGTGCTTAGTTGCTGGCTGGGGTTACACCACGACACAGCTGAGGTTCCTCCTTGAGGTTTTCATACTCATTTTCGATCATCCTCTATGGCAGTCATATGCCCAATTATCCCATACATACCAATGATACATTTGCTTAGGTTTTGCATTTTTTCAAAATTTTACGGAGCATAGCCAATGATGTCTTTAATTCGAAGGCTCTGTAATGGTTTAACCCCAGCCGGCAACTAAGCACCACACAGCCACTTGCTCACTCCCCTCTGGTGGGATGGGGGAGAGAATCAGAAGAGTAAAAGTGAGAAAACTCATGGGTCGAGATAAAGGCAGTTTAATAGGTAAAGCAAAAGCCACACATGCAAGCAAAGCAAAACAAGGAATTCATTCACTACTTCCCTGCGGCAGGCAGGTGTTCAGCCATCCCCAGGAAAGCAGGGCTCCGTCGCTTGGGAAGACAAATGCCATAGCTCCAAATGTCCCTCTACTTCCTCCTTCTTCCTCGCAGCTTTTATTGCTGAGCACAATGTCATATGATAATATGGAATATCT
The DNA here is from genome assembly GCF_026419915.1 of Harpia harpyja. Taxonomy (NCBI): domain Eukaryota; kingdom Metazoa; phylum Chordata; class Aves; order Accipitriformes; family Accipitridae; genus Harpia; species Harpia harpyja. Next base: position 36,550,683 of record NC_068968.1, read on the forward strand.
GTTTGGTCAGTTGGGGTCAGCTGTCCCAGCTCTGTCCCCTCCCAACTTCTTGTGCACCCCCAGCCTACTCGCTGGTGGGGCGGTGTGAGAAGCAGAAAAGGCCTTGACACTGTGTAAGCACTGCTCAGCAATAACAAAAACATCCCTGTATTATCAACACTGTTTTAATCACACATTCAAAACATAGCCCCATACTAGCTACTATGAAGAAAATTAACTCTATCCCAGCCAAAACCAGCACAGATCCTTTGCGGGGCCATACCCCTGCTCCTGTAAGTGCTGGCCAGTCTTCCTTACATAGCATTACCATACTTTTTTTTTAGATAGTCCTTTAATACCATCTATTTTCTTCCAATTTTCTAAAACCTTGGCTAAGGGTGTCCCCTTTTCTACGCTGGATTTATTTCTCATTCTAAAATTTCACATCTTATGCTGATCAGGCTGCGCAATTCTCCCAGCTTTGCATCTTATGCTGATCAGGCCACGTAATTATCCCAGCTTTGCATCTTATGCTGATCAGGCGGTGCAATCCTCCTTTAGTGCACTATTTTACCAGAATTTAAAATTTTGACGTGGGAAATTAAGACTCACCAGGTTTGGTGCCTCCCGCCCCCAAAGATTCCAGGTGAACTCACCCATTGGCACTGATCGGACGTTTGGAGACGAGCGGTTCCGACGGTGGTCACCTAGAGTCCCATCTGGGTCACCAAACTGTTATGGATTTATGCACGCCGGCTACCATAACAGGGTCTGACCCTAGGATCCCACTGAAAAATATAAGGTCCAAGTGAAGGTTTCCAATTCCTCTTTTATTTCTTCTCAGGTTACAGCTTCAGCTGGGTGCCTCCGGAGAGGGACCCCTACCCCAGATCGCACCCCTCAGTTATACCCGTACCACCCAGCACCCGATCCCCAAGTCCAATCCCTTAGTTCTGGTCAGTGGTCTCTTGATTTCTTATTGGTTTTCACTGTTGCTGGGCTGGCCTTCTTCTGAAGTTACCTCATTCTCTTGGAATTGTTTCCTTGGTCCTTATCTTCTTCATTTCACTCGCATCTGCTGGATTCATCTAGTTCTATGTTAGCAGCATTAGTTTTATCAAAAAGTTTACTCTCGGTCAGCTCTTGCGGCCTAAGGCTTCAAGTACTTTAGCTACTAGTGCTAAGCTACTAATGCTAAACGAGACTATTCAGAGAGAAGAATACAGTTAATCAAATTGCTTCTATAACAGTACTCTGTAATCGACTTATGCGCTGCATTTTTTTAGTATACCTATCCATCTGGACTCTCAATACCTTTTTGCATTTACTTGGGGAAAAATATGGCTGACATGGACAAGGCTTCCCCAGGGCTTCACTGGGTCCCCCACTATTTTTTCTAGAATTTTAGTAAAAGATTTGCAGGATATTGTGTTTAAAAATGGATCTGTTTTGATGCATTTTGACGATTTGTTAATAGCTAGTACCTCTAAGGAATCTTGTATAGCTGACACCCGGACATTATTATTTGCCTTAGCTGAAAAGGGCCATCAGGCTTCCCTGCATAAGCTACAATTTTGGGGAAAAAAAGGTGGAATACCTGGGTTACATTCTCTAACAAGGAGAACGATGACTGTCTAATAACCGCATTAAGGCTATTCAAAATCTTCCTCAACCTATTACTAAGAATCAGCTTCGAGCTTTTTTAGGAGCAGAAAGATTCTGCCGACCCTGGACAGCTGCTTTTGAGAAATGGCTAGACCCTTGATACAAGCTCAAGATGCCGAGGAACCTATCCACTGGACAGCTGACAAGGTAAAGGCATTTGAACGTCTAAAACAAGCATTAATGACTGCACCTGTGTGGTGGGTTGACCCTGGCTGAACACCAGGTACCCACCAAAGCCATTCTATCACTCCCCCTCCTCAGCTGGACAGGGGAGAGAAAATATAACAAAGAGCTTGTGGGTGGAGATAAGGACAGGAGAGAGCAACTCACCAATTACCGTCACAGGCAAAACAGACTCAGCTTGGGGAAAATTAACTCAATTTATTACAAATCAACCAGAGTAGGGTAATGAGAAATAAAACCAAATCTCAGAACACCTTCCCTCCACCCCTCCCTTCTTCCCAGGCACAACTTCACTTCCGGATTCTCTACCAACCCACCCAGCGGTGCAGGGGAACGGGGAATGGGGTTTACGGTCAGTTCATCACACGTTATTTTCTGCCACTTCATCATCCTCAGGGGGAGGACTCATCACACTCTTCCCCTGCTCCAGCGTGGGGTCCCTCCCACGGGAGACAGTCCTCCACGAACTTCTCCAACGTGGGTCCTTCCCACGGGCTGCAGTTCTTCACGAACTGCTCCAGCATGGGTCCTTTCCACGGTGTGCAGTCCTTCAGGAGCACACTGCTCCAGCGTGGATCCCCCACGGGGTCACAAGTCCTGCCAGAAAACCTGCTCCAACGTGAGCTCCTCTCTCCACAGATCCGCAGGTCCTGCCAGGAGCCTGCTCCAGCGCGGGGTTCCCATGGGGTCACAGCCTCCTTCAGGAACCCACCTGCTCCGGCGTGGGGTCCTCCATGGGCTGCAGGTGGATATCTGCTCCACCGTGGACCTCCATGGACTGCAGGGGGACAGCCTGCCTCACCATGGTCTTCACCACGGGCTGCAGGGGAATCTCTGCTCCGGCGCCTGGAGCATCTCCTCCCCCTCCTTCTTCACTGACCTTGGTGTCCGCAGGGTTGTTTCTCTTACATGTTCTTGCTCCTCTCTCCGGCTGCCGTTTCTGTCCCGCAACTTTTTTTCCTTCTTAAAAATGTTATCACAGAGGCGTTACCACTATCGCTGATTGGCTCGGCCTTGGCCGGCGGTGGGTCCATCTTAGAGCCGGCTGGTATTGGCTCTGTCGGACACAGGGGAAGCTTCCAGCAACTTCTTACAGAAGCCACCCCTGTAACCCCACCCGCTACCAAAACCTTGCCACACAAAGCCAATACAACCTGCTCTGGGATTACCAGACTACGGTAAGCCATTTACCTTGTTCATACATGAAAGGAAAGGAATAGCCTCAGGGGTGTTAACTCAAAGCCTACGAGGATGACAATGTCCAATTGCATATTATTCAGCTCAGCTAGATCCTGTAGCTCAAGGATCCGTTGCCTGCATCCATGTGATAGCTGCCACAGCACTCCTAGTTGAACGGAGTAAAAATCTAGTGCTCGGACACTCTCTGACAGTACAAGTACCACGTGAAATGCTGCTATCACAGCATGTTGCGCAGGCAAAATCATCACAGCGAATATATCGCTATTAGATGATTCTCTTAACAGCAGAAAACATAACAATTAAGCGATGTAATATGCTGAACCCTGCTTCTCTACTCCCTTTACCTGGGGAAGGAACTCCACATCACAATTGTGTAGTAACAACCTGTGAAGCTGAAAAAACTTGGGAAGATTTAACAGATGTGCCATTTCTAGACCCCAATCTGGAACTATTTGTTGATGAGTCCTCGTATTATTTGAATGGCAACTGGGTTACAGGTTATTCAGTAACTACTATGAAAGAAGTAGTGGAGGCTTTACCACTCAGTCTGAAGCTGAGTGCACAAGCACAGCAGAATTAATTGCATTGACAAAGGCCTGTCGGCTGGCCAAAGAAAAGGCTATAAATATTTATACTGATTCTCAATATGCATTTGGAGTATGCCACGCTACTGGGCAGTTATGGAAGCTGCATGGGTTTATGACTTCTAGTGGAAGTAAAATATCAAATGCTCCACAAATTGCTGAACTGTTAAAAGTTATACAATTGCCAGAGAAACTTGCTATCATTCATCAGCCAGCCCATACCCAAGGAAGGACAGAAGGAGAGATAGGAAATAATCTAGCAGTTATTGCCACTGAAGCCACAGCACGATAGCCGTACAAACCACCGAGCTTACAAGCAGTCCAACGATCTGACTTAGTATTCCCTGCTCCTGAAGAAATATACTTGACTGTCCCTACTGAGAAAATTGACTCTTGGAACCAACCAAAGACTCCTGGGGAATATGGAGAGCAGGTACAGAAAACCTTCCTATTTTACCTAAGCAATACTTGATTCCTATAGCAAAAATATATCACAACCTAGGGCACTTTGGGGTTGCTGCACTAGTCCAGACAATATTGAAGGATTGGTTTGTGCCAGGAATCTACACCGCAGCCAAACAAGTAAACATGGCTTGCACAACCTGTCAGTCATATAACCCCCAAAATACTAAACATTTGGACTCTCTGGGGGGTAGACCCTAGGCAATTGTACCTTTCCAACACATTCAGATTGATTTTGCTGAAATGCCAAAAGCTGGCAACTATCACTATTTGATGGTAATAGTTGATCAACTTTCAGGATGGCCTGAGGCCACACAAACAACTAAAGCTGATTCTGCAGCTGTAATTAAGTTCTTATTAAAGGAAGTCATTCCTCGTTATGGAATTCCTGAAAAGATTGATTCAGATAAAGGAAGTCATTTCACCTCACAAGTAATTTACAACTTTACAAAACTTTAGGAATCCAGCAAGATTTGCATACTCCATATCATCCCCAGTCAGCAGGGAAAGTAGAAATAATGAACTTAAGTCTGAAAATTCTAACTGCAAAAATATGCTCCCATTATCTGGCATCATAGAGAAGTAACTGTAGCAAGACCAACTCCAGGGATACCTAGATCAAGAAAGAAGCAGATGGATGATGACACCATAGACACACCATAGACTTATAGTTGCTTTTCAAAATAGCAGTGTGTGTGTGTGTGTTAAGTAGTGATTGGCCAAATCATGTTGTACCTGAATGCTTGAAAGGTATAAGAACCATGTGTAAAACTGCATTCAGGGTGCCCCAATTTGAATGGGACACCTCATGCGCATGAATAAAGAATTACTCTTGCAATTGTATACTTTGCATCCTAGCCTTTCTCCTCGGTCGGCATGGGCCAGTTGTGAAACTTTCGTGACAGCTTCCACCACTACATTAATAGTAAAAGGCTGAACAGGGAAAATGTGGGACTGCTGCTGCATGGGGTGGATGATTAAGTGTCAGCAGACACAGATAAGGCTGAGGTACTCGGTGCATAAATTTCAAAAACTATGCTCATAAAAACAGTAAAGCTGTATAAAGTACAACTGAAGTTGAACTTTTCCCAAATTGAATGAGGAAAGTTTATTAAAACTGGTATTCATAAATGTATCCTTGAAAACACGTTCTATAAAGATATGCCAGCAGAGTTCCTTCAAGAACTGCTCCAGCATGGGTCCCCTCCATGGGGTACAGGCCTTCAGGAACAAACTGCTCCTGTATGGGTCCCCCACAGGGTCACAGGTCCGGCTAGAAGACCTGCTCCAGCGTGGGCTCCTCTCCACAGGCTACAGCTTCTTCAGGGCATATCCACCTGCTGCAGCGTGGAGTCCTCCATGGGCTACAGGGTGGATATCTGTTCCACCGTGGTCCTTCATGGGCTGCTGGGGGACAGCCGGCATCACCATGGTCTTCACCACGGGCTGCATGGGAATCTCTGCTCCAGCGCCTGGAGCACCTCCTCCCCCTCCTTCTTCACTGACCTTGGTGCCTGCAGAGTTGCTTCCCTCACATTTTTCTCGCTCTTCTCCCTCACAGCTGCTGTGCCATGATTTTTACCATTTCTTAAATATGTTATCACAGAGGCGCTACCACCGTCATTGATTGGCTCAGCTTTGGCCAGTGGCAGATCCACTTTGGAGCTGGCTGAAACTGGCTCTGTCCGCCATGGGGGCAGCCCCTGGTCTCTTCTCACAGAGACCACCCCTGCAGACCCAAATGCTACCAAAACCTTGCTACGTAAACCCAATATAGACTGATACTCAGTTTTGGGTTTGGTCACAAAATCTCTGTAAAGGGAAAATAATACACATCTGTCGTGGTTTAACCCCAGCCAGCAACTAAGCACCACGCAGCCACTCACTCACTCCCCCCCACCCAGTGGGATGGGGGAGAAAATCGGGAAAAGAAGTCAAACTTGTGGGTTGAGATAAGAACGGTTTAATAGAACAGAAAAGAAGAAACTAATAATGATAATGATAACACTAATAAAATGAAAATAGTAATAACAAAAGGATTGGAATATACAAGCGATACATAATGCAATTGCTCACCACCCACCGATCGACGCCCTGTTAGTCCCCGAGCTGCGATCCACCCGCCCTCACTCCCCCCAGTTTATATACTAGATGTGACGTCACATGATATGAAATACCCCGTTGGCCACTTTGGGTCAGCTGCCCTGGCTGTGTCCCCTCCCAACTTCTTGTGCCCCTCCAGCTTTCTCGCTGGCTGGGCATCAGAAGCTGAAAAATCCTTGACTTTAGATTAAACACTACTTCGCAACAACTGAAAACATCAGTGTTATCAACATTCTTCTCATACCTAACTCAAAAACATAGCACTGTAGCAGCTACTAGGAAGACAATTAACTCTATCCCAGCTGAAACCAGGACAACATCTCAACTTCTTTTTCCAGTTTTTCCCCTCCAAGTGATAAAGTTATCCAAATCTAAATGTTTTGAGAGCTCTGATCTCAAGAGTTCTGTTATATATCATAAATCATGAAGCTCCATTTGAATATTTTATTGTAATAGTTGAAACCATTGTGTACTACCAAGTTTGAAGCTAGCCCAAACATTTAAGATGATATGGGGGTTATTCCAAACCGTTGTTAGAGTGGTTGCTATTCCATAGCATGTAAGACAGCAACAGCCTTTTGCAGTAAGCAGAGTGCCAGTAGTATAGGTTCAACTGATACGCAAGATAAGAAGTGAATGGTGCCCTGCCCCCCTCCCAGCAGCCTCATGTGCCATTTGCCCTGGAAGTCACTCCCCTCTTCCAGTCATGTGGTCTGTTCTGATTGGCTGGCAGAACTAGCCACCCCCTACCAGTTTACCCAGAAGTACATCAGACCCAGAAAACCCTTCCCCTACATACACAAGGCGCCGCCATTTTATGGAAGGGAGCTGCCATTTTGTTAAATGTCATAACCCACATGTTTTCATAGTGCTCTGTGATTGGCTGATGGCCATTTCTTGATACTGTCATACCCACGTGTTCTCAGGGAGCCCTGTAATTGGCTGGCAGGACTAGCCTCCCCGACCAGTGTACCGGGAAGTGTGTCAGAAAAGGAAGCCCCCTGTCATTACATACAGGGAGGCTCCCACTTTTGACAGTGTTATTTCCCATGTGTTTTTATACTGCATTGTGATTGCCTGACAGCTATTTCTTGATACCATCATACCCATGTGTTCTCAGGCTGCCCGCTTCCTTTGGATCAGGAAATGCTCAGATATAAAAATATACATATTTATATATGATATATTCGTACATAGAACTACATATATATAAAGGGGTGTACAAATATGTATAAAGATATATATTTATTTTCAGATAGATACACTATTTTATATATATACTTATATATATTTATATTTAAAAACATAGGTATAAAATGGATAAAACATTCTTTAATAAAAGCTAATGGAATTGATGTACTTAAGCCACCTTAAAAAGGCCACAAAGGTCTTGTGAAACAGGATACCCTTTGTATAAACAATGCATGCCTTGCTAACAACTGCCCCTGAAGAACTAAAAGACTAATAAGAAGGGAACATCCAACCCCAGGAGGCACCAAAAGTTGAATAATTGCTAATAGGCATGAAGTCAGTAAAGATCTTCAGTAACTGGGGGGAAGGTAAAGGTGGCAGGGGGAGATCATGACCACTGTCTCAATTCAAGACCAAAAAGACTTACCCCCCCCACTCTCCTTGAGCATGCGCTGTAGAATAAAAGAACACTGTACCTTTAATTCGAAGCAGGGAAAACTTTAGCCCAATAGAAACTGTGGTAGATAAGTGACTACCAATAATAGTTTTGGGGAAGAACTTTGGAAATTGAATATGTATAACTGAACTGTATAAATTGCTTGCCTGTTTAGGTATAAGGGGTACAAGCTTTGTGGATTACCACCTAGCCCCCATCTTTGCGCCAACATGAATTGGAATAAAATACCTCTGCTCTGTGTGTATATTGGCGTCTTGAACTGTCGCATCCCAAAGTTGGAGCGACTCAGGTTCGTGGATTTCCTTTGTCAGAATTAAGGTGAAACAACACCAAGGGAGTTCAAACAACAATCAACATTTATTCAACCTAGCTAACCTTGCTCAAGTACACGTGAACTTATCAACATGAACCTTGCAACATGTCGTTAAGCCGCTGTTTGAGAAGAGAAGGGAGGTGTAGAAAAAGAAATGGAAAAAGGAACATGAAATGTATCAGAAGGAGAGCCCTCCCGTTGAGTCACAAGGTTCAGAGCAGACCCCCTTGCTTTCTGGACTCCTTCTCAAAGAGGAGCCCAGGGGCGGCTAGATCCACTCCTAGTCTCAGACTTGGTCAATGGTTTATGTTTAAAAGGATGAGGTGTAGGGACTGTGGAAAAGAGAGAAGGAAAAGTGGGAGAGAGAGAAAGAAAGAGAAAGAAAGAGAGAAAGAAAGAGAGAAAGAGAGAAAGAAAGAAAGAAAGAGAGAAGAAAAGGGTTTCACCAGTCCTGGGTCCAGCGTTGGTCCAGCCAGCGTAGAGATCCAGTTCCGGAGGGCACGCACTGAGAACTCGTTCTCCCTTCTTTTATAGTGTGTTAGTTGATGGTCTCGACATGCGCAGTTCCCATTCCCGGGGTTCTCTGGAATCGGTCAGTGATCTTTGCAGGGAGGGGGTTCATTGCGGAGTTGCCTCTCTTTTTCTGCTGGCATGACCACTTAAGATAGAAGCACAGTCCCATCCTCCATGGGGCCTCCTCCTCCAGGCGCATATGCTGTGCTCCTTCTCCTGGTCACTTAAGATAAGGAATTGCAGCTTTGGAGAAGTGCGTTCCCACCCTCCGTGGGGCCCTCTCCTCCGGCCACATTGTCCTGTTCACAAAACTCCAGCGTTTTTACAGAGGCCATCTTCTCCAGCAAAGTTCTTTAACGAATGTTTGAGACATTGACTATAATTTGTCAGACTGTCACACGAACACTGGGTAAATGACCCCACTTTTGGGACAACAGAATGAATAATTAAAGATGAAATGGGAATAGAAAGTAATTAAGCAAAAGTAAAGGGCAGTTTTGGGGTCCCACACTTTACCAGGCTGCAGAACAAGCCCTAACATGTCTGGGGTGGGGAGGAACTTCAATAAGAAAAAGACCATAAGGGGTTCCCAAAAAAGACCATGCAAACTAGAAAAAATGGCCAATGGGCCTGTGAATCTCAAACTGGATTTTGAGGTAAGTGCCACACAGAGAGGGCAGGTGGTGGTGGGGAGCTCCCTTTGCCCATGGTTGTGGTGGATCTTACAGCTTTCTATAAGACCATTATGGGGTGCAGGCTGGTGCTATATGTGTTTCCTGATCCTTAGGGCAATGCTGAAAAGAAGAGGCAGGAGACCGAGCATGCAGTCAAGACAGTCCTGTTAGGCAATGATTACTGCAAAAGCAGCAATATCCAGGCTTTGGGACACAAACCACAGCCCTATGCTCTTAGAGATCACAGCTACCAAAGAAAGAGCAAGCAGATCAGACCGAGCAATGGGGTGTTGCAGAGCTGAAAGACCATGATCATTTTTGGGCACAAAGAAGTAGCAGGCCGTATGGTTTTGATAAAAAGGCAGGTGGGTCTGTTAGTTTTGAGGCCTTGACTTACAGGCTAGCAAAACAGAAAAAGCTGTTAAAACAAAGACTGCTAATTAGGAAAGCTATAACGAATTTTGAGTTGCTGCAAATGTCTTGTTGGCAAGGGGTTACGGGGACCACAAGGGCCCTTAAATGCAAACTGTTTTTCTGAACATGGTGGGCCAGTGAACATGTCTCCCACTAGGGTAGAAGATGACACCCTGTAAGGGACTTCCCAGTTACTGCAGCCGCCTGCAGAGCAAGAAGCTGTCGAACACAATAAGGATGTTTCCCGGGGGGGGCGCCTGCTGCACTTCCAACACCTGAGAGGGCATTGGAAAGACCAGCTTTACCCCCACCCTCAAATGTAGCAGAGGTGGTAGAGGAGGTAGCAGACTGCCCTGTGGCTTCCATGGAGCATGTTCAGCAGTGGGACTGGCCAATCCAGAGGTTTGGAGCTCGGTGGTACATAGAAGAATACAGATTTGTTAATTTAGATCAGGCACCACTACATGAAGCTTATGAAACATTTGTTTGGGGTGTAGAGCAAATATCTGACCATTTACATCAGCTGTTTGAACCTGGTGATTAGGCTCAGCTCCATCTTGAAGCTGCCAGCATGCATGACTCTCTATATTCTCCCACCATTAATTTAAACAATACGAATGCTGCAAAATGTTTAGACTGGGTCAGTACTCTCCTGCAAAGTAAGGGAGAGCTGTGTTTTGATCAGACTGGCTATCGTTATTGTAAAAGCCATTGGGGGCAGGCTATGCAGAACCCTGCAGCCTATATCCACTGTTCCAAAACTATAGACAAAAAGCATCGCTATTTAATTGATCTAAATAACAGCAACAATAATCTCTGTTTTGCTGGGAGTCCCACAGCACATACAGCAGTGAACTGTTAAGCAGAGCAAAAGAGCTACATGACAAACTGGGGTGGTCTGTGCACAGGAAGGTCATGCTGAGTAACATCCCCTTGTTTGAGGATCATCTGCTACATGTTAATATACACATCATCCTTCTATCTGAGGGGAAAAAGGCTTGGGGGATCTTTAAGCCCAATGACAGTCTTAGATATCCCAAGGCCTGTTTCCTCCATTTACATGATGAACATTATTATGGGGTTAAGGATGTGAGGAAGGTATTTGGGGCAAGAAACTTTTGTGAGCTTTGTCATACATTTTATAACCATAGTCATAGCTGTAAATATTATTTCTGGCTCTGCTTGTCTCATGACTGTGCTGTTAACTTGGGGACAAGGATAAGGTGTCCCATCTGAAGGCTGTTGTGCAGGTCTGGGGAATGTTTACAGAGGCACAAGGCCCAGGCTATTAAAAAAACAAATTAATTGTTTGGCTGAGAAGTATAAAGCCTATGTAGAAAAACATCACAAATGTAAAGGCTGGAAGTGCAGAATGTGCTATAAAAAGGTCTATAATGTAAGCCAGCACCAGTGTTTCATGCCCGCGATCAAAAAATGCAGAAACAGGGCAGGGCTCTATTATCTATGGTGTGGAATGTATGCAGGAAACCAGGACACATATCCAGAACTACATTTTTGCAATGGAGTTAACTATGGATGCCCCTTGGATAAAGAAGAAAGGGCAGAAAGGAAATTTAAAGGAGAATGGGAGTTTAAAGGGGACACGTCTCATGAACTTTATTCAGTTGTTTACGGACACAAAGTTTTGGGGCTACACTTTCCTAACGCATAATGACAAAGGCTATGATGGCTACTTTGTTGTTAGTCAGCTTCTGAAGGAAAAAATGGATGTGCAATTAATCACCCAAGGTGGTAAACTCATAGAATCACAGAATGGTTGAGGTTGGAAGGGACCTCTGGAGGTCATCTTGTCCAACTACCCTGCTCAAGCAGGGCTGCCTAGAGCCAGTTGCCCAGGAATATGTCCAGATGACTTTTTAATATCTCCAAGGTGGGAGACTCCACAACCTCTCTGGGCAATCTGTTCCATTGCTCAGTCACCCTCACAGTAATAAAGTGCTTCCTAATGTTCAGATGGAACCTCCTGTGTTTCCGTTTCTGCCCATTGCCTCTTGTCCTGTGTTTTGGGTTTGTGTGGTGGGGGGGGGTTTTTTTGGTAGCAGGGGAGGGGCTGCAGGGGTGGCTCCTGTGAGAAGCTGCTAGAAGTTTCCCCAGCTCCAAGTCAGACCCGCCTCTGACCAAGGCCGACCCAATCAGCGACAGTGGTAGCGCCTCTGGGAGAACAGATTTAAGAAGGGGAACCTACAGTGGGGGAGGGGATTGGAATGTGAGAGGAACACCTATGCAGATACCAAGGTCAGTGAAGAAGGAGGTACACCAGAGGAGGTGATGCCTCTGCAGCCCATGGTGAGATGGCAGGCTTTCCCCTTGCAGCCCATGGAGGTGAACGGTGGTGCAGATGCCCACTTGAAGCCCATGGAAGACCCCATGCCAGAGCAGTTGGATGCCCCCGAAGATGGCCATGACTCCATGGGAAAGCCCACACTGGAGCAGTCTGTGACTGAAGATCGCCCTGTGGAAAGGACCCATGCCAGAGAAGTTCATGAAGGACTGTCTTCCGTGGGAGGGACCCCACGGTGGAGCAGGGGATGAGTGAGGAGTCCTCCCCCTGAGGAGGAAGGAGTGGCAGAGACAAGGTGTGGCGAGCTGACCCCAACCCCCATCCCCTGTTCCCCTGCACCGCTGGGGGGAGGAGGTAGAGAAAACTGGGAGTGGAGTTGAGCTGGGAAGGAGGGAGGGGTGGGGGGAAGGTGTTCTAAGGTTTGGTTTTACTTCCTAATATCCTTGTTTTGTTTTGATTTGTAGTAAATTAAATTGATTTTGTTTCTTCCCCAAGTTGAGCCTGTCTTTTGACCGTGACCATAAGTGGTGAGTGATCCCTCCCTGTCCTTGTATCGACCCACGAGCTTTTCTTTATATTTTCTCCTCATCCCACCGTGGCCGCGGGGGGGAGGAGTGAGCGAGCAGCTTTGTGGTGCTTTGTTACTAGCTGGGCTTAAACCATGACATCCTGTCAGTAGACAACAATGAAAAGAGCCTGGCTCCACCTTCTTTACACCCCCCCCTTCAGGTATTTATACACATTAATAAGATCCCCCCTGAGCCTTCTCTTCTCTAGGCTAAACAGTCTCAGCTCGCTCAGCTTTTCCTCATATGAGAGGTGTTCCTGTCCCTTAATCATCTTTGTAGCCCTTCACTGGACTCTCTCCAGTATGTCCATGTCTCTCTTGTACTGAGGAGCCCAGAACTGGACACAGGACTCCAGGTGTGACCTCACCAGTGCTCAGTAGAGGGGAAGGATCACCTCCCTCGACCTTCTGGCAATACTTTGCCTAATGCAGCCCAGGATATCATTAGCCTTCTTGGCTGCAAGGGCACATTGCTGCTTCATGTTCAACTTGTTGTCCACCAGGACTCCCAGGTCCTTTTCTGCAAAGCTGCTTTCCAGCTAGGCGGCCCCCAGCATATACTGGTGCATGGAGTTGTTCCTCCCCAGGTGCAGGACTTGGCATTTCCCCTTGTTGAACTGCATGAGGTTCCTGTCAGCCCATTTATCCAGCCTGCCAAGGTCCTTCTGGATGGCAGCATGACCCTCTGGTGTCTCAGCTATTCCTCCCAGTTCTGTGTCATCAGCAAACTTGCTGAGGGTACACTCTGCCCCAGCAACCAGAGCATTAATGATGTTGAACAGGACTGGGCCCATTATTGACCCCTAGGGTACATTGCTAGTTACTGGCCTCCAACTAGACTTTGTGTCACTGATAACCACCCTGTGGGCTTGGCCATTCAGCCAGCTTTCAAACCACCTCTCTGTCTACTCATATAGGATCTTATGGGAGACAGTGTCGAAAGCCTTCCTGAAGTCCAGGTAGGCAATATTCGTTGCTCTCCCCTTGTCTACCAGGCCAGTTGCTTCATCATAGAAGTTTATCAAGTTGGTCAAGCATGACTTCCCCTTGGTGAAGCCATGCTGACTACTCCCAATCACCTTCTTGTCCTTCATGTGCCTGGAAATTGTTTCCAGGATTAGCTGCTCCATCACCTTCCCATGTAGACACATATTTAGCTAACAGTCGCAAGAGCATTCCAGACGCCTTTAGAAGACCTTGAACAGAATAAACAAGAAGACAAAAAAAGAAAGATGCCAATTAGAAGAACACAGGTGCACATTCCACGATAAAGGGAACTTGGCACGAAGAACCTCAATTCAGCAGTTTATCTTGACCAATTAGACTGAGACAAGTTTCGCATGTTTTAGTTAGTATAACCAATTATATCTTATGTTTATGCGCGTGTACAGTGTTGATATAACCAATCATATTTCATGCTTGTGCGCGTGTACAGTGACTTTGCAGAATATGTGACTATAAGTATGTGTGTGTTTTAGCAATAAAGGGTCGTCTGCTGTCTGCTCTCAAGATTACAGGCGTCCGTCTACTTCAATCATCTCCTCAAATGGTGACCCCGACGTGATTGCGGGCCGAGAAAACGCTGGAATTGCTGGAAGTGCGTCCGGAGGAGACTCTAGCCGAATGATCGTCTAGCCAGCTGGACTGAGCGGACAACCTTCTCCCGGGAGATCAATCACCCTGCTCGTTTGGAAGTAAGGTGAGCAGCTAAGAGGATTAAAATGGCTGCCCAGATGTCTGCAGAAGAAGGGGCAATTGTACAAATGCTTTCGCATATCCTCTCCGTGAGAGGGATTAAGTATGATTCAAATACTTTACGTATGATGCTGAAGTGGCTTAAGGACCATGGTGCCCCCACTTCGAATGTAGAAGTCTTTGAAGTTAAAAATTGGGAAGAAATGGGAAAAGTAATTTGGGACTTTGTATCGCGTGGGGACGTGAAGGCTCAGAAAATCTCCGCTACGTGGAGATTGGTGCTGGAAACGTTGAAAGCCCTTAAGGCAGAAAAGGAGGTGGCTGCTGCTGTAAAAATTTCAATTGAAGATACCCCGGAAAAAAAGAGAAGTGTGTGTGGCGAGGTGGTAAATAATTTGGACAGTGATGAGGAATTAAACACCGAGGGAGATGTCATTAATGGAGGCAACGATCAACCTTTAAGTAACCTGCCTCTCGAGCAGAGACCTATCCCCTCTGCACCTCTCTATGAGGCAGATACATCCCCAGGAGAAGCTATAAAAAAGCGATGGAAGGACATAAATGATAAAATGTTAACCGAAGGTCTAAATCCTGTGGCTTTTCCAGTTACAGTCAGGCAGAATGCCCCAAACGTGTGGCAACCTTTCAATTGGGATTTAATAAAAGAAGTACGGAAAACAGTAATGGCTAATGGACTGTCTGCTCTGTTTAGTCAGGCGTTATTGGAGAATATATTTTCTGGTCAAATTTTAACGGGCTTTGACTGTACACAATTGGCTACAATGATTTTAACCCCGACTCAGCGTCTATTATGGAAGGTGAAATGGGCAGAATTATGTGATTTAGCGGCACTAAGAAATTTGGACCGCCCAGAAGGAGATCCGCGGTATATGATCACTTCTGCACAAATGATGGGGACTGGTGACTTTGCAGATGTTAATAGGCAAGCGAGGCTACCCGTGGAAGTATTACAAGAATCAGCTTCCTTAGCTCTGAAGGCAATGGTAACCTTGCCTGAAGCTGGAAAGCCAGAACAATCATTTACAAGTATAAGGCAGGGTAATACGGAACCTTATATGTCCTTTATTGATCGTCTGCGAGATGCTATTGAAAAGCAAATAGATAATGCTGATGCCAAAGAAGCATTGATAATAACGTGGGGCCGAGGTTATGCTTGTGTCATTACAGAAAATGGGCCGAAGTGGATTCCAACTAAATGGACGAAACCTTATGCTGAGATTGATATGGAACACGCTGACTGCAGTAAGCAGCATGACAGTGGCACCGGTGATTGATCCACATCGTTTAACACCGTGGGACAGTAAGAATGTTTGGGTGACACTGACAAAAGCTATTAATCAAACCTCTTTTTGTGTGTCATGGGCATTACCTGAACAGTCTTTTATTCTTATGTATTTTATTAGGTATAATGTTGCTTTTGCCGTGTTTAATTAGCTGTGTTCATAGGTTTTTGCAAAGGGCAATACAGCATGTTGTTACTTGTCAAAAAACAAAAAAGGGGGAATTGTGGACACATATTTAGCTAACAGTCGCAAGAGCATTCCAGACGCCTTTAGAAGACCTTGAACAGAATAAACAAGAAGACAAAAAAAGAAAGATGCCAATTAGAAGAACACAGGTGCACATTCCACGATAAAGGGAACTTGGCACAAAGAACCGCAATTCGGCAGTTTATCTTGACCAATTAGACTGAGACAAGTTTCGCATGTTTTAGTTAGTATAACCAATTGTGTCCTATGTTTATGCGCGTGTACAGTGTTAGTATAACCAATTATATCTTATGTTTATGCGCGTGTACAGTGTTGATATAACCAATCATATTTCATGCTTGTGCGCGTGTACAGTGACTTTGCAGAATATGTGACTATAAGTATGTGTGTGTTTTAGCAATAAAGGGTCGTCTGCTGTCTGCTCTCAAGATTACAGGCGTCCGTCTACTTCAATCTCCTCATTCCCAGAGATCGAGGTGAGGCTGACCAGTCTGTAGCTCCCTGGGTCCTCCTTCTTGCCCTTCTTGAAGGTAGGAGCAACATTTGCTTTCCTCCATTCCCTGGGCACCTCTCCCAGTCGCCATGATTGTTCAAAGATTATTGAGAATGGCCTTGCAATGACCTGATGGGCACATCCCATCAGGGTCCAGTTTGCTTAAGTATTCCCTGACCTGATCCTCCTCCACCAAGGATGTGTCTGCCTTCCTCCAGGTTTTCCCCCTGGTCTCTGGGACCTGGGATTCCTGAAGGCCAGTCTTGCTAGTAAAGACTGACGCAAAGAAGGCATTTGGTACCTCGGCCATTTCCATGTCCCATGTCACCATGTCCCACTCAGCAGCGGCCCCACATTTTCCCTAGCCTTCCTTTTGTCACCTATGTACATAGAGAAGCCCTTCTTGGTGCCTTTGACATCCCTCACCAGATTCAATTCCATTTGGGCTTTGGCTTTCCTAACCCCATCCCTGCATGCTCAGATAGTGCCTCTGTATATCTCCCAAGTTACCTGTCCTTGCTTCCACCCTCTGTATGCTTCCTTTTTGTGTTTGAGTTTGGCCAGTGTTGTGGTTTAACCCCAGCCAGCAACTAAGCACCACACAGCCGCTCACTCACTCCCCCCCCTTGGTGGGATGGGGGAGAGAATTGGAAGGCTAAAAGTGAGAAAGAAACACATGGGTTGAGATAAAGACAGTTTAATAGGAAAAGCAAAAGCCACATACATTCAAGCAAAGCAAAACAAGGAATTCATTCACTACTTCCCTGCAGCAGGCAGGTGTTCGGCCGTCCCCAGGAAAGCAGGGCTCCATCCTGCATAACAGTTACTTGCGAAGGCAAACTCCGAATGTCCCCCCCTTCCTTCTTCTCCCCCCAGCGTTTTATTGCTGAGCATGACATCATATGGTATGGAATATCCCTTTGGTCAGTTGGGGTCAGCTGTTCCAGCTATGTCCCCTCCCAACTTCTTGTGCACCCCCAGCCTACTTGCTGGTGGGGTGGTGCGAGAAGCAGAAAAGGCCTTGACTCTGTGTAAGCACTGCTCAGCAATAACTAAAACATCACTGTGTAATCAACACTGTTTTAATCACAAATCCAAAACATAGCCCCATACTAGCTACTATGAAGAAAATTAACTCTATCCCAGCCAAAACCAGCACAGCTGGGAGCTCCTTCTCCATCCACGCAGGCCTCCTGGCATTTTTGCCTGACTTCCTGCTTGTTGGGATGGAATTCTCTTGAGCTTGGAGGAGGTGATGCTTGAATATTAACCAGCTTTCTTGGGCCCCTCTTCCCTCCAGGGCCTTATCCCTTGGGACTCTACCAAGCAGATCCTTGAAGAGGCCAAAGTCTTCTCTCCTGAGAGAGAAGCTGTGAGCTTGCTTTTTGCCCTGCTCCCTCCTCTCAGGATCCTCAACTCCATCATTTCATGGTCACTGCAGCCATGACTGCCTTTGATCTTCACATCCCCAATGACCCCTTCTTTGTATGGGAGTATGAGTTCTAGTAGAGCATCTCTCCTCATTGGCTCCTCTATCACTTGGGTCAGGAAGTTGTCATGGATGCTCTCCAGGAACCTCCTGGATTGCTTATGTCCTGCTGTGTTGTCCCTCCAGCAGATATCAGGCTGGTTGAAGTCCTCCATGAGGACCAGGGCCTGTGAGTGTGAGGCTGCTTCTAGCTGTCTGTAGAAGGCCTCATCCACTTGTTCTTCTTTGTCAGGCAGCCTATAACAGACACCCACTACAGTGTCACCCATACTGGTCTGGTCTTTAATCCTTACCCATAAGCTTTCAGTTGGCTCCTCATCCATCCCCAGGCAGAGCTCCATGCATTCCAGCTGTTCTCTCACATAAAGGGCAACTCCCCCTCCTCGTCTTCCTGGTCTCTCCCAATTTTGTGAACCCTTCCTGTCACATCATGTGCATAGAAGTACCCAGCCTGAGTATGTCATAGACCCTTTAAAGTTTTTACCCATGAAACTAGGCTCCTGCCTTCCCCAAGCTTTGGTTATTGAGGATTGCAAAGGTTATTTTAGCATTGCTGAAAATCAAAGTTATGTGGGCCCTCTTCCACCACCAGAATATTATGGGGTGGTGAACATTTCAAAAAGCTGCAGCTGACTGACTGAGGGGGAGAAGTCAGAAGTGTGCAGAGACTTGTCTGCATTCTTGTCTGGGCCTGCAGCAGCTAAAGAAAGGAGAACAGACATAGAAGTGACAGTAGTGTTCAAGGAAAAAAAAGGAAAAAGCCTGTAGAAGGCTGACTGGCAACCAGCTCCCCTCATGCCTTTTTAATAAAGTTTCTCTGTACTCGAGTTAAAATTATTGTCCAGTGTGTCATTTCATAGATGGTTGAAGCAGCAGCATGTCGGTAGATATGTCTATGCCGCTGCTTCTGTTAAGAGATTTACTATGCTCCTGGGGAGGTGGGAAGCTTTAGAGTACTGACAGAGCAGCCACAAAGGTGACCTGGGAACCATACTGACAAAGGATATCTCCTTAACCAGAAAACCTCCTTGATTGGGAGTAGTTGGCAGCACAAAGAAACCTTGATGGGAGCAGGACAAAGAAACCCTGGATATATTAAAATTAAAATTCCAAACCACTAGGCACTGAGTGCCAAACCCTTGGATTCAAAACTCCACAGGCTCTATAGATAAAATACCAACCAAGGTGTCTAGTGTCTTTTCATTACAGGCCACACCTAAATTACCTAAAAGTGCCTTGACTGATGTACAACAATATCATATTAGCTCCGAAGCCTCACTAGGCATAACTACTCTTATTCAGGATTTAGAACAACAAGGTATTATTCAGAAAACTCATTCCCCGTATAACTACCCTGTGTGGCCTGTCCATAAGCCTAATGGCACCTGGCATTTGACAGTAGATTATTGCAAACTGAATGAAAATACTGGACCCTTACATGCTGCCATCCCATTTATCACGGATCTTGTTTTCACTATAGAGCAAGCAGCCCATCCTTGGATGGTGGTCCTGGATGTAAAGGATACACTTTTCATGGTCCCATTACAACCTGAGGATCAAGAGACATTTGCTTTCACTCAGGGTGGAATACAGTACACTTTTACCCAATTACCCCAAGGATTCAAACATAGCCCTACATTGTCACATCAGGCTTTAGCTTGGGAAATACGAGTCCCAAAGGAACCAGGGGTGATAGTATGTCAATATACAGATGACATTTTAATTGGAGGGGATTCCTTCAATAAGGTCCAAAGAATGTGTGATCGCATCCTGGTCCATCTGGAAAATAAGGGAATTACTATCCCTGAAGCTAAATGACAGGGACCTAGCCAAACTGTTCAATTTTTAGGCATAACTTGGCAAAGTGGTAGGCAGTGTATTCCCTCTGATACCTTGCAGCAAATATCCGAGTTGAGCTCACCCTCCAATAAGAAGGAGCTCCGACAAGTCCTAGGAACTTTAGGATTCTGGTGAGCCCATATTCCAAGGTTTAGTATAATTGCTCGACCCTTATATGATCTGTTGAAGAAGCGTGCTACCTGGGAATGGACCGTTACTCATGAAGAGGCACTTTGTTTATTAATATGCAGTGTTTTAGAAAATCAGGCTATGGGCCCAATAATACCAAGGGCCCCCTTTAGCCTACATACAGGACTTGCAGACAAAGGATATCAATGGGGATTGTGGCAACGAGCTCCCAATAAGGCCCAATTGATTCCCATACGGTTCAGGTCAAAGGGGTGGCAAGGTTCACAATCACGGTACTCACCCTAGGAAAAATCGCTGCTGGCTACTTATGTAGTCCTATTAGATACAGAACCCATCACATTAGATGCACCCTTAGAAATACGGACCCCGTTCCCTATCCTCAGAAGAATCAGAGAGTCTGCTCCTGTTCCCCAGGGTATTGCACACTCCAGTACAGTCCAGAAGATGGTAATGTACATAGCACATTGTAGCTGGGTCGAGGGGAGAACAGGATTTACAGGGAAATTGACAGAGTACACTATCCAATGGCCAGGGGGTACCGAGCCACCCCTTGACATGCCATCCTCACCCATTCAAAATGCGCCACCCCCATCTGATTTACAAAAGGATACCGAAGTTTGGTCTAATATCTGGTTGTATTGGGCTTACATGGCAAGGTTTTAGTAGTGGGGGGGCTGCAGGGGTGGCTTCTGTGAGAAGATGCCAGAAGCTGCCCCCATGGTGGACAGAGCCAGTTCCAGCTGGCTCCAAGACAGACCCACCGCTGGCCAAAGCTGAGCCAATCAGCGACGTTGGTAGCACCTCTGTGATAACATATTTAAGAAAGGATAAAAAAACATGGTGCAGGAGCTGTGAGAGAGAGGAGTGAGAAAAATGTGAGAGAAGCAACTATGCAGACACCAAGGTCAGTGAAGGAGGGGGAGTGATAGAACGGCTTGCTGGACACCTGGTGGCTAGCCAAAGTTAACCCACCACACTGGTTTACAGATGGATCAGCTCTAAAGGGTTAAAGGGAAATGGAAGAGAAGGGCTGCCCTCCTGCAGCCCTCAGATGGGACATCTGAAACACAAGAGAGAGAGGGATCAGCTCAATTGGCTGAGCTCCAGGTGGTAGTGCTAGCTGCCAAATGGGGCGCCGGCACAATATATACTGATTCCTATGTGGTATGTCTCAATGGCTCCAATACTGGAAAGCTGAAGGATGAAAAATTAAAGGCAGGCAAATCTGGGGAAAAGAATTATGGGAAAAGCTATATTAATAGCTCGAACAAAGCAGGATGATGGGAATCCTCTTCAAATAGGGTATGTATCAGCACATACAAAGAGCACAGTTCTAGGATCCAGATGGAACCATGAAGTAGAACGCTTGACTAAAGAACCTAGAAAGAGCAGTGATATTGTTCTTCCGCATAACACATATACTCTCTCCACCTCTGATCACGTGATGCTGGGTTGGCTACATGACCGCTTAGGACCTACATGTGGCCTGGATTTATATTGACTGGCCGGCCTCCGAGGGTGGCCCATTTCTAAAGTACAATGCTTAGACTTTGTAGCTAGCTGCCCTTTCTGTGCAGAAGCCCGAGCCAAATTTTTGACTGGGCAACAGTGGGCCAATCTGAGGGAAGGTAAAAACTTGTGGTCCTCATGGCAAATAAATAGATTTTTTTAGGACCCCTACCCTGAACTCCAAGTAAATGGGAATACATTTTAACCGGGGTAGAGACTGTCAGCGGTTTAGGTATGGCCTACCCATGTCCTCATGCTAGTGCGAAATATGTAATTTTTTGATTAGGACAATGGTTTACACACCTACCTCTACCCTCTGAGTTTCAGTAAGACAATGGATCACTTTGTAAAAGTAAAGCTATACAGAGATGGGCTGAAGCCCGAGGAATTAAGTGGGTTTTCCACATCCCTTATCATCCCCAGACTATAGGTATTATTGGACAATGGAATGGACTTCTTAAAATTCAACTACAAATTTGCACTTGGACCAGTGAGTCCAAAACCCCAACTAGTACCTCCTCATATCATGGATGGCAACATCACCTTAATGATGCAGTTGCTGCTTTGAATAACCAACAGACCATGACTGGTAGTCCAATCTGGAAAGCTTTTGATAGCAGCCGCGGTGCAACCTCAACTTCAAGTGTAAACGATAACCATCAATTATCTATTGGACAGACTGTCCAGGTTATTAGTTGTCTGCAAAAAGGAAGTTTTCCTTGCATATTACAAATACCCCTTTGAAGCGCTATGTGGAAGGTCTTCACTACCAGACCTCGGAGCATGGGCACAGCGCAGCTTAATGATATTAGCTCTCATTTTAGCTGTCAGAATTGTGCTTTTTTGTATTATATCTTGTATCAAATCACTGTGTGTATCACTTTTAACTAAACTGGTACTGTATACTCATGTCTCAATTGATAAACCCTCTCAGGAGTTACAACATTGGGCTTGATGCAGATATAAGTCTCTGCCTCACGCACTAGGAGGCAAGAGACACACACCAAATATGGTGTAGTCTCACTCCTAATGACCCATAAGTGGCCATAGGCCAAGGGGTGGAGTGACCCAGTAAACATACTGACAAAGAAGGATATCTCCTTAACCAGAGTCCTGAGACATCCCTGATAAGCTCAGAGGAAACTTCCTTGATGGGAGTATTTGGCAGGACAAAGAAACCTTGATGGGTGGCAGGACAAAGAAACTGTGATAACAACTGACCTTCCAGGAAAACAGGAGTCAGCAACAACTATTCTGGGAACTGATGTCCTACACCCACTTATGTATTTACACTAAAAAGGTATCAAAAGTAACTCGCTACCTACTCAAAATGAGCTTCTCTGCAAGACCCTCTCTGCATGAGATCTCCCAGACAGACCAGACCCTCGCTGGGGATGCCTGGCTGACTCCAGACTCTGTGACGTGGATCATCTTTGAAGTGAGACCTTTTCCGTTGTCCATTAACCCCACTTCTGGGAGCGGTTTGGTGAGTGTCACACTGGTAACACCTCACATAAAATATTCATAGGCATGCACAGGTAAAGGTTCATAAGTATATACTTGCTTCACTAGCTTAATTCTATAATAACTTGTAATATACATATATTTGCTTTACTCTTGTTATATATATACTTGCTTTCCTAGTGGTAATTTTGTAGTGACTCGTAGTATATATGCATATATATATGTTTTACTAACAGTAATTTTGTAGTAATTTGTAATAAAGAAATTCTCAGAAACCCAGACCTCTCTATCTTTGTATATTGCAGAATCCAGAGAACCCCACGGTCATGATCTTTACACACCTGCGGGTCAGGTAACCCTCATAGGTCGTGACCATGACTGCTACAGGTACAAATCCCCTTTTTGAAGCTGCTAAAAGGTGAATTGCCGATCTGAACAGAAGCCAAGTGGCAACCTGGCTTGCAAGCAAGGATGCTTACAGCTTACACAAGGCTGCAAGAAAGCATTTTAAAAGGAACAGGGTGATTGTGGCACAGGTGGATGTACAATGGCAGGCAGACTTGGTGGATATGCAAGAGTTTTCCAGAAACAATGATGGTGTTAAGTACATCTTAACGGTGACAGACATATTGTCCAAGCCTGCCTGGGCCATTGGTCTAAAAGACAAAACAGGTTCTGAAATAGCTGGGGCTTTAAAAATAATTTTTAGCAGGGGGTACAAGCCTCAGAAATTATAGACTGACCGGGGAAAAGAATTTTTAAACCAGCCTTTAAACAAGCTTTTAAAGCAGTGTAATGTTCACCATTTTTTTACTAATAATGAAGTAAAAGCCTCCAGCATAGAGTGTTTTAACAGAACACTCAAACCCAAGATGTGGAGATATTTTACAGCACACAACACTTTTTGCTACATTGATGTGTTATCAGAGTTTATAAAAAGCTATAACCATAGCTTCCACAGAACTATCAGGGCCAGGCATGTGGATGTGTTGCCGAAATCCAGAATAAAACTCCTTAACAATGAGAAGTTAAGAAGCAGGCACTCCTTTATTGCAGCGCTGGGCACACGGGGGATCGCTCCACCTATCGTGTGCATCTGTCTGGTTTAACTATGCAGGTTAAATGCACACCTGTTATACATATTCACTAGATTTCTGAGAAATGTTATACATAATCATTAGTTTTCTGGGAAACTATTAACATATGTAAATGTCCTTTACGCAAGCGCAGTGAAGGTCTCTGGTGGTCTTCAGAAGCCCTCTGGTGGTCTTCCATAGTCTTCCTCACTTGTCCGCTTCTTGACCTCTCTTAGGTGATTCTGCGCAGTACGATTCTCACCATCATCTATATTAGTTTACATAAAAATGCATACTATGTCTATTCTTAAATTTAACCTTTCTAATAATTGGTCCTTCAGTCACACCATCTTATTAATATTCTTATGTTAAAACAATCATTGGTTAATCTCACTTAACTCTACTGATTGGAATCCTCGATAATTAGATGGAGGTGGGAAGGGTAAGGGGTTTCCAGGCAGCAAACTGGTGTCCATAACGGTTTCCCTAGTTTCCTAAAACAAAACACTACAAACCAACAAATCTTTGTCAAAGTTTCTGTGGTTAACTGATTTTAGACAATACTTGAATTCTTATAGTCACACATAGTACATTTTCTAAAGTTCCTATGACTACATTTCAAACTTAACACTCCCATACCTATGCTTCACAATTTTTTACTTCTTAATCAAACCAAACTCTTTTATATAATTAGATTTTAATTTCTTTATCAAAATATTTTCAACAGATGTGAACCCTTCAAACTCTGCAAGGGCTTGGAAAACTGTATATGCAGGTGTGCTTAAAATTAAAGAATCTGCACCTCTGCTCAAAAAAGGAGACCACGTCATGGTGTCTAGAACAAAAGAGAGATTTGAGAAAGGTTATGAGCAGAGGTTCACAGATGGAATTTTCATAGTAGCTGAAATTGTGAGAAGGGGACAGATATTTATGCACTGCTTAATAGCCTATGGTTACAAAGCAATTGAGGGGACATTTTACCCTGAAGAACTTCAAAAAGTGAATGCTGACAAGGACAGAATATACAAAATTGAGAAGATCATTTCAGCAGAAGGGAATAGAAGAAAGAGCAAGCTGCTGGTGAAGTGCCGTGGCTGGCCCCAGAAATTTAGCAGTTGGATAGAAGTCTCCCAAGTCCAAGACATCAAGTGACTGGAAGTGGAGCAGGGGGAAAAAAAAGAATGGCTGTCCTGGTTTCAGCTGGGATAGAGTTAATTGTCTTCCTAGTAGCTGGTACAGTGCTATGTTTTGAGTTCAGTATGCGAACAATGTTGATAACACTGATGTTTTCAGTTGTTGCTAAGTAATGTTTAGTCTAAAGTCAAGGATTTTTCAGCTTCTCATGCCCAGCCAGTGAGAAAGCTGGAGGGGCACAAGAAGTTGGCACAGGACACAGCCAGGGCAGCTGACCCAAAGTGGCCAACAGGGTATTCCATACCATGTGACATTATGCCCAGTATATAAACTGGGGGGAGTTGGCCTGGGAGGGATCGCCGCTTGGGAACTAACTGGGCATTGGTCAGCTGGTGGTGAGCAATTGCATTATGCATCACTTGTATATTCCAATCCTTTTATTATTACTATTTTCATTTTATTAGTGTTATCATTATCATTATTAGTTTCTTCTTTTCTGTTGTATTAAACCGTTCTTATCTCAACCCATGAGTTTTACTTCTTTTCCCGATTTTCTCCCCCATCCCACTGGGTGGGGGGGGAAGTGAGTGAGCAGCTGCGTGATGCTTAGTTGCTGGCTGGGGTTAAACCACAACAATGACAAACGGAGGTTTCCACATCATGCTGCCCAGCAATGCTAGCACCAAAGTCTTCCCACAAAACACCAGCTTGAACTTCACCATACATCTGGTGAGACTCCTGGAGCTCTCCGAGAAGTGGGAGGTGGGGTGTTAGAAATACACACAGCTGGAATAACATCAATGAAGACACCATTTTTGAAATAGCGCTGCAGGGCAAGACATGGCAGTATACTTTGTGGAAAGGCTATTATCCATCCCTCTCCATGTTAGTAGAATGCATGAACCATCTTAACTCCCACAACAAAGCTTCAGCTGTCGAATATCTAGCAGTAGGCCTGGTCTATGACCCCATCATAAGGAAAACAAAGCTCAGAATGGATGAGAAGCCTTATACTTTTTTCTACAACTGGGGATCTAGAACATATTTGGGAGGCTTCTCTGGAGGCTGCTGCTAAGAAATTGCCCTCTGTGGTGGACATCACCGGAGGGTTTAACTCACTCTACCTCTACACGGACCTTGTAGACCACCAGCTTGTCAGGGACTTTACACATCCTTTATTGCACTGTGTTCCGACTGGCAGTAATACCGACGAGATCATTATGGTGACATATAAGCCACACTACTTCCTGGTAAACTGCCAGCACATCGACATGAACAGCACTGAAATAGACTGACTGGAACAAGCACATGTCATTTTCCTTTGGGAAGGTGATTGTCAAGCTGCACCTTCAGCCCCAGAAGCCTAGTTTAAGAAAGCACACCAAAATGGTAGTGGTAAAAAATTATGGGGACCAGTCCTTGTACGTGAATTATTACAGAGCCCAGGCTGGCAATGGTCTCCCTAGTTTTCAACGTATTCTTGTGATGTATGGTGTGAGCGTTGGAGGTAAAATCTGTAGCCTGTTTAGAAAGGCTGTCCCACTTTTGAAAAGGTGTTTGGAAATTGTTATGCCACACATTAAAAGCACCACTCAAGATATTGCAAAAAATGTGTTTGACTATTGTTATGGTTTAAGCCCAGCCGGTAACAAAGCACCAGGCAGCTGCTCGCTCACTCCCCCCCCACCCCGGCCACAGTGGGATGAGGAGAAAATATAAAGGCAGGCTCATGGGTCAACACAAGGACAGGGAGGGATCACTCTCTACTTATGGTCATGGGCAAAAGACAGGCTCAACTTGGGGAAGAAACAAAATCAATTTAATTTACTACAAATCAAAACAAAATAAGGATATTAGGAAGTAAAACCAAACCTTAGAACACCTTCCCCCCACCCCTCCCTCCTTCCCAGCTCAACTCCACTCCCGGTTCTCTCTACCTCCTCCCCCCGGCAGCGCAGGGGAACAGGGGATGGGGGTTGGGGTCAGCTCACCACACCTTGTCTCTGCCACTCCTTCCTCCTCAGGGGGAGGACTCCTCACTCATCCCCTGCTCCAGCGTGGGGTCCCTCCCACAGGAGACAGTCCTTCACAAACTTCTCCAACATGAGTCCTTTCCACAGGCTGTAGCTCCTCACAAACTTCCCTGACATGGGTCCTTCCCGCGGGCTGATCTTAAGTCACAAACTGCTCCAGCGCGGGCTTTCCCATGGAGTCACGGCCATCTTCGGGGGCCTCTGCTCCACCACTCACCTCCATGGGCTGCAGGGGGACAGCCTGCCATCTCACCATGGGCTGCAGGGGCATCCACCTCCTCAGGTGCTCCTCCTCTCCCTCCTTCCTCACTAACCTCAGTATCTGCATAGGTGTTCCTCTCACATTCCAATCCCTCAACTCACTACCGGTTCCCCTTCTTAAATATGTTACCCAGAGGCGCTACCACTGTCACTGATTGGGTCAGCCTTGGTCAGAGGCAGGTCTGACTTGGAGCTGGGGAAGCATCTAGCAGCTTCTCACAGGAGCCGTCCCTGCGGCCCCTCCCCTGCTACCAAAAAAACCCATGCCACACAAACCCATAACAGCTATGTTTCCAAGGTTGCTGTGGACAAGTTAGAAATGCTGTCAAATGAGGAGGGCTCGGGACTTGCTTATATTCAAAGAAAAAGCCTTCAAAGAAAGAGAGCCATGTCATGCCCCCAGGTGGAAGATCCACCCCAGCCCTGTAAAAGACAAAGGAAGTGTGGTGCCAGACAACAGTCTGACCAGGACAGGAAGAAGGAAAAGAACAAGCCGGGCCGAACCGTGCAAAAGAAACAGAAATCCCAGAGAAAGAGGTCTCATTCTACCACTAGAAAAGGAAATATATTTTAAACCAGATGGTTTCCATTCATGGCTGCTCAGAAGAATGTACCAAATTTGATCTGGATTTGTTTGAAGTGTCCCCAACACAGACCAGCAGTGTCCCTGACACAGACCAGCATTGAGAAAAGCCTGTTTACTGAGGTACTTCCACTTTTGGCTATTGCAGAGTCTGCACCTCTGGACTTTTTCATAGCTGGGTGTCCTGGTTTCAGCTCGGATAGAGTTAATTATCTTCCTAGTAGCTGGTATAGTGCTATGTTTTTGAATTCGGTATGAGAAGAATGTTGATAACGCTGATGTTTTCAGTTGTTGCTAAGTAATGTTTAGTCTAAAGTCAAGGATTTTTCAGCTTCTCATGCCCAGCCAGCGAGAAAGCTGGAGGGGCACAAGAAGTTGGGAGGGGACACAGCCAGGGCAGCTGACCCAAAGTGGCCAAAGGAATATTGCATACCATGTGACATTATGCCCAGTATATAAACTGGGGGGAGTTGGCCTGGGAGGGATCGCCGCTTGGGAACTAACTGGGCATTGGTCAGCTGGTGGTGAGCAATTGCATTATGCATCACTTGTATATTCCAATCCTTTTATTATTACTATTTTCATTTTATTAGTGTTATCATTATCATTATTAGTTTCTTCTTTTCTGTTGTATTAAACTGTTCTTATCTCAACCCACGGGTTTTACTTCTTTTCCTGATTTTCTCCCCCATCCCACTGGGTGGGGGGGGAAGTGAGTGAGCAGCTGCGTGATGCTTAGTTGCTGGCTGGGGTTAAACCACAACAATGACAAACGGAGGTTTCCACATCATGCTGCCCAGCAATGCTAGCACCAAAGTCTTCCCACAAAACACCAGCTTGAACTTCACCATACATCTGGTGAGACTCCTGGAGCTCTCCGAGAAGTGGGAGGTGGGGTGTTAGAAATACACACAGCTGGAATAACATCAATGAAGACACCATTTTTGAAATAGCGCTGCAGGGCAAGACATGGCAGTATACTTTGTGGAAAGGCTATTATCCATCCCTCTCCATGTTAGTAGAATGCATGAACCATCTTAACTCCCACAACAAAGCTTCAGCTGTCGAATATCTAGCAGTAGGCCTGGTCTATGACCCCATCATAAGGAAAACAAAGCTCAGAATGGATGAGAAGCCTTATACTTTTTTCTACAACTGGGGATCTAGAACATATTTGGGAGGCTTCTCTGGAGGCTGCTGCTAAGAAATTGCCCTCTGTGGTGGACATCACCGGAGGGTTTAACTCACTCTACCTCTACACGGACCTTGTAGACCACCAGCTTGTCAGGGACTTTACACATCCTTTATTGCACTGTGTTCCGACTGGCAGTAATACCGACGAGATCATTATGGTGACATATAAGCCACACTACTTCCTGGTAAACTGCCAGCACATCGACATGAACAGCACTGAAATAGACTGACTGGAACAAGCACATGTCATTTTCCTTTGGGAAGGTGATTGTCAAGCTGCACCTTCAGCCCCAGAAGCCTAGTTTAAGAAAGCACACCAAAATGGTAGTGGTAAAAAATTATGGGGACCAGTCCTTGTACGTGAATTATTACAGAGCCCAGGCTGGCAATGGTCTCCCTAGTTTTCAACGTATTCTTGTGATGTATGGTGTGAGCGTTGGAGGTAAAATCTGTAGCCTGTTTAGAAAGGCTGTCCCACTTTTGAAAAGGTGTTTGGAAATTGTTATGCCACACATTAAAAGCACCACTCAAGATATTGCAAAAAATGTGTTTGACTATTGTTATGGTTTAAGCCCAGCCGGTAACAAAGCACCAGGCAGCTGCTCGCTCACTCCCCCCCCACCCCGGCCACAGTGGGATGAGGAGAAAATATAAAGGCAGGCTCATGGGTCAACACAAGGACAGGGAGGGATCACTCTCTACTTATGGTCATGGGCAAAAGACAGGCTCAACTTGGGGAAGAAACAAAATCAATTTAATTTACTACAAATCAAAACAAAATAAGGATATTAGGAAGTAAAACCAAACCTTAGAACACCTTCCCCCCACCCCTCCCTCCTTCCCAGCTCAACTCCACTCCCGGTTCTCTCTACCTCCTCCCCCCGGCAGCGCAGGGGAACAGGGGATGGGGGTTGGGGTCAGCTCACCACACCTTGTCTCTGCCACTCCTTCCTCCTCAGGGGGAGGACTCCTCACTCATCCCCTGCTCCAGCGTGGGGTCCCTCCCACAGGAGACAGTCCTTCACAAACTTCTCCAACATGAGTCCTTTCCACAGGCTGTAGCTCCTCACAAACTTCCCTGACATGGGTCCTTCCCGCGGGCTGATCTTAAGTCACAAACTGCTCCAGCGCGGGCTTTCCCATGGAGTCACGGCCATCTTCGGGGGCCTCTGCTCCACCACTCACCTCCATGGGCTGCAGGGGGACAGCCTGCCATCTCACCATGGGCTGCAGGGGCATCCACCTCCTCAGGTGCTCCTCCTCTCCCTCCTTCCTCACTAACCTCAGTATCTGCATAGGTGTTCCTCTCACATTCCAATCCCTCAACTCACTACCGGTTCCCCTTCTTAAATATGTTACCCAGAGGCGCTACCACTGTCACTGATTGGGTCAGCCTTGGTCAGAGGCAGGTCTGACTTGGAGCTGGGGAAGCATCTAGCAGCTTCTCACAGGAGCCGTCCCTGCGGCCCCTCCCCTGCTACCAAAAAAACCCATGCCACACAAACCCATAACAGCTATGTTTCCAAGGTTGCTGTGGACAAGTTAGAAATGCTGTCAAATGAGGAGGGCTCGGGACTTGCTTATATTCAAAGAAAAAGCCTTCAAAGAAAGAGAGCCATGTCATGCCCCCAGGTGGAAGATCCACCCCAGCCCTGTAAAAGACAAAGGAAGTGTGGTGCCAGACAACAGTCTGACCAGGACAGGAAGAAGGAAAAGAACAAGCCGGGCCGAACCGTGCAAAAGAAACAGAAATCCCAGAGAAAGAGGTCTCATTCTACCACTAGAAAAGGAAATATATTTTAAACCAGATGGTTTCCGTTCATGGCTGCTCAGAAGAATGTACCAAATTTGATCTGGATTTGTTTGAAGTGTCCCCAACACAGACCAGCAGTGTCCCTGACACAGACCAGCATTGAGAAAAGCCTGTTTACTGAGGTACTTCCACTTTTGGCTATTGCAGAGTCTGCACCTCTGGACTTTTTCATAGCTGGGTGTCCTGGTTTCAGCTCGGATAGAGTTAATTATCTTCCTAGTAGCTGGTATAGTGCTATGTTTTTGAATTCGGTATGAGAAGAATGTTGATAACGCTGATGTTTTCAGTTGTTGCTAAGTAATGTTTAGTCTAAAGTCAAGGATTTTTCAGCTTCTCATGCCCAGCCAGCGAGAAAGCTGGAGGGGCACAAGAAGTTGGGAGGGGACACAGCCAGGGCAGCTGACCCAAAGTGGCCAAAGGAATATTGCATACCATGTGACATTATGCCCAGTATATAAACTGGGGGGAGTTGGCCTGGGAGGGATCGCCGCTTGGGAACTAACTGGGCATTGGTCAGCTGGTGGTGAGCAATTGCATTATGCATCACTTGTATATTCCAATCCTTTTATTATTACTATTTTCATTTTATTAGTGTTATCATTATCATTATTAGTTTCTTCTTTTCTGTTGTATTAAACTGTTCTTATCTCAACCCACGGGTTTTACTTCTTTTCCTGATTTTCTCCCCCATCCCACTGGGTGGGGGGGGAAGTGAGTGAGCAGCTGCGTGGTGCTTAGTTGCTGGCTGGGGTTAAACCATGACACTGGGAATGGGGAAGATTACATAGATCTGAACAACACTCTGCTGTAACTTGGCTGCAAGACTGTAAAAGCTAAAAGATCAAACCTCAGAACTGGTGAGGCTGTGGGTCTCATGAATTACCCACTGGCTTCTATTTTCAGCCAGCTGGATGTTATGCTGGGGGACCAACTGATAATCCAGAGCTGTTTATGAAGAAGGTGCCGATGGTGCCTTTGGGGCATGCTGAGGCACTACTCATGGCCAACACTAAATACCTGGTGGACCAGGTGGGCATGAAAGTGTTCAGCATACCGACCAGCAGTCATGTCAGCAACCAGGAAAATTTGTTTCTGGGCCAGGTATCCAAGCTTGCTGTGATTGGATTTGTAGATAATGACACTTTTAGTGGCAATTATGTGAAGAACCTTTACAACTTCAAACATTATGATATAAGTTTTGTGGCCCTCTATGTGGATGGTGAACAAATGCAAACAAAACTGCTGCAGCCTGATTTCGAGAATGGCTGCTGTGTGAGATTATACATGAAGTTTATTCAGACAATCGGCTGCCATATGAAAGACCATTCCCTGCTGGTTGACAGGGAAGAGTTCACCCATGGCTATACCCCGTTCACCATTGACCTGTCTCCAGACAAAGAATGTTCTGATCACTATTCCCAATTAAAACAGGAAACCTGAGAGGAGAGATACTCTTTGCAGGGGCCTTGACCACCACTGTTAATATGATCGTATACGGTGTATTTGACAACGTGACAGAAATAAACCAGAGAAAACAAATGCTCTTCAACCTGATGTGAAGATGGACATCGAACAGCTTTTTTTGTTTCTTTTCAGCAGACCCCTATGCCAAGAAGAATGTTTCTCCAAGACCAGCAAACATCCACAACTGAAGCATCCCCTCTCCATGCAGGTATCAATCACTGTGTCTTTTTCTTACATCACTGTAACAAGGGACTACCTTTTGAACAACTTTTAAAACTGTATTCTAATGATTTAGTACAAAATGCCCAGATGGTGATGCATTTTGTAAAATATGAATATGGACATTTCCCATGACCAGAGCTACTCAAAATATGTTTCAGAAGACCCAGACCTGCATCTCTTGCAATGATTTTGCTAAATATATTCTGTAGTATCTGGTTATTGTTAACTTGCCTGCGGCGACTGTGGGAAACCCTAGAAAATGAACAAAAGAAAACCAAGGAATGGCAAGTGCAACTCGAAAGTTTGGAGACCCAGTGGTGCTTGGATAGGTTGGAAGCCCAGGTACAGGGGGACATGCTGGAAACCCAAGTACACACAGTGAGGAAGGGTCAGAGTGCCTGCCCTGGGCAATGGGGGCATAGGGATTGAGCAGTCAGTTACCCCAATGATTATGGGGACAGCAGCAGCTGGGATTCCTCTGCTGAGGAATGGACTGGAGGGTCCAAGGATGAAAATAGTAGAGCAATCCCTGTGTGCCCTTTGGTTATTAATAAAGCAAAAGACCCCCTGGGGTGCCGCAGCATACAATATCAGCGTGGGACTACAGTCAGGTTGAGCTGCAGAATGTGGCAGACTCATATTGGCAGAACTCCGGGGAGAAAATGGGACAGTGGTTACTGTAAGTGTGGGACCAAGTAGGGGAGAATGTACAACTGAGCCCCAAGAAGTGGTGCATCTGGGAGCAGTTTCCCAATATTCAATGGTGACGCAACGATTAAAAAAGGACTTGGGCAAATGGAAATGCAAGTTATTCTCTTTGGGAATGGTTGTGGGGGGCAGTGAAAACACAACACCCGTCCCCATTTGATTGGAATGACAGAATGGTGACATGGAAACATATAGATGTGGGGGCGGAGAGGGGCAATATTTGAGAGAATTGGCTATTCAACAAGGTATTTACAACCCTGCCTTCACTAGCCCAGACTCAAAGGTATTTTCCTCAGGAATGCAATCCAGACTGTTAGTCAGGGCACCTTTTTGTCTTAAAGGGAACATCGTATCGATGGACTGAATTTATGGTTCAGACAGGCAAACTTTGATAAATCTTACTGAGTCACTACAAACCAGCTACAAGATAGCATGTCTGCCTCATCTCTTGGCCTGTATCACATGCCACATGCCACACGTCTTTCAGTTTTTAATTTGGGATGTTAAAACTGCTGATGAAGGTGAGCTGTGCTAGTGCGCTATGAACCAGAGCAGCCACAAAGTGGAGCAGGGGATACAAAGTCTCTTGTGTGAACTCTGCACTGAGACACTGCTGTCCTGGGTGTAGACAGCATCGTTTAAATGGCCACAAGTGTTTGCCGAATGAGCAGGAACCAGACAGATTCCCATACATAGAGTCACATCTCTTAAAATTAGATTTTTAAAAATGCAATTACAAATGTAATCTTTCTCTGCTTGTGAGATTCAGCCACTATGAGACTAGTGGGAACCTTTTAAGAAAATTGTTCTTGGGTAAGCAGAAGATGGGGGCAGGAAGAATCTTCCTTCACTCACCCAAGCATGTGAAGATTGGGTTAAAAATCACAAATTTCTTGCTGCTCTGCAGCCCTTGCAGCCCCCCCCCCCCCCCCAAAACCTTACTACATAAACCCAATACATCAGGTTAACATGACTAACAATGCAGGCACTGAATGCTGAATGGTTATCAAATGCAACAGTGGCATACAAACCCTTTTCTGATATCTTATGCACCTCGGTAAGAGGTTTAATGACTCAATATATACTGGAGAGAATCTGCAATTGCCACACTACAGAAAAGTAAGCAAATAATTTCTGCTTCTATATATTACACATACAAATACATATATAGAGAGATTGATTATATAATGGATATGAACTTTTGGAGGGGTGGAAAGGAAAAATCACATTAAAATGTATGAAGCCTTCTACATCAAGATGGGGAACAAATGTTTTTAAACCTTTTTATATATTTCCACTATCACTATCAGAAAATCTGTAGGCAACAAGGTTATATTTTTCTTATTTTGCCTTATTATAGATTTTAATTTCCTTTTTTAATTTTCTATGAAATTATATCTGAATTCCTTCTAGATGATTAACAAGTATCTGTTCTACACCTTCATATTAGCCACCCCAATCACTATTCATTTAATGGATATATTACTATACCTTGCATAGCATTAATTATTTGTAATTTATCTGAATCCTTCTCCCTACCTCCACTTTAAAAACTCCTGACAAACCTTTTTCTTACAACATGCTGAAAAATTCCTTTGAAAGTTTCACTACACCACTACAACCTGTAAAGATCTACTACCACAGCACCAGCTAACAGTGTTACCCTCATGGTTACTTGCGGCGATGAAAGAGGCACCCAGGATGACAACAAGATGGTTCCGAAGAAACAGCAAAAAGATCTCTTTATTGTCTCTTACAGCACATTTATATGTTACTAACACAGGAGCGCATATCTGGCTCAGCTGGGATGTTTGCCAGTCCTCAGAACACTTAAAGATAAACACACACTCCACACACATACTCGTGACTGTCTTCAGCCACATCTTCCCAGGCATACACCAGGCAGTCCTCTGACCTGACCTTGTAAAAATAGTTCTTCAAAGGCTTGGTAAACATGCAGCACAACAAATTCTAACAGTCACTCTTGATTCAAATGCCAGGTGTTCCAAGCTGCTCCCACATGTCCCCCTTTTTTGTTTAGGAACATCAGATTCATGAGGAAGGCAGCGAGGACTCTAACTTCGGATCGATGCAATCCTCGTACTGCTCCCCAGATGATTCTGTGTAGACACATATTTAGCTAATGGTCGCAAGAGCATTCCAGACGCCTTTAGAAGACCTTGAACAGAATAAACAAGAAGACAAAAAAAGAAAGATGCCAATTAGAACACAGGTGCGCATTCCACAATAAAGGGAACTTGGCACAAAGAACCTCAATTCGGCAGTTTACCTTGACCAATTAGACTGAGACAAGTTTCGCATGTTTTAGTTGGTATAACCAATTATGTCCTATGTTTATGCGCGTGTACAGTGACTTTGCAGAATATGTGACTATAAGTATGTGTGTGTTTTAGCAATAAAGGGTTGTCTGCTTTCAACTTTACAGGTGTCCGTCTACTTCAATCTCCTCAAATGGTGAACCCGATGTGATTGCGGGCTGAGAAAACGCTGGAATTGCTGGAAGTGCATCCGGAGGAGACTCTAGCCGAACGATCGTCTAGCCAGCCGGACTGAGCGGACAACCTTCTCCCGGGAGATCAATCACCCTGCTCGTTTGGAAGTAAGGTGAGCGGCTAGAAGGATTAAAATGGCTGCCCAGATGTCTGCAGAAGAAGGGGCAATTGTACAAATGCTTTCGCATATCCTCTCCGTGAGAGGGATTAAGTATGATTCAAATACTTTACGTATGATGCTGAAGTGGCTTAAGGACCATGGTGCCCCCACTTCGAATGTAGAAGTCTTTGAAGTTAAAAATTGGGAAGAAATGGGAAAAGTAATTTGGGACTTTGTATCGCGTGGGGACGTGAAGGCTCAGAAAATCTCCGCTACGTGGAGATTGGTGCTGGAAACGTTGAAAGCCCTTAAGGCAGAAAAGGAGGTGGCTGCTGCTGTAAAAATTTCAATTGAAGATACCCCGGAAAAAAAGAGAAGTGTGTGTGGCGAGGTGGTAAATAATTTGGACAGTGATGAGGAATTAAACACCGAGGGAGATGTCATTAATGGAGGCAACGATCAACCTTTAAGTAACCTGCCTCTCGAGCAGAGACCTATCCCCTCTGCACCTCCCTATGAGACAGATACATCCCCAGGAGAAGCTATAAAAAAGGGATGGAAGGACATAAATGATAAAATGTTAACCGAAGGTCTAAATCCTGTGGCTTTTCCAGTTACAGTCAGGCAGAATGCCCCAAACGTGTGGCAACCTTTCAATTGGGATTTAATAAAAGAAGTACGGAAAACAGTAATGGCTAATGGACTGTCTGCTCTGTTTAGTCAGGCGTTATTGGAGAATATATTTTCTGGTCAAATTTTAACGGGCTTTGACTGTACACAATTGGCTACAATGATTTTAACCCCGACTCAGCGTCTATTATGGAAGGTGAAATGGGCAGAATTATGTGATTTAGCGGCACTAAGAAATTTGGACCGCCCAGAAGGAGATCCGCGGTATATGATCACTTCTGCACAAATGATGGGGACTGGTGACTTTGCAGATGTTAATAGGCAAGCGAGGCTACCCGTGGAAGTATTACAAGAATCAGCTTCCTTAGCTCTGAAGGCAATGGTAACCTTGCCTGAAGCTGGAAAGCCAGAACAATCATTTACAAGTATAAGGCAGGGTAATACGGAACCTTATATGTCCTTTATTGATCGTCTGCGAGATGCTATTGAAAAGCAAATAGATAATGCTGATGCCAAAGAAGCATTGATAATAACGTGGGGCCGAGGTTATGCTTGTGTCATTACAGAAAATGGGCCGAAGTGGATTCCAACTAAATGGACGAAACCTTATGCTGAGATTGATATGGAACACGCTGACTGCAGTAAGCAGCATGACAGTGGCACCGGTGATTGATCCACATCGTTTAACACCGTGGGACAGTAAGAATGTTTGGGTGACACTGACAAAAGCTATTAATCAAACCTCTTTTTGTGTGTCATTGGCATTACCTGAACAGTCTTTTATTCTTATGTATTTTATTAGGTATAATGTTGCTTTTGCCGTGTTTAATTAGCTGTGTTCATAGGTTTTTGCAAAGGGCAATACAGCAGGTGTTAATTGTCAAAAAACAAAAGGGGGAATTGTGGACACATATTTAGCTAACAGTCGCAAGAGCATTCCAGACGCCTTTAGAAGACCTTGAACAGAATAAACAAGAAGACAAAAAAAGAAAGATGCCAATTAGAAGAACACAGGTGTGCATTCCACAATAAAGGGAACTTGGCACAAAGAACCTCAATTCGGCAGTTTATCTTGACCAATTAGACTGAGACAAGTTTCGCATGTTTTAGTTGGTATAACCAATTATGTCTTATGTTTATGCATGTGTACAGAGTTAGTATAACCAATTATATCTTATGTTTATGCGCATGTACAGTGTTGATATAACCAATCATATTTTATGTTTGTGCGCGTGTACAGTGACTTTGCAGAATATGTGACTATAAGTATGTGTGTGTTTTAGCAATAAAGGGTTGTCTGCTTTCAACTTTAGAGGCGTCCGTCTACTTCAATCATCTCCTCAATTCTGATTGCTGCAAACATACAAATGATTAATAACCCTCCAACAGCAATAAAAATTCAGATACACAGATTTAAACCTTCAAACCATGTTTTTGGATTTAACCATTTAACACTATTAGACAATTCTTTGAAAAACACCTTGTTCTTCTAATTTTGTATATTCCCCATTTGATCTTGTAATATCTGTGCAAGATCTTAGATCTCTCCTGCAATATTAGTAGGAAACGCACCTTGCAAATGGGCCTTCACCTAATTCCAATCTCATACACTTTCATTCCATTGTAAAGGAGTTACACAGAGCCCTTGTTTTCGAAATTCCCAATCACAATATAATTTCATTCTATTTTGTAATGCACTTTGTCTACCTCTATGTGATGGGTTGACCCTGGCTGGACACCAGGCACCCACCAAAGCCGTTTTATTGATAGCATATTTCCATACATTCTGTAGGGTATGTCTAAATATTTTGATGGTTTTAATATTTTGTACCAGCCGTGGAAACTGGTTTGCTGCTAGATGACTGTAAAAGTGAGATTTGGTAAATAATTATTAGAACACTATGATTGAAACAATAGACAAAAGTATAGCCAAGCAATTAACTAGTAGAGGTAGTTACTCCTAAGTTTTGCAGTTCTTTGCTCTTGTGACTAGATGTTCCTGTAAGCTAGATGAGAACAATGTTGAAACTGACCACATGTGATTGAAAATGCGTTAAGCTTCAAGATCAAAGAACAAGGACAAGAATAAAGACTTCAAGGACAGCCAACAGAATCTCAAATGGGTCGGTGGTCGCAAAAGCAGCCCTTCGACTCAAATGGATCCTTCATTGCGCATGATTGGATGTAGGCAGTACTATGATAATCAGTTGCAATCATTTTTATGTATATGTATACTAATCCAATTAATATGCAATTAGTTATTCTATATAACCTGTTTGTGCTAAAGCTGTGGTATGCACGCTAGGTGGAACTATCCCCCATGCATCCAGTGCTGCAATAAAGAATGCCTGCTTTCTAAAACTCCAGAACGAGTCTTAGAGAGTTTCTTCGACCGGCTTTTCGGTATCACTATCACTTCCCCCTCCTCAGCTGGACAGGGGGATGGGAAATGGGGTTTGTGGTCAGTTCATCACATGTTATCTCTGTCGCTTCATCCTCCTCAGGGGCAGGACTCCTCACACTCTTCCCCTGCTCCAGCGTGGGGTCCCTCCCACGGGATGCAGCCCTTCACGAAGATCTTCAGCATGGGTCCCTTCCACAGCGTGCAGTCCTTCAGTAGCATACCGCTCCAGCATGGGTCCCCCACAGGGTCACAAGTCCTGCCAGAAAACCCACTCCGTGGGCTTCTCTCTCCACAGATCTGCAGGTCCTGCCAGGAGCCTGCTCCAGCACGGGCTTCCCACAGGGTCACAGCCTCCTTTGGGCACCCACCTGCTCTGGCGTGGGGTCCTCCATAGGCTGCAGGTGGATATCTGCTCCACTGTGGACCTCCATGGACTGCAGGGGGACAACCTGCCTCACCATGGTCTTCCCCACGGGCTGCAGGGGAATCTCTGCTCCGGCACCTGGAGCATCTCCTCCCCCTCCTTCTTCACTGACCTTGGTGTCTGCAGGGTTGTTTCTCTTACATGTTCTCACTCCTCTCTCTGGCTGCCATTTCTGTGACCTGCAACCCCCCCCCCCTTTTTTTTTTTTCTTAAATATGTTATCACAGAGGTGCTACCACTATCACTGATTGGCTCGGCTTTGGCTGGTGGCAGGTCCGTCTTAGAGCCAGCCAGCATTGGCTCTGTCAGACACAGGGGAAGCATCCAGCAGCCCCCACAGAAGCCACCCCTGTAACCCCCCGCTACCAAAACCTTGCCACACAAACCCAATACACTCCAAGCCAAATTACCACTGCTTCTAAAGCATCCAATCATGCTAGTATTGTTGATCAATTTGTACCTGGGTATTCATTCCAGCTGTGACATTTTTTAATACATTAGCTACTGTGTGAGCAGTCTGAACGGATTTCACAAGCACCGTGGTAGCAACGGCGGCAGTAGCTGCAATAATGATAGCTGATATTATAAAGGCAATGAGCCATCCTATAAATCGTTTTGGGTGACTAATTGTCCGCTTTAAAAGCCTTGATAATTGACTCAATCCTGATTCCCTTTCCCATGATCTGGTCATATTTACAGGGATCCACAATTCAGCACGATGTCGCATTGGCATGATTACTGTAAGACTTAGTTCAGATATATTCTTATGAGTAAAACAGCTAAAATACCAAGGTTGATTCAGATTAGTTTCAAAAGCATGGTTACGTAAAGCGATATCTATAGATTGAGCTCCTACAAAAACATAAGGATGTGAAGTACATATCATCACCGAATCTTTGTGATTCTGTGTCAGGTTCAGACTTATACAAGGAATTGTTCTTTCGACAATCACCATGAGCTATTTGTCATTTTATAAATGGCATACCTATCACCCATGACTTCATGAAAAAAGGGTCCAGTATTATTATTACATTGAGCTTGTAATACTGGCCGAAACAATTCTCCCTTGGACCATTTCATGGAATAATAAGTATGTGTGTCATTGACACGGATCCATTCTTTCTTTTCTTCTAGTGGGCCAGGAGGTAGTAACCATACCCCTCCCGTCCATTTTGTGTCATTTACTAGAGACAGGAATCTCTGAATCCCACCATAATACTGGCCTAAACAAGGGACAGTCAGTAACATGGGCCCAATAAAAATGTGCCTAAGCCATGGTGACTATGTAAAGAAAAAGGATCAGAATTCTTACAGTACTGTTGCTGGCCGCTATTGCCAGGTATGCTAAAAAAGGTGTTCTTTGGAGTAGGATACACATTGCATCATCACGCTAGCTTATTGTTGCATTCTCTTCAAATGTCCCTACGTGATAGCTTTTTCATTCTCTATGCACCGCTTCCTCCTCATTCGTTTCTCCTCTTTCAAATTCAGAGTCTTCATCTGTGGGATTGGGTTGTCTGAGTGGTTTTGCCAGCTCATGATAGGGTTTGACGTGATAAGTGGGCAGCCACCTGGTGTGGACACATATTTAGCTAACGGTCGCAAGAGCAGTTCAGATGCCTTTAGAAGACCTTGAACAGAATAAACAAGAAGACAAAAAAAGATGCCAATTAGAAGAACACAGGCGCGCATTCCACGATAAAGGGAACTTGGCACAAAGAACCTCAATTCGGCAGTTTATCTTGACCAATTAGACTGAGACAAGTTTCGCATGTTTTAGTTGGTATAACCAATTATGTCCTATGTTTATGCGCGTGTACAGAGTTAGTATAACCAATTATATCTTATGTTTATGCGTGTGTACAGAGTTAGTATAACCAATCCTATTTTATGCTTGTGCACGTGTACAGTGACTTTGCAGAATATGTGACTATAAGTATGTGTGTGTTTTAGCAATAAACGTCATCTGCTTTCAAGATTACAGGCGTCTGTTTATTTCCACCTCCTGCAACCTGGGTCCTGCTGGTAGAAGAACACACACATACCCTCTTCCCCAAGTTATTAGTTCAACAGGACCAAGCCATGAGTTACTTACTAATGGATCTCAATATAATACTTTTGGTTGTTCTGTAAACTTCCCCTGTTCACCAGAATAATGCTTTTCCATGGGTGTGACAGATTGTTGAGAATTCACATTTAAAAAATTTAAGGTATAAATTGCATTGTCTAATTGTTCCTGTGGGCTCATATTCCCCCTTTTTTGTTTTAACAGCATATTTTTTAAGGTCACATGGCTGCGTTCAATTATACCTTGTCCTTGTGGGTTATAGGGTAGCCCTGTGACATGAGCTATACCCCATTGTTGCAGAAATAATTGTGTGCTT
Organism: Harpia harpyja; assembly: GCF_026419915.1. Classification (NCBI taxonomy): domain Eukaryota; kingdom Metazoa; phylum Chordata; class Aves; order Accipitriformes; family Accipitridae; genus Harpia; species Harpia harpyja. The sequence goes on from NC_068968.1 coordinate 36,592,384, forward strand.
TTAGCAGTGTAACCAGGCCCATATTGTCTGTTTTTATCGTTTTAGGAACCCCAAGAATTGCAAAACAACGGGTCCAATGTTTTTTACTATCTTTTACTTTCTCCCCTGTGTGTGCAGACACACACAGCACTCCATAAAAGGTATCTACAGATACATGTACATACTTAAGACGGCCAAAAGAATTTACATGGGTAACATCTGTTTGCCGTATTTCATTAGCTTGCAGGCCTCGAGGTGTAACACCACTGGGAAAACTCTGTGGTGTCAGTTGCTGACAATCAGGACAAGAGCAAATAACGTCCTTGGCTTGAGATAAAGAAATCTTAAATTGTTTGCTCAAGCCAGCAGCATTTTGGTGAAAAAAGGAATGAGATGCTCTCGCATAATCAAATTGTAATACAGCTACTGTCAATGAATCTGCTATTGCATTACCTTTTGTCAAGGGTCCTGGTAAAGTGGTATGAGATCGAATGTGAACAATAAATAAGGGATGTTTTCGATGGGAAATCAAAGACTGAATTTGAAAAAGCAAATCAAACAACTCTGTCATTAATTTCTTTCAGAAAAACGTGCTCTATAAACCATTTTCCTGTATGGACTTTCTTAATTCTTTAAAAACCTGATAAGACAAGCCATCGTGAACAGGGTTTTGATTTTGGCAAAATATTACAGGGAAAGCGAAAGTAGTAAGATCTCCTTGTGACATAGCCTCTTCCCTGCACCACTGTAAGGCAGGAGCCACAGAATTAGACAGGGGCATAGAGTTAGAGGGATTAGCAGGAGAAGGAGATACAGGCAGTGCAGCAAAGTCAGGTTCTGTTTTAAGTTCTGCAAACCCTGGAGAGGGAGTACCGGGCGGTTGGGGTGTGTGGGAGGGTGGCGGCGGCGGCAGCGGGGCGGGCGCAGAGGCCGCGGGAGGCGGCGGCGGCGGGGCGGCGGGGACCTGTATGCGGTGGTAAGGGTCGGCAACCCCGCGGAGCCCGTGCTGTCCGCCCGCTGCCTGCCTGTCTGCCTGCCGGCGGGATGTGTGCGTTAACGGTGTTGGTGCGGGCGGTGGTGGAGGTAATGGGGGATATAAATCTGGTTCTTGTTCAGGGTCCACTGGAGCCGATGGAATAATATCATCAGAATCATGATTATTATCACCATCAGCCTCAGGTTTTTGTTCCGCATCAGTCTCAGAAGCCTTTGACAGTTGTAAAGTGGCAAAAAGGAATTTCCACGTTATAATAGCTGAATCAGGAATTGCAAGCCCTAGCTTCTTTCTTGTTTGCAAGTGCTCCCCCACTCTTTCCCAAAGCGTTATATCAAAGGTACCGTTCTGTGGAAACCAATTACAATGTTCTTTTACCAAGAGCAATAACTGTTCTAGTTGCTTTTCAGTAAGCTTATATCCAGCTACACGAACTATTTGTTGCAAAACCTTTAAGTATAAACAATGCTTTTGTGATACAGCTTGTCCCATAGTGCTATTCTACACAACCCCATTGCTTTTCTGTTCAACGGATGCTACTGTTCCTTATTTTTAAGGAAATGTGGCCACAATTATTCACCTGTTGGGTTGCGGGTCGTCGGAAAGTTCCTCTGAGCTTTCTGCACTCCCCTGGAACCTCACGCGGGGCACCAAAAATGCAGCGATGAAAGAGGCACCCAGGATGACAACAAGATGGTTCCGAAGAAACAGCAAAAAGATCTCTTTATTGTCTCTTACAGCACATTTATATGTTACTAACACAGGAGCGCATATCTGGCTCAGCTGGGATGTTTGCCAGTCCTCAGAACACTTAAAGATAAACACACACTCCACACACATACTCGTGACTGTCTTCAGCCACATCTTCCCAGGCATACACCAGGCAGTCCTCTGACCTGACCTTGTAAAAATAGTTCTTCAAAGGCTTGGCAAACATGCAGCACAACAAATTCTAAGTCACTCTTGATTCAAATGCCAGGTGTTCCGAGCTGCTCCCACAGTTACTGTCATGGTATCACTCGGAAGGTAATCTTATTTAAGGGGATCTGTCCCATAGGAAGCTTTAGAGCTCTATATTTAGTTAAAAGCTAACAAAGAAACCAATTTTTACTTCTTTCTATGCTACCCAGCTGAATTACTTACAACCTAGTAGTAACTGAGATGAGGAGTTTAAATGTTCATGAAGAAAAAAGTTTGAGGATAGAAAACAGTCTAACAAATGCTTGCTGATAAGCTCCTATGAGGAATGCCAAGCCATTCTCCCCTGTAAACAGTCTTTTCCTAGGGACTCAGACAGGGGAAGCAGAAAGCAGGGGTGGTGAGAGCACAGGGCATTCGCTATTGCAGCTGATCTTTTATGACTTAAAAAAGTCATTATCCCACTCAGCACTTGTCAGGCCACACCTGGAATACTGTGTTCAGTTTTGGTCCCCGCTATACAAAAAAGATGTGGACAGGCTGGAGAGGGTCCAGAGAAGGGCCACAAAGATGATCAAAGGACTGGGAAGCCTGCCATATGAGGAAAGGCTGAGAGAACTGGGTTTGTTCAGCCTTGAGAAAAGCAGGCTTAGGGGAGACCTTATCACCATGTTCCAGTATTTAAAGGGTGGCTACAAAGAAGATGGAGACTCCCTTTATACAAGGAGTCACATAGAAAAGACGAAGGGTAATGGGTACAAGTTACTCCTGTGGAGATTCCGATTGGACACAAGAGGGCAATTTTTCATAATGAGAACAATCAGCCGTTGGAAAAATCTCCCCAGGGAAGTGGTGGATTCCCCAACATTGGACACTTTTAAGATTCGGCTGGACAGGGTGCTGGGCCATCTTGTCTAGACCGTGTTTTGCCAAGAAAGGTTGGACCAGAAGATCCTTGAGGTCCCTTCTGACCTGGTATTCTATGATTCTATGATTGATTCTATGATTTATTGTCGTGGTTTAACCCCAGCCAGCAACTAAGCACCATGCAGCCGCTCACTCACCTCCCCCCCACACCCAGTGGGATGGGGGAGACAATCGGGAAAAAAAAGGTAAAACTCGTGGGTTGAGATAAGAACAGTTTAACAGAACAGAAAAGAAGAAAATAATAATGGTAATAACAACACAAATAAAATGACAATAATAATAATAAAAGGATTGGAATATACAAAACAAGTGATGCACAATGCAATTGCTCACCACTTGCTGACCGATGCCCAGTTAGTTCCCGAGCGGCGATCCCTCCCAGGCCAACTCCCCCCAGTTTATATACTAGGCATGACGTCACATGGTATGGAATATTCCTTTGGCCACTTTGGGTCAGCTGTCCTGGCTGTGTCCCCTCCCAACTTCTTGTGCCCCTCCAGCCTTCTTGCTGGCTGAGCATCAGAAGCTGAAAAATCCTTGAATTAGTCTAAACACTAATTAGGAACAACTGAAAACATCAGTGTGTTATCAACATTCTTCTCATACTGAATCCAAGACATAACACTATACCAGCTACTAGGAAGAAAATTAACTCTATCCCAGCCGAAACCAGGACATTTATATATAAAGAAGGAAGCACAGTACTCCCTTGATTTTCTGGCTCCCTCAGAGACGCAGTATGCCTTTTTTCATTATAGAACACTTTTTGCCTGAATTCCCAATATTCAGGATCTCTAACTGTCCAGAGTCTCCCCCAAAAGAGCCTCTACAAGGAGAAAGGAGGCTCCTTGTCCTTCCAAGTCCTGTAGTTCTCAAGTTCTGTAACTACACTTAAACCTCAGACTGACAATACAACAAGATTCTGACATCTATATAAGTTTTGGTAACTACCATACAAGCCTATTTTTAAAAAAATCCACACAACCTGACTCTCATAAGTCCATTTTGGATTACTTCCTTTAACTGTGGGTTGCTTTGTTTTTCTTCTTTTGTGGGTCGAGCGAGTTAGCCAACAATACACAGCTATTAAAATCCCTGCATAATGTATTTGCTCTAGCCTGACAATTTGACTACAGAACAGGTTTCATCTCCTGATACAACACATGAATGCATGTCAGGCTTGGTGGTAAATGCAACTAGCATAACTGCCTGACACACGGCTCACAAAGAAGCTGGAGAGAGACTTGAACATGGGGAGGCACACCCTGTTCCTATGAAAGGATGGTAAACCCCTGCCACAACTTGGGCCAAACAAACCCTGTCAAAAAAAGGTTAAAATAATGAGATTTCAACTTACCCTCCAGGTTGTGGACTAGATAGAGAAAATCATCAGTGCTCTAGCAGAAAAAGCCAAGATTTTCTTGTGTTGTTAGAGATGCCCTAGAGGGCCAAACCTACAACAGATGGAAAAGTGAACATTAGCATTGACGCTTGTTTTTCCTACACCTGCACCTGTGTGGGTTCTGCCCTGACAGAGGTACTGATGTTGGAAGAATCCACGCAGGCCCTGATCTTGATTAACAAGGAAGGTGGCCTGTGTGCCCTTGGAGAGAGACAGCCAAGGGCTTCCAGCAGGGAAAAGTGATAGGTGTTGCACAATTCTTAAGAAAGCAGCTTAGCAAGCTAGGAGAGGAGGCAAACTCCATGGCAAAACATCCAGGGACATAAGGAATTCACCAGCAAGAAGCCCAGAGATATTCACTACAGAGAAATCAACCAGCAGCAAGAGACTCACAGAAACACCACAGAAAGGGAAGAAAAAGAAAAGAGAGAACAGTGTGTGTCCCCCACCAGAAATTAGACTGGCTGCCACTTCACGAAGCAGCAAGTATTCCTTCCCTACCAAAACAACTGCTGTCTAATCTAGATGAGGAGGTGTCACGACCCAGACTGGACAGACCAGGGAGTTGAGTTTAATTCAAAATTCCCTCAGGCTAAATTAAGGTGAAACGACACCAAAAGATCAGTTAAAGATTTTATTCATGACAGAAGCAAACTGAACTGGGGAGGCATGATAGTAGGTGGCAGGGTTTCTCACAACAGGAATTGGCATAAGACTACTTCTGTAAACTGTGTAACCCAGGGTAACCATATACATCAATTCAGGGAATAAGGAGATCCCTCCCGTTGAGTCACGAGGTTCAGAGCAGACCCCCTTGCTTTCCAGACTCCTCCTCAGAGAAGGGCCTAGGAGCAGATGGATCCACTCTTAGTCCCAGACTTGGTCAACGGTTTTATGTCTTAAAGGGATGAGGTGTAGGGATTGTGGAAAAGGAAAGAGAGAACAAGAAAGAAAAAGGAAGAGAGAAAGATTTCACCGGTCCTGGGTCCAGCTTTGGTTCAGTCAGCCAAGGGGTCCAGTCCTGGTGGGCTTGTGCACATGGGGCTTCAGTTTGTGTCCTTTTATCATCCTTGCCCCTCCTTGGGGCGGGCACCCAAACTCGTCAGGCTAATGAGCAGTTTGTGAGCCTTTGGGCTTGGGGGTCATTTGGGGAGTAACTTCTCCTTCCCTGCAGATGTGGCCACTGTTTGATCTTTGTATCAGGACAGCTTATCAGAACAGGGAGCTGCGCACTCTCCAGCACGCCCTCCCCCTCCTGTTGCTGATGTCTGAGCTGATGGGCTTTTCACCTTGGTTCCTTGCTGTGCAGGGTTTGTCTTTAAGCAGAACTTGCCCCACCACAATGTTTGAGACATTAACTCTTTCAGTCTCTCACAGGAGGAACTATGTTTGTTAAGAGTCTCAAAAAGCCCCTCCTAAAATAAACCAGCTGCAGTCAGACTCCCTCTTCTAAAGGGGACAGAAATAGTTCTTTGACAACTTGCTTGTCCACTTTGGAGATGCATTCCTTAAGCAGTCTACCAAAGACTGCTAAAGGCTCCTCAAGCTACCTGATGCTTATCCCGTTCTGCTAATAATACTGCCAGATAACAAGCAACACAAAGCCTGAAGAGTCACAGCTGGTATTCTTATCAGACAGCATGACAAACAAATGTAGGAACTGACTGAAAGGCCTCTATATGCTGTTAGAGGATGCCTTTCAAGGAAGGACTGCTGAAAAGACATGGAATCTAATTTGAGAAGAAACACCCCCAGAAACTGATTTTTCAAATTAACAGGACAGTCTTTCCGCTACTGTTGAAAGACAACAGTGACAAAAGCCGAAAAGTAGATTAATAAAATTTAATAATAATAATAATGATAATAATAAATAAAGCAGATAATAAAGCAACCAAAAATTAGTTACCTGATCTTACTGTTTATATCTGAGAGATGCGGGAGTAAAAGGGAAAGTGCAACAGGGGAAGAAAACAAAAGAAGTAAAAATTATAAACTTACTTAAAAAGAAAATAATTTCAGCTATTCAGGGAACTGAATGCAGAAGCCCTTGGGGGGGGGGGAGCAGGTGAAGAACTCCATAACAGCTCTCAGTTATTGAAAACTGAAAATCATTCAAACTACACCACATGCAATGCAGCAGGCTATCATCAACTAAAAATATTACTTTGGGAAATTCATGGAGGAGAACATTCACACTACAGAAGGTCATTGCTTATCTTTAAGGAGCAGCCAGATAACAATATACCAGTTAGGTAACTTCAAAAACAGAAGAGATGCTGAAAATACTTAACAAACAATCAATATATAAACACATTATAACAAGAGAATCACAGAATGGTTGAGGTTGGAAGAGACCTCTGGAGGTATGGTGGGTTGACCCTGGCTGGAGGTCAGGTGCCCACCAAAGCCACTTGTCCTGGTTTCAGCTGGGATAGAGTTAATTGTCTTCCTAGTAGCTGGTACAGTGCTATGTTTTGAGTTCAGTATGCGAAGAATGTTGATAACACTGATGTTTTCAGTTGTTGCTCAGTAGTGTTTAGACTAAAGTCAAGGATTTTTCAGCTTCTCATGCCCAGCCAGCAAAAAAGCTGGAGGGGCACAAGAAGTTGGCACAGGACACAGCCAGGGCAGCTGACCCAAAGTGGCCAACGGGGTATTCCATACCATGTGACGCCCCATCTAGTATAGAAACTGGTGGGAGTGGGGGCGGGGGATCGCCGCTCAGGGACTAACTGGGTGTCGATCAGCGGGTCATGAGCAATCGCACTGCGCATCATTTGTACATTCCAATCCTTTTATTATTGCTGTTGTCATTTTATTAGTGTTATCATCATCATTATTAGTTTCTTCTTTTCTGTTCTATTAAACCATTCTTATCTCAACCCACGAGTTTTACTTCTTTTACTGATTTTCTCCCCCATCCCACTGGGTGGGGGGGGAAGTGAGTGAGCGGCTGCGTGGTGCTTAGTTGCTGGCTGGGGTTAAACCACGACACCACTCTATCACTCCCCTCCTCAGCTGGACAGGGGAGAGAAAATAGAACAAAGGGCTTGTGGGTTGAGAGAAGGACAGGGAGAGATCACTCAACCAATTACCATAACGGGCAAAACAGACTCAGCTTGGGGAAAAATAATTTAATTTATTGCCAATCAACCAGAGTAGGGTAATGAAAAAATAAAACCAAATCTGAAAACACCTTCCCCTCACCCCTCCCTCCTTCTCAGGCAGAACTTCACTCCCAAATTCTCTACCTCCTCCACCTGAGCAGCACAGGGGGATGGGGAACAGGGGTTACGATCAGTTCATCACACGTTATTTCTGCCGCTTCATCCCCTTCAGGGGCAAGACTCATCACACTCTTCCCCTGCTCCAGCGTGGGGTCCCTCCCACAGGAGACAGTCCTCCATGAACTTCTCCAACATGAGTCCTTCCCACAGGCTGCAGTTCCTCATGAGCTGCTCCAGCATGGGTCCCTTCCACAGTGTGCACTCCTTCAGGAGCACACTGCTCCAGCGTGGGTCCCACACAGGGTCACAAGTCCTGCCAGAAAACCTGCTCCTACATGGGCTCCTCTCTCTATAGGTCCGCAGGTCCTATCAGGAGCCTGCTCCAGTGCGGGGTTCCCACAGGGTCACAGCCTCCTTTGGGCATCCACCTGGTCCAGCGTGGGGTCCTCCACGGGCTGCAGGTGGATATCTGCTCCACCGTGGACCTCCATGGGCTGCAGGGGGACAGCCTGCCTCACCATGGTCTTCACCATGGGCTGCAGGGGAATCTCTGCTCTGGTGCCTGGAGCATCTCCCCCCCTTCCTTCTTCACTGACCTTGGTGTCTGCAGGGTTGTTTCTCTTACATGTTCTCACTCCTCTCTCCGGCTGCAGTTTCTGTTGCACAGCAACTTTTTTTCCCTTCTTAAATATGTTATCACACAGGCACTACCACTATCGCTGATTGGCTCGGCCTTGGCCGGTGGCGGGTCCGTCTTGGAGCCGACTGGCATTGGCATCATCGGACATAGGGGAAGCTTCTAACAGAAGCCATCCCTGTACCACCCCCACCCCCTACCAAAACCTTGCCACACAAACCCAATGCACCACGCCACCTACTTTTAACGCCTTCCATGTTGTCCTGGTTTCAGCCAGGATAGAGTTAATTGTCTTCCTAGTAGCTGGTACAGTGCTATGTTTTGAGTTCAGTATGCGAAGAATGTTGATAACACTGATGTTTTCAGTTGTTGCTCAGTAGTGTTTAGACTAAAGTCAAGGATTTTTCAGCTTCTCATGCCCAGCCAGCAAAAAAGCTGGAGGGGCACAAGAAGTTGGCACAGGACACAGCCAGGGCAGCTGACCCAAAGTGGCCAACGGGGTATTCCATACCATGTGACGCCCCATCTAGTATAGAAACTGGTGGGAGTGGGGGCGGGGGATCGCCGCTCAGGGACTAACTGGGTGTCGATCAGCGGGTCATGAGCAATCGCACTGCGCATCATTTGTACATTCCAATCCTTTTATTATTGCTGTTGTCATTTTATTAGTGTTATCATCATCATTATTAGTTTCTTCTTTTCTGTTCTATTAAACTGTTCTTATCTCAACCCACGAGTTTTACTTCTTTTCCCAATTTTCTCCCCCATCCCACTGGGTTGGGGGGGAGTGAGTGAGCGGCTGCATGGTGCTTAGTTGCTGGCTGGGGTTAAACCACGACACATGTTCACTTTGCTTCTGCCATGAATAAAATATTTAACTCATCGTTTGGTGTCGCTTCACTTTAATTTAGCCCGAGGAAATTCTGAATTCACCACGACCCCTCCCTGGTCTGTCCAGCCTGGGTCGTGACAACTGGGCACCACTGAAAAGAGCCTGGTTCCTTCTTCTTTGCACTCTCCCTTCAGGTATTTCTATAAGTTGATGAGATCCTCCCAAGCCTTCTCTTCTCTAGGCTAAACAGTCCCAGCTCTCTCAGCCTTTCCTTGTATAACACATGCTCCTCCTGTCCCTTAATCATCTTTGTGGCCCTTCACTGGACTCTCTCCAGTATGTCCATGTCTCTCTTGTACTGAGGATCCCAGAACTGGACACAATACTCCAGGTGTGGCCTCACCAGTGCTCATTAGAGGGGAAGGATCACCTCCCTCATCCTTCTGGCAATACTTTGCCTAATGCAGCCCAGGATATCATTAGCCGCCTTTGCCACAAGGGCACATTGCAGGTTCATGTTCAACCTGGTGCCCACCAGGACCCCCAGGTCCTTTTCTGAAAAGCTGAATAACAGATTCATCAAGAATAAGGCCCTTTTTACCAGTGCCTGTAGTGATAGGACAGAGAGTAATGGTTTTAAACTAAAAGATGGTAGATTCAGACTAGATACAAGGAAAAAATTTTTTACGATGAGGGTGATGAAGCACTGGAGCAGGTTGCCCAGAGAGGCTGTAGATGCCCCATCCCTGGAAACATTCAAGGTCAGGTTGGACAGGGCTCTGAGCAAACTGATCTAGTGGAAGATATCCCTGCTCATTGCAGGGGGGGTTGGACTAGATGACCTTTAAAGGTCCCTTCCAACCCAACCTATTCTATTATTCTATAATTCTATGATTCTATGAATAAAGCATGTAAAGACAATCTAACACTGATTTTTTTATTTTTGTTTTTTAATTTTAAATTAGCAACAAGCCTAATGGATAAGAAAGAAAGAATCTTGAGAGGAAACATCTTGATGTTACTGCAACTTTTTACAGTACTTTAGGTGACATTTTCAGAAGTAAAACAGAGAAATAAGGTCTAGGTGACACTGGGTTACAAACTTGCATTTAACCTGCTTTCTAATTGGAAGAACATTTCAAGGGTGTTCCTGAAAGAATGGGCTTAGTTTAGGGCAAAGGCTGGGCTTAGGTTGAAAGAGATCAAATGCAACAACAAAGAAAATTCCAAAACAAACAACAGAAGCTAGGCAGGCAGCAATAATAAAAAAAATACTTAAGGTTACAATACTACAGGTTGAGATATTATTGAAAAAAAAAAAAAAGAATCCAAGGCAAGATTTGTTACCTTAAGTGATAAAAATAAAATATGAGAATAAATTTCCTTGACCAATGTTATTATTTTAATATTACTAACTTATAGAGTATATGATAGACAGGAGGGGGAAAAATCACCTTCTACAATAAAACACTAATGAATGATTTTGTTCACATTTATACTTATACATCCAATTGACTTTGGTTACTTTAATTATGGCTGTGTACCTCAAGGCAAAACTTAGTCTACTGCCTGATTAAAGATGGTTGCCTCTTTATATTAATGGTTCTGTTCCTAACCTTTAAAGTATTTGCAAGATGCATGCAACAAATGCTATTTGGAGGACTGTTGTGAAAAAATAATGGGTTAATTCACTTAAGTGTGAAATACCTTTTGAGTTAAACCTTTCATTTACTTTAATGGTATATTTAAAGGCTATGCAACCCTTATCTCCCTGAGTCATACAGAAGTCTTTTTACAAAGAGAAAGAGGGCCAAAAGTAGCATTTAGAGGACTAATGCATTTCACAACATTTTAAACCAGGCAATATACAATTTTCCAAATAAATTCATACCCAACAATCAATATTATGATTTGTTGCATGAACACAATTTGAGCCAAAATCTGCATGTGTATACACAAATACATGCACACACTTAAAGTTACACAGTAGCTGAGATATGCAGATTTAAAACTGGAAAAACATACCACCAAAACCAACTATTTACAGATAGTGTAATAATACAATTTAGATAACAACAGCTGGATTAAAAATGACAAAATTGAGTGCTCCTATGGTATTTTCCATCCTAAATAATCCTGGAAATATCCTGTTACCTTTTTAACTACTGTTCTTATACATGAATAATTCAGCCATTAATTCATTAAGAAAAACAGTGACTTTTTAAATAGAAAAAAAAAAGATCAACAAAGAGAACAATATTTCTTTCTGAGATCTCAGACCCTCCATTAATTTTGCAGAGGTTTATATTAAAAAAGTAAAATATGGAGTAGCAGGATATAAGATTCCAGTTAGCATCTGCATATTATTCAGATACTGGTATGTTTACATAAAAGGACATAATGGACTTTTAAAGAGACTGGTCTGAACCAACAAATGGAAGAGTCAATTAGCTTGTAAAGCATTTTTTACAGCCTCAAGTGCTTCTAAATTTATTGAAGTTCACAACACATCAAGCCAGACAAATTTCATAACACTGACTTGTACTTGTTTTCTTCTATTTTGATTGCTAAAGTAAAATGTATGTCATTTTAGCAGAGAAAAGAAACTTGGAAATATTTAATCACTAAATTCTATATATCAATTAAAGCTGATATACCACACTGTTCAAATTTAAAGTAATAGGTTCCATTCAAACAGTGTTTTTTGAGATAACCTACTTACACTTGAATTTGTTCACACTTTATCAAGTATTATCAGGCACAATCTGTGATTAAGATCAATCTTATATTTACCACAAGGAGGAAATGAGGCTTCGTACCACCTAGAAACTAATATATCTGTCAAACCACCTTTAGGTTAGATGTTTGTTTTAAGATCTCTGGATTTCAGCAGCCTATGTCAAGTCCAAAGCTTAATACCATGATGATGATGATGATGATGATGATTATTATTATATTGCTATTTAGACTAAAACAGCTTTACACTTAAACAAAAAACATCCCAGGGTGGGTGAATGACAACCGATTTTAACTCATTTTTGCACCATTTGTCTCTTCCTAAACTTCATACACCTCAGTTTATGCTTATATTCAGGAAGTGTGGGATAGCTGCAAGTTTTTCTACATATCACTCAAATGATGGGAAGAAGTTCTTCTCCACTCATTTGTTAATATATGCTATTATGTCTAATGTTTTCACTTTTTTTGTTGTTTGGTTGTTGATTTGTTTTGGGAAAAGTAGAAGAGAGTTTGCTAGTCGAACACAGAACACACACAGTACCTAAGCATGAAGAACCTCAACATACACACAAATAGGCTGTTCAGTTTGATTTGTGAAGAAATTTATACTTAAGTATTGTTATGGATTTGTGTGGCATGGTTTTTTTGGTAGCGGGGGAGGGGGCCACAGGGGTGGCTCCTGTGAGAAGCTGCTAGAAGCTCCCCCAGCTCCAAGTTGAACCCGCCTGTGGCCCAGGCCGAGGCAATCAGTGACAGTGGTAGCGCCTCTGGGATAACATATTTAAGAAGGGGAACCTGCACTGAGTAGGGGGATTGGAGTGTGAGAGGAACATCTATGCAGATACTGAGGTCAGTGAAGAAAGAGGGGGAGGAAGGGCACCTGAGGAGGTTGATACCCCTGCAGCCCATGGTGAGATGGCAGGTTGTCCCCCTGCAGCCCATGGACGTGAACGGTGGAGCAGATGCCCACCTGCAGGCTCTGGGGAAGCCCACGCCCAAGCAATCAGATGCCCCCGAAGATGGCTGTGACTCCATGGGAAGCAGCCTGTGACTGAAGATCTGTGGCCCGCAGAAAGGACCCACGCCAGGGAAGTTTGTGAAGAACTGAGCCCGCAGAAAGGACTCCCGCTGGAGAAGTTTGTGAAGGACTGTCTCCTGTGGGAGGGACCCCACGGTGGAGCAGGGGACGAGTGAGGAGTCCTCCCCCTGAGGAGGAAGGAGCAGCAGAGACAAGGTGTGGTGAACTGACCCCAACCCCCATCCCCTGTTCCCCTGCACCGCTGGGGGGAGGAGGTAGAAAACTGGGAGTGGAGTTGAGCTGGGAAGGAGGGAGGGGTGGGGGGAAGGTGTTCTAAGGTTTGGTTTTACTTCCTAATATCCTTGTTTTGTTTTGATTTGTAGTAAATTAAATTGATTTTGTTTCTTCCCCAAGTTGAGCCTGTCTTTTGCCCATGACCATAAGTGGTGACTGATCCCTCCCTGTCCTTGTTTCGACCCATGAGCCTGCCTTTATATTTTCTCCTCATCCCACTGTGGCCGCGGGGGGGGGGGAGTGAGTGAGCGGCTGCGAGGTGCTTTGTTACCTGTTGGGTTTAAACCGTCAGTATTTAGCATGACCTCTGCTCTATAACCTTTCTATACAAGGACAACTTCTATTTAAGAACATTTCATGATTATTCTGAGTGATCTGGAAAGAAAGCTGGTATGTGTCTAACACAAAAAGGATAAGAGTTCATCTGATGCCTTCAGATTCTGTATGCATGCAAACAAACAGACGACCTCTTTAATATCACAGGCTATACACTTTGTCTCTGTTAAATAGAGTTAAAAGCAAAGATTGCAACAAAGCTCTACTTTTGGATCCAGATTATACCTCTCCATTAAATTTAGGCTTTGTTTCACTGGGAAAGTTTTTAAACTCACAGCATTGGGCAAGTAAAAGCATTTTATTTTCACACTTATTTTTCATTGTCAAAAACGTTCTTTTTCTTGCAATTTTGATGAAGAGTGATCACAGTATGGGTTACCTAGCATGAAAGTTCACTTGGCTATACATACAGAAATACTCAAGATAAGCCACATTTTTTTGACCATCAGGTAAACCCCCCCATTGGGGATGCAGAAGTGACATGAAAAGAGTTTTCAAATAAATAATTTGTTTTAAACTCCCCATTCTCATTTCTGCTTAAAATATGATCTTTGATTATGTATATTTGGAAAACTGTTTCCATCAAACATATACACAAACCTGTAGAAATTCTGGAATTTTATTTTCAGTCGTATTAAAATTTTTGAAACAGCATATCAATACTACATTGCGCTTCTCATTCTGCACAACAGCATTACAGTAACATATGTACTGATCACTGTAGCAGAGCTCTCCTTTTCATAGGTAGCTCAAAAATCCTCTTTTAAGCTCTATATTTACTGTACAGAAACGTCCTGCAGAAATAGTTAATATTTAGATGTAATTATAATAAACTGTTTTCATTCCTGTGTATTCTTTTAAACACCAGAATGTTACAAACCTATATCTGCAGCAGCAAACTGCAAGCTCATAAGAAAACACTAGGAAAGCAAGCTATCAGGTGCTAGTCACATGCCACATAGAGCTGCTAAGTTCAGCTAGGATTTGTGTCACTTGGTCTCGAGCATTACCAAGGAATAGCATGCAAAGCTCTGCTTCAGGAGAACTGGACTGTAAATGATGAATTACAAAAGTGTCGTGGTTTAACCCCAGCTGGCAACTAAGCATCACACAACTGCTTGCTCACCCTCCCCCAGTGGGATGGGGAGGGAATCGGAAGGGTAAAAGAGAGAAAACTTGTGGGTTGAGATAAAAACAGTTTAATAATTGAAATAAAATAATAATAAAAAAAATTGTGATGAAAAGGAAAATAACAGAGATAAATAAAACCCAGGAAAGACAAGTGATGCAAATAAAACAATTGCTCACCACCAACCGACAGATGCCCAGCCAGTCCCCGAGCAGTGCACCCCCCCATCTCCCCCCACCAACCTCCCCCCTAGTTTTATTGCTGAGCATGATGTCATATGGTATGGAATATCTCTTTGGTCAGTTGGGGTCAGCTGTCTCAGCTGTGTCCCCTCCCAACTTCTTGTGCACCCCCAGACTACTTGCTGGTGGGGTGGTGTGAGAATAGAATAGAATAGAATAGAATAGAATCATTAAGTTTGGAAAAGACCTTCAAGATCATCGAGTCCAACCATGCCCACCAAACCATGTCCTGAAGTGCCTTGTCTATACGCTTTTTGAACACCTCCAGGGACAGTGACTCCACCACTTCCCTGGGCAGCCTATGCCAATGTCTGACAACCCTCTCAGTAAAGAAATTTTTCCTAATATCCAACCTAAACCTCCCCTGCCGCAACTTGAAGCCATTTCCTCTCGTCCTATTTCCAGCCACCTGACAGAAGAGACCAGCACCCACCTCACTACAACCACCTTTCAGGTAGTTGTAGAGAGCGATAAGATCTTGCGGGAGCATAATAATGGACTCAACGACAGATCAATATGATCATAGTTGAAGACCCTTTACTACAGCATCAGACATCATTTTATACATTGGTTACATCTGTACATGCGTTTAGCTATTTTACTATTGGTTACACACATTATTCACGCGTTGTCCACGCGCCTAGTTACACTTAATGATTGGTTATATCAACACTGTACATGTGCATAAACATAAGACATAATTGGTTATACCAACTAAAACATGCGAAACTTGTCTCAGTCTAATTGGTCAAGATAAACTGCCGAATTGAGGTTCTTTGTGCCAAGTTCCCTTTATTGTGGAATGCGCACCTGTGTTCTTCTAATTGGCATCTTTCTTTTTTTGTCTTCTTGTTTATTCTGTTCAAGGTCTTCTAAAGGCGTCTGGAATGCTCTTGCGACCGTTAGCTAAATATGTGTCCACAATTCCCCCTTTTTTGTTTTTCATCAATTAACACAGCCTTACTTGATCTATCAATTAATTTTTAAACACATTGCAACATACAAGGCACACAAATTAAAATACAAAAACCCACTACGAGATAAATCAAAACTATCTTAACTAATGATTTAAGAGCAGCTCTATTTTGTAAGATTGTGTGTCTAATGCTATCTACATCTAACAGTAAATCAGATAATACTACACCAATCTGTATTCAGGGACCCCAGAATTTGTGATTCCTGGGGTGGCAATAAGAGTGAATGCCTGATCCATGGAAACCAGGCATTCCCATCCATTGAGTCCATGACCTGCTGCACAGGGGTCTCCATTAATAAGTTCTTAAACTTCGTTGATGCCAGTGGAACCCCCTATTAAACCTGTGAAAAAGGGATTGCTTGGTGTTGCTGTACGGAGGCATAAGCAATCTTGTCCGGTCATGTCAGCCAGGGTCATCCAGATGTTTTCTTTGGCTTGCGGCGGTATCCATGACTACGTCCAGCCGAGGACTGTGAGGAAGATGGACCATCCGTACATTCTTGTGCCGTCTTGCACCGCAAACTCAGCCCAGCAATCGGTAGGTGCCAGCTTTACGTGGGCATCCCCACGGAGGCAACGATGGCCTTGCCGTACACCAGCCCGATGCTCTTCGGAAAATCCCGGTATTTATACATCTGCAGAGGAACGGATTTCGGCACACATGGCCAGCGGGTGCCAAAATCCACCTCGGTTGCAACATGGGGAGCCTATGACGCATGCGCTCGCTGGCCAGGTGCGCTGCACGAGTCATAGCTATCCTGTCTATTGGTTCATGGGCTTTGTGATGCGGTTGCAATGCACAAAGAATCTTGACCTGTCATGTTGGCCAAGGTGACCTACAAAATCTATGAACACAATTAATTAAACACAGTAAAAGCAACATTATACCTAATAAAATATACAAGAATAAAAGAAACCCCGATTTTTAACAAAGATACAAACCAACTCCTAAGTCCCCATCCCGCAGCTAAATGCTCTAAGCCGAAATGACAGCTTTCTTAATTGCGTTAAAGCTCTTGCAGCTCCTTCTTGCCTCTGCAGTTCTGTTATCTTGTTTATTAATTGCTCCACTGTCCAAGTTCCTCATGTCCGTTGTTTTTCTGGTGGTTCAAAGTACTTTCATACTGCAGCTGTCACATACTCCGGCCCACTCATGCTAACTGCAGCCTACTTATGCTAACTCTAAATAATCAGGCTCAAAGAAATGTCCCCCATTTTCCATGAAATCTCCCACAATTCCCCCTTTTTGTTTTTGTGCAAGCCAAGTTACATGAAATGCTTTTGTGAAAGCATGTGAAAGCTTACATGAAATCATACGTTCAACTATTTTTATGATACATGGTACAATCATTACAACTGCTAATATTACAATTAAAATAACTAAGCCATGCATAAGCAAAGCTTTCAACCATCCCGTAATTCCCAAACTTGCTAGCCATCCACTTAACCCTGTGTCAGTTATCATGAGCCTTTTACTGGGAATCACATTGATATCGGGTGTTAGTAATGTAAGTCGTCCGAGGCTACATGGCCTCCCGTTAAGTTTCGATGGAATTCCCCCTCACACTCTATCCCCACAAATTAAAAACATCCCTGCAGGTAAAGCAGCTGGAATAGAAAAAAGAGCGTGATATTCTGGAATAGATATAGTTACACCAAGCTGTAGCATTTCTATATACAGGCAAAATAGCATTTACATTCTGACCCTTTCGAGTGGTGTTATAGGTGTAATTAAACATCACACAGGCATTCACGATGACTGATCCTAACAACTCTAACTCTTGAGGTTCTTGCATTACTTGAAGCAGGTGTGCATACACACCGTCCCAATTATCGACACAGGATTGTGGGTTAGTACAAAGGGAAAATTCAGGCATTGGATCTGGCCAGGTGTCTAGAGGTAACCCCACCAAACAGGTAGAAAAAGGGTTTTCAGGGGTAGCGACAGAAAGACATATAGCTTCTTGATGCGTTATGTTCGCCAAAGTTACCCATACATTCTGTTTTGGTTGTTGGATCATCCATTCTTCACTTATGTGTGTCACCCATAACAGGCCAAATGCAGTGAGAAGGAGTCCTTTTAGGTTCAGCATTTTTCCAAGGATGTAACGCCTGTCCAGGGTTTTACCCACTTTGCTGGTACCCATCTTGTTCCATGATCTGTAACAACACAAGCATAACCTTGTCCCCAGGTTATTAATTGAAATGGTCCTTCCCCCGCTTTTTGTTTGTAGCAGAGGTCGCACTGCTGCGGCAAATGCAGAAGCAAAAAGAGCAGCTTTCCCTTGTTCACCCATACGGTCGCAAGCTTCTAACATCTCACTAACAGTAACACCTCGAGGTAACGTGCACAATACTCGCTTTGTTTTCGCATTTGCATTTTCAAACACCAACTGATCAAGCAACTTAACCTTCATGTTACTATCAAGATCTGCGTGAGATTCCAATGCGGTATGCAGTCTGTCTATAAACTGAGCAAATGGTTCAGATTCTCCCTGCCGAATATTAACATAGGAAGGAGAAACTTTTCCTTGCTCGGGTATGCTTTGGAGAGCTTTAAATGCCAATTCCTGTGATTGCATTAAAACTTGAGTATCAAATTGAGCTTGCCAAGTGGCGTTTGAAAATGGTCCAGAACCCATCAGCATTTGAGCAGTACATTGAAATAAGGGATCATTTTGTTGACGTCCCCTATTTCCTGCCTCTGCATCATCGCAGAGTTCCTGCCACCTATGAAAAAAAATATAACTGTTGTGACGGCGACAACAAGGTTTTAGCAAGCATTTACGAGTCATGTGGAGTTAAGGTTGACCCAGAAAATATATGGGACAAAACTGCCTGCGTAAAAGGAGATTTTAAACCATACCGAGCAATTGCAACTTTTGCTTCTTTTGTGAATTTCCAATCAAATGGAACCCATTGATTAGGTCCACCCCCAGCCCCAGCAATAACCGGAAACACTGTGGGAGCTGCTATGATTTCTCCCTCAATTAAGGCATCGCGAATAATTCCCCGCCATTTATTCTGGGGGTCCGTTGTTTCTGGAAAGGTGGGGATTGGTTCCCTGGGAGGTGGAGAAGGCAGAGGTATAGGTGCAGGACAAGGAGGGGACAGAGGTAAAAAAGGGTTTGAAGGAGGGGGAGAAGGAAGAGGGCGGGGGGGGGGGAAGGATGGGGGGGTGCATCAAAGGATACGGCTGGCAGTTTTTCTTGCTTCACAGCAGCCTCCAGCTGTGCCAGCTTTTCTATTACTGAGTGCAACTGCTGCAAAGTGAGCTCCAGCCCCTCTTCATGCTCTTGAGGCAACCCAGGTGTAGACGGAGGCAACGGAGGGTATATGCTAGGTAAAATTTGTTCATGTTGAGCGGCAATATCTGGGGGCTGTTTTCTCGTAGGCAGATTTTTACTCGCTTCCTGATTCTGTAGGGTTTCCTTTAAGCGTACGGTTAGGGAGGCTTGGGAACTATCAGATGGCTGATTATTATCGGCAGTCCCAGGGAGTGGAGCAGAAGTAAAGGGCACAGGAGCAGGCGGACAAGCTCCAGGGAAGCCAAGAAGTCTCTCTCACTGCATTATGTTTTTCTCCCCGCATTTCCCCTTCGCTTGCGGTGGGAGAGAGAGCAGCAAAAGCAGACGCAGCCGCTTTACGGTCTGCTTTCATTTCTTGCAGAGTTGTCTTAATTACTTTCCATAAAGTTGCAAGACCTTTAACTTCTTTAGACCTGTCACTAATTTCATCCCATAGGGAGGTTCCGATAGCTTCCCAGGTACTAAGCTCAAAAGCTGTACCCACACTAATTAAAAGGTTTCTGTCCTTGCTCCATTGTAAAAGCCGCTTTAAACAAGCTTCATCATATTTTATGCCTCTCTTTGAGAGTATATGTTGGAGGAGCTTAACTACTGCTGCTTCTTCTTTGGAAAGCGTAGACCCCATCTCCTCCCCCGACCGCTCACCTCCTTTACAGGCGAGTCCTCACCTCGCCTCCTTTACGGGCGAGTCCTCACCTTGACGGGCAAAAAACCGACAGCACTGTCTTATCTGCCTCTATGGGCACACCAGCCGGGGCAGCCGGTCTTTCGGTCGGGATCCTCCCGTCTTCCTCTTATCCTGCCGTTTGTTCTCCAAACGTAGCGCAGAATTTGGGGGTCCCTGTTCGGGCGCCAATTGCGGGAGCATAATAATTGCCTCAATGGCAGATCAATATGATCATAGTTGAAGAACCTTTACTAGAGCATCAGAGATCATTTTATACATTGGTTACATCTGTACATGCGTTTAGCTATTTTACTATTGGTTACACACATTATTCACGTGTTGTCCACGCGCCTAGTTACACTTAATGATTGGTTATATCAACACTGTACATGCGCATAAACATGAGACATAATTGGTTATACTAACTAAAACATGCGAAACTTGTCTCAGTCTAATTGGTCAAGATAAACTGCCGAATTGAGGTTCTTCGTGCCAAGTTCCCTTTATCGTGGAATGCGCACCTGTGTTCTTCTAATTGGCATCTTTCTTTTTTTGTCTTCTTGTTTATTCTGTTCAAGGCCTTCTAAAGGCATCTGGAACGCTCTTGCGACTGTTAGCTAAATATGTGTCCACAAGATCTCCCCTCAGCCTCCTCTTCTCCAGACTAAACCACCCCAGTTCCCTCAGCCGCTCCTCACAAGACTTGTGCTCCACACCCCTCACCATCTTTATTGCCCTTCTCTGGACAAGCTCCAGCAACTCAGTGTCTTTCCTGTAGTGAGGGGCCCAAAAGTGAACACAGTACTCAAGGTGCGGCCTCACCAGTGCCAAGTACAGGGGAACAATCACTTCCCTGCTACTGCTGGCCACACTATTTCTGATACAGGCCAGGATGCCATTGGCCGCCTTGGCCACTGTCACGACCCGGACTGGACAGACCAGGGAGTCGTGTTTAATTTGAAATTCCCTCAGGCTAAATTAAGGTGAAACACCACCAAACGATCAGTTAAAGATTTTATTTATGACAGAAGCAAACTGAACTGGGGAGGCGTGGTAGTAGGTGGCAGGGTTTCTCACAACAGGAATTGGCATAAGACTACTTCTGTAAACTGTGTAACCATATACATCAATTCAGGGAATAAGGAGATCCCTCCCGTTGAGTCACGAGGTTCAGAGCAGACCCCCTTGCTTTCCAGACTCCTCCTCAGAGAAGGGTCTAGGGGCGGCTGTATCCACTCTTAGTCTCAGACTTGGTCAACGGTTTATATCTTGGATGAGGTGTAGGGATTGTGGAAAAGGAAAAGGAAAGAGAGAAGACAGAGAAAGAAAAAGGAAGAGAGAAAGATTTCACCGGTCATGGGTCCAGCGTTGGTTCAGTCAGCCGAGGTGTCCAGTCAGCCAACGGGTCCAGTTCCGGTGGGCTTGCGCACCCAGGGCTTCAGTTTGTGTCCTTTTATCATCCTTGCCCCTCCTTCAGGTGGGCACCCGAATTCCTCAGGTTAATGAGCAGTTTGTGAGCCTTTGGGCTTGGGGGTGGTTTGGGGAGTAACTTCTCCTTCCCTGCAGACACTGCCATTGTTTGATCTTTGTATCAGAACAGGGAGCTGCGCACCCTCCAGCACGCCCTCCCCCTCCTGTTGCTGATGTCTGAGCTGATGGGCTTTTCACCTTGGTTCCTTGCTGTGCAGGGTTTGTCTTTAAGCAGAACTTGCCCCACCACAATGTTTGAGACATTAACTCTTTCAGTCTCTCACAGCCACCTGGGCACACTGCTGGCTCATATTCAGCCAGCTGTCAACCAGCACTCCCAGGTCTTTTTCTGCTGGGCAGCTTTCCAGCCACTCTTCCCCAAGCCTGTAGCGCTGCATGGGGTTGCTGTGACCCAAGTGCAGGACCCAGCACTTGGCCTTGTTGAACCTCATACAATTGGTCTTGGCCCATCGATCCAGCCTGTCCAGATCCCTCTGTAGAGACTTCTTACCCTCAATCAGATCAACCCTCCCTCCCAACTTGGTGTCATCTGCAAACTTACTGAGTGTGCACTCGATCCCCTTGTCCAGATCATTGATAAAGATATTAAAGAGAACTGGCCCCAATACTGAGCCCTGGGGAACACCACTTGTGACCTGCCACCAACTGGATTTAACTCCATTCACCACAACCCTCTGGGCTCATCCATCCAGCCAGTTTTTCACCCAGTGAAGAGTACACTTGTCCAAGCCATGAGATGCCAGCTTCTCAAGGAGTATGCCATGAGAGACAGTGTCAAAGGCCTTACTGAAGTCCTGGTACACAACATCCACAGCCTTCCCCTCATCCACTAGGTGGGTCACCTGGTCATAGAAGGTGATCAGGTTGGTCAAGCAGGACCTGCCTTTTGTAAACCCATGCTGGCTGGGCCTGATCCCCTGGTTGTCCTGCACATGCCTTGTGAGCGCACTCAAGACAAACTGCTCCATAATCTTCCCCGGTACCGAGGTCAGGCTGACAGGCCTGTAGTTCCCCAGATCCTCCCTCTGACCCTTCTTGTAAATGGGCGTCACATTGGCAAGCTTCCAGTTGTCTGGGACTTCCCCTGTTGACCAGGACTGCTGATAAATGATGGAGAGTGGCTTGGCAAGCTCCTCCGCCAGCTCCCTCAATACTCTTGGATGGATACCATCTGGTCCCATAGACTTGTGAGTGTCCAGGCGACGTAGCAGGTCATTAACTGCTTTCTCCTGGGTTATGGGGGGTATATTCTGCTCTCCGTCCCTGTCTTCCAGCTCAGAGGGCTGAGTACCCTGAGGATAACTGGTCTCCCTATTAAAGACTGAGGCAAAGAAGGCATTAAGTACCTCAGCCTTTTCCTCATCTCTGGTGGCAATGTTCCCCTCTGCATCCAATAAAGGATGGAGATTCTCCTTTGCTCTCTTTTTGTTGTTATCATATTTGTAAAAACATTTTTTGTTATCTCTTACGACAGTGGCCAGATTGAGTTCTAGCTGAGCTTTTGCTTTTTTAGAAGCAGAAAAGGCCTTGACTCCGTGTAAGCACTGCTCAGCAATAGTGAAACATCCCTGTATTATCAATACTGTTTTCAGCACAAATCCAAAGCATAGCCCCATGCTAGCTACTATGAAGAAAATTAACTCTATCCCAGCCAAAACCAGCACAAAAAGGAACCAGTATTCTTTAAAGAGCGGTTTAAAAAGATAAAAATGTCATTTAAAAGAGGACTTTATCATAAGACTGATGATTTCTGTGGTTATGAGCTTGATTATTTTTATTACAATAATCTAGGTAGGCAATATTCGTAACAGCCAGTTAGTAGTCACAAGAACTAGTGATAGATACTCTAAATCAGAGATTGGATTTTTTATCCCCAAAAGGATATTATTAAGAAAGCAATATGAACCCATACATACACTGTTGCAATGGTGTTTGTTATCAAATGTGTGGAAAATAAGATAGGAGGATAAACAAAAAACACTGAATCAAGGCATTTCAATAGAAT
Source organism: Harpia harpyja (assembly GCF_026419915.1). Classification (NCBI taxonomy): domain Eukaryota; kingdom Metazoa; phylum Chordata; class Aves; order Accipitriformes; family Accipitridae; genus Harpia; species Harpia harpyja. The sequence continues at coordinate 36,615,505 of NC_068968.1, forward strand.
TTTGTTTTTAAAGTAACATCTCAGGATAACACTGCATAACCTTCACTTTTTTCTTTTTTCTTTTTTTTTTTTTTAAATTAAAAGCATGCTTATACTGGCTTTGGCTAGGATGGAATTAATTTTCTTCATAGCAGTCTGTATGGTGCTATGTTTTAGATTTGTGACCAAAACAGTGTGAATAATACACTAATGTTTTAGCTATTGCTGAACAGTGTTTGCACAGTGTATTGGCTTTGTGTGGCAAGGTTTTGGTAGCGGGGGGGGGGTTACAGGGGTGGCTTCTGTAAGAAGCTGCTGGAAGCTTCCCCTGTGTCCAACAGAGCAAATACCAGCCGGCTCTAAGGCCCGCTGCCGGCCAAGGCCGAGCCAATCGGCGATAGTGGTAGTGCCTCCGGGATAACATATTTAAGAAGGAAAAAAAGTTGCTGGGACAGACAGAAATGGCAGCCAGAGAGAGGAGTGAGAACATGTAAGAGAAACAACCCTGCAGACACCAAGGTCAGTGAAGAAGGAGGGAGAGGAGATGCTCCAGGCACTGGAGCAGAGATTCCCCTGCAGCCCATGGTAAAGACCATGGTGAGGCAGGCTGTCCCCCTGCACTCCATGGAGGTCCACGGTGGAGCAGATATCCACCTGCAGCCCGTGGAGGACCCCATGCCAGAGCAGGTGGGTTCCCAAAGGAGGCTGTGACCCTGTGGGAAGCCCGCACTGGAGCAGGCTCCTGACAGGACCTGCGGATCTGTGGAGAGAAGAGCCCACGGAGCAGGTTTTCTGGCAGGACTTGTGACCCCATGGGGGATCCATGCTGGAGCAGTGTGCTCCTGAAGGACTGCACGCCGTGGAAAGGACCCATGCTGGAGCAGTTTGTGAAGAACTGCAGCCCGTGGGAAGGACCCACGTTGGAGAAGTTCATGGAGGACTGTCTCCTGTGGGAGGGACCCCACGCTGGAGCAGGGGAAGAGTGTGATGAGTCCTGCCCCTGAGGAGGATAAAGCAGCAGAAATAATGTGTGATGAACTGACCATAAACCCCATTCCCCATCCCCCTGCACCACTGGGGGTCTAGGTAGAGAATCCGGGAGTGAAGTTGTGCCTGGGAAGAAGGGAGGGGTGGAGGGAAGGTGTTCTGAGATTTGGTTTTATTTCTCATTACCCTACTCTGGTTGATTGGTAATAAATTGAGTTAATTTTCCCCAAGCTGAGTCTGTTTTGCCTGTGATGGTAATTGGTGAGTGATCTCTCCTGTCCTTATCTCGACCCACAAGCCTTTTGTTATATTTTCTCTCCCCTGTCCAGCTGAGAAGGAGGGGGAGTGATAGAGTGGCTTTGGTGGGCACCTGGCATCCAGCCAGGGTCAAACCGCCACACACAGCATCAAGGCCTTCTTCATTTCTCACTCTGCCCCACAAGGAGTAGGCTGGGGGTGGGCAAAAGGTTGGGAGGGGACACAGCTGGGACAGCTGACCCAAATGACCAATGTGATATTCCATATCATATGGCATCATGCTCAACAATAAAACTGGGGGGAGTTTGCTACGGGTTGCCATTGCTTGGAGACTGGCTAAGCATCAGTCTGTTGGTGGTGAGTGATTGCTTTCGCATCACTTGTTTTTCTTTGTTTTGGTTTTTTTGCTGTTGTTGTTGGGGGTTTTTCTACTTTTTAAACTGTCTTTGTCTCAACCCACAAATTTTCTCACTTTTGCTCTTCCAATTCTCTTACCCAATCCCACTGGGAGGGGGGAGCAAGCGAGCAGCTGTGATGCTTAGCTGCCTACAAGGGTTAAACCACAACAATGCTCAAATCATTTTAGAAAAACCTCAACAATTTTGCCATTACAACTTAAAAACAGATGGATTAAGGCATTTCTTATTTCAGCATGAGCTCTTAACTCAGGAACTCTCAAACTTGCTGCAGAAGGGCATGGTATGGTGGAATAAGCACATTGTTGTTCAATTCAAAGATACAAAATCTCTTTTTTGAGACCTCATCATGCTTCACAAAGGTTTCTTCCTGGGGACCAAAAATTTTAGGTTTCTAGTAAGTTCAAGCATACTACTAAGCAAGGCGTAAGAGCAGGCATACAGATTATTTCTTCCAAAATCCATAAAGTTTTTGAGCCCTAAAGAGGTCGTGAGGGATTCACAAGGCCACAGACCTCTGCCTTTGTACTAGGTTTTTCCTTTTGCAGTAGAGTCTTCAGGTATTCCCAAGCCTCTGTGAGTTCAGTTTTTTTCTAGCTCAGAAAAGCAACAAGAACAGAAATATCAAATGAACATAGCACTAACTCCCAGAAAAGGGTGTTTTCTTTACTTTCTGAGGAGAGGTTTGTTTCTCTTCTACCCATCCCCAGGACTCCGTGAGCCACTATCTGTAATGTAACACAACTTTACCTATATTTGAAATTGGGAGTGTCCATTTAACATACAAAGTTACAGAACTAGCACTGTGAGAAAAGCTGGTCAAGGGACTCATGTGCAAGGTAAGTAATTCTGAAACTCTAAGATCAGGATTGGAGTTTTCTGCTAGTCCTACATACCTGGCATATGCAGTGGCTTCCTTAAAAAAAAATATATTTTTTAAGCATCATTTTACACAAGAGGCTGACTGTAACAAATATCTTAGTCTAGAAAAGAAAGTATCTTATATAGAAGAAATAATTATTCAGTATGGTTTTTGTCAATTTTTTAAAAAAATTGAGCAAATACAATAGTGAAAAAAGTAGTTGTCAAACAAGATCACAGATCAAGAACCAAATAGAGGTATCTGCAATATTCAAGAACCTTTGTGTTATTTAACATAGTTTTCACTTTCTCCAAAGGGGGAAAAGGGATGATACTGATGCTGCCACTTCTCACATGGAGCTAGATCTTGTTTTCGAACCAAATTGAAAACACTTATGATTATGGATCAGCAGTTTTATTTTACAGTAACTATACTCAAATAATGGCATAACCTAAGCAACACCTACCTATCTAAATTTCTACTACTACAGAAACAACAATAATAGACAATTTAATGAAAAGTATGATTTTTGTTCCATGTGATTGTATGTATTTTATATTTTAAGCATCTTTTATATATAAAATATAATAAACTCTTCTTGTTAATATGGATACTGATATCTAAACATACTTCAACCGATAAGTTGCTCTTACAGATTACCACACTCTGACTATACAATATCCTGTATGTGTCATAGGCATACTGTTAGGAAAATCTCATTCCCTAACTATTGTACTAAGCTCTGTATTTGTATATCAAAAAATTATATGGGTTTTTAAGGCAAGGACCGCTTAGGCTGCTAGAAAAAAAAAAAATCCAGCACACCCCACAAACAAGCTTAAATGTAAATCTAAATTTAAAAATTATGCTCTTCCTTGTCCCTCTCCCCTTCAAGACTCCTCCTATGTCACATAAATCACTTTTTGTGTAACCTATAAAACATGTGCAGAAATGCATATACACCAAGCATGATAAATACTTACACAGTTAGAACCCAAAAAGACTGTTCCTAACATGTTAAAATAATGTTAAAAGCAATTCACTACACAGTTAGTTTTGGAGTGCTTCAAGCCTCCAGATAAAAGGATCACGTCAGAAGCACTGGAAGTTATCAGCTAGTGTTATTTCATCCCACAGAATTCCTATGAGAGAAAGAAAATGAGAATCAAATGAGAAATTAAATTAGCCTAAAGCAAGTAAGAATAGCTAACTTACTTGGTACACCTGGACTTTCTGTTTCCAGCAAGAATGTTATAAGGCTGTTTTTCATTTTAGTGTCTGAACAGGCTATGGTTTCAGTTTTCATGAAGTGCTGACCAAACCCTTTTTTGCCCTTGAAGAGACAGCCATACTGAGTAGAGTACTCCCTCCACCCAGGAGGCACAGTTGCTCCACTTCCATAACAGCCTGCTGGTGTCTGTGTCTGGGGGAGGGAAATTTAAATAACCAGGTCCCGGTCATGAGGGCTTAGTTAAAATTGCTGATTCAGAAGTATGCATGGTACTTCTGCCCTCTTTACTGCACACTGCTTTATATTTGACATGCTACCTTAAGCGAAGATGAGTTTTGTTCATTTTTAACTTCTTGTATAACTTCTGAATGTGTCTTGAACACAGTCCCCCACTCAACATCACTGTTACCAAGCTGACAGCATGAAGAATCACATGGCAAAAATCACAGAAGAAACACTTATCAGAATGGCACAACTCAAGAAAGGAACTACTTTGAGCTTTTGAAGAGCAGTATTCCTTTTCCATCTTTTGAGTTAATAGCATCGATGCTGAGGGAAGAAACCTATTAGTTTCCCCTAAACAAGATCAATATTTTTATTAGAAGTTTATGGGAGCCTCCTCAATTTTGACTGATTTTCCAAACTCCCAGAGTAAATATTATTTTAATTAATATAATATTAAGTATTAATAATTATATTAAATATTAATCAAAAGGAATTGAGATAGCTGGACCAGTTAAGGCTACTGGAATTTGACTGATTAGAACCACTATTTTTAAGTACAATAAATCCAAATAGTTAAAAGGTGCAATCAGAAGCTTTTTGAAACACCAATAGTGACCTGCTCTTTAATTTTATTTTTTGTTATAGAGTCAAATTTTCAATACCTGTAGTCTGGGAGTTCCCCCCCCCCAAAAAACCAAAAAAAACCAAAACAAAATAAAACAAACCAAAAAAAACCCCAAACATCAGTCTCTATGTTCTGTACTTCAGGAGGAAAAGAAACAAAAGTCAATCAGAGAAGGGAAGTAGGGAGGGAGAACACCCAAAGATATGACACAGACTGATGAGGAAAATATTCTATTTTTCTCAGTAAAGTACAGAATTTTTTTGTTAAATGACTATATTATTTTGATTTAATAATTACATAGCATTATAAGTTGCAGCTTTTGCAGTAGTCTCCAGACCAGAGGCTTCTTATACAGCCCTGCTTTCAAAAGTAAAGATTATCTCTGGTGACTGAAGCTACATTCTATAACTTTATATGAAGCCAGCTGTTGTTCCATGCAGAAGGCATCTTCTGTATTCCTACAGCTTCCAACTTTTAGTGCTTTAGTCTATTTTTAGTGTGCTTCTGCTACCAACAAAACCAGCATTAACCTCCACAGCTCTCAGAGGCACTGACATAATTCTTGTGCTTTTCAAGTACAAGGTTACCTGTTGGCAACAGCTGCAAGGGCAACTCACAGGAAACAGCCCCAAGATTTGCCACAGTCTTGCTACAAAGCACCTACAGATTGAGCATTTTTGCACCATGATGTTCAGCTAGTCTACAGAGAACATGAAACAGAAGTTCTCAGATGGCCCGTTTAAATCTTTTTTGGAATAACTCCAAAATTTAGAGATAACCATTCCAACCTTGTTCACAATTTTACTGATCACAAAGATAGCAATAAATTTATGCATTTCTGTTGACATTCCAAATCAGTTCCATGACTTCAGAAGTTTTCTATTCAGAAATGCTTTCTTTCATGATAATGCATCTGTACAAAGTTCACAAAAATAAAAGATTAGTGACAGTTAAGTAGGGAACATAGCAGAAAAATCCCAGCAAGTATACAAACAGTATGATTTTTTTTTTTATTATGATCTTGATACTTAAACTTGTGATAGAATTTCCAGCCTGCTGCAGAAACATTAGGGACTTTGCTCAAAGATGTTTACTAATTACTCTTCACTTCCTTGTTGTTTTACTGTCCAATGCACAAGAGAGCAGACTGAATCCCTCTTTAAAACAGTGTTTATTTGGATGACATATAGAAGTAAGTAACTTTAAGTTTCTTAAATCTTTAAGATCAAGGATCTTCCTCTGAAAATATTCAAGATTAGTTAAGTCTAAAATAAAAACAATTCTTATAGAATTTCCACTGTTGTTGAATTCTCCTAGTACTGCTTCAATAAACTGTCCATGAAAGTAATATAGACAAAGATGCTCAGTTCACTAAGCTACAGCAGCCAGCAACAAAAAGAAAAATTTTGTTCATTAAGAGTTCATTAAGAGCAATGCCAAAGATCTGTTACATAAAAAGCAGCAAAACTTCATTTGATATCAATATAATTACCATATAAGAACCCAAAGATCAAATAAAGATAGCTGGATCCAACTGTGTTCAAATGTTAGTGCCTTCTATTAATAGTTATGATTAAACACTGAGCTAGAAATTGATTTTCCTGTTGGCTATTGAACTGACAACAACAATTTAAAAGATTGTCAAAGAAAATACATCAGTACTGGTAAAGTACCTTCTGAACATAAAATAGAGTAGTTCAGTTTTCCCTCTTCATTGCTACATCTTAATGGTAGCAATGACCTCCTGGTTTGCACACCTTGGCAGTTAATGAATACATGGAAGAGGCTGTTCATCAGCAACCAGCAAATATTCCTGATGATCATAACATTATTTGAATCCTCTCTTAACTTTTCACTCCGTTTATCGGACTGGGTACTGTACAAGGCACATGCTTACTGAAGACACCCTGATACAAGATGACGGTCAACCAGAACATCACATCAAAAACAAAAGAAAGGCCTTTGATAGTTTGTTCTAAAACAAAAAGAGCGATGAGCGTTGGAAATAAGCCAGAGTATCTATTTCAGTTAAATATCTTTAAATTATTGATTTAGAATTCAGTCTTCCAGAAACTGGGCACATCAAGATTGTCTATTCAACTCTTTAGATGCCCTTAACATAGAGAACACAAAAGCAGTACAGAAAGAAAATAGAAAATAGACTAGGGTTGTCGCATTTTCTTCTACCACACAACACGTGGCCAAGTAAAACCACTATAAGAAGACAGAGCAAAAGCAGTGAGTAAATAATGGCTGCCTTGCCATAAGAGTAAAACAATAAAGAACATAGGCATAAACTTAAGACACAAAAAATGGTAGTTCAGATAGATACACAGTAAAACAAAAAGGAAGCCAGACGGATAAATGTTTGCTCTTTGGAGTATTCCACATTATAGGATACATTCACAGGATAAATTAAACTACCAACATATTAGCCAGGCATTAAGCAATGAAAGCATTCATTCCACACTAAGTTCCTGTATTTTTAAACTCAGAAATACAGGCAAACCAAACAGAAAAGCCATCACTTATTATTATTTACTAACTGTATTGGCTTTGTGTGGCAAGGTTTTGGTAGCGGGGGGGGGGGTTACAGGGGTGGCTTCTGTAAGAAGCTGCTAGAAGCTTCCCCTGTGTCCGACAGAGCCAATACCAGCTGGCTCTAAGACGGACCTGCCGCCGGCCAAGGCCGAGCCAATCAGCGATAGTGGTAGCACCTCTGTGATAACATATTTAAGAAGGAAAAAAAAGTTGCTGGGTGTAGTGGGTTGACCCTGGCTGGATGCCAGGTGCCCACCAAAGCCGCTCTATCACTCCCCCTTCTCAGCTGGACGGGGGGAGAAAATATAACAAAAGGCTTGTGGGTCAAGATAAGGACAGTTTAATAAAGAGAAAGCAAAGGTCGTGCGCAAAAGCAAAGAAAAACAAATGATATTATTCTCTACTTCCCATCAGCAGGCGATGTCTAGCCACTTCCTGGGAAGCAGGGCTTCAGTATGCGTAGTGGTTGCTCCGGAAGACAAAAATGCCCCCCTTCTGTCTCCCTTTACTTAGCTTTTATATCTGAGCTGATGTCATATGGTATGGAATATCTGTTTGGTTAGTTTAGGTCAGCTGTCCTGGTTATGTCCCCTCCCGAGATCTTGCCCTGCCCCAGCCTGCCATTGAGGGGGGGGGCAAAAATGTTGGAGAGACAGCCTTGATCCTGTGCCAGCACTGCTCAGCAGTAGCCAAAACACTGGTGTGTTATCAACACCTTTCTAGCTACTGATGCAGAGCACAGTGCTATGAGGGCTGCTATGGGGAGTATTAACTCCATCTCAGCCAGACCCAATACAATCTCCACCCCTTATTCCATACCATTTGCGTCATGCTCAGGTCCCACATAATTTAATACAGATATCTTCTAACCATGCCATTGTATTTAATTCTCATTACTGAAATCCCTTCTTACCAACACTTACAACTGAAACTACACACTTAAACCACTTTTATACCCAACATACAGATTTATACATTCTTATTAATTACTATCCCCTGTCCTTTAAGAGATAGATATTCCATGGGCTTCTTCCACTCCTCCAGATGTTCACACACAGGTTATGACTTGGGCCCCATCCGTCAAGATGAGTGGTCAGGACAGGAGAAGCAGTATGTTCGATCGTTGGGCACCAACACCGGCTTGGTTTGGGTCACCGATGCACTTGTCTGGTTCCTTGCGAAGTTCACTCCTCTGCAGTTCAGGTCATTCCTGCTACATTACTTCCTACAACATACAACTCACATCACAGATTATTTTTCCCTCAAGGTTAAATGTCCTTGAGGCACACACTGGGTTTCCCCATCCTTCCGCATTACCCACCAAGTACACCCAGGTCCCTGAGCAAAGACAATCCCACGAATGGGTTTGCCTTTTCCCATGGGAGGAGAAATCCACACCGCCTTCCCCAGCCACTTCCCCATGTGCACTACGGGGACCTTATCTCCTCCCACAGTATACAGGGGTTTTGTTTGGGCAGGATCAGGATGGTTAGCAGATCCTCTGGTGTTAACTAGCCAAGTGGCTTCTGCTAAATTTGTATCCCAATGCTTCCATGTCCCACTGCCTAGCGCTCTCAACATAGTCTTCAACAGTCCATTATATCTCTCAATTTTTCCTGATGCTTGCGGGTGATAGGGTATGTGGTACACCCACTCGATGCTGTGTTTCTTTGCCCAGGAGCTTATGAGGTTATTGCGGAAATGAGTCCCATTGTCTGATTCAATTCTTTCTGGGGTACCATGTCGCCATAAAATTTGCCTTTCGAGGCCTAAGATGGTGTTTCGGGCAGTGGCATGGTTTACGGGATATGTTTCTAGCCAACCAGTAGTTGCTTCCACCATCGTGAGTATGTAGTGCTTGCCTTGGCATGTTCGTGGCAGTGGTCCAATGTAGTCAATTTGCCAGGCCTCCCCATATCGAAAGCCCAGCCACCGCCCTCTGTTCCAGGGAGACTTTACTCTGGTGGCTCGTTTGATTGCAGCACATGTTTCACATTCATGAGTGACCTGTGTGATGGCCTCCATGGTCAGGTCCACCCCTCGATCACGAGCCCACCTATATGTTGCATCTCTCCCTAGATGTCCCGATGTCTCATGGGCCCAGCGAGCTACAAATAGCTCACCCTTACGCTCCCAGTCCAGGTCCACCTGAGCTACTTCTATTTTGGCAGCCTTGTCTACCTGTGCATTATTTCGATGTTCTTCAGTGGCACGGCTTTTGGGCATGTGAGCATCTACGTGACGTACCTTTAAAGTCATGTGTTCTACACGGGCAGCAATGTCCTGCCACAATGCATCAGCCCAGATGGGTTTACCCCTGCGTTGCCAATTGGTCTTCTTCCACTGCTGTAGCCACCCCCATAGGGCATTAGCCACAACCCAGGAGTCAGTATAGAGGTAGAGTACCGGCCACTTTTCTCGTTCAGCAATGTCTAGGGCTAGTTGGATGGCTTTCACTTCTGCAAACTGACTTGACTCGCCTTCTCCTTCAGTGGCCTCAACGGCTTGTTGTGTGGGACTCCACACAGCAGCTTTCCACTTCCGATGGTTCCCTACCACACGACAGGATCCATCAGTAAACAAAGCATAACACCTTTCGTCTTCTGATAACTCATTATATGGTGGTGCCTCTTGGGCACGAGCCACCTCCTCAGGTGATGCTCCAAAATCTCTGCCTTCTGGCCAGTCCATGATCTCTTCCAGAATTCCTGGGCGGTTAGATTTCCCCATTCGAGCTTGTTGCGTGATCAATGCTATCCACTTATGTCGCAGTAGAGACGGACACGACAAACACAGATTGTGCCAAAAATGGCCGCTTTATTGTTCTAACAAGCCTTTTTTATAACCTTCTTCAGGGTATGTGTTCATATATGATTGGTTTAGTTAGTAACTAACAATTCATGATTGGGTAACGGTTTTTCTGCGGATTCGCCAAGACGGTTCTTCTTATCACTTTCTTGCTCGGGACTTTCCAGACTCTCAAGGATACACTACGAGCTGCTCAAGGTCACGCTGCTCATGCACCGTCAGGCATTCAGCAGATTTGCTGCATTCCCCGACCATTCCCCCTTTTTGTATTTGTGCTAAAAATATTGCTCCAGCAGCTCTCTGCAGGGCCCTTTGCAGAAGGCTGAAAAGACAGGGCAACATTAGGAGCACAGTTATCACCATCAAGATCACTACCCCCACAGTCTTGAGCAGAGATATCAACCATCCAGACAATCTCCAACCCTCGAACATCTTTGTTAGCCAATCTGACTCATCGCTTTTTGTCAACTTCCTGACTTCCTTCTTTAATTGTTGAATATTACTGTAAATGGATTCTGAGTGATCGGATAGATTCATACAAGACATCCCTTCAAACTCATCACAACCATGCCCTTGTGCTAAAAGCAAAAAATCAATTGCAGCTCTATTTTGTAGCGTAGCATGTCTAATGCTATCAACGTCAGTTAGAAGGCCACTTAAAGCTGAAGAGGTAGCATTAGTTTGTTTGCTAAGCCAACATCCCAACTTATTTAAAGTTCTTAAGGCATTTGCAACGCCAACTCCTGGTGCCAATACGGAGGCTGCTATGATCTGGCCTGGACTCCAGAATTCAACGTTATCTCGACAGGAACTGCTAAAGTGATGAACAGCCCTTTGGATTCGCTTATGTTTTCGAGTCATGTTCAGAACCATTGACACATTTGGTGTTAATAACGTGAGGCGTCCGAGGCTACACGGGCCTCCATTCAATTTAGATGGAATGCCTGCCCAGGCACGATCTCCACAGATTAAAAACACACCAGGAGGTAGCGCAAGAGGAACAGCAGAGGATCGTGAAGCATTAGGTGCGGTGTAATTACACCACGCAGTTGCATTGCGATAGAGAATACTATTTGGATTAACATTTTGGCCTCGGCGAGCAGTATTGCTATAAGAGTAATTAAAAAATACACAAGCATCCATTACTACAGACCCTAGTAATTCTAACTCTTGGGGTTCCTGGGTAGCCTGCGAGAGGTGTGCATACACAGCATCCCAGTTTTTTGTACAATTTTGTGGAGAACCACAGAGATTCGGGATCCGCAGTGGGTTCGGCCATGTGTCCACAGGTACTCCTACCAAGCATGTAGAAAATGGATTTTCAGGGCTTGCGGTGGCGAAACATATGGTGTCCTGATGTATCATGTCTGCTAAAGTGACCCAAACATTTTGTTTAGGTTGTGAGACCACCCATCCTTCACCCTGAGGCAGGTTCCAATACAGGCCGAACACACCGAGCAGGAACCCAGCGAGGACCGGCATCTGTGGAAACACAAGCATAACCCCTTCCCCAGGTTAATAGCTCACATGGTCCACTCCACTGACCAGTAATTAAATCTTTAACATGTACTTTGATGCCTTTTTGTAAATTCTGTGTTGAAAAAAGAGAAGAGAAATGTTGAAAAAGAGGAGGTAGAGAAGAATTATCCCCATAATGGAGAAAGTTAAGAACATAAACTGCTTTATCTAAACATGCCTGTGGTGGTTCCCCAATCATTCCCCCTTTTTGTTTTTGAAGCTGCCGCTTCAACGTGCCATGTGCACGCTCAACAATTGCTTGTCCTGTTGGGGAGTGGGGAATTCCTGTAACATGAGTAACACCCCACAAATTAAAAAATGTTTGAACTTTCCGTGAAACATATGCTGGGCCATTGTCCGTTTTAATTTGGCATGGCACCCCAAGCATAGAGAAAGCCTTCTGCAAATGTCGAATCACATCTTTTCCTGTCTCTGCATTATGTGCTGTTGCTACCAAAGCATGAGAATAAGTATCAATAGAAACATGAACATATTTCTGTCGGCCAAATTCATTTACATGAGTAACATCGGTTTGCCAAATCTGTAAAGCCTGCATACCTCTGGGATTAGTACCAAAATACACTGGAGTGTGAGTTCCTTGACAATCAGGGCAGGCAGCTATAATGGAGCGAGCTTCAGTATGGGACAAACCAAACTGCTGTCGTAAAGCTCGAAAACCTTGATGAAAAAATTGATGTGATAACACAGCTTGTTGCTTCAGGTTAGGAACAGTGCTCAGAGCCATGGCAGAAACAAGAGCATCCGCTCTGGCATTACCTTCCATATAAAATCCTGGTAAAGTGGTATGACTCCGGATGTGCATGATAAAATAAGGTTCTGTCCATAGTTGAATACTTTTCCAGAGTTCTAAAAGCACATCAAATAATAATTGATTGTCTGACATGGTCAAAACCACTTTGTCTAGGCGAGAAACTAAGTTAGCTACATAAGCTGAGTCAGTTACAATATTTACAGGAGTAGAAAAAATAGAAAAAGCAACAGCCATTGCACGCAGCTCTACTACTTGTGGGGAACCATTTTGATATACTACTTTGTTGTTCCACTTGTTGTTTTCATACCATACTACTGCTGCTTTACCTGTTTTTCCCGAGCCATCTGTAAAGACAGTGGGGCCTTTCACAGGTTCTGGCTGGTTTAGATTTTTCTGACCAAATGGTATTTCTCGAGCAAATTTCAGTAGCGGGTGTGACGGTAGATGATACGATATCTGTCCTTGAAAACCCGCCATGGCCACTTGCAGCTCATAATTGTTCACCAGACATCATTCAAAATACCAATTTTGAACAGGTAAAACAATCGTAGCTGGATCACGTCCTGTTAGTTCTAAACATCGTTTTCTGGCTTTTATGATTACATCAGCAATAAGTTCAAACAATCCAGGAGCAGTTTTTCGTGGTTGGACTGATAAACACATCCATTCTAAAATATGTAATGGGTCATCCCACTCAGAATTCCACTGCACCAAAGCACCAAATGGCACAGTTCTGTCAATTAGTACAAAGAATTGTACTAATTGAGACAGATCTATTCGAGAAACAAATTTCTTGTATATGCATTGTTCCACCATATGAATTACATTTAACGCTTCCTTATTTAATATTCTGGGTTCTGTTGGATCAGTGGAATTTTTTAATAATTCTAATAAAGGTTGCAACTGCAAATTGGTCAATCCAAGATAGGGCCTGATCCAGTTCAAGGATCCCATCAGTTTCTGTACATCATTGAGTGTCTTAACCTCAAGGTTGAGTTTCACAGGTTGGGGCACAACCTGCTTGCTTGTAACTGTCATTCCCAAATATTTCCAGGGTTCTATTTTTTGTACCTTTTCAGGGGCAATAACTAATCCATATTGTTGCAACAAATTCCTGGCCAAATTCTCCATGTCATTCAACTGCTCCTTGTTGTCTGATGCTAACAGAATGTCATCCATGTAATGATAACAATAACTAGTAGGGAATTTTTCCCTTAAAGGTGACAAAGCTTGTGCTACAAACCATTGACAAATTGTTGGCGAATTTTTCATGCCCTGCGGCAGAATTCTCCATTGATATCTTTTCGCCGGTTCTGCATGATTGATAGAAGGCACAGAAAATGCAAATTTTTCTTTGTCTTGGGAAGCTAATGGTATCGTAAAAAAACAGTCCTTAAGGTCCATGACAATGATTTCCCAATCTTGAAGGATCATGGCAGGTGAAGGCATGCCTGGTTGCAGAGCCCCCATTGTGGCCATGACAGCATTGACTTGCCGCAGGTCATGCAAAAATCGCCATTTTCCTGATTTCTTTTTTATTACAAACACTGGAGTATTCCATGGGCTCTGAGAGGGTTCAATGTGTCCAGCAGCTAGTTGTTCTGCCACCAATTCTTGCAGGGCCTTTAATTTTTCAATTGGTAGGGGCCACTGATCCACCCACACAGGGTTATTTGTTAACCAAGTTAAAACAAGCGTGGGTTGTCTAACACCCTGCAACACAGTGGCCCCCGTTAAAAATCCATGGTAATTCTCACCCCCCATTGCGACAAGCAATCCCTCCCCCATAAATTGAGGGGAGCCGCCGTCACATATGGTTTAATGACTGCTTGTTGGCCCTCAGGATTGGTAATCAGAACTGCTGTGGCTGCTGTCCTTGCTCGTGTGGATCCTCCCAGCCCCACTACCCCTATACCCGCATCCTCTGTTGGCCAGGTGGATGGCCACAGATAATCAGCAATAACAGTCACATCGGCTCCGGTGTCCAGGAGCCCCGCAAGCCTTACTGTGGTCGGCGATCGTCCGTGATTCGAAAGCGTGCACGTCATATGTGGTCGGGATGATGAAACAGTCTGAGACCAGCAGACTTGAGGGGGTCCCGTAGAGCTGAAGCCTCCATCGCATCGCAGGTGCTGTTCTGCTTTTGAAACACAACTCGAAAAAGGAATAAGTTGAGCAATGCGAGTACCTTTTGGGATTGTTACTGGTGGGTAGGGGGTTGAAACCAGCGCGCAAATTTGACCCGTAAAATCAGCATCAATAACTCCTACATGCACAATTAGCCCATTTAACGTGCTACTTGATCTTCCCAGTAGCAATGCACTCAGTCCTCGTCCTATAGGACCCTTTGCATCAAGAGGAACCTTAACGATGTCCTTTGTGACTATAGTTATTGTGTCGGTGGTGGATACATCCAACCCTGTTGAGCCAGCTGTTGCGGCTGATAATTGTTCGCAGAGGGGAGGTGGCCGGCTGCTGGGAGGGGACTTGGTGTCTTCACGCGCCCTCTCGCGCTCTTCTTGCGGTTTCCCTGTAGTGGCTGCCCATTAATATGAAATTTGGAACGACATTGTTTTGCAAAATGTCCTGGTTTTCTGCATTTGTTGCAATTAGTCCCCGGTGGGATGTTCACCAGTTGTTTACGTGGTGATGTTCTGTTCAGACAAGCTGCCTTTATGTGCCCTTCTTTGCCACACCCAAAGCATTTCCCTGAATGTCTCATATTCATGACAGTAGCTAGGGCGGCCATTTGCGCTGCCGCCTGGGCAGCCACCTTATGTTCCACTGTCCCAACTTTAGAACATGCAGCCACCATGTCAGGAATAGAAGGATCTCCTGGTAAAGCCTGTATTATCTTTTGACAGTCCTCATTAGCATTATCTTTCGCTAGCTGTTTGCACAGCATTTGTCTTAACCCCTCATCTTCTACCTGTTTTTCCAGTGCGGCAGATATTTTTTCTACAAACTGTAAAAAGGGTTCTCTAGGGCCTTGGTGGATAGCAATGTATTTTTGCTTCGGAGCTGCTAGTTCCATGGTTCGCTTTAATGCCGTAATTCCTATTTGCTGTGCCTGTTCGAGAACAATCGGAGGCCATGTAGCCTGCAGTTGAGGGTTACTAAACTGCCCTTCACCAAGCAAAGCATCCTCTCCAACGCCAAGCCTCGGGTCACCCTGTGGCAGTTGCAAATTATGCTGCGCTGCTGCGCGTGCTATCTGCCTCCAAGTAGATTGAAACACTTGTAACTGCACGGGCTGAAACAGCACCTGCGCGAGATGTGTAATGTCATATGGACACAGCAGATCCGTGCCGATTATGCAAATAAGTTGCATCACCTCAGGAGAATTGATTCCAAATTTTTGTGCTTTATTCTGCAAATCCTGCACCACTTTCCAGGCAATTGGATCGTGCTGGTTTGTGCCTGCAGCAGCTTTGAAAACAGGAAATGTACCAGGAGCCTCTGCTGTTATGTTTACAGGCTTCAGACATGCTGGTATTGGAGAGCACGGGCTGAGGCGTTCAACTAGATCCCAGTTGCCAACTTCGGCAGCATATTTCCTAACTGCCTCCCAAAATTGATCAGGGGATCTTGGGACTACAGTTACTGTGGAGGGAGGGAGAGTCCATGGGTGGGCTTTTTCCACTATGGTTTTATCTGTAAGATGCAGAGCTTGCATAGCGGCAGTTAAAGTGTCTTCTCCCTCACTTTCATTTTTGTTCTCACTTTCCGGCTCTGTGTTATTCGCCGGATTCACCGTATGTTCCTCCTCGGGGGGGGCCGATGGGGTCACCTCTTCTGCTGCTGCACCGCTAGGTGCCGCTGCTGCACCACTGGGTGCCGCTGCTGTAGCACTGGGTGGGGAGGGCCCCTCATCGCCCTGTAAAGTACTTAATGGCGGAGGACGGGGTGGTGGAGGGGGTGGTGGAGGATGAGAATAAGGGCATGATCTGCTTTTGCCCGTGAGGGGTTTCCTGCCTGCTACCGCTGATGCTGCGGCATCAGCTTCATTTGTTCCTTGGCTACAATCTTAGAATCATAGAATCATAGAATCTTCCCCCTTCCTAACACTTTCTGGTTTTTCATCTTTTTTTTGCTCATCATTCGCCTCACATTCTGCTTTCCATTCCTTCAGAGTCTCGCTTAATAGATGCCATATAATCGCCAACTCACATGCCTCTTTCTGTCCTTTACAGATCTCATCAAATATTTTCCGTCCTACTGCTTGCCATGCACTCACACTGAATGCAGTAACTGTTGTGGCTTCAAAGCCTTGCATCTTACTCCATATCAAAATCTTTTTCAGGTTTTGTTCGGTGGTTTTAACCCCTTTTCTTTTTAATAGGGCTTTCCAGGTAGACAAAATTGTCTCCTCTTCTTTTGTTAATTGCTGCCCCATTCTAACAGTTTAGTCCCCGGTGGCTCACCTTTTAAGTGTCGAAGTTCAGGTCCAGACCAAGCAGACTCCCTCTGCTCTCAGCTTCACCAGGCTCCGTCTCCGCAGCTCTCCCCACCGCCACAATACTTCTCAGCAGCTCTCCCCGCCGCCGCTATATTTCTGTCTAGTACCGAAATACGTTCTTTAAATGATCACTTCACCCAATCACGTCGGGGTCACCATTTGTTGCAGTAGAGACGGACACAACAAACACAGATTGTGCCAAAAATGGCCGCTTTATTGTTCTAACAAGCCTTTTTTATAACCTTCTTCAGGGTATGTGTTCATATATGATTGGTTTAGTTAGTAACTAACAATTCATGATTGGGTAACGGTTTTTCTGCGGATTCGCCAAGATGGTTCTTCTTATCACTGTCTTGCTCGGGACTTTCCAGACTCTCAAGGATACACTACGAGCTGCTCAAGGTCACGCTGCTCATGCACCGTCAGGCATTCAGGAGATTTGCTGCATTCACCGACACACTTACTCCATGTAGCGCTGGTTGCAAGATGTGTAGAGGGGATGTTTCCTTTGAACATCCAGTGTAGCACGGGCAATCGTGGTGCCAAGAAGAGATATGCTTCTGTACCAACAACTTCTGAAGCGGCTCGAACCCCCTCATATGCTGCTAGTATCTCTTTTTCAGTCGGGGTGTACTGGGCTTCTGATCCTCGGTACCCCCGGCTCCAAAACCCTAATGGTCGACCTCGGGTTTCTCCTGGTGTTTTCTGCCAGAGGCTCCAGTTGAGACCATGCTCCCCAGCTGCAGTGTAGAGTACATTTTGTACATCTGGTCCTGTCCGGACAGGCCCAAGAGCTACTGCACGAGCTGTTTCCTGTCTGATATGCTCAAAGGCTTGTTGTTGTTCAGGGCCCCATTCAAAATAGTTCTTTTTCCACGTTACTCGATAGAGGGGGCTCACAAGTTGACTATAACCTGGAATATGCATTCTCCAGAACCCCACAAGGCCTAGGAAAGCTTGTGTTTCTTTCTTGTTAGCTGGTGGAGACATAGTTGCTATCTTGTTAACCACATCCATAGGGACATGACGGCGTCCATCCTGCCATTTTATTCCCAAGAACTGAATTTCCTGTGCAGGTCCCTTGACCTTGCTTTTCTTTATGGCGAAACCAGCTTTCAGAAGAATCTGAATTATTCTTTTTCCCTTCTCAAACACTTCTTCTGCCTCATTGCCCCACATGATGATGTCATCTATGTATTGTAAATGTTCAGGGGCATCGCCTTGTTCCAGTGCCGTTTGGATTAGTCCGTGACAAATGGTAGGGCTGTGCTTCCACCCCTGGGGCAGTCGATTCCAGGTGTATTGGGCACCTCTCCACGTGAAAGCAAACTGTGGCCTGCACTCTGCTGCCAAAGCAATGGAGAAAAATGCATTGGCAATATCAATTGTAGCATACCACGTGGCTGCCTTTGATGCCAGTTCATATTGGAGCTCTAACATGTCTGGTACAGCAGCACTCAGTGGCAGTGTCACTTCATTCAGGCCGCGATAATCTACTGTTAACCTCCACCCTCCATCAGACTTTTGCACTGGCCATATAGGACTATTAAAAGGTGAATGAGTCTTGCTGATGACTCCTTGGCTCTCTAGTTGATGAATCAGCTCATGGATGGGAGCCAGGGAGTCTCGGTTTGTGCAATATTGCTGGCGGTGTACCGTCCTGGTAGCGATTGGCACCTGCTGTTCTTCAACTCGCAGCAATCCCACAAAGAAAGGATCTTCCGAGAGGCCAGGCAGGGTAGATAGCTGTTTGATCTTCTCTGCGTTTACAGTGGCTACACCAAAAGCCCATCAGTACCCCTTTGGGTCCTTGAAGTACCCTCTCTTGAGGTAGTCTATGCCAAGGATACAAGGGGCCTCTGGGCCAGTCACAATGGGGTGCTTTTCCCACTTGTCCCGTCAAGCTCACTTCAGCCTCCAATACAGTCAATTCTTGGCATCCCCCTGTCACTCCAGAGATCCAGATGGGTTCTGTGCCCCTGTACCCTGATGGCACCAGCGTACACTGTGCACCAGTGTCTACCAAAGCCTTATACTTCTGTGGGTCTGATGTGCCAGGCCATCGAATCCACACAGTCCAGTATATCCGGTCATCCCTTTCCTCCTCCTGGCCGAAGGCAGGGACCCTCTATTGCTGTTCCTCATCAGAGTATTCACTGTCTGACCCTTGCGGTGCCAGACCAGAAGTCCCCTCACCAGAGTCAAGGGAGGTCGTTTCAGTTCTTCTGTGCCTGGAGGATCGCTGATTGCTTTCTTGGGCCTCTACAGCAACGACACTGACAGCCTTCTTCTTGGGTGACCCCTTCTTAACAGCTGTCTTCCCTCTCAGTTCACGTACGCGGGCTTCCAGCTTAAAGGTGGGTTCACCATCCCACTTCCTCATGTCCTCCCCTTGGTCACGCAGGAAGAACCAGAGTGTACCACGTGGCATACGCCTGGGGCTCCCTTTCCCTCTGACCGGGGCAGGAGAGGACTGATTTCTTGGAGCGTCCCTAAGAGCCAAGGCACTGTCCTGTAGGGATGAGGAGACACAGAGATTTTCTTCAAAGTTTTGGAGCCAAGATGACACTTTCTCCACAGTTGGTGTTTCCATATCTGGGCAATACATTGCTGCCAAGCTGTTAGAATATGACGCTGGGGCACCTTGAATCACCTTTCTCCACATGGCCCGTGTGCACAGGACATCCTCTGCATCTTTGGAGACTTCCTCATCATCTAGATCACTGTAGATGACTTCCACCACTGCTAACTCTCTCAGGTACTGGATGCCTTCATCTGCGGTAGTCCACTTTTCTGAGGAATTCACAAGATCTTCCTTGAATGGATATCTTGCCCTCACACTTGAGAGGAGCCGGCTCCAGAGACTGCAAATTGCTGCCTCTTTTCCAATTCCTCTTTCAATTCCCCGGTTTCTAGCGAGGGATCCCAGCTGTTGGGCTTCCTTGCCTTCCAGTTGCTGACTGTCGGCCCCGTTATCCCAGCATCGGAGCAGCCAGGCAGCAATCCGCTCACCTGGCTGGCGGCTGTAGTCTTTCCGCAAGTCCCGAAGTTCTGAGGACGTCAGGGACCGGGTAGTTTCCGCTTCCTGTTTAAGTTCCCTCACTCCTTCCTCCAATTTCTTTATCGAAGGACCAGCTTCTAGATTAAGCCTTTCCTCTTCTTCCCTCACTAATCGATGGTATGGACCTGTTGATCTCCTTGTCCACTGTTTCTTTTTCACTACTGGGGCAATTACTGTAGTTGTTGTTGTTGTTTGGGTCCCTGCCTCGAGCATGGTGTCCTCAGATGCAGTCTGGGTCCCTGCCTCAACCGTGGTCCTCTGAGAGTGCTGAACTATGGCTCGGTAGGCATAGGCCAGGCCCCAGTACAGTGCGAGAAGCTGCTGGTTTTCATTGGGATAGGCAAGGCACCCTTCTATCAGGTGGCGCGTCAGTTTGCCAGGGTTACTTGCCTGTTCCGGTGTAAAGTCCCAGATTATGGAAGGTGATAACCGTCCTAGGAATCTGCCCAAATCCTTCCATATACCCTGCCACCCAAGGACCGGTCGCTTGAGGGCACATTTCAGTATTGCCTCACCCAAAACTTGTCTTCTCTTATACCAGGACGAGACCAGATTCCACAATACCCATAATATACCACCAGTATTAATTATTAGTACTGAACAACTCACATAAGGTTGAACAAGGACCTCGGGAGCCTGCATAATAAAACCATTCCCATCAATGCCCGGTAGGGAGAGGGAGATGTGTTCCCTCATCTCCTCCACAAGATAGCTCCCACAACACAGCAAAGCCATCAGTGCCAGGACAAAGCACATAGATATTATTTGTATTAGCATGTTCCCGAGTTCCTTCATTCTCCCCACAAGATAGTTCCCGCAGCACTGTAAAGCCATCAGTGCCAGGGCAAAGCACACAGCCATTATTTGCGTTACCATGTTCCCAAACTCAGCAAGGTAGAGATAAGCAAGCAGCCAACAAGCTCCGTGACCTGCACAGGAGCTTGCCACTTAATAACTAGCTATGGCACGTTTAATGCAAAACTGCCGTTGTCTTGCCCCACATTGGGCGCCAAAAAGGACTGTAGTGGGTTGACCCTGGCTGGATGCCAGGTGCCCACCAAAGCCGCTCTATCACGCCCCCTTCTCAGCTCTACGGGGGGAGAAAATATAACAAAAGGCTCGTGGGTCAAGATAAGGACAGTTTAATAAGGTGAAAGCAAAGGTCGCGTGTGAAAGCAAAGAAAAACAAATGATATTATTCTCTACTTCCCATCAGCAGGTGATGTCTAGCCACTTCCTGGGAAGCAGGGCTTCAATACGCATAGTGGTTGCTCCAGAAGACAAAAATGCCCCCCTTCTGTCTCCCTTTACTTAGCTTTTATATCTGAGCTGACGTCATATGGTATGGAATATCTGTTTGGTTAGTTTAGGTCAGCTGTCCTGGTTATGTCCCCTCCCGAGATGTTGCCCTGCCCCAGCCTGCCATTGAGGGGGGGGCAAAAATGTTGGAGAGACAGCCTTGATGCTGTGCCAGCACTGCTCAGCAGTAGCCAAAACACTGGTGTGTTATCAACACCTTTCTAGCTACTGATGCAGAGCACAGTGCTATGAGGGCTGCTATGGGGAGTATTAACTCCATCTCAGCCAGACCCAATACACTGGGACAGACAGAAATGGCAGCCAGAGAGAGGAGTGAGAACATGTAAGAGAAACAACCCTGCAGACACCAAGATCAGTGAAGAAGGAGGGGGAGGAGATGCTCCAGGCACTGGAGCAGAGATTCCCCTGCAGCCCATGGGGAAGACCATGGTGAGGCAGGTTGTCCCCCTGCAGCCCATAGAGGTCCACGGTGGAGCAGATATCCACCTGCAGCCCGGGGAGGACCCCACGCTGGAGCAGTGTGCTCCTGAAGGACTGCACACCGTGGAAAGGACCCATGCTGGAGCAGTTTGTGAAGAACTGCAGCCTTTGGGAAGGACCCACGTTGGAGAAGTTTGTGGAGGATTGTCTCCCATGGGAGGGACCCCATGCTGGAGCAGGGGAAGAGTGTGATGAGTCCTGCCCCTGAAGAGGATGAAGCGGCAGAAATAATGTGTGATGAACTGATCATAAACCCCATTCCCTGTCCCCCTGCGCCACTGGGGGGCTAGGTAGAGAATCCGGGAGTGAAGTTGTGCCTGAGAAGAAGGGAGGGGTGGAGGGAAGGTGTTCTGAGATTTTGGTTTTATTTCTCATTACCCTACTCTGGTTGATTGGTAATAAATTGAGTTAATTTTCCCCAAGCTGAGTCTGTTTTGCCTGTGATGGTAATTGGTGAGTGATCTCTCTTGTCCTTATCTTGACCCACAAGCCCTTTGTTATATTTTCTCTCCCCTATCCAGCTGAGGAAGGGAGTGATAGTACGGCTTTGGTGGGCACCTGGTGTCCAGCCAGGGTCAACCCACCACACTAACATAAGGAAGAATGATACCATAATACAGCGGCAGAAAAAAACCCTCTAGCTACTGAATTTAGAATAATTACTTACACCATAGAGTAAGAGTATATTAAAACAATGAACAGTTCTAGATGGATCAATTAAAAAAAAAAAAACACAAAACAACACATATTTCAACGTAGCTAGCAATTTATCTTGGATAATGTACATTAATAGGAAATATTACTGACCAATGAAACAAGTAAGGAATCCAAAGACATTTCACACTCAGAACACAAAGTTACAGCAGGGGAAAAAAATGAAAGGAAAAACGGCAGTCCAAAAGTTGTCTAAAAATTAGTGGAATGTTTTTGATTGTATTAAAAGATTTATTTTTGCTGCAAAAGAGAAAAGGCTGCCTTGACTTTTACAGAACTATTTCCTTTCAAATCCCTGTAAAATTTCTTTTCAACAGGTATTTTTAGAGACAGAGAGAAAAAGTGAAGAAGAGGGTACAGCTAGCCAAATTACAGGAGACTGTTAAAAATAAAAGAAATAATTAAAAGAAAGTTTAGCCTAATTGAAGCAAAGTAATCATGGCGGCTGGTTGTGGTGGGTTGACCCTGGCTGGATGCCAGGTGCCCACCAAAGCTGTTCTATCACTCCCCCTCCTCAGCTGGACAGGGGAGAGAAAATATAACAAAGAGCTTGTGGGTGGAGATAAGGACAGGAGAGATCACTCACCAATTACCATCACAGGCAAAACAGACTCAGCTTGGGGAAAATTAACTCAATTTATTACAAATCAACCAGAGTAGGGTAATGAGAAATAAAACCAAATCTCAGAACACCTTCCCTCCACCCCTCCCTTCTTCCCAGGCACAACTCCACTCCCGGATTCTCTACCAACCCACCCAGCGGCACAGGGGACGGGGATGGGGTTTACGGTCAGTTCATCACACATTATTTTCTGCCGCTTCATCCTCCTCAGGGGCAGGACTCATCACACTCTTCCCCTGCTCCAGCGTGGGGTCCCTCCCACGGGAAACAGTACTCCACGAACTTCTCCAACGTGGGTCCTTCCCACGGGCTGCAGTCCTCCACGAACTGCTCCAGCATGGGTCCTTTCCACGGTGTGCAGTCCTTCAGGAGCACACTGCTCCAGCGTGGGTGTCCCATGGGGTCACAAGTCCTGCCAGAAAACCTGCTCCATGGGCTCCTCTCTCCACAGATCCGCAGGTCCTGCCAGGAGCCTGCTCCAGCACGGGGTTCCCACGGGGTCACAGCCCCCTTCGGGAACCCACCTGCTCCGGCGTGGGGTCCTCCATGGACTGCAGGTGGATATCTGCTCCACCGTGGACCTCCATGGAGTGCAGGGGGACAACCTGCCTCACCATGGTCTTCCCCACGGGCTGCAGGGGAATCTCTGCTCCGGCGCCTGGAGCACCTCCTCCCCCTCCTTCTTCACTGACCTTGGTGTCTGCAGGGTTGTTTCTCTTACATGTTCTCACTCCTCTCTCCGGCTGCCGTTTACGTCTGTCCCAACTTTTTTTTCCCTTCTTAAAAATGTTATCACAGAGGCGTTACCACTATCACTGATTGGCTCGGCCTTGGCCGGCGGCGGGTCCATCTTAGAGCCGGCTGGTATGGGCTCTCTCAAACACAGGGGAAGCTTCCAGCAGCTTCTTACAGAAGCCACCCCTGTAACCCCCCCCACTACCAAAACCTTGCCACACAAAGCCAATACACTGGTATAGAAGCAATTCGATTAACTGTATTCTTCTCTCTGAATAGTCTCGTTTAGCATTAGTAGCTTAGCACTAGTAGCTAAAGTAGTTGAAGCCTTAGGCCACAAGAGCTGACCGAGAGTAAACTTTTTGATAAAACTAATGCTGCTAACATAGAACTAGATGAATCCAGCAGATGTGAGTGGAATGAAGAAGATAAGGACCAAGGAAACAATTCCAAGAGAATGAGGTAACTTCAGAAGAAGGCCAGCCCAGCAACAGTGAAAACCAATAAGAAATCAAGAGACCACTGACCAGAATTAAGTGATTGGACTTGGGGATCGGGTGCTGGGTGGTATCGGTATAATTGAGGGGTGCGATCTGGGGTAGGGGTCCCTCTCCGGAGGCACCCAGCTGAAGCTGTAACCTGAGAAGAAATAAAAGAGGAATTGGAAACCTTCACTTGGACCTTACATTTTTCAGTGGGATCCTAGGGTCAGACCCTGTTATGGTGGCTGGTGTGCATAAATCCATAAAAGTACCATTTAGCATTTACTGGAATTAATGTAATAATTGTAGAAGGATCTGGTACCACCGGACCCATTCATTTATCGCCCTAATATCTTGCACAAACTGGTTCGCCATCTGGTCCCAGTTTAGGTTTTCTGATCAGTAGGATAGGAGTACTGCAAGGGGACTGACATTCTACTAATATTCCCTTTTTGATATACTCCTATATCAGTGGTGCAATGCCTGCTATAGCTACAGTACACAATGGATATTTTTGGATCGAGGGCGGGTTACCACCTTTACTTTGAATATATACTGGTGTGGCTGATTTGAGTAAGCCCTCATTCATAGGGTCCCATCCTCACAATGAAATTGGTATATCATTTAGTTCCTTAGGCAAAGTTCCTAATTCACTGGGGTTTGCCAAGGCAGTTGTCCTGAGTTCAGCTGGGATAGAGTTAATTTTCACAGGAACCTGGGAGGGGGCACAACCAGGACAGCTGACCTGAACTAGCCAAGGGGATATTCCATACCATGTGACATCATGCTCAGTATATAAATGGGGAGCGGGCTGGGGGGTTCTGGTGGAATCGCAGCAGGGAGAGTGGTGGAGCGTCAGGTTCCAGATGGTGAGCAATTGCATTGTGCATCACTCATTTTGTATATTCTTTTATTAGTAGTGTTGTTATTATTGTAACTTCTCTCCTTGTGTGGTCCCAGTAAACTGTCCTTATCTCAACCCACAAGGTTTTTGGTTTTGTTTTTTTTCTCCTTTCCAATTCTCCTCCCCATCCCACTGGCGTGGGGCAGGGGGGAGTGAGCGAGCGGCTGCGTGGTCCTTTGTTGCTGGCAACAGTCCTTTTTGGCACACAACGTGGGGCATGAAGGGTTGAGATAATGACAGATCTGGCCAGAGCATGTTAAAACAAATTTATTATACACATTTCTTATATTAGTTAAATAGTCTCTGGTCACAATGTTGGATTCATTTGTTCACGTGGTGGCGTTGTGTAAGTTCTTACATGCACTATGTATTCCCTGCAGTGATGTTTATCACCTCTGGGAGAGGGACCAGGATTATCATTTTGCTATACTGGGTAATGTCAATTTATGAAATGATTACATCACTGGTCATGAGCTTAAGCTGGTATTTGTATGCGGCATTGTTGTCATTCCCATACCTTGGGCGCCTTCTATCGGAATTTGTTGGCAATCGCACCCAATCTATGGGGAAGTCGGGGGGAAGATACTTTCTCCTGCTCTTTCACCTCCCCTTTCTCCTTCAGGCTAATTACAACAGCTTTTGAAAATTTTGAATATCCTTGGGATGTGCAAGCCAAGCAACTGGGATCCCTGTCTAGGGAAGGGGGCACTGACAAGGCAATTGGAAAAAAGTCACAAGCCCTCAGCCTCTGGAGGCAAATTTCTGTCAGGTGTGAAAGAAAGATACTCCTTCAAGGAAGATGTTACATGTCACCAAGGCAAGCGGACCACCATGGAAAGAGGTATCCAGTACCTGAGGGAATTAGCCGTGCTGGAGGTGATTTATAATGATCCAGAAAATGCGCAGTTACCCACAGATCCAGATGAAGTCCAATGCACACAACCCATGTCGCGTAAGTTTCTACGAAGTGCACCACCATTGTATGACAACCCACTGGCGGTAATGTCCTGGAAAGAAGGCTATGGACAAACGGTGGATGAACTGGCTGTCCAACTCTGGCAATACGAAGGAAGTCTCTCTTCCTCCCTACGGGCCTGTGTCTCGGCTGTAGAGTAATTGTCCCGGGAGTTCCAGCAATTCAAAGTGGATACCTCCTCCTCCCCACATGTACAGGCCATTATCTCAGCTGTTAGGAGTAAGCGTTCCTCTGTTCAAGAGACAGGAGATAGAAGGTACACCACACAGGTTACCCTGTGGTTTTACCTGCGTGACCATGTAGAGGACATGAGGAAGTGGGATAGAAAACCTACCTTGGTCCTAGATGCACAGGTACGTGAGTTGTTAGGAAACGCAATCAGAAAAGAGGATTCATCCTAGAAAAATGCAGCTCCAGTTTCCAGTGGGCAATTCCCCAGACAGAGTAGAAAGGCTGATCTCATTTCTGATCCTCTTGAAGGGACTTCTTATTCACGTTTGCAAAAAGTGAGTAACTGTTGACGCGGAAGTCACGGACACTGCACACAATCAATATGATCAAGCAGATGCCACTTTATTGCCCAAATAGCTCGGTTTATATACTCATTCTGGTTCCTGTTCACACATAAGCTGATTAAAGATTGGTTAGCATGTGTTGTCCACGCGCCTAGTTACACCTAATGATTGGTTATATCAACACTGTACACGCGCATAAACATAAGACATAATTGGTTATATTAACTAAAACATGCAAAACTTGTCTCAGTCTAATTGGTCAAGATAAACTGCCGAATTGAGGTTCTTTGTGCCAAGTTCCCTTTATCGTGGAATGTGCACCTGTGTTCTTCTAATTGGCATCTTTCTTTTTTTGTCTTCTTGTTTATTCTGTTCAAGGCCTTCTAAAGGCATCTGGAACACTCTTGTGACCGTTAGCTAAATATGTGTCCACAACAATTCCCCCTTTTTTTTGTTTTTTGTCAATTAACACAGCCTTACTTGATCTATCAATTAATTTTTAAACACATTGCAACATACAAGGCACACAAATTAAAATACAAAAAAAACCCCACTACGAGATAAATCAAAACTATCTTAATTAATGATTTAAGAGCAGCTCTATTTTGTAAGGTTGTGTGTCTAATACTATCTACATTTAACAGTAAATCAGATAATACTACACCAATCTGTATTCAGGAACCCCAGAATTTGTGATTCCTGGGGTGGCAATGAGGGTGAATGCCCGATCCGTGGAAACCAGGCATTCCCATCCATTGAGTCCATGACCTGCTGCACAGGGGTCTCCATCAATAAGTTCTTAAATTTCGTTGATGCCAGTGGAACCCCCTATTAAACCTGTGAAAAAGGGATTGCTTGGTGTTGCTGTACGGAGGCATAAGCAATCTTGTCCGGTCACGTCAGCCAGGGTCATCCAGATGTTTTCTTTGGCTTGCGGCGGTATCCATGACTACGTCCAGCCGAGGACTGTGAGGAAGATGGACCATCCGTACATTCTTGTGCCGTCTTGCACCGCAAACTCAGCCCAGCAATCGGTAGGTGTCAGCTTTACATGGGCGTCCCCACGGAGGCAATGATGGCCTTGCCGTACACCAGCCCGATGCTCTTCGGAAAATCCCGGTATTTATACATTTGCAGAGGTACGGATTTCAGCACATGTGGCCAGCGGGTGCCAAAATCCACCTCGGTTGCAACATGGGAGCCTATGACACATGCGCTCGCTGGCCAGGCGCGCTGCACGAGTCATAGCCATCCTGTCTATTGGTTCATGGGCTTTGTGATGCGGTTGCAATGCACAGAGAATCTTGACCTGTTATGTTGGCCAAGGTGACCTACACGTTAGTTTTTGGCTGAGGTGGTATTCATATTGCCGCACCATCTAGGATGTTCCAGATGATGATGGTCGTACAAATCGAGCGGGAGTCCATCGTGGGTCTGTATCCCTAATTTCTAGCCGCTCCTGATATGTGGATAAAAAGTGTCTAAATATCGGTGGACCGCCTGCATCAGACCAACGATTTTGAAAATTTAAAACATAAGTGGCTTTAGCTAACTTTTCTTGTGGAGAGAGATTCCCTACTCCCTTTTTTGGTTTTCGTCAATTAACACCTGCTGTATTGCCCTTTATAAAGATCTATGGACACAATTAATTAAACACAGTAAAAGCAACATTATACCTAATAAAATATACAAGAATAAAAGAAACCCCGATTTTTAACAAAGATACAAACCAACTCCTAAATCCCCATCCCACAGCTAAATGCTCTAAGCCGAAATGACAGCTTTCTTAATTGCGTTAAAGCTCTTGCAGCTCCTTCTTGCCTCTGTAGTTCTGTTACCTTGTTTATTAATTGCTCCACTAAGTTCCTCATGTCCGTTGTTTTTCTGGTGGTTCAAAGTTGTATTCATACTGCAGCTGTCACATACTCCGGCCCACTCATGCTAACTGCAGCCTACTTATGCTAACTCTAAATAATCAGGCTCAAAGAAATGTCCCCCATTTTCCATGAAATCTCCCACAAGTAACAGATACTCTAACCAGGATTAGAGGGGCCCTGCCTCCAGCCAGGTGGAGGAAAGGGATAACCGGGTCTATTGGACAGTATGGATTCGATGGCCTGGCACATCAGACCCACAGAAATATAAGGCTCTAGTAGACACCGGTGCATAATGTACGCTAGTGCCATCAAGCTATAAAGGGGCAGAACCCATCTGTATTTCTGGTGCGACAGGGGGATCCCAAGAGCTAACTGTATTAGAGGCTGAAGTAAGCCTAACTGGGAATGAATGGCAGAAACACCCCATTTTGACTGGACCAGAGGCTCCATGAATCCTTGGCATAGACTATCTCAGGAGAGGGTGTTTTAAGGATCCAAAGGGGTACCGTTGGGCCTTTGGTATAGCTGCCTTGGAGACAGAGGAAACTGAACAGCTGTCTGCCTTGACCGGTCTCTCTCAGGACCCAGTGATTGTGGGGATGTTGAGGGTTGAAGAACAACAGGTGCCAATTGCTACCACGACGGTGCACCAGCGGCAATATCGCACCAACTGAGACTCCCTGATTCCCATCCATAAGTTGATTTTTCAACCGGAGTGCCAAGGGGTGATGAGCAAGACTCGCTCACCCTTTAACAGTCCCATATGGCCAGTGCGAAAGTCTAATGGAGAGTGGAGACTAACAGTTGACTGTCGTGGCCTGAATGAAGTCACAACGCCGGTGAGTGCTGCTGTGCCGGGCATGCTAGAACTTCAAAACGAACTAGAGTCAAAGGCAGCCAAGTGGTATGCCACAATTGACATTGCTAAAGCGTTTTTCTCAATCCCTCTGGCAGCAGAGTGCAGGCCACAATTTGCTTTCACTTGGAGGGGTGTCCAGTACACCTGGAATCAACTGCCCCAGGGGTGGAAACACAGCCCCACCATTTGCCATGGACTGATCCAGACTGCACTGGAAAAAGGTGAAGCTCCAGAACACCTGCAATATATTGATGACATCATCGTATGGGGCAACACAGCAGAAGTCTTTGAGAAAGGGAAGAAAATAATCCAAATCCTTCTGAAAGCCAACTTTGCCATAAAAGAAAGTAAGGTCAAGGGACCTGCACAGGAGATCCAGATTTTAGGAATAAAATGGCAAGATGGATGTCGTCAGATCCCCATGGATGTGATCAAGAAAATAGCAGCTATGTCCCCACCAACCAATAAAAAGGAAACACAGGCCTTCTTAGGTGTTGTGGGTTTTTGGAGAATGCATATTCCAAATTACAGTCTGATTGTAAGCCCTCTCTATCAAGTGACCCGGAAGAAAAATGATTTTAAATGGGGCCCTGAGCAACAACAAGCCTTTGAACAAATCAAGAGGGTGATTGTTCACGCAGTAGCCCTTGGGCCAGTCTGGGCAGGACAAGATGTTAAAAATGTGCTCTATACTGCAGCCGGGGAGAATGGCCCTACCTGGAGCC
Organism: Harpia harpyja; assembly: GCF_026419915.1. Taxonomy (NCBI): domain Eukaryota; kingdom Metazoa; phylum Chordata; class Aves; order Accipitriformes; family Accipitridae; genus Harpia; species Harpia harpyja. Next base: position 36,645,456 of record NC_068968.1, read on the forward strand.
TCTGGCAGAAAGCACCTGGGGAGACCCGAGGCCGACCCCTGGGGTTTTGGAGTCATGGATACAGAGGATCCGAGGCCCACTATACTCCAACTGAAAAAGAGATATTGGCAGCATATGAAGGAGTTTGAGCTGCCTCAGAAGTGGTTGGTACTGAAACACAGCTCCTCTTAGCACCCCGACTGCCAGTGCTGGGCTGGATGTTCAAAGGGAGGGTCTCCTCTACACATCACGTGACTGATGCCACGTGGAGTAAGTGGATTGCACTGATCACACAACGCGCTCGCATAGGAAACCCCAGTCGCCCAGGAATTTTGGAAGTGATCAGAGACTGGCCAGAAGGCAAAGATTTTGGAATGTCTCCAGGGGAGGAGGTGGCATGTGCTGAAGAAGCCCCACTGTATAATAAACTGCCAGAAAATGAGAGGCAATATGCCCTGTTCACTGACGGATCCTGTCGCATTGTGGGGAAACATTGGAGGTGGAAGGCTGCTGTATGGAGTCCTATAGGACAAGTCACAGAAACTGCTGAAGGAGAAGGTGAATCGAGTCAGTTTGCAGAAGTGAAAGCCATCCAGCTAGCGTTAGACATTGCTGAAAGAGAGAAGTGGTCAGTGCTCTATCTCTATACTGACTCATGGATGGTGGCAAATGCCCTGTGGGGGTGGCTACAGCAATGGAAGAAGAGCAACTGGCAGCGCAGAGGTAAACCCATCTGGGCTGCCGCACTGTGGCAAGATATTGCGTCCTGGCTAGAGAATCTGGTTGTAAAAGTACGTCACGTAGATGCTCATGTACCCAAGAGTCGGGCCACTGAAGAACATCAAAATAACGAACAGGTGGATGAGGCCGCCAAGATTGAAGTGTCTCAGGTGGACCTGGACTGGCAACATAAGGGTGAGCTATTTATGGCTTGGTGGGCCCGTGATACTTCAGGCCATCAGGGAAGACGTGCAACATATCGTGACTGAGGGGTGGAATTGACCATAGACACTATCGCACAGATCATCCATGAATATGAAATATGTGCTGCAATCAAGCAAGCCAAGCGGTTAAAGCCCCTGTGGTATGGAGGGCGACGGCTGAAATATAAATATGGGGAGGCCTGGCAGACTATCTCATGCTCCCGCAAACTTGCCAAGGCAAGCGCCATGTGCTTATATATCGGGTTTACATGGAAAGGTTTTGGTAGCAGGGGAGCTACAGGGGTGGCTTCTGTGAGAATCTAGTAGAAGCTTCCCCTATATCCGATACAGCTAATGCCAGACTGCTCCAAGACAGACCCACAGCTGGCTAAGGCTGAGCCAATCAGTGACAGTGGTATTGCCTCTGTGATAACATATTTAAGAAGGTGAAAAAAAGTTGCTGAGCAGCCGAAACAGCAGCCAGAGGGAGGAGTGAGAACATGTAAGAGAAACAACCCTGCAGACACCAAGGTCAGTGAAGAAGGAGGGGGAGGAGGTGCTCCAGGAGCCGGAGCAGAGATTCCCCTGCAGCCTGTGGGGAAGACCATGGTGAGGCAGGCTGTCCCCCTGCAGCCCATGGAGGTTAATGGTGGAGCAGATATCCACCTGCAGCCCGTGGAGGACCCCATGCCGGATCAGGTGGGTGCACCCAAAGGAGGCTGTGACCCTGTGGGAAGCCCGCACTGGAGCAGGCTCCTGGCAGGACCTGCGGACCTATAGAGAGAGGAGCCCACGTTGGAGCAGGTTTTCTGGCAGGACTTGTGACCCCGCAGGGGACCCATGCTGGAGCAGTGTGCTCCTGAAGGACTGCATGCCGTGGAAGGGACCCATGCTGGAGCAGTTCGTGAAGAACTGCAGCCTGTGGGAAGGACTCATGTTGGAGAAGTTTGTGGAGGACTGTCTCCTGTGGGAGGGACCCCACAATGGAGCAGGGGAAGAGTGAGGAGTCCTCCCCCTGAGGAGGAAGGAGCGGCAGAGACAATGTGTGATGAACTGACCGCAACCCCCATTCCCCATCCCCCTATGCTGCTCGAGTGGAGGAGGTAGAGAATTTGGGAGTGAAGTTGTGCCTGGGAAGAAGGGAGGGGTGGGGGGAAGGTGTTCTGAGATTTGGTTTTATTTCTCATTATCTTACTCTGATTTGAGTGGTAATAAATTGAGTTAATTTTCCCCAAGCTGAGTCTGTTTTGCCTGTGATGGTAATTGGTGAGTGATCTCTCCTGTCCTTATCTCGACCCACCAGCCTTTCGTTATATTTTCTCTCCCCTGTCCAGCTGAGGAGGGGAGTGATAGAGCAGCTTTGGTGGGCACCTGGCATCCAGCCAGGGTGTCCTGGTTTCAGCTGGGATAGAGTTAATTGTCTTCCTAGTAGCTGGTACAGTGCTATGTTTTTGAATTTGGTATGAGAAGAATGTTGATAACACTGATGTTTTCAGTTGTTGCTAAGTAACATTTAGTCTAAAGTCAAGGATTTTTCAGCTTCTCATGCCCAGCCAGCAAGAAGGCTGGAGGGGCACAAAAAGTTGGGACAGGACACAGCCAGGACAGCTGACCCAAACTGGCCAACGGGGTATTCCATACCATGTGACATCACATCTAGTATATAAACTGGGGGGAGTGGGGGTGGGGGGATCGCCGCTTGGGGACTAACTGGGTGTCGGTTGGTGTGTGGTGAGCAATTGCATTATGCATCACTTGTTTTGTATATTCCAATCCTCTCATTATTATTATTGTCATTTTATCATTGTTATTATCATTATTACTTCCTTCCTTCCTCTTCTATTAAACTGTTCTTATCTCAGCCCATAAGTTTTACTTTTTTTTTCCCCCGATTCTCTCCCCCATCCCACTGGCGGCAGGGGGGAAGTGAGTGAGCGGCTGTGTGGTGCTTAGTTACCGGCTGGGGTTAAACCACAACACAGGGTCAACCCACCACAGCTTACAATGGTGGAAACAACCACCGGGTGGCTGGAAACATATCCCGTGCCCCATGCTGCCACCCAGAACACTGTCCTGGGCCTTGAAAAACAAGTCTTATGACAAGACGACACCACAGAAAGAATTGAGTCAGACAAAAGGACTCATTTCCAAAACAACCTCATAGACACCTGGGCCAAAGAGCACGGCATTGAGTGGGTATATCACATCCCCGATTATGCACTAGTGTCTGGAAAAATCGAACGATACAATGGACTGTTAAAGACTACATTGAGAGCAATGGGGGATGGGACCGTCAAACATTGGGATACACATTTAGCAAAAGCCACCTGGTTAGTTAATACTAGAGGATCTACCAATCAAGCTGGCCCTGCCCAGTCAAAACTTTTACGTACTGTAGAAGGGGATAAAGTCTCTGTAGTGCACATAAAAAATATGTTAGGGAAGACAGTCTGGGTTAGTCCTGCCTCGGGCAAAGGCAAACCCATTTGTGGGATTGCTTTTGCTCAGGGACCTGGGTGCACTTGGTGGGTGATGCAGAAGGATCGGGAAGTTCGATGTGTACCTCAAGGGGATTTGATTTTGGGTGAGAATAGATAGTGAAGTAGACTGTATGATGTTAATTGCTATATAATCCTGCCACTGTATGTCATTACAGCTATAATGGCTATATGCCATATCAATGGTATTACAGTAAGTAACAGGGCAAAGAAAACATAACAAAGGCCTTGTGGGTCGAGATAAGGACAGGAGAGATCACTCACCAATTACCATCACAGGCAAAACAGACTCAGCTTGGGGAAAATTAACTCAATTTATTACAAATCAACCAGAGTAGGGTAATGAGAAATAAAACCAAATCTCAGAACACCTTCCCTCCACCCCTCCCTTCTTCCCAGGCACAACTCCACTCCCGGATTCTCTACCAACCCCCCAGCGGCACAGGGGGACGGGGAATGAGGTTTACAGTCAGTTCATCACACGTTATTTTCTGCTGCTTCATCCTCTTCAGGGGCAGGACTCATCACACTCTTCCCCTGCTCCAACGTGGGGTCCCTCCCATGGGAGACAGTCCTCCACAAACTTCTCCAACGTGGATCCTTCCCACAGGCTACAGTTCTTCACAAACTGCTCCAGCACGGGTCCCTTCCACGGCGTGCAGTCCTTCAGGAGCACGCTGCTCCAGCATGGGTCCCATGCGGATTCACAAGTCCTGCCAGAAAACCTGCTCCGTGGGCTCCTTTCTCCACAGATCCGCAGGTCCTGCTAGGAGCCTGCTCCAGCACAGGCTTCCCAAGGGGTCACAGCCTCCTTTGGGCGCATCCACCTGCTCCGGTGTGGGGTCCTCCACGGGCTGCAGGTGGATATCTGCTCCACTGTGGACCTCCATGGGCTGCAGGGGGACAGCCTGCCTCACCATGGTCTTCCCCACAGGCTGCAGGGGAATCTCTGCTCCGGCTCCTGGAGCACCTCCTGCCCCTCCTTCTTCACTGACCTTGGTGTCTGCAGGGTTGTTTCTCTTACATGTTCTCACTCCTCTCTCCAGCTGCAGTTTCTGTTGCGCAGCAACTTTTTTTCCCTTCTTAAAAATGTTATCACAGAGGTGCTACCACTATCACTGACTGGCTCGGCCTTGGCCAGCAGCGGGTCCATCTTGGAGTCGGCAGGCATTGGCTCTGTCAGACAAAGGGGAAGCTTCTAGCAGCTTCTCACAGAAGCCACCCCTGTAACCCCTCCACTACCAAAACCTTGCCTCAAAAACCCAATACAGCCATACACGGGATTGCTTTTGCTGAAGGACCTCGGTGCACTTAGTGGGTGATGCGGATGGATGGGGAAGTTCGATGTGTACCTCAAGGGGATTTGATTTTGGGTGAGAATAGCCAGTGAATTAGACTGTATGATGTTAATTGGTAAATAGCCCTGCCACTGTATGTCATTATATCTATAGTGGCTATATGCTGTATCAAGGGTATTACAGTAAGAATTACCCAAATGACTGAAGGATGGACTTTGATGAAACCAAGCCAAGTGCAGCGGTGATAGAACTTGAACTGGCTTCAGCAACTGGTGCCCAGCTGTGGACACATATTTAGCTAACAGTCGCAAGAGCGTTCCAGACGCCTTTAGAAGGCCTTGAACAGAATAAACAAGAAGACAAAAAAAGAAAGTTACCAATTAGAAGAACACAGGTGCGCATTCCACGATAAAGGGAACTTGGCACAAAGAACCTCAATTCGGCAGTTTATCTTGACCAATTAGACTGAGACAAGTTTCGCATGTTTTAGTTAGTATAACCAATTATGTCTCATGTTTATGCGCATGTACAGTGTTGATATAACCAATCATTAAGTGTAACTAGGCGCGTGGACAACACGTGAATAATGTGTGTAACCAATAGTAAAATAGCTAAACGCATGTACGGATGTAAGCAATGTATAAAAATGATGTCTGATGCTCTAGTAAAGGGTCTTCAACTATGATCATATTGATCTGTCGTTGAGTCCATTATTATGCTCCCACAATTGGCGCCCGAACAGGGACCCCCAAATTCTGCGCTACGTTTGGAGAACGAATGGCAGGATAAGAGGAAGACGGGAGGATCCCGACCGAAAGACCGGCTGCCCCGGCTGGTGTGCCCATAGAGGCAGATAAGACAGTGCTGTCGGTTTTTTGCCCGTCAAGGTGAGGACTTGCCCGTAAAGGAGGTGAGCAGTCGGGGGAGGAGATGGGGTCTACGCTTTCCAAAGAAGAAGAAACAGTAGTTAAGCTCCTCCAACATACACTCTCAAAGAGAGGCATAAAATATGATGAAGCTTGTTTAAAGCGGCTTTTACAATGGAGCAAGGACAGAAACCTTTTAATTAGTGTGGGTACAGCTTTTGAGCTTAGTACCTGGGAAGCTATTGGAACCTCCCTATGGGATGAAATCAGTGACAGGTCTAAAGAAGTTAAAGGTCTTGCAACTTTATGGAAAGTAATTAAGACAACTCTGCAAGAAATGAAAGCAGACCGTAAAGCGGCTGCAGCTGCTTTTGCTGCTCTCTCTCCCACCGCAAGCGAAGGGGAAACGCGGGGAGAAAAACATAATGCAGTGAGAGAGACTTCTTGGCTTCCCTGGAGCTTGTCCGCCTGCTCCTGTGCCCTTGACTTCTGCTCCACTCCCTGAGACTGCCGATAATAATCAGCCATCTGACAGTTCCCAAGCCTCCCTAACCGTACGCTTAAAGGAAACCCTACAGAATCAGGAAGCGAGTAAAAATCCGCCTACGAGAAAACAGCACCCAGATATTGCCGCTCAACATGAACAAATTATACCTAGCATATACCCTCCATTGCCTCCGTGTTATGGATGCACAACTAACCAAATCCAACAGGTGTTAAAACTCAGATTTATTCTTCAGCAAAAGTTAGTTAGAAGTCCGGTAACATTTTATAAAACCACAGGCTCAACGATGTAAATAGAATTAATACTACACAGCCGACTTAAGAATTCCCAAGATTTAAAGTGATGGCTCAAAATGCGCATATCACTCACCTAAAAGCTGAGGGCTCTCTCCCTTGAGGAGTTACCTTGGGCGGTGCCCCGACCCGAGGGGAAGTCCCTGACAGCAGACCCGCTGCTCCGAGGAGGACTGATTCCAACGTCTCCTCCGGCGGGACCCCGTTTATACCCCTTGTATTGGGTCTGGCTGAGATGAAGTTAATACTCCCCATAGCAGCCCTCATAGCACTGTGCTCTGCATCAGTAGCTAGAAAGGTGTTGATAACACACCAGTGTTTTGGCTACTGCTGAGCAGTGCTGGCACAGCATCAAGGCTGTCTCTCCAACATTTTTTGCCTCCCCCTCAATGGCAGGCTGGAGCAGGGCAACATCTCGGGAGGGGACATAACCAGGACAGCTGACCTAAACTAACCAAACAGATATTCCATACCATATGACATCAGCTCAGATATAAAAGCTAAGTAAAGGGAGACGGGGGGGGGTATTTTTGTCTTCCGGAGCAACCACTACGCGTACTGAAGCCCTGCTTCCCAGGAAGTGGCTAGACATTGCCTGCTGATGGGAAGTAGAGAATAATATCATTTGTTTTTCTTTGCTTTCACACGCGACCTTTGCTTTCACCTTATTAAACTGTCCTTATCTTGACCCACGAGCCTTTTGTTATATTTTCTCCCCCCGTAGAGCTGAGAAGGGGGCGTGATAGAGCGGCTTTGGTGGGCACCTGGCATCCAGCCAGGGTCAACCCACTACAGTCCTTTTAGGCGCCCAATGTGGGGCAAGACAACGGCAGTTTTGCATTAAACGTGCCATAGCTAGTTATTAAGTGGCAAGCTCCTGTGCAGGTCACGGAGCTTGTTGGCTGCTTGCTTATCTCTACCTTGCTGAGTTTGGGAACATGGTAACGCAAATAATGGCTGTGTGCTTTGCCCTGGCACTGATGGCTTTGCTGTGTTGCGGGAGCTATCTTGTGGAGGAGATGAGGGAATACATCTCCCTCTCCCTACCGGGCATTGATGGGAATGGTTTTATTATGCAGGCTCCCGAGGTCCTTGTTCAACCTTATGTGAGTTGTTCAGTACTAATTAATACTGGTGGTATATTATGGGTATTGTGGAATCGGGTCTCGTCCTGGTATAAGAGAAGACAAGTTTTGGGTGAGGCAATACTGAAATGTGCCCTCAAGCGACTGGTCCCTGGGTGGCAGGGTATATGGAAGGATTTGGGCAGATTCCTAGGATGGTTATCACCTTCCATAACCTGGGACCTTACACCTGAACAGGCAAGTAACCCTGGCAAACTGACGTGCCACCTGATAGAAGGGTGCCTTGCCTATCCCAATGAAAACCAGCAGCTTCTCGCACTGTACTGGGGCCTGGCCTATGCCTACCGAGCCATAGTTCAGCACTCTCAGAGGACCACGGTTGAGGCAGGGACCCAGACTGCATCTGAGGACACCATGCTCGAGGCAGGGACCCAAACAACAACAACTACAGTAATTGCCCCAGTAGTGAAAAAGAAACAGTGGACAAGGAGATCATCAGGTCCATACCATCGATTAGTGAGGGAAGAAGAAGAAGAGGAAAGGCTTAATCTAGAAGCTGGTCCTTCGATAAAGAAATTGGAGGAAGGAGTGAGGGAACTTAAACAGGAAGCGGAAACTACCCGGTCCCTGACGTCCTCAGAACTTCGGGACTTGCGGAAAGACTACAGCCGCCAGCCAGGTGAGCGGATTGCTGCCTGGCTGCTCCGATGCTGGGATAACGGGGCCGACAGTCAGCAACTGGAAGGCAAGGAAGCCCAACAGCTGGGATCCCTCGCTAGAAACCGGGGAATTGAAAGAGGAATTGGAAAAGAGGCAGCAATTTGCAGTCTCTGGAGCCGGCTCCTCTCAAGTGTGAGGGCAAGATATCCATTCAAGGAAGATCTTGTGAATTCCTCAGAAAAGTGGACTACCGCAGATGAAGGCATCCAGTACCTGAGAGAGTTAGCAGTGGTGGAAGTCATCTACAGTGATCTAGATGATGAGGAAGTCTCCAAAGATGCAGAGGATGTCCTGTGCACACGGGCCATGTGGAGAAAGGTGATTCAAGGTGCCCCAGCGTCATATTCTAACAGCTTGGCAGCAATGTATTGCCCAGATATGGAAACACCAACTGTGGAGAAAGTGTCATCTTGGCTCCAAAACTTTGAAGAAAATCTCTGTGTCTCCTCATCCCTACAGGACAGTGCCTTGGCTCTTAGGGACGCTCCAAGAAATCAGTCCTCTCCTGCCCCGGTCAGAGGGAAAGGGAGCCCCAGGCGTATGCCATGTGGTACACTCTGGTTCTTCCTGCGTGACCAAGGGGAGGACATGAGGAAGTGGGATGGTGAACCCACCTTTAAGCTGGAAGCCCGCGTACATGAACTGAGAGGGAAGACAGCTGTTAAGAAGGAGTCACCCAAGAAGAAGGCTGTCAGTGTCGTTGCTGTAGAGGCCCAAGAAAGCAATCAGCGATCCTCCAGGCATAGAAGAACTGAAACCACCTCCCTTGACTCTGGTGAGGGGACTTCTGGTCTGGCACCGCAAGGGTCAGACAGTGAATACTCTGATGAGGAACAGCAATAGAGGGTCCCTGCCTTCGGCCAGGAGGAGGAAAGGGATGACCGGATATACTGGACTGTGTGGATTCGATGGCCTGGCACATCAGACCCACAGAAGTATAAGGCTTTGGTAGACACTGGTGCACAGTGTAGGCTGGTGCCATCAGGGTACAGGGGCACAGAACCCATCTGGATCTCTGGAGTGACGGGGATGCCAAGAATTGACTCGGAAGATCCCTTCATTGTGGGATTGCTGCGAGTTCAAGAACAGCAGGTGCCAATCGCTACCAGGACGGTACACCGCCAGCAATATTGCACAAACCGAGACTCCCTGGCTCCCATCCATGAGCTGATTCATCAACTAGAGAGCCAAGGAGTCATCAGCAAGACTCATTCACCTTTTAGTAGTCCTATATGGCCAGTGCAAAAGTCTGATGGAGGGTGGAGGTTAACAGTAGATTATCGCGGCCTGAATGAAGTGACACCGCCACTGAGTGCTGCTGTACCAGACATGTTAGAGCTCCAGTATGAACTGGCATCAAAGGCAGCCACGTGGTATGCTACAATTGATATTGCCAATGCGTTTTTCTCCATTGCTTTGGCAGCAGAGTGCAGGCCACAGTTTGCTTTCACGTGGAGAGGTGCCGAATACACCTGGAATCGACTGCCCCAGGGGTGGAAGCACAGCCCTACCATTTGTCACGGACTAATCCAAACGGCACTGGAACAAGGCGATGCCCCTGAACATTTACAATACATAGATGACATCATCGTGTGGGGCAATGAGGCAGAAGAAGTGTTTGAGAAGGGAAAAAGAATAATTCAGATTCTTCTGAAAGCTGGTTTCGCCATAAAGAAAAGCAAGGTCAAGGGACCTGCACAGGAAATTCAGTTCTTGGGAATAAAATGGCAGGATGGACGCCGTCATGTCCCTATGGATGTGGTTAACAAGATAGCAACTATGTCTCCACCAGCTAACAAGAAGGAAACACAAGCTTTCCTAGGCCTTGTGGGGTTCTGGAGAATGCATATTCCAGGTTATAGTCAACTTGTGAGCCCTCTCTATCGAGTAACGCGGAAAAAGAACTATTTTGAATGGGGCCCTGAACAACAACAAGCCTTTGAGCATATCAGACAGGAAACAGCTCGTGCAGTAGCTCTTGGGCCTGTCCGGACAGGACCAGATGTACAAAATGTACTCTACACTGCAGCTGGGGAGCATGGTCACAACTGGAGCCTCTGGCAGAAAACACCAGGAGAAACCCGAGGTCGACCATTAGGGTTTTGGAGCTGGGGGTACCGAGGATCAGAAGCCCAGTACACCCCGACTGAAAAAGAGATACTAGCAGCATATGAGGGGGTTCGAGCCGCTTCAGAAGTTGTTGGTACAGAAGCATATCTCCTCTTGGCACCACGATTGCCCGTGCTACACTGGATGTTCAAAGGAAACATCCCCTCTACACATCATGCAACCAGCGCTACATGGAGTAAGTGGATAGCATTGATCACGCAACAAGCTCGAATGGGGAAATCTAACCGCCCAGGAATTCTGGAAGAGATCATGGACTGGCCAGAAGGCAGAGATTTTGGAGCATCACCTGAGGAGGTGGCTCGTGCCCAAGAGGCACCACCATATAATGAGTTATCAGAAGACGAAAGGTGTTATGCTTTGTTTACTGATGGATCCTGTCGTGTGGTAGGGAACCATCGGAAGTGGAAAGCTGCTGTGTGGAGTCCCACACAACAAGCCGTTGAGGCCACTGAAGGAGAAGGCGAGTCAAGTCAGTTTGCAGAAGTGAAAGCCATCCAACTAGCCCTAGACATTGCTGAACGAGAAAAGTGGCCGGTACTCTACCTCTATACCGACACCTGGATGGTGGCTAATGCCCTATGGGGGTGGCTACAGCAGTGGAAGAAGACCAATTGGCAACGCAGGGGTAAACCCATCTGGGCTGATGCATTGTGGCAGGACATTGCTGCCCATGTAGAACACATGACTTTAAAGGTACGTCACGTAGATGCTCACATGCCCAAAAGCCGTGCCACTGAAGAACATCGAAATAATGCACAGGTAGACAAGGCTGCCAAAATAGAAGTAGCTCAGGTGGACCTGGACTGGGAGCGTAAGGGTGAGCTATTTGTAGCTCGCTGGGCCCATGAGACATCGGGACATCTAGGGAGAGATGCAACATATAGGTGGGCTCGTGATCGAGGGGTGGACCTGACCATGGAGGCCATCACACAGGTCACTCATGAATGTGAAACATGTGCTGCAATCAAACGAGCCACCAGAGTAAAGTCTCCCTGGAACAGAGGGCGGTGGCTGCGCTTTCGATATGGCGAGGCCTGGCAAATTGACTACATTGGACCACTGCCACGAACATGCCAAGGCAAGCACTACATACTCACGATGGTGGAAGCAACTACTGGTTGGCTAGAAACATATCCCGTAAACCATGCCACTGCCCGAAACACCATCTTAGGCCTCGAAAGGCAAATTTTATGGCGACATGGTACCCCAGAAAGAATTGAATCAGACAATGGGACTCATTTCCGCAATAACCTCATAAGCTCCTGGGCAAAGAAACACAGCATCGAGTGGGTGTACCACATACCCTATCACCCGCAAGCATCTGGAAAAATTGAGAGATATAATGGACTGTTGAAGACTATGTTGAGAGCGCTAGGCAGTGGGACATGGAAGCACTGGGATACAAATTTAGCAGAAGCCACTTGGCTAGTTAACACCAGAGGATCTGCTAACCATCCTGGTCCTGCCCAAACAAAACCCCTGTATACTGTGGGAGGAGATAAGGTCCCCATAGTGCACATGGGGAAGTGGCTGGGGAAGGCGGTGTGGATTTCTCCTCCCATGGGAAAAGGCAAACCCATTTGTGGGATTGTCTTTGCTCAGGGACCTGGGTGTACTTGGTGGGTAATGCGGAAGGATGGGGAGACCCAGTGTGTGCCTCAAGGACATTTAACCTTGAGGGAAAAATAATCTGTGATGTGAGTTGTATGTTGTAGGAAGTAATGTAGCAGGAATGACCTGAACTGCAGAGGAGTGAACTTCGCAAGGAACCAGACAAGTGCATCGGTGACCCAAACCAAGCCGGTGTTGGTGCCCAACGATCGAACATACTGCTTCTCCTGTCCTGACCACTCATCTTGACGGATGGGGCCCAAGTCATAACCTGTGTGTGAACATCTGGAGGAGTGGAAGAAGCCCATAGAATATCTATCTCTTAATGGACAGGGGACAGTAATTAATAAGAATGTATAAATCTGTATGTTGGGTATAAAAGTGGTTTAAGTGTGTAGTTTCAGTTGTAAGTGTTGGTAAGAAGGGATTTCAGTAATGAGAATTAAATACAATGGCATGGTTAGAAGATATCTGTATTAAATCATGTAGGACCTGAGCATGACACAATTGGTATGGAATAAGGGGTGGAGATTGTATTGGGTCTGGCTGAGATGGAGTTAATACTCCCCATAGCAGCCCTCATAGCACTGTGCTCTGCATCAGTAGCTAGAAAGGTGTTGATAACACACCAGTGTTTTGGCTACTGCTGAGCAGTGCTGGCACAGAATCAAGGCTGTCTCTCTAACATTTTTGCCCCCCCCCCCCCCAATGGCAGGCTGGGGCAGGGCAAGATCTCGGGAGGGGACATAACCAGGACAGCTGACCTAAACTAACCAAACAGATATTCCATACCATATGACATCAGCTCAGATATAAAAGCTAAGTAAAGGGAGACAGAAGGGGGGCATTTTTGTCTTCCGGAGCAACCACTACGCATACTGAAGCCCTGCTTCCCAGGAAGTGGCTAGACATCGCCTGCTGATGGGAAGTAGAGAATAATATCATTTGTTTTTCTTTGCTTTCGCGCGCGACCTTTGCTTTCTCTTTATTAAACTGTCCTTATCTTGACCCACAAGCCTTTTGTTATATTTTCTCCCCCCTGTCCAGCTGAGAAGGGGGAGTGATAGAGCAGCTTTGGTGGGCACCTGGCATCCAGCCAAGGTCAACCCACTACACCACTGTCAAATCTGACCTGTGGTCATTTAATTCTATTGGTCAAGAGGGTCACCTCAGTGTACCCAGCGCATCTCGATTGGCCAGTTCAGATTTCAACCTGCAGCCTCCAGGGTTTCCTTCCCCTTCTCCCTGCCTGGAGAAGTTTTGTTTCCTGCTGGCAGGATGGGGGGTGGGGTGGGAAATGTACTGCCACAATCCACGCCGTGACCAGAGTCATGATTCGACTGGTTTCTTTGGAGTGGTGGTACAGTCACCTCTTGCCTCCAAAGTTAAAAGGGGGTGCAGTTTGGCGAGTTTGACGCTCATTGTGGGTCATCGTTCCCTTCTGGTCTAGAACTAAAGTGGAATATCGAACACAGGAATATCCACTGTATGGACAGTTTAAAGGAGTATACTTAACCGTTAGTACAGGCTTCACTACCAAGCGTTTGATAGAACTTATTGCAATGTAGATTACAGTAATCATAACTACAAGCATTATTAAAGATTAGAGAAGGCTGGTCGCCCACCCCGTGAAAGAAAAAAATCCGAACATATCAAAACTTTTCCCAACCAGTTGGTCCCTGGGGCAGAAGCAATTGCCTCTGAGTCTCTTGCCGTATTCTCTCGTTGATTTAGTCTTGAAGCCACATTGACACATTTGGAGTGAACACAGCAGTTGTCCATTGACATGTTCAAAACTTTACATATACCCTTCTCTTTCTTTGGCATCTAATCCAATACAGCCCAATTTTTGATAGTCATTTTACCAATATGTTATAACTGATTGTTTGAGTCCCCGAATTGTTAGATGTAGCATTGGCTAAGATTGATAGCTGTAAACTCAGTTCTAGGGTGCTCTATCGATGTTCCTCGAGTACCATACACAGTTGCCCCCACGGAATTTCAGGGCATAGCGTAGTACCATTCCAACTCCACCCCGTGATCCCATGGGTTAGTTGGAGGATATAGTCACATCTGGTGTCTCATACTGAACTAGTATTTACTGCACTTGGTGACCAACTATAAACAACATGAGTATAACCTCCTCCCCCATCCAATCTGAACCTCCAACTATAATTGTTACATTGCTCTCATGTGAGCTCAAGGACTCGCGATATATTAATGTCCATCATTTTGCCATGACATTATCATCCAGATCTTCACCATCCACGCCTGTCACCGTCATCGCTGTCAGCAAAAGGACTGGAATGACTCGTTCCTTCATGGTCCTGTAAAAAAGCACAAACTAGGCCTCAGTCTTAAAACCGGGTCACAGGGTTAGAAGTCTGGGATTATCCACTGGGCACTGATGTGTTGAGTCTTTCCGCTCCCATGAGATGGTCTCAGAAGACCAATGTAATCAACCTGCCACATGCTCCAAAGAGCCTTGCCTTGTCTGATATGCTGGGCCGGAGCTTGGTTTGGGTGATTAGCTTTAAGCCTTATTCGGCATTGTGGGTAAGCTGTAAGAATTGCTTCACAGGTTTTCATAGACACTGGCCAACCCCGAGATCGGCATTCATAATAGAGATCTGCTTTCCCTGAGTGGCCTCATTTGATATGCAACCATTCTGCCCAATCTTCCTTCTCACTGGTGACCATCCTGATTTGGGCCAGGTGGTCCACCTGCTGATTCCATTTTGCAGCTGGGGTTCCATCCCAAGCATGTCCCTTCACCCATCCCACCTTCAAAGGTCAGGATCTCCCTATTGCCAGTCCTCTGTCCTCCACACTTTCGCATGACCTACTTCCCACTTACTAGATTCCCACTGACATATCCACTCTGTAGCACCCTTAAAGGTTGCAGAAGAGTCAGTATAGACGATGGTAGCACCATTCTCTACGGCCAGTAATAAAGCCCGTAGTTCTCCTATTTGTGCACTACCTTCACCCTCTTCCTCGACTGTCTTCCCAGTACCTATCTCCAACGCCACTGCTTTATATTGCCACTCTGATCCCACTCGACAGGCAGATGCATCTGTGAACCACACTCCCTGCACATCTGAGCCTGCCATGAATTTGGGTGCCTCCTCAATCGGAGAAGGTTTATACGGTTGACCCAGCAAGGCTGGGTCAGGGTTTACAGGTTGCTGTAGTTTGAAAACTGGAATCGGACCCTCCTTTAGTGGGAGCAATTGGCTTATCCCTTCTAGGTATACATACCATTTCCTTACTGTGGCCTTTTGGGCTACTCCCTCTGGAGGAGGCGACCCACTGAGGATTGAATTTAAGAGAGGGAAAGGACCCTGTACTATAACATCCTGTGAGGTACACAGCTTTTCAGCCTCTTTAACTGCTCTAGTGAGGGAGAGGAACCCCTTTTCCCAATCTGAATATCGCTGCTCTATCTCTTTGAATGCAGTGGAAGAGAATAATAAAGGCCTGGCTGGTCCCTGTGGCCCCTTTTGAAACACGCCACAGTATGAGGCATGTGCGGCAAATCCCCATTCCACCCTTAATGGATCTCGTGGGTGCAATGGACCTAGTCTCTGATAAGCCTTAAGCTCATCTTTCAGAGTGTTAAGGGCTTCCGTATGTTGCAACGTCCAATCCCGTTTTCTGTTTTTTCGGAGCAAGTCATAGAGAGGGTGGGCAATCACTGAGGTAATACTTGGGATGGCAGAAGTTAATGGTGGGGTATTACTGTTCAATCTTTTATAATCAATTGTTAGTCGCCACCTTCCATCTGATTTACGGACTGGCCAAACAGGAGAATTATAAGGAGAATGTGTGCAACTGATGATCTCTCTTTTCTCCAGATCGTTAATTACTTCCGAAATGCCCCGTTTGGCTGTGGCTGGAAGTGGGTATTGAGGGACACAGGTTACCTTAGATTGCGGTAGTGCAGGATCAACCTGCAATGTTCTCACATGAAGTCTCTGCCCCCCTGCCCCCAAAGCTCCACACCCTACCATTGGGTAGATACCATTGTCTGCCTGCCAGCACATCAAATCCCAGTATATTTCCCTCATAGGGGCTTAAAGCCACTTCCACAGCTGTCATTCTCTTTTCCCCAGGTAGCCAAAGTTGGGTTCGAGCTATGGGGCATTTTTCTGTCGCCCCTGTTACTCCTCTAATGTTTATAGCCTTTCTTGATGGCCTAATTCCCAGCTCACTAGCTTGTAGATCATTTAAAACACTAATTTGGGCTCATGTATCGATTAAGAATTCCAAACTGTCGTGGTTTAACCCCAGCCAGCAACTAAACACCACACAGCCGCTCACTCACTCCCCCCCACCCAGTGGGATGGGGGAGAAAATCGGGAAAAGAAGCAAAACCCGTGGGTTGAGATAAGAACGGTTTAATAGAACAGAAAAGAAGAAACTAATAATGATAATGATAACACTCATAAAATGACAACAGCAATAATGAAAGGATTGGAATGTACAAACGATGCGCAGTGCAATTGCTCACCACCCGCCGACCGACACCCAGCCAGTCCCCGAGCGGCGAATCCCTGCCCCCCCACTTCCCCGTTCCTATACTGGATGTGACGTCACATGGTATGGAATACACCGTTGGCCAGTTTGGGTCAGCTGCCCTGGCTGTGTCCTGTGCCAACTTCTTGTGCCCCTCCAGCTTTCTCACTGGCTGGGCATGAGAAGCTGAAAAATCCTTGACATTAGTCTAAACACTACTGAGCAACAACTGAAAACATCAGTGTTATCAACATTCTTCGCTCTGAACTCAAAACATAGCACTGTACCAGCTACTAGGAAGACAGTTAACTCTATCCCAGCTGAAACCAGGACACAAACTTATCCGTCTTGGACCCACAGGAATGTGTATATAAGGCTCCTTATCAGCAGACCATTGGCAGGTATTCACCATGCAAATTGGGCGGCCTGAACCCCAAACCGCAGCTTCTAGTTTTTTAGCCCTTCAGTTCCTCTCGCAGTGCCGCGAAAGGGTCCCGTTTCTCTTCCCGAGGGGGCGGGGTTGCTGGCGCTTCCCTTGGGTCTCTAGCTTTCCCCTCCAGCAATCCCACCCCCGGATGCCGCCGGCGGACTGCCCGTGCAGCACGGCTCGGGGTGCCCCCAGTGCCGGAGCCTTCCGCCAGAGAGCGTCCCTTCCGGGATCGTAGTTCTAACCCCACGGCCCCCGAGTTCGAGACCGCTCGGGGCGGGGTTTACAACCCGCTGGGCGGACCTTCCTGCTGCCCTCCGTTAACTCCGACAGTCCCTTTTCCCGGATAGTAACAGATTCTCCTCTCTCCTTGGGGTCCACACCCCCAGCCCAGTAAGCTACTCGGGACGTTATCGACTGATCACTTGCCGGTCCAGCCCTCAGAAACACTCCCGGTCCCCAGTAACCTCTCGCTTCATCATCACTCAACAGTATCCGATCCTCCCCGTTAGAGAAACTCTCCACAAATACTCAGGTTCGGTTTCACCCGGTTTGCACGAAAACTTAGCTTGCAACTCGCCGAGTTCGGGTCCCAACCAAGGGGCCGTGCAAACAGCGCTCCGGGGGCTCCCACCGTGCGGACCCGCGTGCCCTTCTGTTTCAATAAGGGGCCGCACGTCCCTTTCCTCCAAGTCCACCTTCAGACAATCTGTTTCCACTTGCCTTTTCGCAGAATCACGCTTTCGGTTCTCTGCTTGAATCAAGCAGGCGCCCAGGACGGCACACACACTGCCTTTGCTGTCTCAACTACTTCCGCGGCATAGTTCTACTCTCTCCACGACCGCTGCCGGGTCGGACCACTTCTCCTTCGCCCAGTCCAGACCTGGGGGAGAAGGGCTGCAGCCGTGCCTCCGTAATAATTCCTCCATTAACACCATCCTGCCGACTACGCCAATTTAAAATGTTATGGATGCACGACTAACCAAATCCAACAGGTGCTAAAACTCAGATTTATTCTTCAGCAAAAGTTAGTTAGAAGTCCGGTAACATTTTATAAAACCACAGGCTCAATGATGTAAAGAGAATTAATACTACACGGCCGACTTAAGAATCCCCAAGATTTAAAGTGATGGCTCAAAACGCGCGTATCGCTCACCTAAAAGCTGAGGGCTCTCTCCCTCGAGGAGTTACCTCGGGCGGTGCCCCGGCCCGAGGGGGAGTCCCCGACTGCAGACCCGCTGCTCTGAGGAGGACTGCCAATGTGTCCTCTGGCGGGACCCCATTTATACCCCTGTTGAATCTGACCTGTGGTCATTTAATTCTATTGGCTAGGAGGGTCACCTCGGTGTACCTGGCGCATCTCGATTGGCCAGTTCAGATTTCAACCTGCAGCCTCCAGGGTTTCCTTCCCCTTCTCCCTTCCTGGAGAAATTTTGTTTCCTGCTGGCAGGATGGGGGGTGGGGTGGGGAATGTACTGCCACACCTAGCAGCTGTGTCAGGAAGTTATCTTCCACACACTCCAGGAACCCCCTAGACTGCTTACTCTCTGCCGTGTTGTATTTCCAGCAGACGCCCGGAAAGTTTCGTTTCCTGCTGGCAGGATGGGGGGGGCGGGATGTACTGCTACACTCCGTCTACGCCTGGGTTACCTCAAGAGCATGAAGAGGGGCCGGAGAACACTTCGTAGCAGTTGCAGTCAGTAATAGAAAAGCTGGCACAGCTGGAGGCTGCTGTGAAGCAAGAAAAACTGCCAGCTGTATCCTTTGATGCATTCCTCCCCCCTCCCTCATTTTCCTTCTCCTCCTCCTTCAAACCCTTTTTTACCTCTGTCCCCTCCTTGTCCTGCACCTATACCTCTGCCTTCTCCACCTCCCAGGGAACTGATCCCCACCTTTCCAGAAACAACGGACCCCCAGAATAAATGGTGGGGAATTATTCGCGATGCCTTAATTGAGGGAGAAATCATAGCAGCTCCCACAGCGTTTCCGGTTATTGCTGGGGCTGGTGGTGGACCTAATCAATGGGTTCCATTTGATTGGAAAATCATAAAAGAAACAAAAGTGTACCACCAATTGTAAAACATGTGCAAGGCATGGTAGGAGATTTGTTTGACATTAATAGCAGTGTTCAAGTTAGGGTTAAAAATGTTGAGAGAAATGTATGGGAAGAACCATTTCAATTAATAACCTGGGGACGAGGTTATGCTTGTGTTGTTACAGATCACGGAACAAGATGGGTACCAGCAAAGTGGGTAAAACCCTGGACAGGCGTTACATCCTTGGAAAAATGCTGAACCTAAAAGGACTCCTTCTCGCTGCATTCGGCCTGTTATGGGTGACACACATAAGTGAAGAATGGATGATCCAACAACCAAAACAGAATGTATGGGTAACTTTGGCGAACATAACGCATCAAGAAGCTATATGTCTTTCTGTCGCAACCCCTGAAAACCCTTTTTCTACCTCTTTGGTGGGGTTACCTCTAGACACCTGGCCAGATCCAATGCCTGAATTTTCCCTTTGTACTAACTTGTAGCAGGGACCCATCTGGAGACGTGAGCCGAGTAACAACCGGACACCGATACGGTTAAAGTTGTTCTCCCTTTATTGCCCAAATAGCGTGCTTATATACCTTGTCAAGCTAAACATCAGCTGTCCACGCGCCAAAAGCTAAAATATAATTGGTTATACTATCTCTGTCCACGCGCATAAACATAGGACACAATTGGTTATACTAACTCTGTACACGCGCCTAAACATAGGACACAATTGGTTATACTAACTAAAACATGTGAAACTTGTCTCAGCCTAATTGGTTAAGATAAACTGCCGAATTGAGGTTCTTCGTGCCAAGTTCCCTTTATCGTGGAATGTGCACCTGTGTTCTTCTAATTGGCATCTTTCTTTTTTTGTCTTCTTGTTTATTCTGTTCAAGGCCTTCTAAAGGCATCTGGAATACTTTTGCGACTGTTAGCTAAATATGTGTCTGCAACAATTCCCCCTTTTTTGTTTTTTCATCAATTGTTTCCATCAATAAGTTCTTAAACTTCATTGATGCCAGTGGAACCCCCTATTAAACCTGTGAAAAAGGGATTGCTTGGTGCTGCTGTACGGAAGCATAAGCAATCTTGTCCGGTCACGTCAGCCAGGGTCATCCAGATGTTTTCTTTGGCTTGTGGCAGTATCCGTGACTACATCCAACCGAGGACTGTGAGGAAGATGGACCATCCGTACATTCTTGTGCCGTCTTGCACCGCAAACTCAGCCCAGCAATCGGTAGGTGCCAGCTTTACATGGGCGTCCCCACGTAGGCAACGATGGCCTTGCCGTACACCAGCCCGATGCTCTTTGGAAAATCCCGGTATTTATACATTTGCAGAGGAACGGATTTCAGCACACGTGGCCAGCGGGTGCCAAAATCCACCTCGGTTGCAAAATGGGGAGCCTATGACGCATGCGCTTGCTGGCCAGGCGCACTGCACGAGTCATAGCCACCCTGTCTATTGGTTCATGGGCTTTGTGATGCGGTTGCAATGCACAAAGAATCTTGACCTGTTATGTTGGCCAAGGTGACCTACAAGATCTATGAACACAATTAATTAAACACAGTAAAAGCAACATTATACCTAATAAAATATACAAGAATAAAAGAAACCCTGATTTTTAACAAAGATACAAACCAACTCCTAAATCCCCATCCCACAGCTAAATGCTCTAAGCCGAAATGACAGCTTTCTTAATTGCGTTAAAGCTCTTGCAGCCCCTTCTTGCCTCTGCAGCTCTGTTATCTTGTTTATTAATTGCTCCACTGTCCAAGTTCCTCATGTCCATTGTTTTTCTGGTGGTTCAAAGTCTGTTCATACTGCAGCTGTCACGTACTCTGGCCCACTCATGCTAACTGCGGCCTACTTATGCTAACTCTAAATAATCAGGCTCAAAGAAATGTCCCCCATTTTCCATGAAATCTCCCACAATTCCCCCTTTTTGTTTTTGTGCAAGCCAGGCCTGATTTACTATCTTTTCTAAACCCTTTTTTATGCATGACACACATATACATGCTGCTAAAACAATTATCAATCCATAAACAATCAAACGAACTCCTTCCTTAAATAAGTTTCCCAGCCATCCACCAAGGCCCAAGCTGGCTCGCCACTCGTCAAATGGAGATGTTGACACTGTAATATGAGACATGCATTGCTTCATCAGCGACAGTGCCTTGTGAATGGATTCAGAATGATCAGTCAAGTTCATACAACACATTCCTTCAAAATCTTCACAGCCATGTCCTTGGGCTAATAACAAAAAATCAATGGCAGCTCTATTTTGTAAAACAGCATGGCGCAAGCTACTCTGATCAGCTAATAATTGCGTGATTACATCAGCAGTTGTGTTAAACTGCTTTTGCGTCCAACAAGCAAGCTTATTTAAATTGTTCAAAGCGTTCCCTGCTGCACCACCCGGGAGGAGGAGAGACAACGCTACCCTTGCAGGTGTTCCCAAAAGTTCCACATTATCATTGCACTCGGGAGTCAACCGCGTTATTGCTTGCTTGCTCCGAGGGTGGTTTCTTGTAAGGTTCCTCCAAGTCCTAATGGTAGGTGCAAATAAGGTGAGCTTACCTAAATAGCACGGTCCTCCTATTACATTTTTTAGCAGGCCTTGCCAAGCTCGGTCGCCACAAATTAAAAACACTCCAGGGGGTAAGGCTTTAGCAGTATTGTTTACCCATATAGATTGCTTATTGCCTTTTGTTTCTGCTCCTAAGGCGCCAAGGCCTTGTTTTTGACTTTCGGTGCGGCTGGTACCACAAAAATCTCCTGCATTCATATAGCCATATATCGTAGAGCAGCTTGTTACATTGGTCCACTGAGACCAACTCTGAGGTTTATACATGTTTGTGCCAGCAAATAACGAACCGCCAAATACAAAACAAGTTTGTGTTACGTTTTTGGTAGAGTTGTCAATGGGCATTGATCCCAGAAGATCTAGCTCTTGCGGGTCCCAGGGCAACAAGACGTTTGCCATATTAATTAATTGCGCAGCACACCATGCTACTGACTTACTTTCGCTACAGTTTCCAGTGCTGTGACTCAAAATCCTCTGCATTAAATTGGGGTATTCCAATTAAACAAGTGCGAAATGGATCTGCAGCTGATGCCATTGCCAAACAAAAAGAGTGCTGTCCCGTCTCATTTGCCCATGTGACCCACATGTTTACTTGAGGGTTAATGCGATGTATGGCTATGACGCTCGTCACCCACTGTAGGAACAGACTTGTTATACACAAAGGGTACCCTTTCGGGCTCAAACGATTGCCAATCTTTTGATTAGTGCTCATCTTAATATTACAAGGTATCTTTCTCTCAAACTTCACACACACTGTCTAAAAGGCCAGCAGGGCCGCTAATTTGCTGAGGCACAGATGTCTTCTTCGTTCTTGTCGGCTTCTCTTGGTTGTCGTGCAGCTCGGGTAAATCGTGCTGGTACCCACAATGGTCCTTCAACTGTTGTATGATGTATGACCACAGGCAGCTCCTCCCTGCCTTCCGTTAAGCACAGATAATTCAAAGTAAAAGGAGCCTTGTGTAGTCGCTGTACAGGGTCTAATTCCTCTGTAGCCTTTTGCTTGGCAAGATAGTCCTTTAGTACTCTGTGTGTTCTTTCAATAATAGCTTGACCAGTTGGAGAATGCGGGAGTCCAGTGCTGTGCTTTACCCCCCAAGTAGCCAAAAATCGAGAAATGCTCTGACTTGTGTAAGCTGGGCCATTGTCTGTCTTAATATGTTCTGGGACCCCCATAACAGCAAAACAAGCTGTGAGATGCTTCTTTACATGAAGAGCTCGCTCTCCAGGTAAAGCAGTGGCCCAAATGAATTTTGAAAATGTATCAACTGTAACATGCACCTATTTCAGATGCCCAAATTCTGTTACATGGGTAACGTCCATCTGCCACAGTTCAAGGGCTCGCAAGCCTTTTGGATTGACTCCCAAACCGAGGCCTGGGCCATGATGGCTGCACTGGGGGCATGCTCGAACAATTCCTTGGGCCTCCGCATGTGTAAGTCTAAATTGTTTTCGCAACGCACGGGCATTCTGATGAAAGTTTGCATGACCATTCTGTGCCTGTTCAAACTGATTCAAGGGAGGCACGTGTGTGATCCAACTGACTGCAGCATCTGCTCTGGCGTTTCCTTCTCCTAGGCCAACGTCCCACATATGACTTCTAATGTGGATGACACAATACTGATGTTGCCTTGTGTTAATGGCGCGCAGCAATTCTTGAAACAAACTTCCTAGCCGAGGGTTGGCAGTACGCTTCAGTAGGGCGTCCTCTATGCAGCGCACTACTCCGACGACATACAGCGAATCAGACACCACATTCAAAGGTTCATCAGTCCATTTTAAGACGTCCGACAGACCGCCTTGAGCTCTGAGGTCTGCAGGCTATCTTGCCCGTCTCCTTGCAGCACGTGCATCTGCCATTTTCCATCCTCCTGCCACACACAAGCTGCTTTCCGTGATTTTTTCCCTGCATTCAATATATCATTCATACAGTGATAGATCAGAAATTGAGCAAATCTTTCTCTGATTGGTTTCAAAGCCCAAGCAACAAAATGTTGACACATGGTAGGAGAGTTTTTCATTCCCTGTGGTAAAACTGCCCATTGATACCGCCGTGCAGGCTCTGCCTTATTTATTGATGGTACTGTAAAAGCAAACTTCTCTTGATCTTCAGGATGTAATGGTATAGTAAAAAAAAAAAAAAAAAACCACCAATCTTTCAGATCAATAATCAAAATGTTCCAATGTACTGGAATCATTACCGGGGAGGGCAATCCAGGTTGTAAGGCTCCCATATCATGCACTACTGCATTGATCGCATGCAGATTGTGCAACAAACGCCATTTCCCATTTTTCTTTGGGATGGTAAAAATTGGGCTATTCCATGGGCTAGTAGAGGGAACTATATGTCCTGCCTCTAGCTGCTCTTGTACTAACTCTTGAATCTTGGACAGCTTTTCTGCATTGAGCGGCCATTGATCAACCCATACTGGTGTTTCAGTTTTCCATCTCAGTTTTAGGATTGGCAGTCCTTCAATGGCCGTGATTAAAAACCCTGAGTTGTCAGCCTCGCACCCAGTTGACTCAAGATGTCTCGCCCAATCAATGCGATGGGAACGTTCAAAACATATGGTCGTGTCTTCACCTCAGAGCCGTCAGAAAAAACAGAAATTTAAATGCTCTTTGCTCACACTAGTGGATTGCATCCCACCAATTCCATAAATCTCTTCAGTGGTGTGTATTAGCTGCCATTCATTAGGCCATTTACTTCTGGGAATTACGGTAACATCTGCTCCCGTATCAATGATCATTTTTAAAACAATGGTTTCGTTTTTTGGTCCCATAATTCTCACTGTCTCCTCTGGTTTAGACTTTTGAATATTTAAGGCCAATAGCACTGCAGGTGAACCAGAGGATCCAAATCCTGCATCTCCTCGCAAAAGTTTGCCAGATTTTGGTACTTGGGATTCAAACGGAACTAACTGCGCTATGCGTGCACCTTTCACAATATTCACGGGTGGCGTTATTGTTTGGACCATGATCGTGATCACACCAGTGTAATCAGCATCAATTACTCCTGGTAAGACAAAAATCCCCTGTCGAGATGTTGACGATCGCCCCAACAATATCGCACATAATCCATGACCAAGAGGTCCTTTCGTGGTTGATGGAATGCAATGCACCTTTGTGTCCAACAAAGTTACTTCTACTGCTGTTGCCACGTCCACTCCAGCACTTCCTGCTGTGGTGGAGGGGATGCTGTCCAGACACCCTGTATTTGTGTCGTAGCGCGCGGGGATCTCGCGCTCAGTTGGGAGTTTCCCAAAACCCTGCCGCTGACATGGTACTTTGATTTACATTCTTTAGTCATGTGGCCTCTTTTCCCACATCGATCGCATTGTGTTTCACCAGAGACCTTACCATAAACTTTACATTGCGCCTCCTGACCTTTCCCCGCATTTTGTTTGTAGCAGAGGTCGCACTGCTGTGGCAAATGCAGAAGCAAAAAGAGCAGCTTTCCCTTGTTCACCCATACGGTCGCAAGCTTCTAACATCTCACTAACAGTAACACCTCGAGGTAACGTGCACAGTACTCGCTTTGTTTTCGCATTTGCATTTTCAAACACCAACTGATCAAGCAACTTAACCTTCATGTTACTATCAAGATCTGCGTGACATTCCAATGCGGTATGCAGTCTGTCTATAAACTGAGCAAATGGTTCAGATTCTCCCTGCCGAATATTAACATAGGAAGGAGAAACCTTTCCTTGCTCGGGTATGCTTTGGAGAGCTTTAAATGCCAATTCCTGTGATTGCATTAAAACTTGAGTATCAAATTGAGCTTGCCAAGCGGCGTTTGAAAATGGTCCAGAACCCATCAGCATTTGAGCAGTACATTGAAATAAGGGATCATTTTGTTGACGTCCCCTATTTCCTGCCTCTGCATCATCGCAGAGTTCCTGCCACCTATGGAAAAAATATAACTGTTGTGACGGCGACAACAAGGTTTTAGCAAGCATTCACGAGTCATGTGGAGTTAAGGTTGACCCAGAAAATATATGGGACAAAACTGCCTGTGTAAAAGGAGATTTTAAACCATACCGAGCAATTGCAACTTTTGCTTCTTTTGTGATTTTCCAATCAAATGGAACCCATTGATTAGGTCCACCCCCAGCCCCAGCAATAACCGGAAACACTGTGGGAGCTGCTGTGATTTCTCCCTCAATTAAGGCATCATGAATAATTCCCCGCCATTTATTCCAGGGGTCCGTTGTTTCTGGAAAGGTGGGGATTGGTTCCCTGGGAGGTGGAGAAGGCAGAGGTATAGGTGCAGGACAAGGAGGGGACAGAGGTAAAAAAGGGTTTGAAGGACGGGGAGGAGGAAGAGGGCGGGGGGGGGGGAAGGGTGCATCAAAGGATACAGCTGGCAGTTTTTCTTGCTTCACAGCAGCCTCCAGCCGTGCCAGCTTTTCTATTACTGAGTGCAACTGCTGCAAAGTGAGCTCCAGCCCCTCTTCATGCTCTTGAGGTGGCCCAGGCGTAGACGGAGGCAACGGAGGGTGTATGCTAGGTATAATTTGTTCATGTTGAGCGGCAATATCTGGGGGCTGTTTTCTCGTAGGCAGATTTTTACTCGCTTCCTGATTCTGTAGGGTTTCCTTTAAGCGTACGGTTAGGGAGGCTTGGGAACTGTCAGATAGCTGATTAATATTGGCAGTCCCAGGGAGTGGAGCGGAATTCAAGGGCACAGAAGCAGGCGGACAAGCTCCAGGGAAGCCAAAAGTCTCTCTCGCTGCATTATGTTTTTCTCCCTGCGTTTCCCCTTCGCTTGTGGTGGGAGAGAGAGCAGCAAAAGCAGATGCAGCCGCTTTACGATCTGCTTTCATTTCTTGCAGAGTTGTCTTAATTACTTTTCATAAAGTTGCAAGACCTTTAACTTCTTTAGACCTGTCACTGATTTCATCCCATAGGGAGGTTCCGATAGCTTCCCAGGTACTAAGCTCAAAAGCTGTACCCACACTAATTAAAAGGTTTCTGTCCTTGCTCCATTGTAAAAGCCGCTTTAAACAAGCTTCATCATATTTTATGCCTCTCTTTGAGAGTGTATGTTGGAGGAGCTTAACTACTGCTTCTTCTTCTTTGGAAAGCGTAGACCCCATCTCCTCCCCCGACCTCTCGCCATTCTTGCGGGCTGAAGGAAAGCGGAGCTGACTGGCACCGTCCCTTCTCCCGGGCCCACTTAACAAGGGCTTGAATCCCTTTAATATCTGCCTCGAGCCCTCTCATAGAGAGGATACTTGCGAGGAGCCGAACCGCCGCCTCATCTTCCATGACGGTTCTTACCTTTGCAGAGGGTCACTCAGCTGTGCGAACTCCAGGCTCCGACGCTTTACTTTCGGCTCGTGCCCACCTCTGCTTCTCACGTCCCCAGCCTCCCAGTATCGCTGCTCTGCGATGCTTTGGAGGTTTCAGCAAGCTGTTGGTCCCTGTTCGGGCGCCACTTGTAGCAGGGACCCATCTGGAGACGTGAGCCGAGTAACAACCAGACACCGATACGGTTAAAGTTGTTCTCCCTTTATTGCCCAAATAGCGTGCTTATATACCTTGTCAAGCTAAACATCAGCTGTCCACGCGCCAAAAGCTAAAATATAATTGGTTATACTATCTCTGTCCACGTGCATAAACATAGGACACAATTGGTTATACTAACTAAAACATGCGAAACTTGTCTCAGCCTAATTGGTTAAGATAAACTGCCGAATTGAGGTTCTTCGTGCCAAGTTCCCTTTATCTTGGAATGTGCACCTGTGTTCTTCTAATTGGCATCTTTCTTTTTTTTTGTCGTCTTGTTTATTCTGTTCAAGGCCTTCTAAAGGCGTCTGGAATACTTTTGCGACCGTTAGCTAAATATGTGTCCACAACACTAACCCACAATCCTGTGTCGATAATTGGGACGGTGTGTATGCACACCTGCCTCAAGTAATGCAAGAACCTCAAGAGTTAGAGTTGTTAGGATCAGTCATCGTGAATGCCTGTGTGATGTTTAATTACACCTATAACACCACTCGAAAGGGTCAGAATGTAAATGCTATTTTGCCTGTATATAGAAATGCTACAGCTTGGTGTAACTATATCTATTCCAGAATATCACGCTCTTTTTTCTATTCCAGCTGCTTTACCTGCAGGGATGTTTTTAATTTGTGGGGATAGAGTGTGAGGGGGAATTCCATCGAAACTTAACGGGAGGCCATGTAGCCTCGGACAACTTACATTACTAACACCCGATATCAATATGATTCACAGTAAAAGGCTCATGATAACTGACACAGGGTTAAGTGGATGGCTAGCAAGTTTGGGAATTACAGGATGGTTGAAAGCTTTGCTTATGCATGGCTTAGTTATTTTAATTGTAATATTAGCAGTTGTAATGATTGTACCACGTATCATAAAAATAGTTGAACGTATGATTGCAAAAGCATTTCATGTAACTTGGCTTGCACAAAAACAAAAAGGGGGAATTGTGGGAGATTTCATGGAAAATGGGGGACATTTCTTTGAGCCTGATTATTTAGAGTTAGCATAAGTAGGCCGCAGTTAGCATGAGTGGGCCAGAGTACGTGACAGCTGCAGTATGAACGGACTTTGAACCACCAGAAAAACAATGGATATGAGGAACTTGGACAGTGGAGCAATTAATAAACAAGATAACAGAACTGCAGAGGCAAGAAGGAGCTGCAAGAACTTTAACGCAATTAATAAAGCTGTCATTTCGGCTTAGAGCATTTAGCTGCGGGATGGGGACTTAGGAGTTGGTTTGTATCTTTGTTAACAATCGGGGTTTCTTTTATTCTTGTGTATTTTATTAGGTATAATGTTGCTTTTACTGTGTTTAATTAATTGTGTTCATAGATCTTGTAGGTCACCTTGGCCAACATAACAGGTCAAGATTCTTTGTGCATTGCAACCGCATCACAAAGCCCATGAACCAATAGACAGGGTGGCTATGACTCGTGCAGTGCGCCTGGCCAGCGAGTGCATGCGTCATAGGCTCCCCATGTTGTAACTGAGGCGGATTTTGGCACCCGCTGGCCACGTGTGCTGAAATCCGTTCCTCTGCAAATGTATAAATACCGGGATTTTCCAAAGAGCATCGGGCTGGTGTATGGCAAGGCCATCGTTGCCTCCGTGGGGATGCCCACGTAAAGCTGGCACCTACCGATTGCTGGGCTGAGTTCGCGGAGCAAGACGGCACAAGAATGTACGGATGGTCCATCTTCCTCACAGTCCTCGGCTGGATGTAGTCATGGATACCGCCGCAAGCCAAAGAAAACATCTGGATGACCCTGGCTGACGTGACCGGACAAGATTGCTTATGCCTCCGTACAGCAACACCAAGCAATCCCTTTTTCACAGGTTTAATAAGGGGGTTCCACTGGCGTCAACGAAATTTAAGAACTTATTGATGGAGACCCCTGTGCAGCAGGTCATGGACTCAATGGATGGGAATGCCTGGTTTCCATGGATCGGGCATTCACCCTCATTGCCACCCCAGGAATCACAAATTCCGGGGTCCCCGAATACGATTGGTGTAGTATTATCTGATTTACTGTTAGATGTAGATAGTATTAGACACACAACCTTACAAAATAGAGCTGCTCTTAAATCATTAGTTAAGATAGTTTTGATTTATCTCATAGTGGGGTTTTTTTTGTATTTTAATTTGTGTGCCTTGTATGTTGCAATGTGTTTAAAAATTAATTGATAGATCAAGTAAGGCTGTGTTAATTGACAAAAAACAAAAAAGGGGGAATTGTGGACACATATTTAGCTAACGGTCACAAGAGCATTCCAGACGCCTTTAGAAGGCCTTGAACAGAATAAACAAGAAGACAAAAAAAGAAAGTTACCAATTAGAAGAACACAGGTGCGCATTCCACGATAAAGGGAACTTGGCACGAAGAACCTCAATTCGGCAGTTTATCTTGACCAATTAGACTGAGACAAGTTTCGCATGTTTTATTTAGTATAACCAATTATGTCTTCTGTTTATGCGCATGTACAGTGTTGATATAACCAATCATTAAGTGTAACTAGGCGCATGGACAGCGCGTGAATAATGTGTGTAACCAATAGTAAAATAGCTAAACGCATGTACGGATGTAACCAATGTATAAAAATGATGTCTGATGCTCTAGTAAAGGGTCTTCAACTATGATCATATTGATCTGTCGTTGAGTCCATTATTATGCTCCCGCACCCAGCAACTTCCTGAAGATCGACATCTTCAACCTGCAGATCGTGGGCATGGGTTGCACCAAATACACCAGCCGCGAGCTCCAGAGGCAGCATGCATCAATCCAACACCTCACACCATCTCTCTTACCCTGAAGGACTGTTATGACAGATGGAGCCCCAAAGTCATGGATTAAATGAACTCAACGGACACATTAGAGGGATGGCGCATAGACTAAGGGAATTATATCCGTGTGGGTGTGTGTATATATATCTCTCGAAGACAGGGAAAGTGGAGGTGATCAATTGGAAAGTGTAGGATCTGGGCATGATGTAGATGGTATAGAATAAGGGGTGGATAATGTCCTGGTTTTGGTGGGGATAGAGTTCATTTTCACAGGAATTAATTAGAGTTAGTTTTCACAGGAAGCTGGGAGGGGGCACAGCCAGGAGAGCTGACCCAAACTAGCCAAGGGGATATTCCATACCATGTGACATCATGCTCAGTATATAAATGGGGAGCAGGCTGGGGGGTTGTGGTGGAATCACAGCAGGGGGAGTGGCGGAGCATCAGGTTCTGGGTGGTGAGCAATTGCATTGCGCATCACTCATTTTGTATATTCTTTTATTAGTACTATTGTTATTATTGTAACTTCTCTCCTTGTGTGGTCCCAGTAAACTGTCCTTATCTCAACCCATGAGGTTCTACCTTTTTTTTTTAATTATTATTTTTCTTCTCTCCTTTCTGATTCTCCTCCCCATCCCACCGGAGGGGGCGGGGGGGGGGAGGAGTGAGCAAGCGGCCTCGTGGTGCTTTGTTGTCGGCTGGGCTTAAACCACGACAGCAGTGATCAATTTTGGTAAACTTGGTATAGGTAATTTGAGTTTAATTCCATCTGGAATACAATGTAACTTTGCATTCAGCTTACAAAGAAGATCCCTTCCCAGCAAGTTGACAGGAGTGTCCTGTACAACTATAAAAGAGTGGGAGGTGGTGAGAGGTCCCACTTGTACTTTCAAGTTATCCAGGCATGGTACAGTGCGCACAGATCCTTCTATTCCTACTGTCCTTTCATCACCAATTATTTTTGCTTGTTTAGGTTTTATATTTAAAGTAGAAAAGGTTGCCCCATATCTATCAGACAGGGATAATTATGTCCATCAACTGAAAGGTTTAAGACTGGATCCTCATAAGAAGAGGGGGAAAATATTTCATATTTAGAGGCTTCTGTAGTAGCTGCACAATAGATCCCCACTAACCAACAGCCCTGGGTAAAATTGAATTGCTCCTGTCCCATAGCGGGGAAAGATTGCACCTTAGAATTGAATGGTCTTTTTTGGAAGCCCTTTGGATGTACTGGGCATTCCTGTTTCCAATGACTCTGTTGTCCACAATAATTACAACAGTCTCCTGTTCCTCAAGGCCCATTGTTCCTAAAATTCCTCCCTCTGCTTCTGCCTTGGAGACAGAGTATCCCTGCCCCCTTAGTCTAGGATTACTATTCAATGCTGCTGCCAATAGACTAGCTTTTTGTTCCTGTTCTTTCTTTTTTTTCTTTAGCTGTCTTTCATCTCCTCCATGAAATACAAATGTAGCGATGCTGACTATTTCATCCAATCCTTTGCCCTTCCATTCTAGCACATGTTTAGAAAAATATTTCCTAATATCTGGGGCCGACTGATCTACAAAGAAAGATACCATTACAGTCTGATTTTCCTCATTTTCAGGGTTGACCCCTCCAAACATTCTCACTTGTTTAACCAGTCAGGCATAATATTCAGAGGGGTGTTCAGTATTACCTTGCTGGCATTCTTGGCCCTTAGCCCAATTTACAGTTGTCGTGGTTTAACCCCAGACAGCAACTAAGCACCACGCAGCCACTCACTCACTCCCCCCCACCCAGTGGGATGGGGAAGAAAATCGGGAAAAGAAGTAAAACTCGTGGATTGAGATAAGAATTGTTTAATGGAACAGAAAAAAAAGAAGAAACTAATAATGATAATGATAACACTAATAAAATGACAATAGTAATAACAAAAGGATTGGAATATACAAATGATGCATAATGCAATTGCTCACCACCCACCAATCAACGCCCCATTAGTCCCCAAGCCGCGATCCCCTGCCCCCAGTTTATATACTGGATGTGATGTCACATGGTATGGAATACCCTGTTGGCCACTTTGGGTCAGCTGCCCTGGCTGTGTCCCCTCCCAACTTCTTGTGCCCCTCCAGCCTTCTTGCTGGCTGGGCATGAGAAGCTGAAAAATCCTTGACTTGAGACTAAACATTACTTAGCAACAACTGAAAACATCAGTGTTATCAACATTCTTCTCATACCTAACTCAAAAACATAGCACTATACCAGCTGCTAGGAAGACAATTAACTCTATCCCAGCTGAAACCAAGACAACAGTCTTCCTGACAGTTCTAAGGATTCTAACAGTCCCTCTCTCACTCTTTGCAGCATATCTCTATCGGCTGGGAAATTGGGGTCCCATCCTGGGTCATTAGCTGGCCATGGGGTTCTGCCTGGTGCTTCCCTAGCCCATCTATGATTTGTTTCCCAAATTTTAATTTTCTCATCCAGAGTAAAGACTGCCTCAAATAGTTGCTGCACGTCAGCCCATGTAGGGTCATAAATGTGGAAAATGCTGCATATAGTTTGTACCACCTTCTCCAGATCATCCTGCAATTTGGGCATCTGTTGTTGCCGCAAGACCAAATCAGCGGGTGCAAATGGCCTGTGGATTGTTCCTGCAGCAAGCTGACCAGGTTCCAATCCCAGCCCTATCATTTTTTTGTTGGAGAGGTGCTTGAAAGCTGGGAGCAGTAGCAATAGCTGGTGCAGAAGCCAAAGCCAAGGCAGGAGAAGGGGTAGTAGGATAGGGAGGTGGAGCTGCTAGCTGAGGGTAAATTCCAGAATGCAGAGAGTTCTTTTTTTTCCCTGTTCGTTTGGAGATTTTTATTTATTTTCCATTCCAGAGGGGAAAATTTTCTTTGATATCTGTAATTATCCCAGACATACCAATAATCCATTTGTGATGGGAACCGCTCTTCTAATTACTGGCATAAATAACTCAGCTTAATATTATCAAAAGAATCAGACTGTAGCCACGTTTGGTCTGCGTCACCAAAGGTAGTCACTTCTGGCCAATTTTCCTGACATAATTCTATAGCTTGGGCTTTTGACAATCCAGCTGTCCCATCAATAGATTTCCAGTGTTGCAACAATTCATCTACCAGTGACTTCTTCACTATACTTTGTCCTCCTCCCATTATTACAAAAAATCGCCTCCTTACCGCCAAACAAGATCCATGATCCACTACCCCTGTGCCCAAGTATCTTGAGGTGAACTCACCCACAGGCCAGCAGGGCAGATCATCAGCGTCCGGGCAGTAGTGAGATGTTGGATCAGGCGAGTTGGCTAAGTCCCACCTGGGTTGCCAAACTGTCATGAAAATTTCACAACTGGCCCGTGCCAACGGAGGAGAGAGGCTAGAACGCAAAGTATAGAATTGCAAGAGTAATTCTTTATTCATGCACATGAGGTGTCCCATTCAAATTGGGGCACCCTGAATGCGGTTTTACACATGGTTCTTATACCTTTCAAGCATTCAGGTACAACATGATTTGGCCAATCACTACTTAACACACACACACACACTGCTATTTTGAAAAGCAACTATAAGTCTATGGTGTGTCTATGGTGTCATCATCCATCTGCTTCTTTCTTGATCTAGGTATCCCTGGAGTTGGTCTTGCTACAGTTACTTCTCTATGATGCCAGATAATGGGAGGGTTTCACAGAAGTGTTTGGAGGGGCTAGGATGCTGGCATTATCTTGGTAGTCCAGGGATATCCTTTCTTCTTCGTGGATGGCTTTAAGATTCCAAGAAACAAAAGGTCCTTATCTTCAAGGTGGAGGCTGTCCTCCTTGCAGTGAGCTGGGGCCCTTCAGTTATGCTGACTTAACCATGTTTATGCAGTATACAATGTAAAATATATATCTCTTAAAAAGCTAATTCAATTTCATACTATTAGGAAAGTTCATACAATTTCATACTATAAAGACTAATTGGTACAATGGTTAGGGAATGCGATTTTCCTAACAAAGCTCTTCCTGTTGCTCTTGACATTCCTTGCAAGTCTCAACTCCAACTGAGCTTTAACTTTCCTGATACCATCCCTATATGCCTGGGCAATGTTTCTCAATTCCTCCTCTGTAGCCTGTCTCTGTTTTTATCCTCTGCATGCTGCCTTTATGTGTTGGAGCTCCATTATTAGCGCCCTATACTTCTGCAGAGCTTGCTTTCCTTCAGCACAGTATAATTCCATTTACCTGAAAGTTTTATCTATACCTGATAGAAGCTTTTGGGTCTCAGGAGACATCCATCTGGCAAACAAGGAAAGAGATCAGCTCTAGAAGGCATGTCAGGCAAAAAGAGTTTTTTTCTAATGATTTCAGTGCTATACTTCCCATAAAGCCATACCTTCCAATTCTAGCTGTTTTCTTCAGATTAAATGGTTTAAAGAGGCCCATAAATATATGCCTCAATATACTGTAGCCTCAGAAAATCAATAGAATATGGTAGAAACTGCATTTAAGCAAAGTCGAATTATCTAGACCATTTATCTAAAGCAGCTTTGAATTTTACAGAAGATCTTCTATTCCTAAGATACATGTATTCACGTAAGCATGGTATGTTTATCTTCCATTTCCTAGAAATACTACCTTACAAATATTTTAATTGCCTTTAATTTACTTTGATGAAATAATCATTTTCCTATACCTACTAACAGTGTTTTGAAACTATAAGCTACCCTGTGCTGCTCCCACAGTGAGCAAGAAGTCTGAAATAACAAGCTTTATTCCTTCCTTTGATTTCTTTTTCCTCTTCCCATGCTCTCCAGGCTTGCATGCCCTTCTAACTCCCTGTCCTGGGTTCAGTTGGGATAGAGTTAATTTTCACAGGAACCTGGGAGGGGGCACAGCCGGGACAGCTGACCTGAACTAGCCAAGGAGCTATTCCATACCATGTGACATCATGCTCAGTATATAAATGGGGAGCGGGCTAGGGGGGAGCGCTCTGCTCTCGGTATCGGAAGTGGCGGAGCGTCGTGTTCCGGGTGGTGAGCAGTTGCACTGTGCATCACTCGTTTTGTATATTGTTTTATTAGTACCGTCGTTGTTGTAACTTCTGTTTTTGTGTTGTCCCAGTAAACTGCCCTTATCTCAACCCACGAGGTTCCGTTTTGTGGTTTGTTTTTTTTTTTTTTCTTTTCTCCTTTCTGATTCTCCTCCCCCTCCCACCGGAGGGGGGCGGGAGGAGTGAGCGAGCGGCTGCGTGGTCCTTTGTTACCGGCTGGGCTGAAACCACGACGCTCCCTCTCTCCACAGTGATGTAGCCTTTTTATCTCTCTTACCTGTTGTCTTAAATGTCCGATAAGCCCTTTGTAATTGTCCTGGTTTTGGCTGGGCGAGAGTTAATTTTCTTCCTAGTAGCTGGTACAGTGTGTTTTGGATTTAGTGTGAGAATAACGTTGATAACACACTGATGTTTTAGTTGTTGCTAAGTAGCCCTTATCCTAAGTTAAGGATTTTTCAGTTCCCCATGCTCTGCCAGCAAGCAGGCGTACAAGAAGCTGGGAGGGAGCATAGTCAGGACAGCTGACCCGAACTAGCCAAAGATAGAACATCATGCTCGGTATATAAACTGGGGGGAGTTGGCTGGGAGGGGTGGATTGCTGCTTGGGCGTTGGTCAGCAGGTGGTGAGCATTGTGCAGCACTTACCTTTTCTTGGGTTTTATTCCTTTTTTTTTTTTGTTATATTCCTTTTTATTACAATTATTATTATATTTTATTATCATTAGTATTTTATTTTAGTTATTAAACTGTTCTTATCTCAACCCATGAGTTTTACTTCTTTCTTTTTTTATTCTATCCCACTGGGTGGGGGGGGAGTGAATGAGTGGCTGTGTGGTGCTTAGTTGCTGGCTGGGGTTAAACCATGACACCTATCTTAAGTCAGTGTTACATCCTCTGAACATGTAGTTTTATCAACATCCAGTAGACAAAGTCTGATCTAAAGTTTGGACATGCAAAAATATATAAATATTTAATCTTGAGGTTCAGTGACCCACAAGTTTGCAAAACTGAATGCAAGTCAAAGTTTGGATTTCAAGTTCACCCTATGTTTATAGGTGGTCACAACCAATAAAGTCTGAGAAAGACAGCAAACCTTCAGGTAGACCATAGAACAAAGATTTTATCCTATATACAACAAATCCCTTCATGTCTCAATTGTCTGGAAAACATGTTTCAATCTGATATCTTTGTATACTATAGAGATTCCTCTGCTTCTAGTAAATACAGTTCATAAATACCCAAAATTTAAGAATTGTAAATCAATGAAACTTACAAGAAATAGAATTTATTTACACTGTAATCTCACAGAAAAAAATCCACCATCAAGCACAGAATTATCCCATTTTTTTAAAAACTGACTTATCACTGCAGACAATTCATTAAGTCAGATAACCTATTTAAAAAAAAAGTTGCCAACTAGTGCCTTAATAGTTGTTTAGGTATAAAAGTGTAAGTAGACAATAGCCAATGAATCCAGAAGATAGCTAAAAAGGGAGTGTGAGATTAAAAAAACAAATGGCTGCTTGTGATGGATGCACCCCACTGAGTGAGTGAACAGTACTTTGGTTCAGGCATCACCGATAAGTAGGCCTGACTGAAATCAGCCTTTCTGTGCAAACCTTGAGACTTGTGCTAGGGCATACGTTCTCAGGAACTAAGGAGTCTAGGCCATGTCTTATCAGGAACTAGCAGTGCCAGCCTGAGCTGGGACTAGATAAAACTAAAATTGCTACAGCTGCACTCCTGCACATACACCAAAGGGGGGCTTGACTACAAGTCAATCATTTTATGCTATAAATATCTGTAGCCCCCCCCAGCCCATTGAGCTCTCTTGTCTGGCAGCAGGCTGCATGGCAGTGATCTCCCCCTTGAGCAGGGACACCTCTTAAGGTTACTCCTTGAGGTTGGGAGACCCTTTACCCAGCATCTGATATCTATAATGAGATAAGCAACATTTTACATTAGGCCTAAAAGTATATTGTATGTTAGCAACATTTACATATCCAGCTACAGCTTAATTATAAGTGTAGTAAGTAGTAAAATGTCTAAATTATCGTTTAAATAATCATTTAGATAATTGTCAATCACTTTAATTACCATTCAATTATTTCTTAATCACCATTTGATTACCATTTAATTTTCATTCAATCGTCAATTAACTATTATTTGATCATTGTTTAATCATTAATTGTGAAATGTGTTCACCTGATTCGTGTTAATATAAAACAATGCTAGAGTCGCATAGTAAAATGTGACCCTCGCTGAATTTATAATCTTTAACCACTTTGTTGGTCTTTGTATAACCGCAGACCAAGGGCAAACAGATAGCATGTATATAGTTCTTTTTCTGCTAGCTCAAAACTGGTTTTGAGCTGATTAACTACACAGTGTTAAGCAAGAGATCTTAAGGGAGAACTGAGGCACTTGTCATGATGTTGAACAATGTTGTGAATGGGGTGACCCTTGGTATGTGTGAGCATGGGGTGTATTGAGATAACTGTGTATAAGCAATTTGTTATATGCATTTGTTAAAAGAGAAGTGTCTGTTATGTCTTGCTGTTGAACTTGTTTGGGTTTTGGTAGCCACAGCTGGTGTTGTGCAGGGTGTCGGCTGTTACACAAGATGTCTGCTGTTGTGTCTGGGCAGTGGGGAGCCTAGTCGGAGATGCATAGGCTGGAGGGCCCCTCGGTTGCTGGGGAGAGTTCGAAAAGATACAAAAAGAACTACTGCACCTGCGCAGCCAGGAGGTGGAAAGTTTTTTTAGGGAGAACATGCCTATTATATGTAACTAATGCTAGACTATAAAAGAAGCTGTGTTGTTTTTCACAGTGCACGTCTTGGTAGAGCAGAGGCTCCCGGCGTGCCCAGCGCTGTTTGCTTGCCTTTATTCATTTAATAAATTGTAAAATTTAATTAAAATCCTGTTTGGGACTAAATCATTTATCACATTAATAAACCCCTTTTAGTTAACCCCACAACGATGACTTCTCTTAATAATTCACCTGTGACACTGCTGCACGTGCAAGTTTAAACGGAACCGTTAATTAGGGGCGGAGGTGTCTGTTATTAGGATAAGTGGATGGGGGAGGGCTTTGTTTTCTCTATCTCCTTGCGTGTAGCCAGTTGTTACCGCTCTGGACGTGGCTCCTTCTGCTTCCCCACCCCCCTGGAGGGCAAGCGACGTTCTCTGACTACGTGTGGAGTCTCTGTCCATTCCTGTATAGTCCCCCGTCTCGGGGAGGGGGAGGTTGGTGACTCTGCAGACAATCGCGGTGGTACCGTAAGCCACCTTGTGTGTGCCTCGTCCTCTCTTTCCCCTTCCTAGCCGTCTCCGCATAGGAGCGCGCAGGCCTCGGCAGCAGCCAGGAGGAGGCGGAGCTGACGCGAGCGGACCGGCGGGTTCGGGTTCCTCCTTCCTCCACCTTTCTTCCCCAGTTCTTTCTCTTTCTTGCGCCTTCCTTTCGTCCTTCTGCGCGTCTAGTTCCGCGCTGCTGCCGCAGAAAGGAAGCGGTGGTAGTGCCGCCAGCTTTGTGCCCCACACCCTCTTGCCCTTCGCTCTCCCAGAAACAGTCCAGAGCCACCTGCAGCGCCTCCGACATCGGCCGTGGGGTTTCTCGCTCTCCGCCCCCAGGAGCAGGTACGCGGGCGCTGCGGGGCGGCTGGGGGGGGATGTGGGCTCGGTTTCTGAGAGCTGTTAGCGCGGTGACAGTGTGCGCAGAGGAGCGGCGCGGGGGGCGCTTGGGCCTCCCCGCGGCGTTTCTGCCGCCTTCCGCGAGGCGAGGGGTGGTAGGGCGTCTCTCGTCTCCCCTGGCGGTCTCCTTTCTCTCACTCTCTGATGCGGTGGGTGCTGCGGAGGGAGGCTGCGGGCCGGGCTGGCGCACACCCCACTCCCCCCTTAGTGTGGCAGACAAAGGGAGCGAGACAGTGAGGCTTCCTCAGTCCTCGCTGAGAGAAGGGCGGTGGGGGGTGAGGGGAGCCGCGCGGCAGCCGGTGCCGAACATGATTCAGGGGTTTGTGAGAGGTCCTAGAGCGGCGGGGAGTGCCCCCGGGCTCCACGTTTCCGGCTTGGCACCATCTCCTGTTTTTTTGTTTGTTTTTTTTTGTTTGGTTGTTTTGTTTTCCTCCTTAGCCCGGCAGCCTCCGGGTCTTTTGTGTTCCGGTGTCCTCGGTGCGGGGGGGGGGGGGGAGAAGGCAACTAAAACGTATCATGCTTTTAGCACTTGGTGCTGCCTTCCCTTTTGTCTGACTCATTGAGCTGGATTTAATTGTCATTGGGAAATGCCCGGTTTTGATCCGTGTTCTTCGCATTTACTACGTCTTTTTGCTTCACCTAGAACGCTGTTAGAGAGGCGTATACCTGAAACATACTTGCTGTTTGGTTTTGGGGGTTTTTTTTGTGGTCCATATTCTAGCTGAGGATATTCAGGTAAACAAGTATTTATTTAACCAGCCAGTTTAGCCCCATCGCTGACTCAATTCCAAGGTTTTATTACTGGTTTAAAATTAGCTTGCATTTGTATTCCCTTTATATTAAGTATTAGGATAACTTTAAGTGCATTTATTATGCACTTCACTCAGTGCATAAGTGTTAGGATTCGCTTGTAGTTTATTGGAAGTGCATTCGGTGTGCAAGAAAGAGCTTAGTTATATTGATCATTCAAATAATCTGAGTATCTGCCGTTATTAAAGTTGACTATGCTTCAGCTTAGTTGTGATTTGGAACTAAAAATGTAGTTATGAGACTGTTAACTTTAATAATAATAAAGTATTTATGTTCCCCTTTAGTTTAGCTGGGTAAATTTGCTAGTAACTGTGAAGGTCGGTGATGTAAATTACTGTTTGAGTTAACATGCTGAATAAAATAGCTCCTTTTTATATTGGGAGGTCAGGGTTAAACAGGGACATCTCTGAGGGTTAAGACTTTCTCCTTTTGGGGGTAGAAGAGATCTTTATATTTTTTGCAAAGGTTTGGTTGTAACCACCCAACCAAAAGGTTGGGGAATGCATTTGTAAGGCCATGAGAGAGTAATTGTCTCTTAGGTCTTTGATCATAGCCAGGTGTTTTCTGTTCTTTCTGTGAAATAGGGATGCAATTGTCTGAGATGACTACTTCATGATGCTGCATTTTCTTTATTGAAGTATTTGCACTCCCTCTTTCTCTAGAGAAGAAGCTGTAGGCATGTTAATCAAATTTCATATTTTCTTCTTACAGTGGCCGTATGCTCAGCCGCTTCAGTTCTGTGGGATGTTGGAGTTGGCAGCCTTCAGAGATATAAATAGAAGCTGATTTCAGAGGCCCCTGTTGATAAGGTTTTGTGTCTGAGCCTTTAGTTTAGCCTGTCACACTGCAGCCTTGTGACAGGCGGAAGCTAATGCACTCACCCATGTGACCCAAGTTTCTGAGAAAAGTTCAGGAAAGCAGATATGTGATGGTATTAGCTAGTTTTTCAGGGAAATAGAACTGAATTTGTAAGGCCTTAGCTAGTTAGTGATCTTAGTAGAAAAGCTCGTAGGGAAGAATTGGAGAAGTCTGTAATCTGTTTCTTCCAAAAACTTTACTTTCACTGTTGGTTCAAAAGATTAAATGGCATATTTTAGTGTCCTGGTTAGCAGATTAAATTCTGGAAAGTATATTATAACCTAGTCAGGTGATACTTGGACCTTAGAATGTGAAAAAGCACAATTTCTTAAGCATTGGATAACAACTTGATCTTTCAATCAGGGGCATGTATTTCCAGTAGTGAGACTGCTGACAAAGGAGCCATGAAGACTCTTGTTTGTAATATGTTAATACCTGAAGCTAAACTTAGTAAGTGGTGAAACATGCTAATTTGAAAGTGGATTGAGTCAGTTGAGATTGATGGTGGTAGTGTATGTGATAGCACTTTGAGTGTACCTGCATAATAAGGGCAGAAGTACAGTCTGTATTTGTATTATAACATAGAGCTACAATAAAGATGAGAATATTTTTTTAGGTCTTGGATTTTCTGATGCGTCCATTGACTGGCGTATGGTTATAAAACTGCAATTTGAGAGGTATATGAGAATAAGTGTGAGTTTGCTTTGTAGTACTGAAACAAAGGTATAAATTGTTGAAGTCCCATGACCACCAGCAGGCAGATTAATTTTACTCTTCTGCTATTGATTTACTTTGATCCTAGAAGTTTAGATTAACTAGACAAATGCTGCTGTCAGTTACAGTTGTCATACTGTTGAGATATGTGGTTACAGCTTGTAGTGTGGCTTTTTTTAAGTTATAAAAAGCCTTTTCTTTATACACTAGAGTTAATTAGCATTTGGTATGTTTGAGTTCTCATGAGCTTCAGCAGACAAATATCCCTTATTGTGTCTGCCCTTAAAGAGGAAGGCAGTAATCTAGAGTTTTCACTAAAATGTCTCCAAGTGCCATAGGCAGTACTTCCACTAAATCTAATTTTTTGAAGGACAAGTGCAATATTCTTATGTGTCCTCAATTTGTAGTAGATCGCTTGATTACTATATTCCAGTTTTATTGCCATTGGGAACTAAGGATTTGGTTACTATATCAGTTCTTCTACTACCTTTGTTTTGCAGAGGTTAACTACCAGTGAAGGTGAAGCATTTTTATTCCTAACTTTTGAAGTTGATGGCAGAGATGAAGGTTAGCATTATCTACCTTTAGGAGGTGCAGAAGTCTGCCTATATCTTTAAGACAAAAGATTTAACTGGCTTTTTGGAAATGTGTAGGTTGTGTAAATGAATGCATTCAACAGTCTAAAATGGTTTTATTGTTCTTGGAAGAGTAAGATCTGGTCTAAGCTTATTTCAGAAATGCTTTTTGATCATCTGTTTTGAGGGCCTGTTGTATGCATGTTGTTGCCAGTTAATAGTCAGTATTGGGCTTCATATGTAATTTAAGCAGAGTTAAAGGTCTTGTTACAGAAAATTCTCCTAAATATTAAAAAAGCCTAGAAAACCAGTTTTAAAATGACTGTTGCCCATACTTCAGTGATTTTTGTTCTCTTTAACAAATGTTTTGTGAAAGTACAAACTGTTAATAATGGGATTAGCATCAGAATGATGCAAGATCAACATTATTGAAAAAGTGGAGTTCTTTTGGAGTCTGCAAAAATAAGCTATGCTAATTACCAGAGTTGTTTAGTAGACCTAAACTTGGTCTTGCTTATTCTACTCATCTAGCTGTGTGGGTTTTTTTTTTTTCCTACCCTGTAAGTGCTCAGAGGTTGGTAATAAAGTTTCTGTTGGCAGTTGAATTCGATTTGGTTGTAACCTGCACGCACAGCTCAGTCTGACAAGTATATTACTTCAGTATTACTATGTGTATTGGGTTTGTGTGGCAAGGTTTTGGTAGCGGGGGGCCACAGAGGTGGTTTCTGTGAGAATCTGGTAGAAGCTTCCCCTATGTCCAATAGAGCCAATGCCAGCTGGCTCCAAGATGGACCTGCTGCTGGCCAAGGCTGAGCCAATCGGTGACAGTGGTAGCACCTCTGTGATAACATATTTAAGAAAGGGGAAAAAACTGTGCAACAGCAGTTGGAGGAGAGGAGTTAGAATGTGAGAAAACCAACTCTGCAGACACCAAGGTCAGTGAAGAAGGAGGGGGAGGAGGTGCTCTATGTGCCAGAGCAGAGATTTTCCTGCAGCCCATGGTGAAGACCATGGTGAGGCAGGTTATCCCCCTGCAGCCCATGGAGGTTAATGGTGGAGCAGATATCCACCTGCAGCCTGTGGAGGACCCCATGCCAGAGCAGGTGGATGCACCTGAAGGAGGCTGTGACCCCCATGGGAAACCTGTGCTGGAGCAGGTTCCTGGCAGGACCTGTGGAGAGAAGAGCCCATGCTGGAGCAGGTTTTCTGGCAGGACTTGTAACCCTGTGTGGGACCCATGCTGGAGCAGTGTGCTCCTGAAGGACTGTACCCCATGGAAGGGACCCACACTGGAGCAGTTTGTGAAGAACTGTATAGCCTGTGGGAAGGACCCATGTTGGAGAAGTTCATGGAGGACTGTCTCCCATGGGAGGGACCCCGCACCGGAGCAGGGGAAGAGTGTGAGGAGGAAGGAGCAGCAGAGACAGCATGTGATGAACTGACTGCAACCCTAATTCCCTGTGCCACTGGGGGGGTGGGGGTGGGGGGGGAGGAGGAGGTAGAGAAAATTGGGAGTGAAGTTGAGCCCGGGAAGAAAGGAGGGGTGGGGGGAAGGTATTTTAAGATTTGGTTTTATTTCTCACTACCCTACTCTGTTTTGATTGGTAATAAATTAGTTTCCTTGTAGAGTCTGTTTTGCCTGTGAT
Source organism: Harpia harpyja (assembly GCF_026419915.1). Classification (NCBI taxonomy): domain Eukaryota; kingdom Metazoa; phylum Chordata; class Aves; order Accipitriformes; family Accipitridae; genus Harpia; species Harpia harpyja. Next base: position 36,688,551 of record NC_068968.1, read on the forward strand.
GGTAATTGCTGAGTGGTCTCTCCTGTCCTTATCTCCACTCATGAGCCTTTCATCATATTTTTTTCCCACTGTCCAGTTGAGGAGGGGGAGTGATAGAGCAGCTTGGTGGGCACCTGATGTCCAGTCAAGGTCAACCCACTACACTGTGATAACGCTTTTTACCTCTCTTAGAGGTTCATAACGATTTTACTTATCAATACAATTGAAGTATTGAATTATATATTAACATCCATATAGTCATCTTTAAAAATGCTGATACACTTTTTGTGGGCAAGGTAAGCAGACCTACTTTAATTCTATAGCCCTGTAATTGATTTTGGTGAAATGCTAGTTCCTAATGCAGTTCTTGATTTTATTTACAGCATTGAAATGGCTCAGGAGACAAACCAGACCCCAGGGCCCATGCTGTGTAGTACAGGATGTGGATTTTATGGAAATCCTAGGACAAATGGCATGTGTTCTGTTTGCTACAAAGAGCATCTTCAGCGTCAGCAGAATAGTGGTAGAATCAGCCCAATGGGTAAAGGTTTGAGTCCTTTTTTTTTTTTTTTTTTTTTGTGTGTGTGTCTTGAAAATATAATGTATAGGTGATGAGAGGAATTGCAGAATGTATCTCAGGAGATCTAATAGCTGCATACTAAAACTATGACTGTTGAAGGGAATAATACTTTTAAATCACAGTAAAAATAAAAATGCATTTTCGTGTAATATATTTTGGCCCACTTGGTGTTGAGCCTTAATTTGCATTTCTACTTACCCTCTGCTATGTGTTCTTATACAATCCCTGTATTTTGGTCATTAACAATGTAGTCTGTCTTTAAGAAGACGCAGTAGAATGAGGAAATGGTTCATAACTGTATGCAAAACTACTTGACTAACTTGTATTCTATACTTTGGTTATAATTAACTTCTCAAATTTCTGTTATATAGGGACAGCTAGTGGTTCAAACAGTCCTACCTCAGACTCTGCATCTGTACAGAGAGCAGACACTAGCTTAAACAACTGTGAAGGTACTGCTAGTAGCACATCTGAAAAATCAAGGTAAGATTATAGAATCATTTAGGTTGGGAAAAGACCCTTAAGATTGAGTCCAACCATAAACCTAACATTGCCAAGTCCACCACTAAACCATGTCCCTAAGCACCGCATCTATAGTCTTTTAAATATCTCTAGGGATGGTGACTCCACCACTTCCCTGGGCAGCCTGTTCCAATGTCTGACAACCCTTTCAGTGAAGAAATTTTTCCTAATATCCAATCTAAACCTCCCCTGGTGCAACTTGAGGCCATTTCCTCTTGTTTTGTCGCTTGTTACTTGGGAGAAGAGACCAACACCCACCTTGCTACAACCTCCTTTCAGGTAGTTGTAGAGCAATAAGGTCTCCCCTCAGCCTCCTTTTCTCCAGACTAAACAGCCCCAGTTCCCTCAGCTGCTCCTCATAAGACTTGTTCTCTAGACCCTTCACCAGATGAAGGTATTATTTTGAGGTTTGAATGAATGGTGAGTGTATAGCAAGTTAAAATAACATTGCAGTAACCTTGCCCTATTACAGTGAGTTTATGCAGAGGAAAAAGGGACAGTGTATCTGCCAGTGCTTTATGAATCTTTATAAATGAGAGCTAATTAGTGTTTGGTGTTGGACTACTGCATTTACAAGGACATTTCTGGTTTATCTGGGGAAATGTTTGCTACAGATTGCCTAGTTTCTTCTAGGGAAGAGAGACAGAAAAAGTACACGTCGGGAACGTGTATTGGTAATAACTGATCAGGTAGTCTATTGATGGATTTTGACAGATTAAGCTCTTATTATGAGCTCAAAACTAATGTAATTACCCATTTCACTGTACGTAAACAGAAATGTGCCTGTTGCCGCTTTGCCTGTAATGCAGCAAATGACAGAAATGAGCATTTCGAGAGAGGAAAAAGTATCACCGAAAACAGAGATGGAGCCAGGTATGTTTGCAGAGTAACACTGGGTACAACTGACTTAACAGAAGCTGACAATTTATTTACTTTCTCTTAAGTAGGTATATCCCTTTGTGGTGATAGTCTTGAGGAACTGTTAATTATGGATGCTTCTTGAGTATTGGTACTCTCAGAATCAAGAAAGATTAGTGCTAGAATATAGTTTTCAGACACACGTTCAATTTCAGTACATAACTTGATGCTTGAGGAGCATTTTGGCTATCAAACCTTCATTTTTAAAAGAAATTGCATCTGGATGCAAGATGTTCAATTCTGAAGTCAGTGTTGATTTCTGTAAAATCTAGCAGCACAGTTCCTGCTGACTTGTAGCAATCAAAATGGTTTGTTGCATATGAAGAACAGAGTTCTTAATAAATTCTATTCTACAGAAGGATGAGAGTGGGGGCGAAGGGAATACTTGATTTAAAATACTAACAAAGATTGCTAAAGGTTCTTGGACTAATTGAGTAATCAGTAGATATAACAAAAACATTGTTCTGTGGATATAGAATACATATGGCATTAATTGCTTAGTGAGAATGTTCAATTTAAGTTTTACTCCTGTTCAGGAAGGTTGTAGCTGTAGTATTTAAACTTTGAAGTGTAAAGTATTTCTTTGGTGGGAGGTGGGGAGGGACTGCTTTCCTACCTACTAATGAGTGAATTCATGTTTTATTATGTAGCAGTTTATTCAAATGGGTATCTTAATGTATTTGTTTGATATCTATAGGTATTGATACTTGTTAATTTTAACAGTTCTGAAACAGTCTTAAAACATTAAAAGCTGATGTTTAATAGGAAAATCTCTTCACTACAGCTGAAGATAAAATGATTTTTTTGTTTTGAAAATCTGAGTTTAAAATTCCAGAAGGTACCACTCAGCATTATATAGATGCATCTTTGTCAATAAGACTGCTGTTACAGCTGATAGTTGCTCAGTGTTTGTACACAGGTTTTTACTATTGTAATTAGGTCATGTTAAGTTAAAATTGTGACTTGAACTAAATTACAATTGCTTTTACTATATTCTTTTTTGGTTATGTACAGACTAAGGAGATGTTTACATGTTTCAGTTTCTTGTAACTTATATGAAGAGACTTATTGTATGTAACTTAGAAATTTATACTTTGTTACAATATTTATAAACCCATATTGTCTTGTTATGAATTGCTACCTGAAAAAGTGACAGGCAGGAAAGAAATATATAAAATGGTAGCAGTGGTCAAGTAATAGATGAATTTTGTCTTATTAAAACTGCCAATAGGGATTTGTCATTTTGCCCACTGTAAAGGGGCAATCTTCTGTTTCTGTTGACTCAATATTCATTTTCTCACAACAAGGCAACTAAATGGTAGTGTCACACAGCACTCTATTGATTAGAACAGGGGAAAAAAATCCCTAAAGGCAACTCAAGATAATAATCTTGCAGCTTGAAACTCAGAGTTGAAACGAGTCAAAGCTCTGCTAAAGCTTGTGTAGAGATCATTGGGAAAACTACCATGGAAATTAAATATTTGGAAAAAAACTTATATAACAAAATTGTCTTCCTTAGTACATAACCATAAATTCTTGAAACAGTCTTCAGCTGCTCTAAAACTAGAAGTTCATCAAGCTGGGTGCAGATTTTAGCACAGAATAGTGTCCTTATACATGTCCTTACATACTATTCTTAGATTGCTATTGTGATTTAAGCCTAGCCAGCAACTAGGTACCACGCAGCTGCTTGCTCACTCCCTCCTGCACTCCCAGTGGGATGGGGAGGAGAATAGGAAAAAACCAGTAAAACTTGTGGGTTGAGATAAGAATGATTTAATAACTAAAGTAAAATAAAATGCAATATTAACAATAATAAAATATAATAATAATAATAGTTGTAATGAAAAGGAATATAATAAAATAATAAAAATAAAACCCATGAGAAGACAAGTGATGCACAATGAAATTGCTCACCACCTGCAGACCGATGTCCGAGCAGCAAACTGTGCCTCCTGGCCAACTCCCCCCAGCTTATATACTGAGCATGATGTTCTATGGTATGGAATATCCCTTTGGCTAGTTTGGGTCAGTTGTCCTGGCTGTGTTCCCTCCCAGCTTCTTCTATGCCTGCTTGCTGGCAGAGCATGGGGAACTGAAAAATCCTTAACTTAGGATAAGGGCTACTTAGCAATAACTAAAACATCAGCATGTTATCAACGTTATTCTCACACTAAATCCAAAACACACTGTACCAGCTACTAGGAAAAAAATTAATTCTAGCCCAGCTGAAACCAGGACAATATCTGCCCCTTATTCTATACCATTTACATCATGCCCAGATCCCACACTTCCTGATACATTTCCAATTAATCACCACCACTTTTCCTGTCTTTTGATGCATACACACAGATATCATTCCTGCAGTCTATGGGCCATCTCTATCAAATGTCTATTCAGTTCATTCAGTGCATGACTTTGGGCTCCATCTGTCATAAGTCCGTCTGGGCAGGAGGGATGCTGCGAAGTCTATTCAGTTGGCAGAACAGGATCGGGCTTTGGTTTGCTGTGGTGTGGCGAGTGGGTGATGTTGGGTGCAGCAGGAGGATGGTGTGGTGTTGGATTGTTGCATGCTGAAGTCAGTCCTGGTTCTATCAGCACTATGCTTTGCTTGGTTTTATCAAAGTTCATTCTTGCTTGATCTAAGTGATTATTACTGTAATGCCATTGATATAGCATATAACAATTATAGTAATGATAACATACAGTGGCAGGGTGTCATGGTTTCAGCCCAGCCAGTAACAAAGGACCATGCAGCTGCTCGCTCACTCCTCCCGCCCCCCTCCGGTGAGAGGGGGAGGAGAATCAGAAAGGAGAAAAATAAAAAAGCGGAACCTTGAGGGTTGAGATAAGGACAATGTACTGGGACAACACAAAAAGAGAAGTTACAACAACAATGGTACTAATAAAAGAATATACAAAGCGAGTGATGCACAGTGCAACTGCTCACCACCTGGAACCTGATGCTCTGCCACTTCCGATACTGAGAGCAGAGCGCTCCCCCCAGCCCGCTCCCCATTTATATACTGAGCATGATGTCACATGGTATGGAATAGCTCCTTGGCTAGTTCAGGTCAGCTGTCCTGGCTGTGCCCCCTCCTACGTTCCTGTGAAAATTAACTTTATCCCTGCTGAATCCAGGACATTATCCACCCCTTATTCTTTACCATGTACATCATGCCCAGATCCTACACTTTCCAATTAATCACCACCACTTTCCTTGTCTTATATACATATATATATGTATATGGACACCCCCCCCACACACAAATAGCATTCCCTTAGTCTATGGGCCATCCCTCTAATGTGTCCATCAATTTTATTTAGTCCATGACTTTGGGGCTCCATCTGTTGTAACAGTCCTTCAGGGTCGGAGAGATGGTGTGAGGTGTTGGATTGTTGCATGCTGCCTCTGGAGCTTGCGGCTGGTACGTTTGGTGCAACCCCACACCCTTGGTCTGCAGGTCGAAGATGTTGATCTTGAGGAAATTGCTGGGCACCACTTCAAGTTCCATCACTGTTGCACTTGGCTCAGTTTCAAAGTCCATCCTTCAGTCATTTGGGTAATTCTTACTGTAATACCCTTGATATGGCATATAGCCACTATAGATACAATGACATACATTGGCAGGTTATTTAGCAGTTAACATCATACAGCCTAATTCACTGGCTATTCTCTCCCAAAATCAAATCTCCTTGAGGTATACATCGAACTTGCCCATCCTTCTGCATCACCCACCAAGTGCACCCAGGTCCTTGAGCAAAAGCAATCTCTTGGATGGGTTTGTCTCTGCTTGAGGCAGGACTAACCTAGACTGTCTTCCCTAACATACTCTTCATGTGCGCTACGGGGACTTTATCTCCTTCTACAGTATGTGGAAGTCTTGGTTGGGCAGGGCCAGCCTGATTGGCAGATCCTCTAGTATTAACCAACCAGGTGGCTTTTGTTAAATGTGTATCCCAATGTTTGAAGGTTCCACCCCCCATTGCTCTCAATGTAGTTTTCAGCAGTCCATTGTATCGTTCAATTTTTCCGGAGGCTGGTGCGTGATAAGGGATATGATATACCCACTCAATGCCATGCTCTTTGGCCCAGGCGTCTATGAGGTTGTTTTGGAAGTGAGTCCCGTTGTCTGACTCGATTCTTTCTGGGGTGCCGTGTCGCCATAAAACTTTCTCTTCAAGGCCCAGGATAGTGTTCTGGGCAGTGGCGTGGGACACAGGATATGTTTCCAGCCATCCAGTGGTTGCTTCCACCATTGTAAGCACATGGCACTTGCCTTGGCGGGTTCCTGGGAGTGTGATATAGTCAATCTGCCAGGCCTCCCACTGTTTATATTTCAGCCATCGCCCTCCATACCACAGGGGTTTTAGCCGCTTGGCTTGCTTAATTGCAGCACATGTTTCACATTCATGGATAACCTGCGTGACAGTGTCCATGGTTAAGTTCACCCCTCGATCACGAGCCTGTCTATATGTCGCATCTCTTCCCTGATGACCTGAGGTGTCATGGGCCCACCCAGCTATAAATAGCTCACCCTTATGTTGCCAGTCCAGGTCCACCTGAGACACTTCAATCTTGGCGGCCTGACCTACCTGCTGGTTGTTTTGATGTTCTTCAGTGGCCCAACTCTTGGGTACGTGAGCATCTATGTGATGTACTTTTACCACTAGCTTCTCTATCCGAACAGCAATATCTTGCCACAGTGCAGCAGCCCAGATGGGTTTACCTCTGCGCTGCCAGTTGCTCTGCTTCCATTGCTGTAGCCACCCGCAAAGGGCATTTGCCACCATCCATGAGTCAGGATAGAGAGAGAACACTGACCACTTCTCTCTTTCAGCAATGTCTAACGCTAGCTGGATGGCTTTCTCCTCTGCAAACTGACTCGATTCACCTTCTCCTTCAGCAGTTTCTGTGACTTGTCCTATAGGACTCCATACAGCAGCCTTACACCTCTGATGCTTTCCCACAATGCAACAGGACCCATCAGTGAACAGGGCATATTGCCTCTCATTTTCTGACAGTTTATTATACAGTGGGGCCTCTTCAGCCCGTGTCACCTCCTCCTCTGGTGACATTCCAAAATCTTTTCCTTCTGGCCAGTCCACGATCACTTCCAAAATTCCTGGGCAACTGGGGTTTCCTATGCGAGCCCGTTGTGTGATCAGTGCGGCCCACTTACTCCACGTGGCCTCAGTTGCGTGATGTGTAGGAGACCCTTCCCTTTGAACACCCAGCCCAGCGCCGGCAGTCGGGGTGCTAAGAGGAGCTGTGTTTCAGTACCAACCACTTCTGAGGCAGCTCGAACTCCTTCATATGCTGCCAATATCTCTTTTTCAGTTGGAGTATAGTGGGCCTCGGATCCTCTGTATCCATGACTCCAAAACCCCAGGGGTCGGCCTCGGGTCTCCCCAGGTGCTTTCTGCCAGAGGCTCCAGGTAGGGCCATTCTCTCCGGCTGCAGTATAGAGCACATTTTTAACATCTTGTCCTGCCCAGACTGGCCCAAGGGCTACTGCGTGAACAATCACCCTCTTGATTTGTTCAAAGGCTTGTTGTTGCTCAGGGCCCCATTTAAAATCATTTTTCTTCCGGGTCACTTGATAGAGAGGGCTTACAATCAGACTGTAATTTGGAATATGCATTCTCCAAAAACCCACAACACCTAAGAAGGCCTGTGTTTCCTTTTTATTGGTTGGTGGGGACATAGCTGCTATTTTCTTGATCACATCCATGGGGATCTGACGACATCCATCTTGCCATTTTATTCCTAAAAACTGGATCTCCTGTGCAGGTCCCTTACTTTCTTTTATGGCAAAGCTGGCTTTCAGAAGGATTTGGATTATTTTCTTCCCTTTCTCAAAGACTTCTTCTGCTGTGTTGCCCCATACGATGATGTCATCAATGTATTGCAGGTGTTCTGGAGCTTCACCTTTTTCCAGTGCAGTCTGGATCAGTCCATGGCAAATGGTGGGGCTGTGTTTCCACCCCTGGGGCAGTTGATTCCAGGTGTACTGGACACCCCTCCAAGTGAAAGCAAACTGTGGCCTGCACTCTGCTGCCAGAGGGATTGAGAAAAACACATTGGCCATGTCAACTGTGGCATACCACTTGGCTGCCTTTGACTCTAGTTCGTTTTGAAGTTCTAGCATGCCCGGCACAGCAGCACTCACCGGCGTTGTGACTTCATTCAGGCCACGACAGTCAACTGTTAGTCTCCACTCTCCATTAGACTTTTGCACTGGCCGTATGGGACTATTAAAGGGTGAGTGAGTCCTACTGATCACTCCTTGGCTCTCCAGTTGATGAATCAGTGTACGGATGGGAATCGGGGAGTCTCGGTTGGTGTGATATTGCTGCCAGTGCTCTACTGTGGTAGCAAGTGGCACTTGTTGTTCTTCAACCCTCATCAGCCCCACAATCGAAGGGTCCTCAGACATGCCAGGCAAGGTGGACAGCTGTTCAATTTCCTCTGTATTCAAGGCAGCTATACCAAAGGCCCAACGGTACCCCTTTGGGTCCTTAAAATACCCTTTCCTGAGATAGTCTAAGCCAAGGGTGCACAGGGCCTCTTGGCCAGTCACAATGAGTTTTTTCTGCCATTCATTCCCTGTTAGCCTTACTTCAGCCTCCAATACAGTTAACTCTTGTGATCCCCCTATCACTCTGAAAATACAGATAGGTTCTGCCCCTTTATAGCTTGATGGCACTAGGGTACTTTGTGCACCAGAGTCTACTAGAGGCTTATATTCCTGTAGGTCTATTGGACTGTGTGGATTTGATGGCCTGGCACAATAGACCCAGTTATCTCTTTCCTCCACCTGGCTGGAAGGCAGTGTTCCTCTAGTCTTGGTCATAGGATTCTCCACTTGCTTTTTTTAAAAATGGATTAGAATTCATTCTCATAGGATCAGGAGTAAGATCAGCCTTTTCATTCTGTCTGGCGCACCGTTTACGCTGCCCATCGGATACTGGAGCAGCAATTTTCCTGGAAGAACCCTCATCTGTGATTGTTTTTCCTTGCAACTCGTACTCAGACATCTAGGACTGATGTAGGTTTTCCATTGTACTTCACTATATCCTTTCTGTGTTTATGCCAGTAAGACCACAGGGTACCCTGTGGTGTTTACCTTTTTATCTTCTTTCTCTTGACCAGAGGGATGCTTATTCCTAATAGCGGAGATATTGGTCTGTACAGGTGGGAGGCAGAACTTATCCTCAAATCGCTGGAACTCTCAGGATAGTTTCTCAGCTAGCATGTCTGGCAGTTTCTCCACAGCTGTGATGAGGGAGGAAGAGACTTTCTTCGTATTGCTGGAGTCGGCCAGCCAATTCATCCACTGTTGGTCCCTCTTAATCTTTCCAGTCCTTTACTGCCAATTCGTTGGCATATGATGATGGTGCACTCTGTGTAAACTGCCATGTGGGTTGCGTGCAGTGGACTTTATCTGGATCTGTGGGTCATAATAAATAATCTCTAGCACAGCTAATTCCCTCAGGTACTGGATACCTTTCTCCATGGTAGTCCAGTTGCTTGGATGACATACAACATCTTCCTTGAAGGGATACCTTTCTCTCATGCCTGATAGAAGTTGTCTCCAGAGGCTGAGGGCTTGTGTCTCTTTTCTAATCGCTTTGTCAATGCCCCCTTCCCTAGACAAGAATATCAGCTGCTTGCCTTCCCTACCCTCTAATTCCAAGCTGCTGGCTCTGTTATCCCAGCATTGGAGCAGCCAGGTGATAATGTGCTCGCCTGGATGACAGCTGAAATCTTTTCACATATCTCACAGCTCACTCGGGGATAGGGATTGGGTGATTACCTCTGGTTCTGGCTCTTCCTCCTGTTTTTGTGATGACCTTGGTTCATCTTCATCCCTCACTATGTGAATTGATTTTTTTATATTTCTTCTGTATAGGGGTGACTGATACTGGCACTGGTTGATTATCTGGTTCAGCTGCATCATCTATCACTGGGGTCTGAGTAGCCACAGTCAAAGCAGTTGGAGTAGCTGCACTGCTTGTCCCTGGGGTCTGAGTAGCTGCAGTACCTGTCACGGGTGTCAATCTCTGGGTGATATTCTTAAATAGTTGTTTAACCCTAAACAAGACCTGAACCACATTCAGGAACATGCTGGTTCCTAGCAATAGGACCATGGTGGTTTCAACATCCCAAGGATATTCACTATTTGCAAAATTCTCAAATGCTATTGTAATTAGCCTGGCAGAGAAGGGGAAGATGTCTCCCCCCCATAGGTTGGCTCCCCGAGGAGAAAAGGTAAAAAGTGTAATTATTAATAGTTTCTGCTAGATGGCTCCCGAAGTACAGAGGTGATGGCAATGCTGAGTACGAATACTGGATTAGTCCCATGACCGATAATTTTATTGTACCATAAACCAGTGTTACATAGTACAGAAAAGCAAAAACCTTAATCCACCTCACCTTATGGGTGATAAGCAGCAGCATAGGGGCTACATACTGCAAGTAAGGTGATACATAACAGAACTCTAAAAACAAGCGCCACAACTCTAGGAGCCAATAAATCAACATTGTGACCAGTGACTATTACACTAATATAATGAATGCTTGTAACAAATTTGTTTTAACATGCTCTGGTCGGATCTATCTTAACCCTTGGAGCCTCACGTTGGGTGCCAAAAAAGGACTGTCATGGTTTAAGCCCCGCCAGCAACCAGGCACTGTGCAGCTGCTCGCTCACTCCCTCCTGCACTCCCAGTGGAATGGGGAGGAGAATAGGAAAAAAAACCCCCACAGTAAAACTCATGGGTTGAGATAAGAATGATTCAATAACTAAAGTAAAATAAAATGCAATACTAACAATAATAATAAAATATAATAATAGTTATAGTGAAAAGGAATATAATAAAATAATAAAAATAAAACCCAAGAGAAGACAAGCGATACACAATGCAATTGCTCACCATCTGCTGACCGATGTCCAAGCAGCGATCCGTGCCTCCTGGCCAACTCCCCCCAGCTTATATACTGAGCATGATGTTCTATGGTATGGAATATCCCTTTGGCTAGTTCAGGTCAGCTGTCCTGGCTATGCTCCCTCCCAGCTTCTCATATGCCTGCTTGCTGGCAGAGCGTGGAGAACTGAAAAATCCTTAACTTAGGATAAGGGCTACTTAGCAACAACTAAAACATCAGTGTGTTATCAACGTTATTCTCACACTAAATCCAAAACACACTGTACCAGCTACTAGGAAGAAAATTAATTCTAGCCCAGCTGAAACCAGGACAATTACAAAGGGTTTATCAGACATTTTAAGATATACCAAGTATTTGCTGTATTCACTAGTACATTGATCCTCTAAGCGTCTTGCAGTCAAGAAAAGCTGGCCTCAACTTTTTATAAATCCCTATTGTGTTTGGGATAGTTCCATATTCTTTTTTATTTTCTTTCTCTTTCCAGCAGCATCCAATATGTCTTGGCCTCTGTTGAGGAGGAGCTGAAACAATAGCAGAGTAGATAATTTGTTACCTTGTAACAAGAAAGCTAACACTTTCTATGAGATGTAATTCTCTAAGATAATGCTTGTCATGATGTTGCTAATGAAAAGACTGTTTAGTTTTATCTGTAGTCCCACCCTGGCAATTGAATTTCATAACTGTCTATCAGATGGTAGGTCAGGAACAAACAATGTAGCCTTCAAGCAAAGTAGGTATTTTTATTTTTATTTATTTTTAGTTTTTTAAAAATGTCTTCAGCGCTATGAAGGCTCATTCTCTTCTGCAAGCTGGAAAGTTCTAAATAGTTAGGTCTGGACAATTGTCTTTAATTCTGTGGACTAAAAGTATACTTTCTTGCTGTTGGGATTTAAGCATCTGGTTCTAGAAGGTTCTGAAGTCGACAAAAATGAAGCTTAACAGGCTTGTGTTTTCTTTTGTTTTTCCCAGGTTGAGGTTGTAACCTGGATTCTCATTCAGAACAAATCAGGTCTGAAGGCAATTAATCATATCTTAGCCTTTGAAGGAAGAAAGCCATGACAGATGTAATTGGCCTAGTTGGTTGTAATTTAGATGTCTAACATGCTATATTTTGTAACTTGTAATTTCTTAATTCAACTTTCTTGCTTGTTGTAGTTTTGTAATTGAATTGTGGCATGTATTCAGTCCAGTTGCTTATCTGATGAACTGTTCACAAGTCAGTGAAATATAAAGACCTTTATATCAAAACTCCAATTCATAATTGGGCATTAGTTATATCATGCATTTTATAGGCTTTTGATATGCTTCTACACTTTTTAATCAAGGATTGAATTCTAGTCTAGTCTTGACCAAAGTTAGAATATACCTGAAGCATTCTAGAGATATTGTTCATATTTGTGTTTTTTTCCATGCTAATTTACAGGAATTAAATGCAAAAAAACTTATCTAACGCCTTTATTTTCCTTGTGTTGATTATTACATCAGAGCAATACCATTACCAAGTTGGTGAGGCATAGTAGAGGCCTTTAAGAAACCTGTTTTGTTTTAGCAGGTTTTTAAGTGGCAATAAAAGATCCATACAAGAGAGCTGACTTATATATCGAGCACTAAAACCAAACTGTTCTGAAAACAAATATGTTTAAATAATCATATTGTATCAAGTCATAGCATATTTCTAGGGTTTTTTTGCTTTTGTGGGTCACTACCTTTCTGAATGAGTCTCCCGTCAGGTCTGTCAGTGTTTCCAGACTTAATTAGTATCAGCATGCATATCAAAAACTTTATTTTTCTTAACTCAGTAATAGCTTTGTTTTAGGGAGCAGTGTGTTGAATTATCACTCTGAAGCCACAGCTGTGGAATAGTGCTGCCTGTAAAGAAAACGAACTGAAACTTGAAATGCGTATGGTCTTGTGTAAAATAAGTGTTAAAAAATCATTCCCAAATATTGTTAACTTAGTCTTATTCCATCCACATTGTAGGTTACCCTTTCTGTTCCTGAAAGTTGACATTTAATGAAATTCATGAGATGATGGTTAGCTCACTTGTCTTTTGGCTCTGTACCAAGCTGATATGATGAATTATTTTAATGTTAAACGCCACAGCTGTCGTACATGCAGGTTGAGACCCTGTTATGGGTTGCCCTCGCTTATGTTATAGATAAAACTAGTAGCTATGATATATACAGTGTGTGTTGCAGATAATATTCTGAGTAAGATGCTGAATAGACAGCTATCTTATGAGATATTGAAGGTTCAAGATGATAAATAGATTATATTGCTTGGTTCTTGTTTTAATAACTGATTCTGATTTGTTTTCAAACATGGCTATAGTATTTAACTGTGGGTGCTATCTGTAGACAGTTCCTTTGTGGCTGTTGATAAAATCATCAGATACATCAGCTTTGTCTTGTGTTCAAAATTATTTTCCCATTTCCCATGTCTGCTGTAGCTTGAGTAGATGTCCCCGATTGAAACAATTCTGAAATGGAACTAATAATCTCTTCTAAGTCTTGAAGCTGTTTACCTTGAAAAATAAGACTGAGGACCCAACTGCTGGTCCTGTGCTTGTTGCCCATAGGATGCTATTGTATCTTTTTGAGATGTGCAACAGACATCAAGTCTTGATGGTAACCAAATTAAACCATATTTCAGTGTGATACTTAAACAGGGGTATCTGTTATATTGATGTAAGAGTAAAAATATTCAGTGTGCCTGTTAGAGTTGGGCATGTGGGAGATTAGTTACATACTGGAGAATAGTTTTATCCCAGTTCTTTGGCATCAAATTAAAAATGCAGTTTATTCTTTAGCCTTTTATCATGGGCACCTAGATCAGCATAGCAATTGTAGCTTCTGAAGAATAAAATATTTATTCTCAAGCTTGTTAAAGCATAATAAATACTGTCCATCTTATTTTCAGTGATTCAAACTTCATATACAAGTCAGTTGTGTTAATGTGCAGCGTAAGGATTATGTAATCTGTAGTATAGTTTTCAGTTCTGGTACTGCAGAAGTGCAGTATGTCTTTCGGATGACTTTTGGGTGCTCTTTGTTTATTGCTTTTATTCCTTCTTCTGTTTTAATTTTCCCAGTTCTTCCATGGTGGGAGTTGGGGATTACCTTCATGTAAAAGTAGTTAGAATGTTTAAAACAATTTTTTTTTTATGCTCTCAAGCATTTCACTCTTCACTGGCATGCTTACTGCTTCCTAGTGCTGTGGAAATCAATGCAGTTTGTTAAACTGCTGGGGTCCAATTTTGGATAACTTGTTTGGGTATAGAGGAAGCTTCTAAAAACCTACTTGGTATTACTTTTGTAGCCCTTTCTGGTTGTTTTAAATATGGGGAGATGTAGTGGGTTGACCGTGGCTGACTGCCAGATGCCTACCCAGCTGTTCTCTCACTCCTCAGCAGGACAGGGGAAGAAAATAAGATGGAAAAGCTTGTGGGTTGAGATAAAGACAGGGAGATCGCTTACCAATTAGTCACAGGCAAAATAGACTCAACTGGGGGAAAATTAATTTATTGCCAATTAAAAAAAGAGTGGGATGGTAAGAAACAAAGACAAAACTAAAAATGCCTTCCCCCCACCCCCTTCTTCCCAGGCTCAACTTCAGTCCTTTATTCCAGACTCTTCTACCTCCTCTCTCTGAGTGACACAAGGGGAATGGAGGGTTGCAGTCAGTTCATAACAGTTCTTCTCTGCTGTTCCTTCCTCCTCATACTTTTTCCCTGTTCCAGCGTGTGTCCCTCCCACAGGTTACAATCCTTCATGAAATGCTCTAGCTGTATTGGTTTATGTAAGGAAAACTACTGTCAGTTCTGAAAGTCTAGTTATTACAGTGGTGGTTACTTTTTCAGAAGTCTCACAGAGTCACTGTGGCTTTAATACTTTGGGGTCAGAGTAGCATTGTTCTTCCTGTTTGTAGGACCTTTCTGTGTATAGGTTGAACAGCTGTCATGCTGTGGCTTGTGGCTTACTTCGAATCATCAGTGACCTTGCTGTTCCCCCTCTGCTTTAAAGATGCATCTTATTTTCAGACTGAGTGAATTCCCAAATTTATAATGCAACACTTGTATTTGTGATTTTTTTTTTCCAGGCACTTCTCGTACTGGGATAATGTTGGTCCTTGTCCTAGCAGAATTATGATCATATAATAGTTTGGGTTGGAAGGGACCTTTAAAGGTCATCTAGTCCAACCCCCCTGTAATGAGCAGGGACATCTTCAAATAGATCAGTTTGCTCAGAGCCCCATCCAACCCGATCTTGAATGTTTCCAGGGATGGGGCATCTACCACCTCTCTGGGCAAACCTGTTCCAGTGCTTCACCACCCTTGTCCTAAAAAATGTCTTCCTTACCTAGTCTAAATCTACACTCTTTTAGTTTAAAACTGTTGCCCCTTGTCCTGTCACTACAGGCCCTACTGAAAAGTCTGTCCCCATCATTCTTATAAGCCCCCTTTAAGTACTGAAAGGCAGCAATAAGGTCTCCCAGGAGCCTTCTCTTCTCCAGGCTGAAATACCCCAACTCTTTCAGCCTTTCTTCATAGGAGAGGTGTTCCAGCCCTCTGATCATTTTTGTGGCACCTCCTCTGGACCCGCTCCAACAGGTCCATGTCTTTCCTGTGCTGAGGCCTCCAGAGCTGGACTCAGTACTCCAGGTGGGGTCTCACCAGAGCAGAGTAGAGGGGCAGAATTACTTCCCTCGACCTGCTGGCCACACTTCTTTTTATGCAGCCCAGGGTACAGTTGGCTTTCTGGGCTGCGAGCACACATTGCCAGATCAGGTCCAGCTTTTCATCCACCAGTACCCCCAAGTCCTTTTCCTCAGGCCTGCTCTCAATCCCTTCATCCCCCAGCCTGTATTGATACTGGGGGTTGCCCTGACCCAGGTGCAGGACCTTGCACTTGGCCTTGTTGAACCTCATGAGGTTCGCATGGGCCCACTTGAGCTTGTCCAGGTCCCTCTGAATGGCATCCCCTGTGCCTGTTTTGTTATTCCTGATGGTACTGCATTTTACAATGCCTGTGGTTAACTTATTGTTGTCTTACTTATTAATAAATTAAAAAGTCCTGCCCAGTTCTGAAAATTTCTTTTGCTCCCAAGTTCTTCAACCTTGTAGCAGGAGAACCTGTCTCATAAAATTAAACAAACCTCATCTGGTAACCTGAGCCAATGGTTGGCAAGAGAAATAACCATGGTGATGGAGGGGGCTACATGCCAACAGGAGCTCTGTTAAGGTGATAAAACATGTTCTGGTGGTAAAAGGCTTTGCTTCAATGAATAGAGTTATTGGTACTGAGGAAGCAGGTCTGCAGGTAACAGTAACAACCATTTTCCTACCATTGTTTCAGCTTTTGTCTAGTGATTTATTCCATGGCAATCATATGGCAATCGCTTAGAGTACTTTGCCTGATGATTAACAGAGTATGATTTTTGGCATAAAATGAATTTAATATATTGAGGAATGGCATTGTAGTTGCACAGTTAGATTTGGCTTGTATGCTAGAGGGAGCCTTTTGTGGCAAGCAATTGTCAGGATAGTATCTGATGAATTTGGCTCCTAATGTCATGCCAGAACAACTAAAAGTTTTATATTTCATTTGAGCCACAGTTTGATGAAAAAGGGGTTTTTGTTCTGATGTGTGAGCTTTAGTTAAAGGGTGTTGTCCCTGTTCTAGCTGTTAATCAGAAGCTACGTTGAGGACTTCATTATTAAAACTCATTATTAGATCTAACTCTGCTGGCATAAAAGTGGAAGGATACCTCCTTTCTGCAGGTGTTATCTGTGTAGAATAATACATTGAACACTTCAATTCTGATTTAGGGCGCCCTGCACCATCTCCTTGTCTTGGGACCTTTTAGTTGCCTGTTT
Organism: Harpia harpyja; assembly: GCF_026419915.1. Classification (NCBI taxonomy): domain Eukaryota; kingdom Metazoa; phylum Chordata; class Aves; order Accipitriformes; family Accipitridae; genus Harpia; species Harpia harpyja. The sequence continues at coordinate 36,705,378 of NC_068968.1, forward strand.
CTGCACGTTATCTGCTTTTTCCTTTTTGGAATATATTTTAGTTGTGGGGGAATCATATAGAATCGTTTAGGTTGGAAAAGACCTTTAAGATAATCGAGTCCAACTGTCAACCATGCCCACTACACCATGTCCTGAAGTGCCTTGTCTACGTGCTTTTTGAACACCTCCAGGGATGGTGACTCAACCACTTCCCTGGGCAGACTGTTCCAATGCCTGACAACCCTTTCAGTAAAGAAATTTTTCCTAATATCCAACCTAAACCTCCCTTGCCGCAACTTGAGGCCATTTCCTCTCGTCCTATCTCCAGCCACCTGACAGAAGAGACCAGCACCCACCTCACTACAACCCCCTTCAGGTAGTTGTAGAGAGCGATAAGGTCTCCCCTCAGCCTCCTTTTCTCCAGACTAAACAACCCCAGTTCCCTCGGCCACTCCTCACAAGACTTGTGCTCCAGGCCCCTCACCAGCTTTGTTAACCTTCTCTGGACACGTTCCAGCAACTCAATGTCTTTCCTGTAGTGAGGGGCCTAAAAGTGAACACAGTACTCGAGGTGCGGCCTCACCAGTGCTGAGTACAGGGGAACAATCACTTCCCTGCTCCTGCTGGCCACACTATTTCTGATGCAGGCCAGGATGCTGTTGGCCTTCTTGGCCACCTGGGCACACTGCTGGCTCATATTCAGCCAGCTGTCAACCAGCACCCCCAGGTCTTTCTCTGCTGGGCAGCTTTCCAGCCACTCTTCCCCAAGCCTGTAGCGCTGCATGGGATTGTTGTGACCCAAGTGCAGGACCTGGCGCTTGGCCTTGTTGAACCTCATACAGTTGGCCTCAGCCCATCGATCCAGCCTGTCCAGATCCCTCTGTAGAGCCTTCTTACCCTCGAGCAGATCAACCCTCCCTCCCAACTTGGTGTCATCTGCAAACTTACTGAGTGTGCACTCGATCCCCTTGTCCAGATCATTGATAAAGATATTAAAGAGAACTGGCCCCAATACTGAGCCCTGGGGAATACCACTTGTGACCCGCCACCAACTGGATTTAACTCCATTCACCACAACCCTCTGGGCTCATCCATCCAGCCAGTTTTTTACCCAGCGAAGAGTACACCTGTCTAAGCCATGAGCCGCCAGCTTCTCAAGGAGTATGCCATGAGAGACAGTGTCAAAGGCCTTACTGAAGTCCGGGTAGACAACATCCACAGCCTTCCCCTCATCCACTAGGTGGGTCACCTGGTCATAGAAGGCGATCAGGTTGGTCAAGCAGGACCTGCCTTTTGTAAACCCATACTGACTGGGCCTGATCCCCTGGTTGTCCTGCACATGCCATGTGAGTACACTCAAGATGAACTGCTCCATAATCTTCCCTGGTACTGAGGTCAGGCTGACAGGCCTGTAGTTCCCTGGATCCTCCCTCTGACCCTTCTTGTAAATGGGCGTCACATTGGCAAGCTTCCAGTTGTCTGGGACTTCCCCTGTTGACCAGGACTGCTGATAAATGATGGAGAGTGGCTTGACAAGCTCCTCCGCCAGCTCCCTCAGTACTCTTGGATGGATACCATCTGGTCCCATAGACTTGTGAGTGTCCAGGTGGTGTAGCAGGTCATTAACTGCTTCCTCCTGGATTAAGGGGGGTATATTCTGCTCTCTGTCCCTGTCTTCCAGCTCAGAGGGCTGAGTACCCTGAGGATAACTAGTCTCACTATTAAAGACTGAGGCAAAGAAGGCATTAAGTACCTCAGCCTTTTCCTCATCTCTGGTGGCAATGTTCTCTTCTTTATCCATTAAAGGACAGATATTCTCCTTGGCTTTCTTTTTGTTGTTAATGTATTTGTAAAAACATTTTTTGTTGTCTCTTACAACCGTGGCCAGATTGAGTTCTAGCTGAGCTTTTGCCTTTCTAATTTCCTCTCTGCATGACCTAACAAGATCCCTGTACTCTTCCCGAGTTGCCTGCCCTTTCATCCAAAGATGATAAACTCTCCTTTTTTTCCTAAGTCCCAGCAAAAGCTCCCTGTTCAGCCAGGCCAGTCATCTTCCCTGGTAGTTCGTCTTGCGGTGCATGGGAATAGCCTGATCCTGAGCCATTAAGATTTCCTTCTTAAATAATGTCCATCCCTCCTGGACCCCTTTGCCCTTCAGGACTGTCTCCCAAGGGACTCTCTGAACCAGTGTCCTGAACAGGCCAAAGTTTGCCCTCTGGAAGTCCATAGTGGTGGTTTTGCTGACCCCCTTCCTTACCTCACCAAGAATCGAGAATTCTATCATTTCATGGTCACTAAGCCCGAGACGGCCTCCGACCACCACATCTCCCACCAGTCCTTCTCTGTTTGTAAACAGTAGGTCTGGCGAGGCTCCTCCCCTGGTAGGCTCACCTACTCTTATGGATGCACGACTAACCAAATCCAACAGGTGCTAAAACTCAGATCTGTTCTTCAGCAAAAGTTAGTTAGAAGTCCGGTAACGTTTTATAAAACCACAGGCTCAATGATGTAAAGAGAATTAATACTACACGGCCGACTTAAGAATCCCCAAGATTTAAAGTCATGGCTCAAAACACGCGTATCACTCACCTAAAAGCTGAGGGCTCTCTCCCTCGAGGAGTTACCTCGGGCGGTGCCCCGACCCGAGGGGGAGTCCCTGACTGCAGACCCGCTGCTCCGAGGAGGACTGATTCCAACATGTCCTCTGGCAGGACCCCGTTTATACCCCTGTTGAATCTGACCTGTGGTCATTTAATCCCTGTTGGCTAGGAGGGTCACCTCAGTGTACCTGGCGCATCTCGATTGGCCAGTTCAGATTTCAACCTGCAGCCTCCAGGGTTTCCTTCCCCTTCTCCCTGCCTGGAGAAGTTTTGTTTCCTGCTGGCGGGATGGGGGGTGGGGTGGGAAATGTACTGCCACAATCCACGCCGTGACCAGAGTCATGATTCGACTGGTTTCTTTGGAGTGGTGGTACAGTCACCTCTTGCCTCCAAAGTTAAAAGGGGGTGCAGTTTGGCGAGTTTGACGCTCATTGTGGGTCATCGTTCCCTTCTGGTCTAGAACTAAAGTGGAATATCGAACACAGGAATATCCACTGTATGGACAGTTTAAAGGAGTATACTTAACCGTTAGTACAGGCTTCACTACCAAGCGTTTGATAGAACTTATTGCAATGTAGATTACAGTAATCATAACTACAAGCATTATTAAAGATTAGAGAAGGCTGGTCGCCCACCCCGTGAAAGAAAAAAATCCGAACATATCAAAACTTTTCCCAACCAGTTGGTCCCTGGGGCAGAAGCAATTGCCTCTGAGTCTCTTGCCGTATTCTCTCGTTGATTTAGTCTTGAAGCCACATTGACACATTTGGAGTGAACACAGCAGTTGTCCATTGACATGTTCAAAACTTTACATATACCCTTCTCTTTCTTTGGCATCTAATCCAATACAGCCCAATTTTTGATAGTCATTTTACCAATATGTTATAACTGATTGTTTGAGTCCCCGAATTGTTAGATGTAGCATTGGCTAAGATTGATAGCTGTAAACTCAGTTCTAGGGTGCTCTATCGATGTTCCTCGAGTACCATACACAGTTGCCCCCACGGAATTTCAGGGCATAGCGTAGTACCATTCCAACTCCACCCCGTGATCCCATGGGTTAGTTGGAGGATATAGTCACATCTGGTGTCTCATACTGAACTAGTATTTACTGCACTTGGTGACCAACTATAAACAACATGAGTATAACCTCCTCCCCCATCCAATCTGAACCTCCAACTATAATTGTTACATTGCTCTCATGTGAGCTCAAGGACTCGCGATATATTAATGTCCATCATTTTGCCATGACATTATCATCCAGATCTTCACCATCCACGCCTGTCACCGTCATCGCTGTCAGCAAAAGGACTGGAATGACTCGTTCCTTCATGGTCCTGTAAAAAAGCACAAACTAGGCCTCAGTCTTAAAACCGGGTCACAGGGTTAGAAGTCTGGGATTATCCACTGGGCACTGATGTGTTGAGTCTTTCCGCTCCCATGAGATGGTCTCAGAAGACCAATGTAATCAACCTGCCACATGCTCCAAAGAGCCTTGCCTTGTCTGATATGCTGGGCCGGAGCTTGGTTTGGGTGATTAGCTTTAAGCCTTATTCGGCATTGTGGGTAAGCTGTAAGAATTGCTTCACAGGTTTTCATAGACACTGGCCAACCCCGAGATCGGCATTCATAATAGAGATCTGCTTTCCCTGAGTGGCCTCATTTGATATGCAACCATTCTGCCCAATCTTCCTTCTCACTGGTGACCATCCTGATTTGGGCCAGGTGGTCCACCTGCTGATTCCATTTTGCAGCTGGGGTTCCATCCCAAGCATGTCCCTTCACCCATCCCACCTTCAAAGGTCAGGATCTCCCTATTGCCAGTCCTCTGTCCTCCACACTTTCGCATGACCTACTTCCCACTTACTAGATTCCCACTGACATATCCACTCTGTAGCACCCTTAAAGGTTGCAGAAGAGTCAGTATAGACGATGGTAGCACCATTCTCTACGGCCAGTAATAAAGCCCGTAGTTCTCCTATTTGTGCACTACCTTCACCCTCTTCCTCGACTGTCTTCCCAGTACCTATCTCCAACGCCACTGCTTTATATTGCCACTCTGATCCCACTCGACAGGCAGATGCATCTGTGAACCACACTCCCTGCACATCTGAGCCTGCCATGAATTTGGGTGCCTCCTCAATCGGAGAAGGTTTATACGGTTGACCCAGCAAGGCTGGGTCAGGGTTTACAGGTTGCTGTAGTTTGAAAACTGGAATCGGACCCTCCTTTAGTGGGAGCAATTGGCTTATCCCTTCTAGGTATACATACCATTTCCTTACTGTGGCCTTTTGGGCTACTCCCTCTGGAGGAGGCGACCCACTGAGGATTGAATTTAAGAGAGGGAAAGGACCCTGTACTATAACATCCTGTGAGGTACACAGCTTTTCAGCCTCTTTAACTGCTCTAGTGAGGGAGAGGAACCCCTTTTCCCAATCTGAATATCGCTGCTCTATCTCTTTGAATGCAGTGGAAGAGAATAATAAAGGCCTGGCTGGTCCCTGTGGCCCCTTTTGAAACACGCCACAGTATGAGGCATGTGCGGCAAATCCCCATTCCACCCTTAATGGATCTCGTGGGTGCAATGGACCTAGTCTCTGATAAGCCTTAAGCTCATCTTTCAGAGTGTTAAGGGCTTCCGTATGTTGCAACGTCCAATCCCGTTTTCTGTTTTTTCGGAGCAAGTCATAGAGAGGGTGGGCAATCACTGAGGTAATACTTGGGATGGCAGAAGTTAATGGTGGGGTATTACTGTTCAATCTTTTATAATCAATTGTTAGTCGCCACCTTCCATCTGATTTACGGACTGGCCAAACAGGAGAATTATAAGGAGAATGTGTGCAACTGATGATCTCTCTTTTCTCCAGATCGTTAATTACTTCCGAAATGCCCCGTTTGGCTGTGGCTGGAAGTGGGTATTGAGGGACACAGGTTACCTTAGATTGCGGTAGTGCAGGATCAACCTGCAATGTTCTCACATGAAGTCTCTGCCCCCCTGCCCCCAAAGCTCCACACCCTACCATTGGGTAGATACCATTGTCTGCCTGCCAGCACATCAAATCCCAGTATATTTCCCTCATAGGGGCTTAAAGCCACTTCCACAGCTGTCATTCTCTTTTCCCCAGGTAGCCAAAGTTGGGTTCGAGCTATGGGGCATTTTTCTGTCGCCCCTGTTACTCCTCTAATGTTTATAGCCTTTCTTGATGGCCTAATTCCCAGCTCACTAGCTTGTAGATCATTTAAAACACTAATTTGGGCTCATGTATCGATTAAGAATTCCAAACTGTCGTGGTTTAACCCCAGCCAGCAACTAAACACCACACAGCCGCTCACTCACTCCCCCCCACCCAGTGGGATGGGGGAGAAAATCGGGAAAAGAAGCAAAACCCGTGGGTTGAGATAAGAACGGTTTAATAGAACAGAAAAGAAGAAACTAATAATGATAATGATAACACTCATAAAATGACAACAGCAATAATGAAAGGATTGGAATGTACAAACGATGCGCAGTGCAATTGCTCACCACCCGCCGACCGACACCCAGCCAGTCCCCGAGCGGCGAATCCCTGCCCCCCCACTTCCCCGTTCCTATACTGGATGTGACGTCACATGGTATGGAATACACCGTTGGCCAGTTTGGGTCAGCTGCCCTGGCTGTGTCCTGTGCCAACTTCTTGTGCCCCTCCAGCTTTCTCACTGGCTGGGCATGAGAAGCTGAAAAATCCTTGACATTAGTCTAAACACTACTGAGCAACAACTGAAAACATCAGTGTTATCAACATTCTTCGCTCTGAACTCAAAACATAGCACTGTACCAGCTACTAGGAAGACAGTTAACTCTATCCCAGCTGAAACCAGGACACAAACTTATCCGTCTTGGACCCACAGGAATGTGTATATAAGGCTCCTTATCAGCAGACCATTGGCAGGTATTCACCATGCAAATTGGGCGGCCTGAACCCCAAACCGCAGCTTCTAGTTTTTTAGCCCTTCAGTTCCTCTCGCAGTGCCGCGAAAGGGTCCCGTTTCTCTTCCCGAGGGGGCGGGGTTGCTGGCGCTTCCCTTGGGTCTCTAGCTTTCCCCTCCAGCAATCCCACCCCCGGATGCCGCCGGCGGACTGCCCGTGCAGCACGGCTCGGGCTGCCCCCAGTGCCGGAGCCTTCCGCCAGAGAGCGTCCCTTCCGGGATCGTAGTTCCGACCCGACGGCCCCCCGAGTTCGAGACCGCTCGGGGCGGGGTTTACAACCCGCTGGGCGGACCTTCCTGCTGCCCTCCGTTAACTCCGACAGTCCCTTTTCCCGGATAGTAACAGATTCTCCTCTCTCCTTGGGGTCCACACCCCCAGCCCAGTAAGCTACTCGGGACGTTATCGACTGATCACTTGCCGGTCCAGCCCTCAGAAACACTCCCGGTCCCCAGTAACCTCTCGCTTCATCATCACTCAACAGTATCCGATCCTCCCCGTTAGAGAAACTCTCCACAAATACTCAGGTTCGGTTTCACCCGGTTTGCACGAAAACTTAGCTTGCAACTCGCCGAGTTCGGGTCCCAACCAAGGGGCCGTGCAAACAGCGCTCCGGGGGCTCCCACCGTGCGGACCCGCGTGCCCTTCTGTTTCAATAAGGGGCCGCACGTCCCTTTCCTCCAAGTCCACCTTCAGACAATCTGTTTCCACTTGCCTTTTCGCAGAATCACGCTTTCGGTTCTCTGCTTGAATCAAGCAGGCGCCCAGGACGGCACACACACTGCCTTTGCTGTCTCAACTACTTCCGCGGCATAGTTCTACTCTCTCCACGACCGCTGCCGGGTCGGACCACTTCTCCTTCGCCCAGTCCAGACCTGGGGGAGAAGGGCTGCAGCCGTGCCTCCGTAATAATTCCTCCATTAACACCATCCTGCCGACTACGCCAATTTAAAATGTTATGGATGCACGACTAACCAAATCCAACAGGTGCTAAAACTCAGATTTATTCTTCAGCAAAAGTTAGTTAGAAGTCCGGTAACATTTTATAAAACCACAGGCTCAATGATGTAAAGAGAATTAATACTACACGGCCGACTTAAGAATCCCCAAGATTTAAAGTGATGGCTCAAAACGCGCGTATCGCTCACCTAAAAGCTGAGGGCTCTCTCCCTCGAGGAGTTACCTCGGGCGGTGCCCCGGCCCGAGGGGGAGTCCCCGACTGCAGACCCGCTGCTCTGAGGAGGACTGCCAATGTGTCCTCTGGCGGGACCCCATTTATACCCCTGTTGAATCTGACCTGTGGTCATTTAATTCTATTGGCTAGGAGGGTCACCTCGGTGTACCTGGCGCATCTCGATTGGCCAGTTCAGATTTCAACCTGCAGCCTCCAGGGTTTCCTTCCCCTTCTCCCTTCCTGGAGAAATTTTGTTTCCTGCTGGCAGGATGGGGGGTGGGGTGGGGAATGTACTGCCACACCTAGCAGCTGTGTCAGGAAGTTATCTTCCACACACTCCAGGAACCCCCTAGACTGCTTACTCTCTGCCGTGTTGTATTTCCAGCAGACGCCCGGAAAGTTGAAGTACCCCACGCGAACAAGGGCACACGATTGAGAGACTACTGCCAGCCGGTTGTAGAATGTTTCATCTGTCTCTTCAACCTGCTTGGGTGGTCTGTAACAGACTCCCAGCACGATATCTGCCTTGTTGGCCTTCCCTCTCATCCTTACCCATAAGCACTCAACCTTATCACAATCGTCGAGCTCTAGAAGGGGGGAAGGATTCTATTCAGCAGCTCTTTTGGGAAATGGGCCTTTGCACTTAAGATTGTTATCACTGCTTTCTAGTTCCTATGTTGCTGGTTGCGGCAGTGAACACTTGCCAGTTTATATGGAGGAGAAAGTACATTTGTAGTAGTTGGTAACATTTTCCCTTAGATGGATTTGGTTTTAATCTTTGTTTTGTGATACGGAATGATCTACTGGACTATCTCTTTGCCTTGATGGTTCATTGAGCTCAGATTGGGTCACTGCTGCACTCGCACTGCTTCTTGTGAGGTTTTTCCTCCATTGGTCTGAGTGGTTCCTGCTATAGTACTTCCTATAATGTGCAACTCAAATCCCAGGTTACAACAGTTTAAAGGTATATCCATTACAATCTCCACCCTTGGTCCCTTTGTACCAGGCCATAGGGTTTAACATTGCAATGAATTCCTCCCCTTACCCCTGCTCTGACTTGGATTTGGGTGCACCCTTAGGGGTGTACCTGCTCCAAGTGGAGCCTTATCTATGAGCCACAGTCTCATCAGGGGTATACCTGCTGTGGCATAGACTTATCCACAGCCACAGTCACTTTGAGGTGCACCTGTTCCAGCGTGGCCTTCTCCATGGGCCACAGTCCCTTCAGGAGTGTACCTGCTGTGTCGCGAACTTATCCACAGCCACAGATGCTTCGAGGTGTACCTTCTCCAGTGTGGACTTATCCTTGGGCCACAGTCCCTTCAGAGGTATACCTGCTGTGGCATGGACATATCCATGGCCACAGATGCTTCAGGGTGTCCTGCTCCCGCGTGGACTTGTCCACAGGTCACAGTCCCTTTGACTTGACTTCACACAGAGTTCCAGCCTGTCCAGTACAGCAGCACAGGAACAGCAGCAATGCCCTGGCCATCTGCCAGCCCATGTGCATGGCCATTGCTGTTATCAAAATGTTTCCAGGCACAGTAGAGTAAGATGATAAGCGGTACAGCAAGCAACAAAAGCAAAAAGCAGCCACTAACGAGCACTAGACTCTAATATACAGTGAGGCAAGCAAGCCCCATGGCAAGCACAGGAGCCTGCTGATTAATAGGTAAACAGCAGTAACAGCTATAAACTTGATCTAGCACATTCTAATCAAATCTGTCATCATCTCAAACCCTTTGAGTCCCTCATTGGGCACCAAAAAGGCCTGTTGTGTTTTAACCCTGGTAGGCAGCTAAGCAGCACACAGCTGCTCGCTCGCTCCCCCAGAGTGGGATGGGGGAGAGATTCGGAAGGTTCCCTTTTTCCATCTGCCATGGCTTGCAACTAGCATTTCTTTTTAAACAGACTGGCAGTATAACAAATCTAAAAGGAGCTTGACCATGCTTCTTGGTTTAGGAGATGTTTAGTCAAATTCTTAATGCCATAGCTAATGCCTGTCAGCTAAAGTGTGTGGTATCCAACAGGCTTACACTGTGGTGTCAGTGTTTTTTAACCTGATTTTTTTGGTCACAGGCTCTCAACTAGATTATCTGATACTGAACAGTACTTTCCTTAGGGTTTAAAGACAAGTTTAAAGGATTATATCTATTCATCTAGAAAATATTAATTGTCAAGACAAAGGAATTGTTTTCTTTAATTTAAAAAAAAAGCAGCTGTGGCAACTACTCTGAAAAGTATTAATAGCAGTAATGATTGTCATGCCATATCTTTGCTTTTTACCAATAGCATGCTTAAATATGGAAAAAGTATTATATATCCAAGACTGGATGTTATTGTTATCCTCAGACTTGGCAAAATAGTGTTGACACTGAACTCTTCACACTTTCTAGAAAAATCTATAGAATATGTCAAATAAAGATAGTAAAGAGTTTGAGTTGTTCCTTAGAACTGTTACAGTTATAATATTGTATAAGAAAATACTGTTTTCCTGTATAAAACTTTTTGGGTACGAGCACTGAAAGTTCCTTGTTACCTCTGAAAGTTTGTCACTTCTGAATCTTGTTTGCAGTCTGGAATATGAACTACTGACTGGAGGCTCTCTAACTTTCACAATGAATTGTGAAATGGGGCTTGGATTTGTGAGGCTTTGTGTTAGTAGTAATAGGCATATGAACATAATACAAATAAAAATTTAAAAGAGCAAGTATTAATAGTAAAGATAATAAAAAGTTAACTATAAGGGGTTCATGATGTCTGGAAAAATCCACTTCTTACAGAATGCAATGCTTACTGATCCAAAAGGATCTCAACTAAGAAATCCTATTTGTGTGCATAAAGTTGGTTACAAATTAGTCCTTTAAGCCTATGCTCTCAATCATTAATTATAGAGTGTATTTTATAGTTTGCTCATTATCTTTTAAAACAATGGATGTAATCATACAACTGAGTGTCTAGGAAAACTGAACAAGAACAGACTCCTCGGGTTGTATGTGTTAAAGTTTGTATACAAAAACACCTCCCTTGACTTTCCTCTGCACTAATTTGAGTATAAAAAGGATTTTAAAAACAACTGATGAAAAATTTAATTTTTCAAAGAAACTTAACAGATCCACAGAAGTTCACAAAATGACCCATTTTTATCCTGCAGAGAAACTGAGTAAAATGTGACAAATTTGACCAAAAGTGTTCATGACAAAGGCAATTGAAAAATAAGTAATTTTGACCCTACCTGCTTGATCATTAAGGTTGAATATAGTACTAGGATACAGATATCCAATGTAAATATAAACTTTTTTTTTTTCTTTAAATTACTGAAAAAAGTGTCTGAAACAAGGGCTCTTTTGAGCTGTGTGGTTTGTAGTAGTATGCTTGATATATCGCAGAACCAGTGGTTTGAAGCTCAAGAATGTTAGCTGTTCTGGTTGACTCTGAGGTTTTAGATCATCTGACTTGGTGAGTATAGTGGCAGAGTAACTTGGTACTATGACAAAAAAGCATTACTGTATGTCATTTGTTTCTAAAATATGTTTCTATTGACTCTTTTCCACAAGTATCCCCTCTGTTCAACAACTTTAACTGTGACAATATTGTTATTGTTTTGGATTAATTTAAACTAGATCATACAACTTTTAATGTTGTGTGTACATGGAACTTCTGGAGTGCTTTCTAAGCCTTTACACCTATACGGGTATATACAGGTGATAACGCTAGGTATCCTGTATCTTCTAGATGATGGAACAGTGGGGAAAACTTGATTGTTTTCTGTAGAGATAAAAGGGAAGTTAAGTAGAATAGGTATTCTATTAGTACTTCAGACCATAAACTTCAGGGTCTTAGTAGAGGAGAATTAACTGTTAATAAATACAAGCATGCTACCGAGTAGTTAAGTGAAGTCAATAAAAGGAAAAAATTAACCTTTATTTCTTTTGCTTGCTTTAACAGTTGTTACTCAACCAAGCCCATCAGTTTCTCAACCTAGTACTTCACAGAGTGAAGAGAAAGCTTCTGAACTACCTAAACCAAAGAAGAACAGATGTTTCATGTGCAGAAAGAAGGTTGGCCTTACAGGTATGAGAGCACTTTGTCAATATTGAACAGATCTATATGATTAGTTGTCTCTTACTAGATTAAATTTGTTGAAATATCTGTAGCCATTAAACTTGCTTGCTGTTTCAAAATCCATAATGTTAGATCCCTTAATAAAGCTGATATTTGGAAATATTCATTTCACTTATTCTGTTCGTTAAAGGAGATGCACGTGCCCCCTTTGTACTGACTAAGCCCTTAATTTATAGATTGCTTAAGTCTGAAGCTTCCTAGTGATGTTGCTTTTCCTTTGTACAGGATTTGATTGCCGATGTGGAAACTTATTTTGTGGACTTCACCGTTATTCTGACAAGCATAACTGCCCATATGATTACAAAGCAGAAGCTGCAGCAAAAATCAGGAAAGAGAATCCAGTTGTGGTGGCTGAAAAAATCCAGAGAATATAAACTAGCTTACTTGTGAAAAGACTGACTTTTATTTGTTTTATTTTAATATACCCTAGGAAAGCATTAAAGAGCAGGTGCATGACCATTTTCCTTTGTTCTCCAAAGTTTTAATTTTAGCCTTGTCTGTCTTAATGATATTTCAGAATGTTTGGGTGTTTGTTACAGGCAGAATTGGATAGATACAGCCCTTGAAAATGTATATGTTCTCCTCAGTATAACTGGATGATCAGAACCTGCACAGGAATACACATGCACAGAGGACAGGCTCTAGTTCACATGTGCTGAACAGATGCATACTATCTGCATGTTTGCAGCAGATCTGCCTTTTTTGATGTTCAGGGTGTATAACACTAGCCAAAGACTATGTGCCTGTTTGGGAGAAGGATATGTCAGAAAGGTTGGCAGTCTACTTCTATCATTTAAAATCTTGTTCTACTTTTAGTTTCCACACTCCATTGTTTTCCAGCAGAATGTAAGCCACGTAGAGGGCTCTCCTTTCCAGTAAGATGAGTGGTGGTGCCATATTTAAAAAAAAGTCATTTAACAATTGCAATGGGAAAAATGGAAAGAATCAGATATGTATGAGAAGAAAACTATTTTGGAACAGATTACATTAACTTTAGAATCATGAAAATAGTTTCCCAAAGGAAATGTCCTGTTAGAAACTTAAGAACTGGCCTGAAACAGTTGTCTGCTTTTCCTTGCATAGCTAAAAATGTTGTGTAGCACAATATTGTGCTAAGATTGACTTACAAAACAGAAGCTACATATGTGTGGGTTTTTTGAACATAACACAGCAGCTCTATCAAGTGACATATGCGTCTGTGTAAGTTGCAGAAGTATTTGAGCAGTTTATTATTCATGTACTTCTTAAATGCAGTGTGTTCTGGGTTGAAAAGAATATTAGGAGCTTTTTTAAAATTTAAAAAAAAAGTAACAATTGCACATGCAACAATTGTTGGGTATGGAAAACCATACCCAACGTGACTCCTGTAGACTTAAGTGGGAGCTGGAACCACTCTTGGAGGGCTGCTTTATCATTTTTTAATTGTACTTTGGTGTAGAACTGTAGTGTTCTTGGGTGTATTGCATGGGCTCCATTATCTACAGCTTTGTATAATAACTAGAAAGGGCAGTATAGTTCACTGATGCTTGTCTGGTAATATCACTTCTATGTTATAATGGAAGGGTTTTTTGTGATGTATGAAACTTGTGGGGTTTTTTATATAATTAAGTATAGTGTAGACTAGTGTTGTAGTAATGCCTCTTCTCATCTGTAAATAGTTGTGTATGTACACAAGATGCTACTTCTGACTTTTATTGCAGTGTTCAGTCTTAGTTTTTTAGTTCACTATTAAAAGCATCAGGCTTTGCTTTAACTTTGTTCTTTCAATTTAGTTATCAGATATGCAAACATGTACAGATAGTTCATACTTAGGTATTGCACATAATCGCACTATCCGGCATCTGTGCTCTATTGTATTATGTAAATAATAAAAATCATGTACAGAAGGAAATACTTTTTGTGATAGTTCATTGGTTTTAGTTATTGCTGTAACTTGAAAGTGGCCCTGTGGAGGTTGGGGTACAAAGTTAATACTAGGGTTGTATAGATGTGTTTTTGCTTAAACATGTCTGTCTAATCTCCTTGTTTCTTATTTTGACATACTGACTTGTTTAAGATGGCTCGTTGAGGTCAGAGAAGCATGAACAGCTGGAATACAGGTAACTACTTGATGACCAAAGATGTTGGCAAACAACAATGTGCTTAAAGGGAATGAAGGAAATATTAGCAGTGAACTTTAAATGTTTGTGGTTGGGGTTTTTTTGTGGGTTTTGGTTTGTTTGGTTTTTTTTCCCCTTTTGGCTACGAAAGTTATTTCTAGTGGATCTGTTTTAATACAGCCAGTATACTGACTACATTGTTTTGTTCAAATCTTCGCCAGCAGGCCTGGGCAGAGTTGTCAGGGTCTGTATCCAAATATGGATGTCACATATGCCAGACTTACCCTTCCCAAGGAGAAACAAAAGTACAGAGCGCATAGCACATGTTGACTTGGAAGAAGCTATCTTCACTGCTGAATAATACATAAAAATTGTTTATATCAGAAATGTATAATGTGCATCTCATCAGTCAGCTAGTACTAACACTCAAGGGATAAGTTATTACTGCTGCCACTATATATACTTCTGATAAGGGAACAAGGGCATGTTCTTGGGCCTTCATGTGCCAGGATGAATTTTATTTTTTTAATCGTGGAACTGTTTTAAAGCATCAAAACTATCATTTTTCTACCTTTTTGTATTAAAGTAAAATCAACTCAACTGCATCATAAAAAGCTTGTTTGGTTTGGGGTTTTGGGTTTTGGGTTTTTTTTGTTGTTTTGTGAATGCACCTTGGAATTGGATATTTGAGGAGAATGTGTCCAGATTTGCAATACTGTCAGGGTGAGAGTATTTTAGGAAGGATAACCATGCTGATACTAGTACTTAGTGATTCTGATGATCTCTCTTGCATTCATTTGCTTTTTTAGTCTGGACAAAGGCTTGTTTAAATAATTTATCTCAGTAGATCTGAGGAGGAAAGTATGGAATGAAAAACCCCTCATTGTTCTATAAAATCATGAACTGTATCATGTAAATTGTCCACAGGTGGGATATGAGCCTGTATTCAAAACTAAGCTTTATTCTGTTAATAATTTATATAGGGTCTATAATCATTCAGGAGCACTATTTCCATTGAGGCTCATTAAACATTCAAAGAGGGGGAAGGCTGTTTAGTAAGAGTGGGTACTGACAAAGTGTGATAAATAGATAATAGATAAATAGACAAATTTTGGTGCAAACAGTGTGGTACATATCCCTTGGCAAAAAGAATATGAATATAGGTGCAGAACACTTTGGATTTTGGTCATTTGGTCTTTTAAATTTAAAGTGGCAAATGCTTACAAACAATATACCCATCTTCCAAGAAGGCAATGTGATTGCTTAACATGATACTAGTCCTTATTTAACATTTGGCTGTTAAACTGATATGTGTTTAACTTGTACATAAATATGCTGTTATAGGAAGATATACCTTGCCCCTGACAAGTTTACCAAATGATGGGGACTTCTTAGTTAGGGCATAAGAAAGAACATATAAACAAATGAGTAAACAAAAGTAGCTAGGTGACTAAGAATTACTTAACTCTTATCTCTTAAATGTCTAGCTAGGATTATGGCCCCACAATAGTGGGTTCCATCGGATTCTGTGCAAACCTGAAATTTGGAGGAAGAACAAGCTTCCTGTGGTGTTTTCAACCAGTTGCTCTAAGGTTGATGAACTGTCAGATGATGGGGTTGGTTGTGGTGTATAAGGACGTAATGAAGTTAAGAAGCCCTGACTACATCCTGAGACCTTGCTGGTATTTGACCCTTTGAAAATGTGTTTTTGAATAATCATATATTCTAAACCTAAATATTACAGCTTCACAGGCATTCTATTTCAGCTATAATTTTTTTTTTTATTCTAAATTATTCAGAAGCAGGTTTGGCACTTCAGACTGATATATGAAGCATATTTTACTCTGTGTCTATAGGATAATAGATGAGCTTTCTTCCAGTTCAGGTATCTCCCACCAACTGAGAATGGAAGATGTAATGTTAAACCATGTAACTGATTTAAAACTTTACTTTGTTTATGCAACTGCATGACACACAGAATTGCATGATAAAACATATATAAATTGTTATGCTCTTTTACATGCATTTCTTAAAATAAAAATCAAATTAAGATATTTAGTAATTTTAGCTTCTAGATGTTGCTATTGACTATTTCTACTTTTTATTTAACAGTGTATTTGACCACATACAATTCTTAACATGACTCAGAGTTAACAAGTTGATTGTCATTGATCATCCCCTTGATTATATAAATAATTGGCTCACTTAAATGCCATGAGGCTTTCTGTGTGTGGTATATTTAATGTACTTTTATTCATAAATCAGGCAAAAGAATGAGGATAGAGTTTCAGTATAAAGTATGTGATGGCAAATACATGGCAAACTTATGGTTGTAAAGTTTTATCTTCAGTTTCATTATTTCCTTTTGCATTAAGATAATGTAACTTTTTTTATATGCTTTACTGTACAGGAAATGCTAAGGAACAGATTTAAATTTCGGGCATTGAGGAGATTGAAGTAGACAGACGCCTGTAAAGTTGAAAGCAGATGACAGACGACCCTTTATTGCCTAAACACACACATACTTATAGTCACATATTCTGCAAAGTCACTGTACACGCGCACAAGCATAAAATATGATTGGTTATATCAACACTGTACACGCGCATAAACATAGGACATAATTGGTTATACCAACTAAAACATGCGAAACTTGTCTCAGTCTAATTGGTCAAGATAAACTGCCGAATTGAGGTTCTTCGTGCCAAGTTCCCTTTATCGTGGAATGCGCGCCTGTGTTCTTCTAATTGGCATCTTTCTTTTTTTGTCTTGTTTATTCTGTTCAAGGTCTTCTAAAGGCATCTGGAATGCTCTTGCGACTGTTAGCTAAATATGTGTCTACAGGGCATTATCTTTAGCTTTTCTTGTTTGAATTCAGACCTAAAAGCTATATCTGCTTTTTGTTTTTCTTCTTTCCATAATGGAAAAAAACCCAACAAAGTAGATGGAAAATTTTCCATGGCATGCTGTTACTTCTTACAGCCAGAGAAATGGCAGGTGTGGGATCTTGCATTGCTGAAGAAGGCCCTGTAAGGATATTGGGAAGGTGGAAGTCTGCTCCATGAATTAATAACTATTACTTAGGATAAGTATTTCAGCAAGGTGTCTCTCTCTTCCTCCCCATAGATGCCTTAATAAAAGGGTTACTTTTGATGTGGTTACAGATATGAAGTGCCTTTTCCAATGTGTTTCACATATGGAACAGGATCTCCCCATACAGCATAAACATCTTCAGAGAAGTTACCAATTTACAGTAGTACCTCTACATGAAATGCAAACAGTAGAACTGTGTAGGGTAGAGCTTTCTTCCTTAAAGCACCATGAAGTTGGTCTAGTGTTTGGGGTTTTTTGTTTAGTCCTTTAGGAAAAAAGGACTGTGGTGGGTTAACCTTGGTTGGTTGCCAGGTGCCCACCAAGCTGCTCTCTCACTCTCCCTCTCCCTCCTCAGCAAGACAGGGGTAGAAAAAATGACAAAAAAGCTTGTGGGTTGAGATAAGGACAGGGAGATCACTCACCAATAACCATGGGCAAGATGGACTGGGGGAAGATTAATTAAATTTATTGCCAATTAAAAAGAGAGGATAGTGAGAAACAAAACCAAAACTAAAACCACCTTCCCCTCACCCCCTTCTTCCCAGGCTCAACTTCACTCCCAACTCTTCTGCCTCTTCCCCCCTGCTCAGCAGCACAGGGGGGATGGGGAATGGGGGCTTCTGGTCAGTTCATAAAGCATTGTCTCTGCTGCTCCTTCCTCCTCACACTCTTCCCCTGCCCCAGTATGGGGTTCCTCCCATGGGACACAGTCCTTCACAAAATTCTCCAACGTGGGTCCTTTCCACGGGCTAGGTTCCTGCTAGGAGCCTGCTCCTGTGTGGAGCCCTCCATGGGTGGCAGGGTGGATATCTGCTCCACTGTGGACCTCCATGGGCTGTGGGGGGACAACCTGTGTCACCATGGTCTTTTCCACGGGCTGCATGGGAATCTGCTCTGGCACCTGGAGCACCTCCTCCCCCTCCTTCTTCACTGACCTTGGTGTCTGCATAGTTGCTTCTCTCACACTTTTCTCACTCTTCTCCCTCACAGCTGCTGCATCATGTTTTTTACCCTTTCTTAAAAATGTTATCACAGAGTTGCTACCACTATCGCTGCTTGGCTCAGCTTTGGCCTGCGGTGGGTCTGTTTTGGAGCTGGCTGGCACTGGCTCTGTTGAGCATGGGGGCAACCTCTGGCATCTTCTTACAGAAGCCACCCCTGCAGCCCCCCCCACTACCAAAACCTTGCCATGTAAACTCAATACATTCTACCCTTCACCTATGTGAATCACATATTTAAGAATTATCATTAAAATATACATTCATGACACAATCTTCATGGACATCAACAAAACTTGCTGGATACAGTTTAGAGAAAAGGAGGCTGAGGGGCACATTGCTCTCTACAGCTTCCTGAGGAGGGGAAGTGGAGAGGGAGGTGCTGATCTCTTCTCCTTGGTATCTAGTGACAGGACGTGTGGGAATGGTTTAAAGCTGCATCAGAGGAGGTTCAGACTTGACGTTAGGAAACATTTCTTTACTGAGAGGGTGGTCAAACACTGGAACAGGCTTCCTAGAGAGGCGCTTGATGCCCTACGCCTGTCAGTGTTTAAGAGGCATTTGGTCAATGCCCTTAATACTATGCTTTAAGTTTTGGTCAGCCCTGAAGTGGTCAGGCAGTTGGACTAGATGTCTGTTGTAGGTCCCTTCCAACTGAACTATTCTATTCTAAAAAAAATTCCCCATACCAAAGTCAAAATAGCATCACAACACTGACAAATACCAACAGTTTACACACACTCCACCCCTTGTCACTTTACAACATTACAGCAACAAAAATTCCCTGCAATTATTCTGCTTTCTGGCAATATCTGGTCCAGGTTTTGCCTGTTACCTCTTCCAGTTACTGTCCTTATCTCAAATTCTTTAAGAGCCCCATGTCAGGTGCCAATTTGACAGTCATGCACTTGTTTTCCAAAGCAACCACTATGCTTACTGAGGCCCTGCTTCCCAGGAAGTGGCTCAATATTGCCGGCTGATGGGGAGGTAGAGAATAAATCCCCTTTTTACTTTGCTTCCATGCGCAGCCTTTGCTTTTCTCATTAAGCTGCCATTATCTCAACCCATGAGCTTGTCCATCTTATTTTCTCCCCCGTGTGGTGGTGCATTTCTTCCCCTTCTCTGGGCTAATCTAAGAACTCGGGAAGCCTTGCTAGGCCTTAGCATAAGTGTAATGAGTCGGGCAGTTAACTGTCCCTTGACTGTACCAGGAACTCTTACATGGCTAAGACAGGGAGTCATGCTGACTGCCTCAAGGACTCCTGCTGCCCAGTGGAGGTGGGGGACAGGAGTAGAGATAACTAGTTCTCTCATAACAACCTTGAGACATCCCAGTCCTCCCTGACAACCTTGGAGCATCCTGTATCTGAATCTTGACTCATTCCCTGACAGCCTTGGAGCCTTCCTTATCTGTATCGTAACTCATGCATAACGGTACCAGTGCAACTGGAATCCCAGTAATTTGCTGATGACTAAAGCCAATCATCTCCCAAACCTATAAACAGCAGTACTATGTGAGACCCTTTGAGCTCTCCTGGACCGCAGCGGGCTGCGACCAGCATCTCCCTCTGCAAGCTCTGAGGCGTCCCACTCAAACTTTTCTGTTTGTGAAGATCAGAGGTCTATCGCCAAAAGCCAACAAGACTTGGGCTGATACTCTCCGCTCCTTGAGGCTTGACCCTTCGCCCATTGAGAAAGATGCCGAAGCATTTGACGTGAATATTTTCACTGAACTCGAGGAGAATTTTTAACAGGTATACCTCTTTGACTTGCTTATATTTATATCTATTAGTGTCTTTGTGTATGTGTGTGTGTACTAACCTGAATATTCTATAGCAAGTATATTACAGGTTATTGCTTTTCAAATCTATACTTAAATTACTGTTGTGAACTTTATTCAACTGTGAATGAATCTCAGGCTGTTATAATCCCTTAGATATAAACTGTTGACCAAGTCTGGGACTAGGAGTTGATCCAGCCGCACCTAGACTCCGATGGTAGTTTAGAAATCAAGGGGGTCTTCTCTGAACCTTGTGACTCAAGGGGAGGGTCTTCCTTACCCTTTTTACATTCCCGATCTCTGTACAAATCACGAGAAATCAATTCTAACTCGATTTTTCTTTGTATATTTCTCTTTTTCAACCTACTGCGTTTTTGGTCTCTGTATACCTAATTTTAGTCTGATTCTAACTTAATTTTCCTGTGTACGTTTCATCCATGTACTAAGTAATAGAGTGAACCTTGCCACTGAATTCTGTGGTCGCGCTTTTATATAAATTCCTATTAAATAATTTTTCTTTTAATAATACCATTGGAAGTGATTCTTTAAGCGGTCCAAACCACTCCATTTTGTGACACCCAGTCATGTTGAGGAGGGAGAGTGAGAGAGGGACTGGGTGGGGGGTCTGGCAGTCAGCCAAGGTCAACCTACTACAGTCCTTTAAAATCAATTTTTAGTAGTGCTTGTCTGACTGAATTCTATGGTATTTGTGCAGGGGATTGCTGAAATAAGTTTGTTGTCAAAGTAGTTAGGTCTCATTTCAAGTTGAATGCCACATCAAAACTGAAATGCCTGTTTTTCTTCTCTCCCAAGAAGTCGGATATTTTAATTCCTATGAGAAAACAGAAGCATTTCCAGTGTTTACTGGTGTGATTAGATCACCAGTGATGCAAATTAATCTCTACAGGAAGATTCCCAAAGCTACCGATGGGGTTTTACTGAAATGGGCTGCACAGGTGTTGTGGTTTAACCCCAGCCAGCAACTAAACACCATGCAGCCGCTCACTCACTCCCCCCCACCCAGTGGGATGGGGGAGAAAATCGGGAAAAGAAGCAAAACCCGTGGGTTGAGATAAGAACGGTTTAATAGAACAGAAAAGAAGAAACTAATAATGATAATGATAACACTAGTAAAATGACAACAGCAATAATGAAAGGATTGGAATGTACAAATGATGCGCAGTGCAATTGCTCACCACCCGCCGACCGACACCCAGCCAGTCCCCGAGCGGCGAATCCCTGCCCCCCCACTTCCCCGTTCCTATACTGGATGTGACGTCACATGGTATGGAATACACCGTTGGCCAGTTTGGGTCAGCTGCCCTGGCTGTGTTTTGTGCCAACTTCTTGTGCCCCTCCAGCTTTCTCACTGGCTGGGCATGAGAAGCTGAAAAATCCTTGACTTTAGTCTAAACACTACTGAGCAACAACTGAAAACATCAGTGTTATCAACATTCTTCGCTCTGAACTCAAAACATAGCACTGTACCAGCTACTAGGAAGACAGTTAACTCTATCCCAGCTGAAACCAGGACAGTATCCACCCCTTATTCTATACCATTGACGTCATGCACAGTTCCCATACCTTTAGTTCATGGGTCATGTTCATAAAATGTTCATTGAGTTCATTTAGTTTCCGACTCTGGGCTCCATCTGTCATACCAGTCTTTCTGGGCAGGAGGGATGGTGCAAAGTCCTCTCAGTCGGTAGAGCAGAATTGGGCTTCAGTGCAGTGTGACAAGCAGGTGACATTTGGCACAGCAGGAGGATGGTGTGCACCGTTGGATTGTTGCATGCTGGAGTCAGTTCTGGTTCCATCACTACTGCGCTTTGCTCAGTTTTATCACAGTTCTTTTCTTGCTTGATCTAAGTGATTCTTACTATAGTACTATGGATATAGCACATAATTATAGTAAGGATAACATACAGTAGCAGGGTTATATAGCAACTAATATACAGTTTAATTCTGGCTGTTCTCACCTAAAATTAAATCCCCTTGAGGCACACATCGGACTTCCCCATCTTTTCGCATCACCCACCAAGTGCACCCAGGCCCTTGAGCAAAAGCAATCCCACGAATGGGTTTACCTTTGCCTGAGGCAGGAGTAACCCAGACTGTCTTCCCTAACATATTTTTTATGTGCACTACAGGGACTTTATCCCCTTCTACAGTATGTAAAAATTCTGACTGGGCAGGGCCACCCCGATTGGCAGACCCTCTGGTGTTGACTAACCAGGTGGCTTTTGCTAAATGTGTATCCCAATGTTTGAAAGTTCCACCCCCCATTGCTCTCAATGTAGTCTTTAACAGTCCATTGTATCGCTCAATTTTCCCAGAGGCTGGTGCATGATAGGGGATATGATACACCCACTCAATGCCATGCTCTTTGGCCCAGGTGTCTATGAGGTTGTTTTGGAAATGAGTCCCGTTGTCTGACTCAATTTGTTCTGGGGTGCCATGTCGCCACAAGACTTGCTTTTCTAGGCCCAGGATAGTGTTCCGGGCGGTGGCATGGGGCACAGAATATGTTTCCAGCCATCCAGTGGTTGCTTCCACCATCGTGAGCACATAGCGCTTGCCTTGGCGAGTTTGTGGGAGTGTGATATAGTCAATCTGCCAGGCTTCTCCATATTTATATTTCAGCCATCGCCCTCCATACCACAGGGGCTTTAACCGCTTGGCTTGCTTAATTGCAGCACATGTTTCACATTCATGGATAACCTGTGCAATAGTGTCCATGGTCAAGTCCACCCCTCGGTCACGAGCCCATCTATATGTTGCATCTCTTCCCTGATGGCCTGAAGCATCATGGGCCCACAGAGCCATAAATAGCTCACCCTTATGTTGCCAGTCCAGGTCCACCTGAGCCACTTCAATCTTGGCAGCCTGATCCACCTGCTGGTTGTTTTGATGTTCTTCAGTGGCCCAACTCTTGGGTATGTGAGCATCTACATGATGTACTTTTACAACCAGATTCTCTAGCCGGGATGCAATATCTTCCCACAGTGCGGCAGCCCAGATGGGTTTACCTCTGCGCTGCCAGTTGCTCTGCTTCCATTGCTGTAGCCACCCCCACAGGGCATTTGCCACCATCCATGAGTCAGTATAGAGATAGAGCACTGGCCACTTTTCTCGTTCAGCAATATCTAATGCTAGCTGGATGGCTTTCACCTCTGCAAACTAACTCGATTCACCTTCTCCTTCAGCAGTTTCTGCGACTTGTCGTGTAGGACTCCATACGGCAGCTTTCTACCTCCGACGCTTTCCCACGATGCGACAGGATCCGTCAGTGAACAGGGCATATTGCCTCTCATTTTCTGGCAGTTTATTATACAGCGGGGCCTCTTCAGCACGTGCCACCTCCTCCTCTGGCGACATTCCAAAATCTTTGCCTTCTGGCCAGTCCGTGATCACTTCCAAAATTCCTGGGCGACTGGGGTTTCCTATGCGAGCGCATTGTGTGATCAGTGCAATCCACTTACTCCACGTGGCATCAGTCGCGTGATGTGTAGAGGAGACCCTCCCTTTGAACATCCAGCCCAGCACTGGCAGTCGGGGTGCTAAGAGGAGCTGTGTTTCAGTACCAACCACTTCTGAGGCAGCTCGAACTCCTTCATATGCTGCCAATATCTCTTTTTCAGTTGGAGTATAGCGAGCTTCGGATCCCCGATATCCTCGACTCCAAAACCCCAGGGGTCAGCCTCGGGTCTCCCCAGGTGTTTTCTGCCAGAGGCTCCAGGTAGGGCCATTCTCCCCAGCTGCAGTATAGAGCACATTTTTAACATCTTGTCCTGTCCGGACTGGTCCAAGGGCTACTGCGTGAACAATCTCCCGTTTAATTTGTTCAAAGGCTTGTTGTTGCTCAGGGCCCCATTTAAAATCATTCTTCTTTCAGGTCACTTGATAGAGAGGGCTTACAATCAGACTGTAATTTGGAATATGCATTCTCCAAAACCCCATGACACCTAAGAAGGCCTGTGTTTCCTTTTTATTAGTCGGTGGAGACATAGCTGCTATTTTGTTAATCACATCCATTGGAATCTGACGACGCCCATCTTGCCATTTTATTCCTAAAAACTGGATCTCCCATGCAGGTCCCTTGACCTTACTTTCTTTTATGGCAAAACCGGCTTTCAGAAGGATTTGGATTATTTTCTTCCCTTTCTCAAAGACTTCTTCTGCCGTGTTGCCCCATACGATGATGTCATCAATGTATTGCAGGTGTTCCGGAGCTTCACCTTTTTCCAGTGCAGTCTGGATTAGTCCATGGCAAATGGTGGGGCTGTGTTTCCACCCCTGGGGCAATCGATTCCAAGTGTACTGGACACCCCTCCAAGTAAAGGCAAATTGTGGACGACACTCTGCTGCCAGAGGGATTGAGAAAAACGCATTAGCAATGTCAATTGTGGCATACCACTTGGCTGCCTTTGGCTCTAGTTCGTATTGAAGTTCTAGCATATCTGGAACGGCAGCACTCAGCGGTGGCGTAACTTCATTCAGGCTGCAATAGTCAACTGTTAGTCTCCACTCCCCATTAGACTTTCGCACGGGCCATATGGGACTATTAAAGGGTGAGTGAGTTTTGCTGATCACTCCTTGGCTCTCCAGTTGGCGAATCAACTTGTGGATGGGAATCAGAGAGTCTCGGTTGGTGCGATATTGGCGCCGGTGCACCGTCGTGGTAGCAATTGGTACTTGTTGTTCTTCAACCCTCAGCAACCCCACAATCGAAGGGTCTTGAGAGAGACCAGGCAGGGTAGACAGCTGTTCCGTGCCCTCCGTCTCCAAGGCAGCTATACCAAAAGCCCATCGATACCCCTTTGGGTCCTTAAAATACCCTCTCCTGAGATAGTCTATGCCAAGGATGCACAGGGCCTCTGGACCAGTCACAATGGGGTGTTTCTGCCATTCATTCCCAGTTAGGCTTACTTCAGCTTCCAATACAGTTAAGTCTTGGGATCCCCCTGTCACACCAGAAATAGAAATGGGTTCTGCCCCTTCATAACTTGATGGCATTAAAGTACACTGTGCGCCGGTGTCTACTAGAGCCTTATACTCCTGTGGGTCTAACGTGCCAGGCCATCGAATCCACACAGTCCAATAGACCCGGTTATCCCTTTCCTCCACCTGGCTGGAGGCAGGGCCCCTCTAATTCTGGTCAGAGTATCCAGTACTCACTTCTCGGAAAATTGCCTCACAAGTCCCTTCAAGAGGATCAGAAATAAGATCAGCCCTTCTACTCTGTTTGGAAACCGGAGCGGCATTTTTCCTGGTAGAATCCCCTTTTGTGGTGTTTTTTCCTCGCAGCTCACGAACCCGTGCATTTAGGACCGAGGTAGGTTTTCCATCCCATTTCCTCATGTCCTCTCCATGATCACATAAGTAAAACCACAGGGCACCTCGCAGTGTGTACCTTCTATATTCTCTCTCTTGGGCAGAGGAGCGCTCACTCCTAATAGCTGAGACATTGGTCCTTACAGATGGGCAACAGGACATCTCCTCTTTGAATTGCTGGAAATCCTCGGACAGCTTCTCCACAGCCGAAATGCAGGCTTGTAGGGAGGAGGAGAGATTTTCTTCGTATTGACGGAGTTGGCGAGCCACTTCATCCACTGTCGGTGCCTCTTTGTCTTTCCAGGTCATTATTGCCAGTGAGTTGGCATAGGACGATGGTGCGCTCCGTACAAACTTCCGCCACATGGGTCGTGTGCATTGGACTTCGTCTGGATCTTTGGGTAATTGTGGGTTGTCCGGATCATGATGAATTGTCTCTAGCACAGCTAATTCCCTCAGATATTGGATACCTTTTTCCATGGTTGTCCACTTGCTTGATTGACATATAACATCTTCCTTAAAGGGGTACCTTTCCTTCACACTTGACAGGAGTCGCCTCCAGAGGCTGAGGGCTTGTGTCCCTCTTCCAATTGCCTTGTCAATGCCACCTTCCCTGGCAAGCGATCCCAGCTGCTTGGCTTCCCTACCTTCTAATTCCAAGCTATTAGCCCCATTGTCCCAGCATCAGAACAGCCAGGTGATAATATGCTCACCTCTACGGCGGCCGAAATCTTTTCGCATATCCCGCAGCTCACTCAAGGATAGGGACCGGGTTATTACCTCTGGTTCTGCCTCTTCCTCCTGTTCCCGTGATGACCCTGGTTCGCCTTCATCCTTCGCTAAGCGAACTGATTTTTTTGTATATTTCTTTTTCTGTACGGGGGCAACTGATACTGGTGCAGGTTGGTCTGCTGGTTCAGTTGCAGTACCGCTCGCCGGGTCTTGGATAACCGCAGTGTCTGTTGCCAAGGTTTGGGTAGCTGCTGTGCTCGTTGCTGGGGCTGGAGGGACCTCAGTGCCTGTTGCCGAGGTTTGGGTAGCTGCCGTGCTCATTGCCGAGGCTGGAGGGGCTGCAGTGCCTGTCGCTGAGGTTTGGGTAGCCACAGTGCTCGTCGCCGGGGCTGGAGGGGCCGCAGTGCCCGTTGCCGAGGTTTGAGTGACCGCAGTGCTCATTGTTTTGTTGTTAGGTCCAGAGACCTTCTCTTCCCCTTGAGGGTACTGAGTGGTGTCGAACAGGGCTCGATAGGCATGGGCCAGGCCCCAGCACGTTGCAGTAATTTGTATCTCTCTGGAGCTGCCGGGGTGACAGCATACCTTTTCCAAATATTTTACTAGTTCTTCTGGATTCTGCACTTGTTCAGGGGTGAATTTCCAAAACATTGGAGGTGCCCACTTTTCTAGGTACTTGCCCATACTACCCCACACACCCTGCCACTCATAATTATCCAGCCTTGGGGCAGATCTCTGGGTGATTTTCTTAAATAGTTGTTTAACCTTAAACGAGAGCTGAACCACATTCAGAAGCATGCTAATTCCTAGCAGTAGGGCTAGGACCGTGCTGGTCCCAACATCCCAAGAGTATTCAAATTTTTCAAAATTCTCAAATGCCATTGTAACTGGACTGAAGGAGAAAGGAGAGGGGAAGAAAGGTATCCCACCCATAGACTGGTTTTCCAAGGAGGAAAGGTAAATGGTGTAATTATTAATAGTTTCCCACAGATGGCTTCCACAGTATAAAGGTGACAATGCTGAGTGCAAGTACCGGATTAATCCCACATCCGACAACTTTATCATACCATAAACCAGTGTTATACAATACATCAAAGAGGAAACCTTAATCCACCTCCCACGGATGATAAGCAGCAGAAGAGGGACTACATACAGCAAGCGAGGTGATACTTAACAGAACTTTAAAAACCAGAGCAACAACTCTAAGAACACATAAATCAACATAATGACCAGCGACTATTAGACCGATATAATGAATGCTTATAACAAATTTGTTTTAACAAGCTCTGGTCAGGTTTGTCGTTATCTCAACCCTTCGTGCCCCACGTTGGGCGCCAAAAAGGACTGTCGTGGTTTAACCCCAGCCAGCAACTAAACACCATGCAGCCACTCACTCACTCCCCCCCACCCAGTGGGATGGGGGAGAAAATCGGGAAAAGAAGCAAAACCCGTGGGTTGAGATAAGAACGGTTTAATAGAACAGAAAAGAAGAAACTAATAATGATAATGATAACACTAGTAAAATGACAACAGCAATAATGAAAGGATTGGAATGTACAAATGATGCGCAGTGCAATTGCTCACCACCCGCCGACCGACACCCAGCCAGTCCCCGAGCGGTGAATCCCTGCCCCCCCACTTCCCCGTTCCTATACTGGATGGGACATCACATGGTATGGAATACCCTGTTGGCCAGTTTGGGTCAGGTGCCCTGGCTGTGTCCTGTGCCAACTTCTTGTGCCCCTCCAGCTTTCTCACTGGCTGGGCATGAGAAGCTGAAAAATCCTTGACATTAGTCTAAACACTACTGAGCAACAACTGAAAACATCAGTGTTATCAACATTCTTCGCTCTGAACTCAAAACATAGCACTGTACCAGCTACTAGGAAGACAGTTAACTCTATCCCAGCTGAAACCAGGACAACAGGTTTGTCTGGTATGAGGCTGTATGCCAACCTTTCAGTGTAGTGTCAACATTTTCATCTTTTTAGCTACACATTTTCATTTTTAATGCCACATAATATGGGTAACACAATGTGTCTTACGTTTGACTGTTCGTGCTGGACTTAATGTTTATGACTGTTTACTGGGGCAAGTGATCATATTGGAGAATTTAAAATCTAAGATCAAGGGACACTCATTTCTCTATTTGGAAAGTTGACCCAAAGCAGACCATCCAGACTGAGCATTTCCAAATTCTAAGCATAAGTACCTATAGTGTGACTTAGCACTTCAGTACAATGTAATGATCCAAACTTGATCAGGTTTTAGCTCTATCTTTGGATCCTGTTTAAGCTGAAATTTGCCCTCTTAAGATACCTTTATTAATACTATAGGATCCTTGCTCCAAAGTCTACATTCTTGTTGCTTGATGGTACAAAGTACTACAAATGGACTCAGTTTTTGATGTGTAATTGTGTGTTATGTGCTGATATGATATGCCATAAATTTGGGAAAGTCATTACTGGTAGCCAAAGAAGAAACAGGTTTTATGTTTATTTGCTGTGTCTGACTGAAGAAAATACTGAGACCATTTCTGCTTTATGTTGAGAGCAAATGTATCAAAGGGGCACATCAGCATGAGGAAACAGAACTGAGGACCAGATTTCTGACTCTCAAAGAATTGAATGCAGTGGAAGAAGCAAGTGTTGGCATGTGGGATATAAAACAGGAGAACATCATCAGCCTGTAATTTAAATGAAATGAAAATAGAGGTGTAAAACTGATAAGATGGCACTATTGAAATAAAAGCAAGAATCAACACCTATGATAGCAACCCAAAACACTGTGCTTTGAGTGCTTATTTGTGTAGATACAGATCTGTACTAGTTTAAAAAAAAGTGTTGATTATTAAAATGACTGGAGTCACAGCTTCTTGAAGAAGCCGTCTCACTGTTGCCTTTTGTCCTATGTAATAAGATGTAGATGACAAAGAATTTTTTTAACGCCTGTCATGGTTTAAGCCCAGCCGGTAACAAAGCACCACCAAGCCGCTCACTCACTCCTCCCCCACCCCAGCCACGGTGGGATGAGGAGAAAATAATAAAGAAAAGCTCGTGGGTCGACACAAGGACAGGGAGGGATCACTCACCACTTATGGTCACGGGCAAAAGACAGGCTCAACTTGGGGAAGAAACAAAATCAATTTAATTTACTACAAATCAAATCAAAACAAGGATATTAGGAAGTAAAACCAAACCTTAGAACACCTTCCCCCGCCCCTCCCTCCTTCCTGGCTCAACTCCACTCCCAGTTTTCTCTACCTCCTCCCCCCGAGCAGTGCAGGGGGACAGGGGATGGGGTTAGTTCATCACACCTTGTCTCTGCCACTCCTTCCTCCTCAGGGGGAGGACTCCTCACTTGTCCCCTGCTCCACCGTAGGGTCCCTCCCACGGGAGACAGTCCTTCATGAACTTCTCCAGCGTGAGTCCTTCCCACGGACTGCAGTCCTTCATGAACTTCCCTGACGTGGGTCCTTTCCGCGGGCCGATCTTCAGTCACAGACTGCTCCAGCGTGGGCTTTCCCATGGAGTCATGGCCATCTCTGGGGGCATCCAACTGCTCCGGCGTGGGGCCCTCCACGGGCTGCAGGTGGATATCTGCTCCACCGCTCACCTCCATGGGCTGCAGGGGGACAGCCTGCCATCACACCATGAGCTGCAGGGGCATCACCTCCTCTGGTGCACCTCCTCCCCCTCCTTCTTCACTGACCTTGGTATCTGGATAGGTGTTCCTCTCACATTCCAATCTCCCTCCCCCACTGTAGGTTCCCCTTCTTAAATCTGTTCTCCCAGAGGCGCTACCACCGTTGCTGATTGGGCCAGCCTTGGCTAGAGGCGGGTCTGACTTGGAGCTGGGGAAGCTTCTAGCAGCTTCTCAGAAGCCACCCCCGCAGCCCCTCCCCCGCTACCAAAAACCCCACCACACAAACCTGAAAAAATGCCAAATTCTTTTCAGTGCATATTTCTCTATTCCCTATGCGTTTGTGGCCAGTATTGTAGTAACACTTGTAGTTGGGTTTCTTATGCCAATGTTACTTTGGCTCAAGCTCCCTGAGTAGAATATCTTTATTAAATCTCCTTGTATCTAAGATCAGAATGCAGCATTTATTCCCAAATAGCAGTAAGCCTGGTTATCACAATTAGTACACAGAGAAAATAAAGACTAAGTAGTACAATTATATCTGTTTTCTGACTACAGGGTAGAATAAATTGTGTAATTAGTCCTTACCCAAGTCAAGTCTTGTACTTACTGACCTTATAGGCACCTGAAAGAGTTCTAGAGACTCAAGTACCTCCCTCTCTGCAGGCTTTCACTGTGAGGCTGCCCACAACCTGTGCCAAAAAAAGCACTTCCATAGCCTCTCTCTTTAGTACAAATCCTGCAGAATTCCTGGATTGCAATCTGGATGATTCTAATGCTAAATGACTAGCATTTCAGTGTGATGCTATTTTTAATCCATACGTAGGTGACTATTTCTCAGTTACATTACCCTGGAGTAAGTTCTTATTTTGTTTGTTTTTGTAACTGGTATGCATGTATTTTTAAAAATATACATATATATGTGCATGTATGTCAAGGAATTTTATATATTTCATCTATAAAATATGGAGTTCCTTGGTATTTTTTAATTTTTCTTCTAGTTAATATGCCATATCTCAAAGGATTCAACTGAACATAAGCCTGATGCTTACAATGTCATTCATATACTGTAGTTAGAAAGTGGCCATCTTTGTAGAAGACCAACCCAAACATCAGTGTAAGATTACCTTCCCTTGTGATAAACCAGGACCATGTTTGCTAAATGAACCACCAAAGCTGGGTTGCCCATGAAAAATGTTTAAATCCAAGGAAAGAGTTAGTTGCTGACTGTAATAGCCAAATGTATTTACCTAATTAGACTCAAGGCACCTTGGCTGCCTGGCACTGCACTTGCTATTCCTCCAGCAAGAGCTACTTGAAAATGTGGCTGCATCTTAATTCATTTTGCTTTTTTTTTTTTTTTTTTGGCTTCAGTGCCACAGCCAGCCAGACTCGCCATGATTTAGTTTGTTATTAGGGAAATATCACAGTTTTAAAATATTTTGTTTGGGGGTTTTTGTTAGGTTTTTGGGGGTTGTTGCTGTTGTTTTGACAGGACTATGAGAACACTTAATGGTAATTTACTTTTAACTTGCTCTTCCTGGTTCATGTGTTTTCAGGCTCTTCCTATAGTTCTTTCTAATGGTTCAATAATAAAAGCAATATAAATTGAGGCAACATGACCTAGAGGATAAAATGAGGCTAGGGACCAGAAAGGGACCCTTATCACAGCAAATCTTTTCTCTTTTTTCAGCTTCATTTTTCCACTGTAACAACAGAGGTAATGATTCTCAGGCCCTTTATCTAAAATACAGCCAGTGCCTGAAAGGTGTTATAAAAATGCTACAGAGGTATATTTAACTATGCATATTTGGACTGCTCTTTATTGGTTGATTTTTACATTTAGATTTTATTCACACAGTCTGTACATTTAGTTAATATATTTTGTTTCCTCAAAGCATTTTGGTGAGGGTGGTTTTCAGTTTGTTGGTGTACTCTTTTGTGAGAAGCACAAACCAAGCTACTGCATGGCAAATGTAGGTGGAGGGACACTCCCTACAGCTCAGACCATTCATCTTCAGAGAACTGCACTGCCTCTCTCTAATATTTTTGCCTGATTGTTTGGTGAATTTGCAATATAGCAAGACAGGATGATGTCCTAGTGTGAATCTTCAGTTGTAATATCACTGAGATCAGAACACAGATCTGAGGAGATGAAAAGCAATTTCATTCATTGTATCTCATTCCCATTTATCTACTCTTTACAGTAGTGTACTCTGGTTAGCTTTATATTTACATTGTTACACTGTGAAATGGTTTGTGCACTGAGCCATTTGACTTTGATAATGCCTCTGGGAGACCAGGTCAAACTAGGTTTAAATGGGATTAAAGTAGTTTTTCCTTAGCTGTATTTGAAGTACCATGGGATTTATGAGGGGAAAGTAGATTTATGACCCTGGAAAAAACTTGATCCCTTTCAGTCAGCTTTAGAGGGAGACTGAATTGGTTCCCTTGATTGCTATATTGGACTCATCTGATGGACAATATCCATATTGATTCATGTACTTCTGCTAGCAGTTCACTTTCTGACCATGTAAGACTAAAAACTTGGATGTTTTTCTGCCAGTTTAGTCACCGCAACAGCTCATGGAGATTTCAGTGAGTACTGGATTTAGTGCAAGGAGAGATGAGACCATCACACACAGATTAGCATTGGATGCTGTGGAATTGCAGCTTCAGTCTTGGTGCTGAGATGAACTGGCTGGTAGCTTCAAGCACGTAGCAGTGATGCAAAGGTTGACATTTGCCATCATGGCTTCAAGGTTTGCTAGCTAGGTCTGAGCCCCCAGCCTGCAGGCTGGTGAGAATAACAGTCAGTAATGGGTTTATGTTTGATTTAAGATGGGGTTTTAGCTGACATTAGTAACTTGGTCTCTTACATGTAGGCACCTGGCAATAAATAATCAACAGTGGGAATAGTTCACTGATTCCTCAGCAAGATTTTCTAAGCTAGAGTTTGGAAAATATATTATGTTAGGAAATGGCCTCGAAATACATGTTAATTAACTCAGCATTAGGCACGTAACATAAGCAAAGGTTGTTGTGTTTAACAGTTTGTCATTTGGTGGGAGTGAATCGGATGTTGGCACAGAGTCATCTCTCAGTGTGGACCAACCTTAAGTAAATAGAGGCATTTAACATTCATATACAAATTATTGCTGGAGGCCAAAGGTTATACCAGTGAATAATAACATTAGAACTTTTTACAGCCCTCCTCCTTTTTATTTCCTAGAGCCCTTTATGAATGTGTTGCTATCCCTGTTGAAGAGAGACAAGGCTGAAGCACAGAAAGGGTGAGGACACAGCTGTGCTGTCCTGACTCCAGGTTACTACCCCCAGATACTTGTAACTTCTCCAGCCCTAGTTTTTCCGCCTTCTCCATCCTAACATATGCAATTGCTCCCTTATTTGGTTTTGTCCAAATGATCCAAGTTTAAAAAGCTGCATTTTAAAGAGCGGTACAACAGATCATATAGAGCATGTGATACCGAAAAGCCGGTTGAAGAAACTCTAAGACTCATTCTGGAGTTTTAGAAAGCAGGCATTCTTTACTGCAGCACTGGATGCACGGGGGATAATTCCACCTAGCATGCATACCACAGCTTTAGCACAAACAGGTTATATGGAGTAACAATTACATATTAATCAGATTAGTATACATATAGATAAAAATGATTATAACTGATTATCATAGTACTGCCTATATCCGGTCATGCGCAATGAAGGATCCACTTGAGTCGAAGGGCTGCTTTTGTGACCACTGACCCATTTGAAGTTCTTGTTGGCTGTCCTTGAAGCCTTTGCTCTTGTCCTTGTTCTTTGATCTTGAAGCTTAACGCAGTTTCAGTCACATGTGGTCAGTTTCAACATTGTTCTCATCTAGCATTGTTACGGATGCACGACTAACCAAATCCAACAGGTGTTAAAACTCAGATTTATTCTTCAGCAAAAGTTAGTTAGAAGTCCGGTAACATTTTATAAAACCACAGGCTCAATGATGTAAAGAGAATTAATACTACACGGCTGACTTAAGAATCCCCAAGATTTAAAGTGATGGCTCAAAACGCGCATATCACTCACCTAAAAGCTGAGGGCTCTCTCCCTCGAGGAGTTACCTCGGGCGGTGCCCCGACCCGAGGGGGAGTCCCCGACTGCAGACCCGCTGCTCCGAGGAGGACTGATTCCAACATGTCCTCCGGCAGGACCCCATTTATACCCCTGTCGAATCTGACCTGTGGTCATTTAATCCCTGTTGGCTAGGAGGGTCACCTCAGTGTACCTGGCGCATCTCGATTGGCCAGTTCAGATTTCAACCTTCAGCCTCCAGGGTTTCCTTCCCCTTCTCCCTGCCTGGAGAAATTTTGTTTCCTGCTGGCGGGATGGGAGGGGGGGGATGTACTGCCACACAATCCACCCCGTGACCAGAGTCATGATTCGACTGGTTTCTTTGGAGTGGTGGTACAGTCACCTCTTGCCTCCAAAGTTAAAAGGGGGTGCAGTTTGGTGAATTTGACGCTCATTGTGGGCCATCATTCCCTTCTGGTCTAGAATTAAAGTGGAATATCAAACACAGGAATATCCACTGTATGGACAGGTTTTAAGGGAGCATACTTAATCGTTAGTATAGGCTTCACTACCAAGCGTTTGATAGAACTTATTGCAATATAGATTACAGTAATCATAACTACAAGCATTATTAAAGATTAGAGAAGGCTGGCCGCCCATCCCGTGAAAGAAAAAAATCCGAACATATCAAAACTTTTCCCCAGCCAGTTGGTCCCTGGGGCAGAAGCAATTGCCTCTGAGTCTCTTGCCGTATTCTGTTGTTGATTTAGTCTTGAAGCCACATTGACACATTTGGAGTGAACACAGCAGTTGTCCATTGACATGTTCAAAACTTTACATATACCCTTCTCTTTCTTTGGCATCTAATCCAATACAGCCCACTTTTGATAGTCATTTTAACCGATTGTTTGAGAGTCCCCAAATTGTTAGATGTAGCATTGGCTAAGGTTGATAGCTGTAAACTCAGTTCTAGGGTGCTCTATCGATGTTCCTCGAGTACCATACACAGTTGCCCCCACAGAATTTCAGGGCATAGCGTAGTACCATTCCAACTCCACCCCGTGATCCCATGGGTTAGTTGGAGGATATAGTCACATCTGGTGTCTCATACTGAACTAGTATTTACTGCACTTGGTGACCAACTATAAACAACATGAGTATAACCTCCTCCCCCATCCAATCTGAACCTCCAACTATAATTGTTACATTGCTCTCATGTGAGCTCAAGGACTCACGATATATTAATGTCCATCATTTTGCCACGACATTATCATCCAGATCTTCACCATCCACGCCTGTCACCGTCATCACTGTCAGCAAAGGACTGGAATGACTCGTTCCTTCATGGTCCTGTAAAAAAGCACAAACTAGGCCTCAGTCTTAAAACCGGGTCACAGGGTTAGAAGTCCGGTATTATCCACTGGGCACTGATGCGGTGAGTCTTTCCACTCCCATCCAAGGCTTCCCAGGCATGCAGGCCTCTGGGTTTTGCTAAGGTCATAGGAACAATACCAATGGAGGGCAGTTTCACCATGACGGATTGGCCCACGTATGTCTCCAGTGGGAACTGGTGTCTCTGATCGTCTGGTATAGAGTCCTTGCCCCTTAATGGTTCCGTAGGACCGAATGCTCGAATTTTTGGACTACCATTATTTCCCCACCAGTTGTTAACCATAAAAACTGCCTGTGGTAATCGTGTGTCCCAGTTATGGCGTGAGACATCAGCATGTTTTTTAATCAAGCCATTGGTTCGCTCAACTATACCATTGGCTTGGGGGTAATATGGTGTGTGAAACACCCATTTGATGCCTTCCCCTCGCGCCCAGTCTTGTACCACTGTGGCTGTGGAATGTGATCCGTTGTCACTTTGAATGCATTCAGGAATAGGTAGAATACCAAACCACGCTCACAAAACCTGGACTGTCTGGTCTCCAGTGGCTGTGCCAATGGCCGTTGCCATAGACAATCCTGATACTACTTCCACTCCTGCCAAAATATATTTATTCCCATGAGATGGTCTTAGAGGACCAATGTAATCAACCTGCCATGTGCTCCAAAGAGCCTTGCCTTGTCTGATATGCTGGGCCGGAGCTTGGTTTGGGTGATTAGCTTTAAGCCTTATTCGGCATTGCAGGCAAGCTGTAAGAATTGTTTCACAGGTTTTCATAGACACTGGCCAACCCCGAGATCAGCATTCATAATAGAGATCTGCTTTCCCTGAGTGGCCTCATTTGATATGCAACCATTCTGCTAGTCTATCCCAATCTTCCTTCTCACTGGTGACCATCCTGATTTGGGCCAGGTGGTCCACCTGCTGATTCCATTTTGCAGCTGGGGTTCCATCCCAAGCATGTCCCTTCACCCATCCCACCTTTAAAGGTCGGGATCTCCCTATTGCCAGGAGACGTTGCCAGTCCTCTGTCCTCCACAATTTCGCATGACCTACTTCCCACTTACTAGATTCCCACTGACATATCCACTCTGTAGCACCCTTAAAGGTTGCAGAAGAGTCAGTATAGACGATGGTAGCACCATTCTCTATGGCCATTCCAGACCTGGGGGAGAAGGGCTGCAGCCGTGCCTCCGTAATAATTCCTCTATTAACACCATCCTGCTGACTACGCCAATTTAAAATGTTACGGATGCACGACTAACCAAATCCAACAGGTGTTAAAACTCAGATCTATTCTTCAGCAAAAGTTAGTTAGAAGTCTGGTAACATTTTATAAAACCACAGGCTCAATGATGTAAAGAGAATTAATACTACACGGCCGACTTAAGAATCCCCAAGATTTAAAGTGATGGCTCAAAACGCGCTTATCACTCACCTAAAAGCTGAGGGCTCTCTCCCTCGAGGAGTTACCTCGGGCAGTGCCCCGACCCGAGGGGGAGTCCCCGACTGCAGACCTGCTGCTCCGAGGAGGACTGATTCCAACATGTCCTCCGGTGGGACCCTGTTTATACCCCTGTCAAATCTGACCTGTGGTCATTTAATCCCTGTTGGCTAGGAGGGTCACCTCAGTGTACCTGGCACATCTCGATTGGCCAGTTCAGATTTCAACCTGCAGCCTCCAGGGTTTCCTTCCCCTTCTCCCTGCCTGGAGAAATTTTGTTTCCTGCTGGCGGGATGGGGGGTGGGGGGGATGTACTGCCACAAGCATACAGGAACATCTAGTCATAAGAGCAAAGAACTGCAAAACTTATGAGTGTAAGAGACTGAATTGTTATCTCAAGCCGCTTGCCTCAAAGATTGTTAGGTGTGAGGGACTGGACTGTCATCTCAAGGAACTGTGAACTGTTTATCTCCAGCCCTTTGTCTCTGAGATGGCCTGTTTAAGCAGGACACTCCTCTGTCCATAAGGACGATTACCAGGCCATTGAGGCATCCAGGGGAGGAAACGGGGCTGGAGCCGATAAGATACTGGTTTCTGGTGTTGATCACGTGAAGGTCATTTAATCAGTTAAATCAGTTTTGTACTTACAAGTTAAAATTGTAACTATAGGGAATTGTGTTAGGTACAATGAATCATGATAGGTATAACCATAGAAACCTCATATATTTTCTATCAAATTTTGTGTTTAAGAACTAATATTATGATTGAAACAATAGACAGAAGTGTAGCCAGGGGACTAGCTAATAGAGGTAATTACAAAAGTGTAGTCAAGTGATTGACTAGTAATTATTCATAAGTTTTGCAGTTCTTTGCTCTTATGACTAGATGTTCCTGTACGCTAGATGAGAACAATGTTGAAACTGACCACATGTGATTGAAAATGCGTTAAGCTTCAAGATCAAAGAACAAGAATAAGAACAAAGACTTCAAGGACAGCCAACAGAATCTCAAATGGGTCGGTGGTCGTAAAAGCAGCCCTTCGACTCAAATGAATTCTTCATTGCGCATGATCGGATGTAGGCAGTACTATGATAATCAGTTACGATAATATGTAATTGTTACTCCATATAACCTGTTTGTGCTGAATCTGTGGCATGCACGCTAGGTGGAATTATCCCCCGTGCATCCAGCACTGCAATAAACGAAGTGCCTGCTTCTTAATGTCACATTGGTGTTAAGGAGTTTTATTGCAATATTCGGTAACAGTTGCACTTGGCCTTCTAATGTTGCCAGCTTTATAATAAACAATACTTACCTTCAGATGTCCTCAACTGGACGGGGGAGAGAAAGTATAACGAAATGCTCATGGGTCGAGATAAAGACAGTTTAATAAAGCAAAAGCAAAGATTGTGTGTGAAAGCAAAGGAAAACAAATGATTTTATTCTCTACTTCCCTTCAGCAGGTGATGTCCGGCCACATCCCAGGAAGGAGGGCTTCAGTACACATAGCGGTTGCTCCGGAAGACAAATGTAAATAATGAATGCCCCCACTTCCTCCTCCCTTTACTTAGCTTTTATAGCTGAGCTGACATCATATGGTATGGAATATCCCTTTAGTCACTTTGGGTCAGCTGTCCTGGCCATGTCCCCTCCCAACCTCTTGCCCACCCCCAGCCTGCTGGTGAGGCAGGGGGAAATGTTGGAGAGACAGCCTTGATGCTGTGCCAGCACTGCTCAGCAGTAGCCAAAACACTGGTGTGTTATCAACACTTTTCTAGCTACCAATGCAGAGCACAGCACTACGAGGGCTGCTATGGGGAGAATTAACTCCATCTCAGCCAGACCCAATACAATCTCCACCCCTTATTCCATACCATTTGCATCATGCTCAGGTCCCACATAATTTAATACACATATATCTTCTAACCATGTCATTGTATTCAATTTTCATTACTGAAATCCCTTCTTACCAACCCTTGCAACTGAAACTACATACTTAAACCACCTTTCTACCCAACATACAGATTTATACATTCTCATTAACTACTATCCCCTGTCCTTTAACAGATAGCTATTACTCTCCTGTTCCATGGGCTTCTTCCACTCCTCCAGATGTTCACACACAGACTATGACTTGGGCCCCATCTGTCAAGATGAGTGGTCAGGACAGGAGAAGCAGTATGTTCGCTTGTTAGGAACCAACACCTGCGGACACATATTTAGCTAACGGTCGCAAGAGCATTTCAGACGCCTTTAGAAGACCTTGAACAGAATAAAGAAGAAGACAAAAAAAGAAAGATGCCAATTAGAAGAACACAGGTGCACATTCCACGATAAAGGGAACTTGGCACAAAGAACCTCAAATTCGGCAGTTTATCTTGACCAATCAGACTGAGACAAGTTTCGCATGTTTTAGTTGGTATAACCAATTATGTCCTATGTTTATGCACGTGTACAGAGTTGGTATAACCAATTATGTCCTATGTTTATGTGCGTGTACAGAGTTGATATAACCAATCATATTTTATGCTTGTGCGTGTGTACAGTGACTTTGCAGAATATGTGATTATAAATATGTGTGTTTTAGCAATAAAGGGTCGTCTGCTTTTAAGATTACAGGCATCCGTTTATTTCTACCTCCTGCAAATGGTGACCCCGACGTGGCCCTGAGGGCGCAGAAGACGCGGCAGGAGAAGCCCTGGTTGGAGGTACTGCTGTCGGCGGGACCGAAGCAGGGAAGCTGAGCCTAGGCTAAGAAGACACCTGAAAGGAAGGTGAGCAACCAGGGGCAGTATGGGGCAGAACATGTCCTCGGAGGAAAGGGCAATAGTCAGACTCCTACTGCATATACTCTCTAAGAGAGGAATTAAATGTAATGAATCCTCGTGAGAAGGTTATTGAAATGGTGCCGAGTTCAGGGCTATCCTGCTGAAACGGCTACCGCATTTGAGCCTGATATTTGGGCGGAAATTGGAACAAAATTACGGGATGCGATCTCTAAAGGGGATCAACACGCTGAAGAACTGGTTATTACTTGGCGGTTGCTTTTTGACAATATACGATCCTTACGGGCAGAAAGAAAGGTGGCAGCGGAGGCAAATTCGATTTTGAATCCAACAGTATCGGTGTCGGTAAATGGCGATGAGGACAGACACGATACCAATGAGTCATCTTGTTCGCATTGTCCCTCTGACTGTACTTGTCATAAAATGACATTACCGGATGGTTCAGTAAAAGATACACCGGAGCCAAAAAAGACATCGCCACCTATTCTACCACGAAACCCTGAGAAAGAAATACGCCCGATTAAGCCGTCTACGGGTTTATAGCCACCTTTACCTGACGATGATGATAATTGGTCAGAACCTCCCCGAGACGATATTTCTTTAGAAAAAGAAAAACCGCCGCCAAGTTACGATGTAGCTGAAGGCTTGGGCTGTGACCCGAGAAGCTACTGGAGAGAAATACATAAGAAAGCAGCAAGTGAGGGAGTGGTCGTTCCTCATGCTTATCCTGTTATAGTGAGGGCAAATAATTCAAATGAATGGAATCCCTTTTCATGGGATTTGATAAAAGAAGTGCGCAAGTCAGTCCATAATTATGGGCTGACGGCTCCTTTCACCGAAGCGCTGCTCGACAATATTTTTGGAGCTCAACTTTTGACTCCGTATGATTGCGATCAATTAGCCAGCATGCTATTAAAGCCAACTCAGAAAATGTTGTGGAGAGACAGATGGAGGGGACTGTGTGAAGAAGTTGCTATAAAAAATTTGGATAGACCCGATGATGACCCCATGAAGGCAATAGGGATAGATCACCTTATTGGGACTGGCAAATTTACTGATCCAAGATTACAGGCAAGGTTTCCCATAGCGGCCTTGAGAACTGCTTCAGTAATGGCGTTTAAAGCAATGATGACTCTGCCAGAAGAGGGTAGAAATGTTATGTCGTTCACGCAGATTAAGCAGGGTCCCCAGGAATCGTACATGTCCTTCATTGACAGACTAAGAGATGCAGTAACTAAACAAGTATCGAGTGTGGAGGCTCAGAATGCCTTGGCGCTAAAATTAGCAGTAGAGAATGCAAATGCTGACTGTAAAAAGCTTTTGATGGCGTTACCCAGAGATGCCAGCCTTGTTGATATGGTTGAGGCATGTAACAAGATTGGAACTCATGCATGGACGGGACCTTCACCAGATAAGCTAGGACAAGCTAGAATCTCACATGGGTTTTTTCATCAATCAGCAAAGGTACTTGCAAAACAATTTGGAATAACCATTGGAGATGCAAAAGCCATTACACAGACGTGTTCTGAGTGTCAACTTGTGGGAACAAATTCACCTGGAGCCGTAAATCCACGAGGTTTGCATTCTTTACAATTGTGGCAAATGGATGTAACACACGTACCTGAGTTTGGTAAATTGAAATATGTTCATGTGTCTGTGGATTGTTTTTCTGCAGCTGTATGGGCAACAGCGCAGACAGGAGAAACAAGTCGACACGTCCAGCGACAGCTGCATTCGGCTTTTGCAGCACACGGCATTCCACTTCAGATAAAAACTGACAATGGGCCGTGCTACGTCGCACAGACAACTCAAAAGTTTTTTAGTCAATGGGGTATTGTACACACCACAGGTATACCACATTCCCCTACAGGCCAGGCAATTGTAGAACGCATGAATCAGACTTTGAAACGCCAACTGCAAAAACAAAAAGGGGGAGAGCAGATGGCTACTCCTCACGAACGATTGAACAAAGTTGTATATGTGTTGAATTACTTGAGATTGACAGATGGCGAAAGTGTAAATTGTACCAATTGTAAATTACCAATTGTAAAACATGTGCAAGGCATGGTAGGAGATTTGTTTGACATTAATAGCAATGTTCAAGTTAGGGTTAAAAATGTTGAGAGAAATGTATGGGAAGAACCATTTCAATTAATAACCTGGGGACGAGGTTATGCTTGTGTTGTTACAGATCACGGAACAAGATGGGTACCAGCAAAGTGGGTAAAACCCTGGACAGGCGTTACATCCTTGGAAAAACGCTGAACCTAAAAGGACTCCTTCTCGCTGCATTCGGCCTGTTATGGGTGACACACATAAGTGAAGAATGGATGATCCAACAACCAAAACAGAATGTATGGGTAACTTTGGCGAACATAACGCATCAAGAAGCTATATGTCTTTCTGTCGCTACCCCTGAAAACCCTTTTTCTACCTCTTTGGTGGGGTTACCTCTAGACACCTGGCCAGATCCAATGCCTGAATTTTCCCTTTGTACTAACCCACAATCCTGTGTCGATAATTGGGACGGTGTGTATGCACACCTGCCTCAAGTAATGCAAGAACCTCAAGAGTTAGAGGTGTTAGGATCAGTCATCGTGAATGCCTGTGTGATGTTTAATTACACCTATAACAC
This sequence comes from Harpia harpyja, assembly GCF_026419915.1. Classification (NCBI taxonomy): domain Eukaryota; kingdom Metazoa; phylum Chordata; class Aves; order Accipitriformes; family Accipitridae; genus Harpia; species Harpia harpyja. Next base: position 36,747,215 of record NC_068968.1, read on the forward strand.
CACTCGAAAGGGTCAGAATGTAAATGCTATTTTGCCTGTATATAGAAATGCTACAGCTTGGTGTAACTATATCTATTCCAGAATATCACGCTCTTTTTTCTATTCCAGCTGCTTTACCTGCAGGGATGTTTTTAATTTGTGGGGATAGAGTGTGAGGGGGAATTCCATCGAAACTTAACGGGAGGCCATGTAGCCTCGGACGACTTACATTACTAACACCCGATATCAATGTGATTCCCAGTAAAAGGCTCATGATAACTGACACAGGGTTAAGTGGATGGCTAGCAAGTTTGGGAATTACGGGATGGTTGAAAGATTTGCTTATGCATGGCTTAGTTATTTTAATTGTAATATTAGCAGTTATAATGATTGTACCACGTATCATAAAAATAGTTGAACGTATGATTTCATGTAAGCTTTCACATGCTTTCACAAAAGCATTTCATGTAACTTGGCTTGCACAAAAACAAAAAGGGGGAATTGTGGGAGATTTCATGGAAAATGGGGGACATTTCTTTGAGCCTGATTATTTAGAGTTAGCATAAGTAGGCTGCAGTTAGCATGAGTGGGCCGGAGTATGTGACAGCTGCAGTATGAAAGTACTTTGAACCACCAGAAAAACAACGGACATGAGGAACTTGGACAGTGGAGCAATTAATAAACAAGATAACAGAACTGCAGAGGCAAGAAGGAGCTGCAAGAGCTTTAACGCAATTAAGAAAGCTGTCATTTCGGCTTAGAGCATTTAGCTGCGGGATGGGGACTTAGGAGTTGGTTTGTATCTTTGTTAAAAATTGGGGTTTCTTTTATTCTTGTGTATTTTATTAGGTATAATGTTGCTTTTACCGCATTTAATTAATTGTGTTCATAGATCTTTGCAAAGTGCAATACAGTAGGTGTTAATTGACGAAGAACAAAAAAAGGGGGAATTGTGGACACATATTTAGCTAACGGTCGCAAGAGCATTTCAGAGGCCTTTAGAAGACCTTGAAAAGAATAAACAAGAAGACAAAAAAAGAAAGATGCCAATTAGAAGAACACAGGCGCGCATTCCACGATAAAGGGAACTTGGCACAAAGAACCTCAATTCGACAGTTTATCTTGACCAATTAGACTGAGACAAGTTTCGCATGTTTTAGTTGGTATAACCAATTATGTCCTATGTTTATGCGCGTGTACAGAGTTGGTATAACCAATCATATTTTATGCTTGTGCATGTGTACAGTGACTTTGCAGAATATGTGATTATAAATATGCGTGTGTTTTAGCAATAAACATCGTGTGCTTTCAAGATTACAGGCGTCCGTTTATTTCTACCTCCTGCAAACACCGTCTTGGTTCGGGTCACCGTTGCACTTGTCTGGTTCCTTGCAAAACTTACTCATTGTGGGCTCAGGTCATGCCTGCTACATTACTTCCTACAACATACAACTCACATCACAGATTATTTTTTCCCCCAAGGTTAAATGTCCTTGAGGCACACACTGGGTCTCCCCATCCTTCCGCATTACCCACCAAGTACACCCAGGTCCCTGAGCAAAGACAATCCCACGAATGGGTTTGCCTTTTCCCATGGGAGAAGCAATCCACACCGCCTTCCCCAGTCACTTCCCCATGTGCACTACGGGGACCTTATCTCCTCCCACAGTATACAGGGGTTTTGTTTGGGCAGGACAGAGAATGGTTAGCAGATCCTCTGGTGTTAACTAGCCAAGTGGCTTCTGCTAAATTTGTATCCCAATGCTTCCATGCCTCATTGCCCAGTGCTCTCAACATAGTTTTTAGCAGTCCATTATATCTCTCAAACTTTCCAGAGGCTTGTGGGTGATAGGGGATGTGATACACCCACTCCCATGCTTCTTTGCCCAGGAGTTTATGAGGTTATTTCGGAAATGAGTCCCATTGTCTGATTCAATTCTTTCTGGGGTACCATGTCGCCATAAAATTTGCCTTTCAAGGCCTAAGATGGTGTTTCGGGCAGTGGCATGGTTTACGGGATATGTTTCTAGCCAACCAGTAGTTGCTTCCACCATCGTGAGTATGTAGCACTTGCCTTGGCGTGTTCGTGGCAGTGGTCCAATGTAGTCAATTTGCCAGGCCTCGCCATATTGAAAACGCAGCCACCGCCCTCTGTTCCAGGGAGACTTTACTCTTGTAGCTCGCTTGACTGCAGCACATATTTCCCATTCATGAGTGACCTGTGTGATGGCCTCCATGGTCAGGTCCACCCCTCAATCACGAGCTCATCTATATGTTGCATCTCTCCCTAGATGTCCCGATGTTTCGTGGGCCCATCGAGCTACAAATAGCTCACCCTTACGCTCCCAGTCCAGGTCCACCTGAGCTACTTCAATTTTGGCAGCCTTGTCTACCTGTTCATTATTTCGATGTTCTTCAGTGGCACGGCTTTTGGGCATGTGAGCATCTACATGACGTACCTTTAGAGCCATGTGTTCTACCCAGGCAGCAATGTCCTGCCACAATGCATCAGCCCAGATGGGTTTACCCCTGCGCTGCTGTGAGAGACTGAAAGAGTTAATGTCTCAAACATTGTGGTGGGGAAAGTTCTGCTTAACTAGGAACTCTGCCTAGCAAGGAACCACGGGTGAAAAGAAGCCAATCAGCACCCATCAGCAACAGGATGGGGAGGGCATGCCAGAAAGTGCACAGCTCCTGTGTTCTGATATGCTGAGCAGGACAGCTCACCATGCATGGCAAAAGATCACATCTGCAGGGAAGGGGAAGTTACTCCCCAAACAACCCCCAAGCCCACCAACCCATTTCCCAAAGTCTCACAAACCACTCGTGACACCTAATTAGCCTAATGAGTTCGAGTGCCTGCCTGAAGGAGGGGCGAGGATGATAAAAGGACACAAACTGAAGCCCCAGGTGCGCAACCCACCAGAACTGGACCCCTCAGCTGACTGGACCCCTCAGCTGACTGAACCAATGCTGGACCCAGGACCAGTGAAATCTTTTTCTCTTCCTTTTTCTCTCTGTCTTGTTCTCTCTTTCCTTTTCCTTTTCCATAATCCCTACACCTCATCGGTTTCAAGTCATAAACCATTGACCACGTCTGGGACTAAGAGTGGATCCAGCCGCCCCTAGGCTCTTCTCTGAGGAGGAGTCTAGAAAGCAAGGGGGTCTGCTCTGAACCTCGTGACTCAAGGGGAGGGATCTCCTTCTTCTATGAATTTATGTATATGGTTACCCTGGGTTACACGGTTCACTAAGGTAGTTCCATGCCAATTCGCGTTGTGAGACCACGCCACCTACTCTTACACCTCCCAAGTTCAGTTTGCTTCTTTCATGAATAAAATGTTTAACTGATTGTTTGGTGTCATTTCACCTTAATTTAGCCTGAGGGAATTTTGAATTCAAACACGGCTCCCTGGTCTGTCCAGTCCGGGCTGTGACAGCTGCCAGTTGGTCTTCTTCCACTGCTGTAGCCACCCCCATAGGGCATTAGCCACCATTTGGGAATCAGTACAGAGGTAGAGTACTGGCCACTTTTCTCGTTCAGCAATCTCTAGGGCTAGTTGGATGGCTTTCACTTCTGCAAACTGACTTGACTCACCTTCTCCTTCAGTGGCCTCAACGACTTGTCATGTGGGACTCCACACAGCAGCTTTCCACTTCTGATGGTTTCCTACAACATGACAGGATCCATCAGTAAACAAAGCATAATGCCTTTCATCTTCTGATAACTCATTATATGGTGGTGCCTCCTGGGCATGAGCCACCTCCTCAGGCAATGCTCCAAAATCTCTGCCTTCTGGCCAGTCCATGACCTCTTCCAGGATTCCTGGGCGGTTGGATTTCCCCAGTCGAGCTCGTTGCGTGATCAACGCTACCCACTTACTCCATGTAGTGCTGGTTGCATGATGTATAGAGATTTAGAAAATTGCATTTATTTTTCTTAACCCTTCCTCTGTGAAGTCATTTAAAGTCTGTTAATACCAAGAATCTCGGGATGAATTACATGTGAAACTTATTTGCATTGGTTTTCAAAGATGCAGTAACTCATTTATATGGGTGACTTTTGATTGGTCATCCCAGGATAATGAATACAAAGTTTTATGCGACACCACATCGTAACATATTTTGTCTCTTTTTCTATTTTGTTTTGTGTTTTCTTTTTCTCACTTTCTTACCCACACACAGATCTGTAGGCAGTTAGGGCCGAAGAGGCCCAAGACAGATGAAAGTATAGTTTATGACTAATCCAAAAGCAAAAATTAAGATAACACTTGAATATTTTATATGTGCATATATGTATATGCCATATGTCTATAGTATAATGCACTATATCACTAACCAATATTCTTGTGATTCTCGGGTGAAATAAAAGACTAATGGCTAAAGATTAAAGAATAATCATTTAAAGCAAAACAGCAGTGAAAGATATAATTAATTTACACTGAATTTACACAACGAAACATTAAACTTAAGATAGAATTTTGACAGAAACTTCAGAAAATCTCTAGGGCTAGGAAGTGATCAGAAAAGATGGAAAAATAGCTCCTCCACTTGACTCCACTTAGCCTTCATAAGGGTTTGCCACAGTATAAGCCCTTAGTCGGACATAGCTTCTAGTGACACAAACAGCACAAAGTAGCCCCCGACTCTTTTGATAACCACAAAAGACCTTCATTTTTGTGTCTACTCCTTGGAGCCTTATAGCAGCATGCTGATGAGACAGTACCTCTGTATACACTGGATACTACCACTGGTTTGAAAACACAAAGCGCTCTTTTGCCACTTCTACTAAATATCTTTTCTGCTTTCTGTTACCATTTTGAAAATTCTTCACTGATGGTTAGCTAGGCTCTGCTGCATCTTCTGATATATTTTTAATAGCTGACTATGAAATAATATGCCAGCAATTACAAAAGTATTTTGGTAGTATTTCACACTGCGCTTGTGGCAGGATATAAAAAAACTCTGGCAAACAAAAAATTCTTGATGAGATAGAAGGAAATTATAATACTGGACTTTTGCAACTCTTGGAAGTTGGAATACACCTGTAGCTTTCTTATAGTGATACAACACCCGCAATGGTAGGATTTGAGGCCCTCAGGCTTTCATTTGTTCACTTTACTAGCACTTGTCTGGGAGAAGGTGAAGCTTTTGTCTTTGCGATTGGTAAACTGAGACACAGAAAAATTAAGTGATGTGTCCAAGGTCACACAGGATGCTTGTAGTGGAGAAAGGAATTGACTGAATTTTATTTATGCACAATCTGTTTGATTACACCACATTTCTATTCTGATTATGAAGCTTAAATACATGGTTATATCAACAATGAAAAAAAAAGTTATATAACTTGTCCTCTCCAGTATGCAGACCACGAGAAAACTAACTGTGGTTTTTATCTAAGAATACATTAATGTATAATGGAATAATTGTGTGCAAAATGTATTTATATGCACACACACACTCATGCATACCTATACACATTTTACATATACACACACACAAATAATTTATGAATTGCACTCTAGAGTTCAAAAAATTACTTTGTCAAATACATTTTTGATCACAGTTGTGTGATATCCATAGAAACAAGGATAAAAGCAGACAATACTGCTCCTTAAGAGAGTATCACATTACTGAACCATATAGAATTGGCTTGATTGGGGTTAGTGGATGTTGCTGTGCATTTAGCAGTCTTGTTACTGTCTGGTTCTTCTCATATGTAACTTGGTTAAGCAATGTGTGATGGGTTAACCCTGGCTGGATGCCAGGTGCCCACCAGAGCTGTTCTATCACTCCCCCTCCTTCTCAACTGGACAGGGGAGAGAAAATATAACAAAGAGCTTGTGGGTCGACATAAGGATAGGAGAGATCACTCACCAATTACCGTCACGGGCAAAACAGACTCAGTTTGGGGAAAAATTAACTTGATTTATTACAAATCAACCGGAGTAGGGTAATGAGAAATAAAACCAAATCTCAGAACACCTTCCCTCCACCCCTCCCTTCTTCCCGGGCACAACTTCACTCCCGGATTCTCTACCACCCCCCCAGCGGCACAGGGGGACGGGGATGGGGTTTACGGTCAGTTCATCACACGTTATTTTCTGCCGCTTCATCCTCCTCAGGGGGAGGACTCATCACACTCTTCCCCTGCTCCAGCGTGGGGTCCCACCCACGGGAGACAGTCCTCCACGAACTTCTCCAACGTGGGTCCTTCCCACGGGCTGCAGTTCTTCACGAACTGCTCCAGCATGGGTCCTTTCCACAGTGTGCAGTCCTTCAGGCACAGACTGCTCCAGCGTGAGCCCCCCACGGGGTCACAAGTCCTGCCAGAAAACCTGCTCTGTGGGCTCCTCTCTCCACAGATCCGCAGGTCCTGCCAGGAGCCTGCTCCAGCGCGGGGTTCCCACGGGGTCACAGCCTCCTTCGGGAACCCACCTGCTCCGGCGTGGGGTCCTCCACGGGCTGCAGGTGGATATCTGCTCCACTGTGGACCTCCATGGACTGCAGGGGGACAGCCTGCCTCACCATGGTCTTCACCACGGGCTGCAGGGGAATCTCTGCTCCGGCGCCTGGAGCATCTCCTCCCCCTCCTTCTTCACTGACCTTGGTGTCCGCAGGGTTGTTTCTCTTACATGTTCTCACTCCTCTCTCCGGCTGCCGAATACCGCCGTCCCAACTTTTTTTCCTTCTTAAAAATGTTATCACAGAGGCGTTACCACTATCGCTGATTGGCTTGGCCTTGGCCGGCGGCGGGTCTGTCTTAGAGCCGGCTGGTATGGGCTCTGTCGAACACAGGGGAAGCTTCCAGCAGCTTCTTACAGAAGCCACCCCTGTAACCCCACCCGCTACCAAAACCTTGCCACACAAAACCAATACATTCCACCCCTCGCCTCTGTGCATCACATTTTTAAGAACTATCATTAAAATCTACATTCATCACACAAAATCTTCACTCACATCAACAAAAAAGAATTCCCCACACCAAAATCAAAATAATATCATCACAAAACCGACAAAAAGTGGACAATTTACACACAATCCACCCCTCGTCCCTTCACCACAATTACAACAATAAAAATTCCCCGCTCGTCATGCAGCTCTTAACTCTCTAGCTGCGTTCAGTCCATGTTTTGCCCGTTACCTCTCTCAGTTACTATCCTTATCTCAAATTCCTCACTTGCCCGCATTCTCCACCAAAAAGACTGTGATGGGTTAACCCTGGCTGGATGCCAGGTGCCCACCAGAGCTGTTCTATCACTCCCCCTCCTTCTCAACTGGACAGGGGAGAGAAAATATAACAAAGAGCTTGTGGGTCGACATAAGGATAGGAGAGATCACTCACCAATTACCGTCACGGGCAAAACAGACTCAGTTTGGGGAAAAATTAACTTGATTTATTACAAATCAACCGGAGTAGGGTAATGAGAAATAAAACCAAATCTCAGAACACCTTCCCTCCACCCCTCCCTTCTTCCCGGGCACAACTTCACTCCCGGATTCTCTACCACCCCCCCAGCGGCACAGGGGGACGGGGATGGGGTTTACGGTCAGTTCATCACACGTTATTTTCTGCCGCTTCATCCTCCTCAGGGGGAGGACTCATCACACTCTTCCCCTGCTCCAGCGTGGGGTCCCACCCACGGGAGACAGTCCTCCACGAACTTCTCCAACGTGGGTCCTTCCCACGGGCTGCAGTTCTTCACGAACTGCTCCAGCATGGGTCCTTTCCACAGTGTGCAGTCCTTCAGGCACAGACTGCTCCAGCGTGAGCCCCCCACGGGGTCACAAGTCCTGCCAGAAAACCTGCTCTGTGGGCTCCTCTCTCCACAGATCCGCAGGTCCTGCCAGGAGCCTGCTCCAGCGCGGGGTTCCCACGGGGTCACAGCCTCCTTCGGGAACCCACCTGCTCCGGCGTGGGGTCCTCCACGGGCTGCAGGTGGATATCTGCTCCACTGTGGACCTCCATGGACTGCAGGGGGACAGCCTGCCTCACCATGGTCTTCACCACGGGCTGCAGGGGAATCTCTGCTCCGGCGCCTGGAGCATCTCCTCCCCCTCCTTCTTCACTGACCTTGGTGTCCGCAGGGTTGTTTCTCTTACATGTTCTCACTCCTCTCTCCGGCTGCCGAATACCGCCGTCCCAACTTTTTTTCCTTCTTAAAAATGTTATCACAGAGGCGTTACCACTATCGCTGATTGGCTTGGCCTTGGCCGGCGGCGGGTCTGTCTTAGAGCCGGCTGGTATGGGCTCTGTCGAACACAGGGGAAGCTTCCAGCAGCTTCTTACAGAAGCCACCCCTGTAACCCCACCCGCTACCAAAACCTTGCCACACAAAACCAATACACAATGCCTCATCTGTAAATGAGACTGTCCTGGTTTCAGCTGGGATAGAGTTAACTGTCTTCCTAGTAGCTGGTACAGTGCTATGTTTTGAGTTCAGTATGCGAAGAATGTTGATAACACTGATGTTTTCAGTTGTTGCTCAGTAGTGTTTAGACTAAAGTCAAGGATTTTTCAGCTTCTCATGCCCAGCCAGCAAGAAAGCTGGAGGGGCACAAGAAGTTGGGAGGGGACACAGCCAGGGCAGCTGACCCAAACTGGCCAATGGGATATTCCATACCATATGACATCATGCCTAGTATATAAACTGGGTGGGAGTTGGCCGAGGGGTGCAGATCGCTGCTCGGGGACTAACTGGGCATTGGTTGGCGAGTGGTGAGCAATCGCACTGCGCATCATTTGTACATTCCAATCCTTTTATTATTGCTGTTGTCATTTTATTAGTGTTATCATTATCATTATTAGTTTCTTCTTTTCTGTTCTATTAAACTGTTCTTATCTCAACACACGGGTTTTGCTTCTTTTCCCGATTTTCTCCCCCATCCCACTGGGTGGGGGGGAGTGAGTGAGCGGCTGCGTGGTGCTTAGTTGCTGGCTGGGGTTAAACCATGACAGAGACTAACGTTAAAAACTGTATTAATATTAATGAGCATGTCTCCAAATAATAGTTCTGCTTACAATGCAACATTCCTGAATCCATTAAAGCCATCTGCCACTTTTTGCCATTACTTCCCTGCTCTGATGTTTGCTCAGTTGCATAGTACAAATTCTTCATCACTGGAGACTGTATACACTGTACAGGATTGAATAACATATATTCCAGTCTTTTCTTAGTTTATTACTATTTTTAGTGCCTTTTAAAAAGTACAACTTCCAGTCAAAACATGTAAAAGGAAGTCAAAGTAAGTACAGATGGATGAAGAAATGCTTCATAGAAATTGTAACACCATTTTGCAGGAAATTCTTTCCTGTTTCAGAAATGTGGGAAGATAAAACTTAAGAGCAGCCCATTCCAATGAGCAGGAAGTCAGGCAAAAATGCCAGGAGGCCTGTGTGGATGGACAAGGAGCTCTTGGCCAAACTCAAACACAAGGAAGCATACAGAGGGTGGAAGCAAGGACAGTTAACCTGGCAGGTATACAGAGGCACTATCTGAGCATGCAGGGATGGGGTTAGGAAAGCCAAAGCCCAAATGGAATTGAATCTGGTGAGGGATGTCAAAGGCACCAAGAAGGGCTTCTCTAAGTACATAGGTGACAAAAGGAAGGCTAGGGAAAATGTGGGGCTGCTGCTGAGTGGCGCAGGGGACCTGGTTACACAGGACATGGAAAAGGCTGAGGTACTGAATGTTGCCTTTGCCTCAGTCTTTACTAGGAATCCCAGGTCCCAGAGACCAGGGGGAAAACCTGGAGGAAGGCAGACATACCCTTGGTGGAGGAGGATCAGGTCAAGGAATACTTAAGCAAACTGGACCCTGATGGGATGTGCCCAGGAGGGCTGAGGGAGCTGGCAGATGTCATTGCAAGGCCATTCTCAATAATCTTTGAACAATCATGGCGACTGGGAGAGGTGCCCAGGGAATGGAGGAAAGCAAATGTTGTGTTGCGGACACGTATTTAGCTAACGGTCACAAAAGCATTCCAGACACCTTTAGAAGGCCTTGAACAGAATAAACAAGAAGACAAAAAAAGAAAGATGCCAATTAGAAGAACACAGGTGCACATTCCAAGATAAAGGGAACTTGGCACGAAGAACCTCAATTCAACAGTTTATCTTGACCAATTAGACTGAGACAAGTTTCGCATGTTTTAGTTAGTATAACCAATTGTGTCCTATGTTTATGCGCGTGGACAGAGATAGTATAACCAATTATATTTTAGCTTATGGCGCGTGGACAGCTGATGTTTAGCTTGACAAGGTATATAAGCATGCTATTTGGGCAATAAAGGGAGAACAACTTTAACCGTATCGGTGTCCGGTTGTTACTCGGCTCACGTCTCCAGATGGTTCCCTGCAACAAGTGGCACCCGAACAGGGACATGACAGCTTGCTGAAACCTCCAAAGCATCGCAGAACAGTGATACCGGGAGGCTGGACCTGGCAGTTTGCTGAAACCTCCAAAGCATCGCAGAAAAGTGATACCGGGAGGCTGGACCTGACAGCTTGCTGAAACCTCCAAAGCATCGCAGAAAAGTGATACCGGGAGGCTGGACCTGACAGCTTGCTGAATCCTCCAAAGCATCGCAGACAAGTGATACCGGGAGGCTGGGGACGTGAGAAGCAGAGGTGGGCACGAGCCAAAAGTAAAGCGTCGGAGCCTGGAGTTCGCGCAGCTGAGTGACCCTCTGCAAAGGTAAGAACTGTCATGGAAGACGAGGCGGCGGTTCGGCTCCTCGCAAGTATCCTCTCAATGAGAGGGCTCGAGGCAGATATTAAAGGGATTCAAGCCCTTGTTAAGTGGGCCCGAGAGAAGGGACAGTGCCAGTCAGCTCCGCTTTTCTTCAGTCCGCAAGAATGGCGAGAGGTCGGGGGAGGAGATGGGGTCTACGCTTTCCAAAGAAGAAGAAGCAGTAGTTAAGCTCCTCCAACATATACTCTCAAAGAGAGGCATAAAATATGATGAAGCTTGTTTAAAGTGGCTTTTACAACGGAGCAAGGACAGAAACCTTTTAATTAGTGTGGGTACAGCTTTTGAGCTTAGTACCTGGGAAGCTATCGGAACCTCCTGTATTGGCTTTGTGTGGCAAGGTTTTGGTAGCGGGGTGGGGTTACAGGGGTGGCTTCTGTAAGAAGCTGCTGGAAGCTTCCCCTGTGTTCGAGAGAGCCCATACCAGCCGGCTCTAAGACGGACCCGCCGCCGGCCAAGGCCGAGCCAATCAACGATAGGGGTAACGCCTCTGTGATAACATTTTTAAGAAGGAAAAAAAAGTTGGGACAGACGGTATTCGGCAGCCGGAGAGAGGAGTGAGAACATGTAAGAGAAACAACCGTGCGGACACCAAGGTCAGTGAAGAAGGAGGGGGGGGAGATGCTCCAGGCGCCGAAGCAGAGATTCCCCTGCAGCCAGTGATGAAGACCATGGTGAGGCAGGTTGTCCCCCTGCAGTCCATGGAGGTCCACGGTGGAGCAGATATCCACCTGCAGCCCGTGGAGGACCCCACGCCGGAGCAGGTGGGTTCCCGAAGGAGGCTGTGACCCCGTGGGAAGCCCGCGCTGGAGCAGGCTCCTGGCAGGACCTGCGGATCTGTGGAGAGAGGAGCCCACGGAGCAGGTTTTCTGGCAGGACTTGTGACCCCGTGGGACACCCACGCTGGAGCAGTGTGCTCCTGAAGGACTGCACACCGTGGAAAGGACCCATGCTGGAGCAGTTCGTGAAGAACTGCAGCCCGTGGGAAGGACCCACGTTGGAGAAGTTCGTGGAGGACTGTCTCCCGTGGGTGGGACCCCATGCTGGAGCAGGGGAAGAGTGTGATGAGTCCTCCCCCTGAGGATGATGAAGCGGCAGAAAATAACGTGTGATGAACTGACCATAAACCCCATCCCCGTCCCCCTGTGCTGCTGGGGGGTTGGTAGAGAATCCGGGAGTGAAGTTGTGCCTGGGAAGAAGGGAGGGGTGGAGGGAAGGTGTTCTGAGATTTGGTTTTATTTCTCATTACCCTACTCTGGTTGATTTGTAATAAATCAAGTTAATTTTCCCCAAACTGAGTCTGTTTTGCCTGTGATGGTAATTGGTGAGTGATCTCTCCTGTCCTTATCTCCACCCACAAGCTCTTTGTTATATTTTCTCTCCCCTGTCCAGCTGAGAAGGAGGGGGAGTGATAGAACAGCTCTGGTGGGCACCTGGCATCCCAGGGTTAACCCATCACAATGTAAAATGGAAACATTCAGGAATTAAGGACTTCTATTGTGAGGCACAAGCCCGAGGGTGGCCAGTTACCGGGGAAGAATGTAAAACTTGAGTGTCTTCCTGCGAACAATGCCGCGTCCGTTTGGACAGACACCCACTGGAGGGTGACCCCCTGCAGTTAAGAGAGGGAAAAGGCCTATGGGATGCCTGGCAGATTGATTACATCGGTCCCTTTCGAGGGTCAGAGGGAAAGTACTACATACTGGTAGGTGTGGAGATAGTATCCGGACTAGTGCAAGCTAAAGCATGTGCTAAGGCAACAGGAGAAAACACAATAAAGGCTCTGAAAGAATGGTTTGGAATTTCCCCCAAACCACAGTCAGTCCAATCAGATAACGGCTCACATTTCACAGCCAAAATGGTCCAGGAATGGGCAGCCCAGGAGGGAATTTCGTGGGTGTTTCATACTCCGTATTACCCACAAGCAAATGGAATTGTGGAAAGAACCAATGGTCTGTTAAAACGCTTCCTCAAACCGCATAAGCCAGGATGGGCTGAGAGAGTGTGGGATGCAGTGACCAGCGTTAATAGTCGCTGGGGAGTAAATGGATGTCCAAAGATCACAGCATTCTGTCCAAAAGCTCCAACAATCATGCCAGCCCCACACGGCCCTGATCACCCCAGCAACCCATCTCATTTCCCAGGACAACCTGTCTTGGTCGAACTTCCCACAGTGGGCACAGTGCCACTGGTGTTGGACACACCCCTTAACAAATATACCTGGAAGGCAAAAGATGCCTGTGGAAAAATTCATAAGATTCATACTAAATGGATTGTTCCCTCTTTCTAACCCGAGAAGCGAATTTGTTTTTGTTTCATTTTCAGGAAGAAGCAAGCGACCCAGATGTACCCACGGAAGAAGAAGAGCAGATGATGTTATTTTTAATTATGTTATGTTGGGGATTTACCTATGAGGGTGAAGGGAAGCCAATTCCCCCACCTCCCCCCAACCCATATGATCCCTTTAAGGATAACGAATTTGTTTTGTTAGCAAAAGCTGTAAGCCACACCTTTAATCTGAGTCACTGTTGGGTTTGTGGAGGACCTCTAGGGTTGTCAAGCTGGCCGTGGACCTCCACACCCCTCACTGCAGCACGAATCGTAAGCAATTATAGTGAAACTGATAGCACTACCTGGGATGATAGTGAAACATGTCCAATTCAATTTCCTACTGTGGGTAGATATTGTTTAAATCGCACCCAGAAGGGAGGGGTCAATGTCAGAGAAAGCAGGTGTCAATGGACACTCACACATAAATTGGTTAATGAAGATAGAGGTGTTTACATATGGATGTGGCTTGATGAAGCCAGACGCAACAAAGGGTTCAAAGGGTTTTGGTCGAACAAAAATGAAACCTTTTTCCTCCGATGGCCTGGACACCATATTTATCATCAAATTTGTGAGTGGAAGAACCACACTGGCGCCTGGTATTGTACCGGCCAGACAAACAACAACAAGCCAAGCACCTTTTTTAGCCCTTTGGGAAACGAGAACACAACTTATTTCCAATTCCCAAAGGCTGCAGCTGGACCATTTGCTAATGGTGCCAAAGCCAAAAAAGGCCATTATTGGATTTGTGGACATACTGCCTACAAACAACTACCAGCAAATTGGTCAGGGATTTGTTATATAGGGATTATCCGACCTCTGTTTTTCCTTCTTCCAGAGGCGGGTGGTCCTCGATTGGGAGTAAGACTATATGATAATTTAGGGGACAAAAGGATTGCACGTAGCAAGCGATCTGTTGACATTAAAATAGGTGGAACACAAAAGTGGGGGGAAAATGAGTGGCCTCCCGAAAGAATAATTGAGCATTATGGGCCTGCCACTTGGAATCCCAGTGAACCAATAGCAGGGGCACGAGAACCGATTTACAATTTGAACTGCATAATTCGATTGCAAGCAGTCTTAGAAATTATTACCAATAAAACTGCTAATGCTATAGACCTTTTAACTCAACAATCTCAACAGATGCGCACTGCAATCCTTCAACACCGCATGGTTTTGGATTACTTACTAGCTGAAGAGGGAGGAGTATGTGGGAAATTAAATGTCTCTAATTGTTGTTTGGAAATAGACGATGTAGGTGAAGTAGTTCTTCAACTGACCACAGATATTAGGAAACTAGCCCATGTCCCCGTTCAAACATGGGACGGCTGGAACGGTGATTTATGGTCTTGGTTACCCGGACCACCATGGGTAAAACAGCTTCTGTTTTATCTGTTATGTGCATTTGTCACTTTGATGTTTTTGCCATGTATTATTCAATTAATCCAACATGTTGTATCTAACATGCAATTTGTATCTACTGCCTCGCCTGATGGTGTAAAACAGATTCGTGTCATTTGTCAATCAAAGCGCGCAACTGTATCAATTATTTAGACACATGTGTTTACTCAGATTAGTAATTTTGTGGCAATTGCTTTGTTAGCTCTCGCTATATTTTCTCCTGTGGTATGTATGTGTCTTGTAAGTGTATATATTTTGGTTAAATATGTTAGGTTAAAGTATTGTTAATCATCGTTATATAGTGTTGTTGTTCATTCACCTTTGTTTGGATCTGGGATAGAAGTTTCTAGGTCCAGACGATGCATGCACCCTAGGATAAGGGGGTGCGGAAAGTGGTTTTCCTGCCACGCATGCAGACTCCAAAACTGGCAGACCAGGGCAGCCAACCACATGGACTGTTAGGGCCGTGACCACTTTGTGGTACATCATTGCCAAAAAAATGACGGAGTACGAGTATGTGTTCACGTTGATTCCAATTTATTATATAGCCTTTGCTTTGATAACGGTTATCTTAATAGTTAGTCTAATACTTCTTTTTTGTCCTTGTAAATGTTCACCATGTAAACTGCCGTCGTGTTTTTCTACTGATTCTTCGCAACCTTAAAATCAATTTATAGTATGTTTCGATATTGTAGAGTTAGTTAAATTTATAATGGTTAGTAGATGTTGTTAGATATTAGATGTTGTTGTTTAACTTACTTAGAAATGTTATAATTAGGATAATTGGTATGATATTGTTGTTGGCTCATGTTGTTGTTTAATGTAGAAATATTGTATTAACATAAAATAAGCCTTGGAAAGCCAAATCATCTTATTTTTACCTTTGGTTTTTCTTTTGCCGCGTTATGTTAAGTCATTTTGATAGAAAGTTGTTAACTTGATTATATTGTTGTAGTATGCGCTTTTTTCCCCTCTTTCTCTTTCTATACCCTTATCTTTCATGCCACCATGAAGACAGCAATGTCGAGCCACGGGGTGGTGTAAGAGACTGTAAGAGACTGTGTTGGACTATATTTGTCTCGACTTTGCTGACCATTTGCTAGCCTCAGCATCCCGTTGCTGTGGGGAGTACGTGCTGAAGGCCCTGAAGAAATCACCATATCTGCCTGAAGCTAGCAGTCTCTGTGGAAATGGCTGAACTCTTCGGAAAAACTGCGTACTCCTCCCTCAAAAAAGGAACTGCAAGGGACTGGAAAAAGGAACTGAAAGGAACTGCAAGGGATTGATAATCAGCACTTGAAACTGGGACTTGATCATTGTCTGTCTGCTGCAACCTGGAACTTGGACCCCCATCACCTGCACCGAGACCGAGTCAACGGGACGTTGCTGGCTTCGTGGTGGTGGTAACTAGTCTTGCTGCATGTCTCCCGTTTTCTTGCTTAGGTCTGCCTCTTTTTCCTTTCTTCTTCCCTCTGTCCTGTTGCTATTATCAGTTGTTATAGGAAATAAAACTTGTAAGGTTGTACGGCATCTGACCTCATTTGTGTCTTAATCTCGCTCTTGGGATCGTTTAAGAACCCTCCCCGATATTGGATTGGGACAATAGGGGACCCCATTTTGTAGCAGAAATCATACAGGAAATTTCTAAATTCTTACAGATAAAATGGGATCTACACGCTCCATGGAGACCATAGTCTAGTGGGAAAGTAGAAAGAATGAATAAAAAAATTAAACAACAAATTAGGAAATTATGTCAGGAAACTCAGATGAAATGGATTGAAGTCTTGCCTCTGGCATTACTTAGAATAATACCTAGGACAAAAGAGAAAATTAGTCCATTTGAAATATTATATGGAAAGCCTTATGTTACAAATTTGACAGGAAAAGATAGTCAGATGGACCTGAAAGGAGAACAAATCTTGGGGGATTATTTAATATCTTTGCCCAAAGTCATTAACTCTCTCCATAGGTACATCCAGGTTAAAGCTCTTGTGCCTTTGGATTCACCAGTACACCCCTTCAAGCTGGGAGACTCAGTATATCTGCAGATGTGGAAAGATGAACCACTCACGGAGAAATGGAGAGGACCCTATCAAGTGCTACTGACTACAAACACTGCAGTGAATCTCCAGGGAGTTGAATCCTGGATTCACTATACTAGAATAAAGAAGATACCATCCCCCTTATGGACTTCCATGCCAGAAGGACCTTTAAAATTGAAACTAAAGAAAATCCAATATTAAGTTACAGTATAGTATACTTGCAGAAACAATAATGAAGTTGCTAGTTGTAATAAATATTTTGATAATTTGGGTGAAGAATAATAATCCATTATGTAGACCAGGAATTTGCAAAGGAATGGTGTGAGACTTAGGATGGATATTCAAAACCATCATAAGTCTCAAAGGGGGAAAAATTGATGTCAGATATAGAAAATCCTGTGGTAGATTAGAAAGTCCTGTTTTAAATTAAGTTAGTTAGCCAAGATCATTCTGATCCTTTCTATTCTTCCTGATTGATGGTGCAACCCTCTTGGCAGGAAAATGAACCACTGACCTGATACAGAGCAACTTAGCGGTCAAAGTGAGGAGGGGATACCTCCTCAAACGACCACCAAAGACCACCCAAGACCCCCACGCATGCGGAGAAGGCATCTGATGTGTCAGGATTATGTAATCCTATGCATATGCATTAGATAGTTTCAATATGTATTAGGTAGGAGTAGTTAAATAAATTAGTTGCAATTGTTACTGTATAAAAGGGACACACCTGATGAATCTGGTGTGCTTGATTTGTGGAAAGACAACCTGTTGACGCGGAAGTCACGGACACTGCACACAATCAATATGATCAAGCAGATGCCACTTTATTGCCAAGACAGCTCGGTTTATATGTTCATTCTAGTTACTGTTCACGCATAGAGCAAATTAGAGATTGGTTAGCATGAGCTGTCCACGTGCCTAGTTACACTTAATGATTGGTTATATCAACACTGTACATGCGCATAAACATAAGGCATAACTGGTTGTATTAACTAAAACATGCGAAACTTGTCTCAGTCTAATTGGTCAAGATAAGCTGCGGAATTGAGGTTCTTTGTGCCAAGTTCCCTTTATCGTGGAATGCGCACCTGTGTTCTTCTAATTGGCATCTTTCTTTTTTTGTCTTCTTGTTTATTCTGTTCAAGGCCTTCTAAAGGCATCTGGAATGCTCTTACTACCGTTAGCTAAATATGTGTCCACAAGCAAAGCGTCCTTGAAGCCTGCTGCCTACAAAACATCCTTGGCTCACAAATCGATCAATTCTATCGAGTCTGGATTGTTCACTATGTGCCCATTACTTTCCAAGTATCCCACAAATCCCTCTTTTTGTTTTTGAACAATCCAGACTTTAGCCATTGCATTCTGTACCATCCTTCCTAAACAACTGAGTATACAAGGGATAATTAATAACAAGACTACCAATACTAACAAAGCAATTCCCAACATTTTTAACAGATCTCTTATCCATCCCATAATTCCCCAATGGGTAAACAGCCTGTCTAACCATCCCAAACCATCACTAACCTGCCGTTTTTGAACTTGGTCCTTCATTATTTGTATAGCTTTATGGATCGATTCAGAGTGATCAGATAAATTCATACAACACATTCCATCTAAATCTTCACAACCATGACCATGTGCTAGCAATAGAAAATCAATAGCAGCTCTATTCTGCAACATTGCATGCTGTCTTGCACTGCAAACTCAGCCCAGCAATTGGTAGGTGCCAGCTTTACATGGGCCTCCCCATGGAGGCAACAATGGCCTTGCCGTACACCAGCCCGATGCTCTTCGGAAAATCCCGGTATTTATACATCTGCAGAGGAACGGATTTCAGCACACGTGGCCAGCGGGTGCCAAAATCCGCCTCGGTTGCAACATGGGGAGCCTATGACGCATACGCTCGCTGGCCAGGCGCACTGCACGAGTCATAGCCATCCTGTCTACTGGTTCATGGGTTTTGTGATGCGGTTGCAATGCACCGAGAATCTTGACCTGTTATGTTGGCCAAGGTGACCTACAAGATCTATGAACACAATTAATTAAACACAGTAAAAGCAACATTATACCTAATAAAATACACAAGAATAAAAGAAACCCCGATTGTTAACAAAGATACAAACCAACTCCTAAGTCCCATCCCGCAGCTAAATGCTCTAAGCCGAAATGACAGCTTTCTTAATTGCGTTAAAGCTCTTGCAGCTCCTTCTTGCCTCTGCAGTTCTGTTATCTTGTTTATTAATTGCTCCACTGTCCAAGTTCCTCATATCCGTTGTTTTTCTGGTGGTTCAAAGTCCGTTCATACTGCAGCTGTCACGTACTCCGGCCCACTCATGCTAACTGCGGCCTACTTATGCTAACTCTAAATAATCAGGCTCAAAGAAATGTCCCCCATTTTCCATGAAATCTCCCACAATTCCCCCTTTTTGTTTTTGGACAAGCCAGGCCTAATTTACTATCTTTTCTAAACCCTTTTTTATGCATGACACACATACACATGCTGCTAAAACAAATATCAATCCATAAATAATCAAACGAACTCCTTCCTTAAATAAGTTTCCCAGCCATCCACCAAGGCCCAAGCTGGCTCGCCACTCATCAAATGGAGATGTTGACACTGTAATATGAGACATGCGTTGTTTCATCAGCGACAGTGCCTTGTGAATGGATTCAGAATGATCAGTCAAGTTCATACAACACATTCCTTCAAAATCTTCACAGCCATGTCCTTGGGCTAATAACAAAAAATCAATGGCAGCTCTATTTTGTAAAACAGCATGGCGCAAGCTACTCTGATCAGCTAATAATTGCGTGATTACATCAGCAGTTGTGTTAAACTGCTTTTGCGTCCAACAAGCAAGCTTATTTAAATTGTTCAAAGCGTTCCCTGCTGCACCACCCGGGAGGAGGAGAGACAACGCTACCCTTGCAGGTGTTCCCAGAAGTTCCACATTATCATTGCACTCGGGAGTCAACTGCGTTATTGCTCGCTTGCTCCGAGGGTGGTTTCTTGTAAGGTTCCTCCAAGTCCTAATGGTAGGTGCAAATAAGGTGAGCTTACCTAAATAGCACGGTCCTCCTATTGCATTTTTTAGCAGGCCTTGCCAAGCTCGGTCGCCACAAATTAAAAACACTCCAGGGGGTAAGGCTTTAGCAGTATTGTTTACCCATATAGATTGCTTACTGCCTTTTGTTTCTGCTCCTAAGGCGCCAAGGCCTTGTTTTTGACTTTCGGTGCGGCTGGTACCACAAAAATCTCCTGCATTCATATAGCCATATATCGTAGAGCAGCTTGTTACATTGGTCCACTGAGACCAACTCTGAGGTTTATACATGTTTGTGCCAGCAAATAACGAACCGCCAAATACAAAACAAGTTTGTGTTACGTTTTTGGTAGAGTTGTCAATGGGCATTGATCCCAGAAGATCTAGCTCTTGCGGGTCCCAGGGCAACGACACGTTTGCCATATTAATTAATTGCGCAGCACACCATGCTACTGACTTACTTTCGCTACAGTTTCCAGTGCTATGACTCTTAAAATCCTCTGCATTAAATTGGGGTATTCCAATTAAACAAGTGCGAAATGGATCTGCAGCTGATGCCATTGCCAAACAAAGAGAGTGCTGTCCCGTCTCATTTGCCCATGTGACCCACATGTTTACTTGAGGGTTAATGCGATGTATGGCTATGACGCTCGTCACCCACTGTAGGAACAGACTTGTTATACACAAATGGTACCCTTTTGGGCTCAAACGATTGCCAATCTTTTGATTAGTGCTCATCTTAATATTACAAGGTATCTTTCTCTCAAACTTCACACACACTGTCTAAAAGGCCAGCAGGGCCGCTAATTTGCTGAGGCACAGATGTCGTCTTCGTTCTTGTCGGCTTCTCTTGGTTGTCATGCAGCTCGGGTAAATCGCGCTGGTATCCACAATGGTCCTTCACCTGTGGAGACGCACATATACCGGCGCCCATTAAAAAGTACAGGAGCTGGTCCTTCCCACTGTCCTGTTTTTGGATTTCTGTATAAAACATGAAACCCTGGTAATGTCTGCGGCCTTCCTGCTTTAACTGTTGTATGATGTATGACCACAGGCGGCTCCTCCCTGCCTTCCGTTAAGCACAGATAATTCAAAGTAAAAGGAGCCTTGTGTAGTCGCTGTACAGGGTCTAATTCCTCTGTAGCCTTTTGCTTGGCAAGATAGTCCTTTAGTACTCTGTGTGTTCTTTCAATAATAGCTTGACCAGTTGGAGAATGCGGGAGTCCAGTGCTGTGCTTTACCCCCCAAGTAGCCAAAAATCGAAAAACGCTCTGACTTGTGTAAGCTGGGCTATTGTCTGTCTTAATATGTTCTGGGACCCCCATAACAGCAAAGCAAGCTGTGAGATGCTTCTTTACATGAAGAGTTCGCTCTCCAGGTAAAGCAGTGGCCCAAATGAATTTTGAAAACATATCAACTGTAACATGCACATATTTCAGATGCCCAAATTCTGTTACATGGGTAATGTCCATCTGCCACAGTTCAAGGGCTCGCAAGCCTTTTGGGTTGACTCCCAAACCGAGGCCTGGGCCATGATGGCTGCACTGGGGGCATGTTCGAACAATTCCTTGGGCCTCCGCATGTGTAAGTCTAAATTGTTTTCGCAACACATGGGCATTCTGATGAAAGTTTGCATGACTATTCCGTGTCTGTTCAAACTGATTCAAGGGAGGCACGTGTGTGATCCAACTGACTGCAGCATCTGCTCTGGCGTTTCCTTCTCCTAGGCCAACGTCCCACATATGACTTCTAATGTGGATGACACAATACTGATGTTGCCTTGTGTTAATGGCGCACCGTAATTCTTGAAACAAACTTCCTAGCCGAGGGTTGGCAGTACGCTTCAGTAGGGCGTCCTCTATGCGGCGCACTACTCCGACGACATACAACGAATCAGACACCACATTCAAAGGTTCATCAGTCCATTTTAAGAAGGTCCAACAGACTGCCTTGAGCTCTAAGGTCTGCAGGCTATCTTGCCCGTCTCCTTGCAGCACGTGCATCTGCCATTTTCCATCCTCCTGCCACACACAAGCTGCTTTCCGTGATTTTTTCCCTGCATTCAATATATCATTCATATAGTGATAGATCAGAAATTGAGCAAATCTTTCTCTGATTGGTTTCAAAGCCCAAGCAACAAAATGTTGACACGTGGTAGGAGAGTTTTTCATTCCCTGTGGTAAAACTGTCCATTGATACCGTCGTGCAGGCTCTGCCTTATTTATTGATGGTACTGTAAAAGCAAACTTCTCTTGATCTTCAGGATGTAACGGTATAGTAAAAAAACCCAATCTTTCAGATCAATAATCAAAATGTTCCAATGTACTGGAATCATTACCAGGGAGGGCAATCCAGGTTGTAAGGCTCCCATATCATGCATTACTGCATTGATCGCACGCAGATCGTGCAACAAACGCCATTTCCCATTTTTCTTTGGGATGGTAAAAATTGGGCTATTCCATGGGCTAGTAGAGGGAACTATATGTCCTGCCTCTAGCTGCTCTTGTACTAACTCTTGAATCTTGGACAGCTTTTCTGCATTGAGCGGCCATTGATCAACCCATACTGGTGTTTCAGTTTTCCATCTCAGTTTTAGGATTGGCAGTCCTTCAATGGCCGTGATTAAAAACCCTGAGTTGTCAGCCTCGCACCCAGTTGACTCAAGATGTCTCGCCCAATCAATGCGATGGGAACGTTCAAAACATATGGTCGTGTTTTCACCTCAGAGCCGTCAGAAAAACAGAAATTTAAATGCTCTTTGCTCACACTAGTGGATTGCATCCTACCAATTCCATAAATCCCTTCAGTGGTGTGTATTAGCTGCCATTCATTAGGCCATTTACTTCTGGGAATTACGGTAACATCTGCTCGCGTATCAATGATCATTTTTAAAACAATGGTTTCGTTTTTTGGTCCCATAATTCTCACTGTCTCCTCTGGTTTAGACTTTTGAATATTTAAGGCCAATAGCACTGCAGGTGAACCAGAGGATCCAAAACCTGCATCTCCTCGCAAAATTTCGCCAGATTTTGGTACTCGGGATTCAAACGGAACTAACTGCGCTATGCGTGCACCTTTCGCAATATTCACGGGTGGTGTTATTGTTTGGACCATGATCATGATCACACCAGTGTAATCAGCATCAATTACTCCTGGTAAGACAAAAATCCCCTGTCGAGATGTTGACGATCGCCCCAACAATATCGCACATAATCCATGACCAAGAGGTCCTTTCATGTTTGAAGGAATGCAATGCACCTTTGTGTCCTGTGGGATACTTGGAAAGTAATGGGCATATAGTGAACAATCCAGACTCGATGGAATTGATCAATTTGTGAGCCAAGGATGTTTTGTAGGCAGCAGACTTCAAGGATGCTTTGCTTGTGGACACATATTTAGCTAACGGTAGTAAGAGCATTCCAGACGCCTTTAGAAGACCTTGAACAGAATAAACAAGAAGACAAAAAAAGAAAGATATCAATTAGAAGAACACAGGTGCGCATTCCACGATAAAGGGAACTTGGCACAAAGAACCTCAATTCCGCAGCTTATCTTGACCAATTAGACTGAGACAAGTTTCGCATGTTTTAGTTAATACAACCAATTATGCCTTATGTTTATGCGCGTGTACAGTGTTGATATAACCAATCATTAGGTGTAACTAGGCGTGTGGACAGCTCATGCTAACCAATCTCTAATTTGCTTATGCGTGAACAGTAACTAGAATGAACATATACACCGAGCTATCTTGGCAATAAAGTGGCATCTGCTTGATCGTATTGATTGTGTGCAGTGTCCGTGACTTCCGTGTCAACAGTGTCCAACAAAGTTACTTCTACTGCTGTTACCACGTCCACTCTGGCACTTCCTGCTGTGGTGGAGGGGACGCTGTCCAGACACCCTGTATTTGTATCGTAGCGCACGGGGATCTCACGCTCAGTTGGGAGTTTCCCAAAAACCCTGCTGCTGACATGGTACTTTGATTTACATTCTTTAGTCATGTGGCCTCTTTTCCCACATCGATCGCATTGTGTTTCACCAGAGACCTTACCATAAACTTTACATTGCGCCTTAAAATGCCCTGGCTTTCCACAATTAAAACATTTCTTTCCTCCTGACCTTTCCCCGCATTTTGTTTGTAGCAGAGGTCGCACTGCTGCGGCAAATGCAGAAGCAAAAAGAGCAGCTTTCCCTTGTTCACCCATATGGTCACAAGCTTCTAACATCTCACTAACAGTAACACCTCAAGGTAACATGCACAATACTTGCTTTGTTTTCGCTTTTGCATTTTCAAACGCCAACTGATCAAGCAACTTAACCTTCATGTTACTATCAAGATCTGCGTGACATTCCAATGCGGTATGCAGTCTGTCTATAAACTGAGCAAACGGTTCAGATTCTCCCTGCCAAATATTAACATAGGAAGGAGAAACCTTTCCTTGCTCCAGTATGCTTTGGAGAGCTTGTCCTGGTTTCAGCTGGGATAGAGTTAACTGTCTTCCTAGTAGCTGGTACAGTGCTATGTTTTGAGTTCAGTATGCGAAGAATGTTGATAACACTGATGTTTTCAGTTGTTGCTCAGTAGTGTTTAGACTAATGTCAAGGATTTTTCAGCTTCTCATGCCCAGCCAGCGAGAAAGCTGGAGGGGCACAAGAAGTTGGCACAGGACACAGCCAGGGCACCTGACCCAAACTGGCCAACGGGGTATTCCATACCATGTGACGTCACATCTAGTATAGGAACGGGGAAGTGGGGGCAGGGATTCGCCGCTCGGGGACTGGCGGGGTGTTGGTCGGCGGGTGGTGAGCAATTGCACTGCGCATCATTTGTATATTCCAATCCTTTCATTATTGCTGTTGTCATTTTATTAGTGTTATCATTATCATTATTAGTTTCTTCTTTTTCTGTTCTATTAAACCGTTCTTAACTCAACCCACGGGTTTTGCTTCTTTTCCTGATTTTCTCCCCCATCCCACTGGGTGGGGGGGAGTGAGTGAGCGGCTGCGTGGTGTTTAGTTGCTGGCTGGGGTTAAACCACGACAGAGCTTTAAATGCCAATTCCTGTGATTGCATTAAAACTTGAGTATCAAATTGAGCTTGCCAAGCGGTGTTTGAAAATGGTCCAGAACCCATCAGCATTTGAGCAGTACATTGAAATAAGGGATCATTTTGTTGACGTCCCCTATTTCCTGCCTCTGCATCATCGCAGAGTTCCTGCCACCTATGGAAAAAAATATAACTGTTGTGACGGCGACAACAAGGTTTTAGCAAGCATTCGCGAGTCATGTGGAGTTAAGGTTGACCCAGAAAATATATGGGACAAAACTGCCTGCGTAAAAGGAGATTTTAAACCATACCGAGCAATTGCAACCTTTGCTTCTTTTATGATTTTCCAATCAAATGGAACCCATTGATTAGGTCCACCCCCAGCCCCAGCAATAACCGGAAATGCTGTGGGAGCTGCTATGATTTCTCCCTCAATTAAGGCATCGCGAATAATTCCCCGCCATTTATTCTGGGGGTCCGTTGTTTCTGGAAAGGTGGGGATCGGTTCCCTGGGAGGTGGAGAAGGCAGAGGTATAGGTGCAGGACAAGGAGGGGACAGAGGTAAAAAAGGGTTTGAAGGACGGGGAGGAGGAAGAGGGCGGGGGGGGGGGGAAAGGGTGCATGGCAGTTTTTCTCGCTTCACAGCAGCCTCCAGCTGTGCCAGCTTTTCTATTACTGACTGCAACTGCTGCCAAGTGAGCTCCAGCCCCTCTTCATGCTCTTGAGGCGACCCAGGCGTAGACAGAGGCAACTGAGGGTATATGCTAGGTAAAATTTGTTCATGTTGAGCGGCAATATCTGGGGGCTGTTTTCTCGTAGGCGGATTTTTACTCGCTTCCTGATTCTGTAGGGTTTCCTTTAAGCGTATGGTTAGGGAGGTTTGGGAACTGTCAGATGGCTGATTAATATCGGCAGTCCCAGGGAGTGGAGCAGAAGTCAAGGGCACAGAAGCAGGCGGACAAGCTCCAGGGAAACCAAAAGTCTCTCTCGCTGCATTATGTTTTTCTCCCCGCATTTCCCCTTCGCTTGCGGTGGGAAAGAGAGCAGCAAAAGCAGACGCAGCCGTTTTACGACCTGCTTTCATTTCTTGCAGAGTTGTCTTAATTACTTTCCATAAAGTTGCAAGACCTTTAACTTCTTTAGACCCGTCACTAATTTCATCCCATAGGGAGGTGTGATGGGTTAACCCTGGCTGGACGCCAGGTGCCCACCAGAGCTGTTCTATCACTCCCCCTCCTTCTCAGCTGGACAGGGGAGAGAAAAATATAACAAAGAGCTTGTGGGTGGAGATAAGGATAGGAGAGATCACTCACCAATTACCGTCACGGGCAAAACAGACTCAGCTTGGGGAAAATTAACTCAATTTATTACAAATCAACCAGAGTAGGGTAATGAGAAATAAAACCAAATCTCAGAACACCTTCCCTCCACCCCTCCCTTCTTCCCGGGCATAACTTCACTCCCGGATTCTCTACCAACCCCCCAGTGGCACAGGGGGACGGGGATGGGGTTTACGGTCAGTTCATCACACGTTATTTTCTGCCGCTTCATCCTCCTCAGGGGCAGGACTCATCACACTCTTCCCCTGCTCCAGCGTGGGGTCCCACCCACGGGCTGCAGTTCTTCACGAACTGCTCCAGCATGGGTCCTTTCCACGGTGTGCAGTCCTTCAGGCACAGACTGCTGCAGTGTGGGTGTCCCACGGGGTCACAAGTCCTGCCAGAAAACCTGCTCTGTGGGCTCCTCTCTCCACAGATCTGCAGGTCCTGCCAGGAGCCTGCTCCAGCGCGGGCTTCCCACGGGGTCACAGCCTCCTTCGGGAACCCACCTGCTCCGGTGTGGGGTCCTCCACGGGCTGCAGGTGGATATCTGCTCCACCGTGGACCTCCATGGACTGCAGGGGGACAGCCTGCCTCACCATGGTCTTCACCACGGGCTGCAGGGGAATCTCTGCTTCGGCGCCTGGAGCACCTCCTCCCCCTCCTTCTTCACTGACCTTGGTGTCCGCAGGGTTGTTTCTCTTACATGTTCTCACTCCTCTCTCCGGCTGCCGAATACCGTCTGTCCCAACTTTTTTTCCTTCTTAAAAATGTTATCACAGAGGCGTTACCCCTATCGCTGATTGGCTCGTTCTTGGCCGGCGGCGGGTCCGTCTTAGAGCCGGCTGGTATAGGCTCTCTCGAACACAGGGGAAGCTTCCAGCAGCTTCTTACAGAAGCCACCCCTGTAACCCCCCCCGCTACCAAAACCTTGCCACACAAAACCAATACATACATGTAGCCATTCTAACAGATGTTCCCAATTTTCTACTATCTGGGTGCTTTGTAGGGGAGCTAGCTGGGCTAGCTCATCTGCTTTGGCATTCCATCCACTCACCGGGGCGTCATCTTGTTGATGAGATGCTACCCATGCTACTGCAAATTTCCGTTGTCTGGCAATGGTAAGAATATCTTGCCATTTTTCCTTTTGCCATACAGGTATTCTGTTGACCTCCCATCTGTTTTGTTCCCAGAATGGAAGCCACTCAGTGCAACCTTTAAACACAGCATAAGAATCAGTATAGATATAGACAGAAGAAGCAGATTGAACCTCATGTTGGAAAACGCTCCACACAGCAATTAGTTCTCCTATTTGTGCACTACCTTCCCCTTCGGTAATGATCTGTTCCTTGGTATCTACTCGAAATGCCACAGCTCGATATTTCCAAATTTTTCCTTCTCGCTTTGACGAGGCATCTGTAAACCAGATATTTTGCAATTGTCCAGAAAACGGAGGAGCTACTTGTATTACAGACAAAAGCTCGGGTGTTTCCCTATCTGGGTTTACCTCATCTTGTATATTTAACACTTTCGTGGCTCCTTCAGATACAGAAAAAATTTCACAATAGTGTTCTATTTGTGCATACCATTTCCGCACAGAGGCTCTCTGGGCCACCCCGTCGGGGGTGGAGTTCCTGCCAAAACTGCTTTGATCACTTTAAATGGACCTCTGAGCACTATAGGTTGTTGCCGGATGGTCCGTTCAGCTTCTCTCAGAGCTAAACTAACTACAAATAGACCTTTTTCCCAAGTTGTATACCTTTTTTCAGCATCTTTAA
Source organism: Harpia harpyja (assembly GCF_026419915.1). Lineage (NCBI taxonomy): Eukaryota > Metazoa > Chordata > Aves > Accipitriformes > Accipitridae > Harpia > Harpia harpyja. The sequence continues at coordinate 36,774,904 of NC_068968.1, forward strand.
AGCTACGAGAATAAAAACCAATGGGCCGAACAGGCCCCTCTGGACCCTTTTGCCACAAATGGATTGACAGTCCAGTCTTGGCAAACCCCCACTCAATTTGAACCGGGTCTGTTGGGTGAATGGGACCAAGGGCCTGATAGGCATTCGCTTCAAATACCAACAACTGTAAAGCCTCGTCATGGACCTGAGTCCATTCCCACTGAGCTCTCTTTCGCAACAAGTCATACAGGGGTCTAGCAATAATTGAGAAATCAGGAATATGTTTCCTCCAAAACACAAGCAACCCTAGTGCATGCTGTAAGTCTTTCTTTGACTCTGGCATCTTGATCTGATGAAGAGAGGAAAGGGTATCCAGTGGGATACATGTCATGCCTCCCTTCCACCAGATTCCTAAAAATTTTACCTCACTTGAAGGGGTTTGTATCTTCTCAGGTGGAATTGTCAACCCTATACTTTCTAAATGGGTGATGATGTTGTTCTGGGTTTCTCTAACTTCTTCTACCTGACTCCCTCCTATGAGCACATCATCTATATATTGATAGATCTTTACCTCTGCTTTTATGGGAATTGTTTCCAGCTCTTGCGCTAGAGCATGGCGAGCCAGCGTGGGGGAGTGCTTGTATCCTTGAGGCAGTCGTGTAAAGGTGTACTGTTGTCCTTCCCAGGTGAAGGCAAAGCGATCCTGGTCCTCAGGTTGTAAAGGGACCATAAAAAACATATTCTTAACATCAATTGTTGCCATGACAGGGTGGGATTGTTCCTGAATGGCAGCTATCAATTCAGCAATGTTTGGTACAGCAGCTGTTAGTGGACCTGTGTTGGCATTGAGCCTCCTGTAATCTATTGTCAATCTCCATTTGCCATTTGGTTTTCGGACTGGCCATGCTGGAGAGTTGAAGGGGGAGTGAGTGGGAACTACAACCCCTTGTTTCTTTAAATCCTCCAGAACTGGCGTAATTCCTTCTCTTGCTCCTAGAGGCACTGGGTAGGGTTTAACATTTGTCAGTTTGGAAGGGGGGAGGGTAGGTGCTGCTTGCAATAGACGCACCTCTGTGCCGGATGTTTCGGCCGATTGCCTAATCTGAGGGACACCAAAAGACCATGAGTTTCCCTGGGTGTCACGCCACTGTCTACCCTTCAAAACATCTATACCTAGAAGATTCATCTGGAAAGATCCTACGGCCACCATGGTATTGACAGGGTTTTCCTCCCCTGGCAACCATAGTGTCACCGGAGTCATAGGCACTGATTGTGTTTTTCCCAAGGCATTTAAGACAATCAGATTTCTAGATGGAATCGAGATTCCACATTGTTCTGCTTCAGTCCGCCTTAGCACAGTAATTTGTGCCCCAGTATCAATTAAAAAGGTCACCGGTCTTTTCCTTGGTCCTACAGCAACAGTAATCAGTAAATCCCCTTTTGTATTGCAGGTGAGTTGTCTAACAAACATCCATCCTCCGCCTCCCCCCTCACCTTCGGGGGGCAGAGGGTCTAGTTTCCTGCCACCTTCTTCTCCCTAGCCGGCTCCTCCTCAAGGTCTATCAAGGGTGGGGCACTAGGGGTTGGTTTGGAAACAGCCCTTTGCCCTGACCAATTCTGCACAAGTTGCTTCAATTTTTGGGTCAGGAGTCCGTCCATCAAGTCCCGGGGAATGCCTTTCTGAAGCCCTAGCTGCCACAGTCCCTGTCGAGTTAGGGGCCTCTCTTTTCCAGGGGGTAATTGCCGCCCACTAAGTCGTCATACGATCTTGTTTTCAGTTCTTTGAGACAATCCACCAACGAGGCCATATTTTCTCCCAAAATTAATCAATTCCTGAGCTATCTCTCCCCATGTCCATACTTTTCTCCCTGACTGCTGATGATCAGGGGACACTTTCCCCTCCAGAGTGGCCATAATTCTTTCTCCATCAGGGGTGTTTTGAATCCTCCCTTGCAATTGAATCCCAATGGGTTTCAGACAGTCGGGAAGTCCCCGTATCAGAGGAGTCATCCTCTCTGGGTCCACAGGCATCATCATCGAGGAGCCCTGGTGGGGCTTGAGCTCCCGATCATACATCATCTGGAGACATGCCGCCTTTTGCACACTTTCCACTAACTGATCCACCGTACTGGTTATGGCAAGGGGATCTCCCCTCTCCAAGGGGTTCAGCCCTCCAGCCCAATACGCAGCTCTCTGAGTCAATGACCATAGGGCTCGGCGATCGCCAGTAGTTAGAAACACACCCGGACCCCAATATCCTTCTGCTTCTTTCTCTGACAACAAAATTCCATCCCCTCCTGACAAAGACACTCTCCACACATACTCTGTCTCTGATTCCTTTGCAGCCCTTGCAAAATCTTTTTTCAGCTTTGCTAATTCAGTTGCTGTAAATGGGACTTCTTTAGTGATAACCTGAGGACAGCCATCGCTATCGTCCTCATACACATACTCTGTTTTAATCAGTGGATACATATGTGGGAGGCTTTCTACGGTTTCTTTTGCCCTCTGCAAATCTCCTTGGGGGTAGATTTGCCATATCCCTTTCTCCGCAAGCGTCACTTCTACCTCTGCCTGTGTATCCGCCTCTCTCAAAAGTTGATTCCTCAATTCCTCTTTTAATATCACATTTTGGTTCCTTTCCTCCTCCAACAATTGTTTACTTTCTTTCAATTGTTCCTGCAAATTTTTGATTACCATCTGCAGGGAGTCTATTACATTATCAGTTTGACAAGACTTCTGCTTTCTCTCTTCCACCACAGCTGCCAGACTCGCTCCCAACACTGCACAAATTATAGCTTTTCCTTTCCCCTTCTTAATCTTAGCTTCCTTCTGCAAGATTCTTATCCTATCCACCACACTCTGTGGTTGAAACCAGTGGGTTTTTGCCCAATCTTGTCCCTGGAGTGAGGGGCGAGATCGGTGCACCTCTAAAAGATCATAAAGTTTATCTATTCCTTCAACCCGTGAGGGCACAAAATCACAAACATCAACAGTTTTCTGAGCATCCATTTTCTCTAACACAAAGCGGGGGGGGTCTTCGTCCTGAGAGGGTCACAACTTAACAACAAATTCCCCCTATTCGCTCTCAGAAGGGCACACTTCAAAGTTACACACTAACTCAAAGGAGGGGGTTACATCCTGAGAGGACCACACATGAGTATCCAAGTTCCCCCTATTCACTCCCAGGAGCCAGACTGCACATTAACACAAAAATTCCACAACAAAGTAGTACAGCACTCTGATCTCTGGGGATCCTGTCTGTGATGCCAATTTAAAAAATGTCCCGATCCAATATCGGGGAGGGTTCTTAAACGATCCCAAGAGCGAGATTAAGACACAAATGAGGTCAGATGCCGTACAACCTTACAAGTTTTATTTCCTATAACAACTGATAATAGCAACAGGACAGAGGGAAGAAGAAAGGAAAAAGAGGCAGACCTAAGCAAGAAAACGGGAGACATGCAGCAAGACTAGTTACCACCACCACGAAGCCAGCAACGTCCCGTTGACTCGGTCTCGGTGCAGGTGATGGGGGTCCAAGTTCCAGGTTGCAGCAGACAGACAATGATCAAGTCCCAGTTTCAAGTGCTGATTATCAATCCCTTGCAGTTCCTTTCAGTTCCTTTTTCCAGTCCCTTGCAGTTCCTTTTTTGAGGGAGGAGTACGCAGTTTTTCCGAAGAGTTCAGCCATTTCCACAGAGACTGCTAGCTTCAGGCAGATATGGTGATTTCTTCAGGGCCTTCAGCACGTACTCCCCACAGCAACGGGATGCTGAGGCTAGCAAATGGTCAGCAAAGTCGAGACAAATATAGTCCAACACAGTCTCTTACACCTATCTGAAGAAAATCCTTCAGGAACTCCAAACCTAGGTATTATTTCTTTTCAAAAGCATTTTTACTACCTCCCTGGCTTTGTTGGTGTGACACAGGAAAGCTTCTGGCAAACCTGAAAAAGTATCAACAATTACCAATAAATATTTATATTCTTTACACTTTGGTAATTCAGAGAAATCAATTTGCCACTAAATCCCAGGTATAAAACCTCTTACCTCTCTTGGTAAGGGTCTTTTTGAATTTTGGGATTATTCTTTAAACAGATTTCACAACCTTGTGTAATACCTTTAGCAATTAGCATGTTAATGCCTATTGCATATGTTCTCACTATTTCTACCAGGGCCTCAGCTCCCATATGAGTGGTACCATGTGTTCTTTTCATAAGTTCCCTCATTATTTGAGGGGTAACTATACATTGTCCATCTGGAGTTTTCCACCGTCCTTCAGGAGTCTTAATACACTTTAGAAACTCAGCCAATTTATCTTCTCTCTCTGTATATTCAGGGACATTAACATTAAAAGCTCTTTCAGGAACTAAGGTTGCAATTTTTGTAAATGAAGCAGCTCTTTTTGCAGTCTCGGCCTTTCGATTTCCTTTGATTATATCAGTCTGTCCAGATTGGTGTGCTTTGCAATGTATTACTGCCACTTCCTTTGGTTTATTGACTGCTTCGAGTAATCTCAAAATTTCTTTGCTATATTTTATAGGATTTCCTTGTGATGATAATAAGTCTCTCTCTTTCAAAATTGCACCATGTGCATGTATTATTCCAAAGGCATACTTTGAGTCAGTGTAGATGTTGGCTTGCTTTCCTTCCAAAATCTCTAAAGCTCGGGTTAATGCAATTAGTTCGGCTTTCTGAGCAGAAGTCTTCACTGGCAGCAACATTGCCTCTATCTCTTCTTCCAGCAGCCATGTCTGCCCCCAGCAGTATGTCATCTACGTACTGTAACAAGGTAACATTAGCTTCCTTACCTTGCCACTGCTCCAGTTCTTTCGCAACTACGTTACCAAAAATTGTGGGGCTATTCTTGAATCCTTGGGGAAGCACTATCCAGCATAACTGCATCTTTTGTCCTGTCAAGGGACTTTCCCATTCAAAAGCAAACAGTTTCTGACTTTGTTCTTCTACAGGGATGCAGAAGACAGCATCTTTCAAGTCTAGTACTGTAAAATAAACATTAGAATCAATAATAGTCGTTAGCAAGGTATTAGGTACCACTGGATGGACATCCACTACTATTTGGTTGATAGCTCTTAGATCTTGTACTAATCTGTATTCCTGTGAATGTGTTTTTTTAACAGGTGGAATTAGAGTGTTATATCCTGACTGGCACTCTCGCAACAGTCCATACTTGAGGAAGTTGTTTATGATAGGTTCCAATCCAACATGGGCTTCCAATTTTATTGGATACTGTTTTCGTCTTACCGGCTTAGCTCTTGCCTTCAATTCTATTTTTTACCAGTTCAGCCGATTTAGCTCTTCCAGGTTTCTCAGTTGCCCATACAAACGGAATTACAGCATCTTCTATGTCTGCAATGGAGTTGACTTCCTTTTCTTTGTCTTCTGCTGTCCCAAGTAGTTCCTGTAACACATATATCTGCGCTTCTCAGGCATTATTTTGCCAAATATGGACTCTTATTTTATTTGCATCAAAAGTTATTTGTGCCCCTCATTTATTCAACAAGTCCCTTCCCATTAGAGGTAATGGGCATTCTGGCATGTACAAAAACTCATGTACAAACATCTTGTTACCAATTTTACACTCAGTTGGTCAGAAAAAGGGTCTAACCTCTTGTTTTCCCATTGCACCAACAACAGCCATAGAATATTTACTCATAGGTCCTTTACAACTATTTAATACCAAATAAGTTGCTCCTGTGTCAACTAAAAACTTAACTACATCATTCCCCATTTTAATTTCAACCAGGGGTTCAGCTGGGGACTCCTTTTCAACCCCCGGTCCCCGTCAATCGGAGTGTTCATAAATGACTCCAATCAATTCCTCCGGCATAGGTGTTGCTGCAGGAGTTAAAATCTGATTAGACTGTCTTTTTGGGCATTCATTTTTCCAATGTCTTCTTTCTTTGCAAATAGCACACTGGTCCCTATCTAAGGAGATCCTAAATTCCAGATTTCTTCCCATCCCTTGGCTCTGCCCTCATCCTCATCCCCTTCTAAAATCTTGACCTCTAGATGAGGTCTGAGCCTTGACAAAAGCAGCAGCCAATATTGCTGCTTTTTGCTTTCTATCCTTCAATTTTTCCTTTTCGTTTTCTTTTTTCTCAACCTCCTCTCTATTATTGTATACTTTATATGCAATTTCAATCAGCTGGGATATTGTCATCCCAGACATTCCATCCACCTTCTGTAATTTCCTTCTTATATCAGGTGCTGATTGTCCTACAGACAGGGTGGTAAAAGTCATTTTATTAGCTTCATCTTCAGGGTCTAAATCTGTCTATTTCCTGGCCACCTTGCATAATCATTCATAAAAAGCAGATGGATCTTCTGTTTTACATTGTACCACTTGATATAATTTAGCGAGGTTTTTTTGGTCTAGATATCCCATTTTTTTATTCCGTACAGAATTAGCTGGTGGTATTGCTTAATCATTAACCTCCCTGTACTCGAATTCAGGTTCCAATTAGGCTCCTGAATTGGCATAAACCTGTCAGGGCTGTCTCTGGCAGTCTGCTGTTCATTCTCCTCCCTTGCCTTTTCTATAACCATTCTTTTTTTCTTCTGGTGTGAACAAATTATTTAACAATACTTGAATATCCTGCCAGTCTGGGTTATGGTTTTTCAATAATCATCCTAAAAGATCTATACATTTTATCAGGGTTATCTTGATACGATCTGGTAGACTCTTTCCAATTCATTAAATCTGATGTTGTAAATGGTACTTTTACATATACCAGCATGCCGTCCGGACCCACTGCTTGGCAAAGGGGGGGCCTGAATTACAAGATGCTATTGTGCTTGAGTTCTGCCTGCTATTGTACTAAAAGCTTCACTACCTCTGTTGCTATCTCCCCCCGCCACGAGTAACACTTTCCTTATCTGGAGTTACTAACATCTGGATATCCTCCTCCTCATCTTCCAGTTTTAGGCACCTTTTCCCAATACTACAAGCAGAGCAACACCTTGGTGCCTTCTTAATATCCTCCATCATCATCATTACATTTGAATCAGAAATTAAAAAATTACATTCTTTCTGTATTTCATGATTGTTCCTTAATGAGAAAACCAAATCAACATATGGCACCTCATCCCATTTATCCAATCCTCTACAAAACAACATTAATTGCAAAATTGTATTATAGTTCAATGATCCCCTTTCTGGCCACTTTTCCCCATCATCCAATTTATATTTCAGCCACCACTGAGTACAGTACTCTGTCAGCTTCTTCTTTGTTAGAGGATCCCCTCCAAACTTGCCCCAGTGTTTTAGAATACAACCTAATGGGGAACAAGGAGTTTCTGCTGACTCCTGGGCACCCATATTTCTCCCCAGAAAGAACGTTCTCAACCAAGATTTCATATACTCCAGTCACCGCTGTCAAATGTACATGATTAGCTTTTCCTATGCATGCAAATACTGTAATATCATATACACCAGTCATCACTGTCAAACGCATACGATATACCAGTTACACCAATTATACTTCAAACTAGCAATATCTCTTTTACCAAGCATTGCACCGTTGTGTCGCTTACCCGCTCTGGCTGGGGACAATACTCTTGGAGTCCCCGATCAAAAGGTTGGTGCACGCTGGAGTCTGGAGAGCAGCGTCTCCCCGCCGATGGCTGGTAAGTCAATCTGGGCAAGGCATCACAGCAGTCTCATCTGGGTCGCCAAAAAGTGTTGTCCTAAAAGCGGATTCGTTACCTGGCGTGCAGTAGACCAATCTCACACACTCAGGACAGATATTGCTTTATTCTGTGCAGGGTGCTCGGTGGACTTTCCACAAATCAAGCACACCAGATTCATCAGGTGTGTCCCTTTTATACAGTAACAATTGCATCTAATTTATTTAACTACTCCTACCTAATACATATTGAAACTATCTAATGCATATGCATAGGATTACATAATCCTGACACATCAGATGCCTTCTCCACATGCGTGGGGGTCTTGGGTGGTCTTTGGTGGTCGTTTGAGGAGGTACCCCCTCCTCGCTTTGACCGCTAAGTCGCTCTGTATCGGGTCATTGGTTCATTTTCCTGCCAAGAGGGTTGCACCATCAATCAGGAAGAACAGAAAGGATCAGAATTGGTGCTCCAGGTGAGGCACCATTAATCAGGAAGAATAGAAAAGCTCAGAATGATCTTGGCTAACTAATTTAATTTAAAACAGGACTTTCTAATCTACCACAGGATTTTCTATATCTGACATCAGTGTAACTCATACCACACTCACCAAACCACTCCCAGGACTGTGGCTAATCAACAATGGAAAAGTCTCACTTCAAAGATCATCCACATCACAGAGTCCGGAGTCAGGCAGGTTTCCCCGGTGAGGGTCCCATCTGTCTGGGAGATCTCTTGCAGGGAAGCTCTTGCAGAGAAGCTCACTTTGGGTAGGTAGTGAGTGACTTTTTATACCTTTTCGATGTAGATACATAAGTGGGCGTAGGACATCAGTTCCCTGTATAGTTGTTACTGACTCCCATTTTCCTGGAAGGTCAGTTCGTTATCACAGTTTCTTTGTCCTGCACCCATCAGGTGTTGGCTCTCAGGTGCCAACACTCCCTTCCAACCTCAACAATTCTGTGATAAGAAACTGGGATTGTTTTGAAGGTAAATATGGGTAACATGAAAAATATTTTACAGCTATATGCCATTTTGAAGGCAATATACATTATTAATAATAAAAAAGAGCAAATTTAGCTAACATTCAACAGAAATATATTTAAAGATATGTAGAATCCATGACCATTCATCTTTAAATAATACAAATATAGTCTCTTTTATGTGATAAATAATCCTATCTCATGTTGTCCTTCTACTGTTAAAATTAGTAATATTTTTTATTTATAAAGATCACAAGTATTGGCGCATTATAATAAAACAAAATGGCATAAATGGGGTTTGTATGCAACCAATTTGAAGATAAAATACTTTGGGTTTTGTGAGTATAATCAACTGTATAGAAATATAAGGTGAAACAGCACAAAACATTACCTCTAAGAACCAGACTTAAGTGAACACCTTGAAATATCTCCACAGTACTCAGTACTACTTGGTCTGACTACTTGGTTCAAAGCATGTAAAAAAACCCCTCACCTTTTGCTGGATCCCTAACAATCATTTCACTGTGCACTAAATGAATCACACCCACCTCAGTACCTGATTGCACATTGCTGTTTTGTAACTGCAAAAGAGCACAAAAATATAAACAATTGATTTGCCTGAGCAAGCCAATGGCCACATCTGTTCAGCTGGGCTCTGGCAGATGAGTCAGCACATGGTGAAGTGGCAAACAGGCCAGGCCAGATCCCTGCAGAAGCCCTGTCATCTCTAGTTTTGTTCTCCCGCAGTAGCCAAGCCACAGTTGCAGGGCAAGAGCCTCTGTGGCACATTTTTCTGGGTTATCCCTGTTTGCAGCATCTTCCCTTTCTGCTCACACTCCTCTGTAAACAAACACAGTGTTAATGGAGTTTAACTGTGGATGATTTCTTGTCAGCATGTAGTGCTCTTGTGAGTACTTCATTTTGTTTTAAGCCTTGCATTTGTTTCATGTTTGTTCTGAGATGCATTATGGTATAGCTCTGCATTGCAGTGAGAAGTGTTTCCACACGTGTTCAGGACCAGGCATCAGAGGACTTGGTTTGCTGTGAAGTCACTTGGTAGAGTAATCAAACACAATTTAATTCCAGCCGATGTGCAAACCATTATATTTTATAGCAGTAACAGAATTCTGAGTTTATCACAAAACCCCAAATCTGTAATTTCTACCCAGAAGTATTTGTGCTATATCTCAGAGCCAGGCTCATGGAGCCATTCAGCCCTGTCAACCATTTTGATGCTGGCAATGGGCTTCCAGTTTAAGTAGAAGTGGGCAGTGACCATCCAGAAACCCAGCTGCAGCTGTCCAGATGCCCTTTGCTACGTATGCACAGACTTTCCAGGGCATCCCAAATGTGATGTAAATTCCATTTGCAAATACACAGCAACTTTAATAAAAGTAGATCCATGACATATGCATGGGAGCTCTGATATGAGATTTTCAGGAACTTATATTTTGTATTCATCATGATACCAAAAAGCCGGTCAAAGAAACTCTCTAAGACTTGTTTTGGAGTTTTAGAAAGCAGGCATTCTTTACTGCAGCACTGGATGCATGGGGGATAGTTCCACCTAGCATGCATGCCACAGCTTCAGCACAAACAGGTTATACGGAGTAACACTTACATATTAATCAGATTAGTATACATATACATAAAAATTATTGCAACTGATTATCATAGTACTGCCTACATCCAATCATGCGCAATGAAGAATTCATTTGAGTCGAAGGGCTGCTTTTACGACCACCGACCCATTTGAGATTCTGTTGGCTGTCCTTGAAGCCTTTGTTCTTGTCCTTGTTCTTTGATCTTGAAGCTTAATGCAGTTTCAGTCACATGTGGTCAGTTTCAACATTGTTCTCATCTAGCGTAGAGGAACATCTAGTCATAAGAGCAAAGAACTGCAAAACTTAGGAGTAACTACCTCTACTAGTTAATTGCTTGGCTATACTTTTGTCTATTGTTTCAATCATAGTGTTAGTATAAGATTTCTAATAATTATTTACCAAATCTCACTTTTACAGTCACCTAGCAGCAAACCAGTTTCCACAGCTGGTACAAAATATTAAAACCATCAAAATATTTAGACATACCATACAGAATGTATGGACATATGCTATCAATCAGTGCTGGCACATCTGAGGCACAAATGTTGCAAAACCCGTTATTTTAAGTAAAGTCTGAGCAGAAGTGCTATGCTTGAGGAAATGCTAGTTTAGTGTGTAGCAGAGTTGCTACTTGAGATGACATGACTGAGGACAGCTGTACAGCGCCCAAACGTGTTCTGCTGAAACTGGCCTGGCTAACCCTTCTCACCTAGAAGGTGTGGTCTGCCTCTACACCAGCTAGATCCAAGGCCTAAAAAGTCCATTCTTGTGCCTTTTCTTAAACAGAAACCTGTGGTGCTCAGCTTATGTGCTGATTTCCAGAACATGAACTTCAACAAATAGCACAGAAACCTCTTCACAGAGGAGCTGAGCCTGACTGTACCTTGTATTAGGAAGTGAATTGCTCCCTCACCCTCTTGCCCATTGGGTTGCAATGCTAGATGTTTATATAGTCACTTCGTACCTCTATTCTGAATCATCATCAACAAACACTAGATGACAAATCTGCTCTGATCATCGCTGCTCTTGAAAGGCCATAGGCCAATTGCAGAATAGTTTAGGGGGTGGAGTAATAATCTAAAGAATAAATATGCAATTATTAAATGTGGCAAAAATAATGGCCTTGAGTGAGAAAATAAACACCCTCTGTCATAAGACCCTGAAAACTGAGACAAGATCTTTACACTTAAGGAAAAATAAACATCATATAGTTGTCCCACAAGCAGGGTTCAGTACCCGGTGTGCAATGAGCCAATCTTAGACACGGAGCTGAGATATTTGTTTATTTCATGTCTGCGCAGAAATGGATGCCAGGTGGTAACTCCACAAAGCTGGCACACCACACCAAAGAACTACAATGTATTTATTCTGTTACATGATTAGTAAAAACCCACCTAAATTTACATTCATTGGTTAGTAGTCACCCTCTCATCTACTATTGGTCAGTTATATTTAAATTAGCCTCACTCGTTATGTAAATTAGCATGCATGCTCCTTGCAGGTGTGGGGGGGCAAGTTCTTCCAGCCTTGAATTGAGTCGGCGGTCACGATCTCCCCCTGCCGCCTTTACCTTTCCCTTAGTTCATGCTTCTTTGGCAATCATTGGGCCTTTGGCGCCTTCTGGAGCAGGATGTTTTCTTTTATCAGTCTTTAGTTCCCTCTTCAAGGACATAGTCGTTGTTAGCAAGGCATGCATAGTTTATACAAAGTAATCAGGCTTGCATAGTGAAGCTATCTAGTACTGGTCCTTCTTAAAGGACAATGCATCATGTTTAACCCTGAATTGCACCACGGCTAGGCCGTAACTCAAGCATATGACTACAATATCAGCACAAAGTGCACATCGCCTGCTTCAAGCTCTAGGAAAATGAAACTCCTCTTCAAACACTGAGAATTTGGCATAGCCAGAGGAAATGTGGTTATCTGTGCTTGCTGGAGATGTGCTTCAAAGCTCACTGTAAACAATGACTTCCCACTGCCTGTAATGAATTTTACATTAAATCCAGAAAAAATTATTTCTGCAACAACAAAACTTTACATGACTCAGGTCCAGATATCTGCATATGTAAAAGACCCTTCTCCCCCATGTAGGGGAAAAACTGAAGAAATAATTTAAATCAAGACACCAAATTCCATTCTTCGTTTAAACAAAACTCCAATGAACTCTGTCATCATTACATACTAGTGTGAAAATGTTGCAAATATTCTGGTAAAGAAATAAAAATTTAATCACATAAAAGAGTTTGGTTTGATTAAGAAGTAGAAAATTGTGAAGCATAGGTATGGGAGTGTTAAGTTTGAAATGTAGTCATAGGAACTTAGGAACTTTAGAAAATGTACTATGTGTAACCATAAGAATTCAAGTATTGTCTAAAATCAGTTAACCACAGAAACTTTGACAAAGATTTGTTGATTTGTAGTGTTTTGTTTTAAGAAACTAAGGAAACCGTTATGGACACCAGTTTGCTGCTTGGAAACCCCTTACCCTTCCCACCTCGATCTAATTATCGAGGATTCTAATCAGTAGAGTTAAGTGAGATTAACCAATGATTGTTTTAACATAAGAATATTAATAAGATGGTGTGACTGAAGGACCAATTATTAGAAAGGTTACATTTAAGAATAGACATAGTATGCATTTTTATGTAAACTAATATAGATAATGGTGAGAATCATACTGCGCAGAATCACCTAAGAGAGGTCAAGAAGCGGACAAGTGAGGAAGACTATGGAAGACCACCAGAGGGCTTCTGAAGACCACCAGAGACCTTCACTGCGCCTGCGTGAAGAGACATTTACATATGCTAATGATTTATTGGAAAGTTAATGATTATGTATAACATTTTCCAGAAATTTAGTGAATATGTATAACAGGTGTGTATTTAACCTGCACAGTTAGAGTAGACAGGTGCACACGATAGGTGGAGCGATCCCCCGTGTGCCCAGCGCTGCAATAAAGGAGTGCCTGCTTCTTAACTTCTCATTGCTGTTACGGAGTTTTATTCCAGATTTCGGTAACACTTGCTTCAACCTTCGTTCTTTAGCCAAAACGAAAATTCTGTCCACTACAGCTTGCGAATCATGCCAATTGTTATGGGCCCATCATACCAGGGGGAGAGGGCTGGGCATTGTAGCCCTCTAATCTCTCCAGGAGAGGGGTACAGCCTACAGTCTGACCTCCCAGGGAGGCCATAATGAACACACAATTACAGGAATCAGATGCTTTTAGTAGTCCTCTGAGGACTACCTCTACACTCGGGCATCCCAGGGAGACCGCAATGAAATCAGATTATTAAGTCCTCTGAGGACTATCTCCCCTTGTACATGTCTCCTCTCAGACAGGGGCCACAGTAAGGACCTGGTCCCAATGATCGCTTTAGCAACACCGAGGGAATCCTGCCGACTACGCCAAAAAAAATGTCTCGACCCGGGCTGGACAGACCAGGGAGGGGTTGTGGTGAATTCAGAATTCCCTCAGGCTAAATTAAGGTGAAACGACACGGTCAGGTCTGTCATTATCTCAACCCTTCGTGCCCCATGTTGGGCACCAAAAAGGACTGTTGTTGTTTAACCCCAGCCAGCAACTGAAGTACCACGCAGCCACTCACTCACTCACTCCCCCCTACCCAGTGGGATGGGGGAGAGAATCGGGGAAAAAAAAAAGTAAAACTCATGGGTCAAGATAAAGACAGTTCAATAGGACAGAAAGGAAGAAAATAATAATGATAATAACAATAATAAAATTACAATAGTAATAATAAAAGGATTGGAATATACAAAAGTGATGCACAATGCAATTGCTCAGCACTCGCCAACTGATGCCCAGTTAGTTTCCAAGCAGCAATCCATGTCCCTTCCCAGACCAACTCCCCCCAGTTTATATACTAGATGTGATGTCACATGGTATGGAATACCCCGTTGGCCACTTTGGGTCAGGTGCCCTGGCTGTGTCCTGTGCCAACTTCTTGTGCCCCTCCAGCCTTCTTGCTGGCTGGGCATGAGAAGCTGAAGAATCCTTGACTTTTAGTCTAAACACTACTTAGCAACAACTGAAAACATCAGTGTGTTATCAGTATTCTTCTCAGACTGAATCCAAGACATAACACTATACCAGCTACTAGAAAGAAAATTAACTCTATCCCAGCCAAAACCAGGAAAACTTATTAAACTGTCTTTATCTCAACCCATGAGTTTTCTCACTTTTACCCTTCCAATTCTCTTCCCCTCCTGCTGGGAGGAGAGTGAGCAAGTGGCTGTGTGTTGCTTAGCTGCCTACCAGGGTTAAACCACAACACCCACAACTATTTCCAGTAAGGTTATATAAGGGCTTGTTTCTTTACTGGAGCAGTTGAAAAAAACCGTTTTAACTACTACTGCTTTGATATAAGGAAATGAGGATCTGTATATTAAATTTGATCCTCTTGACTCATTCTTCTGTATTAATTCATTGTAGTGCTTCTAACACATATGCCTATATGTGAAATAAGCAAAAGAGCTGCGTATTTCAGACTCACAATAACAAATACTGCTTTCACTGATGTCAGCAGCAAAACTTATTGTGACTTCAGTCATGAAAGGTAAGCACTCTAGGGTTCTTTCTCATAAAAAAATCCTCTGCAATTTGTTGTTTTCAATAAATTTTCCTTTTTGTCCACACAACCCCTTATTACTTTCTCAACCCATTACATTTTTTTTAATTCTAAACTAATATTTCCCGGTCGGTTTAAGTCAGTGCCTTGACTTGATCTTATTGTTTTCTTTACAGATTCTGAGCTCTGCTAACACACTGTATTTTGCTACTAGTAGACAAATTTAGACAAATTTTAACATCACATCACATATATGTTGCAGTTATTGTTGGAACATGCCTTTTAAAAAATACATTTATTGGATGAAATTCTCTCTTTCCCAAGAAAAATCTGATTCTTTAATATAATTTATTATGCCTTTTAAAATTTTATCTGCTCAATAAAATCCTTGCTATATTATAAATACCTATAAAGAAAATATAATTTAAAATTCCAAAAGAAAACTTTATTTTTTCCTTCCTTTTACTTTTTTTCATAAAACCCACACAGGCTCCAAGGAAAGACTAACAATAAAAATAATTTACTCCTTTACAATCTAGTCTGGGTTGGAAATATTCAAAAGAGAGACTTTAAAGTTGTCCTCTGATGAAACTTTGGCTAGAACATGGGAACTGATCTTAAAACAAAGGAGGGTCCTATATTTTCACCTGTTTAATCTGAGTACTTCTTCAAGAGTTGATTGATTGTTGCTAGTACTTTCCTCACTTTAACATACCTGACTGGAGTGGCTAAAATTGCTGTTATCTGAGGGAAGCAGCCTCTAAGCTTCATTGCATAGGACTAAAGATGGTCCTAACTCACCATACAGGAATATGTATTGTAGAGATTAACTCCCAACTCTGAAAATTAAACATTAGTGGAAATAAGTTAGCGTTCTCACTGTCCAATAGCAGCAATTAGAAATTTTAACATTTTGCTTGTTCAGTAGTTACAAATTGCCAGAAACCTTGTGTGTTGAAGGGATAAGCATAAGAAAATTTTCTAATTTGGACCACTTATGTATTTTTCTATCACTTCTATCACGCAAATTATGAAGGAGCATTTTATTATATGAGATATTCAATCTAGGAGTTTTTATCTTTGAAGTATGATAACATGGAGTAGAAATATGGAAGAATTCTTGAAATCAAATAAGCTAAATTTATCTAAGTCTGGCAAAAATGCAGACTAAGCCCAAGACAGGCATGAAACCACTAAAATGAATGAATAAGCAGAGATTTTTGAATCTTAAATTTGGTAAGACAAATTTGAGAGTTGTCTTTAGGCAGTCCCATTTTTCCATAAAAGAAGATTTAAGTACTGCTACATGAAATAGATTTTGCCTTAAATTAAAAAGTTAGTGTGAAGTTTGAAAGATCTGTCCAAACTGATCAATCATCAGCAAAATGTTAAATTTCTGTTTTAGAGACACTTGCATCATTTTATGGAATAGATAGTGAAAGAGTAACAAATATTTGTAGAATGTTTGGAAAATACATTTCAATAGATAGGTGAGAGAGAGAGAGAAAAGTGAAAACTAGTCAGCACTTATTGGAATTATCTTTAGCACTTTAATGAAATACTGTGGTTTTCCTTTCACTGAGAATCTTCATTTCCTTGCCCTAGATGCCTTCCAATTTCTGACCGTCCAACACTGCACTTTTTTAAAATTATGAACAACAAAATAAAGTCAATCTTGATTTTTACTTTAAAGAGGCAAGTGTGGAAAACCATTTGTCTAATATACTAACATTCATACCATTCTGCTTCAGATATAATTTTTTTCACCTGAGATATGTTGATAGATTTTTCTGACCAGCCTCCTTCTCCCTTCATTACCCTTTTTCTTATTATTATTCCAAAGGATTCTCACTGTGTTTCTCACTACTCTGGGGTTTGTTGTTTTTTTTCAATTATTTATCTTTTTATTTTTGTTTTCCTACAACTGTGCATGTTAGGGAGCAGTCTGCCCTTGCTGCTTCCTGACAGCTGCCTCTATTTCCTCCTCTTTCACCTTCTCCTTCCTTCTTTTCTTCTCCTTCCTCCACATCCCGTGCAGTCTTTCCCTCCATTTCTGAATCCTTTCTCTTGATATTTTTTATCTCAACCCTCTCCCATGAATTTTCCCTTAATTTCCTAAATATTTAGGAAATGTTACAGGCTACCACAGACACTCCAAGATCCAGTCTTTAAGTGGACTTTGCTGATACAGTTTCCCTTTCTATACCATTTTGGCCATAGACAAAGGAAAGGACAAAATGATCCCAGCTTTTTTTTCCTGACTGCTGAGGATGTAGACATCTCAGGAGGCATTTATAATACTTAACTTTAGAAAATTAACTGAGGCTCCAAAGGTAGGAGGTTGATCCCCCAAAGCTCATATAGTCAATAAAAATACTGGTACTCCATCAGGTAATTCAGAACCAGTGTAAAAACCAGTCAAGTGCTTTGAAGTGCTGCCAATAGGAGACTCTATCTTCATTAACTATATACAGCCTAGAAAGACTAGGCTCATAATTCAGGCACTTCATTTCGGTAAAGTTATGTGGCGAGAATGCCATCCCATGGTCTGGGGGATGTCTCATTTAGGGCTTGTTTATATTAGTGTATATCTATCTGTAGTCTAAATCACTAATAACTTCTTTAATGTATGCTTAGAATAAAGTCCCATGCCTCTTTTCAGGCATGGATCATGAATGACTGGTTGGCACTTTCCTGCAGTGCTCCAACCCAAGTCCAGCTTCCCAGCTGCTCCTTTCCTAGAGGACAGAAGGGTGCACTGTTGTTTGGAAAAGGAACAAAAACCTGTGACAGAAGCAGTACTGGCTGCCAGTGTTAAATTTTGAATAAATGCCACATATTCACTGCAATATTCATTACAAATCTAGGGATGAGAGTATCTTCCTATAGCTTTGGCAGTTCAGTTCAAAACTGTGTGGTAATTCAGGTTTTGAATCCTACTGCATGCTAAGGGAATAGGGTGGAAGAATAAGCTAATATTAGCTAAACTCCCAGTTTTCTCTACCTCCTCCCCCCCCTGCCTGGCGGTGCAGGGGAACAGGGGATGGGGGTTGGGGTCAGTTCATCACACCTTGTCTCTGCCACTCCTTCCTCCTCAGGGGGAGGACTCCTCACTTGTCCCCTGCTCCACCGTAGGGTCCCTCCAACGGGAGACAGTCCTTCACGAACTTCTCCAACGTGAGTCCTTTCCGCGGGTTGCAGTTCTTCACGACCTTCCCTGGCGTGGGTCCTTCCCGCGGGCTGATCTTCAGTCACAAACTGCTCCAGCGTGGGCTTTCCCATGGAGTCATGGCCATCTTTGGGGGCATCTGACTGCTCTGGCATGGGCTTCTCCACAGCCTGCAAGTGGGCATCTGCTCCACCGTTCACCTCCATGGGCTGCAGGGGCATCACCTCCTCCAGCTCCCCTCCTCCCCCTCCTTCTTCACCGACCTTGATATCTGCATAGGTGGTCCTCTCACATTCAAATCCCCCTACTCATTACCGGTTCCCCTTCTTAAATCTGTTCTCCCAGAGGCACTACCACTGTCACTGATTGGGTCGGCCTGGGCCAGAGGCGGGTCCGACTTGGAGCCGGGGGAGCTTCTAGCAGCTTCTCACAGGAGCCACCCCTGCGGCCCCTCCCCCGCTACAAAAAAACCCCCACCACACAAACATTCTAATAAAATTCTGTGCTATACTAATCATAACATCCTGTTAAGAAAATAAAGCTTTAATTGTAACTGTGATTTAGTGCCATCATCATTCTGCCAAGGATCCCTAAAATAACCTGTCTGTCCCCTTAGTGTCGGATGACAATACCTTGGTAAAAAATATCTCTTTGTCTTTCTTATAAGCCCCTTTAAGTATTGAAAGGCAGCAATAAGGTCTCCCAGGAGCCTTCTCTTCTCCAGGCTGAACAACCCCAGCTCTCTCAGCCTATCCTCATAGGGGAGGTGTTCCAGCCCTCTGATCATTTTCGTGGCCCTCCTCTGGACCTGCTCTAACAGGTCCATGTCTTCCTTGTGCTGGGAACCTCAGAGCTGGATGCAATACTCCAGGTGGGGTCTCACGAGAGTGGAGTAGAGGGGGAGAATCACTTCCCTCGATCTGCTGGCCACACTTCTTTTTATGCAGCCCAGGATACGATTAGGCTTTCTGGGCTGCACATGCACATTGCCAGATCAGGTCCAGCTTTTCATCCACCAGTATCCCCAAGTCGTTCTCCTCAGAGCTTCTCTCAATCCATTCATCCCCCAGTCCGTATTGATACTGGGGATTGCCTTGACCCAGGTGCAGGACCTTGCACTTGGCCTTGTTGAACTTCAGGAGGTTTGCATGGGCCCATTCCTCAAGCCTGTCAAGGTCCCTCTGGATG
Organism: Harpia harpyja; assembly: GCF_026419915.1. NCBI lineage: Eukaryota > Metazoa > Chordata > Aves > Accipitriformes > Accipitridae > Harpia > Harpia harpyja. Next base: position 36,794,065 of record NC_068968.1, read on the forward strand.
GTGTCCCATCCCTTAAGTGAATCAACTGCACCACTCAGCTTGGTGTCATCTGCAAACTTGATGAGGGTGCCCTCAATCCCACTATGTTGTTGATAGAATCATAGAATCATAGAATCATTTCGGTTGGAAAAGACCTTCAAGATCATCAAGTCCAACCATTAACCATGCTCCCTAAACCATGCCCTGGAGTACCCTGTCCACTCGCTTTTTGAATACCTCCAGGGATGGTGAATCAACCACTTCCCTGGGCAGCCCATTCCAATGTTTGACAACCCTCTCAGTAAAAAAATTTTTCCTAATATCTAACCTAAATCTCCCTTGCCTCAACTTGAGGCCATTTCCTCTTGTCCTATCTCCAGACACCTGACAGAAGAGACCAACACCCACCTCACTACAACCCCCTTTCAGGTAGTTGTAGAGAGCGATAAGGTGATGAAGATATTAAATAGTATTGGTCCCAGTAAGGACCCTTGAGGGACCCCACACATTACTGGTTTCCACTTGGACATTGAGCCATTGACTATAACTCTTTGGACACGGCCATCCAGCCAATTCCTTATCCATCTAATGATCCATCCATCAAACCCATATCTCTCCATTTTAGTGGCAAGAATGTTGTGGGGAACCATATCAATGGCTTTACGGAAGTCCATGTAGGTGACATCTGTAGCTCTTCCCTTGTCCACCAACACAGTCACTCCGTTGTAGAAGGCCACCAGATTAGTCAGACATGATTTGCCCTTGGTGAAGCCTTGTTGGCTGTCCAGGAGGATCTATTCCATGATCTTACCAGGCACAGAGGTGAGGCTGACTGGTTGGTAGTTCCCAGGATCCTCCTTTTTACCCTTTTTAAAAATGGGTGTAATATACCTCAGCAGACTATCTGCAGTCTATCTGGGAGGGGTTTTAAGGAGGCTGTATAGCCTTGTGGCCTCAACCACATTGTGTTAAGTGTGAGTGTATACGGTTTCACATAGAACCAGTACAATTAAGTTGTGCCTGTTTGATACTTGTACAAATGCCCTGTCAGTACATTTTGGTTCCACAGTCATACAAATAAGACTCCAAACAATAGCTACTAAAGGTAGGTAAGAAAGAGCAGCATTTTCAAGTAGCTTTCACAAAAAATAGCCAGCAAAATCCTCCTTGAAAGGTTCAGTTGCATTCATGCTTAGAGTTCATATTCTGCTTTAAAGTGTTTTATGAACTCACAGGCATGCTAAGGAACTGTAGAGTGCTGTATTGGCTTTGTGTGGCAAGGTTTTGGTAGCGGGGGGGGGTTGCAGGGGTGGCTTCTGTAAGAAGCTGCTGGAAGCTTCCCCTGTGTTCGAGAGAGCCCATACCAGCCGGCTCTAAGACGGACCCACCGCCGGCCAAGAACGAGCCAATCAGCGATAGGGGTAACGCCTCTGTGATAACATTTTTAAGAAGGAAAAAAAGTTGGGACAGACGAAAACGGCAGCCGGAGAGAGGAGTGAGAACATGTAAGAGAAACAACCCTGCAGACACCAAGGTCAGTGAAGAAGGAGGGGGGGGAGATGCTCCAGGCGCCGGAGCAGAGATTCCCCTGCAGCCCGTGGCGAAGACCATGGTGAGGCAGGCTGTCCCCCTGCAGTCCATGGAGGTCCACGGTGGAGCAGATATCCACCTGCAGCCCGTGGAGGACCCCACACCGGAGCAGGTGGGTTCCCGAAGGAGGCTGTGACCCCGTGGGAAGCCCGCGCTGGAGCAGGCTCCTGGCAGGACCTGCAGATCTGTGGAGAGAGGAGCCCATGGAGCAGGTTTTCTGGCAGGACTTGTGACCCCGTGGGACACCCACGCTGGAGCAGTCTGTGCCTGAAGGACTGCACACTGTGGAAAGGACCCATGCTGGAGCAGTTCGTGAAGAACTGCAGCCCATGGGAAGGACCCACGATGGAGAAGTTTGTGGAGGACTGTCTCCCGTGGGTGGGACCCCACGCTGGAGCAGGGGAAGAGTGTGATGAGTCCTGCCCCTGAGGAGGATGAAGCGGCAGAAAATAATGTGTGATGAACTGACCGTAAACCCCATCCCCGTCCCCCTGTGCCGCTGGGGGGTTGGTAGAGAATCTGGGAGTGAAGTTGTGCCTGAGAAGAAGGGAGGGGTGGAGGGAAGGTGTTCTGAGATTTGGTTTTATTTCTCATTACCCTACTCTGGTTGATTTGTAATAAATCGAGTTAATTTTCCCCAAGCTGAGTCTGTTTTGCCTGTGATGGTAATTGGTGAGTGATCTCTCCTGTCCTTATCTCCACCCACAAGCCCTTTGTTATATTTTCTCTCCCCTGTCCAGCTGAGGAGGGGGAGTGATAGAACAGCTTTGGTGGGCACCTGGCGTCCAGCCAGGGTTAACCCATCACAAGTGCCTAAGGATTTGCTCTCTCTAGTAAATGTGTTCTGCACCAGGGTAATGAAAGAAAGAGAGACAGCGCTGGGTTCTTTCTGGATCTCAATAAGAAAGGCCCAACAGCAAAGGGCTTAATAAAATAGCTGTTTTAATAAGTGTCCTGGTTTCAGCTGGGATAGAGTTAACTGTCTTCCTAGTAGCTGGTACAGTGCTATGTTTTGAGTTCAGTATGAGAAGAATGTTGATAACACTGATGTTTTCAGTTGTTGCTCAGCAGTGTTTAGTCTAAAGTCAAGAATTTTTCAGCTTCTCATGCCCAGCCAGTGAGAAAGCTGGAGGGGCACAAGAAGTTGGCACAGGACACAGCCAGGGCACCTGACCCAAACTGGCCAACAGGGTATTCCATACCATGTGACGTCCCATCTAGTATAGGAACTGGGAAGTGGGGCCGGGGAATCGTGGCTGGGGGGACTAGCTGGGTGTCGGTCGGTAGTGCAATTGCACTGCGCATCATTTGTACATTCCAATCCTTTCATTATTACTGTTGTCATTTTATTAGTGTTATCATTATCATTATTAGTTTCTTCTTTTCTGTTCTATTAAACCGTTCTTATCTCAACCCATGGGTTTTGCTTCTTTTCCCGATTTTCTCCCCCATCCCACTGGGTGGGGGGGAGTGAGTGAGCGGCTGCGTGGTGTTTAGTTGCTGGCTGGGGTTAAACCACGACTATAAGAATAAGAAGAGGAATATAGATAGCGAATAAATCCTATGTCCCTTCAGATGCTGGGCACCCCACATTCGTGCAGGATGAGATGGAGCCCAGATGGATTTTCCCATGGTGCACAGAGCAGAGCAGATCCTGTCCATGGAAAGAAGCTCTCCCTTTTGGTCATTCCAGCTATTATATAATTTCCTTACAAGAAAACAACTCTAATCCTAAAGGATGTTCTCATGAGAACCTCTTGCTCCACTGTTAGATAAAGGCAAGGCCATGCAGATGGCATAATCGCTGGTACCAAGTGGGAGCTGCCTGCGTGCTCCTCTGATACAGTGAGCTGGCTGAGTTTATCCTGTGGCCAAGGGATATGTGCAGCACAACGTAGGCCTGAAGGCCACGCTGTACATGCAGCACAGTGCAGCACAGCACAGGCTTGGGCCTATTCAGGTTAACTGTGTTGTGGATCCCTAATTCCTCATTATACAGTGGTCTCCCAGTCAGGGTCACTACAACAAGTGACCTGAAACAGAAATTCAGGCTTGCTTTGAAGTGGCAAGTCCCTCCAAATTGAAACCAAACTAAATGAGGGGTTGATTTCCACTGTGGTTCACCATAATGATGAATTGAAAGAGAAGAAATATGTTGATGGAAAGGGGTGAATAGCATCTATGCACATATAGCCTAGCTGGAAGTGCAGTGTAAAAGAAAGAGGTGGATTAATCAGAAGTTTGAAAAGGATGGTAGCTCTTTTTTCATACTAACCAACATTCCACATACTCCAGGTGCAAAGGGAGAAAGACAGCATTGATAAACTGCATTTTCCCTTCTTTAACATTGCACTTGTAACTTTGGAGAAGACTCAAAACTTGGACATAAATATAAATTGAGCTGGATTAAACAGATTGGCCAACCAAGTCCCTGCCTACATTTGCCATTTGAGCTTGTTGCCTTCTGTCACCCAGCTGACCTGTACCAGGGAGTTTGAGAAGAGCCTGCAGTCGTCTCTCTCAGTGTTCATATGACAGATTGTTAGGGAGGCATGCACAATCAAATCCAACAGGTGTTAAAAGTCAGATTTATTCTTCAGTAAAAAGTTAGTTAGAACTCTGATAACATTAGTGAACTACAGGCTCAATGATGTAAGGGGAATTAGTACTACACAGCCGACTTAAGAATCCTTAAGATTTAAAATGATGACTCAAAATGTGCATATCACCTAAAAGCTGAGGGCTCTCTCCCTTGAGGAGTTACCTCGGGCAGCGTCCCAACCCAAAGGGAAGTCCCCAATTGCAGACCCGCTGCTCCAAGGAGGACTGATTCCAACATGTCCTCCGACAGGACCCCGTTTATACCCCTGTCGAATCTGACCTGTGGTCATTTAATCCCTATTGGCCAAGAAGGTCACCTCAGTGTACCTGGCACGTCTCAATTGGCCAGTTCAACTTTCAACCTGTGGCCTCTAGGGTTTGGGTTTTTTTTCTCTCTTCCCTGCCTGGAGAAGTTTCGTTTCCTCCTGGGGGGAGTGTACTGCCACACAATCCACCCCGTGACCACAGTCACGATTTGACTGGTTTCCTTGGAGTGGTGGTACAGTCACCTCTTGCCTCCAAAGTTAAAAGGGAGCACAGTCTGATGAATTTGACGCTCATTGTGGGTCATCATTCCCTTCTGGTCTAGAATTAAAGTGGAATATCTGACACAGGAATATCCAGCGCATGAACAGGTTTTAAGGGAGTATACTTAACTGTTAGTACAGGCTTCACTACCAAGAGTTTGATAGAACTTATTGCAATACAGATTACAGTAATCATAACTACGAGAATTATTAAAGATTAAAGAAGGCTGGCCGCCCACTCCGTGAAAGAAAATCCAAACATATCAAAACCTTTTCCCCAGCCAGTTAGTCCCTGGTGCAAAAGCAATTGCCTCTGAGTCTCTTGCCACTTTCTTTTGTTGATTTGTTCTTGAAGCTACATTGACACATTTGGAGTGAACACAGCAGTTGTCCATTGACATGTTCAAAACTTTACATATACCCTTCTCTTTCTTTGGCATCTAATCCAATACAGCCCAATTTTTGATAGTCATTTTACCAATATGTTATAACTGATTGTTGAAGAGTCCCCAAATTGTCAGATGTAGCGTTGGCTAAGGTTGGTAGCTGTAAACTCAGTTCTAGAGTGCTCTATTGGTGTTCCTCGAGTACCATACACAGTCGCCCCCATGGAATTTCAGGGCATAGCGTAGTACCATTCCAACTCCACCCCGTGATCCCATGGGTTAGTTGGAGGATATAGTCACATCTGGTGTTTCATACTGAACTAGCATTTACTGCACCTGGTGACCAACTATAAACAACATGAGTATAACCTCCTCCCCCATCCAATCTGAACCTCCAACTATAATTGTTACATTGCTCTCATGCGAGCTCAAGGACTCGCGATATATTAATGTCCATCATTTTGCCACGACATTATCATCCAGATCTTCACCATCCACGCCTGCCACCGTCATTACTGCCAGTAGAAGCACTGGAATAGCTCATTTCTTCATTGTCCTGTAAGAAAGCACAAACTAGGCCTCGGTCTTAAACCGGGTCACAGGGTTAGAAGTCCGGGATTATCCACTGGGCACTGATACTCCCATCTAAGGCTTCCCAGGCATACAAGCCTCTGGGTTTTGCTAAGGTCATAGGAACAATGCCAATGGAGGTATTGCCCTACCTGTTCCTTGTTATCCCCACTGACTAGGATATCATATATATATTGATATATGTGAACACCTGATGGTACTTCCACAGCATCAAGGAGCTTGGCTAGAGCACTGTGGGCAATAGTGGGGGAATGTGTATATAAGGCTCTTTATCAGCAGACCATTGGCAGGTATTCACCATGCAAATTGGGCAGCCTGAACCCCAAACCGCAGCTTCTAGTTTTTTAGCCCATCCAGTTCCTCTCGCAGTGCCGCGAAAGGATTAATATTCTCTTCCCGAGGGGGCGAGGTAGCTGGCACTTCCCTTTGGTCTCTAGCTTTCCCCTCCAGCAATCCCACCCCCGGATGCCGCCGGCGGACTGCCCGTGCAGCACGGCTCGGGCTGCCCCCAGTGCCGGTGCCTTCCGCCAGAGAGCGTCCCTTCCGGGATCGTAGTTCCGGTCCGACCGACCGCGAGTTCGAGACCGCTCGGGGCGGGGTTTACAACCGGCTGGGCGGACCTTCCTGCTGCCCTCCGTGCCACCGCTCGGCTCCGCCCATCCCATCTCGCGCCCGTGAACTACTATGCTGTGCAGTACTTCCGCCCAAGTCATCACATGCGTGGGCGGCCTCTGGGGGTTCTGCTGGTTGCGATCAATGGCCCCCTGGATTCTTTCTCTGAGGGAATGGACGCGTATCTTTAAAGCGTCCGGCAGACCTCTAATAAGGGGTCTGAGGTGGCGGGGGTCCACCGGTGCAGTCATCGGTATCCCTTGCTGCCCTCCATCATACATGGCCTGAACACAGGTGGCTTTTTGCACTCCCTCCGTTAACTCTGACAGTCCCTTTACCCGGATAGTAACAGGTTCTCCTCTCTCCTTGGGGTCCACACCCCCAGCCCAGTAGGCTACTCGGGACGTTATCGACTGATCACCCACCGGTCCATCACCCAGAAACACTCCCGGTCCCCAATAACCTCTCGCTTCATCATCACTCAACAGTATCCGATCCCCCCCCGTTAAAAAAACTCTCCACAAATACTCAGTTTCGGTTTCGCCCGGCTTGTGCGAAAACTTAGCTTGTAACTTGCTGAGTTCGGGTCCTGACCAAGGGGTTGTGCGAATAGTGGTTTGGGGGCTCCTACCGTGCGGACCCGCGTGCCTTTCTGTTTTAATACGGGGTCGCACGTCCTTTTCTTGAAATTCCTCTACCACTTCAGAGCTGTTTCCATCAGAGTCTCCCCAGATGTCCCCATCCCAATCCTCAGGGTCTGTATCTGTGACTAACTTTCGGATTTGAGTGACACTGGGGGGCTTTTTTGCTTGTGCCAGCATAATTTCAATATTTCATTCCAATGAACACGTCCACTCCTTTCCTCGTCTCAATTCCACCTTCAGACAATCTATTTCCCCTTGCTTTTGAGCAGAATCACTCTTTTGGTTTTGTGCTTGAATCAAGCAGGCGCCCAGGAGGGCACATGCACTGCTTTTGCCTTTGCCGTCTCGACTACTTCTACGGCATAGTTCTACTCTCTCCACGACCGCTGCTGGGTCGGACCGCTTCTCCTTCACCTGTTCCATACCTGGGGGAGAAGGGCTACAGCCGTGCTTCCATCATAATTCCTCTATTAACACCATCCTGCCGACTACGCCAATTTAAAATGTTACGGAGGCATGCACAATCAAATCCAACAGGTGTTAAAAGTCAGATTTATTCTTCAGTAAAAAGTTAGAACTCTGATAACATTAGTGAACTACAGGCTCAATGATGTAAGGGGAATTAGTACTACACAGCCGACTTAAGAATCCTTAAGATTTAAAATGATGACTCAAAATGTGCATATCGCTCACCTAAAAGCTGAGGGCTCTCTCCCTTGAGGAGTTACCTCGGGCGGTGCCCCGACCCAAGGGGGAGTCCCCGACTGCAGACCCGCTGCTCCGAGGAGGACTGATTCCAACATGTCCTCCGGCGGGACCCCGTTTATAGCCCTGTCGAATCGGACCTGTGGTCATTTAATCCCTATTGGCCAAGAAGGTCACCTCAGTGTACCTGGCACGTCTCGATTGGTCTGTTCAACTTTCAACCTGTGGCCTCTAGGGTTTAGGGTTTTTTTCTCTTCTTCCTGCCTGGAGAAGTTTCGTTTCCTCCTGGGGGGAGTGCACTGCCACACAGATGTATGCCAACAAGATCAAAAGACCAGATAGATGGAACGGCAGCATATCACAGATTTTATGATTCAGAAGCAAGGTCCAAGCAAAGACAGCCAGTCAGAATCAAGGGTACTTGAAACACCACATCTTTGCTGTAAAAAGAGTAGCACAACTGGGGGGATTCAAAAGGGAAATATTAGATTGCAAGTCCGTTTTGTCATATGACTCACAGTGTACAGGAAGTTCTGTCTCACTGGTATGAAAAACATAAGGAGGAGGATAAGAAAAAACTGATGAAGGCAGCATAGGAGTGGGGATAAATACCATTGGGAAGAGCAGAGCAAGATTTATGTCAAAGATAGTAAGTGTACATCTTAGTTTTGCCTCAGGCAAGTGAAGCTACAGAGCATTTATGCTATGACTTGGTCTCAGATAATGGGACAAGAAGAATAACAATCATTTCTATACATAGGATCTGCACATGATTTTAAAGAAAGCAAAGACTGACATGACCATTATTCATTCAGTGGATTGTTCAAATCATAAAAGGCCTAATCCCACCTAGTGGTAGTTCCGAGTTAGTTTCTTTCTTTTGTTCCTTAGACTGCAAACATTTCCTGAGGTATAGCCAACTACTGTTAAAACCCCATATAAAAGGAAAGATTAAAAGGCTAAAACTGAAGAATGTTCCTAGCCTTTCAAGCAAAATAAGATACTGGAGAAAGCCAAATGGTTGGCAAAGGCAAGATAATAAGTTTAGTCATGAGCTGGGTATACTATTACTGAATAAGCTTGAGAAAGCTGTTGTCGTTTAACCCCAGTAGGCAGCTCAGCCCCACACAGCCGCTTGCTCAATCCCCCCCTGGGTAGGATGGGGGAGAGAATCAGAAGGGTAAAAGTACAAAAAATTGTGGGTTGAGATAAAGACAGTTTAATAGGTAAAGCAAAAGCCGCATGCACAAGCAAAGCAAAATAAGGAATTCATTCACTACCCATCGGCAGGCAAGTGTTTCGCCATCTCCAGGAAAACAGGGCTCCATCATGCATAACGGTTACTTGGGAAGACAAACGCCATCACTCCGAACGTCCCCCCTTCCTCCTTCTTCCTCGCAGCTTTTATTGTTGAGCATGATGTCATATGGTATGGAATATCCCTTTGGCCAGTTGGGGTCAGCTGTCTCAGCTGTGTCCCCTCCCAACTTCTTGTCCACCCCCAGCCTACTCACTGGTGGGGCAGTGTGAGAAGCAGAAAAGGCCTTGATGCTGTGCAAGCACTGTTCAGCAATAACCAAACCATCCTTGTGTTACCAACACTATTTTCATCACAAATCCAAAACTATCTCAGCCAAAATCAGTACACTCATGTTTTAGGTAGAATATTGTCCTGGGTTCAGCTGGGATAGAGTTAATTTTTACAGGAACCTGGGAGGTGGGGGGGGCATAGCCGGGGCAGCCGACCTGAACTAGCCAAGGAGCTATTCCATACCATGTAACATCATGCTCAGTATATAAATGGGGAGCGGGCCGGGGGGAGGGCTCTCGACTTTCGGTGGCGGAGCGTCGGGTTCCGGGTGGTGAGCAGTTGCACTGTGCATCACTTTTTTTTTGTATATTCTTTCATTAGTACCGTTGTTGTTGTTGTAACCTTTTTTTTTTGTGTTGTCCCAGTAAACTGCCCTTATCTCAACCCTCGAGGTTCCAGGTTTTTTTCTTTTCTCTCCTCCGTCTCCTCCCTATCCCACCGGAGGGGGGCGGGAGGAGTGAGCGAGCGGCTGCGTGGTCCTTTGTTACCGGCTGGGCTGAAACCACGACAAATATGAACTGCATACAGATACTGTCTGAATTTGTTATAGTTTCAGTGCAACCACACCTGAGGGGAAAAATTACTCTCATCGTTTATTCAGAGCATCCTCATTTTTTCAAAAGCTGTATTAGAAACATACTTTCCATAAATGCAGCCTTACTGATGACCATGATTAACATGTAAAATAAGTGTTACTGTCAGTGATTGAAGCAAGGAGAGTGTATGGATTTGGAACCACAGGGAGAACATCTACTGTCCTCACATTAATTTCTCATAAATCCTGGAACAGTCTATACTCTGAAGAATGAGGTTTCTTTACAGGTAAAATCGGAGTATTATATTCTGATTGGCATTCTCTTAACAGTCCATATTCTAAAAAGGAGCTTATCATAGGTTCTAAACCCTTTCAGGCTTCTGGCTTAATAGGATATTGTCTTTTTCTTACTGGCTGGGCTCCTGGTTTAGGTTCAGTCTTTACTGGAATCACATTCTTCGCTCGTCCAGGTATCGTCGATGCCCATACCAAAGGTGTAACTGTGTTTAGTACTTCTTCTGGAATATCCATTTCTTCATCAGGATTTTCTTCAGTTATTAAACATATCTGGGCTTTCCAAGCCGTCTCTGGAGGTATATGCAACTGAACAGAGTCTTCAGAAAAGGTTAGTTGTGCATTCAACTTACAAAGCATTTCCTGTCCAAGCAGTGGTAAGGGGCATTCTGGCATATAGAGAAATTCATGAGTTAATTTAGTATCACCAATTGAACACTCCATAGGTTTTAAAAATGGTCTTAAGGTCTTTTTCCCTGTTGCACCAACAACATTTATTTTAGTTTTACTTAAGGGTCCCTTACAACTAGTTACTAAAGAATGTGTGGCTCCACTATCAACTAAAAAAATCTATTATCTCGTTCCCCAGCTCAACTGGAACCAGAGGATTGGCTGGGGAGATTTTAATAGATTCCTCCAGTCCCCTTCAGTGTAACCCGATTTCTGTCATTACTTCAATAGCCTCCTTTTTCCTCTTTCCCTGATCATTAAAGAGATTAGGGCATTCCTTTTTCCAGTGTTCCTCCTGTCTGCAATATGCACATTGATTTGCTCCTAAAGGGACATTGTAATTTTCTCTATCATAACTTCCCTGTCCTCTTCCCCTTCCTTGAAATCCACTTCTTCCATGTCCCCTTCCTTGCTCTCTATTTCTCCCATCAGTTAGGGCAGCTACTAGGGATGCCTGAATTTTGGCCCAGCCTTGTTTTTCCTTCTCAGCCTCCTCATCTCAATTATTATATACCTTATATGTAATGGATAACAACTGTGAAATTGTCATTCCATCTTCCCCTTCTACTTTTTGCAATTTTTTTCTAATATAGATTGCAGCTTGACCAATAAACAACATATTAAACAACTTCAAATTGCTGGGATCTTCTAAATCAGTCAATTTTCATGCCACTTCGCACAATCTCTCATAGAAAGCAGAAAGGGTGTCTCTATCCCCTTGTCTTACTTCATATAATTTGGATAATTTTTTAGGTTTCTGTACACTGTGTTGAATTCCATATAAAATAAATTTTTGGTACTCTTTTAGCCTTTCCATTCCTTCTCCCATATTAGGATCCCAATGAGGATCTTCTTTTGGGAGGTAAATGTCCATATTAGGTACCCCCCCCATGCTGTTGGGTCACTCCCTCCACAGCTTTTTCTAAAACTGTTCTTCTTTCTTCAGTAGTGAACAAATATTATAAAAGGGCCTGTATATCTCTCCAATTAAGGTTATGAGTCATCATCACAGTTTTGATAGTACTATGCATCCTTTCAGGATTGCTTCGATATGATCCAATCACCTGTTTCCAAATTAATAAATCAGAGGAGGTAAATGGTACATGTACATATACTGGTGTTCCTTCTGGTCCCACTGCTTGTCTAAGGGGAGCCTGCACTATAGGTTTCTGTTCTTTTGTTCTTCCTGAGACTAGACTCATATTATCACTTCCTTCATCACTTGAACTATTTGCCTCTGAATTCTTAGAGGGGGGATACTAGTAATTGTACATCCTCTTCATTTTCTCCAGTCTCAGTTTTTCCACCCCCACATCCAGTACAACAAGATTTAGTTCCTTTTTCCTTTTTTTTTTCCAATGCATATATAGCAATTTGATGTTTAAAATCTACTAAGCCACATTTTTTTGAACATCCCAATCATTTCTCAAAGTAAAAAATAAATCAACATAAGGTACCTCATCCCATTTTTCAGTCTTACGACAAAATAACATTAATTATAATATTGTATTATATTTCAAAAATCCATTTTCTGGCCACTTCTCACCACCCTCTAATTGGTATTGTGGCCACCACTGATTACAATAATGTTTTAATTTATCTTTTGTCAGGGGATCCCCACCAAATTTATTCCAGTTCTTTAGGATGCATCCTAAAGGAGAGCAGGAGGGTACTTCCTGAGAAGCAGTAGCACCCATTTCGGTACTGAAAACAATTTACAAGGGATGTCTCCCTTCGTCTTCTGCTGCGTATCCTCCTTGATATGTCTTATGCAGGATCCAAATGTTCACTGTTTTTCAGTAGTCTTCCTCTCCCCAATTTTTCTAAAATAATACCTCTTTTAAATAGCGTTGCACCATTTGCAGACGACACCAAGTTGGGAGGCAGGGTCGATCTTCTTGAGGGTAGGGAGGCTCTACAAAGAGATCTGGACAGGCTGGATCGATGGGCTGAGGCCAATCGTATGAAGTTTAACAAGGCCAAGTGCCGGGTCCGCGCACTTTGGTCACGGCAACCCCACGCAGCGCTACAGGCTTGGGGAAGAGTGGCTGGAAAGCTGCCCGGCAGAAAAAGACCTGGGGGTGCTGGTCGACAGCCGGCTGAATATGAGCCAGCAGTGTGCCCAGGTGGCCAAGAAGGCCAATCGCATCCTAGCCTGTATCAGGAACAGTGTGGCCAGCAGGAACAGGGAGGTGGTTGTTCCCCTGTACTCGGCACTGGTGAGGCCGCACCTCGAGTACTGTGTTCACTTTTGGGCCCCTCACTACAGGAAAGACATTGAGCTGCTTGAGCGTGTCCAGAGGAGAGCAACCAAGTTGGTGAGGGGCCTTGAGCACAAGTCTTATGAGGAGCGGCTGAGGGATCTGGGGTTGTTCAGTCTAGAAAAGAGGAGGCTGAGGGGAGACCTTATCGCTCTCTACAACTACCTGAAAGGAGGTTGTAGTGAGGTGGGTGTTGGTCTCTTCTGTCAGGTGTCTGGAGATAGGACAAGAGGAAATGGCCTCAAGTTGAGGCAAGGGAGATTTAGGTTAGATATTAGGAAAAATTTTTTTACTGAGAGGGTTGTCAAACATTGGAATGCGCTGCCCAGGGAAGTGGTTGATTCACCATCCCTGGAGGTATTCAAAAAGCGAGTGGACAGGGTACTCCAGGGCATGGTTTAGGGGGCATGGTTAATGGTTGGACTCGATGATCCTAAAGGTCTTTTCCAACCAAAATGATTCTATGATTCTATGATTCTGTTGCTTACTGCCCGACTGCAGGAGAGGAGCTGATGCAGTCCCCGATCAACAGGTCAGTGCGCACTGGAGTCTACTCAGTTCTTTTCTCCCCATCAGGTGTGGCAAGACGATCCGGGCAAGGCTGTCGGCGTGGTCCCATCTGGGTTGCTAAAAAAACTGTTGTTCCACAAATGGGGTTCGTTTACCCGGTGTGCAAGCCAATAACACACAGAGTTGAGGTATTTTCAAATTAATTTCATTGATGTGCATGAATGGGTGCCTGTCTCAAGACAGTACACCCTTGTCTCAAAAATTCTCACATTTATACACTTAACTAATACATATTCATTGTTATTTTCCTTAACGATTGGTTCTTTCTTCTTCGTCCCTCATGTAAATTAGTGCACAGACTCTGTCTTCTTCCTTCATTGTCTTCTTTTGAGTAGGTGGTATCATTTGAGTAGGTGGTCAATGAGTCGGTGGTCGTGATCTCCCCCTGTAGGAATTACCTTTTACCTACTTCTTCCCTAATCCTGGCAGTTCCAAGCAGTTCTTCAAGGTTTGTTGATCAGACTACAATCCATTACCTTTTCTGACATAAACATAAAGCCCCATTGTCTAGTAGTTAGTTCCTAAACCCTAAATCATGTCTAGTTATTATTTCCCTATTTTAAATATTAACTGATGGGGGCTGTACACAGGACTTTAGCAGCTCCCTGGTTATTTCAATCATATTATACATATTAATTGATAACACTAGGATACACATGAAATATTTGCTGCTGCTTCATCATTTATTAATTTCATCCTTGCTTGTAAAAGCTTCAGCTCTTATTGTACAACATACTCAATGCCTTTGCAGACCAGCTATAACACACAGCTATTCCCAGTGCAGCACTCCCCAGCTTCTTATTACCCAACTGGTGGTCCTGTTGGAGACATTCTTCCTGCTCACCTACTTCAACAGAAAAATAAAACCTAGGGTTCTTCACAGTCTTGTTGCTTCTAAATGATACTGTGGACCAAGGATTACTCATCCCCAGTAGTCGCAAATACCTGTCTAATCTGTGTCTGTCTTTCCAGTCCATGTCTAATGTGATGGTAAAAAAATCACCTGTCAAAATCTGCTTCATTCATAGGGGTTTGCACTTTACATAAAAGCACCAGAGTAAGAATTTTATAAATTGGATTCAAAGTTTCTGCCTACCTGGTTCTGCTGTCAGCAATCTTCCCTTGAGGTAGCACAGCCCCCTGTCTCGACCCGGGCTGGACAGACCAGGGAGGGGTTGTGGTGAATTCAGAATTCCCTCAGGCTAAATTAAGGTGAAACGACACCAAACGATCAGTTAAACATTTTATTCAGGGCAGAAGCAAACTGAACTTGGAAGGCGGTAACAGTAGGTGGCGGGGTTTTTCTTAACAGGAATAGGCATGAAACTACCTCAGTAAACCATGTAACCTGTGGTAACCATATACATCAATTCAGGGAAGAAAATAAGGAGAGCCCTCCCGTGGAGTCACAAGGTTCAGAGTCGACCCCCCCTTGCTTTCTAGACTCCTTCTCAGAGAGGAGCCTAGGGGCGGCTGGATCCACTCCTAGTCCCAGACTTGGTCAACAGTTTTATGTCTTAAAGGGATGAGGTGTAGGGATTATGAAAAGGAGAGAGAGGGAGAGAGAGACAGAGAGAAAAAAAGGAAGAGAAAAGAGAAAGATTTCACCGGTCCTGGGTCCAGCATTGGTTCAGTCAGCCTAGGGGTCCAGTCAGCCTAGGGGGTCCAGTTCTGGTGGGCGCACCACACATGGGGCTTCAGTTTGTGTCCTTTTATAATCTCCTTGCCCCTCCTTGGGGCAGGCACTCGAACTCATTAGGCTAATTAGGTGTCATGTGAACCTTTGGGAAATGGGTTGGTGGGTTTGGGGGTCGTTTGGGGAATAACTTCCCCTTCCCTGCAGACATGACCATTGTTTGATCTTTGGCCATACATGGTGAGCCGCCCTGCTCAGCATATCAGAACAGCATATATGAAGACTGAGCTGGGCACCCTCCAGCATGCCCTCCAGTCTGTCCTGTTGCTGCTGTCCTGTGCTGATTGGCTTCTTTTCACCTGGGGTTCCTTGCTATGCAGAGTTCGTTGTTAGGCAGAATTTGTCGTTAGGCAGAACTTGCCCCACCACAATGTTTGAGACATTAAATCTTTCAGTCTCTCACAGTAGGATAGAAAAACTATATTTCTTGTACTGTCAACTAGACTATTTGTGAGAAAAAAAGCACAAATGCTCTAAAGGAAAATTATATATTCTAAACTAGTACAAATCAGTGTAGCAGTAAAATAATGGTAAAAAACAGTAGGAGTAATTTATTTCAACTTTCAGAAGTTTTTACCATGATATAAGGGATGGAAATAAGAAATACAAAGTGATCATATATTAAAATGATTACTAGTTTATTAAACAGTGTCTAATACAGTAGTTCCTGTGTTCTTCTGGTATAATTTAATTGACTTCTGTTATGGTTTTTTGGAATTTGTTTTCATTGATTTGGTGGCCTGTAGTTAATTTATCATATGTGATTAATTGTAGAAAGGTTTTTAAATAATTATCAATGTTAGGTTGACCTCTTGATCTTACCTGGTTAAATGAAAGTAGATACTGACGTGCGGAAACAGACTCCACAATCAGTGAGATTGTAAAGTAGGTATGTTCATTCAGCGCTGGGCAGCACGGGGGGTAGTCCCACCAAAGTCGTGCGCGCCTGACTCGGCAGTTCGCCTTAAAATTATACAGTCAAGTGTTACATATACATAGAGTTTCGCAATACGCCTATACATAGGCATGACCTATCCCCGCTTCATATTAAAATTAGCTCCAAGAAGTCATTTCCCTAAGTTCTTCTCAACTGCGCCTGCGCAGTGCCTCCTTGTGGTGGTCGTCGGGGGTCGTGAAGATGAAGGCTGTATGTCTTCTTCGCGGTGAACTCTCAACCTTCTGTCCCTGCGCAGACTCAGTCGCTCCTTGGCATTTATCCAAATCACAAGGCTGGTCTTGGCTGGTTCTTGGGGTCGACTTCTGCTTCTTATCAGGGACTATCTCCTGCCCCAGCCAGCCTCAACAATGCAAACGTTAAACATCACCTCTCATCCCCTTGGGCCATGTCTACCTTTACTGAAATTTCTTTAACTTCATTATAAGCTAGATAATTATTAAACAGTTCCTATCTACATCCATATATCTACTATGTCTACTAAGGTTCCTTTGGCTCCCCGTCTCAGTCCCCCCTTTTCTAGAAAATAGTAAATTCTTTTACTATATCCAACTCTAGTACTTCTAATGCATTGTTTCCCTATCTAGCATTCTCTCAAAATATTTGTTGGACTCGAGTTTTCGTCGCAACTGATTCTTTTTCCATTCGCTGTAAGAGTCTCCTGTACTCTTACAGCACCAAAAGCCACATTGAACCACTATGCAAAGGACCACAGACAAGAGAATGATGATTATTACAGTGACAAACAATTGCTTCAACCAGGCCAAATTTGGCAACCAGGAGGTTAATTTTTCCCATATCTCAGTGAATCCCCATGAAGTGTCATCTTGTGACATTAAATGTAAAAGTTGGGTTTGTTTCCAAATTTGAGAGAGGTCTGTTTCTATTCGTCTCTTGGTTAACATAGGTGCAGCAGCGTTCATTAATTACAGTGCACAGGCCCCCTTGCTGAGCGAAGAGCATATCTAGACCTAGTCGATTCTGGAGCACCATTTTTCCTAGGGAAGTGGTTTCTTCCTGGAGGGTCTTTATAGCATCAATTGTGGCATTATTAATAATTTCCATAGTGGCAGGAAGATTTAGCAGAGCTTTCTCTAACTCACTAACTCCCAATGATGGAATGAGCCATCGTACAAAACTATGAAAGCTAGTTGGTCTTTCCACTAGGGGATTGCTGGTGCGTTTTTGCCTTATTACTGGTTTCATATAAGTCCGTAAAAAGTTTTGGGAATCATGGTCAGTCAAATTTTTAACCATAATGGTATTAGGGGCTATGGTTCCTACGGCACATTGGCCATTCCAACCTAGAGGCAGCACTTTATATCCTGTCTGTCCACAAATCCAATACCATCCTAATCCTACCGGAGTGGGCCATCCCCTGGGTCTAGTAGAATTACGCCCCCGGGTTCTTGCGACCCGGGTTTGATTGGAGTTCCACATGTTTGCGCCACTATACTTAATATATTCAGTACAATTGGGGTAACTCCCAACAAACAACTTGACTGATCCACATTTAGGGTCCGTGCTATTACCTCCAGAATTCCTAGTTGTATTTTTCAGATGGCACCTTTGAACACACGGAACCCTTTGGGTTTCATTCCACAATTCGCTCAAATCTGTTTGCCATTGAAGGTTCTCAGAGGGTATTTCAGTGTACTTTGTGAGGGACGATAGCTGCTGCTATCACAGAGGTGTTAGAAAAGACTGTAGCAATTACGGGGTAGCCCTGTCCGAGACCCTTAGGAAAACGTGAACATATCCAGCAATCAGTTTGATTCACTATTTTTGCAATACTCTCGTGGAGTTGAACAAACACGTTCCGATCCCATGTTACGCTCCTTGTCCCCATGGTTGCCCATATTACCGCGTAAAAACTAAGTATCCATTGGGTTTTGTGGTGACTTTCCATGGAGTTTTGGGTGTCTTTTTCACTCTGGTGTGATGAATCCAAGTGTTCTGTTCCTTGATTCTGATTGCAGTAAAGGAGGTGAGGAGTACTTGGAATGGTCCTTCCCACTGTGGCTCCAGGGTTTTTTCTGTAAGAGACTTTACATATACATAATCCCCAGGTTGTATATTATGTATAGGTCCATCTAAACTTCTCCCTCGAGTCCCAGCCACATGCTTCCTGATTTTATTGAGCTGCTTACTCAATGCTACCATGTAAGAGGTCACAATTTCGTCCCCAGCTTGCACAGACACCCCTCTCTGTATTTCATAGGGTCGTCAATACAACATTTCAAACGGGCTCAGTCCTTCCCTCGCCCTTGGTCTTGTTCATATACGCAGAAGGGCTAAAGGGAGAGACTGAGGCCATGTCAAATTTGCTTCTTGTCACAATTTGCTGTTTGATTAAGTGGTTCATTTTTTCCACTTGACCACTCGACTGGGGGTGATATGGAGTATGAAGCTGCCAATCTATACCCAAATGGCAGCTAATTTGTTGTACTATTTTTGAGATAAAATGTGGTCCTCTGTCAGAGGACATGGTTGCTGGAACCCCGAAACATGGTATTATCTCTCGCACTAATATTTTAGTTACCTCCCGAGCTTTAGCCGTTCTTGTTGGGAATGCTTCTGGCCAACCTGAAAAGGTATCAGTTAATACCAATAAATATCGATACCCCCCTTTTCTTGGAAGTTCTGTAAAATCAATTTGCCATTGTTGTCCAGGCCCATTGCCTTTTCCAATCTGGCCCATTTCTAGTTTGGGGGTATTCTTAGGATTAGTCTGGAGGCAAAGATCGCATTGTTGAGTCACCTGTCTCACCATGGTGTATAAATTTCTAGCCACAATTTCTCTTATCAAATGTTTATACAGAGCCTCTGTTCCCCAATGTCTTTTCCTATGTTCCTCCCGTATCAAATGCCATAATAAGCAAGAGGGAACGATTAGCTTTCCCTGTGGGGTATGAGCCCACCCCTCTTCATTATATGACCCTTCTAAATCTGTGATGAGCTTCTGATCTTCCCTGGTGTATTCTGTCTTACCTTTCAGGGAGATTTGTCTATCAGGAATTAAAGCCCCTTCTATTTTCACCTTTGTTTTGGCCACTTGTTTTGCCTCTCTGTCCGCCAGCTCATTCCCTTTTTCCAAATCTGAGCTCACTTTCTGGTGTGCCTTAATATGCATAATTGCTACTTTCTTAGGGAGCTGGACAGCTTCCAGTAACTTCAGAATTTCTTCTGCGTGTTTGATATTTTTCCCTTGAGAACTCAATAGTCCTCTCTCCTTCCAAATTGCTCCATGTGCGTGTACAACTCCAAAGGCATATTTTGAGTCTGTATAAATGTTCACAACTTTGCCCTGGGCCAATTCCAGGACGCGGGTTAGAGCAATTATTTCTGCCTTCTGTGCGGACGTGTTCATAGGCAAAGCCCCTGATTCTATTACCTCTTGGCTGGTGGTTATGGCGTATCCTGCATATCAATTACCATTTAGGACATAACTGCTTCTGTCTGTGAACCAAGTTTCCCCGTTTTCCATGGGGCTGTCTTTCAGGTCTGGGCGGCTTGCGTATGTTGCTTCGATGGTTTCCAAACAGTCATGATGTACCGGTTATCCTGTGTTCCCACTGAGAAAAGAAGCTGGGTTGACAATGTTAGTGACTACAATCTCCACATCATCCTGCTCTACCAATATAGATTGATATCTCAGGAATCTTTGTGGAGAGGGCCAATGTCCACCCTTTGCTTCCAGTACTGCTGATACTGCATGAGACACTAAAACAGTCATTTTCTGGCCCAGAGTAAACTTTCGGGCTTCCTGTATGTTCAGTATCACAGCTGCAACCGCCCACAGGCATCCAGGCCAACCTTTTGCAGTCGTGTCTAACTGCTTAGAGAGGTAGGCAACTGCCCGTCGATACGGACCCAGGTTTTGTGCTAATATTCCCAGGGCAATGCCCTGCTTCTTGTGGGAGTAAAGAAGAAACGGCTTACTCACATCTGGGAGTCCTAAGGCCGGGGCTGACATCAAAGCCTTTTTCAGTAGCTCAAAGGCTCGTTCGGTCTCCTTGTTCCACTCAAGGTGTTTCTGCTCAGTGGCTGTCAGCACATACAGTGGTTTAACAAGTAATCCATAATTATAGATCCACAATCGGCACCACCCCGTCATTCCCAGAAAAGTCCGTAACTCCTTTACTGTCTGAGGTCTCTGAGTTTGGCATATTGCCTCTTTACGGGCCTCTCCCAAAGTTCTTTGTCCCGCACTAATTTCATAGCCCAAATAATTCACTTACTTTGTGTTGCATTACCTGTGCCGCCTTCTTGGATACCTGGTACCCTTGAAGTCCCAGGAAATTCAACAGACTCACCGTCCATATTATACAATCTTTCTCTGTCTTGGTGGTGATCAGGATATCATCCACATACTGCAACAGCTTCCCTTCCTCAGACGGGGCTTCCCAGGATTCTAAGTCTTTCACAAGCTGATTGCCGAAAATGGTAGGACTATTCTTAAATCCTTGTGGCAACACCGTCCAAGTGAGCTGGGTCTTTCGACCACTCTTGGGGTTTTCCCATTCAAATGCAAATAATTTTTGGCTGGCTTCATGGAGAGGGAGGCAAAAGAAAGCATCCTTCAAATCTAAAACAGTAAACCAAGTCAATTCAGGTGTTAATACGGTCAACAGGGTATATGGGTTCGCCACTACCGGGTAAAGATCTTCAGTTATCTTATTCACCGCCCGTAAGTCTTGGACCACCCGATATGACCCATTGGGCTTCTGAACAGGTAATATAGGGGTATTGAATTCAGACTCACACTCTTTTAATAATCCCAGCTGCAAAAATTTTTCTATCACCAGCTGGATTCCTTCTCTGTCTTCCTTCTTTAGGGGATATTGTTTAATTCTTACTGGCTTTTGGCCTTCCTTGATCCTGACTTCAACAGGTGGAGCACTTTTCGCTCTTCCAGGCGCATCGGTAGCCCATACCCCTGGGTACACTTGGTTTAAGATGTCCTCATTAATGCTTCCTTCTAGGGGGAGACTGGTTAAGGTTAGGCTCAATGTTTGAATATATTGCTGTGCAGGAGGTAGAAATAAACGGATGCCTGTAATCTTGAAAGCAGACGACCCTTTATTGCTAAAACACACACATATTTATAATCACATATTCTGCAAAGTCACTGTACACATGCACAAGCATAAAATATGATTGGTTATACCAACTCTGTACACACGCATAAACATAGGACATAATTGGTTATACCAACTAAAACATGCGAAACTTGTCTCAGTCTAATTGGTCAAGATAAACTGCCGAATTGAGGTTCTTCGTGCCAAGTTCCCTTTATCGTGGAATGCGCACCTGTGTTCTTCTAATTGGCATCTTTCTTTTTTTGTCTTCTTGTTTATTCTGTTCAAGGTCTTCTAAAGGCGTCTGGAATGCTCTTGTGACCGTTAGCTAAATATGTGTCCACAACTCCCCTTTTTTGTTTTTCGACAATTAACACCTGCTGTATTGCCTTTTGCAAAGATCTATGAACACAATTAATTAAACACGGGAAAAGCAACATTATACCTAATAAAATACACAAGAATAAAAGAAACCCCGATTTTTAACAAAGATACAAACCAACTCCTAAGTCCCCATCCCGCAGCTAAATGCTCTAAGCCGAAATGACAGCTTTCTTAATTGCGTTAAAGCTCTTGCAGCTCCTTCTTGCCTCTGCAGTTCTGTTATCTTGTTTATTAATTGCTCCACTGTCCAAGTTCCTCATATCCGTTGTTTTTCTGGTGGTTCAAAGTCCGTTCATACTGCAGCTGTCACGTACTCTGGCCCACTCATGCTAACTGCGGCCTACTTATGCTAACTCTAAATAATCAGGCTCAAAGAAATGTCCCCCATTTTCCATGAAATCTCCCACAATTCCCCCTTTTTGTTTTTGTGCAAGCCAAGTTACATGAAATGCTTTTGTGAAAGCATGTGAAAGCTTACATGAAATCATACGTTCAACTATTTTTATGATACGTGGTACAATCATTACAACTGCTAATATTACAATTAAAATAACTAAGCCATGCATAAGCAAAGCTTTCAACTATCCCGTAATTCCCAAACTTGCTAGCCATCCACTTAACCCTGTGTCAGTTATCATGAGCCTTTTACTGGGAATCACATTGATATCGGGTGTTAGTAATGTAAGTCGTCCGAGGCTACATGGCCTCCCGTTAAGTTTCGATGGAATTCCCCCTCACACTCTATCCCCACAAATTAAAAACATCCCTGCAGGTAAAGCAGCTGGAATAGAAAAAAGAGCGTGATATTCTGGAATAGATATAGTTACACCAAGCTGTAGCATTTCTATATACAGGCAAAATAGCATTTACATTCTGACCCTTTCGAGTGGTGTTATAGGTGTAATTAAACATCACACAGGCATTCACGATGACTGATCCTAACACCTCTAACTCTTGAGGTTCTTGCATTACTTGAGGCAGGTGTGCATACACACCGTCCCAATTATCGACACAGGATTGTGGGTTAGTACAAAGGGAAAATTCAGGCATTGGATCTGGCCAGGTGTCTAGAGGTAACCCCACCAAAGAGGTAGAAAAAGGGTTTTCAGGGGTAGCGACAGAAAGACATATAGCTTCTTGATGCGTTATGTTCGCCAAAGTTACCCATACATTCTGTTTTGGTTGTTGGATCATCCATTCTTCACTTATGTGTGTCACCCATAACAGGCCGAATGCAGCGAGAAGGAGTCCTTTTAGGTTCAGCGTTTTTCCAAGGATGTAACGCCTGTCCAGGGTTTTACCCACTTTGCTGGTACCCATCTTGTTCCGTGATCTGTAACAACACAAGCATAACCTCGTCCCCAGGTTATTAATTGAAATGGTTCTTCCCATACATTTCTCTCAACATTTTTAACCCTAACTTGAACATTGCTATTAATGTCAAACAAATCTCCTACCATGCCTTGCACATGTTTTACAATTGGTAATTTACAATTGGTACAATTTACACTTTCGCCATCTGTCAATCTCAAGTAATTCAACACATATACAACTTTGTTCAATCGTTCGTGAGGAGTAGCCATCTGCTCTCCCCCTTTTTGTTTTTGCAGTTGGCGTTTCAAAGTCTGATTCATGCGTTCTACAATTGCCTGGCCTGTAGGGGAATGTGGTATACCTGTGGTGTGTACAATACCCCATTGACTAAAAAACTTTTGAGTTGTCTGTGCGACGTAGCACGGCCCATTGTCAGTTTTTATCTGAAGTGGAATGCCGTGTGCTGCAAAAGCCGAATGCAGCTGTCGCTGGACGTGTCGACTTGTTTCTCCTGTCTGCGCTGTTGCCCATACAGCTGCAGAAAAACAATCCACAGACACATGAACATATTTCAATTTACCAAACTCAGGTACGTGTGTTACATCCATTTGCCACAATTGTAAAGAATGCAAACCTCGTGGATTTACGGCTCCAGGTGAATTTGTTCCCACAAGTTGACACTCAGAACACGTCTGTGTAATGGCTTTTGCATCTCCAATGGTTATTCCAAATTGTTTTGCAAGTACCTTTGCTGATTGATGAAAAAACCCATGTGAGATTCTAGCTTGTCCTAGCTTATCTGGTGAAGGTCCCGTCCATGCATGAGTTCCAATCTTGTTACATGCCTCAACCATATCAACAAGGCTGGCATCTCTGGGTAACACCATCAAAAGCTTTTTACAGTCAGCATTTGCATTCTCTACTGCTAATTTTAGCGCCAAGGCATTCTGAGCCTCCACACTCGATACTTGTTTAGTTACTGCATCTCTTAGTCTGTCAATGAAGGACATGTACGATTCCTGGGGACCCTGCTTAATCTGCGTGAACGACATAACATTTCTACCCTCTTCTGGCAGAGTCATCATTGCTTTAAACGCCATTACTGAAGCAGTTCTCAAGGCCGCTATGGGAAACCTTGCCTGTAATCTTGGATCAGTAAATTTGCCAGTCCCAATAAGGTGATCTATCCCTATTGCCTTCATGGGGTCATCATCGGGTCTATCCAAATTTTTTATAGCAACTTCTTCACACAGTCCCCTCCATCTGTCTCTCCACAACATTTTCTGAGTTGGCTTTAATAGCATGCTGGCTAATTGATCGCAATCATACGGAGTCAAAAGTTGAGCTCCAAAAATATTGTCGAGCAGCGCTTCGGTGAAAGGAGCCGTCAGCCCATAATTATGGACTGACTTGCGCACTTCTTTTATCAAATCCCATGAAAAGGGATTCCATTCATTTGAATTATTTGCCCTCACTATAACAGGATAAGCATGAGGAACGACCACTCCCTCACTTGCTGCTTTCTTATGTATTTCTCTCCAGTAGCTTCTCGGGTCACAGCCCAAGCCTTCAGCTACATCGTAACTTGGCGGCGGTTTTTCTTTTTCTAAAGAAATATCGTCTCGGGGAGGTTCTGACCAATTATCATCATCGTCAGGTAAAGGTGGCTATAAACCCGTAGACGGCTTAATCGGGCGTATTTCTTTCTCAGGGTTTCGTGGTAGAATAGGTGGCGATGTCTTTTTTGGCTCCGGTGTATCTTTTACTGAACCATCCGGTAATGTCATTTTATGACAAGTACAGTCAGAGGGACAATGCGAACAAGATGACTCATTGGTATCGTGTCTGTCCTCATCGCCATTTACCGACACCGATACTGTTGGATTCAAAATCGAATTTGCCTCCGCTGCCACCTTTCTTTCTGCCCGTAAGGATCGTATATTGTCAAAAAGCAACCGCCAAGTAATAACCAGTTCTTCAGCGTGTTGATCCCCTTTAGAGATCGCATCCCGTAATTTTGTTCCAATTTCCGCCCAAATATCAGGCTCAAATGCGGTAGCCGTTTCAGCAGGATAGCCCTGAACTCGGCACCATTTCAATAACCTTCTCACGAGGATTCATTACATTTAATTCCTCTCTTAGAGAGTATATGCAGTAGGAGTCTGACTATTGCCCTTTCCTCCGAGGACATGTTCTGCCCCATACTGCCCCTGGTTGCTCACCTTCCTTTCAGGTGTCTTCTTAGCCTAGGCTCAGCTTCCCTGCTTCGGTCCCGCCGACAGCAGTACCTCCAACCAGGGCTTCTCCTGCCGCGTCTTCTGCGCCCTCAGGGCCACGTCGGGGTCACCATTTGCAGGAGGTAGAAATAAACGGACGCCTGTAATCTTGAAAGCAGACGACCCTTTATTGCTAAAACACACACATATTTATAATCACATATTCTGCAAAGTCACTGTACACACGCACAAGCATAAAATATGATTGGTTATATCAACTCTGTACACGCACATAAACATAGGACATAATTGGTTATACTAACTAAAACATGCGAAACTTGTCTCAGTCTGATTGGTCAAGATAAACTGCCGAATTTGAGGTTCTTTGTGCCAAGTTCCCTTTATCGTGGAATGTGCACCTGTGTTCTTCTAATTGGCATCTTTCTTTTTTTGTCTTCTTCTTTATTCTGTTCAAGGTCTTCTAAAGGCGTCTGGAATGCTCTTGTGACCGTTAGCTAAATATGTTCCCACATTGCTGATCTTTTACCTCCAGAGTAATTTCTCCCTTTTTGAATACAATTTTTGCTCCCAATTGTTCCAACAAGTCCCTTCCCAAAAGTGCCTTTGGGGAGTTGGGCATATATAAAAATTTATGAATGCCCCACTGTTTTCCTAATTTATATTCTTAAGGTTTACAAAAATATGCCTTTTCACTTTGGCCAGTCGCTCCTTTCACCATGACATAATCATCTCCCAGGGGCATCAAAGCTTGGTTCAGAACCGAGTATGTTGCTCCTGTATCTACCAAAAATTCTACCTCTTGTTGTGTTTTCCCTAGCTTAATTATAACCAGTGGATCCGCTAGGGTAGATTCCCCAGGTTCCCGTCAATCTTCCTTCACATGGGCTACCGTTCTTCCTGTTTGAGCCCTCTGATCCACCTTCTTGTTCTTTCGGCAT
The DNA here is from genome assembly GCF_026419915.1 of Harpia harpyja. NCBI lineage: Eukaryota > Metazoa > Chordata > Aves > Accipitriformes > Accipitridae > Harpia > Harpia harpyja. The sequence continues at coordinate 36,820,006 of NC_068968.1, forward strand.
TCCTTTTTCCAATGACCGAATTTCTTACACAAAGCACACTGATCCTTGCCCAGTTGGGGCAAGTCTCGTCTAGGCCCTCTTCCTCTTTCTTCCTGGATAACAGCCATTAATTTCCTTTGCCCTTGTCTATATCCTTCCTCTCTGTTACTAAATACTCTCCATGCTTCATCCAACAATATTTCTAAACTCCTACTCTCTGTAGGGCATAATTTCTGAAGTTTGCACCTTATATCCCCTGTAGATTGACCCAAAAACAGGGAAACTAATTGTTGTACTCCTACCTCTGACCCAGGGTCCAGCGGTGTGCTGCGGCGCATTACATCCCTCAATCGATCCAGGAATTCAGATGGAGACTCGGAAGGACTCTGTTTGCATATAAAGCTGACCAATTTATAGTTTTGGGGATTGCGCTCTCTATTCCTTTTGTAATCCACTCCTGATACCCCTGCAATCTTTCCATATGTGCAGATCTATTAACATCCCACTTTGGGTCTTGGAGAGGGAAATATTCCTTAATGTCCCCTCCTGTAATCTTATAATGATCATCAGCAAGGTTCCCTGCTGTTTTTAAAATCAGCTGTTTCTCTGTCTCAGTCATATATTCCAATAATAGCTGTATATCCTTCCAATCAGGGTTATGCTGTTTTACAATAAATTGGAAATGCTTAGTTACACTTACCGGATCACTCCTATAATCTTTTGCAACCTTTTTCCATTCCCCTAGGTCAGCAGTAGAAAAGGGTACTTTGATTAGCATCGTCCCACCATCTGGCCCCACCGCCTCTCGGAGAGGTGCTTGTAAAGCTGTTGAGGTAGTTTTCTTCCTAGTACGGGAAGATACAGGGCTGTCCGGGGGGGTCGGAGTTCTATCCGAGTCTGCATCCTGTTCCTGTGGTCGAGGGGGAGGCTTAAACAAATCAGTTAGATCTTGTTCTGGTGCCTGATGAATTTTATTGGTCTTTGTACATCTTTGTCCAATACTACATGCCGAACAACACCGCCTCAGTTTACCTCTAAACTCCTTGTTGTTCTCTCGCTCAAGTGCAAGCACCATGGGGTCCTGTGGGGGTATCATTCCACAGTCCCTTTGCCACTCCGGATGGTTTCGGAGGGTGAAAAACATGTCTGCATACGAAACCTCATCCCATTTTCCTTCTCTCCTTAAAAACAGCATTAGTTGTAATAGAATATTATAATCTATTGACCCATTAAGTGGCCACTTAGCATCACCTTCTAACTTATACAATGGCCACCATTGATTGCAATATTTAATAAGGTTCTTTTTATTTTCCGTACCTCCGGTCCCAACAATATCTTTCCAGTGGGCAATTACACAACCCAGAGGACTCTTCCTCAATATTCCCCCTTGATTGTTTCCCATTTTATAACTTCTCCTTTTAATAAGCTTCCATGCAAATCGTTTCTTACACCTCTTTATAGTCTTCTCCCAGTTTTCCTCCCACACGTCCCAAATTTCTGGGATTAAATTTTCCTTTCCACACACCAATTTCACTATTTTGGCTACCTTTCCAACCACAAACAATCTCAACTGTATACGTAGCCTGTCCCCTCTTATCCCAGGGAGTCCAAACCCAGCACTCAGGGCATTCAGTATCCCCTCCACAATCTATTTGCAACCTCTGTTTACACCACACACATTCCAGGACATATGAGGGTATACACTCATTTCCTGGATGTAAAAGACACCATTGAAATACCCACATTTATGCGATGTAACATACAGGGACTTTCTTACACCAACACCACAAAATGATTAAGATAATCAAACTCAAACTTACAATTACAACGCTTACATATAAATTCAAGTTCCAAATCATCAGGGAGTCACACTTCGTTCGTCTCCGGCCGTACCCCTTGTAGAGTTATGAAACTGCGGATCAGAATTCCACACGCTCCGCAGCTGAGCTGCATCTCTTTTCCTCAAACATTCAATCCACAGTTTTAGACATTTACACATTAACAAGCATATATACACATATAAATCTCAACATAACATTTCCACATACTCACACAAAATCTTTAACATCAAATTTCTAAACATTCACATCATACAATCATCGCTCCAGTTGACAACCTTTCAGCAGCTGCAAAAATGTACCAAGCGCAATTGCGAGGGGGTCCACTTACCCTTCTCCTGCCTCTTATATACCAGTCATCGACAGGTCCGTCCTGGCTCCCGATACTGGGATGCAGCAGTCACCCCGGATTTGCTCGATCTACCCCCAAGATCGCTGGCGGCCGCTCTATCGGTCAGCAAATCCCCCCTTGTTACCATACAGGGTACCCTCCTCCCATACGGGGACTACGCTGCACGCCAGACGTCTCTGCGCGATTTACCAGCTGCCCCGGCCCGTACTTTTACAGGCTCCCTTTGTGAAACATACCGTTTGGTCCGCGGCTTCAGGAGGTGGTTGTCTGCTCCCGCGGTGAGCGGCTGGCAGCGGAGGCTCCTCCGAGGAAAGTGCTCGGGACGCGCCTAGGGGCGTCCGCTCCGCAGTCGGTCCCGCAGCCGAGCAGAGAGTCTCCTGGCTGGCTCGCCAAACTGACGTGCAGAAACAGACTCCACAATCAGTGAGATTGTAAAGTAGGTATGTTTATTCAGCGCTGGGCAGCACGGGGGGTAGTCCTACCAAAGTCGTGCACGCCTGACTCGGCAGTTCGCCTTAAAATTATACAGTCAAGTGTTACATATACATAGAGTTTCGCAATATGCCTATACATAGGCATGACCTATCCCCGCTTCATATTAAAATTAGCTCCAAGAAGTCATTTCCCTAAGTTCTTCTCAACTGCGCCTGCGCAGTGCCTCCTTGTGGTGGTCGTCGGGGGTCGTGAAGATGAAGGCTGTATGTCTTCTTCGCGGTGAACTCTCAACCTTCTGTCCCTGCGCAGACTCAGTCGCTCCTTGGCATTTATCCAAATCACAAGGCCGGTCTTGGCTGGTTCTTGGGGTCGACTTCTGCTTCTTATCAGGGACTATCTCCTGCCCCAGCCAGCCTCAACAATGCAAACGTTAAACATCACCTCTCATCCCCTTGGGCCATGTCTACCTTTACTGAAATTTCTTTAACTTCATTATAAGCTAGATAATTATTAAACAGTTCCTATCTACATCCATATATCTACTATGTCTACTACGGTTCCTTTGGCTCCCCATCTCAGTATATTATGGGTTTTGTGGAATCTGGTCTCGTCCTGGTATAAGAGAAGACAACTTTTGGGTGAGGCAATACTGAAATGTGCCCTCAAGCGACCGGTCCCTGGGTGGCAGGGTATATGGAAGGATTTGGGCAGATTCCTAGGACGGTTATCACCTCCCATAATCTGGGACTTTACACCCGAACAGGCAAGTAACCCTGGCAAACTGACGCGCCACCTGATAAAGGGGTGCCTTGCCTACCCCAATGAAAACCAGCAGCTTCTCGCACTGTATTGGGGCCTGGCCTACGCCTATCGAGCCATAGTTCAACACTCTCAGAGGACCACAGTTGAGGCAGGGACCCAGACTGCATCTGAGGACACCATGCTCGAGGCAGGGACCCAAACAACAACAACTACAGTAATTGCCCCAGTAGTGAAAAAGAAACAGTGGACAAGGAGATCAACGGGTCCATATCAGCAATTAGTAAGGGAAGAAGAAGAAGAGGAAAGGTTTAATCTAGAAGCCAGTCCTTCGACAAAGAAATTGGAGGAAGGAGTGAGAGAACTTAGATAGGAAGCAGAAACTACATGGTCCCTGACATCCTCAGAACTTCGAGACATGCGGAAAGACTACAGCCGCCAGCCAGGTGAGCAGATTGCTGCCTGGCTGCTCCGATGCTGGGATAATGGGGCCGACAGTCAGCAACTGGAAGGCAAGGAAGCCCAACAGCTGGGATCCCTCGCTAGAAACCGGGGAATTGAAAGAGGAATTGGAAAAGAGGCAGCAATTTGCAGTCTCTGGAGCCGGCTCCTCTCAAGTGTGAGGGCAAGATATCCATTCAAGGAAGATCTTGTGAACTCCTCAGGAAAGTGGACTACCACAGATGAAGGCATCCAGTACCTGAGAGAGTTAGCAGTGGTGGAAGTCATCTACAGTGATCTAGATGATAAGGAGGTCTCCAAAGATCCAGAGGATGTCCTGTGCACACGGGCCATGTGGAGAAAGGTGATTCAAGGTGCCCCAGCATCATATTCTAACAGCTTGGCAGCGATGTATCATCCAGATATGGATACACCAACTGTGGAGAAAGTGTCATCTTGGCTCCAAAACTTTGAAGAAAATCTCTGTATCTCCTCTTCCCTACAGGACAGTGCCTTGGCTCTTAGGGACGCTCCAAGAAATCAGTCTTCTCCTGCCCCGGTCAGAGGGAAAGGGAGCCCAAGGCGTACGCTGCGTGGTGCACTCTGGTTCTTCCTGCGTGACCAAGGGGAGGGAGGAAGTGGGATGGTGAACCCACCTTTAAGCCGGAAGCCAATGTACATGAACTGAGAGGGAAGACAGCTGTTAAGAAGGGGTCACCCAAGAAGAAGGCTGTCAGCGTAGTTGCTGTAGAGGCCCAAGAAAGCAATCAGCGATCTTCCAGGCATAGAAGAACTGAAACCACCTCCCTTGATTCTGGTGAGGGGACTTCTGGTCTGGCACCGCAAGGGTCAGACAGTGAATACTCTGATGAGGAACAGCAATAGAGGGTCCCTGCCTTCAGCCAGGAGGAGGAAAGGGATGACCGGATATACTGGACTGTGTGGATTCGATGGCCTGGCACATCAGACCCACAGAAGTATAAGGCTTTGGTAGACACTGGTGCACAGTATACCCTGGTGCCATCAGGGTACAGGGGCACAGAACCCATCTGGATCTCTGGAGTGACAGGGGGATGCCAAGAATTGACTATATTGGAGGCTGAGGTGAGCTTAACAGGGGACAAGTGGGAAAAGCACCCCATTGTGACCAGCCCAGAGGCCCCTTGTATCCTTGGCATAGACTACCTCAAGAGAGGGTACTTCAAGGACCCAAAGGGGTACCGATGGGCTTTTGGTGTAGCCACTGTAAACGCAGAGAAGATCAAACAGCTATCTACCCTGCCTGGCCTCTCGGAAGATCCCTTCATTGTGGGATTGCTGCGAGTTGAAGAACAGCAGGTGCCAATTGCTACCAGGACGGTGCACCAGCAGCAATATTGCACAAACCGAGACTCCCTGGCTCCCATCCATGAGCTGATTCATCAACTAGAGAGCCAAGGAGTCATCAGCAAGACTCATTCACCTTTTAATAGTCCCATATGGCCAGTGCAAAAATCTGATGGAGGGTGGAGGTTAACAGTAGATTATCGCGGCCTGAACGAAGTGACACCGCCACTGAGTGCTGCTGTGCCAGATATGTTAGAGCTCCAATATGAACTGGCATCAAAGGAAGGCAGCCACGTGGTATGCTACAATTGATATTGCCAATGCGTTTTTCTCCATTGCTTTGGCAGCAGAGTGCAGGCCACAGTTTGCTTTCACGTGGAGAGGTGCCCAATACACCTGGAATCAACTGCCCCAGGGGTGGAAGCACAGCCCTACCATTTGTCACAGACTAATCCAAACGGCACTGGAACAAGGCGATGCCCCAGAACATCTACAATACATAGATGACATCATCGTGTGGGGCAACAAGGCAGAAGAAGTGTTTGAGAAGGGAAAAAGAGTAATTCAGATTCTTCTGAAAGCTGGCTTCACCATAAAAAGAAGGAAGGTCAAGAGACCTGCACAGGAGATTCAGTTCTTGGGAATAAAATGGCAGGATGGACATCGTCATGTCCCTATGGATGTGATCAACAAGATATCAGCTATGTCTCCACCAGCTAAGAAGGAGGAAACACAAGCTTTCCTAGGCCTTGTGGGATTCTAGAGAATGCATATGCCAGGTTATAATCAGCTTGCGAGCCCTCTCTATCGAGTAACCCGAAATAAGAACTATTTTGAGTGGGGCCCTGAACAACAACAAGCCTTTGAGCATATCAGACAGGAAACAGCTCGTGCAGTAGCTCTTGGGCCTGTCCGGACAGGACCAGATGTACAAAATGTACTCTACACTGCAGCTGGGGAGCATGGTCTCAACTGGAGCCTCTGGCAGAAAACACCAGGAGAAACCCGAGGTCGACCATTAGGGTTTTGGAGCCGGGGGTACCGAGGATCAGAAGCCCACTACACCCCGACTGAAAAAGAGATACTAGCAGCATATGAGGGGGTTCAAACCACTTCAGAAGTTGTTGGTACAGAAGCATATCTCCTCTTGGCACCGCAATTGCCTGTGCTACACTGGATGTTCAAAGGAAACATCCCCTCTACACATCATGCAACCAGCGCTACATGGAGTAAGTGGATAGCATTGATCACGCAACAAGCTCGAATGGGGAAATCCAACTGCCCAGGAATTCTGGAAGAGATCATGGACTGGCCAGAAGGCAGAGATTTTGGAGCATTGCCTGAGGAGGTGGCTCATGCCCAGGAGGCACCACCATATAATGAGTTATCAGAAGATGAAAGGCATTATGCTTTGTTTACTGATGGATCCTGTCATGTTGTAGGAAACCATCAGAAGTGGAAAGCTGCTGTGTGGAGTCCCACATGACAAGTCGTTGAGGCCACTGAAGGAGAAGGTGAGTCAAGTCAGTTTGCAGAAGTGAAAGCCATCCAACTAGCCCTAGGGATTGCTGAATGAGAAAAGTGGCCAGTATTCTATGCTGATTTCTGAATGGTGGCTAATGCCCTATGGAGGTGGCTACAGCAGTGGAAGAAGACCAATTGGCAACACAGGGGTAAACCCATCTGGGCAGCTGCATTGTGGCAGGATATTTGTGCCCGTGTAGAACACATGGCTCTAAAGGTATGTCGTGTAGATGCTCACATGCCCAAAAGCCGTGCCACTGAAGAACATCGAAATAATGAACAGGTAGACAAGGCTGCCAAAATAGAAGTAGCTCAGGTGGACCTGGACTGGGTGCGTAAGGGTGAGCTATTTGTAGCTCGCTGGGCCCATGAGACATCGGGACATCTAGGGAGAGATGCAACATATAGATGGGCTCGTGATCGAGGGGTGGACCTGACCATGGAGGCCATCACACAGGTAACTCATGAATGGGAAACATGCTGCAATCAAGCAAGCCAATCAAGTCTCCCTGGAACAGAGGACGGTGGCTGGGTTTTCAATATGGCGAGGCTTGGCAAATTGACTACATTGGACCACTGCCACAAACACGCCAAGGCAAGCGCTACATACTCACGATGGTGGAAGCAACTACTGGTTGGCTAGAAACATATCCTGTAAACCATGCCACTGCCCGAAACACCATCTTAGGCCTTGAAAGGCAAATTTTGTGGCAACATGGTACCCCAGAAAGAATTGAATCAGACTCATTTCCGAAATAACCTCATAAACTCCTGGGCAAAGAAACACGGCATTGAGTGGGTGTACCACATACCCTATCACCTGCAAGCATCTGGAAAAAATTGAGAGATATAATGGACTGTTAAAGACTACGTTGAGAGCGCTGGGCAATGGGGCATGGAAGCATTGGGATACAAATTTAGCAGAAGCCACTTGGCTAGTTAACACCAGAGGATCTGCTAACCATCCTGGTCCTGCCCAAACAAAACCCCTGTATACTGTGGGAGGCGATAAGGTCCCCGTAGTGCACATGGGGAAGTGGCTGGGGAAGGCGGTGTGGGTTTCTCCTCCCATGAGAGAAGGCAAACCCATTCGTGGGATTGTCTTTGTTCAAGGACCTGGGTGTACTTGGTGGGTAATGCAGAAGGATGGGGAGACCCGGTGTGTGCCTTAAGGACATTTAACCTAGGGGGAAAAATAATCTGTGATGCGAGTTGTATGTTGTAGGATGTAATGTAGCAGGAATTAGCGATGCTCAGACAGGCGTAGCCCCGGGAGGAACCCGGGGCCGCAAGTGGGTTCGAAGTGTCGATGATCAATGTGTCCTGCAATTCACATTAAGTCTCGCAGCTAGCTGCGTTCTTCATTGATGCACAGTGGAAGAGAAAAGAAAGAGATGGCAGATTGGAAACAGGCCTAGACAAGAAATTATGGATTTTATGCTTCTCTCATTCTCTTTATTCAAGGAGTTTTCAGTTGCATTGCTCTGGCTTTAAAGGACAAATTTTAAAGATTTTTCTGCTGCTCATGCTGGTGAGTTGGATTGGGTTTGATTTACAACAAAATTCATTGCTTGCTTAATCCCCCTTGTCTTCCCTTTCTACCAGAATTCTAATTACAAAATCCAAAGGCCAGCATTTCCAGATATTCAAGTTGCATCAGCTCTGTAGTTTTTGTTAATCGGCTTGGTTCCTTCATTTCACCACTGTTATTTTATACCAATTGAGATTCTAAGTCATTGTCCATTTTTAGGAACATACAACAACATGTGCTTACCTTTAGAGACGCTCAGTATTTACTTTTCTCAGCAAAGTTAATGGCAGTTTTGTCAGCTCACCATTTTGCACTATTCAAAAACCCTTTACACACCTATCTGGAGCATCACCAAAAAGCATTATTCTTGAAAAGGTGTGTTGATGGACAAGCATGTCATTGCTTAAATTTTAAAAGGAGACCCAAGGAAGTAGGGGCCCAGCTTCCTTGACCTTTCAATGGCATTCGAGTACCTAAATCCTTTTGTGCTTTTTTTTAAACCCCAGTGCATATTGCATCTCTCTGGAACAAAATAGCCCTGTATGTATGTGGCAGTACATCCCGCCCCCCCCATCCTGCCAGCAGGAAACGAAACTTCTCCAGGAAGGGAGAAGGGGAAGGAAACCCTGGAGGCTGCAGGTTGAAATTTGAACTGGCCAATCGAGATGTGCCAGGTACAAGGAGGTGACCCTCCTAGCCAATAGAATTAAATGACCACAGGTCAGATTCGACAGGGGTATAAACGGGGTCCCGCCGGAGGACACATTGGCAGTCCTCCTCGGAGCAGCGGGTCTGCAGTCGGGGACTCCCCCTCGGGTCGGGGCACCGCCCGAGGTAACTCCTCAAGGGAGAGAGCCCTCAGCTTTTAGGTGAGTGATATGCGCATTTTGAGTCATCACTTTAAATCTTGGGGATTCTTAAGTCGGCCATGTAGTATTAATTCTCTTTACATCATTGAGCCTGTGGTTTTATAAAATGTTACCAGACTTCTAACTAACTTTTGCTGAAGAATAAATCTGAATTTTAACACCTGTTGGATTTGGTTAGTCGTGCATCCGTAACAATGTATTGCTAAGTGTGGCTAGGGGATTATGCACTAAAATGAGCATAAAATGAACACTAAAATAATTTTCTGTTAACACAAAGGTGAGGCTCAGCCTGAGAATATCTTCTGTTTCCTTGCATCTGCAGTGTGCAGAGTCATACAATTAGTTTCTTTGCATGGGTGGAAGTAACAGTGGAAGAGGAAGAGATTTAACTGCACCTTGCACATACATAAAAAAAAGCTGATGCCTAGCTTACCATGTCTCCTTATAGGGCCTGATCAGCCTATTCTTTCCAGTCATGAATGGAGCTGATCTGCTCACACTCTTAGTTTTCATTAGACAGTACTGTTGTCATTCAGTCTGTTCAAAGAACTCAATCAAGAAAAAGAGTTAACAACCTCTTTGGGGGGGGGGGGGGGCAAAATGCCCAAATAAAAAGTAATTTCTGTGATCTCCACCCTACCATCCAATCATAAACCAGCTGAGACTTCATCTCTAGTGGACAATGTTTTCTGGTAGGGCTAGTCCAGTGTCCTGGTTTCAGCTGGGATAGAGTTAATTGTCTTCCTAGTAGCTGGTACAGTGCTATGTTTTTGAGTTAGGTATGAGAAGAATATTGATAACACACTGGTGTTTTCAGTTGTTGCTAAGTAGTGTTTAGTCTAAAGTCAAGGATTTTTCAGCTTCTCATGCCCAGCCAGCGAGAAAGCTGGAGGGGCACAAGAAGTTGGGAGGGGACACAGCCAGGACAGCTGATCCAAACTGGCCAACGGGGTATTCCATGCTATGTGATGTCACATCTAGTGTATAAACTGGGGAGAGTGGGGGCGGGGGATCGCCACTCGGGGACTAACTGGGCATCGATCGGCAGGTGATGAGCAATTGCACTGCGCATCATTTGTACATTCCAATCCTTTTATTATTGCTGTTGTCATTTTATTAGTGTTATCATTATCATTATTAGTTTCTTCTTTTCTGTTCTATTAAACCGTTCTTATCTCAACCCACGAGTTTTACTTCTTTTCCCGATTTTCTCCCCCATCCCACTGGGTGGGGGGGGAGTGAGTGAGCAGCTGCGTGGTGCTTAGTTGCTGGCTGGGGTTAAACCACGACATCCAGGTGCACTTATCAGCAAAAGAGTGATTTTGCCAGTGTAGTTTATATTGACTCTCCAAACAGAATAAATTATACCAGAAAAAGCACTGGTTTTACTGGTATATGTTTTCACCAAGACATTTTAGTTGTCTAACCATTTCTAGTCTTTTTTACATTTAAATAGAAACATCATATATTTGATCTCAGTGCATTTTTGATACAGTAAAATGAATTATAAAAAAACCAGTATCATCTCATGCATTTAACCACCATTATCACCAATAGAATCTATATATTATGCTCAAGCTTTACATAGGAATTTATTGGTTCCTGACCAAGACCCAGGAAATAAGGGCAGCCTCAGGATGAGAAAGCTATAAATTAGGCAAGGACTGTCTTAGTGAGTGTCATGGTTTCAGCCCAGCCAGTAACAAAGGACCACGCAGCCACTCGCTGACTCCTCCTGCCCCCCTCCCGTGGGATAGGGAGGAGAATCAGAAAGGAGAAAAGAAAAAAAAAAACCAACGGAACCTCAAGGGTTCAGATAAGGACAATTTACTGGGACAACACAAAAAGAGAAGTTACAACAACAACAACGGTACTAATAAAAGAATACACAAAATGAGTGATGCACAGTGCAACTGCTCACTACCCAGAACCCGACGCTCCACCACTTCCCCCACCGAAAGTCGAGAGCCCTCCCCCCGGCCCGCTCCCCATTTATATACTGAGCATGATGTCACATGGTATGGAATAGCTCCTTGGCTAGTTCAGGTCAGCTGTCCCGGCTGTGCCCCCTCCCAGGTTCCTGTGAAAATTAACTCTATCCCAGCTGAACTCAGGACAGTGAGATGTGATGATACTACAGCAGGGTGGGGCAGAGAATCAGAAGAGCAAAAGCGAGGAAAAAAACCTTTATGGGTCAAGATGAAGACAGTTTAATAAGTGAAAGGAAAAAAAATTTAAAAACCCAAGTGATGCAAAAGCAATCACTTGCCACCAGCAGACTCATGCCCATCCAGTCCCTGAGCAATGGCTACCTTGGAAAAACTCCCCCCCTGCAGTTTTATTACTGAGCATAATGTTATATGGTATGGAATATTCCTTTGGTCAGTTGGGGTCAGCTGTCCCAGCTGTGTCCCCTCCCAATTTCTTGCCCACCCCCAGCCTACTCCCTGTGGGGCAGAGTGAGAAACAGAGAAGGCCTTGATGCTGTGCAAGCACTGTTCAGCAACAACTAAAACATTGGTGTATCAACACTGTTTTAGTCACAAATCCAAAACACAGCACCCTATTATTAGCTGCTATGAAGAAAATTAACTCCATCCTGGCCAAACCCAGTAAAAAGCTACCTTATAAAGATAAGCATTACTAACTTCTCTCTTGGGTAGCATTAGTTTTCCTTCAGTGATAATGTCACATTAATAACAGCTCACTTTTTTTACTGTCTGTCTTAGGTTTTAATATTTTCCGGTCTGCAGATGACCAGGAGAAAGATGAGCACTAGCACTTCAGCTTACTGGAAAAGTAACACAGCAGAACCAAGATTACCTTTTATTTATTCTGAGTCATCTTCAGACACATTGCATGTTTAAAGTTTGCTGTGCCATCTATATAACTGCTGCTTAAAAGCCTTCCAATTTTAGATTATTCTTAACATGCCCTAACTATTCCCATCAATAAATAGGTTGCTTGGAACCCCTTCAACCAAATTATAATGTATTTGTGATATTTTAAAGTTTAGGTAATACGTGAATCCACAGTGGTGCTTTGTTATGATTAATAATATGATAGCTTCATAAAAATAAATACAGCCTCATCAAGATAAAAGTGTATTGCATTAGACAGTTATCAGATATATAGTGTATGACAGTCCTTAGTCTGAGTGAATTGGAGTCTGAAGCAAAATGTCAAACAATAGTGAGATGCTTTGGCATAGATTTTCTGTGCATATAGATCCTAGTCAGCCTGGCAATAATCACAATAATCACAATTCATCATATTGATACTGAAAAGCCAGTCAAAGAAACTCTCTAAGACTCGTTCTGGAGTTTTAGAAAGCAGGCATTCTTTATTGCAGCGCTGGATGCACGGGGGATCGCTCCACCTAGCGTGCATACCACAGCTTCAGCACAAACAGGTTATATGGAGTTGTTGACACGGAAGTCACGGACACTGCACACAATCAATATGATCAAGCAGATGCCACTTTATTGCCAAGACAGCTCGGTTTATATGTTCATTCTAGTTACTGTTCACACATAAGCAAATTAGAGATTGGTTAGCATGAGCTGTCCACGCGCCTAGTTACACTTAATGATTGGTTATATCAACACTGTACACGCGCATAAACATAAGGCATAATTGGTTGTATTAACTAAAACATGCAAAACTTGTCTCAGTCTAATTGGTCAAGATAAGCTGTGGAATTGAGGTTCTTTGCCAAGTTCCCTTTATCGTGGAATGCGCACCTGTGTTCTTCTAATTGGCATCTTTCTTTTTTTGTCTTCTTGTTTATTCTGTTCAAGGCCTTCTAAAGGCGTCTGGAATGCTCTTACTACCGTTAGCTAAATATGTGTCCACAAGCAAAGCGTCCTTGAAGTCTGCTGCCTACAAAACATCCTTGGCTCACAAATTGATCAATTCTATCGAGTCTGGATTGTTCACTATGTGCCCATTACTTTCCAAGTATCCCACAAATCCCTCTTTTTGTTTTTGAACAATCCAGACTTTAGCCATTGCATTCTGTACCATCCTTCCTAAACAACTGAGTATACAAGGGATAATTAATAACAAGACTACCAATACTAACAAAGCAATTCCCAACATTTTTAACAGATCTCTTATCCATCCCATAATTCCCCAATGGGTAAACAGCCTGTCTAACCATCCCAAACCATCACTAACCTGCCGTTTTTGAACTTGGTCCTTCATTATTTGTATAGCTTTATGGATCGATTCAGAGTGATCAGATAAATTCATACAACACATTCCATCTAAATCTTCACAACCATGACCATGTGCTAGCAATAGAAAATCAATAGCAGCTCGATTCTGCAACATTGCATGCCGTCTTGCACTGCAAACTCAGCCCAGCAATCGGTAGGTGCCAGCTTTACATGGGCCTCCCCATGGAGGCAACGATGGCCTTGCCGTACACCAGCCCGATGCTCTTCGGGAAATCCCGGTATTTATACATTTGCAGAGGATCGGATTTAAGCACACGTGGCCAGCGGGTGCCAAAATCCGCCTTGGTTGCAATATGGGGAGCCTATGACGCATGCGCTCGCTGGCCAGGCGCGCTGCACGAGTCATAGCCATCCTGTCTACTGGTTCATGGGTTTTGTGATGCGGTTGCAATGCACCGAGAATCTTGACCTGTTATGTTGGCCAAGGTGACCTACAAGATCTATGAACACAATTAATTAAACACAGTAAAAACAACATTATACCTAATAAAATACACAAGAATAAAAGAAACCCCGATTTTTAACAAAGATACAAACCAACTCCTAAGTCCCCATCCCGCAGCTAAATGCTGTAAGCCAAAATGACAGCTTGCTTAATTGCGTTAAAGCTCTTGCAGCTCCTTCTTGCCTCTGCAGTTCTGTTATCTTGTTTATTAATTGCTCCACTGTCCAAGTTCCTCATGTCCGTTGTTTTTCTGGTGGTTCAAAGTCCGTTTATACTGCAGCTGTCACGTACTCCGGCCCACTCATGCTAACTGCTGCCTACTTATGCTAACTCTAAATAATCAGGCTCAAAGAAATGTCCCCCATTTTCCATGAAATCTCCCACAATTCCCCCCCCTTTTTTTTTTTTTTTTCTGCAAGCCAAGTTACATGAAATGCTTTTGCACTCATACGTTCAACTATTTTTATGATACGTGGTACAATCATTACAACTGCTAATATTACAATTAAAATAACTAAGCCATGCATAAGCAAATCTTTCAACCATCTCGTAATTCTTAAACTTGTTAGTCATCCACTTAACCCTGTGTTAGTTATCGTGAGTCTTTTACTGGGAATCATATTGATATCAGGTGTCAGTAACGTAAGTCGTCCGAGGCTACATGGCCTCCCGTTAAGTTTCGATGAAATTCTCTCTCACGCTCTATCCCCACAAATTAAAAACATCCCTGCAGGTAAAGCAGCTGGAATAGAAAAAAAAAGCATGATATTCTGGAATGGATATAGTTACACCAAGCTGTAGCATTTCTATATACAGGCAAAATAGCATTTACATTCTGACCCTTTCGAGTGGTGTTATAGGTGTAATTAAACATCACACAGGCATTCATGATGACTGATCCTAACAACTCTAACTCTTGAGGTTCTTGCATTACTTGAGGCAGGTGTGTATACACACCGTCCCAATTATCGACACAGGATTGTGGGTTAGTACAAAGGGAAAATTCAGGCATTGGATCTGGCCAGGTGTCTAGAGGTAACCCCACCAAAGAGGTAGAAAAAGGGTTTTCAGGAGTAGCGACAGAAAGATATATATTTTCTTGATGCATTATGTTCGTCAAAGTTACCCATACATTCTGTTTTGGTTGTTGGATCATCCATTCTTCACTTATGTGTGTCACCCATAACAGGCCAAATGCAGCAAGGAGGAGGAAAGCGGGGTCGGGGGGGGGGAAGGGGGGTGCATCAAAGGATACGGTTGGCGTTTTTTTCTCGCTTCACAGCAGCCTCCTGATTCTGTAGGGTTTCCTTTAAGCATACGGTTAGGGAGGCTTGGGAACCGTCAGATGGCTGATTAATATCGGCAGTCCCAGTGAGTGGAGCAGAAGTCAAGGGCACAGGAGCAGGCAGACAAGCTCCAAAAGTCTCTCTCGCTGCATTATGTTTTTCTCTCCGCGTTTTTCCTTCGCTTGTGGTGGGATAGAGAGCAGCAAAAGCAGACGCAGACGCTTTACGATCTGCTTTCATTAATTTCCATAAAGTTGTAAGACCTTTAACTTCTTTAGACCCGTCACTAATTTCATCCCATAGGGAGGTTCCGATAGCTTCCCAGGTACTAAGCGCAAAAGCTGTACCCACACTAATTAAAAGGTTTCTGTTCAATGCTTTAAAAGCTAAATCTTGACTGAGTTGTAAAACTTCTATGGCAAATTGTGCCTGCCATCCTGAACTGGCATAAGGACCTGCCCCCAATAACATTTGAGCTTGCACTCCAAACAAAGGATCCCCGTTCTGTCGTGGGATAGTGGCTGCATTTTCACAGGCTGCTTGCCAGCTTTGATAAAATTGGATCTGCTGGGATGGAAGCAGTAACATTTGCACAATCATTTTAACATCGTATGGTGTCAATAAATGTGTAGAAAATACATGTTGAATAACAGATTGACTGTATGGTGATTTTAACCCATATTGAGTGATTGCTGCCTTAGCTTCTTTTAAAACTTTCCAGTCTAACGTTTCCCAAACAGGACCCCCATGCGCCCCTGCCACAACTGGAAACGCAGATGGAATAATTTCACCTTCAATTAAAGCATCTCTGATTACCCCCTTCCATCTTTTTGCTGGATGTCCCACCCCACTCCCTGTTAATAAGGTCGCCGGAGGTGGCTGTGGCAAAGGAGCCACGGCACCGATCTCACCTGATATGTCCTGGGAAACACAAGGATTCATTGGAGGTGGTTGCGGGAACGACGAAAATCCTGCGTTGAAGGGTGGTGGAGGTGCAGGAAAAGTTGAAGATGCCGGCTCGGACTTCACCGACGGCTCCAGGCGGGCTTCAAGAGTCTCTAGCCTTTGTAACAGTTCCTTTAGTTGTGGATCCCCCGAACCTATTGCCCGTTCCTCCTTTCCCTCGAGCGGGGATGGGGGAGTGGATGGTGGCAGTGGTGGATACAGGGATGAGGCAACTGGTTTAGGTGATGGAGGACGAGAATTAGAGACTAAGTTGTTTTCTGTCTCTTCTGCTGGTGGCGGTGGAAATTCTGCCAGGCTGTCGGCTTTTTCCAGAGGCTGATCTCTGGGCTCTGGATCTGCTACCGCAGATTTCCTGACTGCACTAGCCCCTGCGCCGGATACACGGGCCGGAACAATGGTTGGAATTTGTGGTGGCGCAAAGGTGAAGCTCGCCAGGGATGGCATCCCTTGTGGCCCTTCGGGCTGCAGTGCAGTAAAAGCAGAAGCTACTGCCGAATGTTCAGCTTTCATATCTTTTAAAGTTTCTATAATTAACTTCCACATGGTGGAATATCTGCTCGCCTCTTTTGAACCCGAACTTATGTTATGCCATAATTCTTGCCCTATCTTTTCCCAAGTAGGGATGGCAAAAGCATCTCCAAAAGTAGGGAGTAAGCTTTTTTCTCTCGCCCATAGTAACAGGGCTTTCAGGGTAGACGAGTCATAACTTAATCCTCTCGTAGAGAGCATATGTTGGAGGAGCTTAACCACTGCTGCCTCTTCCTTGGACATAGTGGACCCCATCTCCTCCCCGGCCGCTCGCCTGATCAGGACGAGATTCCCACGACGGTACCTGTACCGTTTTTTTTTTCCCGAGTGCCGGGGCAGCACTCACCTCCGGCCGGCTTCCGCACCCTCTCTCCGTCGGTTCCTGTTGTAGAATTCAACACCGATCCGAGGGTCCCTGTTCGGGCACCACTTGTTGACGCGGAAGTCACGGACACTGCACACAATCAATATGATCAAGCAGATGCCACTTTATTGCCAAGACAGCTCGGTTTATATTTTCATTCTAGTTACTGTTCATGCATAAGCAAATTAGAGATTGGTTAGCATGAGCTGCCCATGCACCTAGTTACACCTAATGATTGGTTATATCAACACTGTACACGCGCATAAACATAAGGCATAATTGGTTGTATTAACTAAAACATGCGAAACTTGTCTCAGTCTAATTGGTCAAGATAAGCTGTGGAATTGAGGTTCTTTGCCAAGTTCCCTTTATCGTGGAATGCACACCTGTGTTCTAATTGGCATCTTTCTTTTTTTGTCTTCTTGTTTATTCTGTTCAAGGCCTTCTAAAGGCATCTGGAATGCTCTTACTACCGTTAGCTAAATATGTGTCCACAAGCAAAGCGTCCTTGAAGTCTGCTGCCTACAAAACATCCTTGGCTCACAAATTGATCAATTCTATCGAGTCTGGATTGTTCACTGTGTGCCCATTACTTTCCAAGTATCCCACATGGAGTAACAATTACATATTAATCAGATTAGTATACATATACATAAAAATTATTGCAACTGATTATCATAGTACTGCCTACATCCGATCATGCGCAATGAAGAATTCATTTGAGTCGAAGGGCTGCTTTTACGACCACCGACCCATTTGAGATTCTGTTGGCTGTCCTTGAAGCCTTTGTTCTTGTCCTTGTTCTTTGATCTTGAAGCTTAACGCAGTTTCAGTCACATGTGGTCAGTTTCAACATTGTTCTCATCTAGCGTAGAGGAACATCTAGTCATAAGAGCAAAGAACTGCAAAACTTAGGAGTAACTACCTCTACTAGTTAATTGCTTGGCTATACTTTTGTCTATTGTTTCAATCATAGTGTTAGTATAAGATTTCTAATAATTATTTACCAAATCTCACTTTTACAGTCACCTAGCAGCAAACCAGTTTCCACAGCTGGTACAAAATATTAAAACCATCAAAATATTTAGACATACCATACAGAATATATGGAAATATGCTATCAATATCTGTTCCATTACTCAACATCCATTCTGTACAATTTTGAGTGGCAAAGACCATGCCTGTGATTATGGCATTCACATTTGGTACTCATCATGACCTTTCATGTGCAAAGAAAATGTTTTTGTTTTCTGAAGAATCATAATCAGACTCAGGAATTTTCTTTACAAAATGTTTTGATTTATTTTGCTGTAAACAGAAAGACTGCAAGATTTACAGAGAACTACCAGCTTCCAGAGAGCTCTTGTTCTCTGAATATTGCTCAGCACCTTTCTCAAAACAATTCTGTTTTCTGTTCAAGACAGACATAAACACAGCCCAGTAAGTCCAAATTCAGAGAGCTTCTCACTTCCTCTGTTATTCCTTTGTTAGAATATCAGATTCTGCAATTTCAGCTGATTTGGAGTAGCAGCTCTCTCCACAAGCAGTTCTATTGAAGCTGGCAATCAGAGATGGCTCCAGTGTGCATATAGAACATGCCTCAATACAACTCAGATTTTGCCTAGGAGTTATATATGCTACTGTAACACAAATAAAGGAGCGCAGTACTAAAGTATACTCTCCATTCACAGCTTTCTCTGAGGCAAATAATAAACCAGAGCCACTACAAATCAGAGATTAAGGACATAAAATGAAGGTTATCTCCTCTCCTAAAGAAGAGTAAAATGATTCATAATGGTATTACAACTGGAAACAAAAAAATTAAATTGCCTGCCTCTTTGATACCTGTGTTCTTTCTCTTTTGCCATAGAAATTATTTTGTTCATGGATAGGTGTCCATAAGAATCTGGACTGTGTGACAAAACAAATCTCTCATTGTGATAGAGTCCTAAACCTCACACCAAAGCAGGAGAAGCTCCGGGAGACTCCCTATTATTGTCATTAGACAGACAATAGCTAACCTACACCAAGTGCAGTGGCTAGAGGGCAGACATATATTTTACCAGTCAGCAAACCTCCCTCTTCCCTTCTAGAAAGAAAGATGGGAAGGAATCAATGAATTTGGATCAATGAACTGAGCAGATGGGATGAGCACTTCTTGGGTCTACTGAGCTTCCTGTGTTTCTGCAGTGGCAGGTCTATGGACTGACTTGGGCTTAGTCTGATCCAATCTGGATCTAGGAAAGCTGAGGAAAAGATTGAGCTCTATTCTGTTATTATTCCCAAATTCCCTGATTGCTAGCTTGCCACATTTGATTCCGAAGGGAGCCAAACCTCAAGGCAGGTAACTGTCACACTTGTACTTATTACATTAGAAATAACTGACTGCACCTGAGGATACTTCCTTGTCTGCATTGTGCAGAGAAATTACCTTTCTGTGGTACCTAATTTTTCCTGTGAACTTGAATGGATTACTTCTTATAGACTTCAGTTTCCATTTTACATGACTGTTGCGATAAAAAGTGTCCTGTGGGCTTTCTACCTTCTCCTGGACTTTGTAAGAATTTAAAAAGTCTTATTGCTGCTGCATGGATGTGTGAAATACCTGGTGAGATGCTTCTTTCATTCTACTAAACTATTATGGCCCAACTGAAAGTAAGAGCAAAATAAGTAGACTTGGGTATACTAGAAATAAACTCACGATAAACCTTATTTGTCTGATAATGCTGTCAGGAAGAAATTACTGAACTTTTCCAGAATTTCTGATAAAATGGTGTATTGGGTCTGTCTGAGATGGAGTTAATTCTCCCCATAGCAGCCCTCGTAGTGCTGTGCTCTGCATTGGTAGCTAGAAAGGTGTTGATAACACACCAGTGTTTTCGCTACTGCTGAGCAGTGCTGGCATAGCATCAAGGCTGTCTCTCCAACATTTTTGACCCCCCCTCAACAGCAGGCTGGGGCTGGGCAAGATCTTGGGAGGGGACATAACCAGGACAGCTGACCTAAACTAACCAAACAGATATTCCATACAATATGATGTCAGCTCAGATATAAAAACTAAGTAAAGGGAGACGGAAGGGGCCATTTTTTGTCTTCCGGAGCAACCACTATGCGTACTGAAGCCCTGCTTCCCAGGCAGTGGCTAGACATCGCCTGCTGATGGGAAGTAGAGAATAACATCATTTGGTTTTTCTTTGCTTTCGTGCGCGACCTTTGCTTTCACTTTATTAAACTGTCCTTATCTTGACCCACGAGCCTTTTGTTATATTTTCTCCCCCTGTCCAGTTGAGGAGAGGGAGTGATAGAGTGGCTTTGGTGGGCACCTGGCGCCCAGCCAGGGTCAACCCACCACAAATAGTAGAACAACATCTAATTCTAGCATTTGACCACAGGCTCAAATCCTGACCCTGCTGAATCGGCAAATTGCCTGTGAGGTTTTGGAACCCGATTCTAGTGCCCTTCCTTTTATCACTTGTTATAATCCCACTGCTGTCTACACTAACAGTGTATCCATGAACACTGTCGTGCAATACATGAATCTGCTTTGAGAAAGGCCATATTCTGTAAATAAAAGATGATTCTACAAAAGATGGTGACAGAAAAGCTAAAAATCTACATCCTTTTTACAAACTTGTGCTCCCCTTCTAGGTTTGCTAATGGATTTAGTAGGTGCTAGCTAATGGGAAGCAATTCATTTGGTGTGCTGGGTTCTTGCAGTCTGCTCTTTTCAGTGCAGTCCCTTAAGTTTGTTGGTATTGCTTGGTGTGATTTTCAAAACCTACTCTTACAGCCTATGATCTTCCACAGGATGGATACAATGCAGAGCTGTAGGCCAGCTCAGTGTACTGCATGCTAAAAGAGGAAGCTTTTCAATGTTAGCTAGAATCAAGAACTCTTCAAAAGATTTTAAGTACTGACTAGAAATGGTAGCTTAACACCTGTGTGGATTGTCTGGCTCATAGTTCACAAACAAGTTTCACCATGTCTAGTGCACACAGGCGACTCATGGGGGGTTACAAAAGTGACCCAGCCTTGGGTTGCCTCCAGGCCCTGTCTCTCTGCAGAGACGACTCATGGGGAGCTGTGTAGACAGCTTAGCCCTGGGTTGTCTGATAAACCCTAAAGTAAACAGGGCAGTGGCTGCACCATTCAAAGAACCAAAACCTGAACTGAGCCTTGAAATCCCTTAGCAAATAGTATGCCCTGAGTCTCAATCCAACCACTATTCAGTTGCCTGAGGAAGCAAGGTAAAAAAACCCCTCAAAACTGGAGGGTTTCAGCTTCAGTTTCAAATGACAACCTTGTGTATTCAAACAATCACAGACCAGCAAAGGAAAGATAAGAGGAAACTCCACTCAGATATACATAATCCATTTAGGCATTGTCCTGGGTTCAGCTGGGATAGAGTTAATTTTTACAGGAACCTGGGAGGTGGGGGGGCATAGCCGGGGCAGCTGACCTGAACTAGCCAAGGAGCTATTCCATACCATATAACATCATGCTCAGTATATAAATGGGGAGCGGGCCGGGGGGAGGGCTCTCGACTTTCGGTGGCGGAGCGTCGGGTTCCGGGTGGTGAGCAGTTGCACTGTGCATCACTCGTTTTGTATATTCTTTCATTAGTACCGTTGTTGTTGTTGTAACTTCTCTTTTTTTTGTGTTGTCCCAGTAAACTGCCCTTATCTCAACCCTCGAGGTTCCGTTTTTTTTTTTTTCTTTTCTCTCCTCCGTCTCCTCCCTATCCCACCGGAGGGGGGCGGGAGGAGTGAGCGAGCGGCTGCGTGGTCCTTTGTTACCGGCTGGGCTGAAACCACGACAGGCATATATCATAATCCACTCAGACATAGTCATACACACCATTCCACAAGTCAGGGGATAAAAACTCTAAGATTCAGGTTGGAAAGGGGGGAGTCACTTCTCCAACTATACAGTTGGCTTGTGAAGGAAACCCTTTCCCCCCCTTGATCGGGACTCCGGTCAAGGTAACTTCCCTGGGACTGAAAGCCTTTACCTGGAGGGGTAAGTGAATATTGTTTATGCTTTAAGTTTGTAAACGCGTGTGTGCTTGTGGTTGTCTGTGAATCGCTTGTGGTTGTAATAATGTACTACTCTTGCCTTAAAAAATTGCAATAGTGCATTCCTCCATTGTATCTGTAAAACCTGCAATAGTGGCGTGTTAAGTCTGTGAGTGAAGTTCAAATAAATCATTTGCTTGAACCTTGCAGTTAAGTCCTTTTCCATCACAACACCACCTGTCAGTTATGTTGTGTACACTGCACTGATCCCAGGGAAGTCTGATTGCTTGTCTTCTTTCTATTAATAAATCCCATATCATAATAGTAGTTAAGACATTTCTTGCAAAGTATCTGAAGGCATTTACTGTGCCTCTTGCATTATTGGAGTTATGTGGTCAGACTCTGTAGTCACCCACAACTGCTTAGAAATATTTTTTTCATGCTGTCACTCTGCCTTTCTGAGCCCAGATAATTTATAAACTTGTGTAAGACTGATTTTATCAAGCAGATATTAATGTTGCATCCTTACTATCTCATTAACTATGTAAGATTTTATAGGTTTTCAACTTTATTAGAATTTATCCAAATTACTTTTATATTCTCAAATGTAGGAATTTCTATATGTGCTACAGCCCAAATAATCTGGAAAGTTTGCACTGCATTCTCCTTGTTTGACAGGTTAACTTGTGATTTCAGTAGTCTGAGCTGCAAATCACCTTTCTATATGCAAATGATTTATACTCTCCTAACCTTTCAAAATTGTTGCTTTGCCAAACTATGCTATAATAGCCAAGCTACAGTAGTTTCAATCCTTCTGTAGACATCAATTCATCTGGGTCACTGTCACTTTTATTGTACTTTTCTGAATTCTCTTCTGGAAGTGACTGGGCAGAAATGTTGAAAATGGAACAACTAAACACTATGCCAAAATGGTGCAGAGATGTGAACACTTGTTACCTCCCTGTCTTCTGATACAGCCTTACATTTATTTAGCTGTAGCTGCAACACCTTCAAAGTACAATCCGATAAGTTATCTGCTTTAATATTTATATTTCTTCCGATATTACTGCTTCCTAGGTTTTCTCTTACTGAAGTGGTATCTATTCTGGCTTAAATTTCCACAGGTTTATCTTTATTAAATTTATTTTCTACCCATGTGTTTTTTGCCTTTTGTTGTTTTCTACCTATGATTCTGGTGTCTATTGCTTTACATTAATTTCCAGCTCTCACTAGTGCTAACTAATTCTCCCAATTATCAAATCTCATTACCCATTGTGTTTTTTCTTCTAGATAATTAATGAGGTTGTTAAACAAGTTCTGACACCTATCCCTTTGCTATTATATTAAATAAACCATCCCCAGTTTGGTATATTGTCACTTACCATTTTGCATATGGTCTTTTAGCCAACCTTAATATGAGAGTGTCCCTTTACAATAATCTATCAGAAGGAAATTTCATTAGTGTGTCAAAGATTTTACTACAATGCAAATCTCATTAGTTTTTTTGCTCTCCTTCAACCTTGCCCTCTAGTGCTTATTTGGTGATTCTTTCAAAATAAAAAATTCAATAATATTATCAGGTAACACTTATTTCTTACTGCTCATGGGTTTTTGACATTCTAAATTACTAGCAATAGAAATCACAGTGTGATATTTGGTACTTCTGTTTCATGTCTGTATTAGGATTCAGCTACTCTTTTCCTATTTGACTAAAGGCAAATATGAGACTACCTGTGGTGGGTTGACCTTGGTGGGCTACCAGGTGCCCACCAAGCCGCTCTCTCCTTCTCCTCAACAGGACAATGGGAGAAAATAAGATGAAAAAGCTTGTGGGTCAAGAAAAGGACAGGGAGATCACTCACCAATTACTGTCATGGGTAAAACAGACCTGACTTGGGGAAAATTAATTTAATTTACTGACAATTAATAACAGAGCAGGATAGTGAGAAATAAGAACAAAACTAAAAACACCTTCCCCCCACCTCCCAACCTTCTTTCCAGGCACAACTTCACTCATAACTCTTCTGTCTCCTCCCCCCGAGTGGCACAGATGGACCGGGAATGCAAGTTGCAGTGAGTTCATAATGCTTCATCTCTGCCACTCCTTCCTCCTCATGCTATTCCCCTGCTCTGGCGTGGGGGCCCTCCCATGGGATACAGTCCTTCATGAACTTCTATAACATAGGTCTTTCCCATAGGCTGCAATTCTTCACAAACTGCTCCAGCATGGGTCCTTTCCACAGGGTACAGTCCTTCAGGAACAGACTGCTCCAGCGTGGGTCCCCCATAGGCCATATTTCCTGCCAGAAAACCTGCTTCAGCATGGGTTCCTCTCCATGGGCAGCAGTTCCTGCCAGGAACCTGCTCCTGCCTCCTGCATGGGCTCTCCATGAGCTGCAGCTTCTTTCAGGGCATATCTACCTGCTCTGGCGTGGGTTTGTCCACAGGCTGCAGGGTGGGTATCTGCTCTACCGTGGTCCTCCCTGGGCTTCAGGGGGGCAGCCTGCCTCACCATGGTCTTCACCACAGGCTGCAGGGGAATCTCTGCTCTGGCACCTGGAGCATCTCTTCCCCCTCCTTCTTCACTGACCTGGGGGTCTGAAGAGTTGTTTCTCTCACATATTCTCACTCCTCTCTCTCCCAGCTGTTGCTCAGTGTTTTTTTACCCTTTCTTAAATATGTTATCACAGAGGCAGCACCAGCATTGCTGATTGAGTCAGCTTTGGCTAGCAGCAGGTCTGTTTTGGAGCCAGCTGGAACTGGCTCTGTCTGACATGGGGGCAGCTTTTGGTGTCTTCTCACAGAAGCCACCCCTGTAGCCCCCCTGCCACCAAAACCTTTCCATGTAAACCCTATGCATTCCATCCCTTGCCTCTGTGAAATACACATTTAAGAATTCTCATTAAAATATACACTCATCACACAATCGTCACAAACTGCACTTACATCAACAAAAAGAATTCCCCACACAGAAGTCAAAATAACATCATCACAACACCAACAAAAGTGGAAAATTTACACACACTCTCCACCCCTCGTCCCTTCACTACAATTACAACAACAAAAATTCACAATTATTTCGGTCTCTGGCAATGTCCAGTCCATGTTTTGCCCATTACCTCTCCCAGTTACTGTCCTTATCGTTAATTCCTCCAGAGCCCCATTTGGAGGCCACAAAGGACTGTGGTGGGTTGACCTTGGCTGGCTGCCAGGTGCCCACCAAGCTGCTCTCTCACTCCCCTCCTCAGCGGGCCAGGGGGAGAAAATAAGATTAAAAACTCATGAGTTGAGATAAAGGAAATTTAATGAAAGAAAGCAAAGGCCTCACATGGAAGCAAAACAAAGCATAAAAGATTTATTCTCTACTTCCCATCAGCAGGCAATGTCCAGCCACTTCCTGGGAAGTAGGGCCTCAGTACGCATAGTGGTTGCTTCAGAAGACAAATGCCTTAATAACAAATGCCACCCTGCCCCCGGCTCCTTTCTCTTAGCTTTTATTGGTGAGCACATCATATGGTATGGAATATCTCTTTGGTCAACTTGGGTCAGCTGTCCTGGCTATATGTCCCCTCCCAAACTCTTGCCCAACCCCAGCCTACTGGCGTTTGTGGGTGGGGGGGTGGGTGGGTTGGAGAGACAGCCTTGATGCTGTGTGAGCACTGCTCATCAATAGCCAAAACATTGGTGTATTATCAACATCTTTCTAGGTACAAATACAAAGCACAATACTATGAGGGCTGCTATGGGGAAATTTAACTTCATCTCAGTGTCATGGTTTAACCCCAGTCAGCAACTAAGCACCATGCAGCCGCTCACTCACTCCCCCCCACCCAGTGGGATGGGGGAGAGAATTGGAAAAAAGTAAAACTCATGGGTTAAGATGAAGACAGTTTAATAGGACAGAAAGGAAGAAAACAATAATAATGATGATAATTTTAAAAAATGACAATAATAATAATAAAAGGATTGGAATATACAAAACAAGTGATGTACAATGCAATTGCTCACCACTCGCTGACTGATGCCCAGTTAGTTCCCGAGCGGCAATCCCCCCCAGCCCCACTCCCCCCACTTTATATATTGGGCATGACGTCACATGGTATGGAATATTCCTTTGGCCAGTTTGGGTCACCTGCCCTGGCTGTGTCCCCTCCCAAATTTTTGTGTCCCTCCAGCCTTCTTGCTGGCTGGGCATGAGAAGCTGAAAAATCCTTGACTTAGTATAAACACTACTTAGCAACAACTGAAAACATCAGTGTGTTATCAACATTATTCTCATACTAAATCCAAAACATAACACTATACCAGCTACTAGGAAGAAAATTAACTCTATCCCAGCTGAAACCAGGACACTCAGCCAAACCCAATACAGTATATTAAAAGCAGGTTTATAAGTAAGGAAAACTAGAAAATTTTCCATACATGGAGTTAAGTAAAAAAAATGCTATTATTAAATGGAAATGCAAGCAACTGGGGACAAAATAAACAGAAAATTGATATCCACTCTTGTATACATAATGTATGAGATTTTGTTTCCATTGCAATGCGTAGTTAGTGTGAATTTGAAAGTTAATTATACATGGTCTTCTTGTCCATGGCCCACTACCTTGGCCTTGACTTAGATGTGGCTCACCACAAGGGCTTGTGCCCACCTGGCTGTGGGTACCTATGCTGGGGCTGCCCTCAGGAAGGTTCCGTGCCCTCGGCATGCTGGGAGCATTGCAACAGTGTGCCCTGCTCTTGCCCCCAGCCACCCTACCCACATGCCATCTGCCCTTGGGATGGGGTGAAAGCAGCTGGTCCCCTGCCCCCATCCTTCCAAAATGGAGGAACAGTGCTGCAACCCACGTGCAAACTGTGAGCAAACACTCCTCACACAGCCAAAGAGTGAGTGGGCACCTGCCTGTACCACACTCGCAATGTTCCTTAAATAAAAGGTATAAACAGCTCTTGGAGCAGGGACCTGGCTGTAAAGGGAACTAGGCCTTAAGCCTCATTGTTTCTAAGATTATTCATATTAGACATATAACTAATGATTAGAGATTGCTTTAGATGTGATTAATAGAATGCAGGTGCTTATAAAACAATATGCATAAGCTGCTTATTTGTCCTATCTGGGGTGCCAATTCTGTTAAAGGATTTTCAAATGTGGGTTTCTCTAGGTTTGCTTTATTAACAACTCAGAGTTGGGCCACCACCGCAGTGAATGGCAAAAGATTACTCAAAAATGCCTTCTATATATATATGATTTTCCAAAACAATATGCAATTGATGATTTGTCAAAAGAAGTTCTTGGTGTTCTTCCACGCACTCTCAGTTCTCTATTCTCCAGTGATTTCAAAAGTCCAATACATTTTCCTGTCTCAACTGATTCTTATTGTCTTGTCCCGGTTCTTCTGAAGTTAGTGGTCGTAGGCAGAAGGTCTCCGGTCACCACAGTCACTTATCTTCTTACACATCAAAGATCACCTTTGAATTTCTGAAAATCACTCAGGTTATTCTATTAATTCATCTTACTCTAAAGTTAATCACTTACTCTTATTCTATGTCTTAGATCTAAGATGTATGATCCTTCTTCTGTTGATTCAGCTTGACTGGATTTTAAGCCAGCCATGGTGAGGGCTACACATGGGACAAATAAGCAGCTTATGCATATTGTTTTATAAGCACCTGCATTCTATTAATCACATCTAAAGCAATCTCTAATCATTAGTTATATGTCTAATATGAATAGTCTTAGAAACAATGAGGCTTAAGGCCTAGTTCCCTTTACAATTCCCTCCTTTTGTTTTCCATCGCACTCCTGCGCTCCTATTGATAACTCCACATTTCTCTATCATCTTCTGTACTATCCTAGAGCTACAACCTACACAGCACTGAAACAAAACAATCACACATACTACTGTGATTATAACAACAAAGACTATTACAATTAATTTTTTCACCCAAGTAGTCAAATTTGGAAACCAAGATGTTAACCAAGAGAACGTGTCAGAAAATCCCCAGGATGTGTCATCTCTGAATTTGTTCCATTGTGGCACTAACCTCCCAAATTTTCTGGACATCTGTTATTAATTCTCCCGATCGATCAGTATACATATAGCAACTAGTATTTAGGACAGTACAAACTCCACCTTGTGAAGCTAGAATCATGTCTAAGGCCATCCAGTTTTGGATAGTCATTTTTGAAAGTTCAGTTACCTCTTTCTGGAGAGTGAAAAGTCCGTGAGCAGTTGAATTTGCTAATTTTTCAATTTCTCCAGAGACATTTAAGACTGCTTTTTCCAATTCACTTACTCCTAAAGCCGGAATTAACCACCTAACAAATGAATGGAATCCTGTTGGTCTTTCAAGCAAGGGATTTAGAGTTCTTTGGGTTCGAGTTAAAAAGGTTCTATGCCATGTTGCACTTGGGACAGCTTTTGGGTGAATTCCCAAATCTGTAGATGTTACTCCTAAGGTACAGATACCTCCCCAATCTAGAGGCAAAGCTTTATAAGCTCTGCTCCCACATAACCAAAAAATACCTAAGTCCTCAGGTGCTCACCAACTTAAATGCAATCCTGAGTTGACAGAAGTTGTGTTTTGGCATTGAGTCCAATTTCCTACAAATGAATGATTTTTGCATAAATGTTGATTATCAGCACTTGGGGGATAACATCTTTGTACACAGTGGACTTGTGAATAGTCTCCTGAGTTTGATAGTTTAATTTCCCAAATTTGTTCTTCATAAGATTCGGAAAAAATAGTATTAAACCAGTATTTTTTTCCAATTTGCACTTTTAGGAATTGGTATTCCTACTAATTGAAATCCTTGATTCATTGTCTTTGGTAGAGCAACACAAATCCAACATTCACTTAAATTTAGATTATTAGTAAAAGATTTCATCAATGACACATGCATATTGTTGGTCCAGGCATTTTCTACTTGGTGAACATCCCTAGGTTTCCGTACAAGTTGTTTTAACACATTCAGAGGTGGCATATTATAATATGAATGAGGATAATCCATGTGACGGTGCCAAAAATTCCACTCAAGATTAGGTCCCCATTTGATTATTACAATCCTAAATTTGAAAGTAAAACAATTGCTTGATAGATAGAATCGATGACAGCACCAGTCTCCCTTACCATAAATTCCCCACATTTGATGGTCAAAACACCATGTCCCAATTCCCCATGTTGGTTCTTGAAGGTGAATATGATATACAGGATAAGTTCTTGGAATGCCATATCCCCACCACCGTTTAGAGAAGCCATGACTGTTGGACCAAGTATCCCATGGATCGTCAAGTCTACTTCTAACATTGGCACAGAATTCGAGAGAATTAAAAAGCGGATAAATAGGGTCTCTCTGTCTGGTCTTTGGATAACTAGCAGAAAAAATTACCTGTCCAGGCTTTGCCTGTAGGCCTGTAATTTGGCCCGAAAGTTGACAAGAGTGATCACTATATATAACAGTTCTATTGGTACAGGCATCTTGATAGCGCAATGCAAATTTTGTCCACAAGGTGTCACTCCAGGGTAAAATACAAACAAGTACAAACAGGAACAATACTTTACAATTGTCCATTACGCTTCAGATTCTTTGAGGGCATGCGAATGATGGATCCAAGTTTCTTTCCCAGATACCTTGATGGCATAAAAAGAAGTTAGTAGAACAGTATAAGGTCCTTCCCATTTTGGTTCAAATCTGTTCTTTCTTTTGAAATTCTTTATATAGACTTTGTCCCCTGGCTGTATATTGTGAACTTGGATTTCAGGGCTTATTCCCTGATACCAATAGGCATGATTACGCATTTGGAAAAAAGAGTTTTGCAGATACAAGAGGTATTGTGTTACCTGTTCATCTCCATCCAAGAGGCTAGTCTTTGCTGGCACATATGTACCTGGAACAGCAAGTATTCTCCCAAAAAGGATCTCAGCTGGAGAAACTCCAATTGGTTGCCTCGGAGTATTCCTAATATCCCACAAAACTAAATTTAGGGCCTCAGGCCATTTCAAACCAGTCTGTTTACAAACTTTTACTAACTTCTCCTTTAATGTCCTATTCATTCGTTCTACCTGACTGGATGATTCGGGGTGATGTGGAGTATGAAATTTGTTAAAAATCCCCAAAGAATTATAAATCTGAATCAGGATAGCAGCTGTGAAATGGCTCCCTTGATCTGAGTCAATTACTTCAGGAACCCCATACCTTGGAATGATCTCTTTCAATAAGGCTTTTACTACTGCCTTAGAATAATTTTTCCTGGTCAGGAAAGCTTCCACCCATCCTGATAGCTGATCAACGATCACTAACATGTAAGAGTACCCCACTGTTTTTGGCATATCTGCATAATCAATTTGGAGTTTTTGAAAAGGAAAGGTGGCTGGAGGTCTTTTCCCACTGGGAGGTTTAATTCGCACTGAAGCATATTGTCTGCAAAGCTTACATCCTTCACAAATTCTTTTTGCTGCTGCGTAAATTCCCGGGGCTGCCCAGAGTCTCTGGATTCGGAGCGCTAGGCTCTCCGGCCCCCCATGGGTCCTCTCATGGTGCCACCATGTCATTGGTAATAAATACCTTTTTGGAAGGAGAGGTTTGTTATTCAGAATTCACTGCCCTTCTTGCCGCTGAGCTCCCAGCCAAGTCCACTGTTGCTTTTCTTCTTCAGGGAGGTCTTCATACAACTTGTTCATGTCTGGGAGTTCAAATGTTATTTCATGTTGTAACAGAGACATAACAGACACGACCTGTTGTGCTGCTGCTCTAGCAGCTTGGTCAGCTAGAGAATTTCCCTTTGCGATCATGTCTTGTCTCTGAGTGTGTGCCTTTATATAGATCACAGATATTTCAGAGGGCAATTGGATCGCTTCTAAGAGGTCTTTGATCTGTTGTCCATGGGCAACAGTTTTTTCCGCTGAAGTCAGAAAACCCCTTTCCTTCCATAAAGTCCCCATAGCATGACATACACCAAAGGCATATTTAGAGTCTGTATAAATGTTAACTCTTACTCCAATTGCATATTTAGCAGCTTCAGTGAGAGCAACTATTTCTGCTCCTTGTGCACCTAAAGGTGCAGGCAAAGGTCCAGCCAACAGTACCTGTGTTTCTGTGGTGACTGCGAAACCCATACATCTTCCACCTTCTTCATAATAGGATGAGCCATCCATGAAGAGGTTCAAATCAGGGTTATCTAAAGGTTGATCTCTCAGGTCAACTCTCGGCTTGCTGGTTTCACTTACGAGATAAACACAATTGTGGTTATCTTTTTCTCCATCAGAGGGTAAAGGCATTAATGTTGCAGGGTTTAAAGTATTGCACCTTTCCAATTTCAAATTATCAGCCAATAAAAGAATTATTTCATATCTATGTGCTCATTGTGGAGACAAAGCTTTCTCCGCATATTGCTTTAACAAAATTTCTACCTCATGGGGTACACAAACAGTTAGTGGATGACCTAAAACAATTGTTCTGGTTTTCTCAACCATTTCAGCTGCAGCTGATATTGCTCTGATGCAAAAAGGAGTTCCTTTAGTCACTGGGTCCAATGTAGAAGAAAAATAGGCAACAGGCCTCTCATGAGGTCCTAAAGCTTGTACTAACACTCCCTTTGCAACCTCTTTTGCTTCATCACAATATAATTTAAAAGGTTTTGAATAATCAGGAAGCCCTAACGCTGGGGTAGATAAGAGTGCAGCCTTTAAGGTACGAAAGGCTTTCTCCCTCTCAGTGCCCCAAGCAATTGGTTCTATTTCCTCATTTCGAGTTGCTTCATGCAGAGGTTTAGCTATTTCACTGAATCCTGGGATCCAAGGACGGCAAAATCCTACCTGTCCTAAAAATCCTCTCAACTGTTTTTTTGTCACTGGTCTAGGTATTTCTTGAATTGCTTAGACTCTTTCAGGGTCTACTTCTCACCTTCCGGGCTTTAATATAAATCCCAAATATTTTACTTGCTGTTTGCAAAACTGCAATTTAGATGGAGATGCACGGTGTCCCTTTTTAACAAGTTGGATACACAGATACTCAGTATCTCGAATACAGTCATTCTCAGTTTTACTTGCCAATAATAAATCATCAACATATTGCACCAGGATCAATTTGCTTGGAAAGACTAGATCTTGTAAATCATTCTTCAGAATCTGAGAAAAAATCGTTGGTGAACTGGTAAAACCTTGCGGTAGCCTGGTCCAAGTAAGTTGTTTCCCTTGCCAAGTAAAGGCAAAAATTGGTTGGCTTTCTTCAGCAATTGGAATACTAAAGAAAGCTCCGGTAAGGTCAAGTACTGTGAAATACTGCGCCCAGACTGGAATCTGGGTTAAAATCAGACTAGGATCTGGCACCACAGGGTGTGGAGCAATTACATGCTCATTCACTGCTTGTAAATCTTGAACAAATCTATATTCAGGATCTCCATCCTTATCTGTCCTATGTTTACTCACTGGCAAAATTGGGGTATTATAGGGACTATGGCATTCTCTCAAAATCCCCTTTTCTAAAAAATGCACAATTTGTTTTCCAATGCTAGGAATGGCTTCATTTATAATTGGATATTGCCGAATTGAAGGAGGAGTCCCTCCTTTTGTTTTTATCACAACTGGTTCAGCAGATTTTAATAATCCTACTTCATCTCCTGATGTACTCCAAAGTTCTCTGGGAACTCCAGCTAATTTGGGTGGTATTTTTGAATCACTATGGTTTTTTTCTTTAAGTTGGATTACTTCGGAACCCATTACAATTAATCGGATCCCCGTAGGCACCAAAGAGATAAACGTGCCAAATTCCTGCAAGAGGTCTCATCCCAGAAGGGAAACGGGAGAGTCTGGAGAAATTACAAATCTTCCCCAGACTAATTTTCCATTCAAGACTACTGGTAGAGGAGTAGACAAATATTTTATCTCTTCCCCCACCACTCCCTGTATTATCACAGCTTCATTTGACACCTGGGGGATTTCAAAATTTAACAGAGACAATGTCGCTCCTGTATCTACTAGGAAAGTAACAGAAATACCGTTTACCTTTGCAGAAATCTGACCATGCTCATCTACCTTGATTTCGACAGGTTCCATTGCTCTTTTAGTTTCCAGAGAAGAGGAGTACCATTCTTTACTGCAAATGAGGTCGTGGGGGTCGGGCAGGTGGAAGTCCTCCTTGGGTTGCAACAGGTCTCAGTGGACACTCTCTTTGCATATGTCCTAAATTTCCACAATAAAAACACTCTAAAGAGTTAGCATATTGGGAAACAGAGGGAGGTCTGCCTTGTGCCCCTCTTCCCCTAAATCTCCCCCGAGAAAATCCCCGACCTCTTGTTCGCGGGTTAAAATTCTGAGTAATTGCTGCAGCTAACAGCCCAATTTCTCTCTCCTTTTCTTTCCACTCTCGCTTTCTTTCGATTTTTAATTTCTCTTCTTCCTGTTTTTGTCTTTCTTCAGCTCTACCGTCAAAAACAAAGGCAGCAATACTTAGAATTTTAGCTAATGTCTCACCCTGCCAACCTGGCATATGTTTCTTAAAATATTTACTTATGTCTGGAGCAGATTGATCTACAAAAACACTAATAGCTAAAGGCTCCTGGAAATTGTCATGGGTCATACCCTTATATTTCAATACAGTTGCCTTTAATTGTCCCCAGTAGTCACTTGGATGTTCATCAGGTCTCTGCCTACATTCTAAAACCTTTGTCCAATTAGTTACTCTCTCACCAGCTTGGCGAACTGCTTCTATTAATTGTTGAATGGCAGCTCGGTGAGCCCTAGTTCCTTCTGTGGTTGCGAGATTACATTCCGGATCTTGTTCAGGCCATGGGTTTAACCCCTGACCTCTCTGAGCAATTTCTCTATCCTTTTGAAAAATCTTTTCTCTTTCCCCTGCCTGAAATAATTCTCACAGCAGAGTCCTCATATTATTCCAATTAGGGGTATAATCAGTGACAATTCCCGATAACAATCGAGCACATTTTTCAGCATCATCACGCAGCTGAGGCATCTTCGACTGCCAAGCTACTAAATCACCTTGCTTCCAAGGTTCATGCCTCATTATTGCAGTTACTGCAGGAACTTCAGCAGGTGCACCTGGACCTGCTCTTGGGTTTGGGATGTAGTCCAAACGCATTGGGTACATGCCAACACCCTTAGAGAAAAGCTCAGTTTCCTCAGCCTCAGGGGCCGCGGGAAGTAAACTTCTCATTTTCAACAAGGGAGTTTTCCTCCTTTGTTGTGCCCAATTATACCAAATATACCAGTAATCAATATCTTGGCTTCTGGAATCTTCCAAAATCATCCTTAAAAACTTCTGCTTATGGGGTTTAAATGTTCCCTTAGGAGGCCACTCATCCATTGGCCCTCCTCCTCTATTTCCCATCAGGAATGGCCATTCCTTTTGGCACAATATTATCAATTTCCTTTTTTGCAATGTCTGTGCCAAGGGTATCTTTTTCCAATTTTCTAAAACCTCAGCAAGGGGCGTCCCCCTTTCAACACTGGGTACTGACCCCATCTTCCTTAATATTTTCTGCAAGTTTAAACACAAGAGTTTCCTAGGATAATTTTATCTGGAATTACCCATGCCCAAGTCTCTTAGGTGAACTCACCTGATTATTTCTGCCGGCAATTGAGTGTTGGTAACGGGTTTGTCCAGAGTAATATCCAGTTGCTCTCTTTCTCTCTTGTGTCGTAGAGTCCCACCAGAGTCGCCAATTCTGTTAAAGAATTTTCAAACATGGGTTTCTCTAGGTTTGCTTTATTAACAACTCAGAGTTGGGCCATTCACTGCAGTGGTGGCCCAACTCTGAGTTGTTAATAAAGCAAACCTCGTGGGTTTCTCTAGGTTTGCTTTATTAACAACTCAGAGTTGGGCCATTCACTGCAGTGGTGGCCCAACTCTGAGTTGTTAATAAAGCAAACCTAGAGAAACCCACGTTTGAAAATCCTTTAACACTGGCTCAGCTCTCTAATTGTGAGGGGTGGAGTCAACACTGTCCTGCTTCTCTTGCTCCCTTGGTTGAGCCACTTAAACCTGACATTAAAAAAAAAAGTAACTTCTTTAAAGTGGCATAGCCTCAGCAGATAGAAAGGAAGATGTCCCTGTTCAACCCACGGACCTGCAGGTCTCTTTTCCTTCCCTCCCCTCTGACAGCTTCAGTTGGGGGCAGCTTCCCTGAGAAGGGCTAAGGGAGGTGGAAGTCCCTCTGGCAGAAAGGGGAAAACAAGCTAGGTCTCACCTAGCCTGACTGAGCTCCGCGTGCTGGGTACATACACTAAAGGGTGAGAATAGGTAACGGCTATTTCTTAAGTAGATGCCTCTGGTATTTTGGTATTTGCACACAGCTCACTGCTATACATATGTGTAACACCTGTGTTAAACATACAGGTGTTCTCTGTGTAGTTTCAGATCTCTGTCAGGCAGACAGATACCAAAGAGGAAGGATAGGTGCTGAATGGCTTTTAGATGAACTGAAAATTTTCCTGGTGAGTACTTTTTAACCTGTGGGCTTCAGGTGCTCAGAGAATTAGACAAGAATTTTGTGCATTGCCTACTCCTGAGTCAGGTTTTTAAATTCTGTCTCAGTACTGTGGGCAGGTGAGACAACCTTGCAGTTTCCTGCCACTGAAGCAGAAAGGCTCTACCCCCACCTTTCCCCTCCCACTCTGAGACAGAAAACATCTATGCGGTGTGTGTCCATGTGAACGCTGTTTTGAGTGGCATGCTCTTTTTCAGAAGGCAAGGCTCCCTGTTCTGCACTGAATGGTAGGAGATTTCAAGCAGGATGTGAGTTATTCTCTGACTAGAAACAATTACTGAAACCAAGGTAACTGAGATCAAGGATGAGCGAGGCCGAACATCTGCCAAGAACTTGGGTCAGAATCAGGGCTAAAGAATGGGAAGTTAAGCAGTCTTTACTACAAGGCAGGATAGAGAGAACTGAAACACCAGTAGAGGAGCAAAGACTATTATGTAGGACTAGGAACCAGAGCTGGAAAGGTAGAAGGTCTTGTCCAGAGGGCAAAATCTGCTCTTCTGGAAATACAGAGGTTCAAATAAATATTAATCTTTTCCAGCAGTTGAAAATGGAAGTGATTACCATCATAATTAATGAGCACTGATGGGGACAGAGGGTAAAAAATTATCTGATTGGCAGGCATGATGCACTGCCAGGTAAAGCTGAGGCCTCAAATGTTAAAGCATTGCTTTCCTTCAGTGAGTTACTGGTTAATGGGAAGTCAAAGCAAGTTGACAAAAATACAATATCTTTTTGCTTGTCTCAGGTGACACTAGAACTGCTCCTCTGGACCTTATCAGAAAAAAACCCACCCACATCTCCTGAAAAAAATATCCCTTGTAAAGATGGGTAAGATTACACTGAACCAATCTTGTTTCCTATCCTCTAAAGTTACCATGACCTTTTTATGCCAGAGATACAGGTAAGACATTTAAATTCCTAATACAATTACAGAAGTTGACTATGTGAAATTACTTCAAAATTTTTCAGTGAAACACTTGAAATTCTTGAACATGGTTCTGACTATCTCAATGTGGTGGGTTAGCCCTGGCTGGGTGCCAGGTACCCACCAAAGCCACTCTATCACTCTCCCTCCTCAACTGGACAGGGGAGAGAAAATATAACAAAAGGCTCATGGGCTGAGATAGGACAGTTTAATAAAGTGAAAGCAAAGGTTGCGTGCGTGAAAGCAAAGGAAAACAAAAGATTTTATTCTCTACTTCCCATCAGCAGGCGATGTCCAGCCACTTCCCAGGAAGCAGGGCTTCAGTACTCATAGCGGTTGCTCTAGAAGACAAACATAAATAATGAATGCACCCACTTCCTCCTCCCTTTACTTAGTTTTTATAGCTGAGCTGACATCATATGGTATGGAATATCCCTTTAGTCACTTTGGGTCAGCTGTCCTGGTTATGTCCCCTCCCAACCTCTTGCCCACCCCCAGCCTGCTGGTGAGGAGGGGGAAATGTTGGAGAGACAGCCTTGATGCTGTGCAAGGACTGCTCAGCAGTAGCCAAAACACTGGTGTGTTATCAACACCTTTCTAGCTACCAATACAGAGCACAGCGCTATGATGGCTGCTGTGGGGAGAATTAACTCCATCTCAGCCAGACCCAATACAGCCTGACTAGTGACCTGCATACTCTAGCAGCAGATTTGAGATATGTCTCAAGGAAACAGCCCTTCAAAGCACCAACATAAAGACTTACTGCCCACTTTTTCTGAAAAACTGGGTGTTGATACACAAGCTCCAAAATGAACTGGTACGGCAGCATGTCGTGGTTTAACCCCAGCCAGCAACTAAGCACCACGCAGCCGCTCACTCACTCCCCCCCCACCCAGTGGGATGGGGGAGAAAATCGGGAAAAGAAGTAAAACTCGTGGGTTGAGATAAGAACGGTTTAATAGAACAGAAAGGAAGAAACTAATAATGATAATGATAACACTAATAAAATGACAACAGCAATAATAAAAGGATTGGAATGTACAAATGATGCGCAGTGCAATTGCTCACCACCCGCCGATCGATGCCCAGTTAGTCCCCGAGTGGCGATCCCCCACCCCCACTCTCCCCAGTTTATACACTAGATGTGACATCACATGGTATGGAATACCCTGTTGGCCACTTTGGGTCAGCTGTCCTGGCTGTGTCCCCTCCCAACTTCTTGTGCCCCTCCAGCTTTCTTGCTGGCTGGGCATGAGAAGCTGAAAAATCCTTGACTTTAGACTAAACATTACTTAGCAACAACTGAAAACATCAATGTTTTATCAACATTCTTCTCACACCAAACTCAAAATATAGCACTATACCAACTACTAGGAAGACAATTAACTCTATCCCAGCCAAAACCAGGACACAGGGTTAAACCACAAGAGTCCTTTTTGGTGCCCAACATGGGGCACAAAGGGTTCAAGATAACAACAGATTTGATTGAAATGTGCTAGATTGAATTTATAGCTGTTATTGCTGTTTAGCTATTAATTGGCAGGCTCCTGTGCTTGCCATGGGCTTGCTTGCCTCACTGTATATTAGAGTCTAGTGCTCGTTAGTGGCTGCTTTTTGCTTTCACTGCTTGCTGTACTGCTTATCATCTTACTCTGCTGTGCCTGGGAATATTTTGATAACAGCAATGGTGATGCGCCTGGGCTGGCAGATGGCCAGGGCATCGCTGCTGTTTCTGTGCTGCTGTACTGGACAGGTTGGAACTCCAGTGTGAACTCGAGTCAAAGGGACTGTGACCTGTGGATGAGTCCATGCAGGAAGAGGATGCCCTGAAATGTCTGTGGCCATGGATAAGTCCACACCAGAGCAGGTACATCTCGAAGCGTCTGTGCGGCAACATGGCAGAAGTCGTCTTTGAGAAAGGGAAGAAAATAATCCAAATCCTTCTGAAAGCTGGTTTTGCCATAAAAGAAAGTAAGGTCAAGGGACCTGCACAGGAGATCCAGTTTTTAGGAATAAAATGGCAAGATGGACATTGTCAGATCCCAATGGACGTGATTAACAAAATAGCAGCTATGTCTCCACCGACTAATAAAAAGGAAACACAGGCTTTCTTAGGTGTTGTGGGTTTTTGGAGAATGCATATTCCAAATTACAGTCTATGGGCCATCTCTATCAAATGCCTGTTGAGTAGGGAGGGATTGAGAAGGGATTGTGGCCCAAGGATAAGTCCACGCTGGAGAAGGTACACCTCGAAGCATCTGTGGCTGTGGATATGTCCATGCTGCAGTAGGTACACCTTGAAGCATCAGTGGCTGTGCATGAGGTCATGCTGGAGCACCTCAAAGCGTGTGGCTGTGGATGAGCCCATGACAGAGCAGGTACACCCCTGGAGACACTGCAGCCATCAGTAAGGCCATGTTGGAGCAGGTTTACTTCTGAGGGGACTGTGGCTGTGGGTAAGGCCACGCTGGAGCAGGTATATCTCTGAAGGCATTGTGGCCCATGGAGAAGGCCGTGCTGGAACAGGTGCACCTCAAAGCGACTGTGGCTGTGGATAAGTCTATGCCACAGCAGGTATACCCCTGATGAGACTGTGGCTCATAGATAAGGCTCCACTTGGAGCAGGTACACCCCTAAGGAACTGCAGTCTGTGGATAAGTCCAAGCCAGAGGAAGGGGAGGAATTCATTGCAATGTTAAACCCTATGGCCTGGTCCAAAGGTACCAGGGGTGGAGATTGTAATGGATATACCTTTAAATTGTTGTAACCCGGGATTTGAGTTGCATGTTATAGGAATTACTATAGCAGGAACCACCTGAACCATTGGAGGACAAGCCTTACAAGAAGCAGTGCAAGTGCAGCAGTGACCCGACCTGAGCTGGCTTTGGTGCCCAATATCTCCACACAACACACCACCTCTACTGTCCTGAGTGACCACCATAACAGATGGAGCCCAAAGTCATGGACTAAATGAACTCAATGGACATTTTATGGACATTTTACAGGGGTGGTCCATAGACTAGGTGAATGAGATCTGCGTATATATATCAAAGGATGGGAATGGTGGTGATGTTTAATGAGGTTGTATTGGATAGTGTGGTACCTGAGCATGACATAAATGGTATGGAATAAGGGGTGGAGAATGTGCTGGTTTTGACTGGGATAGAGTTAATTTTCTTCATAGTAGCTAGTATGGGGCTATGTTTTGGATTTGTGCTGGAAACAGTGTTGATTACACAGGGATGTTTTAGTTATTGCTGAGCAGTGCTTACACAGAGTCAAGGCCTGTTCTGCTTCTCACACCACCCCACCAGTGAGTAGGATGGTGGTGCACAAGAAATTGGGAGGAGACACAGCTGGGACAGCTGACCCCAACTGACCAAAGGGATATTCCAGACCATATGATGTCGTGCCTAGTATATAAAGCTGGGGGGAAGAAGAAGGAAGGGGGGATGTTCAGAGTTATGGCATTTGCTTTACCAAGTAACCATTATGTGTGATGGAGCCCTGCTTTCCTGGAGAAGGTTGAACACCTGCCTGCCGATGGGAAGTAGTGAATGAATTCCTTGTTTTGCTTTGCTTGCATGCACAGCTTTTGCTTTACCTATTAAACTGTCTTTATCTCAACCCACAAATTTTCTCACTTTTACTCTTCTGATTCTCTCCCCCATCCCACTCTGGGGGAGTGAGCGAGCTAGTGGCTGTGTGGTGCTTAGTTGCTGTCTGGGGTTAAACCATGACACCCGCAGAGGGGGTAAAGGGAATGGGGAGTTGTGGTCAGATCACAAAACTTCTCTGCCACTCCTTCCTCCTCATGCTTTTCCCTGGCTCCAGTGTGGGGTCCCTCCCACGGGATATAGTCCTTCACAAACTGCTCCAATGTGGGCCCTTTCCAAAGGGTAGAGTCAGTCCTTCATGAATAGACTTCTCCAGCACGGCTCCCCCATGGGCTGCAGTTCCTGCCAGAAAACCTGCTCCTGCATGGGCTCTCCATAGACTGCAGCTTCCTTCAGGGCATATCCACCTGCTGTGGCATGGAGTCCTCCATGGGCTGCAGGGTGGATATCTGCTCCACCATGGACCTCCATGGGCTGCAGGGGGACAGCCTGCCTCACCATGGTCTTCACCACGGGCTGCAGGGGAATCTCTGCTCCAGCGTCTGGAGCACCTCCTCCCCCTCCTTCTTCCCTGACCTTGGTGTCTGCAGGATTGTTTGTCTCACTTTGTTTTTTTCCCCTCACCCTTCTCTCTTGCAATTGCTGTGCAGCTTTTTTTTTTTTTTTTATGCTTTCTTAAATATGCTTCCACAGAGGTGCCACCAGCATTGCTGATGGGCTCAGCTTTGCCAGTCAGTTTTGGCACTACCTGGAACTGTCTATGTCTAACATGGGGGCAGGCCCCTAGCCTCTACTCACAGAGGCCATCCTGGCAGCTGCCCCCTCCGAAACCAAAACCTTGCCATATAAACCCAATACAATAATTAGGAAGCATGGCTTGACTAATGCAATTGCTAGAATACGTGCATAAAGAATAATCCTAGGTGGTAGTGATACAGTCTATAATAGTTTCATAGACTTAATCAGTGCATATAGTCTTTCTTCCCAGATGCTTTTTCTTTTGTGAGACCTCTGTAATTCCTAAGCTAAGTTGTGCTGATATAAGTCTGTGCTGTGAATTAACTAATATTTTTGGTTTTATAGGCTCAATTAGTGGTTGTAAGCCCTGAGGCAGGAATGAGAAGCTACTGATAGACTGAGGAGGAAATATCACCTCTAGTTATGTGTCTCAACACCATTTGCATGTCTGAGGACCAGACTGTCATTCATAGAATCATAGAATCATTTCGGTTGGAAAAGACCTTCAAGATCATCAAGTCCAACCATTAACCATGCCCCCTAAACCATGCCCTGGAGTACCCTGTCCACTCGCTTTTTGAATACCTCCAGGGATGGTGAATCAACCACTTCCCTGGGCAGCGCATTCCAATGTTTGACAACCCTCTCAGTAAAAAAATTTTTCCTAATATCTAACCTAAATCTCCCTTGCCTCAACTTGAGGCCATTTCCTCTTGTCCTATCTCCAGACACCTGACAGAAGAGACCAACACCCACCTCACTACAACCCCCTTTCAGGTAGCTGTAGAGAGCGATAAGGTCTCCCCTCAGCCTCCTCTTTTCTAGACTGAACAACCCCAGATCCCTCAGCCGCTCCTCATAAGACTTGTGCTCAAGGCCCCTCGCCAACTTGGTTGCTCTCCTCTGGACACGCTCAAGCAGCTCAATGTCTTTCCTGTAGTGAGGGGCCCAAAAGTGAACACAGTACTCGAGGTGCGGCCTCACCAGTGCCGAGTACAGGGGAACAACCACCTCCCTGTTCCTGCTGGCCACACTGTTCCTGATACAGGCTAGGATGTGAT
The DNA here is from genome assembly GCF_026419915.1 of Harpia harpyja. Lineage (NCBI taxonomy): Eukaryota > Metazoa > Chordata > Aves > Accipitriformes > Accipitridae > Harpia > Harpia harpyja. Next base: position 36,861,751 of record NC_068968.1, read on the forward strand.
TGGCCTTCTTGGCCACCTGGGCACACTGCTGCCTCATATTCAGCCAGCTGTCAACCAGCACACCCAGGTCTTTCTCTGCTGGGCAGCTTTCCAGCCACTCTTCCCCAAGCCTGTAGCGCTGCATGGGGTTGCTGTGACCAAAGTGCAGGACCCGGCACTTGGCCGTGTTAAACTTCATACAATTGGCCTCAGCCCATCGATCCAGCCTGACCAGATCCCTCTGTAGAGCCTCCCTACCCTCAAGCAGATCGACCCTGCCTCCCAACTTGGTGTCGTCTGCAAACTTGCTGAGGGTACACTCAATCCCCTCATCCAAATCATCAATAAAGATATTAAACAGAACAGGGCCCAACACCGAGCCCTGGGGAACACCACTCGTGACCCGCCGCCAACTGGATTTCACCCCATTCACCACTACCCTCTGGGCACGGCCATCCAGCCAGTTTTTCACCCAGTGAATAGTGCACTTATCCAGGCCACGAGACGCCAGCTTCTCAAGGAGTATGCCATGAGAGACAGTGTCAAAGGCCTTGCTGAAGTCTAGGAAAATAACATCGACAGCCTTTCCCTCATCCACTAGGCGGGTCACCTGGTCATAGAAGGAGATCAGGTTGGTCAAGCAGGACCTGCCTTTCGTAAACCCATGCTGGCTGGGCCTGATCCCCCTCTTATCCTGGAGCTGCCGAGTGCTCTCAAGACAAACTGTTCCATAATCTTTCCCGGTACCGAGGTCAGGCTGACAGGCCTGTAGTTCCCCGGATCCTCCCTCCAACCCTTCTTATAAATGGGAGTCACATTGGCAAGCCTCCAGTCCTCTGGGACCTCCCCTGTTGACCAGGAACCCTGATAGATGATAGAGAGTGGCTTGGCAAGGACCTCTGCCAGTTCCCTCAGTACTCTTGGATGGATCCCATCAGGTCCCATAGATTTGTGAGTGTCCAGATGGCGTAACAGGTCCCTAACTAATTCCTCCTGGATTAAGGGGGGGTATGTTATGCTCTTCATCCTTACCTTCCAGCTCATGAGGTGGAGTACCCTGAGGATGATTGGACTCACTATTAAAGACTGAGGCAAAGAAGGCATTAAGTACCTCGGCCTTTTCCTCATCACTGGTTGCTACGTTCCCTTCTGTATCCATTAAAGGAAAGATATTCTCCTTGGGATTCTTTTTACTGTTAACATATTTGTAAAAACATTTTTTGTTGTCCCTTACGATAGTGGCCAGATTTAGTTCTAGCTGAGCTTTCGCCTTTCTAATTTTCTCTCTGTATGATCTAACAAGATCCCTGTACTCCTCCCAAGTTGCCCGCCCTTTCCTCCAGAGATTATAAACTCTCCTTTTTTTCTTAAGTCCTAGCAAAAGCTCCCCATTCAGCCAGGCCGGTCGTTTTCCTCGGCGGTTTGACTTGCGGCACATGGGAATAGCCTGGTCCTGAGCCATTAAGATTTCCTTTTTAAAGAATGTCCATCCCTCCTGGACCCCTTTGCCCTTCAGGACCGTCTCCCAAGGGACTCTCTCAACCAGTGCCTTGAAGAGGCCAAAGTTAGCCCTCCGGAAGTCCATAGTGGTGGTTTTGCTGACCACCTTCTTTGCCTCACCAAGAATTGAAAATTCTACCATTTCATGGTCGCTAAGCCCAAGACGGCCTCCAACCACCACACCTCCCACCAGTCCTTCCCTGTTGGTAAACAACAGGTCTAGCAAGGCTCCTCCCCTGGTTGGCTCACCCACCAGCTGTGTCAAGAAGTTATCTTCCACACACTCCAGGAACCTCCTAGATTGTTTACTCACTGCTGTGTTGTATTTCCAGCAGATGTCTGGAAAGTTAAAGTCCCCCACAAGGACAAGGGCACACGATTCTGAGACTACTGCCAGCCGCTTGTAGAACGATTCATCCGTCTCTTCAACCTGGTCAGGCGGTCTATAACAGACTCCCAGCACAATATCTGTCTTATTGGCTTTCCCTCTCATCCTCACCCATAAGCACTCCACCTTGTCATCAGAATCGTGCAGCTCTGAACAGTCAAAACATTCCCTAACATAAAGAGCCACCCCACCACCTCTTCTACCTTGCCTGTCCCTTCTGAAGAGCTTGTAGCCATCCATTGCAGCACTCCAGTCATGGGAGTCATCCCACCATGTTTCCGTGATGGCGACTAAGTCATATCTATCCTGCTGCACAATGGCTTCCAGCTCCTCCTGTTTATTGCCCATGCTGCGTGCATTGGCATAGATGCATTTGAGCTGGGTCATCGAATCCACCCCTAACATCGGCACGCTGCCCCCAGGCTCATCTCTGGTGCACCTAGTTTTATCCCTTGCCCCCTTCGAACCTAGTTTAAAGCCCTTTCTATGAGCCCTGCCATCTCATGAGCGAGGATTCTCTTACCCCTTTGAGACAGCTGGACACCATCTGTCGCTAGCAAGCCTGGTGCTGTGTAAGTCTCCCCATGATCAAAAAACCCAAAATTCCACCTATGGCACCAGCCTCTGAGCCACGTATTGACCAGGTGTGTTTTCCTGTTCCTTTCAGTGTATTTCCCTGCCACTGAAGGGATTGAGGAAAACACTACCTGTGCTCCCGATCTTTCTACTAATCGTCCCAGTGCCCTGAAATCCCTTTTGATTGCCTTTGGATTCCTCTCTGCAATCTCATCACTGCCAACCTGCACAACTAGCAATGGGTAATAATCAGAGGTCCGAACCAGACCAGGGAGTTTCCTGGTAATGTCTTTTACCCAGGCCCCAGGGAGGCAGCAGACTTCCCGGTGGGATGGGTCAGGTCTGCATATCGGGCCCTCTGTCCCACTTAAGAGGGAGTAGCCTATGACGATTACCGTCCTTTTTCTTTTTTCTGAGGATGTGAGAATGCGTGGGGATGCCCGACTGGGCTTAGGCACCTCCCTAGATAGGGCTTCATCTACACCCTGATCTTCACTGGCCTGGTTCTCAAGTTCCAGAGCCCCATACCTGTTGAGTAGGGGCAACTGGGAAGGTGAGGGAGACCGGGAGCGGATTCACCTGCCTCCCCGAGCAGGGACCTGTATCCATTCCCCTCCATCTCTTAGGTCCCCTCCTGCCTGGTGGCAGGAGCGCAGGGGAACCTCCGCTTCTTGTGGAGCCTCCATCTGCTGCCCCTGCCTCAGGGATGGTAGGGTGTGGGCCCACCAATCTATCTCCCTCTCACACTCCCTGATACTCCTCAACCTTTCCACTTCCTCCTTCAGCTCTACCACCAGGCTGAGCAAATCACTCACCTGGTCACACCTCACACAAGAGGTGTCCCCGCTGACCTCCATCATTTCTGATAGACTCAGGCACTCCCTGCAGCCAGAGACCTGGACAGCTTCATGTGTACGTGGGACCTCTGTCTGCGTTGCCATATTTTTCCTAACAATGGCTTTCCCGCGAGTGGCAACCATACCTGGGTCTCCCTCTGGGCTGACACCCACCCCTTGAGCAGCCTGCTCGAGCTGGGAAGAGGGGGGGGGCTGCGCCCTACCTGCACGCCCTGCCTGCGCGAACTGCCGCGCCACGCCCTGTTTGCCCGTCCTGGTCGCCGCGCTCCTGGTCGCTGGCGCTCCTCAGGGCCGTTCAAATCTCCCGCGGTTGCCCCTGGCAACGCCCACGCCGCGTCAGCCTCTCCCGCGAGAGCCGCCGGCTCCGGCCGGGTCCCTCTGCCCTTCCCCGGCGCTCCCGGGCCTCGGGAACCTCCCTGTCCACCTCAATGTAGCGCTTAGCCGCCGACTTACCGTCGCCTCTGCTGGCCTCGCCGCTGACTGAACGCTGCTGACCGTTACGCCGCGTTCAAATCGTAACTGTCCCGATCCAATGTTGGGGAAGGTTTCGATATGATCCCAAGAGCGAGATTAAGACACAAACGAGGTCAAATGCTGTATACCCAAAAGAGCTTTTATTATCAAAAGTAGAAAATAGTAGCAATAGGATAGAATGGAAGAAAAGGCAGAAATCAAGCAAGCAGTCGGGATAGAGTTGCAAGGATAGTCACCACCATGGATCCAGCGGCGTCCCGTTGGTCCTCAGTCTTCAATTCTTCGGTGGTGGGTGCACACCACGGCTTGTCTCCACGGTTTTTTATAGGGCATAGTCCGATGCATGCACATACGTATTATTCATGCACTGTTCACGCGCTGCAGGTTTCGTCTATCACACAACCTTCATGTAATCAACACCAGAAACCAGTATCTTATCTCAAAGACTACAGTTTCCATGACAGTGGTAGTCTCCACATTCCTGCATGCTTTGCCAGGTCTGGCCTGTCTCCTCCCCTGGATGCCTCAGTGGCCTGGTAATCGTCCTTATGGACAGAGGAGTGCCCTGCTTAAACAAGTCATCTCTGGGATAAGTGGCTCGTCACAGCACACAATCCTTGAGACAAATGGCTTGAGATGACAGTCCAGTCTCTCACAACAAACAATCCTTGAGACAAACAGCTCAAGGTAACAATTCAGTCTCTCACAGTAACTGAACGTGACACAGTAAGTAGGCGTTTTTGAAGGCTAGGCAGTGTCTTGTACATAAGCTTTATGAATTATTTTTAATTCTACTTGTGCAGATCTGCTGTCAGTCCTGTGGCTGAATGGGTGCTCACTCAGCAATTGGTCAATATTTCAACCAGGTTTGCAGAGCACTAGCTCAGCAGTTCCAGCATCTTGTAATTGGATGTAGGGCTAACAAAACGAACACAGAATTGTCAGACTACAGGATGTCACAGGTGAAGATGGAGTGATTAGATGTGTTATTACAGTTTCGGTCTCTGCAATACCTACAGATTTGCCAAATGTTTCTTAATAACTGTCTATAACCCTGTCACAAAGCAAAGCAGAATGTTATCAACTGCTGCCAATATCACTATAGGGGGAACCTTTTTTTGATCCCAAACCTATTAGACTTTTTTTAAGGTGAGTGTTATGGGTTTGTGTGGTGTGGGGTTTTTTTTGGTAGCGGGGGAGGGGCCGCAGGGGTGGCTCCTGTGAGAAGCTGCTAGAAGCTCCCCCGGCTCCAAGTCGGACCCACCTCTGGCCCAGGCTGACCCAATCAGTGACGTGGTAGCACCTCTGGGAGAACAGATTTAAGAAGGGGAACCTGCAGTGAGTAGGGGGATTGGAGTGTGAGAGGAATGTCTCTGCAGATACCGAGGTCAGTGAAGAAGGAGGGGGGTGAGGGGTACCTGAGGAGGTTGATGCCCCTGCAGCCCATGGTGAGATGGCAGGCTGTCCCCTTGCAGCCCATGGAGGTGAACGGTGGAGCGGAGGCTCCCGAAGATGGCCATGACTCCATGGGAAAGCCCGCGCTGGAGCAGTTTGTGACTGAGGATCGGCCCCCGGAAAGGACCCACGCCAGGGAAGTTCAGGAAGAACTGAAGCCCATGGAAAGGACCCACGCCAGGGAAGTTTGTGAGGAACTGCAGCCTGCGGAAAGGACTCACGTTGGAGAAGTTTGTGAAGGACTGTCTCCCGTGGGAGGGACCCCACGGTGGAGCAGGGGACGAGTGAGGAGTCCTCCCCCTGAGGAGGAAGGAGTGGCAGAGACAAGGTGTGGCGAGCTGACCCCAACCCCCATCCCCTGTTCCCCTGCGCTGCCGGGGGGAGGAGGTAGAGAAAACTGGGAGTGGAGTTGAGCCGGGAAAGAGGGAGGGGTGGGGGGAAGGTGTTCTAAGGTTTGGTTTTACTTCCCAATATCCTTGTTTTGATTTGATTTGTAGTAAATTAAATTGATTTTGTTTCTTCCCCAAGTTGAGCCTGTCTTTTGCCTGTGAGTGATCCCTCCCAGTCCTTGTCTCGACCCATGAGCCTGCCTTTATATTTTCTCCTCATCCCACCGTGGCCAGGGTGGGGGAGGAGTGAGCGAGTGGCTTTGTGGTGCTTTGTTACTGGCTGGGCTGAAACCACGACAGTGAGGAAGAGATACCAATTAGACATCTGAGAACTTTCTTAGTACCACTTTAAAGTATCAATGCATCCAACTAACTAGCTGTGGAAAAATCTCTTTTTTTTCTTTCTTGGTGGAAGCGTGAGTGTGTGGAAAAAACATTAAACACTGTGATGGGGAAAGAGGGATGTAATTGTTTCTGGAAACTACAGGGAGCCACCTGAAACCCTGTAGAATGGAATATTACAAGACAGGTTGCTTCTTTCATCACATTCTTAGAAATTTAAGTCAGATATGAAGCATGTTAATTGTGCAACTTCTTCCATAAATTTACCAAGTGGTACCTTAAAAGAGTTTTGTTTCTAACATCCATCTAAAGTGCCCACTGTTTTATAAGACTTTGTGATGTATTACTTCTGTGGTGGCATTACAGATTAGTGTCAGCCTGGTCGTATTCTTAATTGCTGATTTTGCAAGGTGCTGAAGCTTAGCCTCAGGCCCTAGTTTAGAAACAGTTGTTACCTGTCTTACTCTCTGGTCCTGGGCACACCTTGCCTTGACAAAAATTTGAAAAGGCTACTTGCTGCTTTAAGTGCTTTGTTGAATTAGACCTCCAATGACTGTAGCTTTTCTAGCACAGTTACAATTGTAAGATATAACCAGTGCTGCTTTCAGAGGGAGAATTATGCCAAAGCAAACTTCATAGTGATTTGGCTAACATCATATTAAAACTTTCTAAATACAGTTTGTCAATTAAAGTTAAATCCTAGAAAGACTCTTATGATTATAGTTAATCATGAGCAAAGGAGTGTAGACAGAAGTTTTTACACAAACTTCTTCCATTTTAGCTTGTTAAAATCCCCAAAGTTGATCTCCCAAGTGAAGTGCCTAACTTCAACTTCTACTTGCAAATGTTGGCAAAGCTAATCCTCAGGGAAGCTTTGACTGTGTCTGGCAAACAGTCTCAAGGTAAGTTTTACTTAACACTTTCTTTCATGGCAAATTTAAGTAGATTCTGTGGCTTTGAATGTATAGCAAAAACCATTAGTAGAAGCATGCTCCTAGTGATGAGCTGCAATAGAAAATTAATTCCTGGCAATAGCATTGAGGTGCTGGAGCGTGTCCAAAGAAGAGCAATGAAGCTGGTGAAGGGTCTAGAGACCAAGTCTTATGAGAAGCAGCTGAGGGAACTGGGGTTGTATAGCCTGGAGAAAAGGAGCCTGAGGGGAGACCTTATTACTCTCTACAGCTATCTGAAAGGAGGTTGTAGCAAGGTGGGTGTTGGTCTCTTCTCCCAAATAACAAGCAACAGAACAAGAGGAAATAGCCTCAAGTTGCACCAGGGGAGGTTTAGATTGGATATTAGGAAAAATTTCTTCACTGAAAGGGTTGTCAAGCATTGGAACAGGCTACCCAGGGAAGTGGTTGAGTCACCATCCCTGGAGGTATTTAAAAGATGTGTAGATGTGGTGCTTAGGGACATGGTTTAGTGGTGGACTTGGCAGTGTTAGGTTAATGGTTGGTGTGGCGACTGAATCAAGCGCTCAAGCTCTCTGTGCAAGATTCCCTTTATTTCACAAAAGGATCAAACTTAGATATGTTTCAACAAAGGTCTAGAAAGAACTAATGGCATACAGCCAATACTACTAACACAGGAGCACATATCTGGCCCAGCTGGGATGTTTGCTAGTCCTCAGAACAGTTAAAGATAAAAACATTCCATACACATACTCGTGACTGTCTTCAGCCACATCTTCCCAGGCCTACACAAGGCCATCCTCCAACCTGACCTTGTGAAACTAGTTCTTCAAAGGCTTGGCAAACATGCAGCACAGCAAATTCTAACATTCACTCTTGAAAACAAATGCCAGGTGTTCTGAGCTGCTCCCACAGTTGGACTCAATGATCTTAAGGGTGTTTTCCAACCTAAATGATTCTATGATTCTATGATTTTTTTGCTATTTATAAATACTTGCTTTTACATAAAATTATTTTTGGTTTTGCTTTTTTAAAAAGGTAATTTTGGGGGTATTTTCTCACCTCTTAGTGCTATTTTTAAGAATACTTGGAGTTCAACATCATCCAAGCTAAACCAGATCCATTCTACAACTATATGTAAATATTATAGTTGGCAGCCTGTTGACCATGAGGGATAGTTGTCTTATTTTAAGAACTACATAAATCAAGGACCTCATCTGTAATTGTGACTATCATGTTTCAGAACCTCAATGTAATACAGCAGCGCCATGTCCTGGTTCATTTAAATTAGTAAAAAATTGAACGGTGCTAATGTCTACTTAATAGGCAAGATTGCCATGCTTTTACAGTAAATTTGCTTCAGCTCTGTTTTGGGTTTGTGTGGCAGGGTTTTGGTAGCGGGGGAGGGGCTACAAGGGTGGCTCCTGTGAGAAGGTGCTAGAAGCTTCCCTGGCTCCAAGTTGGACCTGCCTCTGACCAAGGCCGACCCAATCAGTGACAGTGGTAGCACCTCTGGGATAACATATTTAAGAAGGGGAAACCTGCAGCAGGGGAGATTGGAATGTGAGAGAAACACCTATGCATTTACCGAGGTTAGTGAAGGAAGAGGGGGAGGAGGTGCACCTGAGGAGGTAATGCCCCTACAGCCCATGGTGAGACAGCAGGCTGTCCCCCTGCAGCCCATGGAGGTGAACGGTGGAGCAGATGCCCACCTGCAGCCCATGGAGGAGCCCACGCCGGAGCAGTCAGATGCCCCCGAAGATGGCTGGGACTCCATGGGAAAGCCCGCGCTGAAGCAGCCTGTGACTGAAGATCTGTGGCCTGCAGAAAGGACTCACGTTGGAGAAGTTCGTGAAGGACTGTCTCCCATGGGAGGGACCCCACGCTGGAGCAGGGGAAGATTGAGGAGTCCTCCCCTTGAGATGGAAGGAGTGGCAGAGACAATGTGTGGCGAACTGACCCCAACCCCCATTTCCTGTAGCCCTGCGCTGCTCGGGGGGAGGAGGTAGAGAAAACTGGGAGTGGAGTTGAGCCGGGAAGGAGGGAGGGGTGGGGGGAAGGTGTTCTAAGGTTTGGTTTTACTTCTCAGTATCCTTGTTTTGATTTAATTGGTAGTAAATTAAATTGATTTTGTTTCTTCCCCAAGTTGAGTCTGTCTTTTGCCCATGACCATAATCGGTGAGTGATCCCTCCCTGTCCTTGTGTCGACGCGCAAACTTTTCTTTATATTTTCTCCTTCTCATCCCACTGGGGCCGGGGTGGGGGAGGAGTGAGTGAGCAGCTTCGTCGTGCTTTGTTACCAACTGGGCTTAAAGCACGACAAGCTCCTAGAATATGATGTTCAACATAATATAGATGGAGTCCAGTGCTGTAGAACAACTGTCTATCCCATTTGATTAATAGCAAATTTCAGGCAGGTTTTATGTATTAATCTGGGAAACTGATAGCAAACAGCCATGTTTATGCATGTCTCTGAAATGTGTTGTTCAGGTTCTTAGTCACAGAAGGGGTTCTGCTCTCAATTTTAAAATATGTGAGACAAGGGGAGTCAAGAGAATCTCAGTAGACATAATAAGGGGGGATGAAGGATGATGTTTAGCGCTTACATTGTTGAAATTAGCTGAGGCAAAGACAGTCTTTGATAAGAAGAGCTAGTCCCAAGGACCAGCCAATGAGGCAGAGACAGTTCCTGATAAGAAGCAGGAGCAGGCCCCAAGAGCCAGCTAAGACTGGTCTTGCGGCTTGGGTGAATACCAAGAAACCACTGAGCCTGCGCAAGAAAAAAGGTTACTAGCGGTGACGAAGAGGAGTCATCTATCTTCATCTCTGCGACCACCAGACGACCACCATAAAGAGGCACTGCGCAAGCGCAGTTGAGAGGAGACTATGGAAATGACCTCTCGGAGCTACTTTTAATATGAAGCAGGGATAGGTCATGCATATGTATAGGCGTATTGTGAATATGTAACACCTGACTGTATAAACTTGAGACAAACTGCCGAGTCGGGTGCGCACGACTTTGGTGGGACTACCCCCCGTACTGCCCAGTGCTGAATGAACATACCTACTTTACAATCTCACTGATTGTGGAGTGTGTTTTCCGCACGTCAAGAGATCGGGTAATTATTTCAGGTTCTGCCTCTTCCTCCTGTTCTCGCGATGACCGTGGTTCATCTTCATCTCTCACTGAGCGAACTGATTTCTTTGTGTGTTTCTTTTTCTGTACAGGGGCGACTGATACTGGCACAGGTTGGTTCTCTGGTTTAGCTGCAGCATCTGTCACCGGGGTTGGGGTAGCCACGGTGCCTGTTGTCGGGTTTGAGGTAGCCACGGTGCCTGTTGCCCTGTTTTCCATCTTTTCCCCCTTTTCTCCCTGAGGGTGCTGCCTAATATCAAGCAGTGTTTGGTAGATACTGGCCAGGGCCCAGCACAGTGCAGCGAGTTGTACGTCTTTGGAATAGCCACAGCATTTTTCTTTCAAATATTCTACCACTTCATGAGGGTTCTGTAGTTCGGGAGTGAACTTCCAAGCCACTGGAGGTGAGAAGTTCTCTAGATACCTGCCCATATCCTCCCACATGCCGTGCCACCCATGAATATCCAGCTTTGGGGTAGATCTCTGGCTGGTACTCTTAAAGAGCCTTTTTGTAGCCCTAAACAAGAACTGAAACATATTCAGGAGGCATAGCACTAACAGCACACTGGCTTGCACATCCCAAGGATATTCAAAATTCTCAAAAGCTGTTGTAATTAGTCGGAAGGAGAGAAGGGAGGCGAACGGACAGGGGGAAGTATCCCCCCCTAACTTCCCCATGGATTGGGTGTAATTACCAATAAAATCCGATAGAAGGTGCCCGAAGTATGGAAATGATATCACTACCTCATACAGATACCAGCTTAACCTCATGACCAGTGATGTAATCATTTCACAAGTCGACATTGCCCAGTACAGCAAAATGATAATCCCAATCACTCTCCCAGAGGTGAGAAACGTAACTACAGGCAATACATAGAGCATATAAGAACTTACAAAATGCCACCATGTAAACAAATGAATCAACATTGTGACTAACATCTATTTATCTAATATAAGAAAATGCGTATGACAAATTTGTTTCAACACGCTCCGGCCAGATCTGTCGTTATCTCAACCCTTCCTGCCCCACGTTGGGCGCCAAAAAGGACTGTCGTGGTTTCAGCCCAGCCGGTAACAAAGGACCACGCAGCCGCTCGCTCACTCCTCCCGCCCCCCTCCGGTGGGATAGGGAGGAGACGGAGGAGAGAAAAGAAAAAAACCTGGAACCTCGAGGGTTGAGATAAGGACAGTTTACTGGGACAACACAAAAAAAAAAGGTTACAACAACAACAACGGTACTAATGAAAGAATATACAAAAAGAGTGATGCACAGTGCAACTGCTCACCACCCGGAACCCGACGCTCCGCCACCGAAAGTCGAGAGCCCTCCCCCCGGCCCGCTCCCCATTTATATACTGAGCATGATGTCACATGGTATGGAATAGCTCCTTGGCTAGTTCAGGTCGGCTGCCCCGGCTATGCCCCCCCCCCACCTCCCAGGTTCCTGTAAAAATTAACTCTATCCCAGCTGAACCCAGGACACCGGATTAGTCCCACGACCGATAATTTGATTATACCAATAGCCAGTATTACACAATACAGCAAAGCAAAAACCTTAATCCACCTCCCACAGATGATAAGCAGCAGCACAGGGACTATATACAGCCAGCGAGGTGATATGTAACACAACTCTAAGAATGAGCGCCACAACTCTAAGAGCCAATAAATCAACATCATGGCCATCGACTATTAAACTAATATAATGAATGCTTGTAACAAATTCGCTTCAACACGCTCTGGTCAGATGTGTCATTATCTAAACCCTTTGTGCCACACGTTGGGTGCCAAAAAGGACTGTCGTGGTTTAACCCCAGACAGCAACTAAGCACCACGCAGTCGCTCACTCACTCCCCCCCACCCAGTGGGATGGGGGAGAGAATCGGGAAAGTAAAACTCGTGGGTTGAGAACAGTTTAATAGGACAAAAAGGAAGAAAATAATTATGATAATAATAACAATGATAAAATGACAATAATATTAATAAAAGGATTGGAATATACAAAACAAGTGACGCACAATGCAATTGCTCACCACTGGCTGACCAATGCCCAGTTAGTTCCCAAGCAACAGTCTGTCCCCCCTAGTTTATATACTGGGCTTGACATCACATGGTATGGAATATCCCATTGGCCAGTTTGGGTCATCTGTCCTGTCTGTGTCCCCTCCCAACTTCTTGTGCCCCTCCAGCCTTCTTGCTGGCTGGGCATGAGAAGCTGAAAAATCCTTGACTTAGGATAAGCACTACTTAGCAACAACTGAAAACATCAGTGTGTTACCAACATTATTCTCAAACTAAATCCAAGACATAACACTATACCAGCTACTAGAAAGACAATTAATTCTATCCTAGCCAAAACTAGGACAGTAGTTTAATAATTCAAGGTTTATTTATAGGCTTGTTTGCAACTGTAGAAATGGTCAGACCTTATATGAATAAGGTATTAAAGTTTGCACATAAAGTCTAAGGTAAAGGTAAGTAACAAGGCTTGTTTACCATCCAATTGCTCAGAGTGTACAGAGTTAAGATTTTTAAATCAACGCAGTGATAACAATACAGATTACTGAAAAGATTCTGCATAGAGGTCAGCACACATGCATCGAGTTCAACTGGAAATCACAAAATCCGATAACACATAGATTGTGTGAGGGAAGTTTTATTGTTTTAAGAGATGGTTGGCTTTGAATTACACTTAGCATCCTTATCTTAAATTTCTCATTGCTCTTCCTTGCGCTTCTGGGATTTAATATTTTACCAGGCAGACTCCCATGCTTTTGCATTAAACATTTCCCATACTGTTTACTGGCAGGCAGATACAACAAATTGGTAAGTTTGGACCTCACCTGTGCTGTTCAGAAAAATCCTCATTACACCAACATGCATCTACTTTGGGCATCCATAACTGGATGCAAAGATAGATATATCCAAGAGGATGCAGAGATACATACATCCTGCTTCTCTGGCACTGGTAGCTAAGTATTTGAACACATACCTGTGCATATTCAAATACGTGCACATTTTCAAGTCTAGCTAGGTTCAGACCAACTCTTACCAAAACACTGTCTCAAACAAGACAGTGGAACACTAAAAATAAAGACTCGAAGTCTGGTATAAGCAGTAACTCAGGCATCACTTATTAGTAGCCAACAGAAAACAAAAATATTCCACAGCTGCAGAAAACACAAAAAGCATGTTTCAGGAAAAGCAAACTTTGGGCTCATTCAGAAATGCTTCCACATCATCTACTCTACCTTGGAAGGAAAGCAAACATGGAAATTTCTAAGCCTTGAAGAAGAATTATTTCTGTTCTTCTAACCTAAGCTCCATTGATCAAATTCACAGAAGTCTTAGTAGCATAAGGTTAATTTCATTAAACCCTTTTTGCCTCTTGATCTAACAAACAGAAGTGACTGCTGCTCCTGCAAACGCCTACAACCTATCCATACCATCCTCTCAAGTGTCTTCTGGTAGGAAAAACAGCACCAGAGGAGATCATACAGTAGCAGAAGGGGCCACAGCACTAGACTGCATGTCGTGGTTTAACCCCAGCCGGCAACTAAGCACCACACAGCCACTCGCTCACTCCCCCATCCAGTGGGATGGGGGAGAGAATCAGAAGAGTAAAAGTGAGAAAACTCATGGGTTGAGATAAAGACAGTTTAATAGGAAAAGCAAAAGCCATGCACACAAGGAAAGCAAAACAAGGAATTCATTCACTGCTTCCCATGGGCAGGCAGGTGTTCAGTCATCTCCAGGAAAGCAGGGCTCCATCACGCGTAATGGTTACTTGGGAAGACAAACACCATCACTCCGAACGTCCCCCCTTCCATCTTCTTCCCCCAGCTTCATATTGCTGAGCATGATGTCATATGGTATGAAATATCCCTTTGGTCAGTTGGGGTCAGCTGTCCTGGCTGTGTCCCCTCCCAACTTCTTGTGCACCCCCAGCCTACTCGTTGGCAGGGTGGTGTGAGAAGCTGAAAAGGCCTTGACTCTGCGTAGGCACTGCTCAGCAATAATGAAAATATCCCTGTATTATCAACACTGTTTCCAGCACAAATCCAAAACATAGCCCCATACTAGCTACTGTGAAGAAAATTAACTCTATCCCAGCCAAAACCAGTACACTGCATCTAGAGAGTTCACCTGCTGGTAGGAATACTTTGACCATTCCTAATATCTCTACCTCTCTTTCAGGTCTGAGGCAAGAGCAGAGGACCCTACATGCTGGTTCAGCTAACTGCCAAGCTGCCGATCAGATGCATTCAGAACATGGAGTTGCCAAGCCCAAGCTTCACCACGTCAATGCAGTGCAAATATAAAAGAGGTATCTTTAACTGTGGGGAAACATATGGTAGGCATCATCTGTGCAAGCCTCACATTCATGATGAAAGATTTAACTAGTCTGCACCTACTTTAACCCAGAATCTGCAATTATTTTATCCTATGGTTTCTTTTATTTGCACTTTCACATCAACATGATTTTGTTCTGTGGTTTAAACATGATTTATACCCTCAATTTAACTTTGATTCATAGTTTCTAATAACATCAGTCCATTGTCCAAACACTGCAAGGAGATATTAAACAAGTTTAGATGTTCTGGAGAATTTGCCCACCACTGTTAAACACAGAATAAGTAGTTGCCATAATCTTGTTTTAGATAACAGTTTCAGATAAGCAAAGTATAACTGTAATGTGCCTGCTCTGAACCAAAAAAAAAATAATTAAAAAACTGTAAGACAATATTGCAAAAACTTGTATTATTAAAACACATAAGAGGTTATAGGTTATTCCAAAGAACTGTTACCAAATTTCAAATTATATAAGAGCAGAAAACCAATCACAAATAAAAATCTTAAGTTTTATGAATGGCTACTGTCCATAGCTCAGTGTGAAGCTCTATTTTCTTTGTCCAGACTCTAGCTTGCTTACTAGCTGCAAAATGCCACCCTCAGGAGCTTATGTTAAATTGTTAGTGTTTTAAAATTCAGGCAGTGTGGGATACTTGGAAAGTAATGGGCACACAGTGAACAATCCAGACTCGATAGAATTGATCAATTTGTGAGCCAAGGATGTTTTGTAGGCAGCAGACTTCAAGGATGCTTTGCTTGTGGACACATATTTAGCTAACGGTAGTAAGAGCATTCCAGATGCCTTTAGAAGGCCTTGAACAGAATAAACAAGAAGACAAAAAAAGAAAGATGCCAATTAGAAGAACACAAGTGGCGCCCGAACAGGGACCCTCGGATCGGTGTTGAATTCTACAACAGGAACCGACGGAGAGAGGGTGCGGAAGCCGGCCGGAGGTGAGTGCTGCCCCGGCACTCGGGAAAAAAAAAAACCGGTACCGGTACCGTCGTGGGAATCTCGTCCTGATCAGGCGAGCGGCCGGGGAGGAGATGGGGTCCACTATGTCCAAGGAAGAGGCAGCAGTGGTTAAGCTCCTCCAACATATGCTCTCTACGAGAGGATTAAGTTATGACTCGTCTACCCTGAAAGCCCTGCTACTATGGGCGAGAGAAAAAAGCTTACTCCCTACTTTTGGAGATGCTTTTGCCATCCCTACTTGGGAAAAGATAGGGCAAGAATTATGGCATAACATAAGTTCGGGTTCAAAAGAGGCGAGCAGATATTCCACCATGTGGAAGTTAATTATAGAAACTTTAAAAGATATGAAAGCTGAACATTCGGCAGTAGCTTCTGCTTTTGCCGCACTGCAGCCCGAAGGGCCACAAGGGATGCCATCCCCAGCGAGCTTCACCTTTGCGCCACCACAAATTCCAACCGTTGTTCCGGCCCATGTATCCGGCGCAGGGGCTAGTGCAGTCAGGAAATCTGCGGTAGCAGATCCAGAGCCCAGAGATCAGCCCTTGGAAAAAGCCGACAGCCTGGCAGAATTTCCACCACTACCAGCAGAAGAGACGGAAAACAACTTAGTCTCTAATTCTCGTCCTTCATCACCTAAACCAGTTGCCTCATCCCTGTATCCACCACTGCCACCATCCACTCCCCCATCCCCGCTCGGGGGAAAGGAGGAACGGGCAATAGGTTCGGGGGATCCACAACTAAAGGAACTGTTACAAAGGCTAGAGACTCTTGAAGCCCGCCTGGAGCCGTCGGTGAAGTCCGAGCCGGCATCTTCAACTTTTCCTGCACCTCCACCACCCTTCAACGCAGGATTTTCGTCGTTCCCGCAACCACCTCCAATGAATCCTTGTGTTTCCCAGGACATATCAGGTGAGATCGGTGCCGTGGCTCCTTTGCCACAGCCACCTCCGGCGACCTTATTAACAGGGAGTGGGGTGGGACATCCGGCAAAAAGATGGAAGGGGGTAATCAGAGATGCTTTAATTGAAGGGGAAATTATTCCATCTGCGTTTCCAGTTGTGGCAGGGGCACATGGGGGTCCTGTTTGGGAAACGTTAGACTGGAAAGTTTTAAAAGAAGCTAAGGCAGCAATCACTCAATATGGGTTAAAATCACCATACAGTCAATCTGTTATTCAACATGTATTTTCTACACATTTATTGACACCATACGATGTTAAAATGATTGTGCAAATGTTACTGCTTCCATCCCAGCAGATCCAATTTTATCAAAACTGGCAAGCGATCTGTGAAAATGCAGCTGCTATCCCACGACAGAACGGGGATCCTTTGTTTGGAGTGCAAGCTCAAATGTTATTGGGGGCAGGTCCTTATGCCAGTTCAGGATGGCAGGCACAATTTGCCATAGAAGTTTTACAACTCAGTCAAGATTTAGCTTTTGAGCTTAGTACCTGGGAAGCTATCGGAACCTCCCTATGGGATGAAATTAGTGACGGGTCTAAAGAAGTTAAAGGTCTTACAACTTTATGGAAATTAATGAAAGCAGATCGTAAAGCATCTGCGTCTGCTTTTGCTGCTCTCTCTCCCACCACAAGCGAAGGAAAAACGCGGAGAGAAAAACATAATGCAGCGAGAGAGACTTTTGGAGCTTGTCTGCCTGCTCCTGTGCCCTTGACTTCTGCTCCACTCACTGGGACTGCCGATATTAATCAGCCATCTGATGGTTCCCAAGCCTCCCTAACCGTATGCTTAAAGGAAACCCTACAGAATCAGGAGGCTGCTGTGAAGCGAGAAAAAACGCCAACCGTATCCTTTGATGCACCCCCCTTCCCCCCCCCCCCCGACCCCGCTTTCCTCCTCCTTGCTGCATTTGGCCTGTTATGGGTGACACACATAAGTGAAGAATGGATGATCCAACAACCAAAACAGAATGTATGGGTAACTTTGACGAACATAACGCATCAAGAAAATATATATCTTTCTGTCGCTACCCCTGAAAACCCTTTTTCTACCTCTTTGGTGGGGTTACCTCTAGACACCTGGCCAGATCCAATGCCTGAATTTTCCCTTTGTACTAACCCACAATCCTGTGTCGATAATTGGGACGGTGTGTATACACACCTGCCTCAAGTAATGCAAGAACCTCAAGAGTTAGAGTTGTTAGGATCAGTCATCATGAATGCCTGTGTGATGTTTAATTACACCTATAACACCACTCGAAAGGGTCAGAATGTAAATGCTATTTTGCCTGTATATAGAAATGCTACAGCTTGGTGTAACTATATCTATTCCAGAATATCACGCTTTTTTTTTTTTTCTATTCCAGCTGCTTTACCTGCAGGGATGTTTTTAATTTGTGGGGATAGAGCGTGAGGGAGAATTTCATCGAAACTTAACGGGAGGCCATGTAGCCTCGGACGACTTACATTACTGACACCCGATATCAATATGATTCCCAGTAAAAGACTCATGATAACTAACACAGGGTTAAGTGGATGACTAACAAGTTTAAGAATTACGAGATGGTTGAAAGATTTGCTTATACATGGCTTAGTTATTTTAATTGTAATATTAGCAGTTGTAATGATTGTACCACGTATCATAAAAATAGTTGAACGTATGAGTGCAAAAGCATTTCATGTAACTTGGCTTGCAGAAAAAAAAAAAAAAAAAGGGGGGAATTGTGGGAGATTTCATGGAAAATGGGAGACATTTCTTTGAGCCTGATTATTTAGAGTTAGCATAAGTAGGCAGCAGTTAGCATGAGTGGGCCGGAGTACGTGACAGCTGCAGTATAAACGGACTTTGAACCACCAGAAAAACAACGGACATGAGGAACTTGGACAGTGGAGCAATTAATAAACAAGATAACAGAACTGCAGAGGCAAGAAGGAGCTGCAAGAGCTTTAACGCAATTAAGAAAGCTGTCATTTCGGCTTACAGCATTTAGCTGCAGGATGGGGACTTAGGAGTTGGTTTGTATCTTTGTTAAAAATCGGGGTTTCTTTTATTCTTATGTATTTTATTAGGTATAATGTTGCTTTTACTGTGTTTAATTAATTGTGCTCATAGATCTTGTAGGTTACCTTGGCCAACATAACAGGTCAAGATTCTCTGTGCATTGCAACTGCATCACAAAACCCATGAACCAGTAGACAGGATGGCTATGACTTGTGCAGCGCGCCTGGCCAGCGAGCGTATGCGTCATAGGCTCCCCATATTGCAACCGAGGCGGATTTTGGCACCCGCTGGCCACGTGTGCTTAAATCCGATCCTCTGCAAATGTATAAATACTGGGATTTTCCGAAGAGCATCGGGCTGGTGTACGGCAAGGCCATCGTTGCCTCCATGGGGACGCCCACATAAAGCTGGCACCTATCGATTGCTGGGCTGAGTTTGCAGTGCAAGACAGCATGCAATGTTGCAGAATAGAGCTGCTATTGATTTTCTATTGCTAGCACATGGTCATGGTTGTGAAGATTTAGATGGAATGTGTTGTATGAATTTATCTGATCACTCTGAATCGGTCCATAAAAGCTATACAAATGATGAAGGACCAAGTTCAAAAACTGCAGGTTAGTGATGGTTTGGGATGGTTAGACAGGCTGTTTACCCATTGGGGAATTATGGGATGGATAAGAGATCTGTTAAAAATGTTGGGAATTGCTTTGTTAGTATTGGTAGTCTTGTTATTAATTATCCCTTGTATACTCAGTTGTTTAGGAAGGATGGTACAGAATGCAATGGCTAAAGTCTGGATTGTTCAAAAACAAAAAGAGGGATTTGTGGGATACTTGGAAAGTAATGGGCACATAGTGAACAATCCAGACTCGATAGAATTGATCGATTTGTGAGCCAAGGATGTTTTGTAGGCAGCAGACTTCAAGGACGCTTTGCTTGTGGACACATATTTAGCTAACGGTAGTGTGGCAGTACATCCCGCCCCCCCATCCTGCCAGCAGGAAACAAAACTTCTCCAGGAAGGGAGAAGGGGAAGGAAACCCTGGAGGCTGCAGGTTGAAATTTGAACTGGCCAATCGAGATGTGCCAGGTACACCGAGGTGACCCTCCTAGCCAATAGAATTAAATGACCACAGGTCAGATTCGACAGGGGTATAAACGGGGTCCCGCCGGAGGACACGTTGGCAGTCCTCCTCGGAGCAGCGGGTCTGCAGTCGGGGACTCCCCCTCGGGCCGGGGCACCGCCTGAGGTAACTCTTCGAGGGAGAGAGCCCTCAGCTTTTAGGTGAGTGATATGCGCGTTTTGAGCCATCTCTTTAAATCTTGGGAATTCTTAAGTCAGCCGTGTAGTATTAATTCTCTTTACATCATTGAGCCTGTGATTTTATAGAATGTTATCGGACTTCTAACTAACTTTTGCTGAAGAATAAATCTGAGTTTTAACACCTGTTGGATTTGGTTAGTCGTGCATCCGTAACATTTTGGCGTAGTCGGCAGGATGGTGTTAATGGAGGAATTATTACGGAGGCACGGCTGCAGCCCTTCTCCCCCAGGTCTGGACTGGGCGAAGGAGAAGTGGTCCGACCCGGCAGCGGTCGTGGAGAGAGTAGAACTATGCCGCGGAACTTGTCGAGATGGCAAAGGCAGTGTGTGTGCCCTCCTGGGCGCCTGCTTGATTCAAGCAGAGAACCGAAAGCGTGATTCTGCTAAAGGCAAGGGGAAATAGATTGTCTGAAAGTGGACTTGGAGGAAAGGGACGTGCGGCCCCTTATTGAAACAGAAGGGCACGCGGGTCCGCACGGTGGAAGCCCCCGGAGCGCTGTTTGTACGGCCCCTTGGTTGGGACCCGAACTCGGCGAGTTGCAAGCTAAGTTTTCGCGCAAGCCGGGCGAAACCGAACCTGAGTGTTTGTGGAGAGTTTCTCTAACGGGGGAGGATTGGATACTGTTGAGTGATGATGAAGCGAGAGGTTACTGAGGACCGGGAGTGTTTCTGAGGGCTGGACCGGCAAGTGATCAGTCGATAACGTCCCGAGTAGCTTACTGGGCTGGGGGTGTGGACCCCAAGGAGAGAGGAGAATCTGGTACTATCCGGGAAAAGGGACTGTCGGAGTTAACGGAGGGCAGCAGGAAGGTCCGCCCAGCGGGTTGTAAACCCCGCCCCGAGCGGTCTCGAACTCGGGGGGCCGTCGGGTCGGAACTACGATCCCGGAAGGGACGCTCTCTGGCGGAAGGCTCCGGCACTGGGGGCAGCCCGAGCCGTGCTGCACGGGCAGTCCGCCGGCGGCATCCGGGGGTGGGATTGCTGGAGGGGAAAGCTAGAGACCCAAGGGAAGCGCCAGCAACCCCGCCCCCTCGGGAAGAGAAACGGGACCCTTTCGCGGCACTGCGAGAGGAACTGAAGGGCTAAAAAACTAGAAGCTGCGGTTTGGGGTTCAGGCCGCCCAATTTGCATGGTGAATACCTGCCAATGGTCTGCTGATAAGGAGCCTTATATACACATTCCTGTAGGCCCAAAACGGATAAGTTTGGAATTCTTAATTGATACAGGAGCCCAAATTAGTGTTTTAAATGAGCAACAAGCTAGTGAGCTGGGAATTAGGCTATCAAGAAAGGCTATAAACATTAGAGGAGTAACAGGGGTGACAGAAAAATGCCCCATAGCTCAAACCCAACTTTGGCTACCGGGGAAAAAAAAAGAATGACAGCTGTGGAGGTGGCTTTAAGCCCCTATGAGGGAAATATACTGGGATTTGATGTGCTGGCAGGCAGACAATGGTATCTACCCAATGGTAGGGTGTGGAGCATTGGGGGCAGGGAGGCAGAGGCTATTCATGTGAGAACACTGCAGGTTGCTCCTGCATTACCGCAGTCTAAGGTAACCCGTGTCCCTCAATACCCACTTCCAGCTGTGGCCAAACGGGGCATTTCGGAAGTAATTAATGATCTGGAGAAAAGAGAGATCATCAGTTGCACCCATTCTCCTTATAATTCTCCTGTTTGGCCAGTCCATAAATCAGATGGAAGGTGGCGACTAACAATTGATTATAGAAGATTGAATAGTAATACCCCACCATTAATTTCTGCCGTCCCAAGTATCACCTCAGTGATAACAGCAATACAGGCTACAGCCCACCCATGGATGGCTGCTTTAGGTGTCAAAGATATGGGGTTTTTTTATGGTTCCCTTAAAGGAAGAGGACAAGCCCCAGTTTGCCTTCACTTGGGAAGGGACCCAATACACCTTTAATCGACTTCCCCAGGGGTACAAGCATTCCTCCACTATCGCTCACAATGCTTTAGCCAAGCTCCTTGATGCTGTGGAGGTACCACCAGGTGTCCACATATACCAATATATAGATGATATCCTAGTTGGTGGGGACAACAAGGAACAGGTAGGACAAGTGGCTGAGGACATCTGGAATCTGTTAGTCAAAAATGGGCTATTGGAGAAAACATATACCAGGGTTTTCGGTGATTGGCCGCCCTCTTTATGACTTGCTCCGAAAAAACAGAAAATGGGATTGGACTTTGCAACATACAGAAGCCCTCACCACTCTGAAAGATGAGCTTAAGGCTTATCAGAGACTAGGTCCATTGCACCCACGAGATCCTTTAAGGGTGGAATGGGGATTTGCTGAACATGCCTCATACTGTGGTGTGTTTCAAAAGGGGCCACAGGGACCAGCTAGACCATTATTATTCTCCTCCACTGCATTCAAAGAAACGGAGCGACGATATTCAGATTGGGAAAAGGGGTTCCTCTCCCTCACTAGAGCAGTTAAAGAGGCTGAAAAGCTGCGTACCTCACAGGATGTTATAGTACAGGGTCCTTTCCCTCTCTTAAATTCAATCCTCAATGGGTCACCTCCTCCAGAGGGAGTAGCCCAAAAGGCCACAGTTAGGAAATGGTATGTATACCTAGAAGGGATAAGCCAATTGCTCCCACTAAAGGAGGGTCTGACTAAAGCTTTCAAATTACAGCAACCTGTAGACCCTGACCCAGCCTTGCTGGGTCAACCATATAAACCTTCTCCGATTGAGGAGGCACCCAAATTCATGGCAGGCTCAGATGTGCAGGGAGTGTGGTTCACAGATGCATCTGCCTGTCGAGTGGGATCAGAATGGCAATATAAAGCAGTGGCGTTGGAGATTGGTACTGGGAAGACAGTCGAGGAAGAGGGTGAAGGTAGTGCACAAATAGGAGAACTACGGGCTTTATTACTGGCCGTAGAGAATGGTGCTACCATCGTCTATACTGACTCTTCTGCAACCTTTAAGGGTGCTACAGAGTGGATATGTCAGTGGGAATCTAGTAAGTGGGAAGTAGGTCATGCGACAGTGCGGAGGACAGAGGACTGGCAACATCTCCTGGCAATAGGGAGATCCTGACCTTTAAAGGTGGGATGGGTGAAGGGACATGCTTGGGATGGAACCCCAGCTGCAAAATGGAATCAGCAGGTGGACCACCTGGCCCAAATCAGGATGGTCACCAGTGAGAAGGAAGTTTGGGATAGACTAGCAAAATGGTTGCATATCAAATGAGGCCACTCGGGGAAAGCAGATCTCTATTATGAATGCCGATCTCGGGGTTGGCCAGTGTCTATGAAAACCTGTGAAGCGATTCTCACAGCTTGCCCACAATGCCAAATAAGGCTTAAAGCTAATCACCCAAACCAAGCTCCAGCCCAGCATATCAGACAAGGAAAGGCTCTTTGGAGCACGTGGCAGGTTGATTACATTGGTCTTCTGAGACCATCTCATGGGAGTGGAAAGACTCACCACATCAGTGCTCGGTGGATAATCCCGGACTTCTAACCCTGTGACCCGGTTTTAAGACCGAGGCCTAGTTTGTGCTTTTTTACAGGACCATGAAGGAACGAGTCATTCCAGTCCTTTTGCTGACAGTGATGACGGTGACGGGCATGGATGGTGAAGATCTGGATGATAATGTCGTGGCAAAATGATGGACGTTAATATATCGCGAGTCCTTGACCTCGCATGAGAGCAATGTAACAATTATAATTGGTCACCAAGTGCAGTAAATACTAGTTCAGTATGAAACACCAGATGTGACTATATCCTCCAACTAACCCATGGGATCACGGGGTGGAGTTGAAGTGGTACTCGAGGAACATCAATAGGGCACCCTAGAACTGAGTTTACAGCTATCAACCTTAGCCAATGCTACATCTAACAATTCGGGGACTCTCAAACAATCAGTTATAACATATTGGTAAAATGACTATCAAAAATTGGGCTGTATTGGATTAGATGCCAAAGAAAGAGAAGGGTATATGTAAAGTTTTGAACATGTCAATGGACAACTGCTGTGTTCACTCCAAATGTGTCAATGTGGCTTCAAGACTAAATCAACAACAGAATACGGCAAGAGACTCGGAGGCAATTGCTTCTGCACCAGGGACCAACTGGTTGGGAAAAGTTTTGATATGTTCAGATTTTCTTTCACAGGGTGGGCGACCAGCCTTCTCTAATCTTTAATAATGCTTGTAGTTATGATTACTGTAATCTATATTGCAATAAGTTCTATCAAACGCTTGGTAGTGAAGCCTGTACTAACGGTTAAGTATACTCCTTTAAACTGTCCACACACTGGATATTCCTGTGTTCGATATTCCACTTTAGTTCTAGACCAGAAGGGAACGATGACCCACAATGAGCGTCAAACTCGCCAAACTGCACCCCCTTCTAACTTTGGAGGCAAGAGGTGACTGTACCACCACTCCAAAGAAACCAGTCGAATCATGACTGTGGTCACGGGGTGGATTGTGGCAGTACATCCCGCCCCCCCATCCTGCCAGCAGGAAACAAAACTTCTCCAGGAAGGGAGAAGGGGAAGGAAACCCTGGAGGCTGCAGGTTGAAATTTGAACTGGCCAATCGAGATGCGCCAGGTACACCGAGGTGACCCTCCTAGCCAATAGAATTAAATGACCACAGGTCAGATTCGACAGGGGTATAAACAGGGTCCCGCCGGAGGACACGTTGGCAGTCCTCCTCGGAGCAGCGGGTCTGCAGTCGGGGACTCCCCCTCGGGCTAGGGCACCGCCTGAGGTAACTCTTCGAGGGAGAGAGCCCTCAGCTTTTAGGTGAGTGATACACGCGTTTTGAGCCATCTCTTTAAATCTTGGGAATTCTTAAGTCAGCCATGTAGTATTAATTCTCTTTACATCGAGCCTGTGATTTTATAGAATGTTATCGGACTTCTAACTAACTTTTGCTGAAGAATAAATCTGAGTTTTAACACCTGTTGGATTTGGTTAGTCGTGCATCCGTAACAGGTAGTAAGAGCATTCCAGACGCCTTTAGAAGACCTTGAACAGAATAAACAAGAAGACAAAAAAAGAAAGATGCCAATTAGAAGAACACAGGTGCGCATTCCATGATAAAGGGAACTTGGCAAAGAACCTCAATTCCACAGCTTATCTTGACCAATTAGCCTGAGACAAGTTTCGCATGTTTTAGTTAATACAACCAATTATGCATTATGTTTATGCGCGTGTACAGTGTTGTTATAACCAATCACTAGGTGTAACTAGGCGCGTGGACAGCTCATGCTAACCAATCTCTAATTTGCTTATGTGTGAACAGTAACTAGAATGAACATATAAACTGAGCTATCTTGGCAATAAAGTGGCATCTGCTTGATCATATTGATTGTGCGCAGTGTCCGTGACTTCCGCGTCAACAAGGCAGCTGGTAATATATATACACACAAAAACACACACACATACATATATATATAAAAATAAATAACACCATGCCTAATAGGTACACAAGTTGATTTTGAACCCTCCTTATTAATGGGTACACTTCTCTGCAGAATAAAGAATGCCCTAAAAATGAAGTGTTGAACAGATAGATTGCTTTTTTAAAGTGTGATTTAAATATGTGGCACATGCATGACATGTGCCTTTCCTTGATTTTCCAGACACTAATTGTTAAATAAGACTGATGTACTCATAAATTCATGGAATTCAACACACAAAGGAAATTGTTTCCATTTCACACCTAAAAACATAAATATCTTTTATAATTTCACTATTTCACTTATAAAAACTAAATATCAATAAGCAAATTGTTTGTAAGAAATCTGTTATTTTTCCCTTTAATAGGGGATATACTTTGTCCCAGCAGTCTGATAATTTTTTTTTTAACTTTACGTATTGAACATTCAGTTGCGTTTCATCCACCTCTGTGTCTTGGGTTTGCCAGTCAGTTCTCCTTTTCTTTGCCAGTGCTCCTTATGCCAAGCACTCTCCCCAGCATAGCGTCATCAATATTTTGTGAATATACATTCCTGCACACACTGATTCCAAATACAGCAAGCATACATACTCCATACTTGCACATATATCGTTAGGAGACTTTTAGGACCTTATCATGTCAAACCATATTAAAGTGACATTTTTAAGGCTGACATTCCATTTTCTCTAAGCTTGTTTTGAGTAGACATTTAGTAGAAACCTCACCTCATTCAGGATTTTAATCAAGACAAAATTAAGAAAAAGTTAAGTCTGCTATCTAGGAAAAAGATCTATTAGCTCTTGTCTGGACTAGAGAAATGTATTCTTCTAAGAATCAATTTAGTCTTTGTAATGCACCTGTAAAATGTCACATGTTCACACACAGAAAGCATTGCAGATACTGTTAAAACTAGTTTCATTAACTCTAAATGCTATTATTTCAGTTGGGCTGCATTAATGCCAGCTAAGTTAAAGGTTTACCGGCATTGTAGTTCATGCTGATCAAACAGCCTACCCATCACTTTCCCCACAATGTACTCATGGGCCTTTGAAATCTGCCCAACTTCACCATTTCTGAGAACTCTGCCAGAAAACTGTGGGATGGGCAGCCAAACTGCAATGCCTTTCACAAAGCACAAGTGAGGACAGAGTAAACTGTGACAGCTTGGAAGGCTTATCAGCAGTGGACACTGCAGAGCTTAATTTGTTGAGTGAGAAACAATTCAAATTCCTAGCCTAGAGAAAGTCTTACAGCTATGGCAAAGCCTCCAAATTGGAATGAAAATCTGAACTTCAAATTCAGGTTATCTATCTGGGCAAAGAACTAGAAGCCAGAGAGAAAGGCAGGCTGTCCCCCATCTTTTGTTGGGAAAGAACAGGATGCCTAAAGATCTTTCTGAGGTCTCTTTTTCTAACCTATGCTGTAATATATAGATAGAACCACCAAGCTTTTTTAAAAACCGCTTTTCCACCAGAAAATGAAAAACCAACTTGCTGAAACTTAAGAAAATCCTCTCTATTTCAAAGAGGAGGATATTTTCATTTTGCATCAGGTGTTCAGTTGCTTGCTGGCTTAGATTCTGTATCATCGCCTACAGAAATTGTCATGTTTTACTCATTATAAAAAAGTCATAATAATATGGAAGTAGCTGAAAGTCTAAAGGTTCTAAAAGGATGACTGACATTCAGTATTGACATACCACGTATGTTGCAATGAAAGACTGACACACTTTTTAAAAAAATAAATATATCACTTCCATTATGTCAGAGTATGATCATCAGGATCACAACATACATCTCTCACCATGTCATGAGAGAACATAAAAACAAAAAAATGCCATCACAAAGTCTTCTAATTTGTTTGAAATACATTTCAGTGGAACAAAATTGAATTTCAATGTATTAACAATCCCTGAAAAATAGAAATTTAAAATTTTGACCAGCTCTAAGAAAAAAAAATAAATAGTTGCTTGCTTGCCTTTATTTTATTTTCATTGGCTGCTCAAGAAGTAATACTACATAAGCAAAAAGCCTAACAGAACAGTTTTCTATTCCCAATCCATGAAATGACTGAAAGTCAAAGAATACAATCTAAGAGATACTAGAAGTTGCTTTCTTTTCTACTCAAGATCCATCATAATACTATGTTAGGATCAATTAACAAAAATTTCCTAGCACTGCTCCAAGACTGTCTAACCACTGTTTTAATTTTTGCATATAACAGTTTATTTCACCAAAACATTGTTGGTTCAAGACCATAAAAACTGCAGGAAATTCCTTCTGTAAATGAATCTCAATCAAAATTTGTTTTCTAGCATTGCTGAGTTTTCCAAGACTCCTAATGCATCCTTTTCACAGAGCAAGGCATACAGCATTCAACATTCTGCATGATAAAACTATAGCAAAATTGACATTGTGGCAATGGAGACTACATCTCTATTAAACTTACAGAATAAGGAGCCAACTGAGTTTTAAATAAAAGATAAAGCACCACATGGTTATACTAGGAGTCTCATGTCTGTCAGCAAGTCTGTTCCCAGCTGACCAGGGGTCTGACAGATGATTCAGTATGCAAGTTCATTACAGAGTCTGTCCGCAATCTGTACCTTTCGTACTGGAGTTCTGTCAGGCCAATGAAAACAACCAGACAAACATCTTGCAGTGTGACACCATCCCCTCTATGTATCTGTTTTATTAATGTGCATCCAATGCAGCTTAACGTATGAAATTGTTAGAGTGAATTACTCTCCTGTTATCATAGACTTATCTTGGCACTAGGCTTGATATTACAATCGATTCTCAAATTGGCTTTGTAAACATGAAATTCTTATGTTCATAGCCCTTTAAAAAAACCCCAACCTGTTTTGATGATGATAGTTCTGATTTGAAATATTGCAGGCATGGAAGAATTACTGCCTGTTAGCTACAAATCCAGACAAACTCTAGAAGCCTCACTCTGCTTGAGATAAAATTGAGATCCAAGAACCCAAATCCCAAAGGGGAATAACAAACTTTAACAAATTCTAGGGGAAATATATCTAATACTGATAGACTAGTACTAACTCATAGTTTCTCAATTCTTTGCATATTCAACACTACACAATTGAAAAAAAGTGGGAGACGAGCAGGAAAGATGAAATACTGTGTGTATTCACACTAATTTATAGGTGAGTCTCCTCAATAGAGAAGAATGATTCCATGTGCTGCACTCATGATTTGTGTTGTGACTGGTTACCACACTGCTTCTGGACATCTCTACATTACAGACACAAAAGGCATTCTCTGAACACATCGACTGCAGGCCCATCCATAGTGCTAGATCATAGACATGTCTGGGATCAAGGTAGGCAAGGCAAACAGTACCAAGGGTGAAGGGGAGGAATGAGCAAATCAGGCTCCAACGCATCTCTCCAATGAGTTCAACACAGCTTAGACTGCAGAGACAGTAAATGGGTCATGGGTTATATTTATTATTTAGCAGGGATGTGAGAAAGTCCCAAAGATATACATCCAGAGGCATGATGTTGACAGAATGTCTGGAGTAGAAACTCCAATAGGTCACCTCTAGTTCTCTTCATGTGATATAACAGCATAACTGCAGTCCACTAGGGAGAGGACTGCTTATCCTCATCTATGCAGTTACCCAAAGAAACTCTAGGAAGTCTTGTGCAGAACTCCTCCTGTAGGCTTCACTAAAAGAGGTGACAAGAAAAGCCATTATGTGGCTTCAAAAAAGTCCCTTGAAACTTCCTGCCCCCTCCTACACCCATACTTCTCCTGACTAAAAACCTTCTTCACTCCAATGACAAGCAGCCAACTTTAATAAACTAGATGTTAAATTCCAAAACATACAAAATATAGATAAGTGACACAAATATAGTGATTTACACATTTGCCTTACTGAATCAACCTATAGCAAATACACAACACAACCCTTTCAAACAAACATCTAGCATTGAAATATAGATCCACATTAGGCAACACACTTCAAAGACTGTTAGACTAATTATCTTCCAGGAAAATTCAGAGAATATGCCTACCGTACTGTCTTCCTGAACAGAAAACCTCTTTCCTAGGGAATGAAGTTTCACATCATCTAGCAAACAGATCCAAAGAGTGAAGAAGAGTTTAACTTTATGTATAATCTCATATATTCTTCATGAGAGTTATAAATATAAACTTCTGGCAGATTTACTAATCTTCCATAAGTCTCCAGATTTCACAAGTCCTATTAAAATAAAATTCTTGACATTGAAAGAAAACAAAAATAGAACACCACCTTAAGCAATGCAGTATTATAAAAAGAGAAGAGGATGAACCACCCTTTATTACAGCTCAAACACATTTTGGGTTGCTCTTGAGGCCAAAAGATTTACTGGAGACAAAATACCACTGATTCAGCATGCCCACAATAATTTTATGTCAAAACTGTGAACTACAAAGCAAAGCTTCTGCAATGCAAGAGTTACCCATACTTTATCTATTTTCAAGCAGCAGCAAATAACAACTCTTTCAATAAAATATAAATTGCAGAACTTTCATATGGTTTTTATTAAATATTAGCTAAGAATCTATTTTAGTGTCTACAAAGAGAAACAGACATGCCAATGGAAAAGGGCTGCAAATCATACCCAAGAGGGATAGATGTAGACAAAGACCAAGCCCAACTAAACATCCAAGGACAGCATTTAGCAACTCTGAATTAATAGCCAATTTTCCTGTATTTTCTTTCAGAATGATTTCAGCCACATGTTTATTTCCTCATGCAGAGTGAGGAAAACTCACAACGTGAAAAGTAAATGTGGGACTCACTAGATGTGTTACATGAAATATAAATCTATTGCAGATCAAGATCCCAACCTTCTGACTACTTTATTAGTGGTATTTAAAAGCAAAAATTCATGATGCTGGGGAGTAAATCCTGACTTTGTTGTGGGCAGCACCATTAACAGATTTGAGACACCAAGTAGCTATGCAGCTAACGCAGATCCAGCTACATGCTGCTTTTTCTCTCCAAATTTAAACCATTCACAACAGCTTGATGTCCTTGAACAACTACCAAAAGAACACCTGCAGTGGTGTCCCACATCCTCCCTGGCTGATGATAAAGCAAGACTGAACAAGATTCCTAACAAGAAGAATTGACAAGACACCTTTGCCATGGTGGAAGTCGAGGGGCCCATTTAAAGTCACACCATAACTTGTCTGCTCAATCATCTCAGTTACTTAAAAGCACCAACCTTTAATCACAGCATATACATGCATTTAAGTTTGACCTTTGGAGACTTTCCGTAATACCAACCAGAAGTTTTGCTATGTAGCTTTGCAAAAATGAACTTTATCGAGACAACTTCCATATGCAAGAAAAAACAAATCCCAATTAGTACACATTACTGTTCTTTGCTAAGCTCCCTGACATGTCAGTCATACAATTCTTCTCAACTTTGTACCATTTCACCAAGATTTCTAGCCTGTTCTAATCCAGAAGTCAAGCAGTTCCCATCATTCATATAAGATGCATCCAAGTGAAAGAGAAACTTATCTCATCTTGTCCTCTCTTCTCCCTTTGAGACAGGGAATATCTATTGCTCTAATGCCTTCTCCGTAAACATTAAATAGAAGGAAGATCTATTTAAGCAAAACGCTGGCACAAGAACAAGCATGTTTAAGCTAGCTGTGACTATGTCTAGCTTGGAAATTAAAAGGTGTCAAAAAAACATTAGAGGTGATTGGTAACAGCCAACATGGCTTCACTAAGGGCAAATCATGCCTGACAAATTTGGTGGCCTTCCACGATAGGGTTACAGCATTGGTGGATAAGGGAAGAGCAACTGACATCATCTACCTGGACTTGAGCAAAGCATTTGACACTGTCCTGCATGACATCCTTGTCTCTAAATTGGAGAGACATGGATTTGACAGATGGACCACTTGGTGGATAAGGAATTGGCTGGATGGTGGCACTCAAAGAGTTGTGATCAATGGCTCGATGTCCAAGTGGAGACCAGTGACGAGTGGCATTCCTCAGAGGTCGGTATTGGTACCGGCGCTGTTTAACATCTTTGTTGGCGACATGGACAGTGGGATTGAGTGCACCCTCAGCAAGTCTGCCAAGGACACCAAGCTGTGTGGTGCAGTCGACATGCTGGAGGGAAGGGATGCCATCCAGAGGGACCTTGACAGGCTTGAGAGGTGGGCCCGTGTGAACCTCATGAAATTCAGCAAGGCCAAGTGCAAGGTCCTGCACATGGGTCAGGGCGATCCTAAGCACAAATACAGGCTGGGCAATGAGTGGATTGAGACCAGTTGTATACGGATGTGTTAAAAGATGGGATTTTGGTCCGTGGATGAACACTGGGGGAGAGGTAGATAGCTGAGGAAAACACAGTCAGCACAGAAAATGGATGGTTTGTTGCCTGTTGCTTGGAATGCTGACCACGGAGATAAGAGAGCTGAGCAATACTGGGGGAGGACGGGCAGCAGGCTGTTGCACAGCACAGCTGTGTGCATGATTGGCGCATGACTGCTGGATGATGACAATATGCCGCATGTACAAAGCCCATGAACCAATAGACAGGGTGGCTATGGCTCGTGCAGCGCGCATGGCCAGCGAGCGCATGCGTCATAGGCTCCCCATGTTACAACTGAGGCGTGTTTTGGCACCTGCTGGCCACGTGTGCCAAAACCTGTTCCTCTGCAAATGTATAAATACTGGGATTTTTCTGAAGAGCATTGGGGCTGGTGTACGGCAAGGCCACCGTTGCCTCTGTGGGGACGCCCACGTAAAGCTGGCACCTACCGATTGCTGGGCTGAGCTCGCGGCGCAAGACGGCACAAGAATGTACGGATGGTCCATCTTCCTCACAGTCCTCGGGTCGGTATGTTAACTTGCTTTACAAGATACCCTTAGCATAACGCACATCTGTAGTTAATAAATGCTTGCTTTTTCCCCTTATAGTCAGCGTGTGTGTGTTCACCTTCTCGGGAATCCTCGAAACCACCCTAAAACATAATTGGCGACGAGGATGGGATTCCCGTAAAGAAGGAGGCACACAGACACAAGTGGGTGGGACGCGGATAGTGGAGCCGGTAGCTATCCGTTGGTGCGCCACTCGGGCATTAGTGGGTGGGACGCGGATAGTGGAGCCGGTAGCTATCTGTCGGTGCGCCACTCGGTTGTAGAGGGAGTGAATGGGAGACTCTCTGCATGAAGGATTAGAGAGAAATCCAATAACATGGTCTACCACGGGACGGAGTCCTTGTTGCTTGAAACTGGAAGCAAAAGTTGTGCAGCTGGAGAATCAGTTGTGGGAGCTGAAAGCGACTACAGTTGTACAACAACAAACCAACCGTAAACCCCATTCCCCGTCCCCCTGCGCCGCTGGGGGGGGTTAGGTAGAGAATCCAGGAGTGAAGTTGTGCCCGGGAAGAGGAGAGGGTTGGAGGAAAGGTGTTCTGAGATTTGGGTTTATTTCTCATTACCCTACTCTGGTTGATTGGTAATAAATTGAGTTAATTCTCCCCAAGCTGAGTCTGTTTTGCCTGTGACAGTAATTGGTGAGTGATCTCTCCTGTCCTTATCTTGACCCACAAACCGTTTGTTGTATTTTCTCTCCCCTGTCCAGCTGAGGAGGGGGGGGAGTGAGAGAACAGGTTTGGTGGACACCTGGCGTTCAGCCACAGTCAACCCTCCACAGTCTTTTTTAGTGCTGAAGCCCAGGAATGTGAGGAATTTGAGATAAGGATAGTAACTGAGAGAGGTAACGGGCAAAACATGGACTGAACGCAGCTAAGCAGTGAAGAGCTGCATGACAAGTAGGGAATTTTTGTTGTTGTAATTGTGGTGAAGGGATGAGGGGTGGATTGTGCATAAATTATCCACTTTTTGTCAGTGTGGTGATGATATTATTTTGATTATGATGTGGAGAATTCTTTTTTGTTGATGTGAGTGAAGTTTGTGAAAACTGTGAAGATTTTGTGTGATGAATGTAGATTTTAATGATAATTCTTAAATATGTGATGCGGAGAGGCGAGGGGTGGAATGTATTGGCTTTGTATGGTGAGGTTTTGGTAGTGGGAGGGGCGGTTACAGAAGGGCTTCTGTGAGAAGCTGCTGGAAGCTTCCCCTGTGTCCGACAGAGCCAATACCAGCCAGCTCTAAGACGGACCCGCCGCTGGCCAAGGCCAAGCCAATCAGCAGTAGTGGTAGCACCTCTGTGATAACACATTTAAGAAGGAAGAAAAAAAAGTTGCTGGGAGTGTATTTGGGCTCTCCTCCGTCCGTGTATTTCATGTGGACGCACACATGAAAGAACAATCTGAAACACATTTGGGGAATGCACAAGCCGATGCCCTCGCAAAGATTCAATCAGTAAAGCTAGAGGAACAGAGTAATGCCGCATTAGCACGGTGGGCCCATGAGAAGGCTGGTCATGAAGGAAGGGACGCCACCATAGCATGGGCCAAGGCCCAGGGTGTACAACTTTCAGTAAAAGATGTTCAAACATGTATTGCTCAATGTGAAACTTGCCAACTGCTAAAAAGACATCCTTATTTAGATCAACCAGTAGGGCGCATACGGCAGGGCACAACTGGGGGTGAAGTATGGCAGATTGACTATATTGGACCTTTGCGGGAACATAGGAGACAGCGCTATATCTGCGTAGCTGTGGACACATATTCGGGACTAGTAGTAGCAGTTCCCAGCCGCTATAGTAATGCACATACCACAATTAAATGCTTAGAAATTATAGAGCTCTATTATGGTACCCCTGTAGAGATCCAATCTGACAATGGGACGCATTTCAAAAACACCAGAGTAGCACAGTGGGCTAGTGACCGAGGAGTTACGTGGACATGGCATCTTCCTTACCACCCCCAGGGGACGGGATTAGTAGAGCGCACTAATGGATTATTGAAAGAGCAGCTGAAGCGCTTGGGGGGTGATACGTTCACTGGGTGGGTAGACCATCTAACTGAAGCAGTACGCATCTTGAATAACCGTATCATTGGCCAGAGCTCGACCCCCATCCTATGCATGAAGCAAGGGCAGATCAGAACCACAAAGGTTGCAAATCCAGGTATATCTGTCACACAAGGGACAGCCTTCACAGCTACACCCCAAGGCGGCAGATATGCCGTGCAAAGCACTACAGATATAACCATGGCTAGCTAAGAGACGCAGTGGTTCCGCACCGATTTCACGCTGTATCCAGACTCCGGCAACTGTCTGCGTTTATTGTGTTTGACCCCAGGGCTCTTGGCCCGGGGCCTAGTGTTACTGAATCCAACTCAGGAATCTGGAAAAAGACCACTCATATTTGGAATCAAAAACACCTCCTCGCGGGTGGTGATCCTACCTACTGCCCCATGGGTTTTGGTATATCATGTCCTGAATGCACCACCAACCACAGAGACCACGCGGTGGTTCGCTGGGGCGCGGGTATGGTATCGGCCCCCGTTAGGACAACCAGTTGCAGCTGAAGTTATAGCCGCTGATGACTCGCAAGCTGTAACTATTGTGGTGCAGGGAGAATCTGCATGGCGGCGCGTGCCAGCACAACACTTAACGCGACGGGAGTAGGGTATGGGCTATGTTTCCCCTCCCCTCTTGTGTTCACAGATGGACATAGTCGTGGATACTGCCGCAACCCAAAGAAAACGTCTGGATGACCCTGGCCAACATGACCGGACAAGATTCCTTATGCCTCAGTACAGCAACACCGAACAATCCCTTTTCCACATGTTTAATAGGGGTTCCGCTGGCATCGACGAAGTTTAAGAACCTATTGACGGAGACCCCCATGCAGCAGGCCATAGACTCGACGGATTGGAATGCCTGGTTTCCACGGATCGGGCATTCACCCTCATTGCCACCCCGGGAATCACAAATTCAGGGGTCCCTGAATGCAGATTGGTGTAGAATTGTCTTATTTACTGTTAGATGTAGATAGTTTAGACACGCAACCTTACAGAATAGAGCTGCAATTGACTTTCTATTACTTGCTCATGGACATGGCTGCCAAGACTTTGATGGACTCTGTTGCATGAACTTGAGCGACCACTCCACATCTGTTCATGCACAAATACAGGAGCTACAAAGGCTAAGTCACCAACTTGTCGTACGTACAGGTTGGAACCCCCTTTGCAGGGTGGACATGGGGGTGGCCGTGGCTACAACAACGCATCTTAGGTTTTGCTCTTGTATGTCTTGTATTTTTATGTATCATGTGTTTTGTCCCCTGTATTATTCAACTAATACGACAAATGATGGATACTCTGCTACAACAACATGTCATACAAATGGTAGAATATTGTCGTGTTCCATCCACGGATCACGCGGTGGCATGTATACGGATGGGATAAAAGATGGGATTTTGGTCCGTGGATGAACACTGGGGGAGAGGTAGATAGCCGAGGAAAACGCAGTCAGCACAGAAAATGGATGGTTTGTTGCCTGTTGCAACAGGCCACGTGAATCCTCGAAACCACCCTAAAACACCAGCCCTGTGGAGAAGGACTTGAGGGTATTAGTGGATGAAAAACTGAATATGAGCCGGCAATGTGCACTTGTAGCCCAGAAAGCCAATAGCATTCTGGGCTGCATCAAAAGAAGTGTGACCAGCAGGTTGAGGGAGGTGATTCTCCCCCTCTATTCCGTTCTCGTGAGACCCCACCTGGAGTACTGTGTTTGGCTCTGGACCCACTCCAACATAAGAAAGACATGGACCTGTTGGAGCAGGTCCAGAGGAGGGCCATGAAGATGATCAGAAGGCTGGAACACCTCCCCTATGAGGATAGGTTGAGAGAGTTGGGGTTGTTTAGCCTGGAGAAGGCTCCAGGGACACCTTCTAGCAGCCTTCCAGTACCTAAAGGGGGCCTACAGGAAAGATGGAGAGGGACTCTTTAACAGGGAATGTAGCGATAGGACGAGGGGTTACAGTTTTAAACTGAAAGAGGGTAGATGTAGATTAGATGTAAGGAAAAAATTCTTTACTATGAGGGTGGTGAGACGCTGGAACAGGTTGCCTAGAGAAGTTGTGGATGCCCCCTCCCTGGAAGTGTTCAAGGCCAGTGTCCTGGTTTCAGCTGGGATAGAGTTAATTGTCTTCCTAGTAGCTGGTACAGTGCTATGTTTTGAGTTCAGTATGCGAAGAATGTTGATAACACTGATGTTTTCAGTTGTTGCTAAGTAGCGTTTAGTCTAAAGTCAAGGATTTTTCAGCTTCTCATGCCCAGCCAGCGAGAAAGCTGGAGGGGCACAAGAAGTTGGCACAGGACACAGCCAGGGCACCTGACCCAACGTGGCCAACGAGGTATTCCATACCATGTGACGTCCCATCTAGTATAGGAACTGGGGGTGGGGAATCGCCGCTCAGGGACTAGCTGGGTGTCGGACGGTGGGTGGTGAGCAATTGCACTGCGCATCATTTGTACATTCCAATCCTTTCATTATTGCTGTTGTCATTTTATTAGTGTTATAATCATCATTATTAGTTTCTTCTTTTCTGTTCTATTAAACCGTTCTTATCTCAACCCACGAGTTTTACTTCTTTTCCCGATTAGGTGTTCCTGCCCATGGCAGGGGGGTTGGAACTAGATGATCTTTAAGGTCCCTTTCAACCCAAACCATTCTATGATAAACAGTTCATTAAAATCAACTAGGATTCACAGGGTGTGCAGAGGTCCCCAGACATCACAGCAGATGTACCTAAGGCAGTGTACCAAGATGGCTTTCTGGGGAAACCAAGAGGCTTTTCAGGGGTCCTGATTTCAGCTGGGATAGAGTTAATTTTCTTCCTAGTAGCTGGTTGTCGTGGTTTCAGCCCAGCCGGTAACAAAGGACCACGCAGCCGCTCGCTCACTCCTCCCGCCCCCCTCCGGTGGGATAGGGAGGAGAATCGGAGGAGAGAAAAGGAAAAAAAAAAACAAACCGGAACCTCGAGGGTTGAGATAAGGGCAGTTTACTGGGACAACACAAAAAAAAAAAAAAAGAAGTTACAACAACAACAACGGTACTAATAAAAGAATATACAAAAAGAGTGATGCACAGTGCAACTGCTCACCACCCGGAACCCGACGCTCCGTCACTTCCCCCACCGAAAGCCGAGAGCCCTCCCCCCGGCCCGCTCCCCATTTATATACTGAGCATGATGTCACATGGTATGGAATAGCTCCTTGGCTAGTTCAGGTCAGCTGCCCCGGCTATGCCCCCCCACCTCCCAGGTTCCTGTAAAAATTAACTCTATCCCAGCTGAACCCTGGACACTGGTATAGTGCTATGTTTTGGGTTCAGTATGAGAAGAATGTTGATAACACTGATGTTTTCAGTCGTTTCCAAGTAATGTTTATAAGTCAAGGATTTTTCAGCTTCTCATGCTGTCCTGGTTTCAGCTGGGATAGAGTTAACTGTCTTCCTAGTAGCTGGTACAGTGCTATGTTTTGAGTTCAGTATGTGAAGAATGTTGATAACACTGATGTTTTCAGTTGTTGCTCAGTAGTGTTTAGACTAATGTCAAGGATTTTTCAGCTTCTCATGCCCAGCCAGTGAGAAAGCTGGAGGGGCACAAGAAGTTGGCACAGGACACAGCCAGGGCACCTGACCCAAACTGGCCAACGGTGTATTCCATACCATGTGACGTCCCATCCAGTTTAGGAACGGGGAAGTGGGGGGGGGCAGGGATTCACCGCTCGGGGACTGGCTGGGTGTCGGTCGGCGGGTGGTGAGCAATTGCACTGTGCATCATTTGTACATTCCAATCCTTTCATTATTGCTGTTGTCATTTTATTAGTGTTATCATTATCATTATTAGTTTCTTCTTTTCTGTTCTATTAAACTGTTCTTATCTCAACCCACGGGTTTTGCTTCTTTTCCCGATTTTCTCCCCCATCCCACTGAGTGGGGGGGAGTGAGTGAGCGGCTGCATGGTGTTTAGTTGCTGGCTGGGGTTAAACCACGACAGTCTTTTTTGGCGCCCAACGTGGGGCACGAAGGGTTGAGATAATGACAAACCTGACCAGAGCTTGTTAAAACAAATTTGTTATAAGCATTCATTATATCGGTCTAATAGTCGCTGGTCATTATGTTGATCTATGTGTTCTTAGAGTTGTTGCTCTGGTTTTTAAAGTTCTGTTATGTATCACCTCGCTTTCTGTATGTAGTCCCTCTTCTGCTGCTTATCATCCGTGGGAGGTGGATTAAGGTTTTCGCTTTGATGTATTGTATAACACTGGTTTATGGTATGATAAAGTCGTCGGCTGTGGGATTAATCCGGTACTTGCACCCAGCATTGTCACCTTTATACTGTGGAAGCCATGTGTGGGAAACTATTAATAATTATACCATTTACCTTTCCTCCTTGGAAAACCAGTCTATGGGTGGGATACCTTTCTTCCCCTCTCCTTTCTCCTTCAGTCCAGTTACAATGGTGTTTGAGAATTTTGAAAAATTTGAATACTCTTGGGATGTTGGGACCAGCACGGTCCTAGCCCTACTGCTAGGAATTAGCATGCTTCTGAATGTGGTTCAGCTCTCGTTTAAGGTTAAACAACTATTTAAGAAAATCACCCAGAGATCTGCCCCAAGGCTGGATAATTATGAGTGGCAGGGTGTGTGGGGTAGTATGGGCAAGTACCTAGAAAAGTGGGCACCTCCAATGTTTTGGAAATTCACCCCTGAACAAGTGCAGAATCCAGAAGAACTAGTAAAATATTTGGAAAAGGTATGCTGTCACCCCGGCAGCTCCAGAGAGATACAAATTACTGCAACGTGCTGGGGCCTGGCCCATGCCTATCGAGCCCTGTTCGACACCACTCAGTACCCTCAAGGGGAAGAGAAGGTCTCTGGACCTAACAACAAAACGATGAGCACTGCGGTCACTCAAACCTCGGCAACGGGCACTGCGGCCCCTCCAGCCCCGGCGACGAGCACTGTGGCTACCCAAACCTCAGCGACAGGCACTGCAGCCCCTCCAGCCTCGGCAATGAGCACGGCAGCTACCCAAACCTTGGCAACAGACACTGCGGTTATCCAAGACCCAGCGAGCGGTACTGCAACTGAACCAGGGGACCAAACTGCACCAGTATCAGTTGCCCCCGTACAGAAAAAGAAATATACAAAAAAATCAGTTCGCTTAGCGAAGGATGAAGGCGAACCAGGGTCATCACGGGAACAGGAGGAAGAGGCAGAACCAGAGGTAATAACCCGGTCCCTATCCTTGAGTGAGCTGCGGGATATGCGAAAAGATTTTGGCCGCCGTATAGGTGAGCATATTATCACCTGGCTCCTCCGATGCTGGGACAATGGGGCTAATAGCTTGGAATTAGAAGGTAGGGAAGCCAAGCAGCTGGGATCGCTTGCCAGAGGACGAGGTGGCACGTGCTGAAGAGGCCCCGCTGTATAATAAACTGCCAGAAAATGAGAGGCAATATGCCCTGTTCACTGATGGATCCTGTCGCATCGTGGGAAAGCATCGGAGGTGGAAAGCTGCCGTATGGAGTCCTACACGACAAGTTGCAGAAACTGCTGAAGGAGAAGGTGAATTGAGTCAGTTTGCAGAGGTGAAAGCCATCCAGCTAGCATTAGATATTGCTGAAAGAGAAAAGTGGCCAGTGCTCTATCTCTATACTGACTCATGGATGGTGGCAAATGCCCTGTGGGGGTGGCTACAGCAATGGAAGCAGAGCAACTGGCAGCGCAGAGGTAAACCCATCTGGGCTGCCGCACTGTGGCAAGATATTGCATCCCGGCTAGAGAATCTGGTTGTAAAAGTACGTCATGTAGATGCTCACATACCCAAGAGTTGGGCCACTGAAGAACATCAAAACAACCAACAGGTGGATCAGGCTGCCAAGATTGAAGTGGCTCAGGTGGACCTGGACTGGCAACATAAGGGTGAGCTATTTATGGCTTGGTGGGCCCATGATGCTTCAGGCCATCAGGGAAGAGATGCAACATATAGATGGGCTCGTGACCGAGGGGTGGACTTGACCATGGACACTATTGCACAGGTCATCCATGAATGTGAAACATGTGCTGCAATTAAGCAAGCCAAGCGGTTAAAGCCCCTGTGGTATGGAGGGCGATGGCTGAAATATAAATATGGGGAAGCCTGGCAGATTGACTATATCACACTCCCACAAACTCGCCAAGGCAAGCACTATGTGCTCACGATGGTGGAAGCAACCACTGGGTGGCTGGAAACATATTCTGTGCCCCATGCCACTGCCCGGAACACTATCCTGGGCCTAGAAAAGCAAGTCTTGTGGCGACATGGCACCCCAGAACGAATTGAGTCAGACAACGGGACTCATTTCCGAAACAACCTCATAGACACCTGGGCCAAAGAGCATGGCATTGAGTGGGTGTATCATATCCCCTATCATGCACCAGCCTCTGGGAAAATTGAGCGATACAATGGACTGTTAAAGACTACATTGAGAGCAATGGGGGGTGGAACTTTCAAACATTGGGATTCACATTTAGCAAAAGCCACCTGGTTAGTCAACACCAGAGGATCTGCCAATCGGGGTGGCCCTGCCCAGTCAGAATTTTTACATACTGTAGAAGGGGATAAAGTCCCTGTAGTGCACATAAAAAATATGTTAGGGAAGACAGTCTGGGTTACTCCTGCCTCCGGCAAAGGCAAACCCATTCGTGGGATTGCTTTTGCTCAAGGGCCTGGGTGCACTTGGTGGGTGATGCGAAAAGATGGGGAAGTCCGATGTGTGCCTCAAGGGGATTTAATTTTAGGTGAGAACAGCCAGAATTAAACTGTATATTAGTTGCTATATAACCCTGTTACTGTATATTATCATGACTATAATTATGTGCTATATCCATAGTACTATAGTAAGAATCACTTAGATCAAGCAAGAAAAGAACTGTGATAAAACTGAGCAAAGCGCAGTAGTGATGGAACCAGAACTGACTCCAGCATGCAACAATCCAATGATACACACCATCCTCCTGCTGCGCCAAATGTCACCTGCTTGTCACACTGCACTGAAGCCCAATTCTGCTCTACCGACTGAGAGGACTTTGCACCATCCCTCCTGCCCAGAAAAGACTGGTATGACAGATGGAGCCCAGAGTCGGAAACTAAATGAACTCAATGAACATTTTATGAACATGACCCATGAACTAAAGGAATGATATCTCTGTGTGTGTATACATATATATATATCATTGCTCATATGTCTTAAAG
Organism: Harpia harpyja; assembly: GCF_026419915.1. NCBI lineage: Eukaryota > Metazoa > Chordata > Aves > Accipitriformes > Accipitridae > Harpia > Harpia harpyja. Next base: position 36,903,014 of record NC_068968.1, read on the forward strand.
GAATAGAAAGGTGATGATTGATCAGGATGTAACTAAAGGTATGGGAACTGTGCATGACGTCAATGGTATAGAATAAGGGGTGGATACTGTCCTGGTTTCAGCTGGGATAGAGTTAACTGTCTTCCTAGTAGCTGGTACAGTGCTATGTTTTGAGTTCAGTATGTGAAGAATGTTGATAACACTGATGTTTTCAGTTGTTGCTCAGTAGTGTTTAGACTAATGTCAAGGATTTTTCAGCTTCTCATGCCCAGCCAGTGAGAAAGCTGGAGGGGCACAAGAAGTTGGCACAGGACACAGCCAGGGCACCTGACCCAAACTGGCCAACGGTGTATTCCATACCATGTGACGTCCCATCCAGTTTAGGAACGGGGAAGTGGGGGGGGGCAGGGATTCACCGCTCGGGGACTGGCTGGGTGTCGGTCGGCGGGTGGTGAGCAATTGCACTGTGCATCATTTGTACATTCCAATCCTTTCATTATTGCTGTTGTCATTTTATTAGTGTTATCATTATCATTATTAGTTTCTTCTTTTCTGTTCTATTAAACCGTTCTTATCTCAACCCACGGGTTTTGCTTCTTTTCCCGATTTTCTCCCCCATCCCACTGAGTGGGGGGGAGTGAGTGAGCGGCTGCGTGGTGTTTAGTTGCTGGCTGGGGTTAAACCACGACACATGCCCAGCCACTGGGTGGGGGGGAGTGAGTGAGCGGCTGCGTGGTGCTTAGTTGCTGGCTGGGGTTAAACCATGACATCAGGGTAACTAAATCTAGTCTCACACTACTAGAGATAATACCATGCAATCCTTTCCACAGTCAAACTCTGTCCTGAAGGTAAATTTATATTACTTGCTCCCATATCTTCTCTCTGCAGATAATTAGAAACATATTTCTAATTTTTCATTTCCTTCTATTCATAGGACAAATTTATTCAGTAGATTTATTGGCAGGTTAAAGCAAAGAGCATTGGCAAGTTAAATATGGTTATTTGCATTGAAACAGAGCAGTAAGGCCTCACAGGACTTGTCCAGTTACCTGAAGTGACAGCTGGACTTTAAGAGCTGTGCTCACTTCAGTCTTATTCTGCACTGTTAAGAGATGATGAGTAACATCTTTAAAAGCATCTAAGGATCTTTCATCAATGTGGCTAACAATATTTATAGCAACCAAAAAGTTCTCCCTGAAGATAATGAAATATGAAGAAATCCACACAAGCATCTGAGCAGTATAACTGGAAGAATTCACGTACTATGAAGGCTGTTAAGTGCTTTTCTCACGTTTTTACATAATTACTGAAGTTCTACTCTCTGAAGTAACTACATGAAAGCAACACCCTCTTACTTCAGTATCCTGTTCCCTGGATGTAAACAAAATTAGACCTGCCAATTGTTGTGACCACAATACATTTTATTTACCACTTCTTTTATTTTTGCATTTTGGAACATGAGCCATATTCTACTCCTCTTGGTGCTTCATAAACAATTTCAAGGTGTCATAGCTTAATGTGCACAAACCTGCTGAAAACAACGTCTAACAAGAGGATGGCTAAATACCCAAATTGCACTCAAAAACTTCATTTACAGGACTTCAGAAGACAGCAAGGTGCCACTTTATTGTCAAATTCCAAGCTGAGTTTACAGAACTACTAGGTGGGGAAAAAAAAAATCATTTTTACTAACAAGGTCTTAAAATATGCAGAAGTCAAGTGACAAACCTTCACAATGGCATTTTCAGATTTCCAAACAGTAACACTAAGTAGTTCAGATGGTAAATATGTGGTTTTATTTATCAAAACATGTGCCAATCTACCAGAAATGAAACTGCACAGGGATAAGAAGAAGCCTGGCTAACTGCTAAACCACTGAAAGAAAAGACGCATTGCTAGATCAATCATATTTGAACCTTGCTGGAGGTAGATGAATCCAGAAGCAATAACCTTGGCCTGGCAATTAAATTTAAACATAATCATCATCTGGCAGGCTTAAAATCCTAGTGTGGGACGCCATCACAGCATGCGGAATATTCCCTCACTGCACCTGCACTGGCACCAGGCAAGACACAGTCACTGTAAACAATGCTACTTTTTGATTTCCTGGTTCCTTCAGCCAGGAGGGTTTGAGAAAGTTTTGATAGCCACGATTGTTTTATTCCATTTTATTCTCAATACTTGGGATATACATCCTTCAGCTGGCTCATTTTTAAATCACTTCAGTACTTAAACTGTCACACTTGATGCATAATCTGACACCAGAGTCATAGTTTGAATATTTCCGTTCTATTACATTTAATTCTGTACCAGTTAATCATATTTTATTTAAAGGTAAAATGTTAATCTTCTGATGTTAAAAACCATCATACTTTACCTTTTTATGGCCGCATATTAAAATAAGGATACTTGCCAATTACCTAGAGCCACCTTCTCAGGATTCAAATGAGAAGTTGACAAGAGGTCAGCTCAGAATCTCTGCAGTACAACAGTCTGCTCTGCATGCCAGAGGTGGTCTCTTTAAATTTCCTAGTACTTCACAGCTGAAATTAGCACATCTCACCAATTGCTACCCCACTTTGGCATGTCCTATTTTAATCCTGAGTAAAAGGTTTACCAAAAAGCACCTTGCTCCAAATTGTTTCCTATAAACTGATTACATGCACTATTGCAAGCTCAAAACTGTAATAGAAATACTTTAAAAAGCCAATGGTTCTCTCTGAGATAATGAAAGCAAATTTTTAATTGTTGTTTTAATATTGCTACTTCTCATGACTTAAAATATAGCTCTACTGTTGAAATTCACACACACCACCAGGATGAGGTCTTAGACTGCAAGCATTTCCCAGTAGGGATTTTTTGTCTCTATACTTGTCTGCAAAGCAACTAGCAAATTGTTAATCATCTATAATTAAAGACACCATAAGCCCAGAAACCATCAGAGTATATCTCCAGTTTGCTCACATGGCCTTGTATGCATAAAATATGCCTTTTCATTTCAGTCCACCCTTTTGCATTTGGGTGCCTCCTTCAAACCTTCTTCTATGACATGCTCAAGAAGAGAGACATTTTTTAAAATTTATTTTTATATATAAAACACAATGAAAATGACAAATCTGTGTAACACTTCTCTCAGTCTTTTGCTTGACCTTAACATTTTTGGTTTTATTTAAGATTTTCAGAGACATACAACATTTGTATGCCATTTATGTGTAGGCTGAGGGTGTGCGTGAAATGCCATAAATAACCAACATGCATACATTCAACCTTTCATGTCACACAAAGGCCAGCAAGCAGTACCCCAAATTTTTACAGCAATGGTCTGCTACCAGGAAAGCCAGTCCATGGACCACTGCCTAGATAGGTAACTTCCTATATAAGGCTCTATGCTTTACACGAGGCAAAGGTTACAATCTTTACTTTAACACATCATTATCTTGAATTTTAGAAGACTTCCTCCTTCATGCAGAAGATAGTCTCCCACCTTCATAAAGAAGGTATCTGTTACAACATTTGGAAGTGACTAGTAGTGGTGAAAGCTGTCCTGGTTTCAGCTGGGATAGAGTTAATTTTCGTTCTAGTGGCTGGTATAGTGCTATGTTTTGGATTCAGTATGAGAAGACTGTTGATAACACACTGATGTTTTCAGTTGTTGCTAAGTAGTGTTTAGACTAAGTCAAGGATTTTTCAGCTTCTCAAGCCCAGCCAGCAAGAAGGCTGGAGGGGCACAAGAAGTTAGGAGGGGACACAGCCAGGACAGCTGACCCAAAGTGGCCAACGTGGTATTCCATACCATGCAATGTCATGCCTAGTATATAAACTGGGGGGAGTTGGTCAGGGAGGGATCGCGGCTCGGGAACTAACTGGGCATTGGTCAGCAAGTGGTGAGCAATTGCATTGTGCATCACTTGTTTTGTATATTCCAATCCTTTTATTATTATTATTGTCATTTTATCATTGTTATTATTATCATTATTAGTTTCTTCCTTTCTGTTCTATTAAACTGTCTTTATCTCAACCCACGAGTTTTACCTTTTTCCTTCCGATTGTCTCCCCCATCCCACTGGGTGGGGGGGAGAGAGTGAGCAGCTGCGTGGTGCTTAGTTGCTGTCTGGGGTTAAACCATGACAAAGGATAAGTTTTATTTCTTATAGATTCTTTAGAATGAAACAAACTATATCTAAAAAGTGCAGATATGCTTTTTTATTTCTTTTGCAGTTCAGGGGACGGGGAGAGGGAAAAGCATCTCTGATTCGTATATTAAAGTGCAAGCATCTGTCCTACTGATGATATTCTAGGGAAGCACATTAGCATAAAATTTAACAATTTCAAATAAGTGAATGTGAAATAGGGACTGTACAAAGACACTATTTCCAAGCCTGACAGAAACATCACTGTTTAGAAATGCAAATGAAACCATTATGTTCAGTAATTATATGAAAATATGAACATTTCAGCATGTTTTCCAGCCCTGATGGCAGTTAATGGGATGTACGCTTATATAAATAACTACTATTAAAGCTAATGCTGAAAAAACACTAATAAATTCATGCTAAAGCAACTGATTTAGTATGCTTTTAAACCCCAGCAGTGCTCACTTATTTAGAAGGGAGTGCATTCTTATGTTTAGAACTCATTACCATTACAAATCACTGCAACTCTATCAATTACCATGCATTAATGAAAATGGGACACATGCAAAAATAATTATTGCCTCGCAGCAGTTTTCTTTAAAGACAAAATATAGGGGTATTACCATCATGCAGCCTTGAGGGGAACTTATCAGCCACATAATCTTTATTACTACAACTGTACTCCCTATGCTATAACCCCGGGGTGTTTTTTGTCCCAAGAAGGGGCTAACCTTTATGTAAAACTCTTGACATATACACAATGAAAGTGACCATACTGTCATCAGTAAAAACTTACCATTTTCACAATTAAAAATACATTTAAACAAACATATACACACTAGTATGTGAACTGAGAAATGTGGATGTGAAACTAGAGCAAGGAGATGTAATGCGAATGGAATTAAGGGTAAAAGGCACAGGTGGAAGTCTTCTATGAAGTTCTTATATCTGGATAAATTCCATCCAGTTTTACACTCACACTTTTAATGACCTCCTAGAGAGCCATGGAATTAAGACTTCAAGGACACTATTCATTCCTCTTCAGATGTTTTCTCCAATTCCTTGGCATTATTTATTAATTTATTATAAGAAAGCTTGCTACCCTGGTACGACCCTCAGATTATTATCCATTATTGATTTTTCAGGTAGGCAGCAATGAAGTTGCAACAAGAAGTCCGAGGGCAATCAAGAGAGACTTCAGGGCCTTGGGACAACTGGTTAAGGGATCAGGAGCACAAGTAGTGTTCTCCTCTATCCTTCCAGTTGCAGGGAACGATGAGGGAAGAAACAGAGAGAGCCAGCAGATCAGTGCCTGGATCCGAGACTCATGTCACCGGCAGAACTTTGGGATTTTTGATCATGGGTCGGTTTACATGATGCCAGGCCTTCTGGCAACATATGGGGTACACCTAGCTCAAAGGGTGTCGTGGTTTAACCCCAGCCAGCAACTAAACACCACGCAGCCGCTCACTCACTCCCCCCCACCCAGTGGGATGGGGGAGAAAATCGGGAAAAAAAGCAAAACCCGTGGGTTGAGATAAGAACAGTTTAATAGAACAGAAAAGAAGAAACTAATAATGATAATGATAACACTAATAAAATGACAACAGCAATAATGAAAGGATTGGAATGTACAAATGATGCGCAGTGCAATTGCTCACCACCCACTGACCGACACCCAGCTAGTCCCTGAGCGGCGATTCCCCGCCCCCACTTCCCCGTTCCTATACTAGATGGGACGTCACATGGTATGGAATACCTCGTTGGCCACGTTGGGTCAGGTGCCCTGGCTGTGTCCTGTGCCAACTTCTTGTGCCCCTCCAGCTTTCTCGCTGGCTGGGCATGAGAAGCTGAAAAATCCTTGACTTTAGACTAAACGCTACTTAGCAACAACTGAAAACATCAGTGTTATCAACATTCTTCACATACTGAACTCAAAACATAGCACTGTACCAGCTACTAGGAAGACAGTTAACTCTATCCCAGCTGAAACCAGGACAGTATCCACCCCTTATTCTATACCATTGACGTCATGCACAGTTCCCATACCTTTAGTTACATCCTGATCAACCATCATCACCTTTCCATCCCTTTAAGACATATGAACAATGAGATATATATATATATATATATATGTATACACACACAGAGATATCATTCCTTTAGTTCATGGGTCATGTTCATAAAATGTTAATTTAGTTTCCAACTCTGGGCTCCATCTGTCATACCAGTCTTTCTGGGCAGGAGGGATGGTGCAAAGTCCTCTCAGTCGGCAGAGCAGGATTGGGCTTCAGTGCGGTGTGACGAGCAGGTGACATTTGGCGCAGCAGGAGGATGGTGTGCACCATTGGATTGTTGCATGCTGGAGTCAGTTCTGGTTCCATCACTACTGCGCTTTGCTCAGTTTTATCACAGTTCTTTTCTTGCTTGATCTAAGTGATTCTTACTATAGTACTATGGATATAGCATATAACAATTATAGTAAGGATAACATACAGTAGAAGGGTTATATAGCAACTAATATCATACAGTTTAATTCTGGCTAGTCTCACCTAAAATCAAATCCCCTTGAGGCACACATCGGACTTCCCCATCTTTTTGCATCACCCACCAAGTGCACCCAGGCCCTTGAGCAAAAGCAATCCCACGAATGGGTTTGCCTTTGCCGGAGGCAGGAGTAACCCAGACTGTCTTCCCTAACATATTTTTGATATGCACTACAGGGACTTTATCCCCTTCTACAGTATGTAAAAATTCTGACTGGGCAGGGCCACCCCGATTGGCAGATCCTCTGGTGTTGACTAACCAGGTGGATTTTGCTAAATGTGTATCCCAATGTTTGAAGGTTCCACCCCCCATTGCTCTCAATGTAGTATTTAATAGTCCATTGTATCGTTCGATTTTTCCGGAGGCTGGTTCATGATAGGGGATATGATACACCCACTCAATGCCATGCTCTTTGGCCCAGGTGTCTATGAGGTTGTTTTGGAAATGAGTCCCGTTGTCTGACTCAATTCGTTCTGGGGTGCCATGTTGCTACAAGACCTGCTTTTCAAGGCCCAGGATAGTGTTCTGGGTGGTGACATGGGACACAGGATATGTTTCCAGCCATCCAGTGGTTGCTTCCACCATTGTAAGCACATGGCGCTTGCCTTGGCGAGTTTGTGGAGTGTGATATAGTCAATCTGCCAGGCTTACCCATATTTATATTTCAGCCTTTGCCCTCCATACCACAGGGGCTTTAACTGCTTGGCTTGCTTAATTGCAGCACATGTTTCACATTCATGGATGACCTGTGCAATAGTGTCCATGGTCAAGTCCACCCCTCGGTCACGAGCCCATCTATATGTTGCATCTCTTCCCTGATGGCCTGAAGCATCATGGGCCCACAGAGCCATAAACAGTTCACCCTTATGTTGCCAGTCCAGGTCCTCCTGAGCCACTTCAATCTTGGCAGCCTGATCCACCTGTTGGTTGTTTTGATGTTCTTCAGTGGCCCAACTCTTGGGTATGTGAGCATCTACATGACGTACTTTTACAACCAGATTCTCTAGCCGGGATGCAATATCTTGCCACAGTGCGGTAGCCCAGATGGGTTTACCTCTGCGCTGCCAGTTGCTCTGCTTCCATTGCTGTATTTGCCACCATCCATGAGTCAGTATAGAGATAGAGCACTGGCCACTTTTCTCTTTCAGCAATATCTAACGCTAGCTGGATGGCTTTCACCTCTGCAAACTGACTCGATTCACCTTCTCCTTCAGAAGTTTCTGCGACTTCTCGTGTAGGAATCCATATGGCAGCCTTCCACCTCCGATGCTTTCCCACGATGCGACAGGATCCCTCAGTGAACAGGGCATATTGCCTTTCATTTTCTGGCAGTTTATTATACAGCGGGGCTTCTTCAGCACGTGCCACCTCCTCCTCTGGCGACATTCAAAAATCTTTGCCTTCTGGCCAGTCTGTGATCACTTCCAAAATTCCTGGGCGACTGGGGTTTCCTATGCGAGCCCGTTGTGTGATCAGTGCAATCCACTTACTCCACGTGGCATCAGTTGCATGATGTGTAGAGGAGACCCTCCCTTTGAACATCCAGCCCAGCACTGGCAGTCGGGGTGCTAAGAGGAGCTGTGCTTCAGTACCAACCACTTCTGAGGCAGCTCGAACTCCTTCATATGCTGCCAATATCTCTTTTTCAGTTGGAGTATAGCAGGCCTCGGATCCCCGATATCCTCGACTCCAAAACCCCAGGGGTCGGCCTCGGGTCTCCCCAGGTGCTTTCTGCCAGAGGCTCCAGGTAGGGCCGTTCTCCCCAGCTGCAGTATAGAGCACATTTTTAACATCTTGTCCTGTCTGGACTGGTCCAAGGGCTACTGCATGAACAATCTCCCGTTTAATTTGTTCAAAGGCTTGTTGTTGCTCAGGGCCCCATCTAAAATCATTCTTCTTCCGGGTCACTTGTTAGAGAAGGCTTACAATCAGACTGTAATTTGAAATATGCATTCTCCAAAACCCCATGACACCTAAGAAGGCCTGTGTTTCCTTTTTATTAGTTGGTGGAGACATAGCTGCTATTTTGTTAATCACGTCCATTGGGATCTGACGACCTCCATCTTGCCATTTTATTCCTAAAAACTGGATCTCCTGTGCAGGTCCCTTGACCTTACTTTCTTTTATGGCAAAACCAGCCTTCAAAAGGATTTGGATTATTTTCTTCCCTTTCTCAAAAACTTCTTCTGCCGTGTTGCCCCATACGATGATGTCATCAATGTATTGCAGGTGTTCCGGAGCTTCACCCTTTTCCAGTGGAGTCTGGATCAGTCCATGGCAAATAGTGGGGCTGTGTTTCCACCCCTGGGGCAATCGATTCCAAGTGTACTGGACACCCCTCCAAGTAAAGGCAAATTGTGGACGACACTGCTGCCAGAGGGATTGAGAAAAACACATTAGCAATGTCAATTGTGCCATACCACTTGGCTGCCTTTGACTCTAGTTCGTATTGAAGTTCTAGCATATCTGGAACGGCAGCACTCAGCAGTGGCGTAACTTCATTCAGGCCACGATAGTCAACCGTTAGTCTCCACTCCCCATTAGACATTCGCGCTGGCCATATGGGACTATTAAAGGGTGAGCGAGTTTTGCTGATCACTCCTTGGCTCTCCAGTTAGCAAATCAACTTGTGGATGGGAATCAGAGAGTCTCGGTTGGTGTGATATTGCTGCCGGTACACCGTCGTGGTAGCAATTGGCACTTGTTGTTCTTCAACCCTCAGCAACCCCACAATCGAAGGGTCTTGAGAGAGACCAGGCAGGGTAGACAGCTGTTCCGTGCCCTCCGTCTCCAAGGCAGCTATACCAAAAGCCCATCGATACCCCTTTGGGTCCTTAAAATACCCTCTCCTGAGATAGTGTATGCCAAGGATACACGGAGCCTCTGGACCAGTCACAATGGGGTGTTTCTGCCATTCATTCCCAGTTAGGCTTACTTCAGCTTCCAATACAGTTAACTCTTGGGATCCCCCTGTCACACCAGAAATACAGATGGGTTCTGCCCCTTTATAACTTGATGGCATTAGAGTACACTGTGCACCAGTGTCTACTAGAGCCTTATACTCCTGTGGGTCTAACGTGCCAGGCCATCGAATCCACACAGTCCAATAGACCCGGTTATCCCTTTCCTCCACCTGGCTGGAGGCAGGGCCCCTCTAATTCTGGTCAGAGTATCCAGTATTCACTTCTCGTAAAATTGGCTCAGAAGTCCCTTCAAGAGGGTCAGAAATAAGATCAGCCCTTCTACTCTGTTTGGAAACTGGAGCGGCATTTTTCCTATTAGAATCCCCTTTTGTGGTGGTTTTTCCTCGCAGCTCATGGACCTGTGCATTTAGGACCGAGGTAGGTTTTCCATCCCATTTCCTCATGTCCTCTCCATGATCACATAGGTAAAACCACAGGGCATCTCGTGGTGTGTACCTTCTATATTCTGTCTCTTGGGCAGAGGAGCGCTCACTCCTAATAGCTGAGACATTGGTCCTTACAGGTGGGGAATAGGACATCTCCTCTTTGAATTGCTGGAAATCCTCGGACAGCTTCTCCACAGCCGAAATGCAGGCTTGTAGGGAGGAGGAGAGATTTTCTTTTTATTGCCAGAGTTGGCGAACCATTTCATCCACTGTCAGCGCCTCTTCGTCTTTCCAGGTCATTATTGCCAGTGAGTTGGCATAGGACAATGGTGCGCTCCGTACAAACTTCCGCCACATGGGTCGTGTGCACTGGACTTCGTCTGGATCTTTGGGTAATTGTGGGTTGTGCGGGTCATGATGAATTGTCTCTAGCACAGCTAATTCCCTCAGATATTGGATACCTCTCTCCATGGTGGTCCACTTGCTTGACTGACATATAACATCTTCCTTAAAGGGGTACCTTTCCTTCACACTTGACAGGAGTCGCCTCCAGAGGCTGATGGCTTGTGTCCCTCTTCCAATTGCCTTGTCAATGCCACCTTCCCTGGCAAGCGATCCCAGCTGCTTGGCTTCCCTACCTTCTAATTCCAAGCTATTAGCCCCATTGTCCCAGCATTGGAGGAGCCAGGTGATAATATGCTCACCTCTACGGCAGCCAAAATCTTTTCGCATATCCTGCAGCTCACTCAAGGATAGGGACCGGGTTTTTACCTCTGTTTCTGCCTCTTCCTCCTGTTCTCGTGATGACCCTGGTTCGCCTTCATCCTTTGCTAAGTGAACTGATTTTTTTGTATATTTCTTTTTCTGTACGGGGGCAACTGATACTGGTGCAGGTTGGTCTGCTGGTTCAGTTGCAGTACCACTCGCCGGGTCTTGGATAACCGCAGTGTCTGTTGCCAAGTTTTGGGTAGCTGCTGTGCTCATTGCTGGGGCTGGAGGGGCCGCAGTGCCCGTTGCCGAGGTTTGAGTGACCGCAGTGCTCATCGTTTTGTTGTTAGGTCCAGAGACCTTCTCTTCCCCTTGAGGGTACTGAGTGGTGTCGAACAGGGCTCGATAGGCATGGGCCAGGCCCCAGCACGTTGCAGTAATTTGTATCTCTCTGGAGCTGCCGGGGTGACAGCATACCTTTTCCAAATATTTTACTAGTTCTTCTGGATTCTGCACTTGTTCAGGGGTGAATTTCCAAAACATTGGAGGTGCCCACTGTTCTAGGTACTTGCCCATACTACCCCACACACCCTGCCACTCATAATTATCCAGCCTTGGGGCAGATCTCTGGGTGATTTTCTTAAATTTTCTTAAAACCAGGACAAAGGGGGAAAAGCATCTTTGCACAGGAGTTAGCAGGGCTCAGTGAAAGAGCTTTAAACTAGATTTAAAGGGGGAAAGGGATAAAACCAGGCTTGCTAGAGATAAGCCTGGGGGCGGCACATCAATGTTTGAGGGATGGTGTGTGTCCTGGTTTCAGCTGGGATAGAGTTAATTGTCTTCCTTGTAGCTGGTACAGTGCTATGTTTTGAGTTCAGTATGAGAAGAATGTTGATAACACTGATGTTTTCAGTTGTTGCTCAGTAGTGTTTAGTCTAAAGTCAAGGATTTTTCAGCTTCTCATGCCCAGCCAGCGAGAAGGCTGGAGGGGCACAAGAAGTTGGCACAGGACGGAGCCAGGGCAGCTGACCCAAACTGGCCAATAGGGTATTCTATACCATGTGACATCACATCTAGTATATAAACTGGAAGGAGTGGGGGCAGTGGGAATCACCGCTTGGGGACTAACTGGGTGTTGATCGGCAGGTGGTGAGCAATTGCACTGCGCATCATTGGTATATTCCAATCCTTTTATTATTACTGCTGTCATTTTATTAGTGTTATCATTATCATTATTAGTTTCTTCTTTTCTGTTCTATTAAACCGTTCTTATCTCAACCCACGAGTTTTACTTCTTTTCCCGATTTTCTCCCCCATCCCACTGGGTGGGGGAAGGGAGCGAGCGGCTGCGTTGTGCTTAGTTGCTGGCTGGGATTAAACCATGACAGTGTGCTAGTGAGGTCCTTTGGTCTGCCATCTCAGTCGAGGTAGGGGATGGAAAGCCATGCGGCAGCAAAGACACAAGGGTTATTAATGCATTAGAAACCACGGAAGCGCCCAAGAATGGTCACGTAGGAATTAGGGCTTCTCCCCCCCAAAAGGTGGCAGGATCAGTAGCCCAACTGAAGCACATCTACACCAATGCACGCAGAGTGGGCAACAAACAGGAGGAGCTGGAAGCCACTGTGCAGCTGGAAAACTATGATATAGTTCCCATCACGGAAACATGTTGGGATGACTCGCACAACTGGAGTGCTGCAATGGATGGCTATAAAATCTTCAGAAAGGATAGGCAAGGAAGGAGTCGGTGGGGTAGCCCTGTATGTTAGGGAGCGTTTCGATTGCCTAGAGCTTAATAATGGTGATGAAAGGGTTGAGTGTTGATGGGTAAGAATCAGGGGGAAGGCCAACAGGCAGATATCATGGTGGGAGTCTGTTATAGATCACCTGTGACAGTCTGACAAATTATAGTCAATGTCTCAAACATTCATTAAAGAACTTTGGTGGAGAAGACGGCCTCTGTAAAAGCGCTGGAGTTGTGTGAACAGGAAAATGTGGCTGGAGGAGAAGGCCCCACGGAGGGTGGGACTGCGCTTCTCCAAAGCCACAATTCCTTACTGTGGCAGTACACTCCCACCCTCCCACCCCCCCCCCCCCCGAGCCAGAAACGAAACTTATCCAGGCAGGGAGAAGAGGACAAAAAAACCTAAACCCTGGAGGCCGCAGGTTGAAAGTTGAACTGGCCAATCGAGACGTGCCAGGTACACTGAGGTGACCTTCTTGGCCAATAGGGATTAAAATGACCACAGATCAGATTCGACAGGGGTATAAACGGGGTCCCGCCGGAGGACATGTTGGAATCAGTCCTCCTCGGAGCAGCGGGTCTGCAGTCAGGGACTCCCCCTTGGGTCGGGGCACCGCCCGAGGAAACTCCTCGAGGGAGAGAGCCCTCAGCTTTTAGGTGAGTGATATGCACATTTTGAGCCATCACTTTAAATCATAAGGATTCTTAAGTCAGCTGTGTAGTACTAATTCCCCTTACATCATTGAGCCTGTAGTTCACTACTGTTACTGGAGTTCTAACTAACTTTTGCTGAAGAATAAATCTGAGTTTTAACACCTGTTGGATTTGGTTAGTCGTGCACCCGTAACATTTTAAATTGGCGTAGTTGGCAGGATGGTGTTAATAGAGGAATTATTACAGAGGCACGGCTGCAGCCCTTCTCCCCCAGGTCTGGACTGGGCGAAGGAGAAGCGGTCCGACCCGGCAGCGGTTGTGGAGAGAGTAGAACTATGCCGTAGAAGTAGTCGAGACGGCAAAGGCAGTGTGTGTGCCCTCCTGGGCGCCTGCTTGATTCAAGCACAAAACCAAAAGAGTGATTCTGCTAAAAGGCATGGGGAAATAGATTGTCTGCAGGTGGAATTGGAGGAAAGGGACGTGCGACCCCTTATTAAAACAGAAAGGCACACAGGTTCGCGCGGTGGGAGCCCCCAAACCACTATTCGCACAACCCCTTGGTCAGGACCCGAACTCAGCGAGTTACAAGCTAAGTTTTTGTGCAAGCCAGGCGAAACCGAAACTGAGTATTTGTGGAGAGTTTCTTTAACGGGGGGGGGGGGGATCGGATACTGTTGAGTGATGATGAAGCAAGAAATTACTGGGGACTGGGAGTGTTTCTGAGTGCTGGACCGGCGGGTGATCAGTCGATAACGTCCCGAGTAGCCTACTGGGCTGGGGGTGTGGACCCCAAGGAGAGAGGAGAACATGTTACTATCCGGGTAAAGGGACTGTCAGAGTTAACGGAGGGAGTGCAAAAAGCCACCTGTGTTCAGGCCATGTATGATGGAGGGCAGCAAGGGATACCGATGACTGCACCGGTGGACCCCCGCCACCTCAGACCCCTTATTAGAGGTCTGCCGGACGCTTTAAAGATACGCGTCCATTCCCTCAGAGAAAGAATCCAGGGGGCCATTGATCGCAACCAGCAGAACCCCCAGAGGCCGCCCACGCATGTGATGACTTGGGCGGAAGTACTGCACAGCATAGTAGTTCACGGGCGCGAGATGGGATGGGCGGAGCCGAGCGGTGGCACGGAGGGCAGCAGGAAGGTCTGCCCAGCCGGTTGTAAACCCCGCCCCGAGCGGTCTCGAACTCGCGGTCGGTCGGACCGGAACTACGATCCCGGAAGGGACGCTCTCTGGCGGAAGGCACCGGCACTGGGGGCAGCCCGAGCCGTGCTGCACGGGCAGTCCGCCGGCGGCATCCGGGGGTGGGATTGCTGGAGGGGAAAGCTAGAGACCAAAGGGAAGTGCCAGCTACCTCGCCCCCTCGGGAAGAGAATATTAATCCTTTCGCGGCACTGCGAGAGGAACTGGATGGGCTAAAAAACTAGAAGCTGCGGTTTGGGGTTCAGGCTGCCCAATTTGCATGGTGAATACCTGCCAATGGTCTGCTGATAAAGAGCATTATATACACATTTCTGTGGGTCCAAGACGGATAAGGTTAGAATTCTTAATCGATACATGAGCCCAAATTAGTTTTTTAAACGAACGACAAGCTAGTGAGCTGGGAATCAGGCCATCAAGAAAGGCTATAAACATTAGAGGAGTAACAGGGGCAACAGAAAAATGCCCCATAGCTCGATCTCAATTCTGGTTACTGGGGGAAAAGAGAATGACAGCTGTGGAAGTGGCTTTGAGCCCCTGTGAGGGAAAGACACTGGGATTTGATTTGCTGGCAGGCAGACAATGATACCCACCCAATGGCAGGGTGTGGAGCTTCGGGGACAGGGGGGCAGAGGCTAGTCATGTGAGAACCTTGCAGGTTGCGCCTGCACTACCGCAATCTAAAGTAACCCCTGTCTTTCAATACCCACTGCCAGCCTCTGCCAAATGGGGCATTTCGGAAGTAATTAACAATCTTGAAAAAAGAGAGATCATCAGTTGCACACATTCCCCTTATAATTCTCCTGTTTGGCCAGTCCGTAAATCAGATGGGAGGTTGTCCTGGGTTCAGCTGGGATAGAGTTAATTTTTACGGGAACCTGGGAGGTGGGGGGGGGGGGGGGGCATAGCCGGGGCAGCCGACCTGAACTAGCCAAGGAGCTATTCCATACCATGTGACATCATGCTCAGTATATAAATGGGGAGCAGGCCGGGGGGAGGGCTCTCGATTTTCGGTGGCGGAGCGTCGGGTTCCGGGTGGTGAGCAGTTGCACTGTGCATCACTCTTTTTGTATATTCTTTCATTAGTACCGTTGTTGTTGTTGTAACCTTTTTTTTGTGTTGTCCCAGTAAACTGCCCTTATCTCAACCCTCGAGGTTCCAGGTTTTTTTTCTTTTCTCTCCTCCGTCTCCTCCCTATCCCACCGGAGGGGGGCGGGAGGAGTGAGCGAGCGGCTGCGTGGTCCTTTGTTACCGGCTGGGCTGAAACCACGACAGTCCTTTTTGGCGCCCAACGTGGGGCAGGAAGGGTTGAGATAACGACAGATCTGGCCAGAACGTGTTGAAACAAATTTGTCATACGCATTTCTTATATTAGATAAATAGATGTTAGTCACAATGTTGATTCATTTGTTTACATGGTGGCGTTTTGTAAGTTCTTATGTGCTCTATGTATTGCCTGTAGTTACGTTTCTCACCTCTGGGAGAGTGATTGGGATTATCATTTTGCTGTACTGGGCAATGTCGACTTGTGAAATGATTACATCACTGGTCATGAGGTTAAGCTGGTATCTGTATGAGGCAGTGATATCATTTCCATACTTCGGGCACCTTCTATCGGATTTTATTGGTAATTACACTCACTCCATGGGGAAGTTAGGGGGGGATACTTCCCCCCGTCCGTTCGCCTCCCTTCTCTCCTTACGACTAATTACAACAGCTTTTGAGAATTTTGAATATCCTTGGGATGCGCTAGCCAGTGTGCTGTTAGTGCTATGCCTCCTGAATATGTTTCAGGTCTTGTTTAGGGCTACAAAAAGGCTCTTTAAGAGTACCACCCAGAGATCTGCCCCAAAGCTGGATATTCATGGGTGGCACGGCATGTGGGAGGATATGGGCAGGTATCTAGAGAACTTCTCACCTCCAGTGGCTTGGACGTTCACTCCCGAACAACTACAGAACCCTCATGAAGTGGTAGATTATTTGAAAGAAAAATGCTGTGGCTATTCCAAAGACGTACAACTCGCTGCACTGTGCTGGGCCCTGGCCAGTATCTACCAAACACTGCTTGATATTAGGCAGCACCCTCAGGGGGAAAAGGGGGAAAAGATGAAAAACAGGACAACAGGCACCATGGCTACCCAAACCCCGACAACAGGCACCGTGGCTACCCCAACCCCGGCAACAGGCAGTGTGGCTACCCCAACCCTGGTGACAGATACTGCAGCTAAACCAGAGAACCAACCTGTGCCAGTATCAGTCGCCCCTGTACAGAAAAAGAAACACACAAAGAAATCAGTTCGCTTAGTGAGAGATGAAGATGAACCAGGGTCATTGCGAGAACAGGAGGAAGAGGCAGAACCTGAAATAATTACCCGATCTCTATCCCTGAGTGAGTTGCGTGACATGCGAAAAGATTTTAGCCGCCACCCAGGTGAGCACATTGTTACCTGGCTGCTCCGATGCTGGGATAATGGGGCTAGTAGTGTGGAATTAGAGGGTAAGGAAGCCAAGCAGTTGGGATCTCTGTCTAGGGAAGGGGGCATCGACAAGGCGATTGGGAGAAAAACACAAGTCCTCAGCCTCTGGAGGCAACTTCTGTTAGGTGTAAAGGAAAGATATCCCTTCAAGGATGAAGTTACATGTCACCAAGGCAAGTGGACCACCATGGAGAGAGGTATCCAGTACCTGAGGGAATTAGCTGTGCTGGAGGTGATTTATAATGATCCAGAAAATGCGCAGTCACCCACAGATCCAGATGAAGTCCAATGCACACAACCGATGTGGCGGAAGTTTCTACGAAGTGCGCCACCAACCTATGCCAACTCATTGGCAGTAATGTCCTGGAAAGAAGGCTATGGACAAACGGTGGATGAATTGGCTGTCCAACTCCGGCAATACGAAGGAAGTCTCTCTTCCTCCCTACGGGCCTGTGTCTCGGCTGTAGAGGAATTGTCCCGAGAGTTCCAGCAATTCAAAGTGGATATGTCCTCCTCCCCACCTGTACAGGCCCGCATCGCAGCTATTGGGAGTAAGCACTCCTCTGCCCAAGAGAGAGGAGAGAGAAAGTACACACGACGGGCTAACCTGTGGTTTTACCTGCGTGACCATGGAGAGGACATGAGGAAGTGGGATGGAAAACCTACCTCAGTCCTGGATGCACGGGTACAGGAGTTGCGAGAAAAAGCAACCAGAAAAGAGGATTCTTCTTGGAGAGCTGCTGCTCCAGTTTCCCGTGAGCAGTCCCCCAGACACAGTAGATGGGCTGATGCCATTTCTGATCCTCTTGAAGGGACTTCTGATTCATGTGTGCGAAAAGTGAGTAACGGATATTCTAACCAGGATTAGAGGGGCCCTGCCTCCAGCCAGGTGGAGGAGAGGGACAACCGAGTCTACTGGACAGTGTGGATTCGATGGCCTGGCACGTCCGACCCACAGGAATATAAGGCTCTAGTAGACACTGGTGCACAATGCACCCTAATGCCATCAAGTTATAAAGGGGCAGAACCCATCTGTATCTCTGGTGTGACAGGGGGATCCCAAGAGCTAACCGTATTGGAAGCTGAAATGAGTCTAACCAGGAATGAGTGGCATAAACACCCCATTGCAACTGGCCCAGAGGCCCCGTGCATCCTTGGTATAGATTATCTCAGGAGGGGGTATTTCAAGGACCCAAAAGGGTACCGTTGGGCCTTTGGTATAGCTGCATTGGAGACAGAGGAGATTGAACAGCTGTCTACCCTGCCTGGTCTCTCTCAAGACCCTTCGGTTGTGGGGTTGCTGAAGGTTGAAGAACAACACGTGCCAATTGCTACCACGACGGTGCACCGGCGGCAATATTGCACCAACCAAGACTCCCTGATCCCCATCCATAAGCTGATTTGCCAATTGGAGAGCCAAGGAGTGATCAGCAAGACTCACTCACCTTTTAATAGTCCCATATGGCCTGTGCGGAAATCTAATGGGGAGTGGAGACTAACAGTAGATTATCGTGGGCTGAATGAAGTCACGCCACCGCTGAGCGCTGCTGTGCCAGATATCTTAGAGCTTCAATATGAACTGGAATCAAAGGCAGCTAAGTGGTATGCCACAATTGACATTGCTAATGCATTTTTCTCCACTCCTTTGGCAGCGGAGTGCAGGCCACAGTTTGCTTTCACTTGGAGGGGCGTCCAGTACACCTGGAATCGACTGCCCCAGGGGTGGAAACACAGCCCCACTATTTGCCATGGACTGATCCAGGCTGCACTGGAAAAAGGTGAAGCTCCAGAACACCTGTAATACATTGATGACATCATCGTATGGGGCAACACGGCAGAAGAAGTCTTTGAGAAAGGGAAGAAAATAATCCAAATCCTTTTGAAGGCTGGTTTTGCCATAAAAGAAAGTAAGGTCAAGGGACCTGCACAGGAGATCCAGTTCTTAGGAGTAAAATGGCAAGACGGGCGTCGTCACATCCCTATGGATGTGATCAACAAAATAGCAGCTATGTCCCCACCGACTAATAAAAAGGAAACACAGGCTTTCTTAGGTGTCATGGGTTTTTGGAGAATGCACATTCCAAATTACAGTCAAATTGTAAGTCCTCTCTACCAAGTTACCCGGAAGAAGAATGATTTCAAATGGGGCCCTGAGCAACGACAAGCCTTTGAAAAAATTAAGCAGGAGATTGTTCATGCAGTAGCTCTTGGGCCGGTCCGGGCAGGACAAGATGTTAAAAATGTGCTCTATAGTGCAGCTGGGGAGAACGGCCCTACCTGGAGCCTCTGGCAGAAAGCACCTGGGGAGACCCGAGGCCGACCCCTGGGGTTTTGGAGTCGGGGATACAGAGGATCCGAGGCTCGCTATACTCCAACTGAAAAAGAGATATTGGCAGCATATGAAGGAGTTCGAGCTGCCTCAGAAGTGGTTGGTACTGAAGCACAGCTCCTCTTAGCACCCTGACTGCCAGTGCTGGGCTGGATGTTCAAAGGGAGGGTCTCCTCTACACATCATGCGACTGATGCCACGTGGAGTAAGTGGATTGCACTGATCACACAACGAGCTCGCATAGGAAACCCCAGTCGCCCAGGAATTGTGGAAGTGATCACGGACTGGCCAGAAGGCAAAGATTTTTGAATGTCGCCAGAGGAGGAGGTGACACGGGCTGAAGAGGCCCCGCTGTATAATAAACTGCCAGAAAATGAAAGGCAATATGCCCTGTTCACTGATGGGTCCTGTCGCATTGTGGGAAAACATCGGAGGTGGAAGGCTGCTGTATGGAGTCCTACACGACTAGTCGCAGAAACTGCTGAAGGAGAAGGTGAATCGAGTCAGTTTGCAGAAGTGAAAGCCATCCAGCTAGCGTTAGACATTGCTGAAAGAGAGAAGTGGCCAGTGCTCTATCTCTATCCTGACTCATGGATGGTGGCAAATGCCCTATGGGGGTGGCTACAGCAATGGAAGAAGAGCAACTGGCAGCGCAGAGGTAAACCCATCTGGGCGGCCGCACTGTGGCAAGATATTGCTGTTCGGATAGAGAAGCTAGTGGTAAAAGTACATCACGTAGATGCTCATGTACCCAAGAGTCGGGCCACGGAAGAACATCAAAACAACCAGCAGGCAGATCAGGCCGCCAAGATTGAAGTGTCTCAGGTGTACCTGGACTGGCAACATAGGGGTGAGCTGTTTATGGCTCAGTGGGCCCATGATACCTCGGGCCATCAGGGAAGAGATGCAACATATAGATGGGCTCGTGATCGAGGGGTGGACTTGACCATGGACACTATTGCGCAGGTTATCCATGAATGTGAAACATGTGCTGCAATTAAGCAAGCCAAGCGGTTAAAACCCCTGTCGTGTGGAGGGCGATGGCTGAAATATAAACAGTGGGAGGCCTGGCAGATTGACTATATCACACTCCCACGAACCCGCCAAGGCAAGTGCCATGTGCTTACAATGGTGGAAGCCACCACTGGATGGCTGGAAACATATCCTGTGTCCCACGCCACTGCCCAGAACACTATCCTGGGCCTTGAAGAGAAAGTTTTATGGCGACATGGCACCCCAGAAAGAATCGAGTCGGACAACGGGACTCATTTCCAAAACAACCTCATAGACGCCTGGGCCAAAGAGCATGGCATTGAGTGGGTATATCACATCCCTTATCACGCACCAGCCTCCGGAAAAATCGAACGATACAATGGACTGCTGAAAACTACATTGAGAGCGATGGGGGGTGGAACTTTCAAACATTGGGATACACATTTAACAAAAGCCACCTGGTTAGTTAATACTAGAGGATCTGCCAATCGGGCTGGCCCCACCCAACCAAGACTTCCACATACTGTAGAAGGGGATAAAGTCCCTGTAGTGCGCATGAGAAGTATGTTAGGAAAGGCAGTCTGGGTTAGTCCCCCCTCAAGCAGAGACAAACCCATCCAAGGGGTTGTTTTTGCTCAGGGACCTGGGTACACCTGGTGGGTGATGCAGAAGGATGGGGAAGTTCGATGTGTATCTCAGGGAGATTTGATTTTGGGAGAGAATAGCCAGTGAATTAGGCTGTATGATATTTAACTGCTAAATAACCTGCCAATGTATGTCATTGTATCTATAGTGTCTATATGCCATATCAAGGGTATTACTGTAAGAATTACCCAAATGACTGAAGGATGGACTTTGAAACTGAGCCAAGTACAACAGTGATAGAACTTGAACTGGTGCCCAGCAATTTCCTCAGGATCAGCCTCTTCGACCTGCAGGCCAAGGGTGTGGGTTGCACCAAATGTACCAGCCACAAGTTCCAGAGGCAGCATACAACAACCTAACACCTCACACCATCTCTCTTATCCTGAAGAACTGTTACAACAGATGGAGCCCCAAAGTCATGGACTAAATAATATTGATGGACACATTGGAGGGATAGCCCATCGACTAAGGGAATACTATTTGTGTGTGTGTGGGGGGGGGGGGGGGGGTGTCCATATACATATACATATATATATATAAGACAAGGAAAGTGTTAGTAGTTGATTGGAAAATGTAAGATCTGGGCATGATGTAGATGGTATAGAATAAGGGGTGGATAATGTCCTGGGTTCAGCTGGGATAGAGTTAATTTTTACAGGAACCTGGGAGGTGGGGGGGGGGCATAGCCGGGGCAGCCGACCTGAACTAGCCAAGGAGCTATTCCATACCATGTGACATCATGCTCAGTATATAAATGGGGAGCGGGCCGGGGGGAGGGCTCTCGATTTTCGGTGGCGGAGCGTCAGGTTCCGGGTGGTGAGCAGTTGCACTGTGCATCACTCTTTTTGTATATTCTTTCATTAGTACCGTTGTTGTTGTTGTAACCTTTTTTTTGTGTTGTCCCAGTAAACTGCCCTTATGTCAACCCTCGAGGTTCCAGTTTTTTTTCTTTTCTCTCCTCCGTCTCCTCCCTATCCCACCGGAGGGGGGCAGGAGGAGTGAGCGAGCGGCTGCGTGGTGGTCCTTTGTTACCGGCTGGGCTGAAACCACGACAGAGGTGGCGACTAACAATTGATTATAGGAGACTGAACAGTAATACCCCACCATTAACTTCTGCTGTTCCAAATATCACCTCAGTGATAACAGCAATACAGGCTGTGGCCCACCCATGGATGGCTGCTTTAGATGTCAAGGGTATGTTTTTCATGGTTCCCCTAAGGGAAGAGGACAAACCTCAGTTCGCTTTCACTTGGGAAGGGACACAATACACTTTTAATCAGCTTCCCCAGGGATATAAGCACTCCCCCACTATTGCTCACAATGCTTTAGCCAAGCTCCTTGATGCTGTGGAAGTACCATCAGGTGTCCACATATATCAATATATAGATGATATCCTAATTGGTGGGGATAACAAGGAACAGGTAGGGCAAGTGGCTGAGGCCATCTGGAATCTGTTAGTCAAGAATGGGCTAGACATTCTATCTTCTAAATGCCAAGGTCCGGGACAAGAAGTCAAATTCCTGGGGGCACGGTGGATAGCTGGAGCAGTTGCGGTACCTGATGACACTCTATCAGCTATTGAAAAGGGACAGACTCCAGGCAATAAAATGGAATTACAACAGCTGTTAGGTACTTTGGGCTACTGGAGAAAACATATACCGGGGTTTTCAGTGATTGTCCGCCCTTTCTATGACTTCCTCCAAAAGAACAGGAAATGGAATTGGGCTTTGCAACATACAGAAGCCCTTAACACTCTGAAAGATGAGCTTAAGGCTTATCAGAGACTAGGCCCGTTGCACCCACGAGATCCATTAAGGGTGGAATGGGGTTTTGCTGAACATGCCTCATGCTGTGGCGTGTTTCAAAAGGGGCCACAGGGACCAGCTAGGCCATTATTATTCTCTTCCACTGCATTTAAGGAGACTGAGCAATAATATTCAGATTGGGAAAAGGGGGTCCTTTCCCTCACTAGAGCGGTTAAGGAGGTTGAAAAGCTGCGTACATCAGAAGATGTTATAGTACAGGGTCCTTTCCTGTGGGAGCAGCTCGGAATACCTGGCATTTGTTTTCAAGAGTGACCGTTAGAATTTGCTGTGCTGCATGTTTGCCAAGCCTTGAAGAACTAGTTTCACAAGGTCAGGTTGGAGGATGGCCTGGTGTAGGCCTGGGAAGATGTGGCTGAAGACAGTCATGAGTATGTGTGTTGCAGGGAACCATCTGGAGACATGAGCCGAGTAACAACCAGACACCGATACGGTTAAAGTTGTTCTCCCTTTATTGCCCAAATAGCGTGCTTATATACCTTGTCAAGCTAAACATCAGCTGTCCACGCGCCATAAGCTAAAATATAATTGGTTATACTAACTCTGTACACACGCATAAACATAGGACACAATTGGTTATACTAACTCTGTACACGCGCATAAACATAGGACACAATTGGTTATACTAACTAAAACATGCAAAACTTGTCTCAGTCTAATTGGTCAAGATAAACTGTCGAATTGAGGTTCTTCGTGCCAAGTTCCCTTTATCGTGGAATGTGCACCTGTGTTCTTCTAATTGGCATCTTTCTTTTTTTGTCTTCTTGTTTATTCTGTTCAAGGCCTTCTAAAGGCGTCTGGAATGCTTTTGCGACCGTTAGCTAAATATGTGTCCGCAACATATATGTATGGAATGTTTTTATCTTTAACTGTTCTGAGGACTGGCAAACATCCCAGCTGGGCCAGATATGTGCTCCTGTGTTAGCAGTATTGGCTGTATGCCGTTAGTTCTTTCCAGATCCTTGTTGAAACATATGTAAGTCTGATCCTTTTGTGAAATAAACGGAATATTGTACAGATAGTTTGAGTGCTTAATTCAATCACCGCAGATGGTGACCCCGACGTGATTAAGAGAAGGAAACAACATGATTAAGAGAAGAAAACGTTGTGATCAAGAGAAGAAAAGGGGTGATTCCCCTCCACTGCGGAGACCACGCAATCTAACGGGGAGAGTTCTGAAGATGTGGCCACGACTCCGAAAAAATAGGAGACAGCAACCCCTGTGGAATGGGTGAGTTGCGAGATTGCGGTAGCATGGGACAATCAGCTTCCCAGGAGCTTAAGCTCTACTTAAATGTTTTGCAGGAGATTTTTACAAGCCTCTGGGTATAAAATAACAGAGGGACAAATTGCTTCGCTTTTAATATGGGTAAAGGATAATTGTAACTGGTTTCCCACAGAGGGAACTTTTGATAGCAAGGTTTGGGAAAGAGTTGGGGAACATTTACAAACACGAAAAAGTTTGGCATTTGGTGTATCAGAAAATTTAATTGTGACATGGAAATTTATTTATACTGCGCTGGTGCATTTACAGCTGGCAGAGAAAATCATATCAATGCAACCTGATATTGCTTTTGAGGAAACGGTTTGTGAGCAGGCCGCTAATGAGCAAGATTCTGATTCCGATGATAATTCTTTTGAATCAGGCAAGGTGGACCCTGAAAAAGAGCCAGATTTATATCCCCCATTAGCTCCACCACCACCCGCACCAACATCGTTAATGCACACACCCCACCGGCAGGCAGACAGGCAGGCAGCGGGTAGGCAGCACGGGCTCCGCGGGGTTGCCGACCCTCACCACCACACACAGGTCCCCGCTGCCGCCTCTCGTGGCCTTCGCGCTCGCACTGCCGCCGCCCTCCCCCGACTCCCCCCCCACACCAACCGCCCAGTATTCCCTCTCCAGGGTTTGCAGAACTTAAAACAGAACCTGGCTTTGCTGCATTGCCTGTATCTTTCTCCTGCTAATCCCTCTAACTCTATGCCTCTGTCTAATCCTGTGGCTCCTGCTTTACAGCGGTGCGGAGAAAAAACTATAGTGCCTTCAGCTCCGCCTTTAACAGACTTTGATGCTAAATGTGACAATTCACTTAATGATTTGGGAAAAAATACACATAACTTGATGCAACGCTGTCGAGAAAAAGCTCTACAGCAAGGAGATACCATGTTCACTTTTCCTCTTATATACAACCCCAAAATCCACCACAGCATGAGGGTTTACCTTATGAAATGATAAAAGAATTACGGAAATCAATTCGTGAAAATGGGTTACACAATTCATTTACAATGGGACTAGTGGAAGCAATTGGAGGCACTTATACTATGACTCCTTGGGACTGGAAATTGCTTATGAAAACGGTGTTGACTTCTGCTCAGTATTCTGTATGGCAATTAGAATACAATGATTTGTCAGTGGAACAAATTATGGAGAACTTGTCATCAGGGGTAGCTATAGATCAAAATATGTTACAAGGAACAGGCCCTTACATTACACCTCAGGCACAAGCAGCTTTGCCAAAGCAAGTTTTCGATCAAGCTACTCGTATTGCGATCATGGCTTTACGACGCATACCCAAAACCTGGCAAGATATTGCTTCGTTTGCCTCTATACGACAGGGCTCTCAGGAACCGTATGTATCTTTTATTGATCGCCTTCAAGCTGCAATAGCGCGGCAGGCAGAAAATCTGGAAGCTGCAAAAGTATTATTATTTCAATTGGCTTATGAGAATGCAAATACAGACTTTAGAAATGATTGTGACTGTGGTACAAAAGGCACAGTCATGTACTCAGTGTCTCATTGGTTTTGATCCTGATACATTTTATCTCCCTTTTTCAAAACAAGATTTTGATTACCTTTTTGTTCAATCACAATCACTGCAAATCTCATTGGCTGACTTCACGAACAAAATTTCTTTCTCACTGCCTAAATGTAAGTTACTGCAAAACCTTCACGCATTAAACATTAAGCCACAGACGATAGTATCAGATACTCCTGTTGTTAATGCTCGTACAGTTTTTGTAGATGGCTCTGGAAAAACTGGATGAGGTGTAGTTGCCTGGCTAGATAATGGAGTATGGCAGACATCTGTTGTTTTGTTACAAGGTTCCACACAGTGTGTGGAATTACACGCTGTTTTACACACTTTAGCTTTATTTCCATCGGAACCACTCAATATTGTTTCTGATTCAGAATATGCCATACGTGTTGTACAGCAATTACCAGGATCTTACTTAAAGGAGATAAATGGTGAAGACTTATTCAACAAATTTTTGGAATTGCAAACTCGTTTAAATAAAAGAGCTTATCCTTTGTTTATTTGTCACATTAGGTCGCACGCTGTGCTGCCAGGACCTTTGACTAAAGGCAATGCCGTGGCTGACTCTTTTACTGTTGGCACAGTGCAATTCCACTCTGCTGTGGCCTCTCATTCCTTTTTTCACCAAAATGCTGCAGCATTGCAAAAGATGTTTAATTTGACAAAAGCACAGGCTAAAGATATAATTCGTTCTTGTCCAGATTGTCAAAGAGTTGCTTCTGATGCAGTGAGCATTGGAGTTAACCCATGTGGTTTACATTCTAATGCCATTTGGCAAAGTGATGTTACACATGTATCTGCCTTCTTTGGCTCCTTGAAATTTGTGCATGTTTCTATTGATACCTTTTCCTCTTATATTTGTGCTACTGCTCATTCTGGAGAAAGGGCACGTGATGTTCAACGACATTGGTCACGATGCTTTGCGATTATGGGGTTCCTCAAACCATTAAAACTGACAATGGTCCAGGCTATGTAGCTAAATCTACTCAATTATTTTTGCAACAGTGGCAGGTATCCCATGTGACAGGAATTCCACATTCACCTACTGGACAAGCAATAATTGAGCGTGCGCATCACGCTTTAAAGTCCATGTTGCATAAACAAAAAGGGGGGAATATGCCACCACAAGAACAGCTAGATAATGCTATGTTTACTTTGAATTTTTTAAATCGCTCACCAGACTTAATGGCCAGCACAGCGATAGATCGGCATTTTAAAACTCCTGATTCTATTTCACACAGACCTAAAGTACTGTAGAAAGATCCTTTTAGTGGACCTGGTTGGAATGGACCTGTGGAACTAATCACTTGGGGGCGAGGGTATGCTTGTGTTCTTCTTCCCACAGGAACCAAGTGGATTCCAGCTAAACACATGAAGCCATATCATGAGCTGGCGAAACCACTCAGACAACCCAATCCCGCAGATGAAGACTCTGAATTTGAAAGAGGAGAAACGAATGAGGAGGAAGTGGTGCATCGAGAATGAAAAAGCTATCACGTAGGGACATTTGAAGAGAATGCAACAACAAGCTAGCGTGATGATGCAATGTGTATCCTACTCCAAAGAACACCTTTTTTAGCATACCTGGCAATAGCGGCCAGCAACAGTACTGTAAGAATTCTGATCCTTTTTCTTTACATAGTCACCATGGCTCAGGCGCAACATTTTTATTGGGCCCATGTTACTGACTGTCCCTTGTTTAGGCCAGTATCATGGTGGGATTCAGAGATTCCTGTCTCTAGTAAATGACACAAAATGGACAGGAGGGGTATGGTTACTACCTCCTGGCCCACTAGAAGAAAAGAAAGAATGGATCCGTGTCAATGACACACATACTTATTATTCCCTGAAATGGTTCGAGGGAGAATTGTTTCAGCCAGTATTACAAGCTCAATGTAATAATAATACTGGACCCTTTTTTCATGAAGTCATGGGTGATAGGTATGCCATTTTTAAAATGACAAATAGCTCATGGTGATTATTGAAAGAACAATTCCTTGTATAAGTCTGAACCTGACACAGAATCACAAAGATTCGGTGATGATATGTACTTCACATCCTTATGTTTTTGTAGCAGCTCAATCTGTAGATATCGCTTTACGTAACCATGCTTTTGAAACTAATCTGAATCAACCTTGGTATTTTAGCTGTTTTACTCATAAGAATATATCTGAACTAAGTCTTACAGTAATCATGCCAATGCAACATCGTGCTGAATTGTGGATCCCTGTAAATATGACCAGATTGTGGGAAGGGGAATCAGGATTGAGTCAATTATCAAGGCTTTTAAAGCGGACAATTAGTCACCCAAAATGATTTATAGGATGGCTAATTGCCTTTATAATATCAGCTATCATTATTGCAGCTACTGCTGCCATTGCTACCACGGTGCTTGCGAAATCCATTCAGACTGCTCACACAGTAGCTAATGTATTAGAAAATGTTACAGCTGAAATGAATACCCAGGTACAAATTGATCAACAAATACTAGCACGATTGGATGCTTTAGAAGCAGTGGTAATTTGGCTTGGACTATATTGGGTTTGTGTGGCAAGGTTTTGGTAGCGGGGGGTTACAGGGGTGGCTTCTGTGGGGGCTGCTGGAGGCTTCCCCTGTGTCCGACGGAGCCAATGCTGGCTGGCTCTAAGACGGACCCGCCGCCGGCCAAAGCCGAGCCAATCAGTGATAGTGGTAGCACCTCTGTGATAACATATTAAAAAAAAAAAAAAAAAAAAAAGCTGGAGAGGAGGAAGAGAAAAGGGGTTGCGGGACACACAGGAACAGCAACTGGAGAGAAGAGTGAGAACATGTAAGAGAAACAACCCTGCAGACACCAAGGTCAGTGAAGAAGGAGGGGGAGGAAATGCTCCAGGCGCAGAGATTCCCCTGCAGTCTGTGGAGAAGACCATGGTGAGACGGTGTGTGGATTGTCCGGCTCATAGTTCACAAATGAGTTTCATCATGTCTAGTGCACACAGGCGACTCATGGGGGGTTACAAAAGTGACCCAGCCTTGGGTTGCCTCCAGGCCCTGTCTCTCTGCAGAGACGACTCACGGGGAGCTGTGTAGACAGCTTAGCCCTGGGTTGTCTGATAAACCCTAAAGTAAACAGGGCAGTGGCTGCACCATTCAAAGAACCAAAACCCGAACTGAGCCTTGAAATCCCTTAACAAATAGTATGCCCTGAGTCTCAATCCAACCACTATTTGGTTGCTGAGGAAGCAAGGTAAAAAAACCCCAAAACCGGAGGGTTTCAGCTTCAGTTTCAAATGACAACCTTGTGTATTCAAACAATCACAGACCAACAAATGAAAGATAAGGGGAAACTCCACTCAGATATACATAATCCATTTAGGCATATATCATAATCCACTCAGACATAGTCATACACACCATTCCACAAGTCAGGGGATAAAAACTCTAAGATTCAGGTTGGAAAGGGGGGAGTCACTTCTCCAACTATACAGTTGGCTTGCGAAGGAAACCCTTCCCCCCCTTGATCGGGATGCTGGTCAAGGTAACTTCCCTGGGATTGAGAGTCCTTACCTGGAGGGGTAAGTGAATATTGTTTATGCTTTAAGTTTGTAAATGCGTTTGTGGTTGTCTGTGAATCGCTTGTGGTTGTAATAATGTACTACTCTTGCCTTAAAAAATTGCAATAGTGCATTCCTCCATTGTATCTGTAAAACCTGCAATAGTGGTGTGTTAAGTCTGTAAGTGAAGTTCAAATAAGTTGTTTGTTTGAACCTTGCAGTTAAGTCTGCAAGTGAAGTTCAAGTCGTTTGCTTGAACCTTGCAGTTAAGTCCTTTTCCGTCACAGACGGGTTGTTCCCCTGCAGCCCATAGAGGTCCACGGTGGAGCAGATATCCACCTGCAGCCCGTGGAGGACCCCACGCCGGAGCAGGTGGGTGCCCGAAGGAGGCTGTGACCCTGTGGGAAGCCCGTGCTGGACCAGGATCCTGGCAGGACCTGCAGATCTGTGGAGAGAGAAGCCCACAGAGCGGGTTTTCTGGCAGGACCTATGACCCCGTGGGGGAACCACGCTGGAGCGGTATGCTCCTGAAGGACTGCCCGCTGCAGAAAGGACCCATGCTAGAGAAGTTCGTGGAGGACTGTCTCCCGTGGGAGAGATCCCATGCTGGAACAGGGGAAGAGTGTGATGAGTGCTGCCCCTGAGGAGGATGAAGCGACAGAGATAACGTGTGATGAACTGACCGCAAACCTCGTTTCCCGTCCCCCTGTCCAGCTGTGGAGGAGAGAGTGATAGAATAGCTATGGTGGGCACCTGGTGTCCAGCCAGGATCAACCCATCACAGAGATAGACAAAGTGCATTACAAAATAGAATGAAATTACATTGTGATTGGGAATTTCAAAAAGAAGGGCTCTGTGTAACTACTTTACAAGGGAATGAAAGCGTATGTGATTGGAATTAGGTGAAGGCGCATTTACAAGTTGCGTTTGCTACTAATATTACAGGAGAGATCTAAGATCTTGCACAGATAGTACAAGATCAAATGGGAAATATACAAAATTAGCAGAATAAGGTGTTTTTCAAAGAATTGTCTAATAGTGTTAAATGGTTAAATCCAAAAATATGGTTTTAAGGTTTAAATCTGTGTATCTGAATTTGTATTGCTATTGGAGAGTTATTAATCATTTGTGTGTTTGCAGCAATCAGAATCATCTGAGGAGCAGTACGAGGATTGCGTCGGTTCGAAGCTAGAGTCCTCGCTGCCTTCCTCGTGAATCTGATGTTCCTAAACAAAAAAGGGGGAGATGTGGGAGCAGCTCAGAACACCTGGCATTTGTTTTCAAGAGTGACCGTTAGAATTTGCTGTGCTGCATGTTTGCCAAGCCTTTGAAGAACTAGTTTCACAAGGTCAGGTTGGAGGATGGCCTTGTGTAGGCCTGGGAAGATGTGGCTGAAGACAGTCATGAGTATGTGTATGGAATGTTTTTATCTTTAACTGTTCTGAGGACTGGCAAACATCCCAGCTGGGCCAGATATGTGCTCCTGTGTTAGCAGTATTGGCTGTATGCCGTTAGTTCTTTCCAGATCCTTGTTGAAACATATGTAAGTCTGATCCTTTTGTGAAATAAACGGAATATTGTACAGATATTTTGAGCGCTTAATTCAATCACCGCACTTTCCCTCTCTTAAATTCAATCCTCAATGGGTCACCTCCTCCTGAGGGAGTCGCCCAAAAGGCCACAGTTAGGAAATGGTATGCATACCTAGAAGGGATAAGCCAATTGCTCCCACTAAAGGAGGGTCCGACTAAGGTTTTCAAACTAGAGCAACCTGTAAACCCTGACACAGCCTTGCTGGGCCAACCGTATAAACCTTCTCCGATTGAGGAGGCACCCGAATTCGTGGCAGGCTCAGATGTGCAGGGAGTGTGGTTCACAGATGCATCTGCCCATCGAGTGGGATCAGAGTGGCAATATAAAGCAGTGGCGTTGGAGATTGGCACTGGGAAGACAGTCGAGGAAGAGGGTGAAGGTAGTGCACAAATAGGAGAACTACGGGCTTTATTACTGGCCGTAGAGAATGGTGCTACCATCATCTATACTGACTCTTCTGCAACCTTTAAGGGTGCTACAGAGTGGATATGTCAGTGGGAATCTAGTAAGTGGGAAGTAGATCATGCAGAAGTGTGGAGGACAGAGGACTGGCAACATCTCCTGGTAATAGGGAGATCCCGACCTTTAAAGGTGGGATGGGTGAAGGGACATGCTTGGGATGGAACCCCAGCTGCAAAATGGAATCAGCAGGTGGACCACCTGGCCCAAATCAGGATGGTCACCAGTGAGAAGGAAGATTGGGATAGACTAGCAGAATGGTTGCATATCAAATGAGGCCACTCAGGGAAAGCAGATCTCTATTATGAATGCCGATCTCAGGGTTGGCCAGTGTCTATGAAAACCTGTGAAACAATTCTTACAGCTTGCCTGCAATGCCGAATAAGGCTTAAAGCTAATCACCCAAACCAAGCTCCGGCCCAGCATATCAGACAAGGCAAGGCTCTTTGGAGCACATGGCAGGTTGATTACATTGGTCCTTTAAGACCACCTCATGGGAAGAAGTATATTTTGGCAGGAGTGGAAGTAGTATCAGGATTGTCTATGGCAACGGCTGTTGGCACAGCTACTGGAGACCAGACAGTCCAGGTTTTGTGAGAATGGTTTGGTATTCTACCTATTCCTGAATGTATTCAAAGTGATAATGGGTCACATTTCACAGCCACAGTGGTACAAGACTGGGCGCGAGGGGAAGGCATCAAATGGGTGTTTCACACACCATATTACCCCCAAGCTAATGGTATAGTTGGGGGAACCAATGGCTTGATTAAAAAACATGCTGATGTCTCACGCCATAACTGGGACACATGATTACCACAGGCAGTTTTTACTGTTAATAACCAGTGGGGAAATTATGGTAGTCCAAAAATTCGAGCATTCAGTCCTACGGAACCATTAAGGGGCAAGGATTCTATACCAGACGATCAGAGACGCCAGTTCCCACTGGAGATATATGTGGGCCAACCTGTCATGGTGAAACTGCCCTCCATTGGTATTGTTCCTATGACCTTAGCAAAACCCAGAGGCTTATATGCCTGGGAAGCCTTAGATGGGAGTGGAAAGACTCACCGCATCAGTGCCCAGTGGATAATCCCGGACTTCTAACCCTGTGACCCGGTTTTAAGACTGAGGCCTAGTTTGTGCTTTCTTACAGGACAATGAAGAAACGAGCCATTCCAGTGCTTCTATGGGCAGTGATAATCATGGCAGGCGTGGATGGTGAAGATCTAGATGATAATGTCGTGGCAAAAATGATGGACATCAATATATTGCGAGCTCTTGAGCTCACATGGGAGCAATGTAACAATTATAGTTGGAGTTTCAGATTATATGGGGGAGGAGGTTATACTCATGTTGTTTATAGTTGGTCACCAGATGCGACTATATCCTCCAACTAGCCCATGAGATCATGGGGTAGAGTTGGAATGGTACTACATCATGCCCTGAAATTCCATAGGGGTGACTGTGTATGGTACCCAAGGAAACACCGACAGAGCACTTCAGAACTGAGTTTACAACTATCAACCTTAGCCAACGTTATGTGGGATACTTGGAAAGTAATGGGCACATAGTGAACAATCCAGACTCGATAGAATTGATCAATTTGTGAGCCAAGGATGTTTTGTAGGCAGCAGGCTTCAAGGACGCTTTGCTTGTGGACACATATTTAGCTAACGGTAGTAAGAGCATTCCAGACGCCTTTAGAAGGCCTTGAACAGAATAAATAAGAAGACAAAAAAAGAAAGATGCCAATTAGAAGAACACAGGTGCGCATTCCACGATAAAGGGAACTTGGCACAAAGAACCTCAATTCGGCAGCTTATCTTGACCAATTAGACTGAGACAAGTTTCGCATGTTTTAGTTAATACAACCAATTATGCCTTATGTTTATGCGCGTGTACAGTGTTGATATAACCAATCATTAGGTGTAACTAGGCGCGTGGACAGCTCATGCTAACCAATCTCTAATTTGCTTATGCGTGAACAGTAACTAGAATGAACATATAAACCGAGCTATCTTGGCAATAAAGTGGCATCTGCTTGATCATATTGATTGTGTGCAGTGCCCGTGACTTCCGCGTCAACAAACGTTACATCTGATAATTTGGGGACTCTTAAACAATCAGTTATGACACACCTGTAAAATTACTATCAAAAACTGGGAAAGAGAAGGGTGCATGTGAAGTTTGAATCTGTTGATGGACAACTGCTGTGTTCACTCCAAATGTGTCAATGTAGCTTCAAGATTAAATCAACAAAAGAAAATGGCAAGAGACCTAGAGGCAATTGCTTCTGCACCAGGGACTAACTGGCTGGGGAAAAGGTTTTGATATGTTTGGATTTTCTTTCATGGGGTGGGTGACCAGCCTTCTCTAATCTTTAATAATGCTTGTAATTATGATTACTGTAATCTGTATTACAATAAGTTCTATCAAACTCTTGGTAGTGAAGCCTGTACTAATGGTTAAGTATACTCCCTTAAAACCTGTTCATGCGCTGGATATTCCTGTGTCAGGTATTCCACTTTAATTCTAGACCAGAATGAAATGATGGTGCACAATGAGCGTCAAATTCATCAGACTGCGCGTCTTCACCATGGGCTGCAGGGGAATCTCTGCTCCGGTGCCTGGAGCACCTCCTCCCCCTCCTTCACTGACCTTGGTGTCTGCAGGGTTGTTTCTCTTACATGTTCTCACTCCTCTCTCTGGCTGCCGTTTCTGTCTGTCGCAGCAACTTTTTCCCCTTCTTAAAAATGTTATCACAGAGGCGTTACCACTGTCGCTGACTTGGCCTTGGCCAGCGGTGGGTACATCTTGGAGCCAGCTGGCATTGGCTCTATCAGACATAGGGGAAGCTTCTAGCAGCTTCTCACAGAAGCCACCCCTGTAGCCCTCCAGCTACCAAAACCTTGCCACACAAACCCAATACATAAGTTATGCTGAAATCTTAGTTTTGAGAATAATACAGGAAGATCTAAGCTATCTTGTGGTAGATGTTGAGAATAAGCATGATCTGTGGGGTATCTTATCCCTATCTTAAAAAGATATTCCATATTTTCCAACTTTGCCTTCCCTTTGCAGATGACCATTAAGAAAATAAGTGAAGGTAGGATATTTAATAAATGTTCCTCCTATAAGTTTCAAGACAGTTCTTTATCAGAAATTGATCTTTAGCATTCTTTGTCTCATAATGGAAGTTAAAGATGACAGTCATAGTTTAGGACCTTCTCGTGAACTCCAGCCTGTCATACTTTCATTTGCATCCATCTATACTTTGAGCCAAAACTCAGTTATTTACTGAAGCCTTATTTCCCATATTGTGTACCCTGATCTCTGAATGTGGCAGATTCTTTACAGAATGAACAGCTTCAACGTTATTGCTTTGGATGATGATCACTTTTAGAAAAGCAAAAAGAAAATTCTGCCACTCTTCCCGCACCAAAGCTGTGTCCTGTGTGTACTTCAAAGATACTGTCTTCAGACAGAGTTTAGCTTTCTATTTGTGCTGGTTTTGGCTGGGATAGAGTAATTTTTTCCATAGTAGCTAGTATGGGACTATGTTTTAGATTTGTGTTGATAATACAGGGATGTTTTCATTATTGCTGAGCAGTGCCTACACAGAGTCAAGGCCTTTTCAGCTTCTCACACCACCCTGCCAACGAGTAAGCTGGAAGGGCACAAGAAGTTGGGAGGGGACACAGCCAGGACAGCTGACCCCAACTGACCAAAGGGATATTTCATACCATATGACATCATGCTCAGCAATATGAAGCTGGGGGAAGAAGATGGAAGGGGGGACGTTCGGAGTGATGGTGTTTGTCTTCCCAAGTAACCATTACGCGTGATGGAGCCCTGCTTTCCTGGAGATGACTGAACACCTGCCTGCCAGTGGGAAGTAGTGAATGAATTCCTTGTTTTGCTTTCCTTGTGTGCATGGCTTTTGCTTTTCCTATTAAACTGTCTTTATCTCAACCCATGAGTTTTCTCACTTTTACTCTTCTGATTCTTTCCCCCATCCCACTGGATGGGGGAGTGAGCGAGTGGCTGTGTGGTGCTTAGTTGCTGGCTGGGGTTAAACCACGACATTTTTGGCGCCCAACATGGGGCTCGAAGGGTTTGAGATAATGACATGTTTGATTGGAATGTTCTATTCCAAATTTATAGCTGTTACAGCTGTTTAGCTACTAATTGGCAGGCTCCTGTGCTTGCCATGAGGCCTGCTTGCCTTACTGTATATTAGAGTCTAGTGCTCATTAGTGGCTGCTTTTTGCTTTTGCTGCTTTCTGTACTGCTTATCATCTTACTCTGCTGTGCCTGGGAATGTTTTGATAACAGCAATGGTGATGCGCCTGGGCTGGCAGATGGCCAGGGCATCGCTGCTGTTTCTGTGCTGCTGTACTGGACATGCTGGAACTCCAATGTGAACTCAAGTCAACGGGACTGACCTGTGGATAAGTCCACGCGGGAGCAGGATGCCTGTTTTGGGTTTGTGTGGCAGGGGTTTGGTAGCAGGGGAGGGGCTACAGGGGTGAGTCCTCTGAGAAGATGCTAGAAGCTTCCCCGTCTCCAAGTTGGACCTGCCTCTGGGCAAGGCCGACCCAATCAGCGACAGTGGTAGCACCTCTGGGAGAACATATTTAGGAAGGGAAACCTGCAGCGGAGGAGGGGAGTGGAATGTGAGAGAAACACCTATGCAGACACCAAGGTCAGTGAAGAAGGAGGGGGAGGAGGTGCGCCGGAGGAGGTGATGCCCCTGCAGCCTGTGGTGAGATGGCAGGCTGTCCCCCTGCAGCCCATGGAGGTGAATGGTGGAGCAGATGCCCACCTGCAGCCCATGGAGGACCCCACGCCAGAGCAGGTGGATGCCCCCCAAGATGGCCGTGACTCCATGGGAGAGCCCACGCTGGAGCAGTCAGTGCCTGAAGGACTGCAGCCTGCAGAAAGGACCCACGCTGGAGCAGTTCTTGAAGGACTGCAGCCTGTGGGAAGGACTCACGCTGGAGAAGTTTGTGGAGAACTGTCTTCCGTGGGAGGGACCCCATGCTGGAGCAGGGGACGAGTGAGGAGTCCTCCCCCTGAGGAGGAAGGAGCGGCAGAGACAATGTGTGATGAACTGACCGCACCCCCCATTCCCTGTCCCCCTGCGCTGCTGGGGGGAGGAGGTAGAGAAAATCGGGAGTGGAGTTGTGCCCGGGAAGGAAGGAGGGGTGGGGGGAAGGTGTTTTAAGATTTGGTTTTACTTCTCATTATCCTTGTTTTGATTTGATTGGTAGTAAATTAAATAGATTTTGTTTTTTTCCCAAGTTGAGTCTGTTTTTTGCCCGTGACCATAAGTAAGTTGTGAGTGATCCCTCCCTGTCCTTGTCTCGACCCACAATCTTTTCTCCTCATCCCACCGTGGCTGGGGGGGAGGAGTGAGCGAGCAGCTTCGTGGTGCTTTGTTTCCGGCTGGGCTTAAACCAAGACAATGCCCCAAAGCGTTTGTGGCCATGGATAAATCCATGCTAAAGCAGGTACATCTCAAAGCATCTGTGGCTGTGGTTATGTCTGTGCCGCAGCAGGTATACCTCTGAAGGGATTGTGGCCCAAGGATAAGTCCACACTGGAGAAAGTACACCTCGAAGAATCTGTGGCTGCAGATACGTCCATGCTGCAGCAGGAACACCTTGAAGCAACAGTGGCTGTGCACAAGGTCATGCTGGAGCACCTCGAAACGTGTGGCCCTTGACACTATAGCAGTAATCCCAACAAGGGTGTGTAAGGCTTTCTTTAGTGGGTGTCTTGTCAGCCACACTTAGTTAAGATTATCCATGTCTTTCTACATCAAATAATATAAACATTACCTCCATGAAACATTACCCTTATGAAACTGAATTCCTCTTTTAAGAAACAAGAGAGTATAAGTAGACAATAATATGGTAGTATTAAATTTGGAAAAATACAGACTAATACAGTTGGGAAAAATAATCCAAGTTGTATAGTATGTATGTATAAATGGTATCAAAAGTATTAGACGCTTCAGACTGGTAATAACCCTGAAGGGCTTAGAATTTAAATAGATACTGGAGGTGAAATTTGGGGGCTGAAATGTGACAAAATACCGCAAACTGGGTAATGATGTTTATGATAGATCTTGTTAGTTCTGTGTTTGAATGAATACCTCTGGTGATGCTTATCTTCCTGGCTAAGTGTTGCAGGACTCTCAGGGAAAATCTGTATTTTAGGAAGAACTTGAAATGGGATGACTGTGCTTTAAAAAAAACATCAACTGAGAGAGAGAGATGTGATTAACAGAATGCATGAAGATACTCAGTTGAAATGGAGTACAACTTATAAAGAAGTAATACTGGAATATGTGGGATATATTAGTCATTAATCTTGGTTATTGACTAAGCTGAGAATGTGTAATGTGTTATTGCAGGAAAGAGCAGATATTTGGGGCATCCAAGGAAGAACCCCATTTGTGGAGTGAGAAGGTAGTCCTCTCTGGAAAAGAGACATCTGGAAAAGACTCTTCATTTTTATAGCCCTGAAGTTCACATTTGTGGTGAACAGACAGATAAAATAAACAAGCAGAGGAAAAAGGGTAGAGAGGAGATGGACTCAGAAAAACAATAGGACAAGTAGGCGTTTTTATCCTGTCAGGATAGCAATTACAGCTCTATGGGCTGTTGTTGGTTTGCAAATTTACTGTATGCATTGAGGGAGAAGAGAAATTCTGATCTTTATAATTTAGAATCATGATGGTGATTAGCCACAGAAGAAATCAATACGTTTCATGTTCAAATTGAGTTTACCAACTTGATTATTACACCCCCTACTTGAGATTTATTTTGAAAGCCAATTGGAATATTCTGCTAGAGCACTGCTTGCTGCTTGTTGTAGCAATGTGAGCTATATTGAGCATGGCACACTGGAGATCTACTGCCTTGTTTCATCTGAAATTTAATTCAAAGTACTGGTGTTTTACTTCTGCAGTCTTATATTTTCTGGTTCAAATGTGACTTGCTTGGAACTGTATTTCTGCTTTTGTGTTAATATCATGTGTATTTACAGTGGTTTACAAGTACGTTTGCTGTCCAAAGATCTTGCAAATCAAGATAATTAAAAATGGCAACTTAATAGATGAGTTTGTAGAGTAACCATTAATGAAGAGGGCAAGCTGATGTTAATTCCTATGCAGAATGTCTTTGAAAGCAGATGTAGGTTCTCTTTGAAGTCCAAAGAGCAATGAGAGTAAAGGCTGAAAACAATGTGGGTAGCAAGGTAGAGAAGCAAAGCACTGAAGTGATAGGAAGAGGTGGAGAAGCCAAGAAGTGACAGCTGAGACACAGACACAGTCAAGATTGAGCATTAGATCAAACTAAGGTAATGGATTCCTTTAGATAACTTAATTCAGGATAGGATTGGGGAATCTTGTTCAGAGAAGATACAAACTTCAGCAGTTGTCTTTATGATCATGATGAGGAGAGAAACAAGGTGGAGAGCTTACTGCAAAGCTTACATTCAAGTGTAAATTATTTGGAGCAAGTACAATCTTTCCATTTTGTGTCTCAATTTCTAAGGCAGTAGGTACTTAGGCAGAGTGATGCAGCCAGTGAACAGTGATAAAAGTTTACTTGATTCTGACTCTCTAGTAAGAGTGGTAGAAATCTGAGTTTAGTGATTGTGACCAAAAAATGGTGGTGAAAACAGTTACATCAAACTGACGTACCCTATGGAGTAAAACACTCAATAACAAGACTGTAGCGGTACAGGGTCCCCAAGAATTGCAGAAATGGGAGAACAATTGCTTGTCTTGTGGTTCCAATTAAAAACTTACAAATTGAAGAGGACGTTATAGATTTAAAACAATGGAAAACACAGCAAGCTGAATGTGCTATGGAGACCTGCTGAGGGAAAAGTGATTTGATTTTGATTGTCCTCCTGACTTGTGACATTTTTGGAAATGAAGGGGCGCCAGAATGAGGATACAGGGACTGCGTGCTGTATTGAAGGATGCAGCGAGTTCATAAGGAAAAACTGTTCTGTTTCACTTAACCGAAGGAAGGATTTTAGTGACCAAGGTCAGCCTATTTTTTGAGAATTAAAAGAAGAAATAACTTGCTAGTCATAAGAAACAGAAATCAGAATTAGAAAGGCCTGTATTGCACCAGTATGGCCTTTCATATCTGCAGTATTTAAATTACTTAGAAAAATCTGCATGTGCTTTACAAAGTCCTTCCCTCCATACAGTTAAAGAAATAAGCCTGGCATAAATCATCTTATTTGTATTTTTTGAAGCTGGAGCTAAATCACAGGATCTTAATTTTTATTATTTTTTATTTATTTTTTTATTCAAAGTGCTTCAGGCTTGCCAGGCCCTTTCACTTAAAAGTAAAGAATAGTTGAAACTTAAAAGTGATAGTTGCTTGGAGCCAAGTTTCAAAGAGGATCTTGTGGCTTCAAAGCTTTGTCATTCCTGACAATCTTTGTGGCACCACCACTGTAAAACTGACTGCATCAATAATTTTTTAAAATTGATACTTCAGCTATGGTATAGTTCTTACTACTTTCTTCTGACTTTTATTCTAAAGTGTTACTCTCTGTTGGCCAAAAGGATTTTTAAGCAACTATCTTATAACTATGTTGTATTTGAACATGAAAAGTCACTGTGCAGAAAGTGGGAAGTTGGATCTAAGCATCATCTAGATAATAGGCCTGGGATGCTGCTTAGCTTTCTTTTAACTATGTCCTTATTTCATTTCAAGCCTGTAGTACATTTTCTTAAAACTTTAACAAGCTGTGGGTTTTGTAGGCTTTTGTTTATCACTTCCATGAGCGGGAAGGGTATAGATGCTGTGAATCTGAGAGGGTTGTATGCCTGAGTTGTGGAATCAAGAGGAGTGCTCCAGCTTTTCAGAAATGCCCCTGCATGGGGAAGGGGATCCTACTGGTGCCTGGGGAGATGTGGTGAGGAGCAAGTACATTATTCAGGTTAAGAACACAAGAACGTGTGGTGGGAAAGGACATTGATGTAGCTAGTTAAATTCCTTTGGGAGGCTAGTGAAATGAAGAATACTGTAACGTTCAGTTAAGTGTGATGTGGCTAAATAATACCTCTGAACCTGCCCTTGATAGGAAGCTAAAGACTCTTCCAAATAGGAGCTGGGCTATGGGGGTTACCAGTAAATAGAATGGCAATGTATAACCTTTCTTATAGGCAGGTTGAGAGTTGCTGTTCTTACATTTACAGATTAAAGGCTGGAACCTGGCTACTAACCTCTCTTCGATCTGGTTTTGAAGTGGCGTTCTGATGTACACAGCTCTCTGTTCTTACTGTACAATTCTTCTTGGGTTCCTTCTGTCCTGTCTCCAAAGAGGTATCTATTTCCCCTGCTTATTTTACTCAGAAGGATTTGTTAAGATATGAAACCCTTTCTGCTGGTTTAAATGGTTATTTCATCTTGCTAAATTTCCTGTGGCTCTGTAGGTAAGGCTTATGCACTCATATATATGTTCTCTTTAAATAGCTAGAAATACCTGACTTCCTTGGTATGTATTTGGATAAGCTTCTCTTTGTTCAGCAGTATTACCTGTGACTTTGAGGCATTTTTGTTAATTGATCTTGAAGCAGGCTCAGTGGCTTTAGTTTGAATTAATTTTAAAATTGCTCTTTATCTACTTCCTAAAAATCACATGCGCAACATTTTATTCTGTTGAATGTGGCTTGTTTGTGTTTTTTTTAATTTTTGCTTAGTAGAAACAGTTTATTTAAAACACTCTGATACGTCTATTTGTAAGGATTGTGGAAAGCCATAAATATAAATTGAAAAGGAACCGGAGAGGTTTTGCTTTTTTCAAATTGGTGATCCAGGAGATACTAGTTGTGGAAGAGAACAGTCTGGATAATACTCCTGAAAATTGTTTTTTACAGCCAGAGCTGCATTGCCATTACATGTAGACAGCAGATGGCATCATTAGACAATGTGTGCTTTGTCCAGGTAGCCAGAAATCAAATGATTGCTTTTTGGGTTTCTTTTGTTCTCCCCCTTCCCGTTTTTGTTTTATTTCTTCATTATACAAAGTAACTGGGAGCTCCAAAATTGAACAAACTACAGGTTTCATCCTTCTCTTACAAAATTAATTTGTGAAAGGATCTGTGTTTGTGCATGGTGCAATGTGCTAAGAAATCGTTCTCTGGAGTGAAAATTAAATTTCTTTGCAGGAGGGTGCAGAGTGAGAGGAGACACTGCTTTTTCACTTGACTAAGGAGGTTCTGTCTTATCCCAAATCACATATATCTATCTGTCCTTCCTATACCTACTTACAGTACAAAATGTCATCTGGAAAAAAAAATATTAGTCATAGTGTAGTGGCAAAACTGTTGCCTAGAGAGCATTCCTGCTGAGAGCCAGATGCAATTTGGAAACAGTAATAAGTTTCCCTTGATATGATTATTTTCACTCTGCTTTAAGGGGAAGAGAGGATGGAGAAGTGTTTGTTCCTAATGGGAATGCCCTTGAAAGAACAAGTAGGCGCAATCAAGGGAAAAATATACATATTGTGCAGTTAAGATTGCAGTTCTTCTACAGACTGGAATAGATTCTAGTTAAATTAGAGAAGAGGTGGATTATGTGCCTAAGTTCAGTGCAGCAGTACTAGCCCTGCAGCAAATATCAGCATCTCAGCTGTGATGAGTGGTGTGTGGTGTTTGTGGCATGAGATTATTTTAGGGTGGTTAGTCAATGTCTTAATTAATGTAGTGAGAAATGCAAGATACTTCTACCAAATGTATACTATCCTTAATGCAAATAA
The DNA here is from genome assembly GCF_026419915.1 of Harpia harpyja. Classification (NCBI taxonomy): domain Eukaryota; kingdom Metazoa; phylum Chordata; class Aves; order Accipitriformes; family Accipitridae; genus Harpia; species Harpia harpyja. Next base: position 36,944,802 of record NC_068968.1, read on the forward strand.
TGCATTAAGCACCTTTTTTCCAATACTGCTTCTTATGAGTAAGACGCCATCATTTTTTTGGGAGCAAAATGAAAAATGCACCTATGTAGCATTACCTACACTGGATGTTGAAAGTTGTCTTTTGGTTTTGCTGTCTCCCCAGGCAGTATCCAATCCCTCCTGCCTTAAGGAAACTGAATAAAATACTATTGTCCATTTCTGGAAGTCTATAAATAAGGTTGCTGCAAAGTATAAGAAAATTCTTTTGATGTCCTAAATTGTGTAGTTATAATTATATTTTTTTAGCATGTAAAGGGTAGTTCCTTTTGTACTTGGAAATATATCATGACCAAAGTGGGAGGTTTTGAAAATGGTTTAGAAGCTGTGAAATATCAAATTCTCCCTTCAAAGAAAGTCCAGGTAGATTTGAAGGGGGGTAAAACTGCAGGTGTGAATGATCCTTCCACAAGCCAGTGAAAGAAAACAAAAAAAGCAGAGATAAATGGAGTGATTTTTAAATGTTTATTACTTGTTCACAGTGTAAATTCCCAATGCTGTAGCTGTGACACTGTCAGTATTGTACTGGGCCTGATGGTAATGAATGTTGTAACGTTTATCTTTGCTTTTTTGTCACTTATTTTATACCTTTTTTTTACTTTAAATAATTCCTGATGAGAGAATCCTTGTTAAATCAGGGCTGCGTATTCCAAGTTGCCTATTACATTAGTGCAAGTCTGATGTATTATTCAAGCAAATCAGTAATAAAAGATTTAAGCTTTTGTCAGTTAGCTATAGCAACTTCTAGCCAAATTTCTAACTGTAGTTCACCCAGTGATGTGCTGATCTGTCTTGTCCCTTCCTCTAATATATGGAAGGGTTTTCCCATGAAAAAGAAAATAAGAGGAATATCTTCCCTGAGCTGTTAGGAAGGTGGCAGCAGTACAAGTGGATTCTGAAGGGGTTTGTACTGGTTATTATAGTCCAAAAGAAAAGCAAGTTGTGGTTTTCGGACTTCTTTGAATTTGTGGCATGAGGCACTAGGTAGCCATATATGATCGGTTCCAGTCTTGATTAGCCTGATGTAAGTAAATCTGCTTCTGCTTTGGATACCTGCTGCAGAAGTGCCAGCCTCCATACATTTTCTCTGGCATGGTAGTGTGGAGTCCCCCATAACTTTCCTGCCAAACACCAAATCAGGACATGTTGTAAACAGCTGATTTGGATCACTCCCTGTTTGGGACTGAGGTTCAGAAGTCTGCCCTGAAAAGCATTTATTCTGTGTCTGCAATGCATTTTCTTTTAATTGTAATTTGCCCAACTCTTAATTGTTAGTTGTGACCATTTTTAGAGTTCTGTCATTGCCTGTATGTGTTTCTGCAGGATTTTTAGCATTTGTACATTAAAAACAGTGCGAGAACATATTATCCAATATCAGTGTAAGGTTGACCAAATTAGCACAGGTTAAATTGTATATACTGGACTTTAAGAATATTATTTTTTTGTGACATTTTCTTTTAATTTCAAAACAGGCTACAGGAAATGAATAATTTTTAAAAACTTCTTCAACTAAGGTCAATCTTTGGTCAGTCAAGATGTTCTTTTATGGTTTTTTTTTTCTGTGTTTATGGCTTTACTGTTTGTGAATTTGTTATCTTGACTCTTGCTAGGAAAGAAAAGATTATTGCTAGTTCTGTGTTTGGGCTCAGACTCTTCCAAAAATGTGATCATCTTTTTGCAAGGGTGGGGGATTTATGAAGAACTGTGAGGAGAATTTCATGCTTCAGGTGATAGCCAAAAAATATTTGTCATTTAAATGAGAACATATAAATCTGTTGGATTTGAGCATGATTTGATGAATTTGGCTTCTGGGTTGCATGTTACATGAGAAAAGCTGCAAGGACTGACATACTATTGACATCAGAAAAGCTGGGCAAACTTATATTAAAAAAAGCCTAAAACCCCATATACTAATACTTTCCCAGTGCAGCAGTATACAGACTTACCAGTGTCAATGAATATTGTTCTGCTAGTATATTTCTTATTTCATGCTTCATTTTCTCTTCTCCCAAAGCTAGAAGTGTCATGAAGTGTTTTGCATTATAAGTACTAGGGATATTGTGTAGAGACAGTATTTGCCATGTTCTAAGAAATAGAAGGTGCACAGTGAAATCTAAGAAATTGAATAGACAGTTCCACCTCTACCATTTTCCAAAAGAAATCAGCAAGAAGTAAATGTGTGGGCATCTGGAAGAAACTGTGTCTGTATTTCGATGCCTTCTCTTCTCTTCTCTTCTCTTCTCTTCTCTTCTCTTCTCTTCTCTTCTCTTCTCTCTTCTTTCTTCTCTTCTCTTCTCTTTTCTCTTCTCTTCTTTCTTTTCTTTTCTTTTCTTTTCTTTTCTTTTCTTTTCTTTTCTTTTCTTTTCTTTTCTTTTCTTTTCTTTTTTTTCTCCCCATGCAACAAAACTGATAGATGTACTTGCTATAGATAGGTCTGTACATAGGCTTTGCATATTAGTGTTCACAGCAGTTAATGATATTTAGGTTCAGCCTAGCTATCACAGGCAGGGAAAGGAAAAAAATGCAGTAAAGTAGTGGCTCAGCTTCTCTCAAATGGGTTTTAATTGAGGTTTTTTTGTGATGAAAAGCTAATGCTATCTGTTTCCTAGAGATGACTAATTCTGTGTTCCAGTTGTAAACTGAGGAGACAGGACTGTAGTCAGAGAAGACTTGTAACAAAATACGGGAGCAGGCATTTGGTTGTTGACTAAATATTTTAAATACATTAAGTTATGCTGGGGGTAGGAAAAAAGCTACCTATTTTTGTTACAGGTTGTACACTTAAGGGTAACAAATAGGAACAACTATGGCTGGTGCTAGACAAATATTTTTAACAGGGCTGTTTCCTGCTGTAGTTCTTGGAACAGGAAGTAAACATCTGTTTCAGAGAGGTTTTGCTATTTTCTATGAAAGCTACTTAACTCCAACAACATATTTTAACATATTTGTATGGCGTACATACAAATAAGGTCTATTTTCAGTAGTATTCTATACCTCTTCTCTGCATTGATCAGCTGTAATACATTGAGTACTTCTGTATATCATTGAAATTAAAGATTGTACTGCATCTTAAGAATGAACGTTTATGCTTCCAGCTTCTTACGTATTTTTTTTTTCGAAAGTTTCTTTGATCTAGATATGGTGAGGTGGAGAAAAAGCATAGTCCCAGAGACCAATGGTATTCAAAATACCAGTGTCTGAAAATGTTGCATCAGATTGGTAAACTTATTCAAGCAGAACAAATGAGAACCAAAAATGCAGATTTCATCAATAAATCTGCACTTCATGTCTCACTGAAGCAGGGAACATTGTGGGTGTTGGTCTCTTCTGTCAGGTGGCTGGAGATAGGACAAGAGGAAATGGCCTCAAGTTGAGGCAAGGGAGATTTAGGTTAGATATTAGGAAAAATTTTTTTACTGAGAGGGTTGTCAAACATTGGAATGGGCTGCCCTGGGAAGTGGTTGAGTCACCATCCCTGGAGGTATTCAAAAAGCGAGTGGACAGGGTACTCCAGGGCATGGTTTAGGGGGCATGGTTAATGGTTGGACTTGATGATCTTGAAGGTCTTTTCCAACTGAAATGATTCTATGATTCTATGATTCTATGTTACTCTGTCTGATTAGCTATATCTGGAAAAAATGAGCCTTTCCTGCTGATGAGTTAGAGGTATGTGCTTTAATAGTCACAAAGGAAACATAAAAATGTTGGACAGTGTTTTCTAACCATTCCTATTGTTTATATTCTTATTTGAGTATATTCAAAAAGGGTCAGAATATTTATTTGTGAATACCTTGTTCTTAGAGCTGGGGAATTTATTCACAAGGGTTCCAAGGTAGGAAGTGGTAATATTGGCAATAGTGCTCAATTTGTTCTTATCCTCCAAACTGGAAAATATTTACCTCCTAGAACACCACTTAAGTTTAAGTGTGGTTTTTTTTCCCCCCTCTATTTTACAACCTTGGAAACTGGTAGATTGATAGGCCCAAAACAGTCACACAAGAGTGGATCTTATTCAGTGGAGTGAGTGTAAATGGAAGCGACTCTGTTAGTGAAAAAGCAAAACACAAGAAAATCTTTGTATCAGTTCCTACATGGCTGAGTCTGTAGTGATCTTCAAAGGTTTTGCATCTGAGGAAAATGATGACATGAAGAAAGTATTCAGTGTGGAAGATCATGTAGAGATCAAGAGAATTGGAAATGAAGTCAGCAAAGTAATATTTCTAAAGAAAGCCTTGTATAAGAGAGAAAATAGAAGATAAGTTGAAAACAATGTCTAATATTAAAGGTTTTAGGAACAGAAGGCATGAAGGTGAGAGCTCAAGGAGGAACCAAAAGGAACAGTTAAGACCATAAATATGTGATGATGACTGTAGCAGGATATGAAGTAAAAGAGAAGCTGGATTTTGTAGGACTGAGTGAGTAGTGGTTCATGAATTTCTGCATAAGGTACTGGGCAGAGAAGCATTACATCACTGATGAGGTGAGGCTACATCTAGCATTTATGTTATGAAATCTGAGGGCATGTATTTATACTGGGGGCAGTTCTGCTGTTACATTTAACATTTCTCTTAGGGGTATGTACACAGCCTTTTTTATTTGGTGCTGATTTCAGTAGAGGCTGCTTTTCTAAGTGAAACTCAGCATCATCAGTCTTGCTATAAGAACCATGCCTCACTAATAGATCTATTTCTAGCTCTTCTAGTTGTGAAGAAGGTGGCTCTTCCTCTCTCAATCAGTATGCTGCTGAGTTGCATGGCCTATGGCTATGCAGACTGCAAAAATATTGAAGAAGTCTGAACTTCAGCATTCATCTTTGAGAGGTGACTAGACTTCCTTGCCTCTGTCCATCCATTTCAACACCAAAACTTCCACTGAAAACAAAAACTTGTCTTAAACATAATTCAGAGCCTCATAATAAAACATCATGTGGTTAACCTTTAATACAATGTAACATTTAAAGAATAGTTTGCATCTTTTGCTGGTAAATTACTACATAAATATTTAGATTAGGTGTGAATAGGAATGTGGCATTATTTATGGATCCATATTTCTCTGGCATTTCAGATGCATGGTTGTTTTGCTCCTTAATAAATGCAGACATTAAAAGAACAAGCACACACAAAGTGCTAATTTTAAAGCTTTGCAGCTCAGGGGATAAAAAACTCCACATATTTTGTTAGAACTGCTTGTTGTCTCCTGTTGCACGATAGAGAGAAATCATTTAAAACACTTGCAGTTGCATTAAGCTCCTTTATTTCTGATAGTTGTCATGGAGTGATGTCTCACCTGCTAGTGCAGATTGGTAGCAGAGTAACCTGTCAGATCTGAAGATGTTTTGGTGCTGTCTGTTCCCTCTCACTTCAGAGGCAGATGTGTTATGGTACAGTTACTGCTTTAATTTTTGCCCCATCTTGCTTCAGTTCTCTCTCACCTTAATCCTTGGAAGGGAAAGAATATATGAAGTGTCTTACCGGTGAAAACTGTTAAAAAAAGAGGAAAGCACAGGTTCCTTTTTTTCTGGTTTAGCTAGAGATCAGACTGTTAGGGAGACTGGCCACAAAGCTACATTGACAGTACAGGGCACAACAGTTCAGAAAATGGTCCTGAAATAATAGCATTGCAAGCTGTTGTGGAAGTACTCTGAGATCTAATGCACATGAATTCTCTTACTTGTGCTGCACAGACTTCTGTGAAGTTATGATGTAAATCACATACCTTCTCTGTAGCTCGCCTTCCCCTTTATGAAATGTGACCTTCCTTGTAGAGTGGACATACAAGGATGATGACAGTAAATCCATTGATACCTGTAAGCTATTCAGATACTGCAATGATGAAGCTTCCTAGTTATTTTATTATATATTAGGAGTAAATTTCCATTTGAGATGGAAAAGGTATGGGTGTTTCCTTATCTGTTGAAATTAAAGAGAGATACTGACCAGCTCTGCTGCAGTCTTGGCTTCTAAGTTAATCCTGCACTTCAAAAGTTAATTCTTTGGGGGCTATCACTCCTCCATGGTCTCCCCGATGTTTATCAATGAGAACACCTCACTGAATGTTCATGCTTTTGTGCTTGGGGCTTAGCAGAAGTATCACTTGAGACCTGTAGGATCTTGTATTCCAGTTCACTGAACTGTTCACTGAACAGTTTCCTGTCTTGTGTTTTGAACCTCTGTGAGGAAAGTAGCTCTCTAGATTTATTTATTTATTTATTTATTTATTTATTATTTATGGTCCTCTTTTTGAAAGCCAGTCACTTCTAGTCTAGGGCCCTTACAAGGTGTTCACATACACTAATTTTCCTTTCCTACTTGTTGGCAAGAAACAGGTGTTCCCATATAGCTTGGCGTGCAGGTTACCTTGATGACCTGTTGGTCTGGAAAATACCCCTAATTTTTCTGATTTTTATAGGCCCCTATTTTATAAAATCTTTTAGTATTGAATATTTTTCCCCATTTCCTTATAATGTCTTTGGTTAGATGGCTCAGAAATTTATTATAATCATGGAAATGTATTTTACAAGAAGGCCTTTTCAGTACCTGACTTGACTAAGCTCTTCCAAGCATCTGTGGTGAGCCCTGAATTATCTGCAGACCCACTGGATCACACAGTTTTTTCTGGTTTTGTTTTTATGGAGAGTGGCTGCATGCATGGAGGCATCTGACTGTGATTCTGACTGTATTCCATAAGTAAAGAATTTACCAAAGAGCTATTTGCTTACTCAAATATTAATCCTGTGAGAGGAGGATATCTGAAAGTATAATTTTCTTGCTGCCAGTAACTGTCTTTATGCAAATTCTTTTTAGCTATTTTTTCTTCTGATGAGCACTTTTGAGTTTAGATTTCAGAATTCCTGTCTTCTGCAGTAATGGCCCTCCAGCACTGATATCCTCAAGGCTAACACTTACCAATGTTTCTCTAAGAGGAATGGAGGACTGTTATGGGGAAAAAAAAGTCCTAGCTATGGAGAAGAGGTTTTCTCTCTTCCCTACCAATACATTAGACTTCCTTGGCTGATATGCGTCCAGCTGGATATCTTGGCATGCTCCATGTAAGAAGCCGAGAAGACCTCCAGAATGCCAGCTATTCTTCTGCAGCAATAAATGTGAGGATATAGGGATGAAATGAGTTTTTCTTCCAGGAGATTGCACTTCCAGAGCCTCATGAAACAAGTTTTTACCTGAAGTCATGTAAACTTCCAAAAAGACAACAGTAAACCGGAATGGGTCAGTTTCACTCTGGGGATAGGCCTCTCCTGGAAAGACCCTTTTTCTAATACAAAACTAATCAGCCAGAGTAAACATCTTTGTCTCCAAGAACAGTAGAAAATCCCAGGAGCTGTACATTTGGCTCCTGGAAGTTAAGTCTTTGCTATCAGTACTTCCCAGTAGAATCCCAGTTTTCTTCCTCTTCAATAAATATTAACAATTTGATTTGGAAACCTTTTTGTTGGATAGGGTAGCTTCAGAAAGTCAAGTGTGAGGGAAAGGGAATTTTGTTAATGTGTTTTCTAACAATTTATCAGTGGTAGCAATTCTCTTCAGATGATTGGAGAAAAGGTATCTTCACTATACTTAGCAGGTTTTAATATAATTTACCTGTTAATTGTATTATGATGAGAACATAAAATGTATGTACTGGGTCAAACCACCAAGTTTAGTGTTTTAGCTCTGACAGTGGCCATAACCATGTGGCAAAATATAAGGATAGGATAAGCAAATAGTAATACTTGCCCCAAAGAGTCTCCCAATGTCCAGAAACCTGTAATTCAAAGATGGAGTCAGAATGTGTCTCTCTGTTTGATAGTACTAGATGGATTTTTTGTTGTTGTTATGAATTTGTTTAGCTGAGTCCATGTAAACTTTAAACATTCACAGCTTCCTGTGGAGAGCTTAGGGGAACTCTGAAAAAAATCACCTCTGTTTCTTTGTCTGGAACCTGGTGAGTAGAAGTACAGAAGAGCTTGTAAATGCCTGAATCTGCTCAGTTGCTGGACAAATGCATATTCTCTGTCCTAAAATGCTTCCAATAGAAATTTTCTGTCTTGCTGAGTCCTATATTCATCTGGCTCATAACAGTTCTCCCGTTTGTGCAAGAATAAGGGCCAACGTGGTCCCTTTGGTCTACTGAGAACGTAAAAATGTATATTTTTCCTTATCTGATTCCCTCCCCTCCATATAATATTAAGGTACATTGTTCTGGTCTGTCCTGGTGTATCTGCAGGCACAAATGTATGCAATCTGGGAAAGTGGTGTACTGTTTGTACCATACAGCTTCCTTTTCTTCTCTGATGATCCAGTTCTGAAGAATTTTAAAATGCCTGTTAATTTGAGGAGCCATGGTTTACTTTACCTACTTCAGGAGGAAAGAATGTCATTATTCATTAAGTTGGGAAGGTAGAAGTTTCCTGTCTTACAATATGTGGGTGTGTCACCTTTTGGTCTGGGTGTGAGGGAACTGAAGTCAAGAAATGAAATCCGTAGTGTTGGCAAAACAAATGATTTTTATTTTTAATTTCTCTCAGTTTTAAACAGCCCTGTTTAGTTTGCCTAGCCATGTCTTCCATTTTGAGCTGAGGCTTATTTTTGAGTACTGTTACTGCAAAAAGAGCCTACCACGAGGAAGAGCAGCAGAACACACCCTGTTTCAGACAATACTATTTGAGACCTTAGTGCTGTAAATGAAGTAGAAATGTGCATGTATTAATGAGGGGTATAATAGGTTTCAGTGGAAGTGGGAGATAAGATGTGTTAATCTTGTATATTAAATAGTCCTACAACAATGAACCTTATAATGAGGCTGTGATTAAATCTTTCCTTCACTGGCTTCAGTTCAGTGAAACCAGTGCTTTTCAGTTTGTCATGTTTAAGGCCAGTTTTTACAAGAAAGGACCAACTTTCTGAGGCCTTTGATGTCATTCTGAAATACTTATCTAATTAGAGATGTATACAGCACATGAGGGAAAAGAAAATCTTTGGAGCACTCTGACATGGAATACTTTCCTTTTTTGGGTTTGGGGACACTTCCTTTAAAATTAGTATTAGTGAGCTTGTATGGAGTTTGATTTGACCTCAGCCGCCTTTTAGGAAAAGGAGCATTGCATTTCTCTCATGAAAACAGTGTGCAAACAGATTGTGTTCTAACAAGGTTAGAAAGACTGTCAAAATAGCAATAGTTTTAAAAGAAAAATTAAATTATCTGGAATTATCTGCTATTTTTACATTCTGTGCTGTTCTAGCTATAACACTGAAGGCAGTTTCATAAGAAGGGCAAGATTTCTTGGCTCACTGGTATTTATTTTTTTTCTGTTTCGGTCCAGCAACATTTACAGATTTTTCATCTTACCACTTGCACCCTTTGCAGATAGTCAGATTAAAATCTATGTGCTCCTGTCTGAGTATGTTCTAGTTTAAAAGGGTAAAAAAAGAAAGTTAAAATACCCAAGCCTGATGCAGACTGTGAAAGATACAGAGAGGCAACCACACGAGGAAGCAGCAAACAAAAGAATTCACTGTAGGGGCCAGGTTTCCTTTCCAGTATGGGCCCAAACGAGGAATCTCTTGCTCTGAGAGTGGTGGGAGCTTGGCCGAAGGAGAGTCTGCTTTTCTCTGTCAGCATTATTCCCATTTGAGGGCTGTAAGGAAAAGGTTCACTGAGAGACATCAAATATATAAAATTAAGAGTGATGATTGATTGTTTCCTGCAAGGAAACAAGACAGACACCACTGTGTATTCTCGGGTGATCTCCATTCTGATAGTAACCAAGACCAAACCGATTAGCTTTGTTATAAAACAAGTTGATGTTTTGTGATCTTACATTCTCATTCCCTGCAAAGCAGACACCTTTTTGATTTACTATGCATGTTCTTTAATTGAGATGGAGGTGCTGTAGCTCTGCTCTCAGTAAGTTCAGGTTTTAGATTCCATTTCTCTTTTGCCTCTTCATCCCCTTTCCTCAACGCATCTGACTCCGAGCTCACATTTATCCTGTTAAATAACTCCTCTTACTGTGTCTAAACATAACAGGCTGAGCATCCTTTCTCAGATACTTCAATTCCCATATAGGGAAGCACCTCATCTCTCCTCCGGCTTCTGCCAGGAGCTCCATTGTCAAATTAAAGAACATGGCTGTTTTAATATCGAGTAGTACTGATATGACAAATGGCTTTGTGTAAACAGTAGCAGTGGCAACTGGCAAAGATTTTTTTTTTTTTAATTCTCACAAAGGCCTGCAACTAAAACAGCAAATATTTCCAGTGATACATATTTTATGTAAAGCTGTGACTGCCTATGTGGGTGGAGGCGAGTGTAATTTGAGGAAGAACGGTAGCAGGAGGATTGCATGGCAGATTTTCATGTTTCAAAGTGATGTGTTAGATCCCTCTCTGTAACAAAGTTAACCTCAAAATTTGACAAGCTCTCTGTGCAAGTTGTTAGGAGAGCAGTAATATCCAGCAAGGTCACTAGGTGGAGCGACAGGTCCATTTTTTCTTGTCGCAGGGGCTGACCAGTGCTTTTGTCGGCTTTGCAGATGCACATATGGTAGAATATTATCATTTTATGGTTACAATTATGAGCAATTTGATAGAAAATTAAAGCTAAATTATGCAGTGTTCCTTTTATTTGTTTAATTTTGCACTCAATATGTAAAAGGAAAAAATAGCACTCTCTGTGTGTGGATGGTGATAGGTGCAATACCTTCTTTTGGCTTCATATTCTCACACAGCACAGGTTGAGATTATTTTCTGTCTTACATGATGAAATGTGTGGTGGTGTTCTCAGATGCTGAGACTGTTTTGCACAGAAATTGTATATGGCTGAATCTCCAGGCTCCTTTTTTCCATAAAAAAAAGGATCATACATTTACTGGCTGATAGACAAATACATAAGTAACAAGTTCCTTAAGAGTTTCCAGTGGAAGAGGCTGGGTAGCTGTGCCATCTAAGCAAATAGCAAAGGAAATCTTTAAATCCTGAAAGTCGCTATAGAAGTTGGCAGAGCTCCCCTGAAAGCAGCTGGTATGTTCTAAACAAACTCTTTCTTGCCAGTAAGGAAAATCTCCTGCTATTGCAGTTCTTAAGCCAAAAGTAAAAATTTTTATGGCCCATGCCAGGACAAGTAGCATGTTACAACGATCTGTGGGGTCTGTATTTTGTGTATTCAGGTTCTTAGTTTTTCTGTCATCAGATTCCTTATGTTCATTATTATGAAAATGCATGTTTCACCAGTGTGTGTAGTGGCATAACTTGCCTTTTGTATTGCATTCTTCCCTTCTTTGCACTAGAAGAAAGTTGTTAGCACAGCCAGGCTGCAGAATATACCTTTATTTTCTTTTTTCTTTGCTTGTAGGTATTCTTTTGTTTGTATTCATGAAGATAAGGCTGGAGATGTGTTTTCCACTTGGAGTGGAAAGTGCAAGCTCTGAGATGGTATTTGCATTTATTGATCCAGGCACATCTGCTGGCATATGATGGCATGTCATATTTTTGTCCTTACCCACCTTTGAGCCAGAGAACATGGCAGATAAGCTGTCCAGTTTGATTGGCATATCCTGTGGAAAGGATTTTCAATACATAGGATCAAATCTGCTACCCTAAACTGCGTTTGCATTTTGAAAGTATGATAGAGACTTCTCTGAGTTCATGTGCTATGTTGGGAATTAGTTTTAGGTTTAAATGCTTTCCTTGCTCTCTTTAAATCATACTGGCTATCTTTTTGTTCTGCCAATTTTAGATGCACTATATTTATATTGTGCATTTCAATATTTTTCAATATCTTTAAAGTGAACTTGGGGAATTTCAACATCTGGGTGGAACAGAGCATCTTGGTAGATGCTATAAAACTCAGGCTATCTATAAAAGAAATTAAAAAAATTACAAGTACTAGGAATAAATCATACTGGCAAATTTAACCAGGGTAGAAAATCTTGTATCTTTTATTGTTTTTTCTTAGGATCAATTTTAACAGTTGCCCTACAAGTGGTATGGGTGGAGATGTGTGAGAGACTGAAAGAGTTAATGTCTCAAACATTGTGGTGGGGCAAGTTCTGCATAACAACGAACTCTGCATAGCAACAAACCCCAGGTGAGAAGTTGGTTAGCAACAGGGCTCGGAGGGCATGCTGGTGGGCATGCTGGAGGATGCGCAATTCAGGTGTTCTGATACGCTGAGCAGGGCAGCTCACCATATATGGCCAAAGGTCAAAGAATGGTCATGCCTGCAGGGAGGGCGAAGTTACTCCCCAAATGACCCCCAAGCCCACCGACCCATTTCCTGAAGGTTCTGGAAGCACAAACCGCACATGACACCTAATTAGCCTAATGAGTTCGAGTACCCGCCCAAAGGAGGGGCTAGGAGATTATAAAAGGGCACAAATTGAAGCCCCACATGCATGCGCCCACCGGAACTGGACCCCTCAGCTGGCTGGACCAACGCTGGACCCAGGACCAGTGAAATCTTTCTCTTTTCTCTTTTAATTTTCTCTCTCTCTCTTTTTTTTCCGTAATCCCTACACCTCATCCCTTTAGACAGAAACCGTTGACCAAGTCTGGGACTAGGAGTGGATCTAGTCGCCCCTAGGCTCCTCTCTGAGAGGGAGTCTAGAAAGCAAGGGGGTCTGCTCTGAACCTTGTGACTCAACAGGAGGGCTCTCCTTATTTTCTTCCCTGAACTGATCCCCAAATAAGCAAGGCTTGTAGTATATGTTTGGTGACGTATAGTTAGCACATGTTACATAGTTTACTGATGTAGTTTCATGCCAATTCTTGTTGTGAGCAAATAAAAGTTGAGTTTTGTGAGTTAAAGGATCCCTGGTGTCATTTCACCTTAATCCTGACCTGGGAATTGGTGAACCCGAGTCGTCGTCCTGAGAAATTGGGACGTGACATTTTAATTGGCTTTATGGACAGGATTCCCTGAGTCAAGGAGGATCTGATGGGAATACCAATGATCCACCCGATTTATGGGCAGGGAGAGTCGGGAAGTGACTTCTCAGCTATTGGCTGGGAGAGGTCCAAGCAGTGGCAAGCCATGGCTGCCCAGGAAATGCTGGAGCTTGACTGCTTTCCCCTTTCTGAAAAATTGGAAGAATATAAAGCATGTCCCACCCCACTGGGGATGATATGGCCTCACAATAGTTGGCATGATCCTAAATCAGTGGCAGAAAGGATTACAGTATTAGCAAAAGAACAAAAACGGATTCCGGGAAAAGGAAAAGCAATGGTATGGGGAGTATTGGGAGCCACTCTAATGGCAGCCCAACAGTATAGGAGTATAAGCAAATCTGCTGAAAGCATAAAATCTCTCCAAGACTTAGTGAGGGAACTGCAAAATCAATTGGTGGAAGAAAGGGCTAGAAGGGAAAGAGCAGAGACCCTGTTAGATGTGGAACGCAAGGCAAATCACCAACTTCGTACCGACCTGTTTGACTTAGGGAGAAAATACTGTGTGAGGCGCTTAAGGACCGGAGCGGAGCTAGTGACTCTGATTCTGAAAGCAAGGCTGGTTTTCCATCCGTAGCAAAGAGAGATGAACGAGAGTCCCAATAACCCAAATCACTTTACCGTTTAAGAGATTTCAAAGACTGTAGGAAAACCTTATCTCTTAAGGAAGGTAAAGCAGTATTACGCCCTTTGATAAAAACTGAGATATCCTGACCGAATGACCCTGCTTATAAGAGGCTTGCCAAACTCCCTAAAATTATATGCAATTCAGTTGCAAGACCGATTAAGGGACACCCTGACTCTGCAAGCAGGAAATCCTGCCAGGCCAAGAGCAGGCAGAGCCCTAACCTGGGGGGATGTCATGCAGGAACCGGTAAACAACAGGCAGTGGTATGGAGAACAGAACCAAGAGAATAACCACCACCCCCCGAGAAATCAGGGAGTCAGGAGGAATTTATTATGGGCTGAAGGAATTCAGAGGGGAATTCCCCGAGATTTAACAGAGGGGATGCCCACCATGGCACTGGAGAAGCTTGTCCGTGCGTGGAAGGGAAAGGGGGAAATACCCCCAAAAGAAGGACCACCTACTCAAGATACTACTAGGGCAGAACCTAAAGCGAGCTTGCAGACAAACACTCCCTCAGCCCCAGAGGGAGATCTAATTGACCTGAGGTTGGGAAAGGAGATGCACTGTCCCCAGTAAGTGAGCCGGGGGATGGCGGGTGGGTCTATATAAGGAGGCTCACAGAAAACAGCCGAGGGGATTTAATGATTACTTTACCCCTTAGTCGCCTTAAAACGATACAATACACCCGCTCCACTATCCCGGACAACCTGTTCTGGTAGATTTACCTACTGTAGTGGAAGTACCTATGACATTGAAAACCCCTTTGAACTTGTCTGCGTGGATAGCAACCAATGTACTTGGAAAAGACCACGAAATCCTCACATGATGGATAATACCCTCGTTTTAATGTATGATTATGCTTTATATTTGTACTTTGTAGAACCAAAGAGAAATGGAGAAAGATGGCAAGGGACCCATGTTAGTCCTGACTATATTAATTGTTATTTGTGTTATCAGTTTATTGTTATTTGTAATTTTTGTCTGTTATTACAGGGAAAAGATTCTCCAAATTTAGCTTGGAATTTGATTCAAGGTTTTATGCACCTCTGGAATGACACCAATCAAGGTGTTTGTATACCATTACCCTCCCCGCCCCTGCCTATTCAGGGGACCTTTTATGGCTCCAAAAACTCCCTCTGACGATTCAAAGATTTATCTTCTTCCCTGAGGAGGAAACCTTGAATCTCGTGACTTATGAAAAAGTGAATGCTGGGAATGGAAAAATGGGTGGAACCCAAGTAGTGCTTGTAATTTTACTGGGGAAAAACGCTATCGGGAATCTCAAAACATATGGAATTTTTAAGGGACATGGTCATTGTATTGGGTGTGGCTGAGATGGAGTTAATTCTCCCCATAGCAGCCCTCGTAGTGCTGTGCTCTGTATTGGTAGCTAGAAAGGTGTTGATAACACACCAGTGTTTTGGCTACTGCTGAGCAGTGCTGGCACAGCATCAAGGCTGTCTCTCCAATGTTTCGCCCCCACATCACCCACAGGCTGTGGCTGGGCAGGATCTTGGGAGGGGACATAGCCAGGACAGCTGACCTAAACTAACCAAACAGATATTCCATACCATATGACATCAGCTCAGATATAAAAGCTAAATAAAGGGAGATAGAAGGGGGGGCATTCACTATTTTACGTTTGTCTTCCGGAGCAACCACTATGTGTACTGAAGCCCTGCTTCCCAGGAAGTGGCCAGACATCACCTGCTGATGGGAAGTAGAGAATAAAATCTTTTGTTTTCCTTTGCTTTCGCGCGCGACCTTTGCTTTCGCTTTATTAAACTGTCCTTATCTTGACCCACGAGCCTTTTGTTATATTCTCTCTCCCCTATCCAGTTGAGGAGGGGGAGTGATAGAGCGGCTTTGGTGGGTACCTGGCACCCAGCCAGGGTCAACCTACCACAGTCCTTTTTGGCACCCAATGTGGGGCTTGACAACGGCAGTTTTGCATTAAGCGTGCTATAGCTATAGTAGTTATTAAGTGGCAAGCTCCTGTGCAGGTCACGGAGTTTGTTGTCTGCTTTGCTTATCTCTATTTTGCTGAGCTTGGGACATGCTAATACAAACAATGGCTATGATGTGCTTTGTCCTGGCACTGATGGCCTTGCTGTGCTGGGGGAGCTATTTTGTGGAGGAGATGAGGGAATACATCTCCCTCTCCCTACCTGAGATTGGTGTGGATGGTTTTTGTCCTGGTTTCAGCTGGGATAGAGTTAACTGTCTTCCTAGTAGCTGGTACAGTGCTATGTTTTGAGTTCAGTATGCGAAGAATGTTGATAACACTGATGTTTTCAGTTGTTGCTAAGTAGTGTTTAGTCTAAAGTCAAGGATTTTTCAGCTTCTCATGCCCAGCCAGCGAGAAAGCTGGAGGGGCACAAGAAGTTGGCACAGGACACAGCCAGGGCAGCTGACCCAAAGTGGCCAACGGGGTATTCCATACCATGGGACATCCCATCTAGTATAGGAATGGGGAAGTGGGGGCGGGGAATCGCCGCTCGGGGGACTGGCTGGGTGTCAGTCAGCAGGTGGTGAGCAATTGCACTGCGCATCATTTGTACATTCCAATCCTTTCATTATTGCTGTTGTCATTTTATTAGTGTTATCATTATCATTATTAGTTTCTTCTTTTCTGTTCTATTAAACCGTTCTTATCTCAACCCACGAGTTTTACTTCTTTTCCCGATTTTCTTCCCCGTCCCACTGGGTGGGGGGGAGTGAGTGAGCAGCTGCGTGGTGTTTAGTTGCTGGCTGGGGTTAAACCACAACAGTTTTATTATGCAGGCTCCCAAGGTCCTTGTTCACCCTTATGTGACCTGTTCAATACTACTAATCAATACTGGTGGTATATTATGGGTTTTGTGGAATCTGGTCTCGTCCTGGTATAAGAGAAGACAACTTTTGGGTGAGGCAATAATGAAATGTGCCCTCAAGCGACCGGTCCCTGGGTGGCAGGGTATATGGAAGGATTTGGGCAGATTCCTAGGACAGTTATCACCTCCCATAACCTGGGACCTTACACCCGAACAGGCAAGCAACCCTGGCCACCTGATAGAAGGGTGCCTTGCCTACCCCAATGAAAACCAGCAGCTTCTCGCACTGTACTGGGGCCTGGCCTATGCCTACCGAGCCATAGTTCAGCACTCTCAGAGGACTATGGTTGAGGCAGGGACCCAGACTGCATCTGAGGACACCATGCTCAAGATAGGGACCCAAACAGCAACAACTACAGTAATTGCCCCAGTAGTGAAAAAGAAACAGTGGACAAGGAGATCAACGGGTCCATATCATTGATTAGTAAGGGAAGAAGAAGAAGAGGAAAGGTTTGATCAAGAAGCCGGTCCCTTGATAAAGAAATTGGAGGAAGGAGTGAGAGAACTTAGACAGGAAGCAGAAACTACCCGGTCCCTGACCTCCTCAGAACTTCGAGACATGCGGAAAGACTACAGCCGCCAGCCAGGTGAGCAGATTGCTGCCTGGCTGCTCCGATGCTGGGATAACGGGGCCGACAGTCAGCAACTGGAAGGTAAGGAAGCCCAACAGCTGGGATCCCTCGCTAGAAACCGGGGAATTGAAAGAGGAATTGGAAAAGAGGCAGCAATTTGCAGTCTCTGGAGCCGGCTCCTCTCAAGTGTGAGGGCAAGATATCCATTCAAGGAAGATCTTGTGAACTCCTCAGGAAAGTGGACTACCGCAGATGAAGGCATCCAGTACCTGAGAGAGTTAGCAGTGGTGGAAGTCACCTACAGTGATCTAGATGATGAGGAGGTCTCCAAAGATCCAGAGGATGTCCTGTGCACACGGGCCATGTGGAGAAAGGTGACTCAAGGTGCCCCAGCATCATATTCTAACAGCTTGGCAGCAATGTATTGCCCAGATATGGAAACACCAACTGTGGAGAAAGTGTTGTCTTGGCTCCAAAACTTTGAAGAAAATCTCTGTATCTCCTCATCCCTACAGGACAGTGCCTCGGCTGTTAGGGATGCTCCAAGAAATCAGTCTTCTCCTGCCCCAGTCAGAGGGAAAGGGAGCCCAAGGCATATGCCATGTGGTGCACTCTGGTTCTTCCTGTGTGACCAAGGGGAGGACATGAGGAAGTGGGATGGTGAACCCACCTTTAAGCTGGAAGCCCGCGTACGTGAACTGAGAGGGAAGACAACTGTTAAGAAGGGGTCACCCAAGAAGAAGGCTGTCAGTGTCGTTGCTGTAGAGGCCCAAGAAAGCAATCAGCGATCCTCCAGGCATAGAAGAACTGAAACCACCTCCCCTGATTCTGGTGAGGGGACTTCTGGTCTGGCACTGCAAAGGTCAGACAGTGAATACTCTGATGAGGAACAGCAATAGAGGGTCCCTGCCTTCGGCCAGGAGGAGGAAAGGGATGACCGGATATACTGGACTGTGTGGATTCGATGGCCTGGCACATCAGACCCACAGAAGTATAAGGCTTTGGTAGACACTGGTGCACAGTGTACGCTGGTGCCATCAGTGTACAGGGGCACAGAACCCATCTGGATCTCTGGAGTGACAGGGGGATGCCAAGAATTGACTATATTGGAGGCTGAGGTGAGCTTAACAGGGGACAAGTGGGAAAAGCACCCCATTGTGACCAGCCCGGAGGCCCCTTGTATCCTTGGCATAGACTACCTCAAGAGAGGGTACTTCAAGGACCCAAAGGGGTACCGATGGGCTTTTGGTGTAGCCACTGTAAACGCAGAGAAGATCAAACAGCTATCTACCCTGCCTGGCCTCTCGGAAGATCCCTTCATTGTGGGATTGCTGCAAGTTGAAGAACAGCAGGTGCCAATCGCTACCAGGACGGTGCACCGGCAGCAATATTGCACAAACCGAGACTCCCTGGCTCCCATCCATGAGCTGATTCATCAACTAGAGAGCCAAGGAGTCATCAGCAAGACTCATTCACCTTTTAATAGTCCTATATGGCCAGTGCAAAAGTCTGATGGAGGGTGGAGGTTAACAGTAGATTATCGCGGCCTGAACGAAGTGACACTGCCACTGAGTGCTGCTGTACCAGACATGTTAGAGCTCCAATATGAACTGGAGTCAAAGGCAGCCACGTGGTATGCTACAATTGATATTGCCAATGCGTTTTTCTCCATTCCTTTGGCAGCAGAGTGCAGGCCACAGTTTGCTTTCACGTGGAGAGGTGTCCAATACACCTGGAATCGACTGCCCCAGGGGTGGAAGCACAGCCTTACCATTTGTCACAGACTAATCCAAACTGCACTGGAACAGGGTGATGCCCCAGAACATCTACAATACATAGATGACATCATCGTGTGGGGCAACAAGGCAGAAGAAGTGTTTGAGAAGGGAAAAAGAGTAATTCAGATTCTTCTGAAAGCTGGTTTCGCCATAAAGAAAAGCAAGGTCAAGAGACCTGCACAGGAGATTCAGTTCTTGGGAATAAAATGGCAGGATGGACGCCGTCATGTCCCTATGGATGTGGTCAACAAGATAGCAACTATGTCTCCACCAGCTAACAAGAAGGAAACACAAGCTTTCCTAGGCCTTGTGGGGTTCTGGAGAATGCATATTCCAGGTTATAGTCAGCTTGTGAGCCCTCTCTATCGAGTAACCCGAAATAAGAACTATTTTGAATGGGGCCTTGAGCAACAACAAGCCTTTGAGCAGAGAAGATAGGAAATAGCTCGTGCAGTAGCTCTTGGGCCTGTCTGGACAGGACCAGATGTACAAAATGTACTCTACACTGCAGCTGGGGAGTGTGGTCTCACCTGGAGCCTCTGGCAGAAAACACCAGGAGAAACCCAAGGTCGACCATTAGGGTTTTGTAGCTGGGGGTACCGAGGATCAGAAGCCCACTACACCCCGACTGAAAAAGAGATACTAGCAGCATATGAGGGGGGTTTGAGCTGCTTCAGAATTTGTTGGTACAGAAACATATCCTGTAAACCATGCCACTGCCCAAAACACCATCTTAGGCCGTGAAAGGCAAATTTTGTGGCAACATGGTACCCCAGAAAGAATTGAATCAGACAATGGGACTCATTTCTGAAACAACCTCATAAGCTCCTGGGCAAAGAAACACGGCATTGAGTGGGTGTACCACATCCCCTATCATCCGCAAGCATCTGGAAAAACTGAGAGATATAATGGACTGTTGAAGACTACGTTGAGAGCACTGGGCAATGGGGCATGGAAGCATTGGGATACAAATTTAGCAGAAGCCACTTGGCTAGTTAACACCAGAGGATCTGCTAACCATCCTGGTCCTGCCCAAACAAAACCCCTGTATACTGTGGGAGGAGATAAGGTCCCCGTAGTGCACATGGGGAAGTGGCTGGGGAAGGCGGTGTGGGTTTCTCCTCCCATGGGAAAAGGCAAACCCATTCATGGGATTGTCTTTGCTCAAGGACCTGCGTATACTTGGTGGGTAATGCAGGAGGATGGGGAGACCTGGTGTTTGCCTCAAGGATATTTAACCTTGGGGGAAAAATAATCTGTGATGTGAGTTGTATGTTGTAGGAAGTAATGTAGCAGGAATGATCTGAACCGCACAGGAGTGAACTTCGCAAGGAACCAAAGTGCAACGGTGACCCAAACCAAGCCGGTGTTGGTGCCCAACAATCAAACCTACTGCTTCTCCTGTCCTGACCACTCATCTTGACAGATGGGGCCCAAGTCATAGCCTGTTTGTGAATATCTGGAGGAGTGGAAGAAGCTATCTGTTAAAGGACAGGGGATAGTAGTTAATAAGAATGTATAAATCTGTATGTTGGGTATAAAGGTGGTTTAAGTATGTAGTTTCAGTTGTAAATGTTGGTAAGAAGGGATTTCAGTAATGAGAATTAAATACAATGGCGTGGTTAGAAGATATATGTGTATTAAATTATGTGGGACCTGAGCATGACGCAGATGGTATGGAATAAGGGGTGGAGATTGTATTGGGTGTGGCTGAGATGGAGTTAATTCTCCCCATAGCAGCCCTCATAGTGCTGTGCTCTGTATTGGTAGCTAGAAAGGTGTTGATAACACACCAGTGTTTTGGCTACTGCTGAGCAGTGCTGGCACAGCATCAAGGCTGTCTCTCCAACATTTCACCCTCACCTCACCTGCAAGCTGGGGCTAGGCAAGATCTTGGGATGGGACATAGCCAGGACAGCTGACCTAAACTAACCAAACAGATATTCCATACCATATTCAGTCAGCGGCGAGGCCAGCAGAGGCAACGGTAAGTCGGTGGCTAAGCGCTAGTTTGAGGCGGACAGGGAAGTTCCCGAGGCCCAGGAGCGCCGGGGAAGAGCGGAGGGACCCAGCCAGAGCCGGAGGCTCTCGCGGGAGAGGCTGACGTGGCGTGGGCATTGCCAGGGGCAACCGTGGGAGATTTGAACGGCCCTGAGGAGCACCAGCGATCAGGAGCGCGGCGAACAGGGCGTGGCGCGGCAGTTTGCGCAGGTAGGGCACAGCCCCCCCTCTTCCCAGCTCGAGAAGGCTACTCAAGTGGTGGGTGTCGGCCCAGAGGGAGACCCAGGTATGGTTGCCACTCGGGGGAAAGCCATTGTTAGGAAAAATGTGGCAACGCAGACAGAGGTCCCACGTAAACATGCAGCTGTCCAGGTCTCTGGCAGCAGGGAGTGCCTGAGTCTATCAGAAATGATGGAGGTCAGCGGGGACACCTCTTGTGTGAGGTGTGACCAGGTGAATGATCTGCTCAGCCTGGTGGTAGAGTGTCCCGATCCAATGTCGGGGAAGGTTTCGATATGATCCCAAGAGCGAGATTAAGACACAAACGAGGTCAAATGCCATATAGTCAAACGAGCTATTATTATCAAAATTATCAAAAGTGGAAAATGGTGGCGATAGGATAGAATGGAAGAAAAGGTAGAAATTAAGCAAGCAGTCGGGATAGGATTGCTAGGATAGTCACCACCACGGATCCAGCGGCATCCTGTTGGTCCTCAGGCAAGCAGTTGGTGGTGGGAGTTGCAAGAACGGTCACTACCACAGATCCAGCGGTGTCCCGTCGGTCCTCAATCTTCAATTCTTTGGTGGTGAAGAAGGGGCCCCCACAGCTTGTCTCTACAGGTTTTTATAGGGCATATTTCGATGATGTCATGCACTGCAGGTTTCGTCTATCACACGACCTTCACGTGATCAACACCAGATCAGCTCCAGCCCGTTTCCTCCCCTGGATGCCTCAATGGCCTTGTAATCGTCCTTATGGACAGAGGAGTGTCCTGCTTAAACAGGCCATCTTAGAGACAAAGGGCTCGAGATAAGCAGTTCACAGTTCCTTGAGATGACAGCCCAGTCCCTCACACCTAA
Organism: Harpia harpyja; assembly: GCF_026419915.1. Taxonomy (NCBI): domain Eukaryota; kingdom Metazoa; phylum Chordata; class Aves; order Accipitriformes; family Accipitridae; genus Harpia; species Harpia harpyja. The sequence goes on from NC_068968.1 coordinate 36,966,708, forward strand.
CAATCTTTGAGGCAAATGGTTCAAGATAACAATTCAGTCTCTTACATAGAGCTGAAGAAGGAAGTGGAAAGGTTGAGGAGTATCAGGGAGTGTGAGAGGGAGATAGATTGGTGGGCCCACACCCTACCATCCCTGAGGCAGGGGCAGCAGATGGAGGCTCTGCAAGAAGTGGAGGTTCCCCTGCCCTCCTGCCACCAGGCAGGAGGGGACCTAAGAGATGGAGGGGAATGGATACAGGTTCCTGCTCGGGGAGGCAGGCGAACCCGCTCCCGGTCTCCCTCACCTTCCCAATTGCCCCTACTCAACAGGTATGGGGCTCTGGAACTTGAGAACCAGGCCAGTGAAGATCAGGGTGTAGATGAAGAACTATCTAGGGAGGTGCCTAAGCCCAGTCAGGCATCCCCACGCATTCTCACATCCTCAGAAAAAAGAAAAAGGAGGGTAATTGTTGTAGGCGACTCCCTCTTAAGGGGGACAGAGGGCCCGATATGCAGACCCGACCCATCCCACCGGGAAGTCTGCTGCCTCCCTGGGGCCCGGGTAAAAGACATTACCAGGAAACTCCCTGGTCTAGTTCGGACATCTGATTATTACCCATTGCTGGTTGTGCAGGTTGGCAGTGATGAGATTGCAGAGAGAAATCCAAAGGCAATCAAAAGGGATTTCAGGGCACTGGGACGATTAGTAGAAAGATCGGGAGCACAGGTAGTGTTTTCCTCAATCCCTTCAGTGGCAGGGAAATACACTGAAAGGAACAGGAAAACACACCTGGTTAATACGTGGCTCAGAGGCTGGTGCCATAGGTGGAATTTTGGGTTTTTTGATCATGGGGAGGCTTACACAGCACCGGGCTTGCTAGCGACAGATGGTGTCCAGCTATCTCAAAGGGGTAAGAGAATCCTCGCTCATGAGATGGCAGGGCTCATAGAAAGGGCTTTAAACTAGGTTCGAAGGGGGAAGGGGATAAAACTAGGTGCGCCAGAGATGAGCCTGGGGGCAGCGTGCCGATGTTAGGGGTGGATTTGATAACCCAGCTCAAATGCATCTATGCCAATGCATGCAGCATGGGCAATAAACAGGAGGAGCTGGAAGCCATTGTGCAGCAGGATAGATATGACTTAGTCCCCATCACAGAAACATGGTGGGACAACTCCCATGACTGGAGTGCTGCAATGGATGGCTACAAGCTCTTCAGAAGGGATAGGCAAGGAAGAAGAGCTGGTGGGGTGGCTCTCTATGTTAGGGAGCGTTTTCATTGTACAGAGCTCCACGACTGTGACGATAAGGTTGAGTGCTTATGGGTAAGGATGAGAGGGAAGGCCAATAAGGCAGATATTGTGCTGGGAGTCTGTTATAGACCACCCAAGCAGGTTGAAGAGACAGATGAAACATTCTACAACCGGCTGGCAGTAGTCTCTCAATCATGTGCCCTTGTTCTCGTGGGGGACTTCAACTTTCCAGACATCTGCTGGAAATACAACACGGCAGAGAGTAAGCAGTCTAGGAGGTTCCTGGAGTGTGTGGAAGATAACTTCCTGACACAGCTGGTAGGTGAGCCAACCAGGGGAGGAGCCTTGCTAGATCTGTTGTTTACGAACAGGGAAGGACTGGTGGGAGGTGTGATGGTAGGAGGCCATCTTGGGCTTAGTGACCATGAAACGACAGAATTTTCAATTCTTGATGAGGCAAGGAAGGGGGTCATCAAAACCACCACTATGGACTTCCAGAGGGCAAACTTTGGCCTCTTCGAGGCACTGGTTGAGAGAGTCCCTTGGGAGACAGTCCTGAAGGGCAAAGGGGTCCAGGAGGGATGGACATACTTTAAGAAGGAAATCTTAATGGCTCAGGACCAGGCTATTCCCATGTGCTGCAAGTCGAACCGCCGAGGAAAACGACCGGCCTGGCTGAACGGGGAGCTTTTGCTAGGACTTAAGAAAAAAAGGAGAGTTTATCATCTCTGGAGGAAAGGGCGAGCAACTTGGGAGGAGTACAGGGATCTTGTTAGATCATACAGAGAGAAAATTAGAAAGGCAAAAGCTCAGCTACAACTAAATCTGGCCGCTATCGTAAGGGACAACAAAAAACGTTTTTACAAATATGTTAACAGTAAAAAGAATCCTAAGAAGAATATCTTTCCTTTAATGGATACAGAAGGGAACGTAGCAACCAGTGATGAGGAAAAGGCCGAGGTACTTAATGCCTTCTTTGCCTCAGTCTTTAATAGTGAGTCCAGTTATCCCCAGGGTACTCAGACCCCTTGAGCTGGAAGGTAAGGATGAAGAGCATAACATACCCCCCCTTAATCCAGGAGGAATTAGTTAGGGACCTACTACGCCATCTGGACACTCAGAAATCTATGGGACCTGATGGGATCCATCCAAGAGTACTGAGGGAACTGGCAGAGGTCCTTGCCAAGCCACTCTCTATCATCTATCAGGGTTCCTGGTCAACAGGGGAGGTCCCAGAGGACTGGAGGCTTGCCAATGTGACTCCCATTTATAAGAAGGGTCAGAGGGAGGATCCGGGGAACTACAGGCCTGTCAGCCTGACCTCAGTACCGGGGAAGATTACGGAACAGTTTGTCTTGAGTGCGCTCACATGGCAACTCCAGGATAAGAAGGGGATCAGGCCCAGCCAGCATGGGTTTACGAAAGGCAGGTCCTGCTTGACCAACCTGATCTCCTTCTATGACCAGGTGACCCGCCTAGTGGATGAGGGAAAGGCTGTGGATGTTATTTTCCTTGACTTCAGCAAGGCCTTTGACACTGTCTCTCATGGCATACTCCTTGAGAAGCTGGCGTCTCGTGGCCTGGATAAGTGCACTCTTCACTGGGTGAAAAACTGGCTGGATGGCCGTGCCCAGAGGGTTGTGGTGAATGGGGTGAAATCCAGTTGGCGGCGGGTCACGAGTGGTGTTCCCCAGGGCTCGGTGTTGGGCCCTGTTCTGTTTAATATCTTTATTGATGATTTGGATGAGGGGATCGAGTGCACCCTCAGCAAGTTTGCAGACGACACCAAGTTGGGAGGCAGGGTCGATCTGCTTGAGGGTAGGAAGGCTCTACAGAGGGATCTGGACAGGCTGGATCGATGGGCCGAGACCAATTGTATGAAGTTCAACAAGGCCAAGTGCCGGGTCCTGCACTTGGGTCACAGAAACCCCATGCAGCGCTACAGGCTTGGGGAAGAGTGGCTGGAAAGCTGCCCAGCAGAGAAAGACCTGGGTGTGCTGGTTGACAGCTGGCTGAATATGAGGCAGCAGTGTGCCCAGGTGGCCAAGAAGGCCAATGGCATCCTAGCCTGTATCAGAAATAGTGTGGCCAGCAGGAACAGGGAGGTGATTGTTCCCCTGTACTCGGCACTGGTGAGGCCCCACCTTGAGTCCTGTGTTCACTTTTGGGCCCCTCACTACAAGAAAGACATTGAGTTGCTGGAGTGTGTCCAGAGAAGGGCAACCAAGTTGGTGAGGGGCCTGGAGCACAAGTCTTATGAGGAGCGGCTGAGGGATCTGGGGCTGTTTAGTCTAGAAAAGAGGAGGCTGAGGGGAGACCTTATCACTCTCTACAACTACCTGAAAGGAGGTTGTAGTGAGGTGGGTGTTGGTCTCTTCTGTCAGGTGTCTGGAGATAGGACGAGAGGAAATGGCCTCAAGTTGAGGCAAGGGAGATTTAGGTTGGATATTAGGAAAAATTTTTTTACTGAGAGGGTTGTCAAACATTGGAATGGGCTGCCCTGGGAAGTGGTTGAGTCACCATCCCTGGAGGTATTCAAAAAGCACGGAGATGGGGTACTCCATAACATGGTTTAGTGGGCATGGATGATGTTTGGACTCGATGATCTTGAAGGTCTTTTCCAACCTAAATGATTCTATGATTCTATGATTCTATGACGTCAGCTCAGATATAAAAGCTAAGTAAAGGGAGATAGAAGGGGGGGCATTCGCTATTTTATGTTTGTCTTCCGGAGCAACCACTACACGTACTGAAGCCCTGCTTCCCAGGAAGTGGCCAGACATCACCTGCTGATGGGAAGTAGAGAATAAAATCTTTTGTTTTCCTTTGCTTTCGCGCATGACCTTTGCTTTCGCTTTATTAAACTGTCCTTATCTTGACCCACGAGCCTTTTGTTATATTCTCTCTCCCCTATCCAGTTGAGGAGGGGGAGTGATAGAGCGGCTTTGGTGGGTACCTGGCGCCCAGCCAGGGTCAACCTACCACAGTCATAAATGAAGAATGGTCCACCCAAGAATATAGATTTTCAAAGGCAATAGCACTGAACCATACCAAGTGTACTTGGGTCCCCTGGTGGCCATCACCTATGCAAATATTAACCCCATTTGAACTTGATTACCACATAGAATCTAAATCTTCATGGTGTATCAAAATCCCCCAAAAAACCCAACCTTGACCAGTGGGTCTGGGAATGGCAGTGGGACAAAAGTTGTTAAAAGAACATGGGGTATGTGGGATGTTGTGAGAGACTGAATTGTTACCTTGAGCTGTTTGTCTCAAAGATTGTTAGGTGTGAGAGACTGGACTGTCATCTCAAGCCATTCATCTCAAGGAATTGTGAACTGCTTATCTCGAGCCCTTTGTCTCTGAGATGGCCTGTCTAAGCAGGACATTCCTCTGTCCATAAGGACAATTACTAGGCCACTGAGGCATCCAGGAGAGGAAACGGGCTGAAGACGACAAGCATGCAAGAATGTGGAGGCTACCATTCTCACAGAAACTGTAGTCTTTGAGATAAGATACTGGTTTCTGGTGTTGATCACATGAAGGTCGTGTGATAGACGAAACCTGCAGCATGTGAACAGTGCATGAACAATACGTATGTGCATGCATCATCAAAATATGCCCTATAAAAAAACATGGAGACAAGCCGTGGTGTGCACCCACCACCGAAGAACTGAAGACTGAGGACCAACGGGACGCTGCTGGATCCATGGTGGTGACTATCCTTGCAACTCTATCCCGTCTGCTTGCTTGATTTCTGCCTTTTCTTCCATTCTATCCTATTGCTACTATTTTCTACTTTTGATAGTTTTGATAATAAAAGCTCTTTTGGGTATACGGCATTTGACCTCGTTTGTGTCTTAATCTCACTCTTGGGATCATATCGAAACCTTCCCCGACATTGGATCGGGACAGATGTTGAATCTAACTGACGGGTAATGTATCACCATCCATAATGCCTCCGCTTTAATTGAAGAAGCCCGAGCCAAGATGAGAGAAGTTACAGACAAGACTGGAGAACTTTTCCAAGTGATGCAACCAAGACACTGGTTTAACGGAGGATCGTTGCTGACCTTTCTCCTAATGTCCTTGGGACTCACAGGGTGGGGAAAATGGCTTGTTAACATTGGACTCGTATTATGTGGATTTTTGTTCTTAATGCTTGGCCTTGCAATTGTGCGATGTATGACTACCCTGCTTGCTTTCCTCTACTTCATCTCTTTTCTCTCCTTCTGTCTGATATGTGAAGATTACTACTGTGGAAGAAGAAGATCTCTACAACTCAGTCCAGTCAAATGTTTGAGCCACAGGGTGGTGTGAGATACTGAAAGAGTTAATGTCTCAAACGTTGTGGCAGGGCAAGTTCTGCATAACAGCTACAAGCAGGTGAGAAGTTGGTTAGCAACAGGGTGCGGAGGGCGTGCGGGAGGATGCGCAGTTCTGTGTTCTGCTATGCTGAGCAGGGCAGCTCACCATATATGGCCAAAGGTCAAAGAACAAGACAGGATGGAAAGATTATTTTTTTAAAACAACTCATTCAGCTGTTTAGGAAACTGCATTTTTTATTTCTGTTCCCACCTGACATCAGTAAGTCCAGAGACTAGATTTGAATTTTATGTTTTACATATGTTTCCTGAAAGCTCCAAATGACTGCCCTGGCTTTGTCCCTAACTTTGTTCTTAACTCTGTAGTTTTTCTTTAGATACGTAACCATAACTTAACTAATTTGTATGCACCATATGCAGTCTTGGCTCACTTCAAAGTGTAATCAAGTCATGAACTAATTATAATACCATATTCTCAAAGAATGTAAATTTAATTTCCCTTCAAACAGAATGGGAATGTATTAAACAATTCCTTTATATGAGCGCTGTGGCATTCAACAACATAATGCTGATGCTTCAAGCGGAAGTGAAGTTCTTAACTTTTGTGGACCTTGTGACCTTTTTCCCTATGCATCTTCCCTTTTTATTCTTGCATCTTGAGTTAATTTACTGACTAGATAACAACATTAAAATATTCAAGTGTAAATTAAAATGTAACTGTTGGGCTTTAGATTGGAGATCACTCTATCTCATTGTATGTGACTTGCTTCTTTATAGTGTTTTCAGAAATGTGCTTCCTGAGAATTTTGGATCAGAAAGAGATTGTGTTTTGAATTGAAGGCTCATAAGGTTCAGACCCATACCAGATGATTTCTTTAATACATTGAAAAGTGGATGTGCAGAAAGTTCCCTACAGGTTCTTAGCATCACTGTGCCAAGGAATCCACATAAACTCAGTTATATAAGAATGAATGAAGTTGTTCATAAAACATTTTATTACCTTCAGTTTTTGCAGCATCTTCAGAGTTTAGATAATAAACCTTCATAGAAGTTACTAGTCTTTACCCTTTCATAGAACAATGATTCACATAGGTTCATGCCACTTATTTTATTTCTCTTAATTTTAAAGGCAGAAGAAACATGTTAGGGTTGACTTTGATCTGTGCCAGGATAGTTTGATTTCCGAAATGCAGTCCTGTTGTTGCTCTTCTGAGATGAGATTGTCAAAGCACAGGACTGTATAGGTATTAAACACAAGTTGTATTTTAAAATTAAATGTGGGTCAGCTTCCAATGAAGTATGTAATTGTTTAATGCTAAAGGAAAGAGCTTAGAATATCTTAGTTTATATTTTAAAGTGTTCCTTTTAGTTGTTAGTTCATTAATACCAGCAGTTTATTTTTATTCATATGACTTTTCATATGTAAGTATTTTAATCCTTCCTTTGGTTAGGAAGAAGAGAGCCTGCAGGTAGAAATCAGGATGACATACATATTGCTTCTTTTCCAAAAGGCATGGTATCTTTCTCCTATTGATATGCAAAATATTAAGGTAGAAAATAAACCTCATTGACTCATGTCAAAATACTGAAAAATATATGCTTGGGTGATGCATGGAAAAATGTGGGCCCACTTCAAACTGAGCACACTTGTATTTGAGTTTGCCACGAACCTGTCATGAGCCTTTGGGGCTCTGCAGACTCTGCAAATCCTGTTCCCTTGTATTATGAGCATTTAAATGTAGCTTGAGCCTTAGTTGTAGAAACAGGGATAGTATTATCTGGAGACCCAGCTACGTTGGGTCTTAACCTTTGCTTGAGTTTGGTGAAATGCTTTCTTACTCTTGCAGCAGCATTTTAAGGCATTTTTGAGCTACTGAGTAACAGTGCAGTGGGATGCCATAGTAGTACAAGGTGCCAAAGTTATAGATGCAGAGGTGTGTCTATTAAACAGATGTGAGCTTGCTTTGACATTGTTCAAGTTGCCAGACACAGTCTAGCTGCATTCTGGAAACGGTGTAGTGTTGGTGTTTGTATATGGATGGGTTAAAAAATGGGATTTTGGTCCGTGGATGAACACTGGGGGAGAGGTAGATAGCTGAGGAAAACACAGTCAGCACAGAAAATGGATGGTTTGTTGCCTGTTGCTTGGAATGCTGACCACGGAGATAAGAGAGCTGAGCAATACTGGGGGAGGACGGGCAGCAGGCTGTTGCACAGCACAGCTGTGTGCATGATTGGCGCGTGACTGCTGGATGATGACAATATGCCGCATGTATAAAGCCCATGAACCAATAGACAGGGTGGCTATGGCTCGTGCAGCACGCATGGCCAGCGAGCACATGCGCCATAGGCTCCCTATGTTACAACCGAGGCGTGTTTTGGCACCCGCTGGCCACGTGTGCTGAAACCCATTCCTCTGCAAATGTATAAATACCGGGATTTTTCCAAAGAGCATCGGGCTGGTGTATGGCGAGGCCACCGTTGCCTCCGTCGGGATGCCCACATAAAGCTGACACCTACCGATTGCTGAGCTGAGCTCGCGGCGCAAGACGGCACAAGAATGTACGGATGGTCCATCTTCCTCACAGTCCTCGGGTCGGTATGTTAATTTGCTTTACAAGATACCCTTAGCATAACGCACATCTGTAGTTAATAAATGCTTGCTTTTCCCCTTATAGTGAGCGTGTGTGTGTTCGCCTTCTCGGGAATCCTCGAAACCACCCTAAAACAGTGTTGCAGCCAAACTAAAAAACCAAAACCAAAACAAAAACACAAAAACATCAAAGCAAGGTACATTAGATCAGGCATGAATTGCTTGATGCTGTGCTACTGTGGCTGTGCATGGCTCCTTGAATCGGTCTGGCTTATACACACCTAGTTGGAGGGCAGGCAGACAAGATCAGGTCTGCCTGCAACTTATCTGAATAGATTATTCTTTGGAGACCAAAGACCTCTCAGCCTAGCTTCAGCAACCTAGTGTCAGTGGTACTTCCTCAGCGTCTCCTTCTCAGTCTAGTTTTTTCACAGCCTTTGTCTTGAAGGGACTACCTGAGGCAGTGATGAGAGTTCAGTCTTTGCTGAAACTGCCAATATGATGATAACTAGTCAGCTTTCTAGATGTATGTCCTTAAGCAGGGATTAAAAAAAAAAGTGGTTTGTGGCTACTAGATCATGATCGCAGATGTCAAAAAGCTTTCTTCATCACGTGCTGAAATCATATCCCTATAGGTTTCTTGTATCTCTACCACAAAGTGTAAGTTATTGCTATCTTATTTAAATTTAAATCTAACTTGTGCCTGTTTGACTTTTTCCTTCCTTTGCTTGCTTTATTCATCTTTGCATATCTCTGTAATAGCTCTGAGTCTCTAGAGAATCTTCCATTGGATAGAGGCTGATGACACTGGAGCATCTTGTTGCTGAAGATGGAGATTTAGCTATTGTGTTCTCTTCTGGACATGGATCAGAGTATGCAGCCTTGAATGAAAGGACAGTCCAAGGATCAGAGTATGCAGCCTTGAATGAAAGGATGGTCCAAGTCGAGGAACAAATGGCATTCCTCAGGGGTTGGTATTGGGTCCAGTGCTGTTTAACATCTTTGTTGGTGACATGGACAGTGGGATTGAGTGCACCCTCAGCAAGTCTGCCAACAACACCAAGCTGTGTAGTGCGGTTGACATGCTGGAGGGAAGGGATGCCATCCAGAGGGACCTTGACAGGCTTGAGAGGTGGGCCCGCGTGAACCTCATGAAGTTCAACAAGGCCAAGTGCAAGGTCCTGCACATGAGTCAGGGCAATCCCAAGCACAAATACAGGCTGGGCAATGAGTGGATTGAGACCAGCCCTGTGGACAAGGACTTGAGGGTATTAGTGGATGAAAAACTGAATATGAGCCAGCAATGTGCACTTGTAGCCCAGAAAGCCAATAGCATTCTGGGCTGCATCAAAAGAAGTGTGACCAGCAGGTTGAGGGAGGTGATTCTCCCCCTCTATTCCGCTCTCGTGAGACCCCACCTGGAGTACTGTGTTCAGCTCTGGGGCCCCCAACATAAGAAGGACATGGACCTGTTGGAGCAGGTCCAGAGGAGGGTCACAAAGATGATCAGAGGGCTGGAACACCTCTCCTATGAAGACAGGCTGAGAGAGTTGGGGTGGTTTAGCCTGGAGAAGAGAAGGCTCCAAAGACACCTTCTAGCAGCCTTCCAATATCTAAAGGGGGCTTTACAAGAAAGCTGAATAGGGTAGTGATAGGACAAGGGGTAATGGCTTTAAACTGAAAGAGGGTAGATTTAGATTAGATGTAAGGAAAAAATTCTTTACTATGAGGGTGGTGAGACACTGGAACAGGTTGCCCAGAGAAGCCGTGGATGCTCCCTCCCTGGAAGTGTTCAAGGCCAGGTTGGATGGGGCTTTGAGCAACCTGGTCTAGTGGAAGGTGTGCCTGCCCATGGAAGGGAGGTTGGAACTAGATGATCTTTAAGGTCCCTTCCAACCCAAACCATTCTATGATTCTATGAAGTCAGAGCTACAGTCAGGGACTATAGGAATCGGTCATCCCTGGGCATCGTTTGATGCTTGGGAAGTCTATTAGGGCTTGTCTGCATGGGTGAATGCAGGCAAACTTGCACTCTAAGCTAATCAGGTGCAAGATTAATCTGGTCTGTTAGTGCTGTGCCTGAGCTGTGCTAACTTACCCTACAACTACAAGACTCGTGTCCTGGAGCTGGCCTGTGGAGTGTGGGACTGCTGGGCTGCAGCTGTGTGCACAGACATGCCCGAAGACTCCCTGTGCCACAGTTTTTCCATGTGTAAAAAGGGAACACTAGAGCTTATGCCTGTCTCAAAAATGCTTGTGACAAGCCACTGAGGAAGGAGTCACTAGGTGAGTTCTCACAAACACTCTGAAAATACAACAGGGCCTTTGTTATTAGTTTGATTGCCAAAAAAATCTCATTAGTAGTGTTGTCTTCCCTTGATAATAGCTTCTAGAAAACTTTTTTCCAGCCCCAGATTCTGTGATTAGAGGCTGCTTGAATTTTTTTTTCTTTAAAGTGAGGTAAAACTAAACATTTCTTCTTGAATGATACAGGCTAAAAAATCCTTCTTTCTAAAGAGAAGGTCCTCTACCTTATTTCTTTTTTTTTCCTCTTACAAGAAGTGATTTAAGAAAGGGAGAACTTCAGCAAATAACCCTTGTGGAGTAGCCTGGTGTTGGCTTCATTTGAAAATCTCAACTGTAGGTGAAGAGACCACTGGGTGTTTGAACTGCTGTAGCGTGAACATTGCTCACAGAAGGATGTGGAGGCTGATGTGTAAAATTCAAAATCTTTCTAAGGAAGTTGCTGAATGCTCTAAACTAAAACACTTCAGATTTTAAGCTGGGCTTCACTTATAGTCAGAGGCAGTGGAAACAGTGTACTGGGAACAGTGCAGGAGGTCACTGGGTATGCTAGAGATTGACACTTTTTCTCCCACCTCTTCTCCCCCACCACTAGTTTCTGGGGAAGCAAGGAACTGTAGCTGTCTGTTCTACTTCAGCTTGTGAGAGGGCTAAAAGTATTTCACAAGGAGTAAGCTGGGAGTAGTTGGTGTAGTCATAGAGCAGACTTAAAAGCCTGAGGCTTAAGAGCAGAGCTGGAGAAAGAGCAGGATTGAGGCTTCGCAAGGTGGATGGACCCTACCAGACAGGTTGTTGCTGCTGGAAGAGGTGTCGCCCTCTCCCAGCTGCCAATTCCCTCTGCTTGCTTCGTGCCAGCTCTTGTGCTTGACTGAGCCTTTGCATTGCTGGTTCAGTTTGCTGAGCCCTTAGGGTAAGTGAGGGGTTTGGGAGAGCTGAAGAGCTGGTGTGGATGGAGGAAGTGAGACTCTGCATGGTGAGCAGGAGCGTGTCTTTGGCAGCAGTTGAGCATTACATTAGCTATGCCTTCTCATGAAGCTTCGACCCTAAGAAAAAGCTCTTTGTTCCCTGCCTAACATCCCTCTCCCTGGAAATCTGTTCCTGGCCTCTGTAAGCATGCCACCACTGCATGCTACCAGTCCCTCTTCTCAAAGTCAACTCTATCTCCACTGAGGTTATGTCCTGGTTTCAGCTGCGACAGAGTTAATTGTCTTCCTAGTAGCTGGTATAGTGCTATGTTTTTGAGCTAGGTATGAGAAGAATGTTGATAACGCTGATGTTTTCAGTTGTTGCTAAGTAACGTTTAGTCTAAAGTCAAGGATTTTTCAGCTTCTCCTGCCCAGCCAGCAAGAAAGCTGGAGGGGCACAAGAAGTTGGGAGGGGACACAGCCAGGGCAGCTGACCCAAAGTGGCCAACGGGGTATTCCGTACCATGTGACGTCACATCTAGTATATAAACTGGGGGAGGGGGATCACTGCTCGGGGACTAACTGGGCGTCGATCGGTGGTTGGTGAGCAATTGCACTGTGCATCATTTGTACATTCCAATCCTTTTATCATTACTGCTGTCACTTTATTAGTGTTATCATTATCATTATTAGTTTCTTCTTTTCTGTTCTATTAAACCATTCTTATCTCAAACCATGAGCTTTACTTCTTTTCCTGATTCCCTCCCCCATCCCACTGGGTGGGGGGGAAGTGAGTGAGCAGCTGCATGGTGCTTAGTTGCCGGCTGGGGTTAAACCACGACAGTCCTTTTTGGCGCCCAACGTGGGGCACAAAGGGTTGAGATAATGACAAACCTGACCAGAGCTTGTTAAAACAAATTTGTTATTAGCATTCATTATATTGGTCTAATAGTCGCTGGTCATTATGTTGATTTATGTGTTCTTAGAGATGTTGCTCTTGTATTTAGAGTTCTGTTATGTATCACCTCACTTGCCGTATGTAGTCCCTCTTCTGCTGCTTATCATCCGTGGGAGGTGGATTAAGGTTTTCGCTTTGATGTATTGTATAACACTGGTTTATGGTATGATAAAGTTATCAGTTGTGGGATTAATCTGGTATTTGCACTCAGCATTGTTGTCACCTCTATATTTCGGGAGCCATCTGTGGGAAACAATTAATAATTACACCATTTACCTTTCCTCCTTGGAGAGTCAATCTATGGGTGGGATACCTTTCTTCCCTTTTCCCTTCTCCTCCAGTCTAGTTGCAATGGTGTTAGAGAAGTTTGAAAAATTTGAATACTCTTGGGATGTTGAGACCAGCACGATCCTAGCCTTACTGCTAGGAATTAGAATGCTCCTGAATGTGGTTCAGCTCTCGTTTAAGGTTAAACAACTATTTAAGAAGATCACCCAGAGATCTGCCCTGAGGCTGGATAATTATGAGTGGCAGGGTGTGTGGGGTAGTATGGGCAAGTACCTAGACTACAGTGGGCACCTCCAGTGTTTTGGAAATCCACCCCTGAACAAGTGCAGAATCCAGAAGAACTAGTAAAATATTTGGAAAAAGTATGCGGTCACCCTGGCAACTCCAGAGAGACACAAATCACTGCAACGTGCTGGGGCCTGGCCTATGCCTATCGAGCCCTGTTCAACACCACTCAGTACCCTCAAGGGGAAGAGAAGGTCTCTGAATCTGACAACAAAGCGACAGGCACTGTGGCCACCCAAACCTTGGCGACGGGCACTGCGGTCCCTCCAGCCCCGGCGACTGGCACTGCAGCTACCCAAACCTTGGCAAGCGGTACTGCAACTGAACCAGCGGACCAACCTGCACCAGTATTAGTTGCCCCCGTACAGAAAAAGAAATATATAAAAAAATCAGTTTGCTTAGCGAAGGATGAAGATGAACCAGGGTCATCACGAGAACAGGAGGAAGAGGCAGAAACAGAGGTAATCACCCAATCCCCATCCTTGAGTGAGTTGTGGGATATGCGAAAAGATTTTGGCTGCCGTAGAGGTGAGCATATTATCACCTGGCTCCTCCGATGCTGGGACAATGGGGCTAATAGCTTGGAATTAGAAGGTAGGGAAGCCAAGCAGCTGGGATCGCTTGCCAGGGAAGGTGGCATTGACAAGGCAATTGGAAAAGGGACACAAGCCCTCAGCCTCTGGAGGCGACTCCTGTCAAGTGTGAAGGAAAGGTACCCCTTTAAGGAAGATGTTATATGTCAGTCAAGCAAGTGGACAACCATAGAGAGAGGTATCCAATATCTGAGGGAATTAGCCGTGCTAGAGACGATTCATTATGACCCGGACAACCCACAATTACCCAAAGATCCAGACGAAGTCCCATGCACACAACCCATGTGGCGGAAGTTTGTACGGAGTGCAACATCGTCCTATGCCAACTCGCTGGTGATAATGACCTGGAAAGACAAAGAGGCACTGACGGTGGATGACGTGGCTTGCCAACTCCAGCAATACGAAGAAAATCTTTCCTCCTCCCTACAAGCCTGCATTTTGGCTGAGGAGAAGCTGTCCCAGGATGTCCAGCAATTCAAAGAGGAGATGTCCTATTCCCCACTTGTAAGGACCAATGTCTCAGCTATTAGGAGTGAGCGCTCCTCTGCCCAAGAGACAGAATATAGAAGGTACACACCGCGAGGTGCCCTGTGGTTTTACCTATCTGACCACGGAGAGGACATGAGGAAATGGGATGGAAAACCTACCTCGGTCCTAAATGCACAGGTCCATGAGCTGCGAGGAAAAACCACCACAAAAGGGGATTCTACCAGGAAAAATGCCGCTCCAGTTTCCAAACAGAGTAGAAGGGCTGATCTTATCTCTGATCCTCTTGAAGGGAATTCTGAGCCAATTTTACGAGAAGTGAGTACTGGATACACTGACCAGAATTAGAGGGGCTCTGCCTCCAGCCAGGTGGAGGAAAGGGATAACCGGGTCTATTGGACTGTGTGGATTCGATGGCCTGGCACGTTAGACCCACAGGAGTACAAGGCTCTAGTAGACACTGGTGCACAGTGTACTCTACTGCCATCAAGTTATAAAGGGGCAGAACCCATTTGTATTTCTGGTGTGACAGGGGGTTCCCAAGAGTTAACTGTATTGGAAGCTGAAGTAAGCCTAACTGGGAATGAATGGCAGAAACACTCCATTGTGACTGGCCCAGAGGCCCCATGCATCCTTGGCATAGACTACCTCAGGAAAGGGTATTTTAAGGACCCAAAGGGGTATCGATGGGCTTTTGGTATAGCTGCCTTGGAGACGGAGGGAATTGAACAGCTGTCTACCTTGCCTGGTCTCTCTCAAGACCCTTCGGTTGTGGGGTTGCTGAGGGTTGAAGAACAACAAGTGCCAATTGCTACCACAACGGTGCACCGGCGGCAATATCGCACCAACCAAGACTCCCATCCACAAGTTGATTCGCCAACTGGAGAGCCAAGGAGTGATCAGCAAAACTCGCTCATCCTTTAATAGTCCCATATGGCCCGTGCGAAAGTCTAATGGGGAGTGGAGACTAACAGTAGACTATTGTGGCCTGAATGAAGTCACGCCACCACTGAGTGCTGCCGTTCCAGATATGTTAGAACTTCAACATGAACTAGAGTCAAAGGCAGCCAAGTGGTATGCCACAATTGACATTGCTAATGCATTTTTCTCAATCCCTCTGGCAGCAGAGTGACATCCAGAATTTGCTTTCACTTGGAGGGGTGTCCAGTACACTTGGAATCGACTGCCCCAGGGGTGGAAGCACAGCCCCACCATTTGCCATGGACTAATCCAGACTCCACTGGAAAAGGATGAAGCTCCGTAACACCTGCAATACATTGATGACATCATCATATGGGGCAACATGGCAGAAGAAGTGTTCGAGAAAGGGAAGAAAATAATCCAAATCCTTCTGAAAGCTGGTTTTGCCATAAAAGAAAGAAAGGTCAAGGGACCTGCACAGGAGATCCAGTTTTTAGGAATAAAATGGCAAGATGGACGTCGTCAGATCCCAATGGACGTGATCAACAAAATAGCAGCTATGTCTTCACCGACTAATAAAAAGGAAACACAGGTTTTCTTAGGTGTTGTGGGCTTTTGGAGAATGCACATTCCAAATTACAGTCTGATTGTAAGCCCTCTCTATCATGTGACCTGGAGGAAGAATGATTTTAGATGGGGCCCTGAGCAACAACAAGCCTTTGAACAAATTAAACGGGAGATTGTTCATGCAGTAGCCCTTGAACCAGTCCGGGCAGGACAAGATGTTAAAAATGTGCTCTATACTGCAGCCAGGGAGAATGGCCCTACCTGGAGCCTCTGGCAGAAAGCACCTGGGGAGACCCGAGGCCGACCCCTGGGGTTTTGGAGTCGGGGATACAGAGGATCCGAGGCCTGCTATACTCCAACTGAAAAAGAGATATTGGCAGCATATGAAGGAGTTCGAGCTGCCTCAGAAGCGGTTGGTACTGAAACACAGCTCCTCTTAGCACCCCGACTGCCAGTGCTGGGCTGGATGTTCAAAGGGAGGGTCTCCTCTACACATCATGCAACTGATGCCACGTGGAGTAAGTGGGTGTCGTGGTTTAACCCCAGCCAGCAACTAAGCACCATGAAGATGCTCACTCACTCCCCCCCACCCAGTGGGTGGGGGAGAAAATCAGGAAAAGAAGTAAAACTCATGGGTTGAGATAAGAACGGTTTAATAGAACAGAAAAGAAGAAACTAATAATGGTAATGATAACACTAATAAAATGACAACAGCAATAATAAAAGTATTGGAATGTACAAATGATGCGCGGTGCAATTGCTCACCACCTGCCGATCAACACCCAGCTATTCCCCGAGCGGCGATCCCCCACCCCCACTCTCCCCAGTTTATACACTAGATGTGGCGTCACATGGTATGGAATACCCCGTTGGCCAGTTTGGATCAGCTGCCCTGGCTGTGTCCTGTGCCAACTTCTTGTGCCCCTCCAGCTTTCTCGCTGGCTGGGCATGAGAAGCTGAAAAATCCTTGACTTTAGTCTAAACACTACTAGAGCAACAACTGAAAACATCAGTGTTATCAACATTCTTCGCATACTGAACTCAAAACATAGCACACCAGCTACTAGGAAGACAATTAACTCTATCCCAGCTGAAACCAGGACAGTGGGCCGCACTGATCACACAATGGGCTCACATTGGAAACCCCAGTCGCCCAGGAATTTTGGAAGTGATTGCGGACTGGCCAGAAGGTAAAGATTTTGGAATGTCGCCAGAGGAGGAGGTGACGCATGCTGAAGAGGCCCCACTGTATAATAACCTGTAAGAAAATGAGAGTCAATATGCCCTGTTCACTGACGGATCCTGTCGCATTGTGGGAAAACATCGGAGGTGGAAAGCTGCTGTATGGAGTCCTATAGGACAAGTCGCAGAAACTGCTGAAGGAGAAGGTGAATCGAGTCAGTTTGCAGAGGTGAAAGCCATCCAGCTAGCGTTGGACATTGCTGAAAGAGAGAAGTGGCCAGTGCTTTATCTCTATCCTGACTCATGGATGGTGGCAAATGCCCTGTGGGGGTGGTTACAGAAATGGAAGCAGAGCAACTGGCAGCGCAGAGGTAAACCCATTTGGGCTGCTGCACTGTGGCAAGATAATGCGTCCCAGCTAGAGAATCTGGTTGTAAAAGTACGTCACGTAGATGCTCACATACCCAAGAGTCGGGCCACTGAAGAACATCAAAACAACCAGCAGGTAGATCAGGCCGCCAAGATTGAAGTGGCCCGGGTGGACCTGGACTGGCAACATAAGGGTGAGCTATTTATGGCTCTGTGGGCCCATGATACCTCAGGCCATCAGGGAAGAGATGCAACATATAGATGGGCTCGTGATCGAGGGGTGGACTTGACCATGGATACTATAACACATGTTATCCATGAATGTGAAACATGTGCTGCAATTAAGCACGCCAAGCGGTTGAAGCCCCTGTGGTATGGAGGGCGATGGCTGAAATATAAATATGGGGAGGCCTGGCAGATTGACTATATCACACTCCCACAAACTCGCCAAGGCAAGCGCCATGTGCTTACAATGGTGGAAGCAACCACCGGATGGCTGGAAACATATCCTGTGCCCCATGCCACCACCCAGAACACTATCCTGGGCCTTGAAAAGCAGGTCTTGTGGTGACATGGCACCCCAGAACGAATTGAGTTAGGCAGCAGGACTCATTTCTGAAACAACCTCATAGACACCTGGGCCAAAGAGCATGGCATTGAATGGGTGTATCATATCCCCTATCATGCACCAGCCTCTGGGAAAATTGAGCGATACAATGGACTGTTAAAGACTACATTGAGAGCAATGGGGCGTGGAACCTTCAAATATTGGGATACACATTTAGCAAAAGCCACCTGGTTAGTCAACACCAGAGGATCTGCCAATCGGGGTGGCCCTGCCCAGTCAGAACTTTTACGTACTGTAGAAGGGGATAAAGTCCCTGTAGTGTACATAAATATATGTTAGGGAAGACAGTCTGGGTTACTCCTGCCTCCGGCAAAGGCAAACCCATTCGTGGGATTGCTTTTGCTCAAGGGCCTGGGTGCACTTGGTGGGTGATGCGAAAAGATGGGGAATTCCGATGTGTGCCTCAAGGGGATTTGATTTTAGGTGAGACTAGCCAGAATTAAACTGTATGATATTAGTTGCTATATAACCCTGCTACTGTATGTTATCATTAATATAATTGTTATATGCTATATCCATAGTACTATAGTAAGAATCACTTAGATCAAGCAAGAATAGAACTGTGATAAAACTGAGCGAAGCGCAGTAGTGATGGAACCAGAACTGACTCCAGCATGCAACAATCCAACGGTGCACACCATCCTCCTGCTGCGTCCAATGTCACCTGCTCATCACACCGCACTGAAGCCCAGCCCTGCTCTGCTGACTGAGAGGACTTTGCACCATCCCTCCTGCCCAGAAAGACTGGTATGACAGATGGAGCCCAGAGTCGGGAACTAAATGAACTCAACGAACATTTTATGAACATGACCCATGAACTAAAGGAATGATATCTCTGTGTGTGTATACAGATATATATATATATATATCATTGTCTATATATCTCAAAAGGATGGAAAGGTTGATGATTGACCAGGATGTAACTGAAGGTATGGGAACTGAGCATGACATCAATGGTATAGAATAAGGGGTGGATACTGTCCTGGTTTCAGCTGCGACAGAGTTAATTGTCTTCCTAGTAGCTGGTACAGTGCTATGTTTTTGAGCTAGGTATGAGAAGAATGTTGATAACACTGATGTTTACAGTTGTTGCTAAGTAGTGTTTAGACTAAAGTCAAGGATTTTTCAGCTTCTCCTGCCCAGCCAGCAAGAAAGCTGGAGGGGCACAAGAAGTTGGGAGGGGAAACAGCCAGGGCAGCTGACCCAAGCTGGCCAACGGGGTATTCCATACCATGTGACGTCACATCTAGTATATAAACTGGGGGAGTGGGGGTGGGGGGATCGCCACTCGGCAACTAACTGGTCGTCGATCGGCAGGTGGTGAGCAATCGCTCTGTGCATCATTGGTATATTCCAATCCTTTTATTATTACTGCTGTCACTTTATTAGTGTTATCATTATCATTATTAGTTTCTTCTTTTCAGTTCTATTAAGCCGCTCTTATCTCAACCCAGAAGTTTTACTTCTTTTCCCGATTCTCTCCCCCATCCCACTGGGTGGGAGGGAAGTGAGTGAGTGGCTGTGTGGTGCTTAGTTGCTGGCTGGGGTTAAACCACGACAGGTTATTATCTCTTAAAAGCCATAAATGAACTCTTAATTCTGTGACTTAGATTCTTTACCCTTTTAACATTCTGGGTTTTTTTTTCTTTTTTTCTTTTTTAAGCAGACTATGAAAATATTTATCATTACCTATGTATTTGTCTAGAGGCTGTATTGCTGTCGCAGATGGAGTGACGCACTTCACTCATAAGGGGGAAGTAGCAATATGTTTATTGATATAAAACAGCAATTTAACAAAGTTTGATAGTAAATGTGAAAGTGGTTTAAGAAGATTCGATGGCAAGGCACACTTGTGTATTTATTGCATAGAGGACAGGGTCAGACAAAACTGTCAGAGAGACCCTCCTGTTGAGTCACGATGATGTACTTAAGCCACCTTAAGAAGGCCACAAAGGTCTTGTGAAACAATATACCCTTTGTATAAACAAGGCATGCCTTTCTAACCACTGTGCCCCTGAAGGAGAACTAAAAGACTGATAAGAAGGGAACATCCTACCCCAGGAGGCTCCGAAAAGTTGAATAATTGCTAATAGGCATGAAGTCAGCAAAAATCTTCAATAACTGGAGGAAAGGTAAAGGTGGCAGGGGGAGATCATGACCACCGACTCAATTCAAGACCAAAAGACTTACACACACACCCCCCTGCCTTGAGCATGCGCTGTAGAATAAAAGAACACTGTACCTTTAATTCGAAGCAGGGAAACTTTAGCCCAGTAGAAACTGTGCTAGATAAGCAACTACCAGTAATAGTTTTGGGGAAGAACTTTGGAAACTGAATATGTATAACTGAACTGTATAAATTGCTTGCCCGTTTAGGTATGAGGTGTGCTAGCTTTGTGGATTACCACCTAGCCCCCATCTTTGCGCAAACATGGATTGGAATAAAATACCTCTGCTCTGTGTGTATATTGGCGTTTCGCACACCGGGTAAACGACCCCACTTTTGGGACAACAATGATGTTCAGAAAGGACCACCTTGTGTTCTAAACTCCTTCTCAGAGGGGAGTTTAGGTGCGTCTGGACCCAGACTTAGTCCCAGACTTGGACAACAGTTTATGTCTAAAGGCTTATATGTGCACAATCAATCCTTTATATCACTTAGTTAGGATTTCAAAGTTTAGTATGCTATTAATCATTTACCAAGAACCTGTCATGGCAAGGACTCTCTTAACCTCAAGAAGTAACCTTGAGAGGCGTCCCTACTCAAGGGGAGATCCTGGTGTGCAGCCCGCTGCTGTGCAGGAGAGCTCAACAGGCCTTGGGCTGTCCACTATTTATGGAGTAAGATAATCGACTTATAGTCATATTTACATACCGACTACAGATGTTAGTTTCTTCCAAATTTGGCTTGAGTTGGACATTGGCCAGCACCGTGATTAGGTGGGCGCATTGTTCAGATTAGCCCTTGGCTATTGTGTTGTTATCTGTCTCCCCTGAATCCACTTTGAGCCTGGATGCAGCCATCACGACCAGACGCATCCATTAAAGGAAATAAAGGCCAGGTTGGGGGGGGAGCACACCGCCACAATTGCCATAGTAAGTGTGCCCTTGCTATATCTGAATGATTTAAATATTTTTGTGGCAGTGTTGTATATTGCCTGGCTAATTTGTAGGGGAAAAAAAAAGATATCATCTTGCTGCTTTTAGTAAAAATTCAATAGAACAGAGGAGTAAGATCAAATATTAAGGCTTTTTTTTCTTAAGAACATATTTTGCAGTAAATGTACCAGTACATTATGGAGAATTATCGTATTTAGAGCTATTCTGCATGTCTTAAACGAACATTTTTTTCCTATTTGAAGTTTTATGTTTGGCTTTGGACTCAGACTATGGTGGCTGTAACAATATATTGCTTAATGTAGAGTGATTGTGTGAATGAACAAGGTTTTAATCTTCCAATATAGGAAGTTTTAACAGTTACAGTGCTGACCGAATCTTAGAAGAATTTCAGGGATATCTCGGCTGCCATTCAAGCTCATGTTAATTATTGCCCTTTCCACTCATGATGACATAACTGACCCTTGGACAATCAGGATTTGATTGCATGCTTTCCTAATGTTAATTTTGCATGTCATGTTTTAAGCTGTATTTTAAATAAATTTGGCAGCTGCAAGCAAGAGGTGGTGGCATCATGTGCACAGCAAGGGCTTTGCAGTCTGTAATTGGGCATCTCTTTTATGGTACACTTGCACCATGTATGTGCTAAGCTTGGGAGTGAGGGCAATCTTGCCTAGCTTTCCAGCAGGACTGATATTAACACTGTGGCAAGAGTGAGGGTAGGTGCGTAGCCATCAGTCGAGTGCCCCAAGGCTGTTTAGGGTACTTGTTCCTTGTGCCAGCAGTGAGCTAGCTGGAGGGAGAAGAGGGTAAAATCTGTTTTGTGGGGAAGGGGTTGCTGGAAGTCAAGTGAATTAAGAGGACTGTAAAAAATTGATAAAGATAGGACTGTCTGTTTTTATAGTCTGCCACATAACATGGGTTTAAATGATTTTCCCTATAACTTGTCTTCAAATACTGACATTTAACTCTTAGGCTGTATAAATTAACTGGCTTTTTCTAGAGTAAAACTCATGCTCTGTGTCCAGGCTAATATGTTCACCTACTATAAACATTAATGCCTATGGTTACAACTGGAATAAAAAATTCCTTTTATATACATCATAGCTGGCAGAGACTCCTGAGACCACCTGTCATGGTTTAACCCCAGCCAGCAACTAAACACCACGCAGCTGCTCACTCATTCCCCCCCAACCAGTGGGATGGGGGAGAAAATCGGGAAAAGAAGCAAAACCCGTGGGTTGAGATAAGAACGGTTTAATAGAACAGAAAAGAAGAAACTAATAATGATAATGATAACACTAATAAAATGACAACAGCAATAATGAAAGGATTGGAATGTACAAATGATGCGCAGTGCAATTGCTCACCACCTGCCGACCGACACCCAGCTAGTCCCCCGAGCGGCGATTCCCCGCCCCACTTCCCCGTTCCTATACTAGATGGGACGTCCCATGGTATGGAATACACCGTTGGCCAGTTTGGGTCAGGTGCCCTGGCTGTGTCCTGTGCCAACTTCTTGTGCCCCTCCAGCTTTCTCGCTGGCTGGGCATG
This sequence comes from Harpia harpyja, assembly GCF_026419915.1. Taxonomy (NCBI): domain Eukaryota; kingdom Metazoa; phylum Chordata; class Aves; order Accipitriformes; family Accipitridae; genus Harpia; species Harpia harpyja. The sequence goes on from NC_068968.1 coordinate 36,989,015, forward strand.
AGAAGCTGAAAAATCCTTGACTCTAGTCTAAACACTACTGAGCAACAACTGAAAACATCAGTGTTATCAACATTCTTCACATACTGAACTCAAAACATAGCACTGTACCAGCTACTAGGAAGACAGTTAACTCTATCCCAGCTGAAACCAGGACACCATCACAAATCACTTCAGCCTTTTGGTGCTCTCTGACCAAATGAACTGAAATGTAAAACAGCTCAGGCTCAGGCAGGCTGGCTCTGGAAAGCAATTAGCTTGATTAGACCATTGTTTGTACCCTACCCTATTTCCAGGTGCTAAGCAAAGGTGTTCTAGGAACTCTCCTGATTCATTTAAACATTGGGGTTTAATAACCTCCCATTCCTTCCTAAAATGTTTTGCTTATTCTCTGTGTTGCCTTTTATTTAAAGCAAAGAAAAACAAACAAACAAACAAACAAAACCCTGGCAAGGCCCCCCCTCCCCCAAAAGAACAAGAAGGATAAGAAAAAAAAAAACCAAAACACCTCAGGGTCATAATAGGGAATAACAAAGCAGTGAGTTATTTATGTAGCCATGATTGGCAAAAATGATTGCAACATGAATTTGCCCAGAAGCAATGATTAGATCATAAAAATGTTAAGGAAATCTGTAACTCATCACCATTTTACAGATTGAAGAAGTTTTTGTTCCCTACTTTAATTGTGGTGACTTGTTCTTAAAGTATTTCTTCAGAGTAATCTCTTTGGACAGCGAGCCCTTATCCCATCTGCACGCATAATTAAAAGTGAGGGGGGAGAGAGGGGAGCATAAAATGTTTTACCATGCTACATGAGCAAGGGAGGGAATTACACAATGGCAGGTGAAGGGCAGATTTATTTCCTGTTAGAATTTCAGTGCTGCAAGCAAGGCAGGACACCATTGCTTGCTAATATCCTTGCAAACACCACAGTTGCTGCTTCTCCAGATTACTGTCCAAAAGTAATTGCTGGTCTCTAAAAGGTTTGTAGTGCTGCATCTGTGGCTGTGGGTTTTGGAGCTGTTGGTGCTCAAGCAGAGATTGGATTTGGGTATGTGGGCTTGTGAATCAATGTCTGTGCTTAAAAATGGACTATTTACTTGGCTGGCTATTTATTTATTTATAAATAAACATTGGTAGTGTCTGGCTTCGCTGAATACAAATCAGAGGGTTGTAATTGTTCCAACTGAAACAATGTCATCACTTGCCTCCTGCTGCTGTCCCTTTTCCAATGATAAAAGAATTTGGTGCAATTCTTTTTCCATTCTCTGAGTAGAAAGAAGGTTGTACTTGAACATTCATCTCTAGGCAGATTTATCATCATTAGGCAGTACTCAAACACACAGTATCTGTTTTAAAATTGAAGCGTTATGAATCTAAATCAGATTTACACAGAGTAAGTTGGTATATATTCGACTTACTATTCGCTAAAGAGTATTTTTCCTTTAACTTCTGATGTCTCACCTCTGCTGACTGAGGTTAAACCATGACAGCTTCCCATGAGTCCATCCCTTAATACATGGATTGCAGGAAAACAAAAAAACCCCCAAGTTTTGGGTCAGTAAAATGGGTGAAGTTAATTGACCATGTTGTAATGGAGTAAGAATCATAGGAATCCATGCCTTTGCTAAGGAAAAAGTTAAGATGCTCTTCTGTTTTCTGTCCTGTTTCTTAAACAGTAAAATAATTGCAGTCGCTATAGATACAGCCTTTCAAATTTTCACTGTGGCTTTTGATGGTTGAAAAGGACATTACAGATGATGTATTTGGTCAATAAGAGCTTTCACAAGTCTGTAAGGCAGCCCATCTGATTTGAGCTGTTTATGGAAGACCTACGATTATATATGCAGTTTAAAACCAGAAAATGTTGACTAGAGATACAACGTGTTAAATTAAGTGATAAGATGTTTCTCAGATGTATGTGCCCAAAGACTTGAAAACATGGTTGCTTGAGATTTTTTTTTCTGATAGCTAGGTACTTGATTTGCATCCCTGCTGGTAGCAGATTATACCCTGGAAATGAAGGCTACTTATGCAAGTGCTCTAATAATGTTCTTAACTGCTATTCTGTTTTAGTAGCTTCCATCTACAGATCTCCGGAGTCTATCCTACCTAAGGCTATGCCTTTTTTATAGGTTGGGCCATTGATCCTTTCTTTTGCTGAAAGAGTCTTAAAGGCTTATAATAGGGCTAGAAGTAAAGTCATCAGCACAGAGTATCCAGAAGGTGGCCTGATTGTGGCCTTTCAGTCGTTCCCTACTAACAAAATTGCACAGACAGGTCCTACTTCTCAGGAGCCTGTGAATGAAGGAGTCTTCTCAGGAGCCTGTGAATGAAGGAGTCATTTTTAATTCCATTCAGGAAGCAGGTAGCAATACTTCTCTGACTTCATCGGCATCAGGAATTGTTTTTTATCCTGCTGATTTTTTTTTTTTTTGGTAAAATATGCTGCTGGACATTGAGCTGTTTGTCAGGCTTTTAGCCTTTATAAACATTTCATTTCCATTCTTTTGTATTTTTATCTGCCATCCATTTTGTGATGGCATTGAGTTCAAAACAAGAACCTTTTTCTCTGAGAATGGATGATGCCTGTGTTCTTGCCTGTGATATGCAACTTGCTGGGGATGTCTGTGGAAAACAGTCCAGAGGAGCCCATGTAGTCCAACAGCACCGTTGGCAGCTGTGTTTGGGATGATGCCAATTCTTCTGGGGGGGGGGGGGGGCCGTGCTTAACCTTTCAACTTTTCAATACACATATCTTGTACTAGGTTAGCACCTAGTATAAAGGCATCTGGTGTAATCACATCTACAGTACTAAAGTATAGAAGCAGATAATAGGAAATCTTCAGCCCATTAACTGTCAAATCAGCATCTGATGGTACAGCAATCCACGTTCATCTCCTCTTGTTCTTCTGTCTTCCTAATCACTCTATCAATGTATACACAGACTTCTCTGAACTTGTTTTCTGATTTCATATGCAAAGTTTATCAAGCTTATCTTTGATCCCATTATTTCTTTTCTCTATACTTACAGGTATTGTTGTCCACAAATAAAAATTCAGATATTATATCGAGGTTTGCCTTGACATTTCATTTATGGTTACCTAGTCTACAGCTCCAGCCTAGCAGGTCTGAAATTACCCTAGCCCTCTTGCCCTGTGCAAAACTTTGTAGGCATAGATAACAACCTGTCAAAGCATGTTCCAACTGATCTTTCTTATAGCTTGCAAAATATTTCTGATGTTTCTAGCCTTTCTCTTCAATTTTCTCTTTCTATGAAGTCCTGGTAGGCATAAAGCTCTTTATATCTTGAATGCACTTGGCTTTATAAATTGTTACCTTTTTTTCCAAACAAGCACTTCATGCTATGTTTCTCCTCACAGCTCAGAAACTGTGGAGAGATTTGCAGGACTGCCTCATTGTGTCGGTTCTTTCCCTAACACATGCTTTCATGTGATAGCTATCAAAACTGAAGAAAAGTCACTGGGCTGCTTCTTGTTGGACTATTGTGTTATTTTCACACACCTTTTTTGTTGCTGTCTTTTTGTCTCTTGTCTTAATACCTGAACTGTGAGCTCTTAGGGTCGTGATCTGTCTCTTTTTGTTCTGTTTGAGTGTTGTCAGATTCATCACATAAAGCACAACACTCCGCTGTTAATACAGCTTCTTGGCACAAGTCTTCCTTTTGGATACTTATCCTTCAGTGCTCATTCAGTTAGGCACTCTGGGGCTCCTGGTGATTTGTGATTTTGGAGTATTTGATGGTGTCCCTTGTAATGAGTGTGTACATTTAGGCATGGGGTTGAAGGAGAAAGAACAGTTATTTTGATCTGTAACTTTTGCATTAAGTGTGGGTACACTGCCTTGGAGTCTCTAGAGATTTTGAAGCTGCGAGGACCTGGGATGCACAGTATTGTTCAGGTAGCAGCATGCATGTCCATATATGTGAGAAAGACTTGCTTGTGTATCTGACCAGCACTGCTAATGCAAAAATCCTCCTGTTCTGTGTGCCTGGGAGCATATGCAACCATCATGTGAATGTATAGACAGACTGACTTGTAAGTAACCTCTTGTTTTTCAAACCAATATGTAGCACCTGGTGAAGACACAAACCTATGGCTGGAACACCAGCACAAGTTCAGCATTCTCACTTGAATTGATATGCATGTAAGCAAGCTTTGAACATAATACTGTCTCTGGCTGTGAAACTGTATTATTTTCTAAATTTTTAAAATCTTAATACAGAAATAAGTACCAGTTTGATTTTTTTAAAAAAAATTATTTATTTGTAAGTTGAACATTCTAGTTAATCAACATATGCCAGCTTTTTGAAACATTATCTTAGGTCCTTTGTGTAGATTCTGAAGCTTCAGGTGAAATCAGAGCCAGTGGTATGTCTGGAGGAAGTCCTTTTTACTTGAGGAAATGGGAGTTCAGACACACATGCAGAAAGGTCTTTAAATATTTAAAGCCTTTGTTTTTCATTTTATTCATGGGAATGTTATTAAAGGGACATGAGAAGTTTTGATTAATATTTTTCATTACTTGTGCTGACCATGAGAATACTGCATACAACTGGGACTGCTGGTGTGGTCTACCAGGTAGGTGAGGGCTGGCAAGCAGATGAATTGGGATCTAATTCTGTTCTGTTACTGTCTTGCCATCAAGTTATTTAATTGCTTTCTGGCTTAGTTTCTTGCCCTTTAAATAGGAGATGATGCCCACTGTTTGTTAGAGCATGTAAGCTCAGTGAATTTAAAATTCTGTGTAAATGCAAAGATGAATTGTTGGTCTAGTTATGAGTTTAAGATACTGTAAGGAGAGCTCAGTTGGTCTGGGACTTCTCCATACATAAGTTAATTCTTGTAAAAAGGTAGTCTTTTTGCCTGTGCTGGGTTAGAGAGAACAAATACTCAACATGGGGAAAACCCTCCGATGCTGTATGACACAGGGCAGATACACATATTATATGATTCATTTCATAGGCATGTTTATTCATCAGAGGTAAAAAGGATCACATCATCTGAAATGAAGTCTGCACTTCTGTAAGTAAAACATGAGAAGAAAACGCTAGAGTCCTCTATTAGCTAGACACACACCTATGCATTCTTACAATCTGTTTTTTAAGCATTAATTCTAACAGTTTAACCAAAGTACTGTCATTGTAACAACATGCTTATTTATAACTATAGAAGTAAATGTAGAGGACTACATATTTTCTTTAAAAATATTTCAAAAGTTATAGATATTTTAGTGCTTTGTCAGTCAGGCTAAGTAACTCAGCGAATACTAGCATATTAGAAAGTTACTCCCTGATTCCTTCTTCCTAACAATGTGTGTGATTGGAGCCTCAGTCATTCTTGGGTATCTCTGTAGAAAGCAAGAGTGAAAGTGTGAGACACCTCCAGAAGGTTACTCAAATCCAGCTGATGATTCAGTTTAGAAGAATCTGGGCATCTTTTTTCTGAAATCCTCATTATTTTATCAAATATCAAGATACTCCTTGTACTTTTTCATGAATGATTAGATGGCATCATCACTAAGATGATCAATGCTGAACACAAAAGTGTACAATCCTAAGTAATAAGTAAGACCATGTTTTTCTTGGTGTGGCTTGTTGATTTTTCAGACATATCATTAAAGCTGTTTACATGTTGAACTAATCCCTTGTGTTTAAAATTAGTAAATATTGTAAGTATTACTTTTAATTTGTCTTCAACCTTTTGGACCCATGAGTCTAAACTTCTGTGTGGGAGCATATTCCAGGTGGCAGGCTGCCGAACAGACCTGGCAAAAATGGAGATGTTCATTATGCCCTTTTAACTTTTTTCCTAATAGGAGAAAGTGAATAGATTGAAATAAGAGGTGAATACTTCTGTTATAATAAACTAGTAAGAAAGAGTTTAAGGATATTATGGAGATGTTTTGAAATGTCAGGAACACTGTAGGGAGCTGGTTGTTTTTTGAACAAACAAAAGCCCAGGAAAAAAAATCTCTCCTTACCTAGTGAAGGTGCTGATGAAGTTACCAAGTTTTTTCCTCTGTGTTAGTGAAAGAAACTTTCTGTATTATGGTTCAATAGACAGGAAGACTTGAGACACTTGAGAGAGAGCTACAGTGGGACTTTCCAGCCATCATGGTAGATGAGCTATTTCACAGTGGTGGGGGGAGAAAAAAGTGCATCCTACTGTCTTCTGGGAGCAAATGAGATTCAGTTATTTGGGTGGCAGATGCTGCCTGAAGTAGGAAACATCTCACTATCTGTGCTAGCAAATGTGAGCCAGTGTAAGACCAGGAAGTTGCTGGTACATGTGACAGCCCCTCTGGGGCCAGAGGCCACTGTCCTCTTGGTGCCTGCACAAAGCCTGGCACAGAGCTGGGAGGTGCTGCCACCAACACAACCATCACTTCTGTGGGACGAGAAAATTTCCTTTCTGTGATGGTCATATTCAAGTAATGAAGATTTAGACACCCCTAACAGAAAGCTGTTCCTCCTAGAAACTGGTCCTCACAGTTATGGTTTTTACATGTATTTATCCCTTTTCACAAAGGGGCAATTAAACTCCCATCAGTCTGCCAAATTTATTACATTCTGTCTACCTAAATATTTCCTGTCATTTCAGTTGAATGTGGCATTTTCTGGTTCTTTTTCTTACAACTGCTTAACTGTCACACATTCTTTCTGAGCTAGCTAAATGTCAAGGGTGGAATAAATTATTACTCATATACTGTTATTTGTACAACTGTAGTATTTGGGTTGGGGACCAATATCCTCTTGTACTAAATAGGCACAGCACAGACCCAAATCTGAATGATGGTCACTGTTCCAAAGAAGTCACGATGTCGATGTGTTGAAGCATTTTTATTTTTTTTAAATCATTTGGAGATGAAAGGTGCTTTAAAGATAAATGTAGGATGATTGTATTGAGTATTGCTTACTGATATATATTTCTTGCATAAATTTGATTTTCTGTTTACATTGCTTCCTGAAAATGCCATTGTTAATAGAGTTCTGACATCTTATTTCCCTTATTGCTGTCCCAGTAGCATTTTATTTCTGATGCTTTAATAACTCAACTTAGACTGAAAGGATAAAACTGAGGAATTTGACTGAACTAATTAGACCCTGATTTGTCTGGCTGTCCAGCACCTGACAAACATGTCTTTGACATAAACAGAATAAAACATTTTTGCCATTAGCCACTTACAAATAGCTATTTTGGCAGAGCTTTGAAACTATTCAATTCTCAGGGCATATTGTGCTGGGTAAGGCACTGTCCTGGTTTCAGCTAGGACAGAGTTAACTGTCTTCCTAGTAGCTGGTACAGTGCTATGTTTTGAGTTCAGTATGAGAAGAATGTTGATAACACACTGATGTTTTCAGTTGTTGCTCAGTAGTGTTTAGACTAATGTCAAGGATTTTTCAGCTTCTCATGCCCAGCCAGCGAGAAAGCTGGAGGGGCACAAGAAGTTGGCACAGGACACAGCCAGGGCAGCTGACCCAAACTGGCCAACGGTGTATTCCATACCATGTGACATCCCATCTAGTATAGGAACTGGGAAGTGGGGGCAGGGAATCGCCGCTCGGGGACTGGCTGGGTGTCGGTCGGCGGGTGGTGAGCAATTGCACTGCGCATCATTTGTACATTCCAATCCTTTCATTATTACTGTTGTCATTTTATTGGTGTTATAATTATCATTATTAGTTTCTTCTTTTCTGTTCTATTAAACCGTTCTTATCTCAACCCACGGGTTTTGCTTCTTTTCCCGATTTTCTTCCCCATCCCACTGGGTGGGGGGGAGTGAGTGAGCAGCTGCGTGGTGCTTAGTTGCTGGCTGGGGTTAAATCCAATTCAGGATTTTTCCTTTGCCATTGTGACTCCTCCTTCCTGTCTGTGCTGAAGTAGAATCATATTTAGTAGCTTCACAGAAACTCAAAAGCAGTTAGTGCAGTTATCACCCTAACAAACAGTATTTCTGAGAAAGTGGAAATGTTCCCATTTCAATTTCTGGTTAATGACACACTTGAGTATGGGATCTGAAATGTCAGTCTTTCTTTGTATTTTCAAACCTGTAGAAACTTGAATAAAGCTTATACATAAGAGCAATCAACTCTGATAGCAGTAGGCTAAATATTGGTTTCTGAAAATGTATTTTATATGAATCTATTCTCCAGACAATTTGACTTTTAAATGTTTAAAAATGTGACATCTTTATATAAGTGAATACAGATTGAGTCAGGAGCTATAAAAACTTGAAGTTTCCATGCATCACCTACTTTTCACTATCACCTGTTAAACAGCACAACTAGATACAATGTAGGCTTTATTCCATTGCAATAATTTACTGCCCTTCTGACCTATAAACAGATAACCGTTAGCATGACTTGATACTGTTAGATGTTTGGATACATTCTTGAAGGTAATTCACAGTTTTAAATATTGTATGTGTGAAAGGTTTTCTTACCCAGCATTTGGAAAATGGCAGCATTACATTTCCTTGAGCAGTGTTCTGGGAGTAATGATTTGTCACTGCAGCCCTGTTACGGGGCTTCCTGAGCAAGCATCCTCTCTTCTCATCTCCTCCTTGAATGCTCTCTCCTTACGTAAGGACCACTGAAAAATTCATGAAGCACCTTCCTTTTTGTCAGTGCTTTCCTAGAGGGTGACTTCACTACAGTCTGCATGCAGAAAGTTTTCAGTGACCTCAATTATTGATTTACACTTAAAACTTCATTGCAGTAAGGGGGGGATGCTCCATTAGAGAATTTGGGAGTGAATGTTAAGTGGGTTCCTGCATCTGCTACTGACTCACTCTGTGACCTTTGGATAATTACTTCAGCTTTCTGTGCCTAAGTTCGCTATTTGTACAGTGAGGTTAACAGTGCTTCCCACCAACGCTTGTAAAGCTTTTCAAGTTCTGTGCATGAAAACCACAAGTACAAAGCATTGTCATGATTCATAATGGCATTACTCCTTTGCACCAAAGCCCTCTTGAAATAAGCACAGTTGTGCTGGAGTAAGAGTGGTGAATCGAGTCTGTTAATTTTTTTCTACTTATGAGATATAAAATAGCCATAAGAAGTGCTCATGCAAAATAGCAAACCATTTAAATGCCAATGGGGTTGTTAGTCTCCTCAGATTGCTGCTTTTGAATGCTGCTTTTCCTTTTGGTCAGAAATAAGCCCAAGAACCTCAGGAGAGAACCTGAGTTTTCACATCTCAGCAAACTGATTGTGCAGTAATGTGCCTGAATTGTGCCTGTTCATGGAAATCAAAGTATTAGCACCAGGTAGTGGTGCTGGCTAGGTAGTGAGCTAATGACCAGTGAGTACTTGGTAAGGTCCACTCCATCATTGTTCCAATCAGTTGTTCAGAGAGGGTAGGAGCAGGGGAAGTAATCCTGAAGCATGCTGGCTGAAAGGGGTGTCCCCCTTAAAGAAGAGTGCATGGAAGAATCTTCAGTGACTTGCTAAAGACTCAGTATGTTAGTGAGATCTGAGGTGCTTAATCCTCATTTCTTTTATTAACTTAATTTTTAAAGCTTGTTTTAAGACATGAGTGAGAAGAGGGCTAATAGTAGTCAGCAAATAATTTACTCGATAAGCCAATATAGATAGAGAATGATTGAAGATAAGCAGAAGACCTCTGACATTTACATAATGTTTACCTAGAACACTCGTTGCAACTTGTTTGTTACAGAAGTCATTATCTGGAGACTAACAGTAAGTGGGGGAAATGGGAATATAAGACTAGAATGAGAAAAAGACAAAGGGTAGAAACAGGAAATGTGTTCAAGTGGAGGGACTGGGAGATGACGTAGCCATGCTCTGTTGATGATATTTATGGACCATGATAATGATATCTCAGTAGAAACTCCCAGGAGAAGAAGAATTAATCCAGGTTATTGTTTCTTGAGAGGGTAATCTTCTCTGATAAGCACTGTGAAGATTATCTGTAAGTACACGTAATGTTGGTAAGAGGGCTTTGTGGAGATCCAAGGTTGATATTTCTCTCAAACTTGGAAGAAACTCTGACATTTACTTTGTAAGTGAGGGTAAGTATATGCCTTTCCTACACAGTGGGTGTCATGAGTTTGCCACATTCAGCTGCCTATCGAAGATGAGAGCATTTAATAAAAAAAAGGCTTTTATGCTTTTGTGGTAGGCTGTAGAGGGGATGTGGGTGGGGAGTAAAATGATTGGAAGAACAGTAGAAAGTTTGCAGCACAGGTCAATGAGAGGTCCTCCATAATGACAATAATTGTTAGGAACATTTTAAAATACACTTAATCAGTATCGGGATTATAAAGATTTAATATCTGACAGGCAGAGATTTCCACGTAGCTGTAATTAGAGAGCTTGTTTAGGCGGTGGAAGATCTGCTGAGGTAGTGAAGGTTGGGTTAGAGTTTGACCATGGCCCAGTTTTATGTCTTTAAGATTTTGGAGGCATGTTGGGATTTGAGGATGTAGTTATGCTGGATTACTAAATTGAAATTAGTTTTTCCTACATCAGAAGCAAGTACTACACACTCATAGTTTCACTGAAATATTAATAAAAAGAAGTCCTTTCATTCCTCAAGCACTCTTAAAATGCTCTTTCTAACAAGATAATAACTGTAACCTAAGAATTTTATATGCATAACCTTTTGTAGGCCATACAGTGTGTGCAAGCAGAAATGGCAGGCTGTAAAAAATTATTATAGTTGTTTATATTGTTGTGGACACATATTTAGCTAACGGTCGCAAGAGCATTCCAGACACCTTTAGAAGACCTTGAACAGAATAAACAAGAAGACAAAAAAAGAAAGATGCCAATTAGAAGAACACAGGTGCACATTCCACGATAAAGGGAACTTGGCACAAAGAACCTCAATTCGGCAGTTTATCTTGACCAATTAGACTGAGACAAGTTTTGCATGTTTTAGTTGGTATAACCAATTATGTCCTATGTTTATGCACGTGTACAGAGTTGATATAACCAATCATATTTTATGCTTGTGCATGTGTACAGTGACTTTGCAGAATATGTGATTATAAATATGTGTGTGTTTTAGCAATAAACGTCGTCTGCTTTCAACTTTACAGGCGTCCGTTTATTTCTACCTCCTGCATATTGTGATAGTGCTTAGAAGCCCAAGCTCCATTCTTTCAGGTATAGCATGAATATTAAAGGAAGCTAGAGCCTTCCGGCCCACACTGTGATTTTGCAGAAGCACAGATTGATGCTTGCACCATTATATGGGCTCTGTACTAGGCAGTCAGGCAGTGACATCTAGCACTTTGGCAAAAAGGAGCCTGTGGTGTTCTGCTGCTAAGCATGGTGCTGTTCTGGGCAACAGGGTCCTGAGCCTGGAAATACGTACAAACTACCAGGAGAACTGCCAGGGTTTGTGAACTGCTGTAATAAACTAGAAACAAAATTCAGAGATTTTCTGGTTTATTTGTGTCACTGCAGAGATGCTGGGAAATGGAGGGACCACAATCGTCAATCTTGGAGTCATTTAGGCAGATGCTGCACATGTAAATAAAACACAGTTCCTGTCCTGGAAAGCTTACAGTTTGGGGTACAGGCAACAGAGAAAGGAAAGAAAATATGTAGTGATGATAGCAGAGATGGAAAGACAGGGTGACCACAAAAGCATATTGCCATATGAGCTTGCTGAGTGCACAGCGGTGCTCTGTGCCTGCCTCACTGTTATCTTCTAGCAGTAGTAACCAGTAGTCATTATCCCTAGCAGGGCTTGCTATTCTGATTACAATCTTGCTTTTTTCCCTCAGCTTGGATTCCCATGTAATTTTAGCAGTATTCTTATGGAGAGCTGTTAGAGCAAGATAGGAAGCGAATGTTTTATGGCAGCTGAAATATGTGCTGGAAAATGGCTTAAAGCATTCTCTTTTAACCTGAGCACTTAGTACAATATTTGTGTCAATCAAAAATGCAGGAAATGATGATGCGTTGTTGCAGAGTTAATGAAGAAGATTTCAGTGTGTGCAAACCCTCGGTTGCAGTTACACTAGTGATCAGAAGGTGCTTATTTTCCTGTCTTTCAATAAGTCCTTCCCTGCTCATGCACTCTTGCGAGAGCGTTTTCCGTATGTGGCAGATGAGGCACAGAGGAGGGGGCCTGTGGAAGATCACATGCTGGGTCACTGCTGAAAAAACAGAATCTTTATTTGTTGTTTGATATCAGAAATGAATTACTTAAGGGTATGCTTGTGCCCTGCTTTGGTCAGGTACCTGAGCCTGCTCCAAATGGGCTGATATGTTGTACCGTATAGTGGTATTAGCTCAGCTCCCAGAAGCAGTAGAGCTGCATCAGTAATTAGTTCTTCTCAGCAAGCTTAATTAGCAGGCTCAAGCAGATGCTGCACTGACATGGATACTTAGCTCCTGGTTCCCGAGCCAGCTTAAGTATGCATGCAAGGGCCAAGCGCTGTGCAGTGTGGACTTAAAGTTTTGCCATCTCTGCTTTATTTCATTTACAAAACAGAGCTTGAATCTCTTTTTAAACTTCTTTCCTCAAACTGTTGCTACAACCAGTGCCTTTAAAGGTCCTTTGTACCTGTGAGAATAAGCACTGCTTTAAACAAGGCCCAAACATGTCTGATTAGAGAATACTCTTTTTGATTAAAATCCATTGGTTAATTTTTCAAACTAGTTTTTATTACTTTTTTTAAAAATCAAATCCCATTTCAGTCATCTTTTTAGGCAGGAGATGATTTATAGAAAATGATCTTAGTGTTTATTTGAACATCCAAATGCAATAAATCTGCTCAGTATTTCAACAGCATGCTTATTAATAGAACACATTATTCTGTTCAATATTGCATTGTCTTTAAAATTTAGCAGAACATTAGTAGTAATGAAACTAGTTTAAATCAATATATCCCTGTTATGAAACCATCTACGTGAGGAAGAAAATTCAAAGATTTGCCTGTAGCAAAATAGCCAAATGATAATTGCATAAAAAGATCTAAAAGGAAGACTTTCAGGGAAGTTTTAGTTTCTAATTTGGGATGTGTGCAGATCACAACGTATTAACATTAATTTTAATAGAAATATTTTCAGGACTAAAAAAATTTACCAGCAAGTACTTTGATTGCAGAGAATGAAATTTTGGTCTCATTGGCAATAATGAAAAAGCTCCAATTCACTGGAGTAGGCTTTATAACTGCACAAAATGCAATGACTAAAATGAGTATTGTGAATATGGTCCAGAAAATATCACAGATATTTTTCTATTCAGTTGCAGAAATTGTGTGAAAAAGAAGTATGCAAAGAAAAACTAAAATTAGTTTTAACATTCTCAGCTTAGCAATTGTGCGCTTCCATTAAATGTATGGGCCAGAATTTTTATACTTAGATGTCTAAAATTAGACCCCTGAATAAAAGACCTGATTGTAGAAAGTGCTTAAGCACAGTGTTTGTAGAGAGCTGCATGTCCTAGTTCTGATAGCTTAATTTTAGTTTTCTTGGTGGGTTATTGTCAGTTTGTTTAACTCAGTGTTGCCACAAGACGGCTAATTCTCTTGACTTAAGTGCATTGAGCGCTACTGAAGTCAGTACAGGAATGTGCCCTGCGCGATGCGCCCTTGCAGCAAGGTAGGTGGGACTCCACAGTACGTGTGTGGGCCTTTGTCTCACCACTGAGTATTTAGGGGTAAGGAAGCACAGAGAAGACCATTTTAAAGTTAGACCACTAGTACCATCTAAAAAGCTCTTAAAATGTGAAATAACCTGGTGTTGCTATGAAAGGCTATGGGGAGAGCTGCCTGGTTTCCACTTTTAAGAACTAGGCTATGCTTCTTCACAACTTGGCTCTCCAATTTCAAAAAGGCAGCTCCAGTTTGCATCTCAGTAGAGTGGTTGCTAAGAATGCTCTCATATTGGAGACTCAGTGGCTTTTTAATGTGTTTTTTATGGTGTATTGACCATAATTTTCTGCACTGATTTCAGCTTGCTTAAATCCTGCAACAATACCCACTCCCTCCAAAAAAAACCCAAATCAAACCAAAAAACCCCACACCAAAAATCCCAACCCCAAACAAAACCTCCAAAAATTCTCTCCCAAAACTTCAAAGATACTGCAAAGTAAAGTGGTTTGCTCCTCTGTTCTCTATCATACTCTACCTATGGAGCTGAAGCTCTTCAGAAAACATTGTCTCACAGTGCTTTCACAAGATGAGTAAGTAGTAAACTGTTGCAAATGGGTATCAAGTCATAGATAGGTTGAGTGATTTACTGTTGAGATATCAGTGGAAGAGACAGATGAGTGACAGCATTCCTGCTCATGAACTTGTTAAATCTTTCCCCTTCTTAAGATGTTGAAATGTAATGAAACGTTTTTAAAGAACTTCCAGATTAAATTTTAATAAGAATGAAAAATGAACAGTATTCTTACTTGTAAGAAATGGTCTTCATTATTTTTTAAAGTCTGTATCATAAGGAACAGCCCTGAGTTTTTTTATATTATATATGTTCAGATAGAAATTTAACAGGGAATTTTAATGAAATGATGGCAGAAATCACATTTTTATTACATCCCTTTGCAAAATATTTCCTGTGAGACCAAGATAGAGAGAGGCTGTCGTGGTTTCAGCCCAGCCGGTAACAAAGGACCACGCAGCGGCTCGCTCACGCCTCCCACCCCCCTCCGGTGGGATAGGGAGGAGATGGAGGAGAGAAAAGAAAAAAAAAACTGGAACCTTGAGGGTTGAGATAAGGGCAGTTTACTGGGACAACACAAAAAAAGGTTACAACAACAACAACGGTACTAATGAAAGAATATACAAAAAGAGTGATGCACAGTGCAACTGCTCACCACCCGGAACCCAACGCTCTTCTACTTCCCCCACCGAAAGCCGAGAGAGCATCCCCTAGCCCGCTCCCCATTCATATACTGAGCATGATGTCACATGGTATGGAATAGCTCCTTGGCTAGTTCAGGTCAGCTGCCCGGGCTATGCCCCCCCCCCCCACCTCCCAGGTTCCTGTAAAAATTAACTCTATCCCAGCTGAACCCAGGACAGAGGCCAAAATTAATGGCTTTTCATAGGAACTGAGTGATAAGTTATGGAAAGTTTATAGAGATAATAATTTTAGGCTGCTGTTTGGATAGCTAAACAGCCTTATGGAGAATTGCTGCTTAATAGATATAATATGGGAATTAAAGACATTTGGATGTTAATTTGTATACATATATTTGGTATAGGACCATAAAGAGAAATTAATTTTACAGATACTTTGTTTGCTCCTCTGTAGAGAGAGGGAAAGAATTCACTTACTGGATAGTTCCTGTCATTTGACCACTTAAGAGAACATGGAGAGTTGTCAGGGGGCTGCCTCTCTTTTCCTTTTTCTCCCCTCTTGTGGTTTTTAATCTGAACATAAGAGAGCGTGATAAGATCTTACCATGGTTTTGTTCTCATTAAAAATTAAAGAAATTGTTATTTTGGGAAATTGGAGTTATGTTTAGGGAAAATAAGCACCAAAAATATTTATGAAAAATCTAAGCAATCTAGCATATTATGTTGACTTAGAGTCAAGCTCGTATTGCCCACTTGGCAAATATATTTTACCATATTGCCATACAACTATAATAATAAATGAACATATAGTAAAGCCCCTTATCTACTATGGCAACTGGCGTTTTAAAAGCACGTCACGTGCTAGGCTTCCTGTATTTTAAACGCAGATGTTCATCCAACTTTTAATACCAATGGGAGGCCCTGTTCAAAACCTGCATTAGAGTGAAGCACAAGGTGGCAATAAACTTAATTCAGGCTTTTATCTTTCTTGGTTCCACCTCAAAGCTTTTAAATATTGCAGTTCTGAAGTGTGAATTTCTTTTGTGTTAGTCATTTCTGTGAACACCTGTGAGCAGCTGCATTTAATTGGCCTACAGCTGGTGCTGATTGCATGTGCAGGGGCTGGGGGAGGCACTGCCTTCGCAGCGGGCATCATTATCTCCTCTCCTTCCTTTTCAGCTCCTTTTGTTTGTTATATGCAGGTTAGAAAGGTTTAGGGATGAGGGACTTGATACTGAAAAGCCGGTCGATAAAACTCTCTAAGACTTGTTCTGGAGTTTTAGAAAGCAGGCATTCTTTATTGCAGCACTGGATGCACGGGGGATAATTCCACCTAGCGTGCATACCACAGCTTTAGCACAAACAGGTTATATAGAATAACTAATTGCATATTAATCAGATTAGTATACATATACATAAAAATGATTGCAACTGATTATCATAGTACTGCCTATATCCGGTCATGCGCGATGAAAGATCCATTTGAGTCGAAGGGCTGCTTTTGCGACCACCGACCCATTTGAAGTTCTTGTTGGCTGTCCTTGAAGTCTTTATTCTTGTCCTTGTTCTTGAAGCTTAACGCAGTTTCAATCACATGTGGTCAGTTTCAACATTGTTCTTATCTAGCGTAGAGGAACACCTAGTCATAAGAGCAAAGAACTGCAAAACTTAGGAGTAACTACCTTTACTAGTTAATTGCTTGGCTATACTTTTGTCTATTGTTTCAATCATAGTGTTAGTATAAGATTTCTAATAATTATTTACCAAATCTCACTTTTACAGTCACCTAGCAGCAAACCAGTTTCCACAGCTGGCACAAAATATTAAAACCATCAAAATATTTAGACATACCATACAGAATGTATGGAAATATGCTATCAGACTGAAAATAGAAGGGGCTCCAGTGAGATTTGATGCCTCTTGAAGTCATTTTGGCAAATATATCTGCATGCATCAATACCTTATTGAACAAGTCAGGCACAGATTTGCTAATCTTGTTAGTCAATTTGCAATACTTCTATAGCTTTCGTAGAGGTGGCTGTGCCAAGAGCCAGGGAGGCTGAAGTACACAGCAGTGTAGAAGAAGGGAGTAAAGATTTTAAAAGTCTCCTCTCCATGTCAACTGTTAGCAGTTTAATGGAAGGTGTCACCCTATGTATGACTGAAATGAAATGAGTACAGGTTTGTGTATAGACATTTTTGATGGGATGACTTTGCTTTAGTCATTTGCATCCAGACTTGCTCGATCTCAATAACTCAGTTTAAATTAGCAGTCTTTTTGTTTCCTTGAGTGTCTTGTGCATGTCCTTCTATGTTGGAATAACTGTTGCTCTGATTTTTTAAGTTGATTTCTGAATTAGGTACTGGAATTGCAGATCCTTAAGAGGTCTTTCTTCCCACAAGAAACTGCTGCAGCCCACTTGTTTAGAAAGTATGTATTTAAGAGGAAATAAATAGTTCTTTACCCGTTGTTGCTTTGTGATAGATTACTACATTGTTTTCTACCTGTAGGTTTCCCTAGGCTTTGCAGATGAAGATGAATTATATAACCTTCAATTGAGAAGGAACGAGGGAAGGGAGAAATGCAGCCAAATCACTTGAACTAAGCCAGAATATCCTAAAGGTCATACTTCCCAGTGCTAAGGAGAAGAAAATGGTCTCTATATGGAATATTTTATTCACAACAGGAGCAAAACTGAAACTTTCTAAATCTAAATTGAAAGCTGTGAACAGCCACAAGCCTATAAATATGCCTTTTGGATTATAATAGGCCTTGTAGTCTTTGTGCGTCCCTTACAAATGGATTGTAATTTGGAGAATCATGTAATTTGTGAATCCAGTGAGTTTGCTGCATTCTCTGTTGCCAGGTATATTTCTGTTAAGCATTCATTGTATGTAGCCTGTAGGGGCCCTTCATGCCACTGCATTGTGAATCCTCTGTACTTTGGGGCTTAATGGTCTTCTGCCAGGTGAGACTTACTCTAAAACAAAAAGACCATTTAAGAGGCCATGAAAAGTAAGGAAATGCCTTTTCACTTTCATATCAAAGCAGCACAGGTCTGACTCTAGCTAAATTTCTCCTCTTACATGGGCCACAATCTTGTTCCAGCAAGAAGCATGCAAGTCTTTATTTCTGAACAAGTGGAATTTCAAAAAATAAATGCACGCTGGGCGCAAAGTAAATACTGGAGAAGTTAATTTAATAACCTCTCCCAACTTTAATCATCATTTTTTTCCTTGTTGCTCTTTATCTGGGATCTCACTTCTACTGTTTATGTCAAGCTTGTTGCTTCCCTTTAAAATGCATTTCTGTGCAGCTTTAGTAAAGTATCTATCATGGTACAGAGAGCAGCATTAACTAAAAAGAGAAACAACATACACTAGAAGAAGGAAACGGCAACTGCTTTGGGACCAAGTCTGTATCGGGTACTCTGTTCAAATACATGGACAATATTGGTGAGATAACTTAGGTTGGGGAGAGCTTAGAACAGGGATTTTTTTTTTCAGTCTGACTTCTGTACAGTATCTTGCATCCTTCAAGTTTTCTGTTAAACACAGTTGATGTGACTGTCTGCATGCCCAAGAAAGTGTAGCAGCAGCCCCCTAACTTCAGTGCAACTTGTTCAAGTTTCCTATTTGTGTTACCCAATTTTGTTTAATTGGAATACATTAATATAGCAGACACCTTGCCTTCCTCTAACCAAATTTAGGGCTGAGAATGAGTGGACAGGTCTTATCTTAATGAAAATGAATTTTCTTCTGTCTGAACAATAATGCAATAAAATGATCAACCTTCCTTTTTTAAGCTGTTAATTGTCTGCATGTGTAATGCTACCTAGCAACATTTCTAGCAGTGCTGTGCGAAGGCCCTGCTGTTGGTCAGAGATTTTTGGAGAGTGCTGAAAGATATCGTTATTAGTAACAATTAAGACGAATACTTCTTTTGTGGCTTGAAGAAGGCTCATTTAGCAAAATCTCTCAAAGGCAAGGCACGGAACATTTAAATTGTTTTATTTATTTTGTAGGAAAGTAAATTGTTTGAGGGAGGGGAGGAACTGGAGTGTATATTAGACCCTGTGTAGCAGCAGTCAAAGGCATTCCAGTAATGGTACCAGTGCAGGCTTGAGTGCGGAGCAGTGGGATGTGGATTTCATATACTGTAAGGGTGAGAAACAGCTACCTCAAATATTCTTCTTACAGTAACTGAAAGCTTTAGTTCCTGAATTAATTATTCAAAGGCCCTAGACTGCAATGTCATTATGAATAGTCAGAACATTTTCAGCTTGGTGCTTGGCTCATCAGTCTGGCAGGCACTGAACTCTGTCAATCCCTATTGAAGTTGTGCCAATCTTCTTAGATGAAGCTGATTGATGTGAGCCCTTTCCTCACCATTCATTTGGACAGCCAGACTGTGTGTGACTAAATTTTTGGCCATCACAGACATTCAGATGAATTAATTTTGATTAGTTCTAGTTGAGACTTTGGGGAAACATGAAAACTGAATTGCCATTCTTTTCCTCCCTTCCCCCATGTCGTTCTCAAACTCTTCCCTTGTCCATCCGCAACCGCTATGCTTATGCATGCGTGCACATGAATACACATGCAGACATTTCTGTTGCTAGGCATTAATCCATGGGTCCAGGCAGAGTTCAAGAGCTTTTTTATACTAATTGTCTTTTACTAAACTATTTCTTTTGTCTATACAACAGGATATTGGAAAATGGTACCATTTTCTCAGTCGCAGCATTTTAATGCTTGCTCTGTCTTCAGTGAGTTGCTTTGCTTTTTTCTGCTGTCTGGTACAAATTTAGTGTAAATTAAATGACCAGTTCATTTTTTGCACTCCACAGGCTGCAGCAAGTAATAAACAGCTTATGTAATCTCCTAATCATGAACTCAGCCAAAAAAAAAAGTCATAAAATTCTGCAGTATACAGCACCTCACAATGCTTTCTGTAGCCTGTGGAAACTGTATATTATGAATATTGTTTGCTATGTTTTTTTCATTTGAATCATCGTCATCCTCCATTTGCAGGAAAGAGAAAGACTTTCTTTTCTTATTAGATGTTCCACTTTGAATCCATATTTATTGCCTCTGTGTGTGGTTGTTAATTCTACTTGGTGGTTGTTGCTTTCTTTCATCGAACTGGAGAAATTATATAAAAATCAGAAACGTTAGAGACAAAGAACTTCTCTACCCTTTTCCTTCTCTGCCCCCCTCCCTATTTTCTGGGCTTCTCCCAAATTTCCAGTTTTACTTTTGGTAATTCATCTAATCCTTGCATTCTCAATCTATGCGTGTGACCAAACCTTTCATCTTCCCCTCCTTGCTCCCACTGCAGGATTTTTCTCCTTCCAGATCTTTTTTTAAACATTTTTGTCCAGCCTAAATAGCATGAAAGTTAGCTTCCATTGCTTCCCATGGAAGACTTCTTTTGTAGTTTGCTATCAGAAAGCATTTTTATATTCAGCCCTTATTTCCTGTTTCATCATATTACATCCATTTTTAGTATCCGATTATAACTGTTGCCTGTTCTTTGGTGTTAACCTGTTAGTGTATACTATGATGTTTTGCTGCTTAAGTGTTTGTCTTTTAACTGGCTCACTGGTGTTATAAATTGCTGTCTATCATTAATACATCTTAATTTTTTTTTAATGGTAGTACTTTGAAAGAGCATTATAGAACAGCATGCTCTGTTTCAGGCCATTGCGGGGGGAATGAGAGAGAGAAGAGGGGTTCGGATTGCTTAAAGAATCACCTTCAATTGTATTAGCAATAGAAAAATGATTTAATAGAAATTTATATAAAAATGCGACTTCACAGAATTCGATGGCAAGGTTCGCTCTATTACTTAGTACATGGATGAAATGCAGTCAGGAAAATTAAGTTAGAATCAGACTAAACTTATGTATATAGAGACCAAAAACGTAATAGGGTAAAAAGAAATATTACAAAGAAAAATCAAGTTAGAATTAATTTCTTGTGATTTGTGCAAAGATTGGGAATGTAAAAAGGGTAAGGGAGACCCTCCCATTGAGTCATGAGGTTCAGAGAAGACCCCCTTGCTTTCTAAACTCCTGTCGGAGTCTAGGTGCAGCTGGATCGACTCCTAGTCCCAGACTTGGTCAGCGGTTTATATCTAAAGGGATTATGAGTATAATAGCAGCCTAAAATTCATTCACAGTTGAATAAGATTCATGACAGTAATTTAAGTATAAATTTGAAAGTAATAACTTATACTTGCTATAATATACTTACTATAGACTATTCAGGTTAGTACACGTGCATGCATAAAGACACTAAGAGATACGCATATAAGAGAGTAAAAGAGGTATACCTGTTAAAAATTCCCTTCAAGGTCGGTGAAAAGATTCACTTTGAATGCTTCGGCATCTTTCTCAATGGGCGAAGGGTCGAGCCTCAAGGAGCAAAGAGAATCAGCCCAGGTAGTGTCGGCTTTTGGCGACAGACCTCCAATTTTCGCAAACAGGAAAGTTTGTGAGCTCTGAGAGGCATCCCACTCAGAGGGAGATGCTGGTCACAGCCCGCTGTGGTCCAGGAGAGCTCAAAGGGCCTCACTTAGTACTGCTGTTTATAGGTTTGGGAGATGATTGACTTTTGTCATCAACAAATTGCTGGAATCCCAGCTGCGCTGGTGCCATTTCATGTGCAGATAAGGAAAGCTCCAAGGCTGTCTGAGGATAACTTAAAGCATAGATACGGGATGCTCCAAGATTGTCAGGGGAGGACTGTAATGTCTCAAGGTTGTTATGAGATGAGGGGCTAGAAATTTTAGGAGAAATATATCAGCATGGTTACTTATTTTAGATATAGGTAAGAGTTTAATGATTATGGTAAAGAATGGATTTGGGTAGGAGCTGTTTAATGATTATCTAATTTGTAATAGAGTTTTAATGGCAATAGACATAGTTCAAAGGAATGAGAGACAATGATTAATGTATATGTTGTTGTAACCAACTGAAGCAAGGGATAGTTCCTGATGAGAAGCAGGAGTCGACCCCAAGAACCAGCCAAGATTGGCCACGCGATTTGAACAAAAGCCAAAGGACGACTGCGCCTGTGCAGAAGCAAGAGGTAAAGAGTTCATCGTGAGGAAGACATACAGCCTTCATCTTTATGACCACCACAAGGAGGCATTGCGCAGGCTCAGTTAGGAGGGACTTAGGGAAATGACTTCTTGGGACTAATTTTAATATGAAGCGGAGATAGGTCATGCATATGTATAGGTGTATTGGGAAATCTTATGTATATGTAACACTTGACTGTTTAAATTTGAAGTAAGTTGCCGACGCGCACGACTTTGGTGGGACTACCCCCCGTGCTGCCCAGCGCTGAATGAACATACCTACTTTACAATCTCACTGATTGTAGAGTCTGTTTCCGCACGTCAGTTTTGAGAAAGAACTGGCTGCAGGTTGTTATGAGAACTGGCTATCTCTACTCCCGTCCCCCGCCTCCACCAAGCAGCAGGAGTCCTTGAGACACACAGCATATCTCCCTGTCTTAGCTGTGTACGAGTTCCTGGCACGGTCAAGGGTCGCTTAACTGCCTGACTCGTTACACTTATGCTAAGGCCTAGCGAGACTTCCCGAGTTCATAAATCAGCCTGGAGAGGGGGAAGAAAGGCACCACCACACAGGCTCAGTGATATGAAATATGGTGTTGAGCATTTTCTTCTCAAACTCTTTTAGAGGTAATTTTTCAGTTTTCATGGTGCTGTCATTGATGCCAGCTGTATCTCAGCCAGTCTTCCTTAGTGCAGTGCATTGAAGAGAACTGATTTGAACAGAATGATAGATATAGTATAAAAGTTACTTTGGGGAAACTTCTTAGGGTGATCTTACAGTATCAGAAGGGTTAGAGACAGGTTTGTGTGCCTTCATGTTTAAGGCAATACTGGCTTGGGATTCTTCTGAAGGACTTCTTGGTTAGCCCTTGGAAGAGTGATTTGCTACTGCCTTGCAGGTGATCCTCTGCCTTGGGAAACTGGCCCTCTTAATTCTGTTCTATGCACTTTGCTGTCTTCAGTTATATTTGTAGCTTACTTTATATGTTTAAATACATATTCAGATAAAGTGATTTGACATGGGCTTGAACTAATATTGCTGATGCTGTGTTCTTGACTCTCTGAAATTGGTGAAAGCTGAGAGCACTCGGCACCTTTCAAAAGTACTAAGTTGCTTTAATGTCAGTCACGTATTTTATATGGCCAGCAGAAACTGTCTCTTGGTGAACCTTTTTCTTTCTTTATAATTTGAGCTAAGCAATTGCTCAGTGCCATTTGATCAAATTGTAGTGAATTATGATATTTTTAAGTGGCAACTGTATTTTCAGGCAAAACCATTTCATGAAGGGAAACAAGCTTTTAAAATAAGCTGATAGGAGTCTGAGATGCAGTACAACATAGCTGGGATTCATCCAAGAGAAGTAATACAACATGCATTGAGGAGGAAGTGTAATGGGAATAGTTTCTGAAAAGGAATTGCAAATTCCTGCCTAATGAAAGGAGGGAGGAGAGAATCCTGGGGTCTCTTCTTGTGGTGCTGTAGATACTAGCAGAGAAATCCACATTCCAGTTTCTGGGTCATCATTTCCTATGGTGCTCTTGCTAAATACCTTAATAGAACAGTGTTTGTAAAAGGATACAATTTAAAATGCTTTGGTAATCTAGAGAGAAAGATTGAAAAGGGGGAAAATGTGGGTGTTATGGTTTCAGCCCAGCCGGAAACAAAGCACCATGCAGCCGCTCGCTCGCGCGGTCCTCCCCCACCCCGGCCACGGTGGGATGAGGAGAAAATATAAAGGCAGGCTCATGGGTCGAGATAAGGACTGGGAGGGATCACTCACCACTTAAGGTCACGGGCAAAAGACAGGCTCAACTTGGGGAAGAAACAAAATCAATTTAATTTACTACAAATCAAATCAAAACAAGGATATTAGGAAGTAAAACCAAACCTTAGAACACCTTCCCCCCACCCCTCCCTCCTTCCCGGCTCAGCTCCACTCCCGGTTCTCTCTACCTCCTCCCCCCTCGGCGGCGCAGGGGAACAGGGGATGGGGGTTGGGGTCAGTTTGCCACACATTGTTTCTGCTGCTCCTTCCTCCTCAGGGGGAGGACTCCTCACTCGTCCCCTGCTCCACCGTGGGGTTCCTCCCACAGGAGACAGTCCTTCACGAATTTCTCCAATGTGAGTCCTTTCCACGGGCTGCAGTTCTTCACAAACTTCCCTGGCGTGGGTCCTTTCCGCGGGCTTCAGTTCTTCCCGAACTTCCCTGGCGTGGGTCCTTTCTGCAGGCCGATCTTCAGTCCTGCACTGCTCCAGCGCGGGCTTTCCCCATGGAGTCATGGCCATCTTCAGGGGCCTCCGCTCCACTGCTCACCTCCATGGGCTGCAGGGGGACAGCCTGCCGTCTCACCATGGGCTGCAGGGGCATCAACCTCCTCAGGCACCCCTCCTCCCCCTCCTTCTTCACTGACCTCGGTATCTGCAGAGGTGTTCCTCTCACATTCCAATCCCCCTACTCACTTCAGGTTCCCCTTCTTAAATCTGTTCTCCCAGAGGCACTACCACCATCACTGATTGGGTCGGCCTGGGCCAGAGGCGGGTCCGACTTGGAGCTGGGGGAGCTTCTAGCAGCTTCTCACAGGAGCCACCCCTGTGGCCCCCTCCCCCGCTACCAAAAAAACCCACGCCACACAAACCCATAACAGTGGGTGTTCTAACTACTTACAATTTTGTCACCCCGTCTGCTTGTTTAATTACTGTAACACATTTGAAAACTTTTGAGTTAAAATCTTTGTGTGTATTTTATATGGAATGATGTCTTTCTCCTCTGGATTGATCAGTCACTTTTATTTAGACTTGATTGCTGTAATACAGCTGTTGGTTATTTTTCTTTTTAATGTTTAGCCCTTGCCCAAGGTGCTTTAAGGAGAGGAGGAATAGATCAAAATAATAATTTTTCTTCTCCTAACATAAGGAATAAGTTTTTAATTGACTCAAGCCAATTTATTGCAAGTAGATTCATTGTGGATACACTCAAAATCTATCAGATTGATTGATGATGCTGTTCTATTGACATCTCTCTTCCAAAAGAGAATGTGGGATAGGAGGTTGAAGATTTGATGAATGCCATTTTATTTAGAGAAAATTATATTTTGGTGCATTTAGTATATTTGTAATATAGGAAAGACTTTGAAAGTTACCTTCAAAAAGGTGACTGTAGGAAGGCTTCCACTGCTGAGATCAAGCTTTGTGGGAATGGAGGGTTTTGGCACCACTCCAGTTCCAGGGAGATTCCACTGCTGGAAAAACACAAGCAAAATACATCTCTATGAGTTTTGTAGTCTGAAGGCTTAAAAAAACCCAAACAAAACCCCAAAACTTTAATTTGATTTTGGCTTGTATACAAGTTTTATGTGCTCCTTTCAAACATAAGTGAATTAAAGTTTTCTTTCTAAAAATGTTTATAATTTTCATATCTCTCTTCTATAAGCAGGCAGCCTGGCTCACTCATTGCCCTTATGAAGTGGAAGGTGATACTTATTTTCAAATTCTTCCAATTTATGTAATTATTTTTGTAGCTTTTATTAAATAAAACATTTTAAAATTAGTGGAATTCCCTGAAATCACATGTGTCCTGGTTTCAGCTGGGATAGAGTTAACTGTCTTCCTAGTAGCTGGTACGGTGCTATGTTTTGAGTTCAGAGCGAAGAATGTTGATAACACACTGATGTTTTCAGTTGTTGCTCAGTAGTGTTTAGACTAATGTCAAGGATTTTTCAGCTTCTCATGCCCAGCCAGTGAGAAAGCTGGAGGGGCACAAGAAGTTGGCACAGGACACAGCCAGGGCACCTGACCCAAACTGGCCAACGGGGTATTCCATACCATGTGACGTCCCATCCAGTATAGGAACGGGGAAGTGGGGGGCAGGGATTTCGCCGCTCGGGGACTGGCTGGGTGTCGGTCGGCAGGTGGTGAGCAATTGCACTGCGCATCATTTGTACATTCCAATCCTTTCATTATTGCTGTTGTCATTTTATTAGTGTTATAATTATCATTATTAGTTTCTTCTTTTCTGTTTTATTAAACCGTTCTTATCTCAACCCACGGGTTTTGCTTCTTTTCCCGATTTTCTCCCCCATCCCACTGGGTGGGGGGGAGTGAGTGAGCGGCTGCGTGGTGTTTAGTTGCTGGCTGGGGTTAAACCACGACAACATGGTATAATTCCTAATAATGCATGTAATGTTTTCCTCAATCCCTTCAGTGGCAGGGAAATATACTGAAAGGAACAGGAAAACACACCTGATTAACACGTGGCTCAGAGGCTGGTGCCATCGGTGGAATTTTGGGGTTTTTGATCATGGGGAGGTTTACACAGCACTGGGCCTGCTGGCGACAGATGGAGTCCAGCTATCTCAAAGGGGGAAAAGGATTCTCGCTCATGAGTTGGCGGGGCTCAGAGACAGGGCTTTAAACTAGGTTTGAAGGGGGAAGGGGATAAAACTAGGCTCACCAGAGATGAGCCTGGGGGTGGCATGCCAATGTTGGGGGTAGAATCGATAGCCCAGCTCAAGTGCATCTATGCCAATGCATGCAGCATGGGCAATAAACAGGAGGAGCTGGAAGCCATTGTGCAGCAGGATAGATATGACTTAGTCCCCATCACAGAAACATGGTGGGACAACTCCCATGACTGGAGTGCTGCAATGGATGGCTACAAGCTCTTCAGAAGGGATAGGCAAGGAAGAAGAGCTGGTGGGGTGGCTCTGTATGTTAGGGAGCGTTTTGATTGTACAGGGCTCCATGACTGTGACGATAAGGTTGAGTGCTTATGGGTAAGGATGAGAGGGAAGGCCAATAAGGCAGATATCGTGCTGGGAGTCTGTTATAGACCACCCAAGCAGGTTGAAGAGACAGATGAAACATTCTACAACCGGCTGGCAGTAGTCTCTCAATCATGTGCCCTTGTTCTCGTGGGGGACTTCAACTTTCCGGACATCTGCTGGAAATACAACACGGCAGAGAGTAAGCAGTCTAGGAGGTTCCTGGAGTGTGTGGAAGATAACTTCCTGACACAGCTGGTAGGTGAGCCTACCGGGGAGGAGCCTCGCTAGACCTACTGTTTACAAACAGAGAAGGACTGGTGTGAGATGTGGTGGTCGGAGGCCATCTCGGGCTTAGCGACCATGAAATGATAGAATTCTCTATTCTTGGTGAGGTAAGGAAGGGGGTCATCAAAACCACCACTATGGACTTCCAGAGCGCTAACTTTGGCCTCTTCGAGGCACTGGTGGAGAGAGAGTCCCTTGGGAGACAGTCCTGAAGGGCAAAGGGGTCCAGGAAGGCTGGACATTCTTCAAGAAGGAAATCTTAAAGGCTCAGGAGCAGGCTATTCCCATGCACCACAAGACGAACCACCGGGGAAGATGACTGGCCTGGCTGAACAGGGAGCTTTTGCTGGGACTCAGGAAAAAAAGGAGAGTTTACCATCTTTGGATGAAAGGGCAGGCAACTCGGGAAGAGTACAGGGATCTTGTTAGGTCATGCAGAGAGGAAATTAGAAAGGCAAAAGCTCAGCTAGAACTCAGTCTGGCCACTGTTGTAAGAGACAACAAAAAATGTTTTTACAAATATGTTAACAACAAAAAGAGAGCCAAGGAGAATATCTGTCCTTTAATGGATAGAGAAGGGACCATTGCCACCAGGGATGAGGAAAAGGCTGAGGTACTTAATGCCGCCTTTGCCTCAGTCTTTAATAGTGAGACTAGTTATCCTCAGGGTACTCAGCCCCCTGAGCTGGAAGACAGGGACGGAGAGCAGAATATACCCCCCCATAATCCAGGAGGAAATATTAATGACCTGCTACGCCGTCTGGACACTCACAAGTCTATGGGACCAGATGGGATCCATCCAAGAGTACTGAGGGAACTGGCGGAGGAGCTTGCCAAGCCACTCTCCATCATTTATCAGCAGTCCTGGTCAACGGGGGGGTCCCGGATGAGTGGAAGCTTGCCAATGTGACGCCCATTTACAAGAAGGGTCAGAGGGAGGATCCAGGGAACTACAAGCCTGTCAGCCTGACCTCGGTACTGGGGAAGATTATGGAGCAGTTCGTCTTGAGTGCGCTCACATGGCATGTGCAGGACAACCAGGGGATCAGGCCCAGCCAGCACGGGTTCGTGAAAGGCAGGTCCTGCTTGACCAACCTGATCTCCTTCTATGACCAGGTGACCTGCCTAGCAGATGAGGGAAAGGCTGTGGATGTTGTCTACCTGGACGTCAGTAAGGCCTTTGACACTGTCTCTCATGGCATACTCCTTGAGAAGCTGGTGGCTCATGGCTTGGACAAGTGTACTCTTCGCTGGGTAAAAGACTGGCTGGATGGACAAGCCCAGAGGGTTGTGGTGAATGGAGTTAAATCCAGTTGGTGGCGGGTCACAAGTGGTGTTCCCCAGGGCTCAGTATTGGGGCCAGTTCTGTTTAATATCTTTATCAATGATCTGGATGAGGGAATCGAGTGCACCCTCAGCAAGTTTGCAGATGACACCAAGTTGGGAGGGAGGGTTGATCTGCTCGAGGGTAGGAAGGGTCTACAGAGGGATCTGGACAGGCTGAGGCCAATTGTATGAGGTTCAACAAGGCCAAGTGCCGGGTCCTGCACTTGGGTCACAACAACCCCATGCAGCGCTACAGGCTTGGGGAAGAGTGGCTGGAAAGCTGCCCAGCAGAGAAAGACCTGGGGGTGCTGGTTGACAGCCAGCTGAATGTGAGCCAGCAGTGTGCCCAGGTGGCCAAGAAGGCCAATCGCATCCTGGCCTGCATCAGAAATAGTGTGGCCAGCAGGAGCAGGGAGGTGATTGTTCCCCTGTACTCAGCACTGGTGAGGCCGCACCTTGAGTACTGTGTTCACTTTTGGGCCCCTCACTACAGGAAAGACATTGAGGTGCTGGAGTGTGTCCAGAGAAGGGCAACCAAGTTGGTGAGGGGCCTGGAGCACAAGTCTTATGAGGAGCGGCTGAGGGAACTGGGGTTATTTAGTCTAGAGAAGAGGAGGCTGAGGGGAGACCTTATCGCTCTCTACAACTACCTGAAAGGGGGTTGTAGTGAGGTGGGTGTTGGTCTCTTCTGTCAGGTGTCTGGAGATAGGACGAGAGGAAATGGCCTCAAGTTGCGGCAAGGGAGGTTTAGGTTGGATATTAGGAAAAATTTCTTTACTGAAAGTGTTGTCAGGCATTGGAACAGGCTGCCCAGGGAAGTGGTTGAGTCATCATCCCTGGAGGTATTCAAAATCGCGTAGACAAGGCACTTCAGGACTTGACTTTCTGAAGCATAACGTCCCCAAGTTTAAATCTGAATTTGGAGCAGAGGCATATTCTGAGTGCAGCAAGTAAGATACAGAAGAAGGAAAAGCTTAATTTCCAATTCTATCTTCTTTATGGTTAATGTATGGCAAAAATTAAAGGCATCTCCCAAATTAGGTCTGTTTTAGAGATGTTTGTTTCAAGTGGTTTCTGAGACAGCTTGCTGATTTCAGGATGAAGCTTTTCTGTCCCTGAGTCTTCTGTGGCCTGGCCTGGCATCCCAGCTAGCTAGGTTAAATTGGCTCTAAGGCTCTCCCTTCTGTATTGTGGGGGACTGTACATGATGCTTGAGGGGATGGGAGAGGAGTAAGAACCAACAGTTGTTTCAAAGCTGTTGGCCATCTGTTGGGCCACTTCCACTGTAGCCTTTACTTTAAGGAGTCCCTAAGCTAAGGCCTACTGCAGCATTCAAACCTTGGTAACTGGTCAGCCTGGTGTGGGAAAGAGAAAACTACAGCAGCTGTGAGGTTATGTTAGCAAGCAGAGAGCAAAACTCTTGCCCTATTTCTTATGCACCTTGAATAAGCATTCAGTAATAGCCATAGTTTTGTCTAAAAGAAAAATTGACCAGATGAGATTAAATGATTTGCATAAGATCCCATGTACAGTTTGTCATCTGGGCAGGAAATGTAGCTAGTTCTCCAGAGTCCCAAGCTCCACTGAGTTTGGGGTTGGTTTTTTTTTTTTTCTCTTCAGTTATATAAACCAGGTGATATTTGCAAGACCCCATGGTTCATCTCAGCAGCACTCTTCTGGGGTGGCTGACAGGCCACGTGGGAACTGTGGGCATACCCTTGGATGGTGGCATCTCTACACCAAGAGCAGTTCCTCCTCGTTGTCATTGGGGCTGCTGAGGCACCAGGCTAAAGACGAGCTACTCAGCTGGACTGATGCTTGCTCTGACCTGGTATGGCAGTTTTTATATTCCTGAACAAACCTTGAGCCAGATTATCCTTGGCTTGTCCAAAGGTTCAGGTCACAAACAGCTACAGATCTGCACATGTTTTGAAGGCATTGGTGGTAGATATAGACCTAACTGCAGAGAAACTAACCTATTTCAGAAGTTTTTAAACAGGAAGAATAATGTTGAGTAATACTGGGTGATGCTGAAAGACTAATGGAAAAAGGCAAGGCTTCTGAGACTCGATGGACGCAGGATTGCAGGACCTCCAGCCGGCACTGAGATTTCTCGGGGAGACCCTTGATCCCCATTCCCTGGGCTTATAAGCCAAGGCCACTGGTAAGACTTTATTCAAAGGCATTCTTTTGATTAACCTGGTTCTGGTATTCTGGTCTAATATTCTGTCTGGTACTCTTACCTGTAAGCCTGACTAAGAGAACTCAGCAAGGAAGAAATGTAAAAGGATCCTTAAAAATCTGGTATTCTGGTAGAAGTACTTCTCTGGTAAAGGGTAGTTGTCTCGCTGATTGAAGACAGAGATACCCATCTGGTTTGGCTTCTGAGAATTGCTCTATTCAGTACTTTGATTAAGGCTTTGGGATTTGACTATTGATTTTTTATTTGACCTTGGATCTCTGATTAATTCTGTTTGCTATATTGACTTAGGCTCTGATATTTGACTTTCCGATTTTGATTTCTGTATATTGAAGGTGTTGATAATGGGAACAGGACAGTCAAGTGAACTCCCTAAGAAATCACCTTTGGGGTGCATTTTGAAACACTGGAAACAGCTGGGGGGTGTTCTGGGTGGCAACATGCGGAGAGAAGATTTGATTAAATATTGTAATCATTGGTGGCCTCTGTATAAACTCAATGATGGGGAAAAGTGGCCTGTAAATGGAATGATAAATTATAACACCATATTAAAACTTATGTTATTCTTGAGAAAGATGTTTAAAGTTATACGAGCAAGAACGAGAGGATGATACTGAAATGATAATTGGATCTCAAAGGGCCCCACCTAGAGCTGCTCCCAGAAATAGTGATGAAAGAGAGCCCATGAATAGTCCTGTCACAGGGTGAACAAGAGCTAAACAGAGCGAAGTTGTTCAAGCTCCTCTTTGTCAGGTGCTTGGGACTGAGGGTGTGGCAACTGTTAAAGTACCCTTTTCTATTGTGGATTTAAATAATTGGAAAGTAGCAGCTGGGAGCTATGGAGAAAACCCTGATCAAACAGCCCAGGCTTTTGAAACAATGATTCAGACTCAGGATCCTGATTGGAAAGACATACAAGTAATAATGGATGTACTTTTTGATAGTGCAGAAAGAGAAATGATCCGGAGGGTTGCTAGAACCCAGGTAGAAGCACAAGTAGCTTCTGGAGTATTAAAATGAACAGTGGAACAAAATTTTCCATCTACTGATCCCAGATGGGATCCTAATAATTTGGCTCAGAGAAGACTGTTAGATCAATATCAAAAATGGGTTCTATTCGGAATTAGAACTGCTATGCCTAAGGCAATTAACATGTCTAAATTATATGAAATGAAACAAAATAGAAAAGAGTCTCCCACTGAATTTCTGAGTGATTAAAAGATGCTGCTAAGAAATATACTAATCTGGATCCTGAGTCTGAAGAAGGAAAAGCTCAATTGGCTCCTTTATTTATAGGACAATCCTCTGATGATATCAGAAGGAAATTACAAAAATTACAAGGAGCAGATTCTCGAGATTGGGGAAAATTATTAGAAGTTGCTTGGGTGGCATATAGAAATGGAGATGAATTACAGAGTAAAATGAATGCAAGGTTAGTAGCTGCTCTGGAAGTAGGAACTAGTATGGGACGAGGCAGAGGAGTTATTCCTCAAGGAAGGGGATGTGGTCGAAGAATGGGACGAGGGAGAGGAACTGGATTGGGGACACCAGTGGGATTAAACCAGCCCCTGGGACCGAATCAGTGTGCTTACTGTAAACAAGAAGGACACTGGAAAGGGGAATGTCCCCTGAGACCTACAAGGTCACAAGTGATCCCAATTTCGACTGCACAATCTCAGCAAGTTCCCCCTTTCTTGGGAAAGTTGAGTGAAAGTATCTGACGGGGACTGGAGGGGAGTCTCCCAGCAGAACCTCTGGTTACAGCTAACCTGGGAGAACAGCAAATTGAATTTTTAGTTGACACTGGAGCCACCTCTTCAGTTTTAAACACCTTAGAGGGGGAATTAAGTTCTGAAGAAATTAGTGTTGTTGGTGCGACAGGTGAACGAGAGACTAGACCCTTCTTTAAACCTTTGACAATGAAATTAGGAAAGCAATGGGTCACTCATCAGTTTCTGTATTTGCCAAATTCTCCTAAACCCCTGTTAGGGAGAGACCTACTTCAGAAATTGGAAGCAGAAATTAAATTTAAAAATGGTGAGATTAAAATTCTAATTCCAGAAACTAAACATATCGAAGCAGTGGCTTTGTTGTTACAGGACGGTCACCGAAAGCAGAGGATCATACCAGTCAAAGTAAATAATGCTGTAATTCCAATCGTCTGGGCTGGGGAAGTTCCTGGTAAATCCAAAAGAGCAGAGCCTGTGAAAATTGATTTAAAGCCAGGATCGAGTCCGGTAAGAATTAAACAATACCCCCTAAAACTGGAAAGTCGGAGAGGGTTAGTACCGATAATACAAAAATTTCTAAAGTATAAATTGTTAATAGAATGTGAATCCAAATATAACACCCCAATCTTGCCTGTTAAGAAGGCTAATGGTAAAGATTACAGATTAGTTCAAGACCTCAGAGCAATAAATCAAATAGTACAAGGTATTCATACAGTAGTAGTGAACCCTTATACTTTGTTAACAACCCTAACAGAGAAACAAGAATGGTTCACAGTGTTAGACTTAAAAGATGCCTTTTTCTGTATTCCCTTGGATCCCAATAGTCAAGAGCTTTTTGCTTTTGAATGGGAAAATCCTGAGACTGGGAGGAAAACACAATATACATGGACAGTCTTGCCTCAAGGCTTTAAGAACAGCCCTACCATTTTTGGAAATCAATTGGCACAAGAATTAGAGATTTGGAAAAAAGAAAATAATCAAGGAATCTTGTTGTAATATGTGGATGATCTGTTAATTGCAGCGGAGACAGAAGAACAATGCACAAAGTTAACTATTAGCCTTTTGAACTTTTTGGGAATCAGTGGATATCGAGTGTCTGTCGTGGTTTCAGCCCAGCCCGTGACAAAGGACCATGCAGCCGTTCACTCAATCCTCCCGCCCCCCTCTGGTGGGATGGAGAGGAGAATCAGAAAGGAGAAAACAAAACAAAAAAAACCCCAAAAAACAGAACCTTGAGGGTTGAGATAAGGATAATTTACTGGGACAACACAAAAAGAGAAGTTACAACAACAACAACGGTACTAATAAAAGAATATACAAAATGAGTGATGCACAGTGCAACTGCTCACCACCCGGAACCCGACGACACTCCGCCACTTCCCCCACCGAAAGCTGAGAGAGCTCCCCCCAGCCCGCTCCCCATTTATATACTGAGCATGATGTCACATGGTATGGAATAGCTCCTTGGCTAGTTCAGGTCAGCTGTCCCGGCTGTGCCCCCTCCCAGGTTCCTGTAAAAATTAACTCTATCCCAGCTGAACCCAGGACATTATCCACCCCTTATTCTATACCATCTACATTATGCCCAGATCCAACATTTTCCAATTAATCACCACCACTTTCCTTGTCTTATATAAATATATATATATATATGGACACCCCCCCACACACACACACAAATAACATTCCCTTAGTCTATGGGCCATCCCTCTAATGTGTCCATCAATTTTATTTAGTCCATGACTTTGGGGCTCCATCTGTTGTAAACAGTTCTTCAGGATAAGAGAGATGGTGTGAGGTGTTGGATTGTTGCATGCTGCCTCTGGAGCTTGCAGCTGGTACATTTGGTGCAACCCACGCCCTTGGCCTGCAGGTCGAAGATGTTGATCTTGAGGAAATCACTGTGTGCCAGTTCAAGTTCCAGCACTGTTGCACTTGGCTCAGTTTCAAAGTCCATCCTTCAGTCATTTGGGTAATTCTTACTGTAATACCCTTGATATGGCATATAGCCACTATAGATACAATGACATACATTGGCAGGTTATTTAGCAGTTAACATCATACAGCCTAATTCACTGGCTATTCTCTCCCAAAATCAAATCTCCTTGAGGTATACATTGAACTTCCCCATCCTTCTGCATCACCCACCAAGTGTACCCAGGTCCTTGAGCAAAAACAACCCCTTGGATGTGTTTGTCTCTGCTTGAGGCAGGACTAACCTAGACTGTCTTCCCTAACATACTCTTCATGCACACTACAGGGTCTTTATCTCCTTCTACAGTATGTGGAAGTCTTGGTTGGGCGGGGCCAGCCCGATTGGCAGATCCTCTAGTATTAACCAACCAGGTGGCTTTTGCTAAATGTGTATCCCAATGTTTGAAGGTTCCACCCCCCATTGCTCTCAGTGTAGCTTTCAGCAGTCCATTGTATCATTTGATTTTTCCAGAGGCCGGTGCATGATAGGGGATGTGATATACCCACTCAATGCCATGCTCTTTGGCCCAGGTGTCTATGAGGTTGTTTCGGAAGTGAGTCCCGTTGTCTGACTCAATTCTTTCTGGGGTGCCGTGTCACCAAGAGACCTGCTTTTCAAGGCCCAGGATAGTGTTCTGGGCAGTGGCGTGGGACACAGGATATGTTTCCAGCCATCCAGTGGTTGTTTCCACCATTGTAAGCACATGGCACTTGCCTTGGCGGGTTCGTGGGAGTGTGATATAGTCAATCTGCCAGGCCTCCCCATATTCATATTTCATCCATCACCCTCCATACCACAGGGGTTTTGGCCACTTGGCTTGCTTAATTGCAGCACAGGCTTCACATTCATGGATAACCTGTGCGACAATGTCCATGGTCAAGTCCACCCCTCGATCACGAGCCCATCTATATGTTGCGTCTCTTCCCTGATGACCTGAGGTATCATGGGCCCACCGAGCTATAAATACCTCACCCTTATGTTGCCAGTCCAGATCCACCTGAGACACTTCAATCTTGGCAGCCTGATCTACCTGCTGGTTGTTTTGATGTTCTTCAGTGGCCCGACTCTTGGGTACGTGAGCATCTACGTGACGTACTTTTACAACCAGATTCTCTAGCTGGGATGCAATATCTTGCCACAGTGTGATAGCCCAAATGGGTTTACCTCTGTGCTGCCAGTTGCTCTGCTTCCATTGCTGTAGCCACCCCCACAGGGCATTTGCCACCATCCATGAGTCAGTATAGAGATAGAGCACTGGCCACTTCTCTCTTTCAACAATGTCTAACGCTAGCTGCATGGCTTTCACCTCTGCAAACTGACTCGATTCACCTTCTCCTTCAGCAGTTTCTGCGACTTGTCGTGTAGGACTCCATACGGCAGCCTTCCACCTCTGATGCTTTCCCACAATGCAACAGGACCCATCAGTGAACAGGGCATATTGCCTCTCATTTTCTGGCAGTTTATTATACAGTGGGGCCTCTTCAGCCTGTGTCACCTCCTTCTCTGGAGGCATTGCAAAATCCTTGCTTCTGGCCAGTCTGTGATCACTTCCAAAATTCCTGGGCGACTGGGGTTTCCTATGCGAGCCCATTGTGTGATCAGTGCAATCCACTTACTCCACGTGGCATCAGTCGCGTGATGTGTAGAGGAGACCCTCCCTTTGAACATCCAGCCCAGCACTGGCAGTCGGGGTGCTAAAAGGAGCTGTGTTTCAGTACCAACCGCTTCTGAGGCAGCTCGAACTCCTTCATATGCTGCCAATATCTCTTTTTCAGTTGGAGTATAGCGAGCCTCGGATCCTCTGTATCCCCGACTCCAAAACCCCAGGGGTCGGCCTCGGGTCTCCCCTGGTGCTTTCTGCCAGAGACTGCAGGTAGGGCCATTCTCTCCGGCTGCAGTATAGAGCACATTTTTAACATCTTGTCCTGCCCGGACTGGTCCAAGAGCTACTGCATGAACAATCACCCTCTTGCTTTCTTCAAAGGCTTGTCGTTGTTCAGGGCCCCATTTAAAATCATTCTTCTTTCAGGTCACTTGTTAGAGAGGGCTTACAATCAGACTGTAATTTGGAATGTGCATTCTCCAAAAGCCCACAACACCTAAGAAAGCCTGTGTTTCCTTTTTATTAGTTGGTGGGGACATAGCTGCTATTTTCTTGATCACATGCATGGGGATCTGACGACACCCGTCTTGCCATTTTACTCCTAAGAACTGGATCTCCTGTGCAGGTCCCTTGACCTTACTTTGTTTTATGGCAAAACCGGCTTTCAAAAGGATTTGGATTATTTTCTTCCCTTTCTCAAAAACTTCTGGTGTGTTGCCCCATACAATGATGTCATCAATGTATTGCAGGTGTTCTGGAGCTTCACCCTTTTCCAGTGCAGCCTGGATCAGTCCATGGCAAATAGTGGGGCTGTGTTTCCACCCCTGGGACAGTCAATTCCAGGTGTACTGGACGCCCCTCCAAGTGAAAGCAAACTGTGGCCTGCACTCCGCTGCCAAAGGGATTGAGAAAAACGCATTAGCAATGTCAATTGTGGCATACCACTTGGCTGCCTTTGACTCTAGTTCATATTGAAGTTCTAACATATCCGGCACGGCAGCACTCAGTGGTGGCATGACTTCATTCAGGCCACGATAGTCTACTGTTAGTCTCCACTCCGCATTAGATTTCCGCACGGGCCATACGGGACTATTAAAGGGTGAGCAAGTCTTGCTGATCACTCCTTGGTTCTACAATCAGCAAATCAGCTTATGGATGGGAATCAGGGAGTCTCGGTTGGTGCGATATTGCTGCCAGTGCACCGTCGTGGTAGCAATTGGCACTTGTTGTTCTTCAACCCTCAGCAACCCCACAACCGAAGGGTCCTCAGAGAGTCCGGGCAAGGCGGACAGCTGTTCAGTTTCCTCCGTCTCCAACGCAGCTATACCAAAGGCCCAACGGTACCCCTTTGGGTCCTTAAAATACCCCCTCCTGAGATAGTCTATGCCGAGGATGCATGGGGCCTCTGGGCCAGTTACAATGGGGTGTTTCTGCCACTCATTCCCGGTTAGACTCATTTCAGCTTCCAATACGGTTAGCTCTTGGGATCCCCCTGTCACACCAGAGATACAGATGGGTTCTGCCCCTTTATAACTTGATGGCATTAGGGTGCATTGTGCACCAGTGTCCACTAGAGCCTTATATTCCTGTGGGTCTGATGTGCCAGGCCATCGAATCCACACCGTCCAGTAGACCCGGTTGTCCCTTTCCTCCACCTGGCTGGAGGCAGGGCCCTTCTAATCCTGGTTAGAGTATCCGTTACTCACTTTTCGTGAACTTGAATCAAAAGTGCCTTCAAGAGGATCAGAAATGAGATCAGCCCTTCTACTCTGTCTGGGGGACTGCTCGCAGGAAACTGGAGCAGCAGCTTTCCAAGAAGAATCCTCTTTTCTGATTGCTTTTTCTCGCAACTCCTGTACCCGTGCATCCAGGACTGAGGTAGGTTTTCCATCCCACTTC
The DNA here is from genome assembly GCF_026419915.1 of Harpia harpyja. Classification (NCBI taxonomy): domain Eukaryota; kingdom Metazoa; phylum Chordata; class Aves; order Accipitriformes; family Accipitridae; genus Harpia; species Harpia harpyja. The sequence goes on from NC_068968.1 coordinate 37,026,692, forward strand.
CTCATGTCCTCTCCATGGTCACGCAGGTAGAACCACAGGTTAGCCCATCGTGTGTACTTTCTCTCTCCTCTCTCTTGGGCAGAGGAGTGCTTACTCCCAATAGCTGCGATGCGGGCCTGTACAGGTGGGGAGAAGGACATATCCACTTTGAATTGCTGGAACTCCCGGGACAATTCCTCTACAGCCGAGACACAGGCCCGTAGGGAGGAAGAGAGACTTCCTTTGTATTGCCGGAGTTGGACAGCCAATTCATCCACCGTTTGTCCATAGCCTTCTTTCCAGGACATTACTGCCAATGAGTTGGCATAGGTTGGTGGTGCACTTCGTAGAAGCTTCTGCCACATGGGTCACGTGCATTGGACTTCATCTGGATCTGTGGGTGACTGCCTGTGGGAGCAGCTCGGATCACCTGCCATTTGTTTTCAAGAGTGAATGTTAGAATTTGCTGTGCTGCATTTTTGCCAAGCCTTTGAAGAACTAGTTTCACAAGGTCAGGTTGGAGGATGGCCTTGTGTAGGCCTGGGAAGATGTGGCTGAAGACAGTCACGAGTATGTCTATGGAATGTTTTTATCTTTAACTGTACTGAGGACTGGCAAACATCCCAGCTGGGCCAGATATGCCCTCCTGTGTTGGTAGTATTGGCTGTATGCCGTTAGTTCTTTCTAGACCTTTGCTGAAACATATATAAGCTTGATCTTTTTGTGAAATAAAGGGAATCTTGCACAGAGAGCTTGAGCGCTTGATTCAGTCGCCGCAGATGATGACCCCGACGTGATCAAGAGAAGAAGACGACATGATCAAGAGAAGAAGCTGGCATGATTAAGAGAAGAAAACCATGTGATTGAGAGAGGAAGAAAAGAGGTGATTCCCCTTCACTGCGGAGACCACGCAATCTAACAGGGAGAGTTTTGAAGAAGTGGCCACAATTCTGAGAAAATAGGTAACAGCAACCCCTGTGGAACGGGTGAGTTGCGAGATTGCGGTAGCATGGGGCAATCGGTTTCTCAGGAGCATAAGCTCTACTTAAACGTTTTGCAGCAGATTTTATGGGCCTCTGGGTATAAAATAACAGAGGGAGAAATTGCTTCGCTTTTAATATGGGTAAAGGATAATTGTAACTGGTTTCCCACAGAGGGAACTTTTGATAGCAAGGTTTGGGAAAGAGTTGGGGAGCATTTACAAACGCAAAAAACTTTGGCATTTAGTGTATCAGAAAATTCAGTTATGACATGGAGATTTATTTATGCTGCGCTGGTGCATTTACAGCCGGCAGTGAAAATCATATCAATACAACCTGATACTGCTTTTGGGGAGACAGTTTGTGAGCAGGCCGCTAATGAGCAGGATTCTGATTCTGATAATAATTCTTTTGCATCACGCAGGGTGGACTCTGAAAAAGAGCCGGATTTATATCCCTCATTACCTCCACCACCACCTGCACTAACACCGTTAACGCACACATCCCGCTGGCAGGCAGACAGGCAGGCAGCGGGCGGGCAGCACGGGCTCCGCGGGGTTGCCGACCCTTACCACCGCACACAGGTCCCCGCCGCCTCGCCACTGCCTTCCGCTGCTTTCGCACCCCCTTCGCCGCCGCCGCCTCCCGCGACCTCTGCGCCCGCCACGGCCGCCACCGTGCCGCCGCCGTCCCCCACCCACCCACCCCAGTCGCCTGGTACTCCCTCTCCAGGGTTTGCAGAACTTAAAACAGAACCTGGCTTTGCTGCATTGCCTGTATCTCCTTCTCCTACTAATCCCTCTAACTCTGTGCCTCTGTCTAATCCTGTGGCTCCTGCTTTACAGCGGTACAGAGAAAAAACTATAGTGCCTTCAGCTCCGCCTTTAACAGACTTTGATGCTAAATGTGACGATTCACTTAATGATTTGGGAAAAAATACACATAACTTGATGCAACACTGTTGAGAAAAAGCTCTACAGCAAGGAGATCCCACGTTTACTTTTCCTGTTATATACAAACCTCATAATCCACCACAGCATGAGGGTTTACCTTATGAAATGATAAAAGAATTACGGAAATCAATTCGTGAAAATGGGTTACACAATTCATTTACAATGGGACTAGTGGAAACAATTGGAGGCACTTATACTATGACTCCTTGGGACTGGAAATTGCTTATGAAAACGGTGTTGACTTCTGCTCAGTATTCTGTATGGCAATTAGAATACAATGATTTGTCAGTGGAACAAATTATGGAGAACTTGTCATCAGGGGTAGCTATAGATCAAAACATGTTACAAGGAACAGGCCCTTACATTACACCTCAGGCACAAGCAGCTTTGCCAAAGCAAGTTTTCGATCAAGCCACTCATATTGCGATCATGGCTTTACGACGTGTACCCAAAATTGGGCAAGGTACCACTTCATTTGCCTCTGTACGACAGGGCTCTCAGGAACCGTATGTATCTTTTATTGATCGCCTTCAAGCCGCGATAACACGGCAGGTAGAAAATCCGGAAGCTGCAAAAGCATTATTATTTCAATTGGCTTATGAGAATGCAAATATGGACTGTCAGGCTGCACTGAAATCAGTTAGAGGAAGAGCTACTGACGTTGGGCAGTATATTAAGATATGTCAAAACGTAGGGACAGACACTCATAGAATTAACATGCTAGCTGCTGTACTGTCACAGCAACTAAATGTTAATCAAGTTACTGTGAAATGCTTTGTGGAAAATTGGGACATATGGCTAAGCAATGTCCTAAACGACAAAAATCCAAACGTGATAAACCTGTAAATCACTTCTGCCCTCATTGTAGTAAAGGATATCATTGGGTGAATCAACACAAATTGAAATTTGACAAAGAAGGTAATCTCTTCCAGGGAAACTACAGGAGGGGCGCGAGACCCGGTGCCCCGCAAACCAACAGGGTCTGGAATTCAGTGGAGGCACCACTAGCCAATGGGACTGCTACACAAACAGGCAGCACGCAAGAACCATCTATGACCTCCAGCCCGCAACTACAGGGAGTGCCGGGCTGGATTTGGCAACAGCAGCCGACCTCTCAATAAAAGAACAGAGAATTTATATTGTGGGGACTGCAATTTTCGGACCTTTGCCTGATGGCATGTTAGGATTAATAATTGGACGATCTAGTGCTACGACACAGGGAATAATTGTATACCCTGGAGTTATTGATTCAGATTATCAAAGGGAAATTAAAATCATGCTAGCTTCAATGCAAATTCCATGTACAATTCCGGCGAACACAAAAATAGCTCAATTAATATTGCTTCCTTGTTGGGTACCTCAAAACATGCAAAATAATTGAGGTGACGGTAGCTTTGGTAGCACCGGGAGTCCTTTTGTATTGTGGTCACAGGAAATAACACAGCAACAGCCGATTTTAAAATTGCAAATTGAGGGTAGATGGTTTTCGGGATTGCTAGATACCAGAGCAGACGTTTCTATAATATCAAAACAGAACTGGCCAACTTCGTGGCCATTGCAAATAGCTCTTTCTACAATTGTTGGTATAGGAGGCACTCGACAGCCCATGCGAAGTGCCAAACTTTTGTCAGTAAAGGGGCCTGAGAAGCATGAAGCATGGATTCAGCCTTATGTACTTGACTCATCTGTAAATTTGCGGGGCAGAGATTTATTGAAACAATGGCACATTACCCTAACCACAGCCAATTCAAATTTATCCTAAGGGTCGCTGATGTAAAACCCCTGCTCAAACTTACGTGGCTAACCTCTGCACCCATTTGGGTCGATCAGTGGCCGTTAAAAGGGGACAAATTGATACAAGCACATAAATTAATTCAAGAGCAGTTGCAGCAAGGACACATTGTCACTTCAACTAGTCCATGGAACACACCGATTTTTGTTATTCCAAAAAAGTCAGGAAAATGGAGATTATTACAGGATTTACGAGCGATAAACGCAGTGTTACAACCTATGGGGATTACCCAGCCGGGGATGCCAAATCCTACAATGATCCGTAAAGAGTGGGAATTACAAGTCATTGATTTAAAAGACTGCTTCTTCATGATTCTTTTACATCCTGATGATTGTGCACATTTTGCCTTTTCAGTGCCTAGTGTAATTAACGCCGAGCCTATGCAGCGTTATCAGTGGACAGTGCTACCTCAGGGCATGATGAATAGTCCTACTATATGTCAGATAGTAGTTGTTGCAGCTATTCAACCGAGCCGAGACGCATTTCCAAATGCTATAATATATCATTATATGGATGATATTTTAATTGCAACAGAAACAACACAGTATTTGGAAAGTGTTGTGCAACATCTTGTAAGTTCTTTGCACACCTTTGGACTTCAAATTGCTACAGAAAAAATTCAAAAGATGCCGCCCTGGAAATATTTAGGGCGGATTCTTACAGAAAGAACAGTACAGCCTCAATCATTAAAGTTGCAGACAGATATACGAACTCTGAACGATGCTGTCCTGATTTCAGCTGGGATAGAGTTAACTGTCTTCCTAGTAGCTGGTACAGTGCTATGTTTTGAGTTCAGTATGTGAAGAATGTTGATAACACTGATGTTTTCAGTTGTTGCTCAGTAGTGTTTAGACTAATGTCAAGGATTTTTCAGCTTCTCATGCCCAGCCAGTGAGAAAGCTGGAGGGGCACAAGAAGTTGGCACAGGACACAGCCAGGGCACCTGACCCAAACTGGCCAACGGTGTATTCCATACCATGTGACGTCCCATCCAGTTTAGGAACGGGGAAGTGGGGGGGGGCAGGGATTCACCGCTCGGGGACTGGCTGGGTGTCGGTCGGCGGGTGGTGAGCAATTGCACTGTGCATCATTTGTACATTCCAATCCTTTCATTATTGCTGTTGTCATTTTATTAGTGTTATCATTATCATTATTAGTTTCTTCTTTTCTGTTCTATTAAACCGTTCTTATCTCAACCCACGGGTTTTGCTTCTTTTCCCGATTTTCTCCCTCCCCCATCCCACTGAGTGGGGGGGAGTGAGTGAGCGGCTGCGTGGTGTTTAGTTGCTGGCTGGGGTTAAACCACGACAGATGCTCAAAAATTATTAGGAACAATAAACTGGGTACGACCTATGTTAGGTATAACCACAGAGGAATTAAGTAATCTCTTTAATATTCTGAGAGGTGATCCTGATTTAACATCACCACGGATCTTAACTCCAGCTGCCAAGGAAGAGTTAAATCTAGTTTCACAAAAGATATCTACGTTACAAGCCTATAGAAGGGACTTAACTTTACCTGTTGATGTATATGTCTTACAAGGTCCAAAACAACCTTTTGCTATTATAGAGCAACATGATAAAGTCGCTCAGAAAATTTTATATTTGGAATGGGTGTTTCTCTCTCACACTTTAAAGAAAACTATTACACAGCCTTTAGAAATGATTGTGACCGTGGTACAAAAAGCACGGTCACGCACTCAGTGTCTCATTGTTTTTGATCCCGATACCTTGTATCTTCCTTTTTCAAAACAAGATTTTGATTACCTTTTTGTTCAATCACAATCACTGCAAATCGCATTGGCCGACTTCATGAACAAAATTTCTTTCTCACTGCCTAAATGTAAGTTACTGCAAAACCTTCACACATTAAACATCAAACCACAGACGATAGTATCAGATACTCCTGTTGTTAATGCTCGTACAGTTTTTGTAGATGGCTCTGGAAAAACTGGATGAGGTGTAGTTGCCTGGCTAGATAATGGAGTATGGCAGACATCTGTTGTTTTGTTACAAGGTTCCACACAGTGTGTGGAATTACACGCTGTTTTACACGCTTTAGCTTTATTTCCATCGGAACCACTCAATATTGTTTCTGATTCAGAATATGCCGTACGTGTTGTACAGCGATTACCAGGATCTTACTTAAAGGAGATAAATGATGAAGACTTATTCAACAAATTTTTGGAATTGCAAACTCGTTTAAATAAAAGAGCTTAGCCTTTGTTTATTTGTCACATTAGGTCGCACGCTGTGCTGCCAGGACCTTTGACTAAAGGCAATGCCGTGGCTGACTCTTTTACTGTTGGCATAGTGCGATTCCACTCTGCTGTGGCCTCTCATTCCTTTTTTCACCAAAATGCTGCAGCATTGCAAAAGATGTTTAATTTGACAAAAGCACAGGCTAAAGATATAATTCGTTCTTGTCCAGATTGTCAAAGAGTTGCTTCTGATGCAGTGAGCATTGGAGTTAACCCACGTGGTTTACATTCTAATGCCATTTGGCAAAGTGATGTTACACATGTATCTGCCTTCTTTGGCTCCTTGAAATTTGTGCATGTTTCTATTGATACCTTTTCCTCTTATATTTGTGCTACTACTCATTCTGGAGAAAAGGCACGTGATGTTCAACGACATTGGTCACGATGCTTTGCAATTATGGGGGTTCCTCAAACCATTAAAACTGACAACGGTCCAGGCTATGTAGCTATATCTACTCAATTATTTTTGCAACAGTGGCAGGTATCCCATGTGACAGGAATTCCACATTCACCTACTGGACAAGCAATAATTGAGCGTGCGCATCACGCTTTAAAGTCCATGTTGCATAAACAAGAAGGGGGGAATATGCCACCACAAGAACAGCTAGATAATGCTATGTTTACTTTGAACTTTTTAAATCGCTCACCAGACTTAATGGCCAGCACAGCGATAGATCGGCATTTTAAAACTCCTGATTCTATTTCACACAGACCTAAAGTACTGTATAAGGATCCTTTTAGTGGACCTGGTTGGAATAGACCCGTGGAACTTGGGGGCGAGGGTATGCTTGTGTTCTTCTTCCCACAGGAACCAAGTGGATTCCAGCTAAACACATGAAGCCATATCATGAGCTGGCGAAACCACTCGGACAACCCAATCCCGCAGATGAAGACTCTGAATTTGAAAGAGGAGAGACGAATGACGAGGAAGCAGCGCATTGAGAATGAAAAAGCTATCACATAGGGACATTTGAAGAGAATGCAACAACAAGCTAGCGTGATGATGCAACGCGTATCCTACTCCAAAGAATACCTTTTTTTAGCATACCTGGCAATAGTGGCCAGCAACAGTATTGTAAGAATGCTGATCTTTTTTCTTTGCGGGGTCACTGTGGCTTGGGCGCAGCATTTTTATTGGGCCCACTGGAGGTGTTGAGCCTAAGCCACGGTGACTATATAAAAAACCATTCCTTGTATAAGTTTGAACCTGACACAGAATCACAAAGATTCGGTGATGATATGTACTTCACATCCTTATGTTTTTGTAGGAGCTCAATTTCTAGATATCGCTTTACGTAACCATGCTTTTGAAACTAATCTGAATTAACCTTGGTATTTTAGCTGTTTTACTCATAAGAATATATCTGAACTAAGTCTTACAGTAATCATGCCAATATGATGTCGTGCTGAATTGTGGATCCCTGTAAATATGACCAAATTGTGGGAAAGGGAATCAGGATTAAGTCAATTATCAAGGCTTTTAAAGCGGACAATTAGTTACCCAAAACAATTTATAGGATGGCTCATTGACTTTATAATATCAGCTATCATTATTGCAGCTACTGCCGCCGTTGCTACCATGGTGCTTGTGAAATCCGTTCAGACTGCTCACACAGTAGCTAATGTATTAAAAAATGTTACGGCTGAAATGAATACCCAGGTACAAATTGATCAACAATACTAGCATGATTGGACGCTTTAAAAGCAGTGGTAATTTGGCTTGGACTATATTGGGTTTGTGTGGCAAGGTTTTGGTAGCGGGGGGTTACAGGGGTGGCTTCTGTGGGGGCTGCTGGAGTTTTTCCACTGTGTCTGACAGAGCCAATGCTGGCTGGCTCTAAGAAGGACCTGCCGCTGGCCAAAGCTGAGCCAATCAGTGATAGTAGTAGCGCCTCTGTGTAAAATAAATAAATAAAAAAACCCCAAAAAACAAAAACCAGCTGGAGAGGGGGAAGAGAAACACGGTTGCGGAACACACAGAAATGGCAGCTGAAGAGAAGAGTGAGAACATGTAAGAGAAACAACCCTGCAGACACCAAGGTCAGTGAAGAAGGAGGGGGAGGAGGTGCTCCAGGTGCCGGAGCAGAGATTCCCCTGCAGCCCGTGGGGAAGACCACAGTGAGATGGGTTGTTCCCCTGCGGTCCATGGAGGTCCACGGTGGAGCAGATATCCACCTGCAGCCCGTGGAGGACCCCACGCCAGAGCAGGTGGGTGCCCGAAGGAGGCTGTGACCCCATGGGAAGCCCGCGCTGGAGCAGGATCCTGGCAGGACCTGCAGATCTGTGGAGAGAGAAGCCCACAGAGCGGGTTTTCTGGCAGGACCTATGACCCCGTGGGGGAACCATGCTGGAGCGGTATGCTCCTGAAGGACTGCACGCCACAGAAAGGACCCATGCTGAAGATCTTCGTGGAGGACTGTCTCCCATGGGAGACATCCCATGTTGGAACAGGGGAAGAGTGTGATGAGTGCTGCCCCTGAGGAGGATGAAGCGACAGAGATAACGTGTGATGAACTGACCGCAAACCTCGTTTCCCGTTCCCCTGTCCAGCTGTGGAGGAGAGAGTGATAGAATAGCTATGGTGGGTGCCTGGCGTCCAGCTAGGATCAACCCATCACATAGAGATAGACAAAGTGCATTATAAAATAGAATGAAATTACATTGCAATTGGGAATTTCAAAAAGAAGGGCTCTGTGTAACTCCTTTACAAGGGAATGAAAGCATATGTGATTGGAATTAGGTGAAGGCGCATTTGCTATTAATATTGCAGGAGAGATCTAAGATCTTGCACAGATATTACGAGATCAAATGGGAAATATATAAAAATTAGCAGAATAAGGTATTTTTCAAAGAACTGTCTAATAGTGTTAAATGCTTAAATCCAAAAACATGGTTTGAAGGTTCAAATCTGTGTATCTGAATTTGTATTGCTATTGGAGAGTTATTAATCATTTGTGTGTTTGCAGCAATCAGAATCATCTGAGGAGCAGTACGAGGATTGCGTCGGTTCGAAGCTAGAGTCCTCGCTGCCTTCCTCGTGAATCTGATGTTCCTAAACAAAAAAGGGGGAGATGTGGGAGCAGCTCAGAACACCTGGCATTTGTTTTCAAGAGTGACCGTTAGAATTTGCTGTGCTGCATGTTTGCCAAGCCTTTGAAGAACTAGTTTCACAAGGTCAGGTTGGAGGATGGCCTTGTGTAGGCCTGGGAAGATGTGGCTGAAGACAGTCATGAGTATGTCTATGGAATGTTTTTATCTTTAACTGTACTGAGGACTGGCAAACATCCCAGCTGGGCCAGATATGCCCTCCTGTGTTAGTAGTGTTGGCTGTGTGCCGTTAGTTCTTTCTAGACCTTTGCTGAAACATATATAAGCTTGATCCTTTTGTGAAATAAAGGGAATCTTGCACAGAGAGCATGAGCGCTTGATTCAGTCGCCGCAACTGCCCATATTCCAGATCATTTGTAGTGGGTTGACCCTGGCTGGATGCCAGGTGCCCACCAAAGCCGCTCTATCACTCCCCCTTCTCAGCTGGACAGGGGGGAGAAAATATAACAAAAGGCTCGTGGGTCAAGATAAGGACAGTTTAATAAAGTGAAAGCAAAGCTCGCGCGCGAAAGCAAAGAAAAACAAATTATATTATTCTCTACTTCCCATCAGCAGGCAATGTCTAGCCACTGCCTGGGAAGCAGGGCTTCAGTACACGTAGTGGTTGCTCCGGAAGACAAAAATGCCCCCCCTTCCATCTCCCTTTACTTAGTTTTTATATCTGAGCTGATGTCATATGGTATGGAATATCTGTTTGGTTAGTTTAGGTCAGCTGTCCTGGCTATGTCCCCTCCCAAGATCTTGCCCTGCCCCAGCCTGCCATTGAGGGGGGGCAAAAATGTTGGAGAGACAGCCTTGATGCTGTGCCAGCACTGCTTAGCAGTAGCCAAAACACTGGTGTGTTATCAACACCTTTCTAGCTACCAATACAGAGCACAGCATCTCAGCCAGACCCAATACATCATTATAAATCACCTCCAGCACGGCTAATTCCCTCAGGTACTGGATACCTCTCTCCATGGTGGTCCACTTGCCTTGGTGACATGTAACTTCATCCTTGAAGGGGTATCTTTCCTTCACACCTGACAGAAGTCACCTCCAGAGGCCGAGGACTTGTGTTTTTCTCCCAATCGCCTTGTCGATGCCCCCTTCCCTAGACAGAGATCCCAACTGCTTGGCTTCCTTACCCTCTAATTCCAAACTACTGGCCCCATTATCCAGCATCGGAGCAGCCAGGTAACAATGTGCTCACCTGGGTGGCGGCTAAAATCTTTTCGCATGTCACGCAACTCACTCAGGGATAGAGATCGGGTGATTATTTCAGGTTCTGCCTCTTCCTCCTGTTCTCGCAATGACCCTGGTTCATCTTCATCTCTCACTAAGCGAACTGATTTCTTTGTGTGTTTCTTTTTCTGTACAGGGGCGCCTGATACTGGCACAGGTTGGTTCTCTGGTTTAGCTGCAGTGCCTGTCGCCGGGGTTGGGGTAGCCACAGTGCCTGTCACCCTGTTTTGCCTCTCTTCCCCCTGAGGGTGCTGCCTAATATCAAGCAGTGTTTGGTAGATACTGGCCAGGGCCCAGCACAGTGCTGTAAGTTGTGCATCTCTGGAATAGCCACAGCATTTTTCTTTCAAATATTCTACCACTTCATGAGGGTTCTGTAGTTGTTCGGGAGTGAACTTCCAAACCACTGGAGGTGAGAAGTTCTCTAGATACCTGCCCATATCCTCCCACATGCCGTGCCACCCATGAATATCCAGCCTTGGGGCAGATCTCTGCGTGGTATTCTTAAAAAACCTTTTTGTAGCCCTAAACAAGAACTGAAACATATTCAGGAGACATAGCACTAACAGCATGCTGGCTTGCGCATCCCAAGGATATTCAAAATTCTCAAAAGCTGCTGTAATTAGCCGGAAGGAGAGAAGGGAGGCGAATGGACGGGGGGAAGTATCCCCCCCGACTTCCCCATGGATTGGCTGCGATTACCAATAAAATCCGATAGAAGGCGCCCGAAGTATGGAAATGATATCACTGCTACATACAGATACCAGCTTAACCTCATGACCAGTGATGTAATCATTTCATAAGTCGACATTGCCCAGTACAGCAAAATGATAATCCCAATCACTCTCCCAGAGGTGATAAACGTAACTACAAAACGCCACCATGTGAACAAATGAACCAACATTGTGACCAGCGACTATTTATCTAATATAAGAAATGTGTATGACAAATTTGTTTTAACATTCTCTGGCCAGATCTGTCGTTATCTCAACCCTTCGTGCCCCTGTTCAGGCGCCAAAAAGGACTGTCGTGGTTTCAGCCCAGCCGGTAACAAAGGACCACGCAGCCGCTCGCTCACTTTTGAAATTGCCCGAGCTGAACATAACAAAGTACATTGGGGAACAGAAAACCTTGTTAAACATTTACAAAAGTGTATTTCGAATAGAGATATGTTGTAACTTCTCTTTTTGTGTTGTCCCTGTAAACTGTCCTTATCTCAACCCTCGAGGTTCCGGGTTTTTTTTTCTTTTCTCCTTTATGATTCTCCCCATCCCACCGGAGGGGGGCAGGGAGGAGTGAGCGAGCGGCTGCGTGGTCCTTTGTCAGGGGCTGGGCTGAAACCACGACAAATATAAACCAAATTCCTAGAACAAAGGTCGCTTGGTGCCGCACTTTCTCCGCTGCGACAATCTAGGGAAAACGACGCATCGCTAGGGACTCGCCCTGGGGAGAAAACGGACTAACACAGATACTGTGGATCAAATGGTTTCTCCGTTTATTAACTGTGCAACACTCGGTTATATATGTTTCTAGTATCTACTCACGCATAAGCCATTTGTTGATTGGTTAACATGTGCCGTTCACATGCTTAAACAATAGTCTAATTGGATAAAGTCTTCTGATCATGCGAATAGTTCCTCCACCTGCATGCTGTCTTGCACCCTGTCTTCGGTCATGTTGCCCTCCTGTTATCAGTCATGTACGCCCGACCTTGTTCTACTTTTTGTGCTTACTTCAACAAACTTATAACAAAGAACAGTAGTGTCTTGTGCTAGCAAACAGAGAATAACAGTTGTGCCTTACGCAGTTTCCCTTGTTCTCCCACAAGTTCTCCCACAATTCTCCCACAGCTTGGGAGATGGAATAGCTCCAGACTATGGCAGGAATCCATATGTAAAGATTAGGGAATTGATAGATGTGCATGTGCATCGCTGTAGGTAGCCAGATAGTAAATATATAGTGCAGTCTATCAGAACATACACTGGATAAATGCCAAGGTGAGTAAACACTAAATTCTAGCTGCTAAAAAGGCTTTGCGGTTGAAAGACAAAACTTGCCCGTTTTATGCTATTTTGCTGCTTATCACAGATGGGGTAAAAGTAACCAGAGGGATGATTCTGCGAGCAAGCTGAGGTGCTCTTGCTCTGCAAGAGCAGTCAAGGGGCCTGAAAGGTAAACTTCGAAGGAAAAGCCCAATTCCAGTTATCTCTTCCAAGTTCCCTCTTCATGTGGCCTAAGAAAATCCTGCATACCTCCTTAGTCTCCTGCTGCCTTGAGCAGGCAGTGCCAGGAAAGAAGTGTTTCCATTCCCCATGTACACGGGAGACTGGAGAATTCAGGATGGAATTGAGCTCTCCAAGAGAGAACAGCTTCAAAGCATTATTTAGCCCTGTTGCATTAAAGCATAAAGAAGTTTGGCAGAAAATAAACCCCCTTGCGTTCCAGCTTGTCCTCAGATGTCAGAGGGGTGGGGGCGGCTAGGCTTAGATTCTGAGTGATGTCCAATTCAGTCCAGTCGCGTTCAATATATATTGAACTATCATGATTACGGATGCACTAATAGCACACTGTACTTTCAATTTAGCCACGTTCAGCAAACTAAAAGGGCCAGACTTAAGGAGTTTGGTCGCATTCAACAAACTATCATGGTTAGATTAATGAACACTACAGTTTATTAAAGCAACAGGAGTACAGGTTCTTTTGGATTGCCCGTGGTAAATACACTATCTGCAAAGCACATGCAAATAATAATACAGTCGACTACAAGCACACTAAATTATGGAAAAACTCTATAGAGATGTCTAAGTTTCCCAAGGAAGCACTCAGTATAACCGAGGGTTCGAATCTTGCCCAGTAGGCGTCCCTATGGGGGGGAAGAGAGATTCAGCCCGTTGACTGATCCCAGAAGTCAGCGATGTCCTCCCGACTTGTCTATGATGGTATCTTCCCTAGCATTCCTCCTCTCTTAAGCCCCTTTATATTTTCTTATTTTTTAGGTGGAGCTTGAGTGACTCTAGTCATACATTACCTTTACTTTGGTATAAAGTTCTCTCGCTTTACTTTTAAAGGTATATGCTAGAGAAAATTCAGAGTACATGCTCAGTGAGGGGTGGTTGCACCTTGGAGGCGGGTAGCTTTTGGGATGGAGGTGTGTTTTGGTATTATAATGAGATTATAATGAGCAAAGTTCACCCAGAGAACATGATTTAGCGTGTCACTACTCCAGAACTGGGCACTTATGATATAAATCAGAAGTAAAGCCATAGCGTTGACAGAACCCCCATTGTTTCACCTCCTTGCTTCAGTGGATTCAATGCAGGGACCTTCCATTCTTGTTCCAGTAGTTCCAGTTCCCCATCCCTGCAGTGATATCACAGAGTCAGCATACCAAGCTCCCCTGGTGTTGCTAACATCTAAAGTTGAAGGTTAAGTTGCTTAGGGAATTATTATGGAACAGATTTCTTGCATATCCACTGCATTCCACCCTGGAGGTTCATCTCCTCTTAAGAGGGGGACATATCAATAAGTCACCTCCAGCAATCATTCCACAAGCCCTTGTGCCCCCCCTTCCAGCAATTATAATGATGCCTTGACCAAAGGCAGGAGAAGGAAAATTTTACTGTATTGCTGTACTAACGAACTTTTGCTTGCTTGAAAACTTCAAAATTTTGGTATGTACTAATTAGATAAGAAAAACCTTGAGCTTTGTCACTGGTATGTGCTAAAGGCACCAACAGATGGGAGGCCTCAGGCCTGATGTGTGTCAACAGACAAGAAGCCTTGGGCCTTGATGATAAGCTTTGAGTTCTGCTGAGTTTTTGTAATTAAAAATTGCGACCCACACTGCACTTGACCAAAGGGTGGACACTATGTAAATGATAATATGAATATGTATGACTGGAATAATATAAATTTTTGCTTGCTGTAGGTAACGGTGTGCACGATCCCCCGTGCACCCAGCGCTGCAATAAAGAATGCCTGCTTTCTAAAACTCCAAAATCGAGTCTTAGAGAGCTTCTTTGACCGGCTTTTTCAGTAACAATTTGGCAACCCAGATGGGACACTGCCTTTGAACATTGACAGCTCCGTGGGATCTCTGGACCTCCAGCCGGCACCGAGGATTTCTCAGGGAGAACCTCTGATCCCTGGACCGGAAGATTTCAAGGCAAGTCCCCTGGAAAGGTGAGAAGGCATTCTTTCTTTTCCCTTGGGGTTAGAGTCCCCAAGTGTTGGGGGTTAGAGTCCCCTGACCATCTGGGGTTAGAGTCCCTGGACTGTCTGCCTTGTCAGATGGCAGTAAAGCCTGCAGAGGTTGGACTAAAGGTGCCTATGGGGGTTAGAGTCCCCTGACTACGGGGTTAGAGTCCCCGGCTCTAGAGTATCTATGGGGTTAGAGTCCCCAGCCGGTTGGACCGGTAATATTGCTGTGGTTGTGAATGATATAATTGTGCCTGGTTATCAGAATTTGGTTATTGGAAATACGGATTTATTTTGTTTGCTTGGATCATTTAATCGTTCTGTTATTCATATTTAATATGGGTGGGGAATCATCTAAGGGAGGTATTTTTGAAAAAGTCACCTTTGGGATGTATTTTGGGACATTGGAAGCAGATTGCTGGACCCCCATGTGGGGTCCCAACAAGGGAAAATTTGATTAAGTTGTAATCAATGGTGGCCACTGTATAAATTGGATGATGGGGAAAAGTGGCCTATGAATGGTACGTTGGATTATAACACCTTATTGCAATTAATGTTATTCTTGAGGAGAGAAGGAAAGTGGAATGAAGTGTTGTATGCGGATATGTTCTTTACTTTGAGGTGACATCTGGAGTGGCAAAAGGAATGCAATATAAATCTTGCAACCTAGTGATCCCCTTGTTTTAGCTTTGGAAAAGGAGAAGGGTGAGTGTTAAATTTCCCTGAGCAGAACTAGCACAACAGGCTAGGAAAAAAAAAAAAGATCGAAACTGGACTAAAACAATGTAGGAGACTGAGCCGTTTGTCAGACAGGGCTCTGAAATTTAATAGAAGCCATTAGGGCATGTGGAGAACGAGGGGTAAATTGGTAAATTGGACTAAAAGTGCGAGAATGCAGGCAGAGACCTGACGAGCGTCCCAGTGATTTGGGGGACTCAGACAAGCTTTGCTAACAAAATTTTAATGATGCACTCACAATTAGTGTCCTTGTGGGTCAAATGGCCCCTGATTTAGAGAAATAATTTGAGTGTTGCTGTGTTTGTATACGATGAGCACGAAGAAAAGCAGAAAATTGAGCAGAGAAAAAGAAAAAGAAAAAAAAAGAGGAGCAAAGCAACAAGAGGCGGATTTACTGGCAGCCGCTTTTGCAAGGAATTTACAAGTGAGATAAGGATTAGGAATGTTAAAAGAAAAAGGAATCAAGTGTGTTTGTGGCTGTGCTGAGAGAAGTGTTTGAAGTAAGCAGTGGGAGAGGACTGATAGGGACTGGAGGAGTCTCTCCCAGTGGAACCTCTGGTTATAGCTAAGCTGGGAAATGAGGAAATTGTATTTTTGGTAGACACTGGAGCCACCTATTCTGTTTTAAATACTTTAGAGGGGGAATTGATCAATAAAAATGTAAATGTTATTGGTGCGACAGGGACCCATGAAACAAGACCCTTCTTTAAACCTTTAAAAATAAAATTGAGGAAACAATGGGCAACACATCAGTTTTTATATTTGCCAAGTTCTCCAAAACCCTTATTAGGATGAGATTTGCTCAAAAAATTGGAGGCGGAAATTAAATTAAAAAATGGGGAAGTTGAAATTCTGGTCCTGGAATCTAAATATATAGAGGCGACAGCTTTGTTATTACAGATTTCCTCTAGTGAGAAAGAAGCTCTACCACAGGAAATAGAAGATGCTGTGATCCCCATCGTTTGGGCAGGAGAAGTTCCAGGAAGGTCTAAGAGAGCAGAACCAGTAAGAATTGATCTAAAACCAGGATTGTTACCTGTAAGAATTAAATAATACCCTTTAAAATTAGAAGAGAGAACTGGCTTGGTACCAATAGTTCAAAAATTCTTGAAATAAAAGTTGCTAATAGAATGTGAGTCAAAATACAATACACCTATCTTACCAGTAAAGAAAGCTAATGGAAAAGATTACCATTTAGTCCAGGATCTTAGAGCAATAAATCAGATAGTACAAGATACACATCCAGTAGTTGCAAACCCATATACATTACTAACTACCCTCACTAGTGAACAAAGATGGTTTACGGTTTTAGATCTGAAAGATGCCTTTTTCTGCATCCCTTTGGACTCTAAAAGTCAGGAGCTTTTTTCTTTTGAGTGGGAAAATACTGAAACAGGGCGAAAGACACAATATACTTGGACAGTTCTACCACAAGGCTTCAAGAATAGCCCAACTATTTTTGGAAATCAGCTGGTGAAGGAATTAGAGATTTGGAGAAAAGAAAATGGACAAGGAACTGTATTACAATATGTAGATGACATCTTAATTGCAACAGAAACTTGGGAAATTACTGTGTATATAACACATATGGTAGCCACTGTTTTAGAACAAAAAGGGGGGCATTGGTTGTCCCCCAGATGTATGCTGAAATACCAAGTGGTACTATTAGAACAAGATGACATCAATCTCAAAACCACTTCAGTTGTAAAGCCAGCAGTATTCCTTTCCACTGATCGAGTGGAGAGTTCACCAGAACATGATTGCTTACAAACAGCAGAGGAAATATATGCTAGTGTCCTGGTTTCAGCTGGGATAGAGTTAACTGTCTTCCTAGTAGCTGGTACAGTGCTATGTTTTGAGTTCAGTATGTGAAGAATGTTGATAACACGGATGTTTTCAGTTGTTGCTAAGTAATGTTTAGTCTAAAGTCAAGGATTTTTCAGCTTCTCATGCCCAGCCAGCGAGAAAGCTGGAGGGGCACAAGAAGTTGGCACAGGACACAGCCAGGGCACCTGACCCAAACTGGCCAACGGGGTATTCCATACCATGTGACGTCACATCTAGTGTATAAACTGGGGGGAGTGGGGGTGGGGGATTGCCGCTCGGGGGACTGGCTGGGTGTCGATTGGCAGGTGGTGAGCAATTGCACTGCACATCATTTGTACATTCCAATCCTTTTATTATTGCTGTTGTCATTTTATTAGTGTTATCATTATCATTATTAGTTTCTTCTTTTCTGTTCTATTAAACTGTTCTTATCTCAACCCACGAGTTTTACTTCTTTTCCCGATTTTCTCCCCCATCCCACTTGGTGGGGGGGAGTGAGTGAGTGGCTGCGTGGTGCTTAGTTGCTGGCTGGGGTTAAACCACGACAGCTGGCCATCAAGAACTTAAAGACGTTCCTTTGGAAAATCCAGACTGGGAGTTATATACTGATGGCAGCAGTTTTGTTCGTGATGAGAAGAGACTGTCAGGATATGCTGTGACAATCTTAGATGGCATAGTAGAGGCACAAGCCTTATATCCCAAAACATCAGCCCAAAAGGCAGAACTAATAGCCTTAACCCAAGCATTGGAACTGAGTGAAGGAAAAAAGGTTAATATTTGGACAGATTCTAAGTATGCCTTTGGAGTTGTACACACCTATGGAGCCATCTGGAAAGAAAGAGGACTACTATCAGCACAAGGAACTGAAATCAAGCATGCTGCACAGATAGAACTATTAGAGAGTATTAAAAAACCAACAGCGGTAGCAATAATGCATTGCAAAGCCCACCAAACAGGAAAGACCCCACCAGAAATAGATAATCAATTGGCAGATAAAGCTGCCAAAGAGGCTGCAGAAACAGGCATTGTGGCATTATTACCAGAAAATGAAATAACTTTACCAGAAACACCACCTAAATATGATAGTAAAGATGTTAAATTAATAAAAGCCTTACAGGCACAGGAACAAACAGATGGGTGGGCTGTTACACCCACAGGACAGATAGTGATCCCACCCTCATTAATGAGAGAAATTGCTAAACGAGAACATAATAAAGTACATTGGGGAACTGAAAATTTAGTAAAACATCTTCAAAAGATAGTTATAAGCCGAGCAATGACAGAAATTATCCAATTGTATTGGGTGTGGCTGAGATGGAGTTAATACTCCCCATAGCAGCCCTCATAGTGCTGTGCTCTGCATTGGTAGCTAGAAAGGTGTTGATAACACACCAGTGTTTTGGCTACTGCTGAGCAGTGCTGGCACAGCATCAAGGCTGTCTCTCCAACATTTCCCCTGCCTCTTACTGGCAGGCTGGAGCAGGGCAAGATCTTGGGAGGGGACATAGCCAGGACAGCTGACCTAAACTAACCAAACAGATATTCCATACCATATGACGTCAGCTCAGCTATAAAGGCTAAGTAAAGGGAGATAGAAGGGGGGGGCATTTTGTCTTCCAGAGCAACCACTACGCATACTGAAGCCCTGCTTCCCAGGAAGTGGCTAGACATCGCCTGCTGATGGGAAGTAGAGAATAACATCATTTGTTTTCCTTTGCTTTTGCGCGTGACCTTTGCTTTCACTTTCTTAAACTGTCCTTATCTTGACCCATGAGCCTTTTGTTACATTTTCTCCCCCCTGTCCAGCTGAGAAGGGGGAGTGATAGAGCGGCTTTGGTGGGCACCTGGCGCCCACCCAGAGTCAACCTACCACACTGATCCATCACAGAAAAATGTGAAATTTGTTGTAAAAATAACCCAAATACCAGTAATAAATTAATTTTTGGGGTTACTGTGGCAGTACATCCTGCCCCCCCCATCCTGCCAGCAGGAAACAAAACTTCTCCAGGAAGGGAGAAGGGGAAGGAAACCCTGGAGGCTGCAGGTTGAAATTTGAACTGGCCAATCGAGATGCGCCAGGTACACCAAGGTGACCCTCCTAGCCAATAGAATTCAATGACCACAGGTCAGATTCGACAGGGGTATAAACGGGGTCCCGCCAGAGGACACGTTGGCAGTCCTCCTCGGAGCAGCGGGTCTGCAGTCGGGGACTCCCCCTCGGGTCGGGGCACCGCCCGAGGTAACTCCTCAAGGGAGAGAGCCCTCAGCTTTTAGGTGAGTGATATGCGCATTTTGAGTCATCACTTTAAATCTTGGGGATTCTTAAGTCGGCCGTGTAGTATTAATTCTCTTTACATCATTGAGCCTGTGGTTTTATTAGATGTTACCGGACTTCTAACTAACTTTTGCTGAAGAATAAATCTGAGTTTTAACACCTGTTGGATTTGGTTAGTCGTGCATCCGTAACAGTTACAAAAGGAGGAAATTCCCCAGGAGACTATTGGCGACCCACACTGTGCGGGACCAAAGGGTGGACAGTATGTAAATGATAATATGAATATGTATGAATGGAATAATATAAATTTTTGCTTGCTGTAGGTAACGGTGTGCACGATAGGTGGAGCGATCCCCCGTGCACCCAGTGCTGCAATGAAGAATGCCTGCTTTCTAAAACTCCAAAATCAAGTCTTAGAGAGTTTCTTTGACCAGCTTTTTCAGTAACAATAACCTCATTTATTTTCCACCCAAATCTGATATGAGGACTGTAGTTTTCTATGCTAAAAGAAATTGTGACTATTACTTTGATTATTCTACCTGGGTGTCAGGACGCAGACTGGACAGACCAGGGAGTCCTGTTTAATTTGAAATTCCCTCGGGCTAAATTAAGGTGAAAGGACACCAAACGATCAGTTAAAGATTTTATTCATGACAGAAGCAAACTGAACTGGGGAGGCGTGGTAGTAGGTGGCAGGGTTTCTCACAACAGGAATTGGCATAAGACTACTTCTGTAAACCGTGTAACCATATACATCGATTCAGGGAATAAGGAGATCCCTCCCGTCGAGTCGCGAGGTTCAGAGCAGACCCCCTTGCTTTCTAGACTCCTTCTCAGAGAAGGGTCTAGGGGCAGCTGGATCCACTCTTAGTCTCAGACTTGGTCAACGATTTATATCTTGAAACGGATGAGGTGTAGGGATTGTGGAAAAGGAAAAGGAAAGAGAGAAGACAGAGAGAGAAGAAGGAAGAGAGAAAGATTTCACCGGTCCTGGGTCCAGTGTTGGTTCAGTCAGCCGAGGTGTCCAGTCAGCCGAGGGGTCCAGTCCTAGTGGGCTTGCACACCTGGGGCTTCAGTTTGTGTCCTTTTATCATCCTTGCCCCTCCTTCAGACGGGCACCCAAACTCCTCAGGCTAATGAGCAGTTTGTGAGCCTTTGGGCTTGGGGGTCGTTTGTGAAGTAACTTCTCCTTCCCTGCAGACACTGCCATTGTTTGATCTTTGTATCAGAACAGGGAGCTGAGCACCCTCCAGCACACCCTCCCCCTCCTGTTGCTGATGTCTGAGCTGATGGGCTTTTCACCTTGGTTCCTTGCTGTGCAGGGTTTGTCTTTAAGCAGAACTTGCCCCACCACAATCTTTGAGACATTAACTCTTTCAGTCTCTCACACTGGGTGTTATAAGTTTGGACAAAGGTCCAGGAGCCGACTGTGGTGAAGAATTAGAAGTAATTTATTAAGCAAGCGGTAAATAGGCAAAACAGCGCTGGGCGGCCGGGGAGCCACTGCTCTACCAACGGCTCGCAACCCCCCTTCTCGTAGCCACAGTTCTTATAGTCCTCTATTTCCGGTATATGTGTCATTTTCGGTATACGTATCTTCCTTAGTGTACTCCGCATCTGCGCCGATCTGTTGCTAGGGGGGTCTTTTTCTGCCTCCTGGTGATTGCTGGGATGAAGGCCCCCAAGTCTTCCTCCTGCGACTGCCCTGTGCCCCTCACTTGACACATGCGTGTTTTATTACCTTTTATAGGCCCCAAGTCTTCCTCCTGTGACCACCCTGGGCCCCTCACTTGACACATACATGTTTTATTACCTTTTGTATAAACACAAGGCTTGCACAAACATTGTTTACATTACCAGTTATCTGTAGTTAATGCAAGAACCCCTCCTTCCTGTTTTAAGGCCGACATCTGGTTTTTCTACTAACATAAGCAAGATTTGATTAACAAACGCTTATCTATTATCACAATCCCCCCTCTTTCTTTTTCCCATTTTGTTCATCAAATCGTCTCACTGCTTCTTTTGCTCTTTCTAAGATAGGGGCTTCTTTGATTTGCAATTCGCCCTTTCTAAGTTGCTCATATTGACTTCTAATTAGCATCAACTGTGCTGCTTCCAACCTCCCCTTAACTATGGTGATTAATCTATTAAAAATGCATGGTCCAAAAGTAAGTCCTAAAACTAGCAAAATGAGTGGCCCAGCTATCGTTGATAATAAGGTGGTGAGCCAAGGGGAGTGATTAAACCACGATTCGTACCAACTTTGCTGCATTTCTCTTTCTTTTTCCTTTTTTCTAATCCCTCCCGGAGTTTAGTCATGGTGTCACGAACCACCCCTGTGTGATCTACATACACACAACATTCTTCTCGAAGAGCAGCACACAACCCCCCTTGTTGTAAAAACATTAGGTCTAGTCCTCGTCTATTTTGTAGGACCACTTCAGATAATGACCTTAATGAGGACTCTAGAGCACTAATAGATTTTTCAATCTTTACTAAGTCTTCGTCTACAGCTACCCTCAAGGCTCGGAATTTCTGATCTTGTTGGATCAGTGAGGCAATACCAGTTCCTGTTCCAGCTGCCCCTGCAGCCATTAACAGGCCTATAGTTAACGCCGTAAAAGGCTCTCTTTTTTGTAAGTGATGTTCCCGTACAGTGTGGTAATCGTATACAAAGCTCTCTGGATGGTAAATTATCTTGGGGACGATTATCACTTGTATGCAGTACTCATCTCTTTCATTAAACACTTTTAGAGATAAACAAGGGGTAATTCCAGTTTTAGAACAAATCCATTTAGTATTTCTTGCGGGTATCAGCCAGTCTGCTGGAGGTTTCCCTTTTAGTGAGGTTTTGACTCCACATAAGTGATCTTTCTCTAATGGGATTTTTCCCAGGCATCTACCCTTTCTGGAGACTTGGGATAAAGTTATTCCCTGCTTTTGTCCCATTTCTTTTCCCCATAGGCATTGGGCAGGGTTTGAACCATTGATTCTTTTAAATTTAAAGGTCACTCCCATGGCTTCATAAAACGGGGGTTTGATGCCATAGCAGAGCCAGCAATGTTCAGTTAGGTTTGGACTAGTGGCATTGAGCACTTGGTAGCTTGCTTGAACAAGCTTCCACAATGAATTATCTTCAGTTTTCTCTTGCGGCTCAGTCTCTGGAATAGAGGCGACATTAATTACCCCTGTGGCAGCATTATCCTTTAATTCCTTTAATTCTTTTGTCTCCTTTTCTCCTGCAAGTACTGAGTTGGGGCCGACTCCTATGGGATCATTTGGTAAAACTTCTTTCCTGATCAAGATCAGACCCCCTTTATCAGTTCCTGTTTCCCAATATCGCATTCCCCAGGTTCTACCTACTATCCACCCAGGATCTGAAGGGTTGGATACATTTATATATATGTATTCACAACTCCCAAGCCAATAGCCGATTGTCGCACCAGCAGAGTCGCGTTGAGGTGGCATGCATCCAGGGGGCCCCCAACCTACTGTTATATGAGGATCCTTGCCTCCCCCTGGTTGCCAATCTGAGGCGACAGTTTCACATCCCCAATAAGCACAGTAATATTCATTCGGATAGTTACAGTATCCTTTCCCAGGGTTTGAATTGGGACAAAAATAAAATCCCAGGCTGGGGTGGCATGGTTTTCTGGGGACTAATTGACAGAGAGTGGGAGTAAAACTTGGGGCTCCTGGCGTAGTTATGATTTGGATATTTTGTTGGTCCTCCCACCTGCTTAGAGTCCATTTATAGGGTTGATGTGCGTATTTGTGTTCCCCTTGAGAATTTCCCAGATACAATAGCAGCAATAAAAATACCAAAATGCGTCGGGATTGTGGAGTATGCTTTTGGCCAATTGTATTCAATGGATTTGATATCTGTGGTGAAGTGTATGCCGTGTTGTTGCCATTTGGGTGGGAATAACGGCTGTAATCACCAGGGGATGTTAAGCTTTTAGCCTGAGAGTCTGGGCTAACTTCGAGGCAATTCATCCAATGCTCTTGTACCATCCCATTCTTTGGGCTCTCGGTTTCTCTTCCCCACCTTTTTACTCCTCTGCCTCGCCCGTCTACTCGGTTGCTTCGAGCAACGGGGTGTGCCATCTTCTCGGCAGCAGGGGTATTCTTCAGGGGTTCTTGTACCGATTTTTTTTTTTTTTTTTTTTTTTTTTTAACTCCTGGTGAGTCGCACGTATTCCCTTTAAGGCTTCACGGCAACACACTTGAGTAATTTCAACTATATAAGGAATGGGTTCATTGGGATAGTAACAATATTTTTCGGGATTTATACCTAAGCTAAAGAATTCCCACCACTCTCTGGACCACTCTTTTAGTTGTCCTGTTGAGACTTTTACTTGTAAGGCCAATTCAGTTAAATTCCTCTCCTTTTCCCAGCACTCTCTATACACCTCTCTCGGGGGCTCCCCTTTATGGCAATGGGTCCACCACTGTTCCCGACACACTTTGCAAGCATAGCATACAAAAGGGTAATGGTTACAGTCAGGGTTCACACAAGTAATAACTATATCATCAGTGCATGTGTAGTCCAGACCGACCCACGGCCTCACTTATATTGTTTACCCATACAGCAGTTACGTTCTGGTTCATTCGTGTCCTTTTCTCAGGGTGATTTTTAAATCATTCCTCCTTAAGAGGACAGGCCCAAAAGGCATCCTTAAGGTCTATTACACTGTACCATTGATTTTCAGGATTCAGTTGACTAAGCAGGGTGTGGGGGTTTGCTACCACGGGGAAATCTGGTGACTGTTCTTTTATTTATTTCTCGTAAGTTATGGACCAATCTGTAGCTCCCATCAGGCTTCTTTACAGGGAGAATTGGGGTATTAAAGGGAGACATACAAGGTTCTAGTAATCCTTTACTGATTAATCTCTCTATTTCAGATTTAAGTCCCCTTTTCCCTTCTTGCGAAAATGGGTACTGTTTTATTCTCACAGGTACTTCAGGGTTCCGAATAGTGACCTCGAAGGGTTCAATATCTAATTTTTCCACCATCTCTGGAGTGTACCAGACTTCGGGGTTAATCTTTTCTTCATCGGTCACGGTAAGGGGGCACAATCTTATTTTTATTTCTTTATCTTTTACTTCTAGGTTAATTCCCAATTCCACAATCATATCCCTGCCTAATAGATTATATTCTGCTTCGGGAACTAACAAAAATGATCTAACCTCATATTTGCATTTTGATTCAATCATTACATCTCGTATGACAGGAACCTTGAAGGGTTCACCTTTTGTTCCTATCACATTAACTCTTTCGAGAGATATTTTACATCCTCTAGGTAAAGTTTGTACCGTAGATCTTTCAGCTCCGGAATCCACTAGGAACTCCACTTCTTGTTGCTGAGGACCCACTTTTAAAGTTATCAAGGGCTCTGTTCCTTTTGGGGTCCTCAGCACATAGAGCCCCTGACCCCGCTAATCCTCATTAAACATCTTTTCATCCTCTATCCTCCTTCTACAATCTCGCTTCATGTGTCCTCTCTTTTTACAATAGAAACATTCCACGTCCCTTGTGTCTTTCATGGTCTTTCTTTCAGATAGTTGCACAGGGGTCCTTTTAGATCTATCTCTTGGACCTCCCCCCCCTGGCTTCTCATGGCTGCAAAAGCTCCCTTTTGCCCTTCCCTCACTGCTGCTACCAAAATCCTTGTTTGTCTCTTTTGTGCTTCTTCTTCCTTTCTTACATAAACCTTCTGAGCTTCTCGGAGCAGCTCATCTAATCCCCTCTCTTGCCAATCTTCCATCTTTTCTAATTTCTTTCTAATATCCATCCAAGATTTTGCCACAAACTGGGTCTTTAATAATGCTTGACCCACAGGAGTTGCAGGGTCCACTCCTGAATATAACTGGAGACTCCTTCTTAATTGCTCTAGCCAATCAGTAGGAGTCTCATCCTTCTTTTGTTGTTCACTAAAGGCTTTATTGATATTCTGACCTTTAGGGACCGATTCTTTAATTCCTTGAATAATAATTGCACGGAGATCAGCCATATTAGCTCGGTGCTCAGGATTCTGATTATCCCAATTGGATCTTTGATTAGGCCACTTTTGGTCTGCTGCCGGGCCCGCCTGATGTTGTTGGTCCCATATTCTCGTCCCAGCTCTCCGAATCATGTCCCGCTCTTCTAATGTGAATAATATTCCTAAAATTGCCTGTATTTCATCCCAGGTATAAATGTTGGGCCCCAAAAATTGGTCTAATCTTTCGGCTACTCCGAGGGGATCTTCTAACAGATTTCCCATCTCTTTCTTAAATTCCCGGACATCTCCGGTGTTTAGTGGGACTGAAACGTAGCCGGCTCCCGGTACTCCAGCCTGACCCCCACCCCCAGGGACAAGGACTTCTCGGAGGGGAAATAACTTTTTTTCCCTAGCTTTACTCCTTGTGATCCTTGTGGAAGGGGCCTGAGGAGTCTGAGGGGCATGGGAAGAATTTCCGCTCCCCATGTCCGAATCGGAATCCCCTGGGTCGTCCTGACCCTCGGCAGCGAGAGGGTTGGGGGGTGAATCAGGCGGCTGAGGAGCATAAGGAGGGGGCCACCCGTAAGCATCATTTTCAGGGTATGACTTCCCTTGCTTCTTTTCCTTTAAGACAAGTATAGATACCCTCTCATCCCCTTGCGGTACCCATAAAGCGGCATATCTTCTTTCCTCAGGGTTAGGGGGTCCTTTATCATTCACCCATAAGTTCAGTTGCTGACATACCCAATCCTCAGAAGACCCAAAGACTGGCCATATTATATGGGGATCCTTAAGGGATTTCCCTCCCCAAACTTCTATACAATAGTATACCATTTTCTCCTTACTTTTATTTCGTCTTCGTGGGGAATCATTCCAATATTCAAGCATTAACCCCAGCGGACTATCCGGGGGAATATCCGGCAGTTTCTTCTGGCTGCCACCCATGGGATTAGAGGGCTTGCTCTTCCTCTGTCCCATCTTCCGGAGTGTCTACTCACACACACACACACCGCTCCCCTCGGTCGTGACTCGCTCCCTCGCGGGTTACGAGAACTGCACTACTGGAGGGTCCGCACTCACTTGGCCTCCCCGAGACCTCTCAGCCGTTACACTCCGGGATACCCAACCCCAACCAAGTGGATTACCGCAAAACACAAAAATACTTACTCACTCCAGAGTCTTCACTTGGTCTTCGTGCACAAAAATTATGGGGTTCTGCAGTTTCTTTTGCCTATTTACCGAATTTGGAGGGGTTCAGGCATCCAGGTCTCGACACGGGAGGTTCTCACTCTGGGGCCATCCGGAGATGGGGCGCCTCCCCAGCATGCGAGTCCCGAGTCGCAGTTGCCTGGATCCGAGTCACGGCACCAAAATTGTTATAAGTTTGGACAAAGGTCCAGGAGCCGACTGTGGTGAAGAATTAGAAGTAATTTATTAAGCAAGCGGTAAATAGGCAAAACAGCGCTGGGCGGCCGGGGAGCCACTGCTCTACCAACGGCTCGCAACCCCCCTTCCCGTAGCCACAGTTCTTATAGTCCTCTATTTCCGGTATATGTGTCATTTTCGGTATACGTATCTTCCTTAGTGTACTCCGCATCTGCGCCGATCTGTTGCTAGGGGGGTCTTTTTCTGCCTCCTGGTGATTGCTGGGATGAAGGCCCCCAAGTCTTCCTCCTGCGACTGCCCTGTGCCCCTCACTTGACACATGCGTGTTTTATTACCTTTTATAGGCCCCAAGTCTTCCTCCTGTGACCACCCTGGGCCCCTCACTTGACACATACATGTTTTATTACCTTTTGTATAAACACAAGGCTTGCACAAACATTGTTTACATTACCAGTTATCTGTAGTTAATGCAAGACCCCCTCCTTCCTGTTTTAAGGCCGACATCTGGTTTTTCTACTAACATAAGCAAGATTTGATTAACAAACGCTTATCTATTATCACACTGGGTACTGCCATGGGTACAGTACATGCAGGTGCCAATTTTTTTCAGTTGGAGAATTGTATTCAGAGGTTGATATTGATGCAGTTGAACACATACAAATTTCTGTACAAAATACGAGACTCCTAGAGTTCTAGTTAGTTGCTTTTGATGAATTGAAATAAATTCATATTCTCTTATTAAAAGCTCAGAGAAGAAACTGAAATGCAACTCTGTATGCATGATTTTTTTTTTAAAACAAAGGCTAAGAAGATCCCAATTGATACATATAAGACATAGCTTTTTAAGTTATTGCTCAAGCTTATGCAAAAAAGGCATTAATTTTCAGTAATATAAAATTCTCGGTGCAGTGCCTGGAGCTATGGTTTTGAACCTAAATTGCATGTATTTACTAAACCATATAGCCTTGCAACATGGCAAATGGAAGTGCATTTCAAATGTGTGCAGGGATTGCTATTACTAAAACCAGTTGTAATTTGTAAGTGAGAAAAATAAAGCTTCAGATGGCAAGAGACACCTTTATTGACTCCATATGCTTGACTGCACGAGGTGCATTCCTAAAAATGGGAAGCAAGTGCCATATTTTAAGGAATTTCAGAAGTCAAGCATCAAGGGGCAATAGAGTTGACCTCTAATTTCAGAAGTCACGGACTAACATTTGAGAGCATTTCACTTCCAAACTTTATTTAAAGCTCTGCTTAGCAATCAGTTTTATAATAGTAAGGATTTTGGCTGGGAGGCATGTCGGTTATACTGTTACCTAGCAGACTTTTTCCCTTTAACAGCAGACACCAATGGCCTCTAGGAATGAAATGCTGATACTTCAGACTACATACAGGTGTGGTTGGACTGGCCTTCTGTCCCTGGTTTCACAAGTATGTTTTTGCATCCTCTGTTCTTTTTACCTTGAAGAAAGTACAATGTAGTTGGTCACATGTTTCTAACAGGAGATTTTTTCATTCTTAAAAGTTTAGTGTGTCCCTAGTCTTGAAATATTTTAACTGGCATTTTTCTATCAGCCTCTTCCTAGAGTATCCATTATCCATCACTTCAGTATGTTATCTAGAGGCTGTGTCTTGGTATTCTCAGTGGGTAATTGTGAGAGACTGAGTTAATGTCTCAAACATTGTGGTGGGGCAAGTTCTGCTTAAAGACAAACTCTGCATAACAACAAACCCTGCACAGCAAGGAACCAAGGTGAAAAGCCCATCAGCACAGACATCAGCAACAGGAGGGGGAGGGTGTGCTGGAGGGTGCTCAGCTCCCTGTTCTGATAAGCTGTTCTGATACAAAGATCAAACAATGGCAGTGTCTGCAGGGAAGGAGAAGTTACTCCACAAACGACCCCCAAGCCCAAAGTCTCACAAACTGCTCATTAGCCTAATGAATTCAAGTGCCTGCCCAAAGGAGGGGCAAGGATGATAAAAGGACACAAACTGAAGCCCCAGGTGTGCAAGCCCACTGGAACTGGACCTCTCCCATGACTGCACCAACGCTGGATCCAGGACCGGTGAAATCTTTCTCTCTTCCTTTTTCTTTCTTGTTCTCTCTTTCCTTTTCCACAATCCCTACACCTCATCCCTTTAAGACATAAAACCGTTGACCAAGTCTGGGACTAAGAGTGGATCCAGCCGCCCCTAGGCCCCTCTCTGAGGAGGAGTCTAGAAAGCAAGGGGGTCTGCTCTGAACCTCGTGATTCGACGGGAGGGATCTCCTTATTCCCTGAATTGATGTATATGGTTACCCTGGGTTACACGGTTTACAGAAGTAGTCTTATGCCAATTCCTGTTGTGAGAAACCCTGCCACCTACTATCATGCCTCCCCAGTTCAGTTTGCTTCTGTCATGAATAAAAATTTGGTGTCGTTATGAGGAGACTGAAGTAGACGGATGCCTGTAAAGTTGAAAGCAGATGACAGACGACCCTTTATTGCTAAAACACACACATACTTATAGTCACATATTCTGCAAAGTCACTGTACACGTGCACAAGCATAAAATATGATTGGTTATATCAACACTGTGCACGCGCATAAACATAAGATATAATTGGTTATACTAACTCTGTACACACGCATAAACATAGGACACAATTGGTTATACTAACTAAAACATGCGAAACTTGTCTCAGTCTAATTGGTCAAGATAAACTGCCGAATTGAGGTTCTTCGTGCCAAGTTCCCTTTATCTTGGAATGTGCACCTGTGTTCTTCTAATTGGCATCTTTCTTTTTTTGTCTTCTTGTTTATTCTGTTCAAGGTCTTCTAAAGGCATCTGGAATGCTCTTGTGACCGTTAGCTAAATATGTGTCTACATCGTTACACCTTGATTTAGCCCGAGGGAATTCCGAATTAATCATGACTCTCTGGTCTGTCCAGTCCCGGTCGTGACAGTAATTCTTAGCAGGGGTGCTGCTCACCTTACAAAGGTGATAAGGAAATAGAGGTTTTGGATGTATATTTAGTGTAGAATTGATTCCACCCTGTGTTCTCTCCACCGAAAAGTAAAGATGCAATACAAACACAACGTTGCTCTTTCCAAAATGATAGAACTTTTGCTTTCAGTACAGCTTTGTAAATTCTTAGAAAAGTGAAAGTTAAAAGTATCAGTGTTTTCCCATTAGAGGAGAAGCTTCAGCACAGGTGAGATAAAACTATGACTTCCACATTGCTTGCTACCTGCTCTTAACTTGACCATGTTCTTGGGTATCTGTTGCTTTTGGTATGAATAGAAAAAGTTTTGCGAGCGTGGTAACTGCCGCCAAGACGACACATGAACACAGTTAAACATCACTTTGCGTGTTTGGAGTGGTTACTAGTGTAATACACTGCTTGTCATCCTTTATAAAAAATGGAGGGAGGAATTATTTAAATGTATTCTCTGTAAAGCAATTTTCTTTAGGTTATTCATAAATATCCATACCTGCTTTCTGAATACAGAATTTCAGCCTTATTAATACATAATGCATAAATTTGTACAAGAGCAAAACATTCTTTTACCAGCTGGACTGAAAGTGACAGGTTTAAAGAAGATGCTCAGTAGCACGTTGTGGATGAATAAGGCTTCTATTTCAAGAAATACAGAATAGGTATAAAAGCAAATGTAGGACAAGATTTCTAGGTAAACATAATATCTTTTATTAAACTGGACTGGTATGCCTGGGAAAATTAATAAGGTTCTGGGCAACCAAACCTTTTTTGAGATCTGAAATGGAACCAGCAGATTTCAAAGCTAAATACAACTTGAGAGCAATTACAGTTTGGTTAATATCTAGTTAGGATATTTAGGTGTTTGTCCATCAAAGTGTAAAATCCTAGGTTAGCCTCGAGTTATTCAGCAACTCATTTACTTGAAGTCATGAGTAAATGTCATACATAGTACTTAAGTTTTTTTCAAGTGTAATTGTGTTGTACAGATATCCAGACTATTATGTGTTGTTAGCAGTCTGCTCTCATGCCTGTTAGTGCTTAAAAGCTAGAATGCTGTTTATAACTGTGCTTGTATTTGTTTCAGATTTGGAGGAAATGGGAGGTTGCTTCCACAATACAAGGTGATTATTGGCAAAGCCAAGAAGTTTTTTCTACTTAATTAACTCCTTTGTCAAATGGCACATTTATTTATAGGGAGGCTATTTGGACAATTCAAATGAACTTGAAATAGTCCTGATACTTAAGCACCGTGAATTGGAGAAGGGAAAATAAGAGGACAGAAGGCACAATTTTCATGCTAAGGTTCCTCCCCTGCTTTACTGCTGAGGAAATGAGCTGCCACACCTGCTGTGCTGTGACAAGATCTGGACAGGATATGTCCAGAAGACTATATGGGAACTAGAATACAAGCAGATGATGGAATTTTGAGCTGTAGGCTATCTATGCTGTCAAATTTAATGACATACGTTCAGCATCATCAAAGGCAATAGTGAGGCAGAACACAAGTATGTGGAGCACCATGGTTCTTTTACTCTTTCCAGAAATGAATTTCTTATATTTATTGATTAGACTGGTGCAGAAACACTGATTTTGCTGGTATGGGTATAGCAGCAATGCCAAGAACATGGCAATTTAACCAATTTAAAATTTATCACTGCTTGCCCAAGGCTGAATAAAAGAAGAGACTAGAAATGGAACTAGAAGAATTTCTGGTAGATGTTTTTTGCAGCAACGTTACAGTGTGAGCGATATCAGTATAGCTGACTGGATTTCTCTTTACATATTGTCATGGTTTAACCCCAACCAGCAACTAAGCACCACGCAGCTGCTCACTCACTCAGGGCTCACTCATTCAGGCTCAGGGCCCCATCTAAAATCGTTCTTCTTAAGGGTCACTTGATAGAGAGGGCTTACAATCAGACTGTAATTTGGAATGTGCATTCTCCAAAAACCCACAACACCTAAGAAGACCTGTGTTTCCTTTTTATTTGTTGGCAAAGACATAGCTGCTATTTTGTTGATCACGTCCATTGGGATCTGACTACGTCCATCTTGCCATTTTATTCCTAAAAACTGGATCTCCTGTGCAGGTCCCTTGACCTTACTTTCTTTTATGGCAAAACCGGCTTTCAGAAGGATTTGTATTATTTTCTTCCCTTTCTCGAACACTTCTTCTGCTGTGTCACCCTATATGATGATGTCATCAATGTATTGCGGGTGTTCCGGAGCTTCACCTTTTTCCAGTATAGTCTGGATTAGTCCATGGCAAATGGTGGGGCTGTGTTTCCACCCCTGGGGCAATAGATTCCAAGTGAACTGGACTCCTCTCCAAATGAAAGCAAATTGTGGATGTCACACTGCTGCCAGAGGGATTGAGAAAAATGCATTAGCAATGTCAATTGTGGCATACCACTTGGCTGCCTTTGACTCTAGTTCGTATTGAGGTTCTAGCATATCGCACGGCAGCACTCAGTGGTGGCGTGACTTCATTCAGGCCACAATAGTCTACTGTTATCTCCACTCCCCATTAGACTTTTGCACTGGCCATATGGGACTATTAAAGGGTGAGTGAGTTTTGCTGATCACTCCTTGGCTCTCCAGTTGGTGAATCAACTTGTGGATGTGAATCAGGGAGTCTCAGTTGGTGCGATATTGCTCCCGGTGCACCATCGTGGTAGCAATTGGCACCTGTTGTTCTTCAACCCTCAGCAACCCCACAACCGAAGGGTCTTGAGAGAGACCAGGCAGGGTAGACAGCTGTTTAATTTCCTCCGTCTCCAAGGCAGCTATACCAAAAGCCAATCAATACCCCTTTGGGTCCTTAAAATACCCTCTCCTGAGGTAGTCTATGCCAACGATGCACGGAGCCTCCGGGCCAGTCACAATGGGGTGTTTCTGCCATTCATTCCCAGTTAGGCTTACTTCAGCCTCCAATACAGTTAACTCTTGGGATCCCCCGTCACACCAGAAATACAGATGGGTTCTGCCCCTTTATAACTTGATGGCATTAGGGTACACTGTGCACCAGTGTCTACAAGAGCCTTGTACTGCTGTGGGTCTAATGTGCCAGGCCATCAAATCCACACAGTCCAATAGACCCAGTTGTCCCTTTCCTCCACCTGGCTGGAGGCAGGGCCCCTCTAATCCTGGTTAGAGTATCCATTATCCACTTCTTATAAAATTGACTCAGAAGTCGCTTCAAGAGGATCCGAAATAAAATCAGCCCTTCTACTTTGTTTGGAAACTGGAGCAGCATTTTTCTTGGTAGAGTCCCCTGTTGTGGTGGTTTGTCCTCGCAACTCATGGACCCGCGCATTTAGGACCGCGGTAGGTTTTCCATCCCATTTCCTCTCCGTGGTCAGATGATAGGTAAAACCACAGTGCACCTCGCGGTGTGTACCTTCTATATTCTGTCTCTTGGGCAGAAGAATGCTCACTCCTAATAGCTGAGACATTGGTCCTTACAGGTGGGGAATAGGACATATCCTCTTTGATTTGCTGGACATCCTGGGTCAGCTTCTCCACAGCCGCAATGCAGGCTTGTACAGAGGAGGAAAGATTTTCTTTTTATTGCCAGAGTTGGCGAGTGATTTCATCCACTGTCGGTGCCTCTTCGTCTTTCCAGGTCATTATTGCCAGTGAGTTGGCATAGGACAATGGTGCGCTCCGTACAAACTTCCACCACATGGGTCGTGTGCATGGGACTTTGTCTGGATCTTTGGGTAATTGTGGGTTGTCTGGGTCATAATGAATCATCTCTAGCATGGCTAATTCCCTCAGATATTGGATACCTTTTTCCATGGTGGTCCACTTGCTTGATTGACATATAATATCATCCTTAAAAGGGTACCTTTCCTTCACACTTGACAGGAGTCACCTTCAGAGGCTGAGAACTTGTGTCCCTTTTCCAATTGCCTTGTCAATGCCACCTTCCCTGGCAAGCGATCCCAGCTGCTTGGCTTCCCTACCTTCTGATTCCAGGCTATTAGCCCCATTGTCCCAGCATCGGAGAAGCCAGGTGATAATGTGCTCACCTATACGGCGGCTGAAATCTTTTCACATATCCTGCAGCTCACTCAAGGACAGGGACCGGGTTATTACCTCTGGTTCTGCCTCTTCCTCCTGTTCCCGTGATGACCCTGGTTCATCTTCCTCCTTCGCTATGCGAACTGGGTTTTTTGTATATTTCTTCTTGTGTGTGGTGGCAACTGATACTGATGTGGGGATTGGAGTGGCCGCAGTGCCTGTCACCTTGTTGTCAGATCCAGAGACCTTCTTTTCCCCTTGAGGGTACTGAATAGTTTTGAACAGGGCTCGATAGGCATGGGCCAGGCCCCAGCACATTGCAGTGAGTTGTGTCTCCCTGCAATTGTCAGGGTGATGACAGCATACTTTTTCCAAATGTTCTGCTAGTTTTTCAGGATTCTGCATTTGTTCAAGGGTGAGTTTCCAAACACTGGAGGTGTTTTGGAACACCGCCCTAGGCATTTGCCCATTCTACCCCACACACCCTGCCACTCATAATTATCCAGCCTCGGAGCAGACCTCTGGGTGAACTTCTTAAATAGTAGTTTAACCTTAAACAAGGCCTGAACCACATTCAGGAACATGCTAATTCCTAGCAATAGGACCATACTGGTCTCAATATCCCAAGGGTATTCAAATTTTCCATAATTCTCAAATGCCATTTTAAGTAGACTGGGGAAGAAAGGTGTCTCACCCATAGATTGACTCTCCGAGGAGGAAGGGTGAATGGTGTAATTATTAATAGTTTCCCACAGATGGCTCCCGAATTATAGAGGTGATGGCAATGCTGAGTGCAAACACCGGATTAGTCCCACGACTGATAATTTTCTCATACCATAAGCCAGTATTATACAATACATCAAAGCAAAAACCTTAATCCACCTCCCACGGATGATAAGCAGCTGCACAGGGACTACATATAGCAAGTGAGGTGATACATAACAGAACTCTAAAAACATGCGCCACAACTGTAAGAACACATAAATCAACATAGTGACTATTAGACCTATGTAATAAATGCTTGTAAGAAATTCGTTTTAACAAGCTCTGGTTAGGCTTCTCGTTATCTCAACCCTTCGTGCCCCATGTTGGGCACCAAAAGGACTGTCATCGTTTAACCCCAGCCAGCAACTAAGCACCACGCAGCCGCTCATTCACTTCCCCCCCACCCAGTGGGATGGGGGAGAAAATCGGGAAAAGAAGTAAAACTCGTGGGTTGAGATAAGAACAGTTTAATAGAACAGAAAGGAAGAAACTAATAATGATAATTATAACAATACTAAAATGACAACAATAATAATAATAAAAGAATTGGAATATACAAAACAAGTGATGCACAATGCAATTGCTCACCACCTGCCGACCGACGCCCAGTTAGTCCCCGAGTGACGATCCCCCCAGCCCCATGCCCCCCAGTTTATATACTAGAGATGACATCACATGGTATGGAATACCCCGTTGGCCACTTTGGGTCAGCTGCCCTGGCTGTGTCCTGTGCCAACTTCTTGTGCCCCTCCAGCCTTCTTGCTGGCTGGGCATGAGAAGCTGAAAAATCCTTGACTTCAGACTAAACATTACTCAGCAACATCTGAAAACATCATTGTTATCAACAATCTTCTCATACCTAACTCAAAAACATAGCACTGTACTAGCTACTAGGACGACAATTAACTCTATCCCAGCTGAAACCAGGACACATATAAAGTTTCTGTTGTTTTGGATCTGGATTGCAGTTTTTATCTTTTTAATTTTTTTTTCAGTGACTGCATATTGGCATTCAGATTGGTAGCTAAAATCAATTTCAGACAGATTAATTTATGAATGAATTTTTAAAATATAAGTATTGTTTATAATTCTCTTAACTCTTTGGAACTGTTAACCCACAGTAGCTCTTCTGTAACAGCCTCCCATAGGACTGTAACCGGAGCTATCGGTTTTCTGTTTCTCCAAATTTTGGGCTAATTCAGCTTTGAATTTTTTAATATATGTGTCAGGCATGCTGGAATTGAGCAAGCTGACTGTGACTAAGATTCAGGGAAGTCCCTTGTATTTCTTGACCTCAGTGTCTTCATCTGTAGAACAAGGATAACAGTGCTTAGTTACTGCTAGGAATATTCAGGCATAATGTATATAAATACCTCTAAAGGTTACAAGTTCTCTCAAAGTGCCTGATTTCATGTTAAGTAGAAAACTGTGTGTATGTGTGGTGGTGGCAGTGGGGGGGTTTCAATCATCAGATGTCAAGTTTTGTTTTATTTTTGTAATGATTTATGCAGTTGTTAGCAGCTGATGACTCAGAGGAAACTTCAGGGAGATCATGTATTTAGAAACAATCCAACTTCTAGTATTTTCTCTCCATTGTATTTTTCTTCCATTGTTCTTTTGTTCTCTATTATGAAGGAGATTTGCATGAAAACAAGTTTTTTTGTTTCTTAAGAGTTCATCTGCTCCTGCTGCTTATTCCCCACCTGCCCATAATCCTCGGTTTGTGATATCTCAATTGGTAGCTGTGCAAATGATTATGATGTCAAAGACAGGATTATGACTTCAGGTGAGAAACAAACAGCAGGAACTGGTGAACTCAGGAGAAATACACATCTAGATTTTTCTCTAACCATTTTTACACTGAAAGCATAAGAGAAATGCAGACAATAGATTATGTATGCATATATAAAACAACTCATGTATGAGCAAATTGTATCATACTAGTGAGTAACATGACAAATCTATTCTTTAAATTGTCTTCAACTGTTCTTATTCTCTAGTTTAATCTACAGAAAATTACAATAGTAGGATAATATCCAATGACTGTGATTAGGACATAGTTATTTGGTTTTTATCATGTTACAACTCTTACAAGAGACTTGTTCTGTATCCCTCTGTTGTAACACAATGTTCTTAGTTTGATTATAATAAGGTTTGATTAAAAACATAGAGTCAGACCCAAACTGTAGACTATCAATGAGTTAACCGGGGTCCCTGGTGAGAGTGTGGTTTTGGACCAGATCAAGCTGTTCTGTGATACAATAGGAGGTTCTTGAAAATGCCCGAGTTCTCCTGCTTGAGATTTTTTTTCTCCTATTTAATGTTGCACTTCCTTTTTGTTCCTGAGGAACCCTACCCCCCACTGCCCCTGAAAACTCTTTCCCTAAAGGGTTTTTTCACAATATCTCCTTTTGAAATTTCTTGTCTGCCATTGGAGTCCTATGATGATAAATAGCTTGTATGGCTCTGCAGTCATTTGCTACTATGCATTGAATAGTGGGAGAAAGATATTTGCTAAAAAGCTTTACAGGTATGAGAATTATAATACAAGGAGGGTGTGTGTTATAACACCAGTTGATGTAACTAACACCTGAGATTATCTCTTTGGTAAGTTAGTAGTGGGTTCTTAAGAGATTGCTCAACAGAAACCTCATCCAGGGAATCAGTTTATAGGCTTCTGCTGTTGAAGTTGTTACAGTGGTGGTTGCTGCTTCTGCTGGCTAATCCTAAGGTCATTATGTTGACAATTTTTGGGTTAAGAAATAATTTTTCCCTTTCTGTATCATTTCAAGAATGCCTACTTATAGATGCATTATGGATTTCTTTTGAGGTATTAGGCATTTTTTGGGTGTAGTTTGTGAAATGAAATGGAAGAAATTGTGTTATCCTATATGCATATAATACTGTCCTGTGTCAGGATGACTAGGTAGAAATAGGAGGGAAGAGGGGAATTAATAATCACAGAATTAAAGACATTGAAAGTCATCCAATCCACAAGTTTGATATCTGAAGTACTCCCAGCTTCAGAGAAACTGTGGGGAGTGGGTTTTTTAAACAGAATTGAAGTAGTTATCTTCAGGAACCCAGTAATTAAAATTAGAAAGTTGGTAACATTTTTATTGCAGGTAATTCTAGAGGTGAGATTAACATTAGATAATCTTATCATGAAATAACCAGGCACCCTGTGATGATTTGACACACAAGAGCCTGCACAGAGCTTCTGGTCCCCCAAGGGCTGTGATTGTTTTATGTTTTTATCTTATGATAACTGTGCTTTGGTTTTGTCCTTTTCTAAGAGTTTCATACAGTACACATTTCCCCTCCACCTCACCCCCCATAAATTTGTAATTTAACACCACTGTAGGAAATGGCAAATCAGCATGAAACTATTAATCTTATCTCGTATCATGAAACAGACACTGATCCAAGAGATCTGATTACTTTGCTTCTGGTCATTATCCAGACTGAAAGCTGGGCTTGGGCATTTGTATCATCAACAGTTCTGTCATCAGAAAGCAAAAGATTTCAAAAACAAAGTGAAATTCTACAATCAATCCCATTTAACATTTCATACCAAAAATACCGTGTGGCACCAAACTCCTTTTACTGGCCACTTAGCAATCAGCTGCAGTATTAAAGCCCTCATTTCTGCGCTATGTCTACAGCTTCTTTTCCTAGGCTTTTAAAGTATAATAAAGGACCTGAATGTCAGGCATGAGGGCTTTAAATAATCTGTAGTGATTTTAATGAGTTCAGTCACAATCACCACAGGTTTGTCATGCTTCATAAGTATTTCTGAGATGGAGCTTGCAGTCAGACTCTGCTGCCAAGTTGCTTTTCGGTCTTTTGAGAAGGATGGAAACTGGCTCCTGTTCAGTCCTGCAGAACTGAGTCTGTTTTAGCTTGAACTGCTCTGGAAATAGCCAGCTGCATCCCCTCCCCTCCAATGAATATATTGTGAACAAGAAATTCAGTTTTAATTTGTATTACAGTTCAGCTAATTAAAGAAAACCCATTTTAAATACCTGAATGAACCAATGTGACTTAGCTTTCTTCTTTTCTTTACTCTTGGCCCTTTTTTTTTTTCCCACTTGGTTCTTCTGAATACTTGCAACTTCATATCTTCTCTCCCATCAAGTTTGTGGTGCTTGAAAAGATGCACTCATTTAATATGTAACTGTGAGGGAGGCTCAATCTCTTTTTTGCTTCTCCAGTAGGATAGAGCTTTCTGCTCTACAACAATATTTGGAAATTATTTATTTATTTATTTAATTATTTATTTTACTATTTACAAATCCCAAGGGATTTTACAGATATGGAAACACGTGGTGAAAATTTCTTCTGTGCTCAACTGGATGGTTCAACTCTGTTCCTGGAGGAAGTGAATTTTACTGTTGACCTAATTCTGCTCCCGTTAAAGTTGGCACTGAGTGGTTTTAGAGATTTTCAGCCTCAAAGCGTTACTGTTCTTTGTTGAATCCAGAGTTTAAGAAGGAGAGCTGAAGTGCAGCTCTTTCAGATAGAATAAGGAAGGCTTAAGCCTGGTGCTCAGAATACATTTATTAACTAACTCTATCCAAAGAAGTGGCCTGGGAACCCAGATAGAGGAACCTTCCACTCTGCATTAGAATTTTGTCAGAACTTCCAAAATTCATACTTTTTGGCATCACGGCCTGTCTCTGCTTTCTGCATCATGGGCTGTTTCTGCTTTCTGCATTTGTGCACACTTATACAGATTGAGTTCACAAATTGGGGAATGATAAACCAGAGCAAAGGTGAAATAGAAAAATACAGACTTCTACAGTTTTCCCTGGGAAAAAATTTCCCTTCAAAAATTTGTTTCCTCCTTGAGAATAATTAATGTCAAACTTTGGATGGACAGCTGTTAGGGTACTAGTTGGAAAGAGAGCAAAAGAGGTATGTAACATTTACTCATAGCTATAGAGCCAGTGCTCTTAGATTGGCACAGCATAATAAAATGATGGTCCTCTATTAAAAGGAAGGTCTACATCTCCATTCTAACTTGGAGAGACTGTATTGTAGGGGTTCATAGTTGGAAACTGTCCCTCCCTGTCCTTCAGCTTGTAAGCAGGGCATAGTGTTTTGCTAACTATTAATGTAAGACTATAAACACATATTTAATTTTTTCATATTTTTGTGTGCTTATGACAAAGGCCCAGCTTTGTGCAAGGATTTCCTTTCAGGCTATTGCAAATGCTGACGCTTGTGAGCTTTTCTAAACTAAACTTGCTTTAATAAACCTGTGGGTGGGTTTTACTTGCTCTGTCTGTCCAGACTGCAGTGTCTCAGAGCGAAGGCAATTGCTGCATGACGTCACTGCTGCCCTGGAGTAATGGAGGCTCTTTCAATTTATGCTTGGTTATGCCCTTTTAACTTAATGTTCTCCTTCACACAAGCTGGTAGTGATGGATGTCCATTCAGATAACCTAATGGCCTATGGTAACTATAGAAGAGCCTTTATATCAATATTCTGCAGCTGAGACCCATCAGGATGGATTGTCAAACTGCTCTACACCACATCTAGGACCATTTTATGCAAATAATAGCTGTGACACCTGTCAGGACCCAGACCGGACAGACCAGGGAGTCGTGTTTAATTTGAAATTCCCTCGGGCTAAATTAAGGTGAAAGGACACCAAACGATTGGTTAAAGATTTTATTTATGACAGAAGCAAACTGAACTGGGGAGGCGTGGTAGTAGGTGGCAGGGTTTCTCACAACAGGAATTGGCATAAGACTACTTCTGTAAACTGTGTAACCATGTTGAAAATATTTTGATAAAGAAATTAAAATCTAATTATATAAAAGAGTTTGGTTTGATTAAGAAGTAAACAATTGTGAAGCATAGGTATGGGAGTGTTAAGTTTGAAATGTAGTCATAGGAACTTAGGAACTTTAGAAAATGTACTATGTGTGCCTATAAGAATTCAAGTATTGTCTAAAATCAGTTAACCACAGAAACATTGACAAAGATTTGTTGGTTTGCAGTGTTTTGGTTTAGGAAACTAGGGAAACCGTTATGGACACCAGTTTGCTGCCTGGAAACCCCTTACCCTTCCAACCTCGATCTAATTATCGAGGATTCCAATCAGTAGAGTTAAGTGAGATTAACCAATGATTGTTTTAACATAAGAATATTAATAAGATGGTGTGACTGAAGGACCAATTATTAGAAAGGTTAAATTTAAGAATAGACATAGTATGCATTTTTTATGTAAACTAATATAGATGTGTGGACACATATTTAGCTAACGGTCGCAAGAGCATTCCAGATGCCTTTAGAAGACCTTGAACAGAATAAACAAGAAGACAAAAAAAGAAAGATGCCAATTAGAAGAACACAGGTGCACATTCCAAGATAAAGGGAACTTGGCACAAAGAACCGCAATTCGGCAGTTTATCTTGACCAATTAGACTGAGACAAGTTTCGCGTGTTTTAGTTAATATAACCAATTGTGTCCTATGTTTATGCACGTGTACAGTGTTAGTATAACCAATTATATCTTATGTTTATGCGCGTGTACAGCGTCGATATAACCAATCATATTTTATGTTTGTGCGCGTGTACAGTGACTTTGCAGAATATGTGACTATAAGTATGTGTGTGTTTTAGCAATAAAGGGTCGTCTGTTGTCTGCTCTCAAGATTACAGGTGTCCGTCTACTTCAATCTCCTCAAATGGTGACCCCGACGTGATTGCGGGCCGAGAAAACGCTGGAATTGCTGGAAGTGCGTCCGGAGGAGACTCTAGCCGAACGATCGTCTAGCCAGCTGGACTGAGCAGACAACCTTCTCCCGGGAGATCAATCACCCTGCTCGTTTGGAAGTAAGGTGAGCGGCTAAGAGGATTGAAATGGGTGCCCAGATGTCTGCGGAAGAAGGGGCAATTGTACAAATGCTTTCGCATATCCTCTCCGAGAGAGGGATTAAGTATGATTCAAATACTTTACGTATGATGCTGAAGTGGCTTAAGGACCATGGTGCCCCCACTTCGAATGTAGAAGTCTTTAAAGTTAAAAATTGGGAAGAAATGGGAAAAGTAATTTGGGACTTTGTATCGCGTGGGGACGTGAAGGCTCAGAAAATCTCCGCTACGTGGAGATTGGTGCTGGAAACGTTGAAAGCCCTTAAGGCAGAAAAGGAGGTGGCTGCTGCTGTAAAAATTTCAATTGAAGATACCCCGGAAAAAAAGAGAAGTGTGTGTGGCAAGGTGGTAAATAATTCGGACAGTGATGAGGAATTAAACACCGAGGGAGATGTCATTAATGGAGGCAACGATCAACCTTTAAGTAACCTGCCTCTCGAGCAGAGACCTATCCCCTCTGCACCTCCCTATGAGGCAGATACATCCCCAGGAGAAGCTATAAAAAAGGGATGGAAGGACATAAATGATAAAATGTTAACCGAAGGTCTAAATCCTGTGGCTTTTCCTGTTACAGTCAGGCAGAATGCCCCAAACGTGTGGCAACCTTTCAATTGGGATTTAATAAAAGAAGTACGGAAAACAGTAATGGCTAATGGACTGTCTGCTCCGTTTAGTCAGGCGTTATTGGAGAATATATTTTCTGGTCAAATTTTAACGGGCTTTGACTGTACACAATTGGCTACAATGATTTTAACCCCGACTCAGCATCTATTATGGAAGGTGAAATGGGCAGAATTATGTGATTTAGCGGCACTAAGAAATTTGGACCGCCCAGAAGGAGATCCGCGGTATATGATCACTTCTGCACAAATGATGGGGACTGGTGACTTTGCAGATGTTAATAGGCAAGCGAGGCTACCCGTGGAAGTATTACAAGAATCAGCTTCCTTAGCTCTGAAGGCAATGGTAACCTTGCCTGAAGCTGGAAAGCCAGAACAATCATTTACAAGTATAAGGCAGGGTAATACGGAACCTTATATGTCCTTTATTGATCGTCTGCGAGATGCTATTGAAAAGCAAATAGATAATGCTGATGCCAAAGAAGCATTGATAATAAAATTGGCTGTGGAAAATGCAAATGCGGACTGTAAAAAAATACTACAATCGATGCCAGGAAGAGTGACGCTAGTAGATATGATAGAGGCCTGTAACAAAGTTGGGTCTTTGGAGCATAAAACTACATTAATGGCCAATGCTTTTGCTGTAGCCATGCGAATGGATACAAAAAATGTTAAGAGATGCTATAAATGTGGACAACCGGGACATTTGCAATTTCAGTGTAAAGAAGGGCGAAACAAAGTGGAAGCTGGGCCTAATATATGCCCTCGTTGTCATAAAGGGAGACATTATGCTAACCAATGTAGATCTCGTTTCACAAATGAAGGTGTATCTCTGCCACCTCGAGGTACCCCAGCTCCGGGAAACTACAAGAAGAGTGCGAGGAGCGGTGTGATGACCCCAACAGCTCCGAAAGGATCCCAGAACGGTGCCAAGAAGGATGTCTGGCAGAATTGCCAGCCCAAACAGCTGGAAGTGCCGGAGTGGATGTCTCAACAATAGAAACCATTCTACTATGGAACTCTCAGATTTCGAAGGAAAGATAGATATTCATCTTCCTGCACACAAAATGTTTACCTTGCTACAAAATATACAACTAGAAGAAAAAGAATTGTGTGCAGAGTTACCTACTGATGGTCCTACAGTATTTACGGATGGCAGTGGAAAAACAGGAAAGGCAGTAGTAGTTTGGAAAGAAGGTCAGGTATGGAAAAATCACATTGTCACATGTGAAGGCTCCCCCCAAGTGGTGGAACTTCAAGCTGTAATAGAAGTATTTAAAAAGTGGCAGCATGTTGAGGTCAATATTATTGCTGATTCTTTATATGTGGTAGGTGTAGTAAAACGCTTGAGACGGGCTTATTTGAAAGAAATTGATAACATCACATTGTTTGAAAAATTTAAGATGTTGCTATTTCTGTTAAACCAATGGACAAAGTGTTATTATATAATGCATGTGCGAAGTCACACCAGTTTGCCTGGATGGATCACAGAAGGGAATAAACGAGCTGATTTGCTAGCTGATCCTGTATGGACTGGGCCACCCCCCAATAAACTTCTACAGGCACGTGGAGCTCATAGTTTTTTCCACCAACCAGCGAAAGTATTAGCCAAACAGTTTCAAATTTCTATAGCAGATGCCAAAGCCATCATTCAGTCCTGTGCTGAGTGCCAGAAATTATCTGGGCACGGAGATGGCGCTGTAAATCCTAGGGGTCTGCAATCCTTGCAATTGTGGCAGACTGATGTGACTCATGTACCAGCTTTTGGAAAATTGTGTTATGTTCATGTTTCTGTTGATACA
This sequence comes from Harpia harpyja, assembly GCF_026419915.1. Classification (NCBI taxonomy): domain Eukaryota; kingdom Metazoa; phylum Chordata; class Aves; order Accipitriformes; family Accipitridae; genus Harpia; species Harpia harpyja. Next base: position 37,070,482 of record NC_068968.1, read on the forward strand.
TATTCCTTGATGATATGGGCCACAGCACTTGCGGGCGAAACAAGTCGACATCTACAAACACACTTACGACAAGCATTTGCAGTAATGGGTGTCCCGGCCCAGATAAAAACAGATAATGGACCATGTTTTATAGCACAACGGACTCAGGAATTTTTTCAGCAATGGGGAGTTACTCATATTACTGGCATTCCTCATTCTCCCACAGGTCAAGCTATAATCGAACGTACTCATAAAGTATTAAAAGACTTTTTGGAAAAACAAAAAAAGGGGGAATTAGGGGAACCTCCTTCAAATAGATTCATGAAAGCAATATATGTGATGAATTTTTTGACCCTGCGTGGAGAGTCAGTTGTCCCCTCTGTAGTTCGGCATTTTCAAACAATGAATAGTGGGATTCAAAATATTGATAATGGGTGGAAAGTCTGGGTTAAAAATATTGAGCGTCAGCAATGGGAGGGACCTTTTAAAGTAATAACGTGGGGCCGAGGTTATGCTTGTGTCATTACAGAAAATGGGCCGAAGTGGATTCCAACTAAATGGACGAAACCTTATGCTGAGATTGATATGGAACACGCTGACTGTAGTAAGCAGCATGACAGTGGCACCGGTGATTGATCCACATCATTTAACACCGTGGGACAGTAAGAATGTTTGGGTGACACTGACAAAAGCTATTAATCAAACCTCTTTTTGTGTGTCATTGGCATTACCTGAACAGTCTTTTATTCTTATGTATTTTATTAGGTATAATGTTGCTTTTGCCGTGTTTAATTAGCTGTGTTCATAGGTTTTTGCAAAGGGCAATACAGCATGTTGTTACTTGTCGAAAAACAAAAAAGGGGGAATTGTGGACACATATTTAGCTAACGGTCGCAAGAGCATTCCAGATGCCTTTAGAAGACCTTGAACAGAATAAACAAGAAGACAAAAAAAGAAAGATGCCAATTAGAAGAACACAGGTGCACATTCCAAGATAAAGGGAACTTGGCACAAAGAACCGCAATTCGGCAGTTTATCTTGACCAATTAGACTGAGACAAGTTTCGCGTGTTTTAGTTAATATAACCAATTGTGTCCTATGTTTATGCGTGTGTACAGTGTTAGTATAACCAATCATATTTTATGTTTGTGCGCGTGTACAGTGACTTTGCAGAATATGTGACTATAAGTATGTGTGTGTTTTAGCAATAAAGGGTCGTCTGCTGTCTGCTCTCAAGATTACAGGCGCCCGTCTACTTCAATCTCCTCAAGATGATGGTGAGAATCGTACTGCGCAGAATCACCTAAGAGAGGTCAAGAAGCGGACAAGTGAGGAAGACTATGGAAGACCACCAGAGGGCTTCTGAAGACCACCAGAGACCTTCACTGCGCTTGCGTAAAGGACATTTACATATGTTAATAGTTTCCCGGAAAACTAATGATTATGTATAACATTTCTCAGAAATCTAGTGAATATGTATAACAGGTGTGCATTTAACCTGCATAGTTAAACCAGACAGATGCACACGATAGGTGGAGCGATCCCCCGTGTGCCCAGCGCTGCAATAAAGGAGTGCCTGCTTCTTAACTTCTCATTGTTGTTAAGGAGTTTTATTCTGGATTTCGGCAACAACCATATACATCAATTCAGGGAATAAGGAGATCCCTCCCGTTCAGTCACGAGGTTCAGAGCAGACCCCCTTGCTTTCTAGACTCCTCCTCAGAGAAGGGTCTAGGGGCGGCTGGATCCACTCTTAGTCTCAGACTTGGTCAACGATTTATATCTTGAAACGGATGAGGTGTAGGGATTGTGGAAAAGGAAAGAGAGAAGAAGACAGAGAGAAAAAGGAAGAGAAAAAGATTTCACTGGTCCTGGGTCCAGTATTGGTCCAGTCAGCCGAGGTGTCCAGTCAGCTGAGGGGTCCAGTCCCGGTGGGCTTGCACACCTGGGGCTTCAGTTTGTGTCCTTTTATCATCCTTGCCCCTCCTTCGGACGGGCACCCAAACTCATCAGGTTAATGAGCAGTTTGTGAGCCTTTGGGCTTGGGGGTCGTTTGTGGAGTAACTTCTCCTTCCCTGCAGACACTGCCATTGTTTGATCTTTGTATCAGAACAGGGAGCTGAGCACCCTCCAGCACACCCTCCCCCTCCTGTTGCTGATGTCTGAGCTGATGGGCTTTTCACCTTGGTTCCTTGCTGTGCAGGGTTTGTCTTTAAGCAGAACTTGCCCCACCACAATCTTTGAGACATTAACTCTTTCAGTCTCTCACAGATACCGTTGCTATACTTTATGGTGTCAAGCAGGACTGTAAAAGATCATTTCCATGGGTCAAGAGGAAGTTGATCTTCGTAGCTTGATATATCAGAGGTCATTTCCCTCTGTCAGCTGTTGCTACCTTCAGCAGTACTAAACCCACTGCAGAATGACCTCAGCGGTCTGCTGGGACATCCTCAGTGGCATTTCAAGTGTGGCAAGAGCATTCTGAAGTCAGCATCTTTGTGGTGAGCTTCTAAAGGTAACAGCTGGCTTACCCCTGGGGAATGAGAGATTGCTATTTGCTCCATGCCTGCTCCTATTCCTTGATTCAACTTTCCCTGCAATCTTTCATTAGTTAATTTATGTACCTGTTTGAGAAACTGCAAGCCTGCCAAATAGAAAACATTTCATTTCTCATTGAAATCACAGCCTATATGCCAAGAGCACCTTGAATTTTTATGTTCAGGGAGCTGAGCCTTCCAGACTCAAGTGAGATAGTTTGCTTGTGTTGCTCAGAAGTCTCAGGGGATACCTGTCCAATGCGGAGACTGTCAGATTAGGTAAAAGAGTATGAGATATCATGCTATGAATCTGCTTAGGTGGAACTTCTCCAGGGGTGGTTGTATTTTGCACAAAACTTCCAGCTACATGTGTTCTTAGTCAAAAATGTCCATGTCCTTTCCATTTGCGGAGTGCCATTTGCACTTTGATGGACTTTCTATATAACTGTAAACTAAGATGTTGACTTCTGATAAGGAATGGAGCGCTTCCTAATGCAAGAGAATCTGACAGCAGTCTCACTAAATAGGTATATGAACTAACTGTGGAAAGACTGAAGCAGGAACTGGAAGCATAATATATATGTAATATTTGCCCACAATGGAGCTCTGCCACCATTCAGAGAAGATTCAGCCTTTCAAGTGCCTTGGTAGCAACTTCAATGCTACCTATCTACAAGCTCATCCATCTATATATTGCATTGTACGCTTCAGTGTGTTGGGAGTATACATGTTTTCTAAGTATTACTGTAAAATAGAAATAGTCTGTGCTCGCATTTCTATGTACTCTAGCAGGTTAATTTGTAGTTTCCTCACTCCCTTATTTAAAGAAGTTCTGCCTGGTAATTTAGTCACCTTGGCATGACAGCAAATTTCGGCATGTCAACTGCTCTGGACTGGCCGGTTTATCTCTTAGCTTCATTCCTAGTGACAGAGACATAAGCTACCCCATATATGCCATCTTGTGTTTACTGTGGGTTAGTGTGGGGTAAAAGCATGCAAGCCGTGATCTCAAAGCTGATGAGACCGTGAGCATTTGGTGTCTTAAGCCTTTAGACAACTGCTTTCTAATAAACGACACATATACTTTTTTTGAAATGTGGAGAGGTCAAGTACTATGGTTCTGACTTGACTCTTCTCAAGGATTTTCTTAATTTTCTCCTATCAAGACTATTTAACACATAATCACGGGGCTGCCTGTTGTTCTGTCTTGCACTAGCATTTGGCCAGTTAATGTAAAGCTATGTACCAGTCAGATGTTGGTGTGTTAGTCTTGTTCCAGTCTTTGTTCTGAAGAACAGCATCACTACAAAATAAGAGTCTTTCTAAAAAGCTTTTATTCCTTCTTATGTGAAACTTCTTCTTTGAAAAGATGAAGTGAGTCAGCCTGTCTTTAATGGGATTGCATTGAAATGTCTGCTTACATGTAACTCCTGTTGTCATTCTTTGGCATGATTGTTACTTGAGGGGCAGATTAGAGGTCAATCAGCCAGAGCCACGGGGGCACCCATAGCTAGCCTCAAGATGCTCCCTACAAATGTAAGATCAAAAGGGCAGGCACATGAAAATTACTGTTTACTTTTTATGAATTATTTCCCAGAGATGGGATCATTAGCAGAATCTAAATGCCATCTGGCTCTTAGTGCAAGGACACTCCTGACAGAAAGCATTCACTTTGGGTGTACCTTAATGTGTAATAATCAAATGCTGACCAGTGTAGGAATTAAACTAAATCTGGCTGGTAACCAAAATAAAATCCCTTATAGCTATTTTTGTATGTTCTTAAAATGTGTGCTGTGAGATTAGGCAGTCGTCTTTTTCCCCCCTCTCTATTTTTCTTAAAAAGTAAGTTAAAAAAAAAAGCTCACTTGCAGCCCCCTCCTATGATAAGTTTGGGGGACAGAAAATCCAATGTTATGTTCTTTTATCTAAATCCTTATTCTTCCTAATCTGGCTAGACATTTTGGATAGGTGTGTTTTTACTTATTTGGCATGATGTTTTCTCAACATCATTGTTTTTTTGGCATTCATCTTGACAGCAGTAGCTAGAGAACTTCTTGCTAGTGTTTAAAAGGATAAACTGAACATCTCCCTTTCCATCTTTTCCTCTTGCTGTTGTATAGAGCTCAGGAAATTTTTTAATCCTTGCAAAGCAGTGAGAGTGCAAAGGAAACGTGTGCGGATGAGTGGGGTTGCTGGGTCCTCCAAGATAGGGGTCTGCAAGCAACCATCTGTAGGAGTTGGTCTGGGGTTTAGTACAGCAACATTCAGAAAATCAGTCTGTTGGTGCTAGGTACAGTTTAGGCTTGTACTGAGCTGCACCCAATCTCAAAAGTTTTCCACCGTACGTCTTGCACTTCTTAGGCTAGATCAGCAGTAGATAGGGGGTCCGTATGCCTCCCTTCAGTCATGAAGCCATGCTCACAGGTTCATGAGATGTCAGAGGGCAACTGATTCAGAGCCAGGATGTGGCATGCTTGCTGTACGTTTCTTGCACGCTTTATGCTGAGGCAGACTCAGACATCTAATTATGCTGTTCATCTCAGTTACCTTTGCTGTTGATGTCTTCCTGTCCTTCTTGTAGTCATCATGGAAAACAGTGGTTTTAAGATGTCTTTTATTGCATTTGTGCTTCAGAGGTTGTTATATCCCCTCTCTTCTTTATAATGTGCCACAAAGGTCCTTGAACCTTTCCTCTGAAGTTGTACATCTTGAAGCCGATACCCAAATCTGGATGGGTTTCTACAGCAGGTCTCCCCAATGCTGTTAGGACAGAAGAATGATGGAGGTCCCTTCTCCACCCAATTGCTAAGGAGTGCAAGGTACACCTGTCAACTGATAGCTGTTAAATTAACATTTCCATTTCCCTGTATGTAGCCTTATCTTTACAGACAGATATATATGTGTTGGGAGAGGGGCTATTTTTGGCTATACTGTACGAGAGCATGAAGGTAATGAGTTGTGCATAGTAAATCTTGCTTACTCCATAATTTCTACTACATTTCAAATTAAGGGCCTGTCCTGGTTTCGGCTGGGATAGAGTTAATTTTCTTCCTAGTAGCTGGTATAGTGTTATGTTTTAGATTTAGTATGAGAATAATGTTGGTAACACACTGATGTTTTCAGTTGTTGCTAAGTAGTGTTTGGTCTAAAGTCAAGGATTTTTCAGCTTCTCATGCCCAGCCAGCAAGAAGGCTGGAGGGGCACAAGAAGTTGGGAGGGGACACAGACAGGACAGCTGACCCAAAGTGGCCAAAGGGATATTCCATACCATGTGACGTCATGCCTAGTATATAAACTGGGGGGAGTGGGGGGGGGGGAGGGATCGCTGCTCGGGAACTAACTGGGCGTCAGTCGGCAGGTGGTGAGCAATTGCATTGTGCATCACTTGTTTTGTATATTCCAATCCTTTTATTATTATTATTGTCATTTTATCATTGTTATTATTATCATAATTATTTTCTTCCTTTCTGTTCTATTAAACTGCTCTTATCTCAACCCACGAGTTTTACTTTTTTTTTTCCCGATTCTCTCCCCCATCCTACTGGGTGGGGGGGAAGTGAGCGAGCAGCTGTGTGGTGCCTGAATTAGGGTTAGTGTCAGATTTGCTCTTTTGCTATGTCCTAATTTTGTTTTTAAAGCACATAGCTAAGGACTTCAATATATTTTAGATTAAGTGCTTGTAAGTTATACTAAAATGCCTAAGGGAGCCAAAATAACTTATTAAAACCTTGCAAATGTTTTTGACTGCTGCATTCTATTATTTTCTATTCCAGTGGTAGCATACAGCCTCTGCTGCTGATGGGCGGAGTAACACAAACCTCCAGGGCCCATTAGACTTAACTTGTTTACTGCATTGATATCTATATGTTAAATAACAAGAGAGTTCAGGTTATTGAATAATTTAAAATTCAGCTCTAATTAGTGTCATATGACCTGGAAAAGGCCACGGATGATGCCAGGAGCATGCTGTGAAATTCTTATAAATAATTCATAAATGAGATCATTCATTTGCCTGGATGTCTTGTTAAATGCAGAAGTTTGTAAGTAATAACTGATGATATAACACCTGTAAGTATTTAGTTCATATGCTGGAAGGTAATCTGCCTTGATGATCTTCTAGCAAAACCTGCCAGAGTACGAGAGTTAATTGCACTAGGGAGAATGCACTACATTTATTTGGGATGGGCTTTGGCAAGGCATACTGTGCAGATGTTGCATTATGCATTCTCTATCAGCTAGACAACTATTCTGTGTATGCCCATGTTAAAAATGCAGCTCATCACTCTTCTGCCCTTATTTCACATGAACTCCAAATGCACTGGGAAATGGTAGTGACCTGCTCTGCTCACAAATAGTATAGGTTTTGAAATATTTATTTAGGTCTTGAACTACTGATTCTTCAGTAAAATAAAGGGCAGAAGTAAATAATTGAAGCCAGAAGATTGTGATTTTTAGTTTTTATAATGTTGGCAGCACATTGAATGTTAATAGTTAGACCTGGTGCTGTCAAGATTAGTATAGTGGCATTTTTCTATAGTGCAAACAGGAACGATATAGTTTTGTTTCGGAAAGCAAACGTTTGCTTAATTTTAGTGGTCAGGTATTGCATTGCCATATGTAGGTACTGTTTAGGCTTAATGGGCATTCTGCTCACAGTGACTTCCAAGACTCAACGTACAGGCGCCTAGCTTTAGTTTTCTTGGAGCACTGTATTATTAATAACTGCCTTATCAGCCAGAGTAAAACCAGTTTGCTGATCTGAAATGGAAGCATTTGTTAGAGATTATCTACAATATTTGTGTACCTGGAGAAGAAGGGTGGCATGTTTATGAATTCAAAATACACACTTAAAGCTGAGTGCCAGCAAATGTTCACATGCCACTTTGAAAGCAGGTTTTTTGTGCACCTGGCATCCCAGCTCAAATCCTCTTAACAAAGAGGAGAAAAAAATTGAAGGCAACAGAAACATAAGAGGGGTTCCTCTGCTGTCAGCTAGCAGCTATAGATTCACTTTTTTTGTGATGTGATCCTATTTTATTATTTTTATTTTTTTTGCTACACCTGTTCAGTATATTGAGTTCAGTAGATTTTTACAGGAAAAATACAGGCTTGTGACTGTCAGTCACATATTGTTTCTTTGATTTGAGACCACTTGTTTTATTCAGTGGAATATGGCAATCATAGCTATACATAATTACTACAGAAAATGGTGCTTTATTTCTTGCTTGAAAAATGGTCAGTTTATCTTCAGAGTTATCTACTGTATTTATCTTAGGTATTGACAGAGACAGTTGCTGAACTGTTATCTGGGCACTTTGTAATGACTGATATTAGGTTACTTATGGTAGAAATTTTAATAAAGGATTATATGATTTAAAGAAAAAAATATGATAGACTTCAGTAGATCCTACTAATTTACTTTAAAATCTTTACCTTCTACATTCTCCTTGATAAATTCTTACAGACTCTTGGAAAGAATAGCTCATTAATCACAAGTAATGCACTTCAAATAGTCCTATAATTTGAAATAATTGTTCTTAAAATGGCATTTCTGTTGCCCCAATATCCTACCGAAGCTTATTTAGAATATATTCTCCTCATTCTAGTGACAAGAGCAAGTGCTTATACTGTGGACAGACTTGAAAACCTAAACCCAAGCTTTATTCAGATGAGACCTGTACATCAACAATGCACGGTGGTGACTGAGTTCCAGGTTTAGGAACTCAGCTAGGTCACTAATACGTGCCCTTGATGCTCTTTAAGGTGTCCCTGTGTATGGTAGCCTCTCATTTGTCCATTTAGAAATTTTTGCTTCATCTTTAAATATCTTTAAATCTCTGTATTTCTCCTCTGGTTGCTGCTTTTGTTCATTGTTCTTGGCTTCCTCCAGGGTCTCTGCTCAGATCAGCACAATGGACTAGTTCTGAACCTACATGTTCTTCCTCTGTTTCTACCCCACCAAAAGAAACCCCGGAGCTGAAAATCCAACTTAGAGAAATGTTCTCAAGATACAATTGAGAACAATTTTAGTTCATTGTCTCTTTTTCTGTATTCAAATACATTTCAGCTACAAACTACAAAGCCAGGTGCTATGGGTTAAACTCTGACCCTGTTAACATCTATAGGAATGTTGCTGTTCACTGTAACAGCACTGTATTTTGCCCAGTGTATGCAAGGACCCTAGCTTTTGTCTTCAGCATGCAAGACTTATGGAGGCAATGATTTTGGGCTGTTTCTTAAACATGTTTTGTACATGCAGAGCTACCAGTAAAATCTGTCAGGACCTTGCCTGTGTTCAGATTGTAAGATCTGATCAGTTACTAGTTCATGCCTTGCAGTACAAAGCCCTGTGTGCTGGAGTCAGTCTGTAAATGTGTCTCCTCTGCCAGCACTGTGAATTAACACTGCAGAGCATACAAGTTGCATTTAATAAGAATTTGCAGAGATCATAATGCTACATGCATAAAGCTGGTGTGCTGTTTGTCTGTTTGTAGGAAGTTTTAAGGACCGGATGTTTGTTTAAGATCTGCTCTGCATCCCTGAGCAAAAATTACTGGGACTGCAGTAAAGATTTTGTACAGCTCTGTGACGGTCTGACAAATTCAATGTCTCAAACATCCGTTAAAGAGCTTTGCTGGAGAAAACGGCCTCTGTAAAAATGCTGGAGTTTTGTGAACAGGACAATGTGGCCGGAGGAGAGGGCCCCACGGAGGGTGGGAACGCACTTCTCCAAAGCCCCAATTCCTTATCTTAAGTGACCAGGAGAAGGAACACAATTTATGCCTTCCTGGAGGAAGAAGGCCCCACGGAAGTTGGGACTGTGCTTCTATCTTAAGCGGTCATGCCAGCAGGAAAAGAGAGGCAACTCCACAATGAACCCCCCCCCAAAGCTCACTGACCGATTCCAGTGAACCCCAGGTGTGGGAACTGCGCATGTTGAGATCATCAACTAACACACTATAAAAAAAGAGAGAACGAGTCCTCAGTGCGCGCCCTCCGGAACTGGATCTCTACGCTGGCTGGACCAACGCTGGACCCAGGACTGGTGAAACCCTTCTCTTCTCTCTTTCTTTCTTTCTTTCTTTCTTTCTCTCTCTCTCTCATTCTCTCTCTCCCTCTTTTCCTCCTCTCTTTTCCACAGTCCCTACACCTCATCCTTTTAAACATAAACCGTTGACCAAGTCTGAGACTAGGAGTGGATCTAGCTGCCCCTGGGCTCCTCTTTGAGAAGGAGTCCAGAAAGCAAGGGGGTCTGCTCTGAACCTCGTGACTCAACGGGAGGGCTCTCCTTCTGATACAGTTTCATGTTCCTTTTTCCATTTCTTTTTCTACACCTCCCTTGTCTTTTCAAACAGCGGCTTAATGACATGTTGCAAGGTTCATATTGATAAGTTCATGTGTACTTGGACAAAGTTAGCTAGGTTGAATAAATGTTGATTGTTGTTTGAACTCCCCTGGTGTCGTTTCACCTTAATTCTGACAAAGGAAATCCACGAACCTAAGTCGCTCCAACTTTGGGACGCGACAAGCTCCCCACGTCTTCCTCTTTAAACCCTCTGTTGTGGTTTAACCCCAGCCAGCAACTAGGCACCACACAGCCGTTCACTCACTCTCCGCCACCAGTGGGGTGGGGAAGTGAATTGGAAAAAAAAAGTAAAACTTGTGGGTTGAAATAAGAACAGTTTAATAGACCAGAAAAGAAGAAACTAATAGTGATAATAATAATACTAAAATGACAATAATAATAATAAAGGATTGGAATATACAAAACAAGTGATGCACAATGCAATTGCTCACCGGCCGCCAACCAATGCCCAGTTAGTTCCCGAGCAGCGATCCCTCCCCACCCAACTCCTCCCAGTTTATATACTAGGCATGACGTCACATGGTATGGAATATCCCTTTGGCCACTTTGGGTCAGCTGTCCTGTCTGTGTCCCCTCCCAACTTCTTGTGTCCCTCCAGCTTTGTCGCTGGCTGGGTATGAGGAGCTGAAAAATTCTTGACTTTAGACTAAACATTACTTGGCAACAACTGAAAACATCAGTGTGTTATCAACATTCTTCTCATACTGAACCCAAAACACAGCACTATACCAGCTACTAGGAAGAAAGTTAACTCTATCCCAGCCGAAACCAGGACAGGGAGGGCAATTCTCATTAATGTCACTTAATGCGAGTGGGGTTTTTTTATTCCTTTAGAAGAAGGAGGTCACATTAGGCAGAAGACTGAGTTCCAATTTCACACGCCTTTGATAGCTACTCAGTACTTTGCAGTGTCTAACCCCAAAGAAAAATTAACTGTTGGGAGTCAGAAGCTAGTCAACTTTTTTAGCAATTTGTGGTTCTCTGTTAATGCTTTAATTGAAAGCTACAGCTGGATGGTAGAGGCTGCAGGGAAAATGGACAGACATTTACATTCATCTGGTCAGATGAAACCAGAGCATGCCATGACAGACCTGTAAGATGCAGGCCAGGTGAAAGGGAAAAGCAAAAGAAATTTCCTTAAGACCCACCTACTACTGTGAACCTAAAGATGCACAAGCATAAGGAATTGGGTAATTTTACAAGATGAGTTTAAGAAATATATTGCCTATAGGACACATGGAAACCATGATGGACCATGATGGAACAGCTGTGCTTTCCCCTCTGTGGAGCTCTTCCAGGCTTGCTGTATGGTATTTAAAGATACAACTTCCTTTAACTGAGGTTTAAACAACCAACCAACCTCAGACTGCTCCTTGCAACATATGGAGGTAATAAGACTTGATCAGATGTGAAACTCTTGCATGGAAACAAAGAGATATTAAAAAATAGCTCAAACAATCTTTAGAAGGTGTGGAATGATTGCTGAAGGTGACTTATCAATATGACACCCCCCCACACACACTTAAGGGAAGGTGAACCTCCAGGGTGGAATGCAGTGGATATGCAAGAAATCTGTTCCATAATAATTCCCTAAGCAACTTAACCTTCAACTTTAGATGTTAGCAACACCAGGGGAGCTTGGTATGCTGACTCTGTGATATCACTGCAGGGATGGGGAACTGGAACTACTGGAACAAGAATGGAAGGTCCCTGCATTGAATCCACTGAAGCAAGGAGGTGAAACAATGGGGGTTCTGTCAACGCTATGGCTTTACTTCTGATTTATATCATAAGTGCCCAGTTCTGGAGTAGTGACACGCTAAATCATGTTCTCTGGGTGAACTTTGCTCATTATAATCTCATTATAATACCAAAACACACCTCCATCCCAAAAGCTACCCGCCTCCAAGGTGCAACCACCCCTCACTGAGCATGTACTCTGAATTTTCTCTAGCATATACCTTTAAAAGTAAAGCGAGAGAACTTTATACCAAAGTAAAGGTATGTATGACTAGAGTCACTCAAGCTCCACCTAAAAAATAAGAAAATATAAAGGGGCTTAAGAGAGGAGGAATGTTAGGGAAGATACCATCATAGACAAGTCGGGAGGACATCGCTGACTTCTGGGATCAGTCAACGGGCTGAACCTCTCTTCCCCCCCATAGGGACGCCTACTGGGTAAGATTCGAACCCTCGGTTATACCGAGTGCTTCCTTGGGAAACTTAGACATCTCTATAGAGTTTTTCCATAATTTAGTGTGCTTGTAGTCGACTGTATTATTATTTGCATGTGCTTTGCAGATAGTGTATTTACCACGGGCAATCCAAAAGAACCTGTACTCCTGTTGCTTTAATAAACTGCGCTGCTCATTAATCTAGTCATGATAGTTCATTAACGCAACCAAACTCTCTAAGTCTGGTAATTCTTGTGCATTGAACACAGCTAAGCTGAGAGTGCAGTACGATATTAAGTGCATCCATCATCGTGATAGTTCAGCATATTGAACGCGACCGGACTTACAGTGTTGAATTGGACATAACTCAGAAATTAAACCTAGCCGCCCCACCCCTCTGACATCTGAGGATAAGATGGAATGCAAGGGGGTTTATTTTCTGCCAAACTTCTTTACGATTTAACGCAACGGAAGGATGTCCTGGTTTCGTCTGGGATAGAGTTAATTTTCTTCTTAGTAGCTGGTACAGTGTGTTTTGGATTTAGTGTGAGATTAATATTGATAACACGCTGATGTTTTAGTTGTTGCTAAGTAGCGCTTATCCTAAGTTAAGGATTTTTCAGTTTCCCATGCTCTGCCAGCAAGCCGGTGTACAATCAGGAGGGAGGGAGCATAGCCAGGACAGCTGACCTGAACTAGCCAAAGGGATATTCCATACCATAGAATGTCATGCTTGGTATATAAACTAGGGGGAGTTGGCCAGGAGGCACGGATCGCTGCTTGGGCATCGGTCAGCAGGCGGTGAGCAATTGCATTGTGCATCACTTGTCTTTTCTTGGATTTCATTTCCTTTTTTTTTTCATTATATTCCTTTTCATTACTATAGTTATTATTCTATTTTATTATTATTATTGTTAGTATTATATTTTATTTTACTTTAGTTATTAAATCGTTCTTATCTCAACCCTTAAGTTACTTGTTTTTTTCAATTGTCCTCCCCATCCCACAGGGAGCGGGGGGAGTAAGTGAGCAGCTGTGTGGTGCCTAGTTGCTGGCTGGGGTTAAACCACAACAAAGGGTTTAAAGAGGAAGACGTGGGGAGCTCTACGAAAACTTTAATGCAGTCCCAGTAATTTTTTCTCAGGGATGCAGAGCAGATCTTAAACAAATATCCAGTCCTTAAAACTTCCTACAAACAGAAAAACAGCACACCAGCTTTATGCATGTATCATTATGATCTCTGCAAATTCTTATTAAATGTTTGTATGGAGCGCACCATTGTCCTATGCCAATTCACTGGCGATAATGACGTGAAAAGATGAAGTGGCACCGACGGTGGATGAAGAGGCTCGCCAATTCTGGCAATACAAAGAAAATCTCTCTTCCTCCCTACAAGCCTGCATCTCGGCTGAGGAGAAGCTGTCCGAGGATTTCCAGCAATTCAAAGAGGAGATGTCCTATTGCCCACCTGTAAGGACCAATGTCTCAGCTATTAGGAGTGAGCATTCTTCTGCCCAAGAGAGAGAATATAGAAGGTACACACCACGAGGTGCCCTGTGGTTTTACCTATGTGATCATGGAGAGGACATGAGGAAATGGGATGGAAAACCTACCTCGGTCCTAAATGCACAGGTCCATGAGCTGAGAGGAAAAACCACCACAAAAGGGGACTCTACCAAGAAAAATGCCGCTCCAGTTTCCAAACAGAGTAGAAGGGCTGATCTTATTTCTGATCCTCTTGAAGGGACTCCTGAGCCAATTTTACAAGAAGTGGGTAATGGATACTCTGACCAGGATTAGAGGGGCCCTGCCTCCAGCCAGGTGGAGGAAAGGGATAACCGGGTCTATTGGACTGTGTGGATTTGATGGCCTGGCACGTTAGACCCACAGGAGTACAAGGCTCTTGTAGACACCAGTGCACAGTGCACTCTAATGCCATCAAGTTATAAAGGGGCAGAACCCATCTGTATTTCTGGTGTGACAGGGGGATCCCAAGAGTTAACTGTATTGGAGGCTGAAGTAAGCCTAACTGGGAATGAATGGCGGAAACACCCCATTGTGACTGGCCCGGAGGCTCCGTGCATCGTTGGCATAGACTACCTCAGGAGAGGGTATTTTAAGGACCCAAAGGGGTATTGATGGGCTTTTGGTATAGCTGCCTTGGAGACGGAGGGCACGGAACAGCTGTCTACCCTGCCTGGTCTCTCTCAAGACCCTTCGATTGTGGGGTTGCTGAGGGTTGAAGAACAACAAGTGCCAATTGCTACCACGACGGTGCACGGGCAGCAATATCGCACCAACCGAGACTCCCTGATTCCCATCCACATGTTGATTCATCACGTTGAGAGCCAAGGAGTGATCAGCAAAACTCGCTCACCCTTTAATAGTCCCAATGGCCAGTGCAGAAAACTAATGGGGAGTGGAGACTAACAGTTGACTATTGCAGCCTGAATGAAGTTACGCCACCGCTGAGTGCTGCCGTGCTGGATATGTTAGAACTTCAGTACAAACGAGTCAAAGGCAGCCAAGTGGTACGCCACATTGCTAACACAGTTTTCTCAATCCCTCTGGCAGCAGAGTGACATCCACATTTTGCTTTCATTTGGAGAGGAGTCCAGTTCACTTGGAATTGACTGCCCCAGGGGTGGAAACACAGCCCCACCATTTGCCATGGACTGATCCAGACTACAGTAGAGAAGGGTGAAGCTCCGGAACACCTGCAATACATTGATGACATCTTCGTATGGGGCAACACAGCAGAAGTGTTCGAGAAAGGGAAGAAAATAATCCAAAGCCTTCTGAAAGCCGGTTTTGCCATAAAAGAAAGTAAGGTCAAGGGACCTGCACAGGAGATCCAGTTTTTAGGAATAAAATGGCAAGATGGACGTCGTCAGATCCCAATGGATGTGATTAACAAAATAGCAGCTATGTCTTCACCGACTAATAAAAAGGAAACACAGGCTTTCTTGGGTGTTGTGGGTTTTTGGAGAATCCACATTCCAAATTACAGTCTGATTGTAAGCCCTCTCTGTCAAGTGACCCGGAAGAAGAACAATTTTAAATGGGGCCCTGAGCAACAACAAGCCTTTGAACAAATTAAACGGGAGATTGTTCATGCAGTAGCCCTTGGGCCAGTCTGGCAGGACAAGACCTTATCGCTCTCCACAACTACCTGAAAGGAGGTTGTAGAGAGGTGGGTACTGCTCTCTTCTCTCAAGTAACTAGCAATAGGATGAGAAGAAATGGCCTCAGGTTGCGGCAGGGGAGGTTTAGATTGGATATTAGAAAAAATTTCTTTACTGAAAGGGTTGTCAGGCATTGGAACAGGCTGCCCAGGGAAGTGATGAAGTCACCATCCCTGGAGGTCTTCAAAAAATGCATAAACGTGGCATTTCAGAACATGGTTTAGTGGGCGTGGTGGTGTTGGGTTGACGCTTGGACTTGATCTTAGAGGTCTTTTCCAAACTTAATGATTCTATTCTATCCTATTCTATTCTATTCTAAGAAGACGTTAAAAATGTGCTCTATACCGCAGCCGGGGAGAATGGCCCTACACGTAGTCTCTGGCAAAATGCACCGGGGGAGACCGGAGGCCGACCCCTGGGGTTTTTGGAGTCGTGGATACAGAGGACCCGAGGCCCACTATACTCCAACTGAAAAAGAGATATTGGCAGCATATGAAGGAGTTCGAGCTGCCTCAGAAGTGGTTGGTACTGAAACACAGCTCCTCTTAGTACCCCGACTGCCAGTGCTGGGCTGGATGTTCAAAGGGAGGGTCTCCTCTACACATCATGCAACTGATGCCACGTGGAGTAAGCGGGTTGCACTGATCACACAACAGGCTCGCACAGGAAACCCCAGTCGCCCAGGAATTTTGGAAGTGATCATGGACTGGTGTGGCAGTACATCCCGCCCCCCCACCTCCTGCCAGCAGGAAATGAAACTTCTCCAGGAAGGGAGAAGGGGAAGGAAACCCTGGAGGCTGCAGGTTGAAATTTGAACTGGCCAATCGAGATGTGCCAGGTGCACCAAGGTGACCCTCCTAGCCAATAGAATTCAATGACCACAGGTCAGATTCGACAGGGGTATAAACGGGGTCCCGCCAGAGGACACGTTGGCAGTCCTCCTTGGAGCAGCGGGTCTGCAGTCGGGGACTCCCCCTTGGGTTGGGGCACCACCTGCGGTAACTCCTCAAGGGAGAGAGCCCTCAGCTTTTAGGTGAGTGATATGCGCATTTTGAGCCATCACTTTAATTCTTGGGGATTCTTAAGTCGGCCGTGTAGTATTAATTCTCATTACATCATTGAGCCTGTGGTTTTATAAAATGTTACTGGACTTCTAACTAACTTTTGCTGAAGAATAAATCTGAGTTTTAACACCTGTTGGATTTGGTTAGTCATGCATCCGTAACAACTGGCCAGAAGGCAAAGATTTTGGAATATCGCCAGAGGAGGAGGTGACATGTGCTGAAGAGGCCCCACTGTATAATAAACTGCCAGAAAATGAGAGGCAATATGCCCTGTTCACTGATGGGTCCCGTCACATTGTGGGAAAGCATCAGAGGTGGAAGGCTGCTGTATGGAGTCCTATAGGACAAGTCACAGAAACTGCTGAAGGAGAAGGTGAATTGAGTCAGTTTGCAGAGGTGAAAGCCATCCAGCTAGCGTTGGACATTGCTGAAAGAGAGAAGTGGCCAGTGCTCTATCTCTATCCTGACTCATGGATGGTGGCAAATGCCCTGTGGGTGTGGCTACAGCAATGGAAGCAGAGCAACTGGCAGCGCAGAGGTAAACCCATTTGGGCTGCCGCACTGTGGGAAGATATTGTGTCCCAGCTAGAGAATCTGGTTGTAAAAGTACGTCACGTATATGCTCATGTACCCAAGAGTTGGGCCACTGAAGAACATCAAAACAACCAACAGGTGGATCAGGCTGCCAAGATCGAAGTGGCCCAGGTGGACCTGGACTGGCAACATAAGGGTGAGCTATTTATGGCTCTGTGGGCCCATGACACCTCAGGCCATCAGGGAAGAGATGCAATATATAGATGGGCTCGTGATCGAGGGGTGGACTTGACCATGGACATTGTCGCACAGGTTATCCATGAATGTGGAATGTGTGCTGCAATTAAGCAAGCCAAGCGCTTAAAGCCCCTGTGGTATGGAGGGCGATGGCTGAAATATAAATGCGGCGAAGAAAGAGACTTGGGACGATAATAAGCTGGTTCGCAGAAGCAGCAATAAAGACCTCTTTATTGTCTCTTACAGCATATTTATATGTTACTAAAACAGGAGCGCATATCCAGCTCAGCAGGATGTTTGCCAGTCTTCAGAACAATTAAAGATAAACATACACTCCACACGCGTACTCGTGACTGTCTTCATTCATGTCTCCTCAGGCATAACTCCAGGCAGTTTTCCGACCTGACCTTGTAAAACTAGTTCTTGAAAGGCTTGGCAAACATGCAGCACAGCAAGATCTAATATTCAGTCTTGATTCAAGTGCCAGATATTTGGAGCTGCTCCCACATATAAATATGGGGAAGCCTGGCAGATTGACTATATCACACTCCCACAAACTCTCCAAGGCAAGCGCCATGTGCTTACAATGGTGGAAGCAACCACCAGATGGCTGGAAACATATTCTGTGCCCCATGTCACCACCCAGAACACTATCCTGGGCCTTGAAAAGCAGGTCTTGTGGTGACACGGCACCCCAGAACGAATTGAGTCAGACAACGGGACTCATTTCCGAAACAACCTCATAGACACCTGGGCCAAAGAGCATGGCATTGAGTGGGTGTATCATATCTCCTATCATGCACCAGCCTCTGGGAAAATTGAGTGATACAATGGACTGTTAAAGACTACATTGAGAGCAATGGGGGGTGGAACCTTCAAACACTGGGATACACGTTTAGCAAAAACCACCTGGTTAGTCAACACCAGAGGATCTGCCAATCGGGGTGGCCCTGCCCAGTCAGAACTTTTACGTACTGTAGAAGGGGATAAAGTCCCTTTAGTGCACATCAAAAATATGTTAGGGAAGACAGTCTGGGTTACTCCTGCCTCCGGCAAAGGCAAACCCATTCGTGGGATTGCTTTTGCTCAAGGGCCTGGGTGCACTTGGTGGGTGATGCGAAAAGATGGGGAAGTCCGATGTGTGCCTCAAGGGGATTTGATTTTAGGTGAGAATAGCCAGAATTAAACTGTATGGTATTAGTTGCTATATAACCCTGCTACCGTATGTTATCCTTACTATAATTGTTATATGCTATATCCATAGTACTACAGTAAGAATCAGATTAAGCAAGAATGAACTGTGATAAAATTGAGCGAAGCGCAGTAGTGATGGAACCAGAACTGACTCCAGGATGCAACAGTCCAGCAGTGCACACCATCCTCCTGCTGCATCCAATGTCACCCGCTCGCCATACAGCACTGAAGCCCAGTCCTGCTCTACCGACTGAGAGGACTTTGCACCATCCCTCCTGCCCAGAAAGACTGGTATGATAGATGGAGTCCAAAGTCGGGGACTAAATGAACTCAACAAACATTTTATAAACATGGCCCATAAACTAAGGGAATGATATCTCTGTGTGTGTATACATGTATATATATATATCTCTATCTCAAAGCGATGGAAAAGGTGGTGGTGATTGACCGGGATGTAACTGAAGGTATGGGAACTGAGCATGATTTGAATGGTATAGAGTAAGGGGTGGATACTGTCCTGTTTTCGGCTGGGATAGAGTTAATTTTCTTTCTCATAGCTGGTATAGTGCTATGTTTTGGATTCAGTATGAGAAGAATGTTGATAACACACTGATGTTTTCAGTTGTTGCCAAGTAATGTTTAGTCTAAAGTCAAGGATTTTTCAGCTCCTCATGCCCAACCAGCAAGAAGGCTGGAGGGGCACAAGAAGTTGGGAGGGGACACAGACAGGACAGCTGACCCAAAGTGGCCAAAGGGATATTCCATACCATGTGACGTCATGCCTAGTATATAAACTGGGGGGAGTGGGGAATTGCTGCTCGGGGACTAACTGGGCATTGGTTGGCAGGTGGTGAGCAATTGCATTGTGCATCACTTGTATATTCCAATTCTTTATTATTATTGTCATTTTAGTATTTTTATTATTATCATTATTAGTTTCTTGCTTTCTATTCCATTAAACTTCTTATCTCAACCCACGGGTTTTACTTTTTTTTTCCGATTCTCTCCCCCTTCCCACTGGGTGGGGGGAAGTGAGTGAGTGGTATCCCTTGCTGCCCTCCATCATACATGGCCTGAACACAGGTGGCTTTTTGCACTCCCTCTGTTAACTCCGATAGTCCCTTTACCTGGATAGTAACAGGTTCTCCTCTCTCCTTGGGGTCCACACCCCCAGCCCAGTAGGCTACTCGGGACGTTATTGACTGATCACCCACCGGTCCATCACTCAGAAACACTCCCGGTCCCCAGTAACCTCTTGCTTCATCATCACTCAACAGTATCTGATCCCCCCCCCGTTAAAGAAACTCTCCACAAATACTCAGTTTCGGTTTCACCCGGCTTATGCGAAAACTTAGCTTGTAACTCACTGAGTTCGGGTCCCGACCAAGGGGTTGTGCGAATAGTGGTTCGGGGGCTCCCACTGTGTGGACCTGTGTGCCTTTCTGTTTTAATACGGGGTCGCACATCCCTTTCCTCCAATTCTTCTAACTCTTCAGAGCTGTTTTCATCAGCGTCTCCCCAGATGTCCCCATCCCAATCCTCAGGGTCCGTATCTGTGATTAACTTTCAGATTTGGGTAATACTGGGGGGCTTTTTTGCTTGTGCCAGCATAATTTCAATCTTTCGTTCCAATAAATGCATCTGCTCCTTTCCTCGTCCCAATTCCACCTTCAGACAATCTAGTTCCCCTTGCTTTTGAGCAGAATCACTCTTTTGGTTTTGTGCTTGAATCAAGCAGGCACCCAGGAGGGCACACATAATGCCTTTGCCTTTGCTGTTTCGACTACTTCCGTGGCATAGTTCTATCCTCTCCGCGACCACTGCTGGGTTGGACCACTTCTTCACCCATTCCATCTCTGGGGGAAAAGGGCTACAGCTGTGCTTCCATCATAACTCCTCTATTACACCATCCTGCCAACTACGCCAATTTAAAATGTTATGGAGGCATGCACAATCAAATCCAACAGGTGTTAAAACTCAGATTTATTCTTCAGTAAAAGTTAGTTAGAAGTCCGGTAACATTTTGTAAACCACGGGCTCAATGATGTAAAGGGAATTAATACTACACAGCCGTCTTAAGAATTCTTAAGATTTAAAATGATGGCTCCAAAATGCGCATATCACTCACCTAAAAGCTGAGGGCTCTCTCCCTTGAGGAGTTACCTCGGGCGGTGCCCCGACCCAAGGGGGAGTCCCCGACTGCAGACCCGCTGCTCCGAGGAGGACTGATTCCAACATGTCCTCCGACAGGACCCCGTTTATACCCTTGTCGAATCTGATCTGTGGTCGTTTAATCCCTATTGGCCAAGAAGGTCACCTCAGTGTACCTGGCACGTCTCGATTGGTCAGTTCAATTTTCAGCCTGAGGCCTCTAGGGTTTGGGTTTTTTTCTCTTCTCCCTGCCTGGAGAAGTTTCATTTCCTGCTGAGGGGAGTGTACTGCCACAGGGGGGAGTGAGAGAGTGGCTGCGTGGTGCTTAGTTGCTGGCTGGGGTTAAACCACAACAAACATATTGTAACTGTGAAATAACATTAAAGTTTCTCTGCCTTGTTTTGAAGTCTTTAAATGTCAGTGTCATTTCTGAGACCATCAGGGTAGATTTAATGGCGGTCAAGGTCAACAACTGCTAACTGGTGCCTCTCTTTTAGGGCCTTCAGGGACTCTTAATAGAGTCTTAGCCATGAAGTTAATTTGTGATATGGGCCTTTTTTATTAAACCTCCTCCTGAAGATTATTTTGTACCATCTTCATTTGTGTGCTTAGATTTCTTAACATTCTCTTGTCTCTTCAGTCAATAAAACAAACTGCTAAAATAAAGAAATTCTCACTTATTTCATCTTTTGAGTCTTCTTTTTTTGTTCTTTTTTACTTCTGTTTATGGGCTGACGAAAGGTAGGTGTATGCTTTTTATAGACCACCCTAAGATGCCAGTTCTGATAGGATCCTCTAAGAATACATTCAGGTCTGCCAACTTCTGCTGTCCTAGGGGGCTGGGAAACTGGCCATCTTGAAAGCCTTTTTCTGTTGGTGCCCTAAATGCTATGCTAGCAGAAGCGGGTGAGTTGGGAAATGAGAGACAGAATGTAACCACAGGATTCTCTTACTTTCCCTTGTCTGTAATATTTCTTCCTGTTGCTGGTCATCCCTTTATGTATTGTTGTTGTGGTTTAACCCCAGCCAGCAACTAAACACCACGCAGCTGCTCACTCACTTCCCCCCCACCCAGTGGGATGGGGGAGAGAATCGGAGAAAAAAAGGCAAAACTCATGGGTTGAGATAAGAACAGTTTAATAGGACAGAAAGGAAGAAACTAATAGTGATAATAATAATACTAAAATGACAATAATAATAATAAAGGATTGGAATATACAAAACAAGTGATGCACAATGCAATTGCTCACCACCTGCTGACCAATGCCCAGTTAGTTCCCGAGCAGCGATCCCTCCCCACCCAACTCCTCCCAGTTTATATACTGGGCATGACGTCACATGGTATGGAATATCCCTTTGGCCACTTTGGGTCAGCTGTCCTGTCTGTGTCCCCTCCCAACTTCTTGTGCCCCTCCAGCCTTCTTGCTGGTTGGGCAGGAGAAGCTGAAAAATTCTTGACTTTAGACTAAACATTACTTGGCAACAACTGAAAACATCAGTGTGTTATCAACATTCTTCTCATACTGAACCCAAAACACAGCACTATACCAGCTACTAGGAAGAAAGTTAACTCTATCCCAGCCGAAACCAGGACAATCGTCTAATTTATATTAAAAGGGCTTTGTAGTCTTTATTTGTCTAGAAAACATTGCAAATAAGCATGGCACGCTACAAATAATAAATAACAAAACTCCATCTTTTTGGCAGCATGTTGCATTTCTGCTCAGTTGCCCTGCCAGCCCTTCTGACTGTAAAATATTTTGATGTCCTGCACTTTTCACCCAGTCCAAGCACCAGACTTTCCTCAGACATTTAGCATTGACATTAATGCAAATGCCTCCAACTCACTGGGCCCTTTGGGGCAAAACATGACATCCTTGGCTTTCAATCAATCACATAGAGAGGATATATTTGTATCCACAAAACTGGAAATAATAAAATATCAGTATTCAGGTGCTAATCCATGTTAATTTACATTCTGTGAAGTCTACAAGAAACTTGTAATTGGTTGTCTTGAAGGGAAGCATAGTATATTTGGTATTTTGTTTATTTATAAAAAAGAATTTAAATTATACATATAAACACTGCATAGATTTGGATTATATATATCTTCTAATAGTTGCTGGATGCTTGCTTGCATTCCTAAATTCTAGTGTTTTGGGGCTTGCTGACTGTCTTCCACTCTATGTGGAAAATACCTATCTTTTGTAAGCATTGCCAGAGTGCAAATAATACTTTTCTTTCCATCAGTGGATACCAAATTTCCCTGCTAAAGTACTTTAGCTGCAGTGGTTTTGTTATCTTTAAGAAACCTGGCTTCTGTAATTAAAAAAATTAGATCTTTGTGAAAGGTCACAAAGGCTGGAGGAGTTTATCAGTATGTTATTGAAATTAATGCACAGGTCTAGCCAAAGAAATGCAAGTGCCTGATTCACTGCTGTTCTGATGTGCATAAAAACTCAAATGCTTAACTGCCTAGATGAACCATAGTGCAAAGATACTCCAGGATGTAAGTAAGATTTTGTCGTCTGTTACATTATATCCATGAGTATAACAAAACCACTAGAATTTGCTTGCACTGGGTTGACAAATGAGAATTACAGTTGCTTTCTTTATTCGGAATTTTATCAGAGTATAATCACTTGCGCACTTAATTGAAAAATCACTTATGTTTATAGCTGAATTTAAATGTTTTGTATATAAATGACAGCTTTTGATGTACAACCATTTTTTTACAGGAAGTAGTTGGTTTTTATCTGTGTTTCTGTAAAGATATTTCAAAAACTCTCATCAAATTTCCAGCGGTAAGTAATATCCTATTCAGTGCAAGGTGAAATGTTTTACATCAAATCTCCTGCTGTGTAATGGTGTGTGGATTGTCCAGCTCATAGTTCACAAACGAGTTTCATCATGTCTAGTGCACACAGGCGACTCGGGGGGTTACAAAAGTGACCCAGCCTTGGGTTGCCTCCAGGCCCTGTCTCTCTGCAGAGATGACTCACGGGGAGCTGTGTAGACAGCTTAGCCCTGGGTTGTCTGATAAACCCTAAAATAAACAGGGCAGTGGCTGCACCATTCAAAGAACCAAAACCCGAACTGAGCCTTGAAATCCCTTAGCAAATAGTATGCCCTGAGTCTCAATCCAACCACTATTTGGTTGCTGAGGAAGCAAGGTAAAAAAACCCCAAAACCGGAGGGTTTCAGCTTCAGTTTCAAATGACAACCTTGTGTATTCAAACAATCACAGACCAATGAAGGAAAGATAAGGGGAAACTCCACTCAGATATACATAATCCATTTAGGCATATATCATAATCCACTCAGACATAGTCATACACACCATTCCACAAGTCAGGGGATAAAAACTCTAAGATTCAGGTTGGAAATGGGGGGAGTCACTTCTCCAACTATACAGTTGGCTTGCGAAGGAAACCCTTCCCCCCCTTGATCGGGACGCTGGTCAAGGTAACTTCCCTGGGATTGAGAGTCCTTACCTGGAGGGGTAAGTGAATATTGTTTATGCTTTAAGTTTGTAAACGCGTGTGTGCTTGTGGTTGTCTGTGAATCGCTTGTGGTTGTAATAATGTACTACTCTTGCCTTAAAAAATTGCAATAGTTCATTCCTCCATTGTATCTGTAAAACCTGCAGTAGTGGCGTGTTAAGTCTGTAAGTGAAGTTCAAATAAGTTGTTTGCTTGAACCTTGCAGTTAAGTCCTTTTCCGTCACAAATGGCCAATCAAAGAGTATTTATAGTGGCTGAATGGATTTTTTTGGCTTGGTATTCAAAATTAAACATTTTCAAACATTAACATTTAATGTTTTTTGCCACTCTTCAAGTTGATTTTATGTAACCCTAGATGCTCACAACTACTTGATACTCTGAAGCAATTCATTTTATGCTGAGGATCCTGCAGGCAGTAGTTTTACATTTATTACACTTGTGTAGATGGAATGAAATGTAGATTTGATAGCAGATTTGTGTCTGTCTTCTGATAAACATTTTCTCAGGTTTGGCTGTATGTCCATCAGCATGATACAGCAAGTCTATTTCTGAGTGAGCAAAGATAAATTTTGGTAATTCATAGGAAATTGTTTCTCTTATTGCAGGTATCCAGTAAGAAGAGCTCATGTCAACAACCATCTCTGGAGCTAGATGGTTCCTACTTGGGTATTGGAGGACCACAAACTTTTTATAAGAACAGTAGAGCATCAAAGACTGGAAGCCCAGCCCATGTTGCATTGTCTCAGCCGTGCAGGAATAATCACGATTATGGGACTGAAATACATTACAATCATCAGGAGTGTCTGAAGGAATATCTGGTGGAAAATGGCTTGCACAGAAAGTGTAACAATATGATTTCCCCAGCCAAGCAGAGGAGCCCTCACCATGTAAAACCAGCTCAGGAGATGGACCAGAAAGCAAATGAATTTCAGAGCACATGCCCCCAGCAAGAGAGTCATGGTTGTACCTGCAGGCATGTAGGGAGCTCAGGGAGCATGCAAGAGAGCCACCATGTCAGCCAGGTACTTAGAAGACACTCTGGGCCAGTTCACAAAACCTGTGATTATTCTAGGCGCTCTTGAGTTTCTGGGCTGAATGACAATGTGGACTCAGGGCCTAAAGAAACAGAGCAGGCTAAAAGGTTGTAAGAAGGCAGAAGCTGCCTCTGCAGAAAATGGAGCTGGAAATTGAAAAGGAATGACTCCAACATTTGTTGGCTAAGCAAGAAGCAAAACTGCTCCTAAAACAACAGCAACTACAGCAATCCCATGTGGATTATAACAGGTGATTTTGAGACTTAGAGTTTAAAAAAAATTTCTAAAATTTCTAATGAAGACATGAGCAATAGTTAAAGTGGGAGAATGGAACTGAGAAAATAAGATAGGCAATACCTGTGGCACAAATTCTCTCTAACAGTGATGTAGAGTAGAGGAGACTTTTTAGTATATTAGCATATACTGTTGGGAAACAGCATGACAGCTGTGGAAAGCAGCAGAGGAAAAGAGTATGTGGTAGAAAGAAAGGCACAAGAAAAGCAGTGCTAAAAGACTAGGTAGGAAAAGAGGACCAGTAGAAGAAAACGAGAGGCTGGTCTTAGTGCAGGCACTTCAAGAAATACAGACATTTGGCAAGTGAGCAGTGTGAGCGTGGATGACATAGATGTGGCATTCCCCCTTTGTTCCTTTGAGAGGTCAGTTTTGAAGTATTGCACCTTCCTAGGTAGGGACTGGAAGAAGTATGTTTTACAGAAAAGATGGAGATCATTTTATATATATATGTGGAATATATGGGGGGGGTGTCCATATATATATATATATATATATATGGAAAAGGAAGGGAGCCCTTTGTAGCAAGGTGTCCTGGTTTCAGCTGGGATAGAGTTAATTGTCTTTCCTGTAGCTGGTATAGTGCTATGTTTTCGTTTCAGTATGAGAAGAATGTTGATAACACACTGATGTTTTCAGTTGTTGCCAAGTAATGTTTATAAGTCAAGGATTTTTCAGCTTCTCATGCCCAGCCAGCAAGAAGGCTGGAGGGGCACAAGAAGTTGGCACAGGACACAGCCAGGGCAGCTGACCCAAAGTGGCCAACGGGGTATTCCATACCATGTGATGTCATCTCTAGTATATAAACTGGGGGGCATGGGGCTGGGGGGATCGTCACTCGGGGACTAACTGGGCGTCGGTCGGCAGGTGGTGAGCAATTGCATTGTGCATCACTTGTTTTGTATATTCCAATTCTTTTATTATTATTATTGTTGTCATTTTAGTATTGTTATAATTATCATTATTAGTTTCTTCCTTTCTGGTCTACTAAACTGTTCTTATCTCAACCCACGAGTTTTACTTTTTTTTTCCAATTCTCTCCCCCATCCCACTGGGTGGGGGGGAAGTGAATGAGCGGCTGCGTGGTGCTTAGTTGCTGGCTGGGGTTAAACCATGACAGTCCTTTTTGGCGCCCAACATGGGGAATGAAGGGTTGAGATAACGACAAACCTGACCAGAGCTTCTTAAAACAAATTTATTACAAGTATTCATTATATTAGTTTAATAGTTGATGGTCACAATGTCGATTTATGAGCTCTTAGAGTTGTGGCGTTTGTTTTTAGAGTTCTGTTATGTATCGCCTCGCTTGCTGTATGTAGTCCCTCTTCTGCTGCTTATCATCCGTGGGAGGTGGATTAAGGTTTTCGCTTTGATGTATTGTGTAATACTGGCTTATGGTATGATAAAGTTATCGGTTGTGGGACTAATCGGGTGTTTGCACTCAGCATTGCCATCACCTCTATACTTCGGGAGCCATCTGTGGGAAACTATTAATAATTACACCATTTACCTTTCCTCCTCAGAGAGTGAATCTATGGGCGAGATACCTTTCTTCCCCTTCTCCTCCAGTCTAGTTACAACAGCGTTTGAGAATTCTGAAAAATTTGAATACCCTTGGGATGTTGAGACCAGTATGGTCCTACTGCTAGGAACTAACATGTTCCTGAATGTGGTTCAGGCCTTGTTTAAGGTTAAACTACTATTTAAGAAGTTCACCCAGAGATCTGCCCCGAGGCTGGATAATTATGAGTGGCAGGGTGTGTGGGGTAGTATGGGCAAGTACCTAGAACAGTGGGCACCTCCAGTGTTTTGGAAATTCACCCCTGAACAAGTGCAGAATCCAGAGGAACTAGTAAAATATTTGGAAAGCGTATGCTGTCGCCCTGGCAACTCCAGAGAGATACAAATCACTGTAACGTGCTGGGGCCTGGCCCACGCCTATCGAGCCCTGTGCAACACCACTCAGTACCCTCAAGGGGAAGAGAAGGTCTCTGGATCTAACAACATGATGACAGGCACTGCGGCTACCCAAACCTTTGCGACAGGCACTGCGGTCCCTCCAGCCCCAGCGACGGGCACTGCAGCTACCCAAACCTCGGCAACCGGTACTGCAACTGAACCAGTGGACCAACCTGCACCAGTATCAGTTGCCCCCATACAGAAGAAGTAATATACAAAAAAATCAGTTTGCTTAGCGAAGGATGAAGGCGAACCAGGGTCATCACGGGAACAGGAGGAAGAGGCAGAACCAGAGGTAATCACCCAATCCCTATCCTTGAGTGAGCTGCGGGATATGCAAAAAGATTTCGGCCGCCGTATAGGTGAGCATATTATCACCTGGCTGTTCTGATGCTGGGACAATGGGGCTAATAGCCTGGAATCAGAAGGTAGGGAAGCCAAGCAGCTGGGATCGCTTGCCAGGGAAGGTGGCATTGACAAGGCAATTGGAAAAGGGACACAAGCCCTCAGCCTCTGGAGGCGACTCCTGTCAAGTGTGAAGGAAAGGTACCCCTTTAAGGAAGATGTTATATGTCAATCAAGCAAGTGGACCACCATGGAGAGAGGTATCCAATATCTGAGGGAATTAGCCATGCTAGAGACGATTCATTATGACCCGGACAACCCACAATTACCCAAAGATCCAGACGAAGTCGAATGCACACGACCCATGTGGCGGAAGTTTGTACGGAGTGCACCATTGTCCTATGCCAACTCACTGGCAATAATGACCTGGAAAGACGAAGAGGCACCGACAGTGGATGAAGTGGTTTGCCAACTCTGGCAATAAAAAGAAAATCTTTCCTCCTCCCTACAAGCCTGCATTTCAGCTGTGGAGAAGCTGTCCGAGAATTTCCAGCAATTCAAAGAGGAGATGTCCTATTCCCCACCTGTAGGGACCAATGTCTCAGCTATTAGGAGTGAGCGCTCCTCTGCCCAAGAGAGAGAATATAGAAGGTACACACCACGAGGTGCCCTGTGGTTTTACCTATGTGATCATGGAGAGGACATGAGGAAATGGGATGGAAAACCTACCTCGGTCCTAAATGCACGGGTACGTGAGCTGCGAGGAAAAACCACCACAAAAGGGGATTCTACCAGGAAAAATGCCGCTCCAGTTTCCAAAGAGAATAGAAGGCCTGATCTTATTTCTGATCCTCTTGAAGTGACTCCTGAGCCAATTTTACGAGAAGTGAATACTGGATAGTCTGGCCAGAATGAGAGGGGCCCTGCCTCCAGCCAGGTGGAGGAAAGGGATAACCGGGTCTACTGGACTGTGTGGATTTGATGGCCTGGCACGTTAGACCCACAGGAATATAAGGCTCTAGTGGACACTGGTGCACAATGTACCCTAATGCCATCAAGGTATAAAGGGGCAGAACCCATCTGTATCTCTGGTGTGACAGGGGGATCTCAAGAGTTAACTGTATTGGAAGCTGAAATGAGTCTAACCAGGAATGAGTGGCAGAAACACCCCATTGTGACTGGCCCAGAGGCCCCATGCATCGTTGGCATAGACTACCTCAGGAGAGGGTATTTTAAGGACCCAAAGGGGTATTGATGGGCTTTTGGTATAGCTGCCTTGGAGACGGAGGGCACGGAACAGCTGTCTACCCTGCCTGGTCTCTCTCAAGACCCTTCGATTGTGGGGTTGCTGAGGGTTGAAGAACAACAGGTGCCAATTGCTACCATGACGGTGCACCGGCGCCAATATCGCACCAACCGAGACTCCCTGATTCCCATCCACATGTTGATTCGTCAAGTTGAGAGCCAAGAAGTGATCAGCAAACCTCACTGTATTGGCTTTGTGTGGCAAGGTTTTGGTAGCAGGGGGGGTTACAGGGGTGGCTTCTGTGAGAAGCTGCTGGAAGCTTCCCCTTTGTCCGACAGAGCCAATACCAGCTGGCTCTAAGGCAGACCCACCGCCGGCCAAGGCCGAGCCAATCAGCGATAGTGGTAGCGCCTCTGTGATAATATATTGAAGAAGGAAAAAAGTTGCGGGGCACACAGAAATGGCAGCCAGAGAAAGAGTGAGAATATGTAAGAGAAACAACTCTGCAGACACCAAGGTCAGTGAAGAAGGAGGGGCAGGAGGTGCTCCAGGCGCCGGAGCAGAGATTCCCCTGCAGCCCGTGGGGAAGACCATGGTGAGGCAGGCTGTCCCCCTGCAGCCCATGGAGGTCCACGGTGGAGCAGATATCCACCTGCAGCCCGTGGAGGACCTCACGCCAGAGCAGGTGGGTGCCCAAAGGAGGCTGTGATCCTGTGGGAAGCCCGTGCTGGAGCAGGCTCCTGGCAGGACCTGCGGCTCTGTGGAGAAAGGAGCCCACGTAGGAGCAGGTTTTCTGGCAGGACTTGTGACCCCGTGGGACACCCATGCTGGAGCAGTGTGCTCCTGAAGGACTGCATGCCATGGAAGGGACCCATGCTGGAGCAGGGGAAGAGTGTGATGAGTCTTGCCCCTGAAAAGGATGAAGTGGCAGAAATAACAATGTGTGATGAACTGACCGTAAACCCAATTCCCCGTCCCCCTGCGCCTCTGTGGGGGGTAGGTAGAGAATCCAGGAGTGAAGTTGTGCCCAGGAAGAAGGGAGGGGTGGAGGGAAGGTGTTCTGAGATTTTGGTTTAATTTCTCATTACCCTACTCTGGTTGATTTGTAATACATTGAGTTAATTTTCCCCAAGCTGAGTCTGTTTTGCCTGTGATGGTAATTGGTGAGTGATCTCTCCTGTCCTTATCTCCACCCACAAGCCCTTTGTTATATTTTCTCTCCCCTGTCCAGCTGAGGAGGGGGTAGTGATAAAATGGCTTTGGTGGGCACCTGGCGTCTTGCCAGGGTCAACCCACCATACTCGCTCACCCTTTAATAGTCCCAGTGCAAAAGTCTAATGGGGAGTGGAGACTAACAGTAGACTATTGTGGCCTGAATGAAGTCACGCCGCCGAGTGCTGCCATTCTGGACATGCTAGAACTTCAATACGAACTAGAGTCAAAGGCAGCCAAGTGGTACGCCACAATTGACATTGCTAATGCGTTTTTCTCAATCCCTCTGGCAGCACAGTGACATCCACAATTTGCTTTTACTTGGAGGGGTGTCCAGTACACTTGGAATCGACTGCCCCAAGGGTGGAAACACAGCCCCACCATTTGCCATGGACTAATCCAGACTGCACTGGAAAAAGGTGAAGCTCCGGAACACCCACAATACATTGATGAAATCATCATATGGGGCAACACAGCAGAAGAAGTGTTCGAGAAAGGGAAGAAAATAATCCAAATCCTTCTGAAAGCCAGTTTTGCCATAAAAGAAAGTAAGGTCAAGGAACCTGCACAGGAGATCCAGTTTTTAGGAATAAAATGGCAAGATGGACGTCATCAGATCCCAATGGATGTGATCCACAAAATAGCAGCTATGTCCCCACCGACTAATAAAAAGGAAACACAGGTTTCCTTAGGTGTTGTGGGTTTTTGGAGAATGCATATTCCAAATTACAGTCTGATTGTAAGCCCTCTCTGTCAAGTGACCCGGAAGAAGAACGATTTTAAATGGGGCCCTGAGCAACAACAAGCCTTTGAACAAATTAAACAGGAGATTGTTCATGCAGTAGCCTTGGGACTAGTCTGGGCAGTACAAGATTTTAAAAATGTTCTCTGTACTGCAGGTGGGGAGAATGGTCCTAGTGGAGCCTCTGGCAGAAAGCACCGGGGGAGACCTGAGGCCGAGGAGTTCGAGCTGCCTCAGAAGTGGTTGGTACTGAAACACAGCTCCTCTTAGCACCCCTACTGCCAGTGCTGGGCTGGATGTTAAAAGGGAGGGTCTCCCCTACACATCATGCAACTGATGCCACATGGAGTAAGTGGGTCGCACTGAATCACACAAGGGGATCACACAGGAAACCCCAGTCGCCCAGGAATTTTGGAAGTGATCACGTACTGGCCAGAAGGCAAAGATTTCGGAATGTCGCCAGAGGAGGAGGTGACATGTGCTGAAGAGGCCCCACTGTATAATAAACTGCCAGAAAATGAGAGGCAATATGCCCTGTTCACTGATGGGTCCTGTCGCATTGTGGGAAAGCATCGGAGGTGGAAGGCTGCTGTATGGAGTCCTATAGGACAAGTTGCAGAAACTGCTGAAGGAGAAGGTGAATCTGTTGCAGACACATATTTAGCTAACGCTCGCAAGAGCATTCCAGACGCCTTTAGAAGGCCTTGAACAGAATAAACAAGAAGACAAAAAAAGAAAGATGCCAATTAGAAGAACACAGGTGCGCATTCCACGATAAAGGGAACTTGGCACGAAGAACCTCAATTCGGCAGTTTATCTTGACCAATTAGACTGAGACAAGTTTCGCATGTTTTAGTTAGTATAACCAATTGTGTCCATGTTTATGCGCGTGTACAGAGTTAGTATAACCAATTATATTTTAGCTTATGGCATGTGGACAGCTGATGTTTAGCTTGACAAGGTATATAAGCACGCTATTTGGGCAATAAAGGGAGAACAACTTTAACCGTATCGGTGTCCGGTTGTTACTCGGCTCACGTCTCCAGATGGTTCTGTGCAACATGAATCGAGTCAGTCTGCAGAAGTGAAAGCCATCCATCTGGCTTTAGACATTGCTGAAAGAGAAAAGTGGCCAGTGCTCTATCTCTATCCTGACTCATGGATGGTGGCAAATGCCCTGTGGGGGTGGTTACAGCAATGGAAGCAGAGCAACTGGCGGCGCAGAGGCAAACCCATGAGGGCTGCTGCACTGTGACAAGATATTGTGTCCCAGCTAGAGAATCTGGTTGTAAAAGTACGTCACGTATATGCTCATGTACCCAAGAGTTGGGCCACTGAAGAACATCAAAACAACCAACAGGTGGATCAGGCTGCCAAGATCGAAGTGGCCCAGGTGGACCTGGACTGGCAACATAAGGGTGAGCTATTTATGGCTCTGTGGGCCCATGACACCTCAGGCCATCAGGGAAGAGATGCAATATATAGATGGGCTCGTGATCGAGGGGTGGACTTGACCATGGACATTGTCGCACAGGTTATCCATGAATGTGGAATGTGTGCTGCAATTAAGCAAGCCAAGCGCTTAAAGCCCCTGTGGTATGGAGGGCGATGGCTGAAATATAAATGCGGCGAAGAAAGAGACTTGGGACGATAATAAGCTGGTTCGCAGAAGCAGCAATAAAGACCCCTTTATTGTCTCTTACAGCATATTTATATGTTACTAAAACAGGAGCGCATATCCAGCTCAGCAGGATGTTTGCCAGTCTTCAGAACAATTAAAGATAAACATACACTCCACACGCGTACTCGTGACTGTCTTCATTCATGTCTCCTCAGGCATAACTCCAGGCAGTTTTCCGACCTGACCTTGTAAAACTAGTTCTTGAAAGGCTTGGCAAACATGCAGCACAGCAAGATCTAATATTCAGTCTTGATTCAAGTGCCAGATATTTGGAGCTGCTCCCACATATAAATATGGGGAAGCCTGGCAGATTGACTATATCACACTCCCACAAACTCTCCAAGGCAAGCGCCATGTGCTTACAATGGTGGAAGCAACCACCGGATGGCTGGAAACATATTCTGTGCCCCATGTCACCACCCAGAACACTATCCTGGGCCTTGAAAAGCAGGTCTTGTGGTGACACGGCACCCCAGAACGAATTGAGTCAGACAACGGGACTCATTTCCGAAACAACCTCATAGACACCTGGGCCAAAGAGCATGGCATTGAGTGGGTGTATCATATCTCCTATCATGCACCAGCCTCTGGGAAAATTGAGTGATACAGTGGACTGTTAAAGACTACATTGAGAGCAATGGGGGGTGGAACCTTCAAACACTGGGATACATGTTTAGCAAAAACCACCTGGTTAGTCAACACCAGAGGATCTGCCAATCGGGGTGGCCCTGCCCAGTCAGAACTTTTACGTACTGTAGAAGGGGATAAAGTCCCTGTAGTGCACATCAAAAATATGTTAGGGAAGACAGTCTGGGTTACTCCTGCCTCCGGCAAAGGCAAACCCATTCGTGGGATTGCTTTTGCTCAAGGGCCTGGGTGCACTTGGTGGGTGATGCAAAAAGATGGGGAAGTCCGATGTGTGCCTCAAGGGGATTTGATTTTAGGTGAGAATAGCCAGAATTAAACTGTATGGTATTAGTTGCTATATAACCCTGCTACCGTATGTTATCCTTACTATAACTGTTATATGCTATATCCATAGTACTACAGTAAGAATCAGATTAAGCAAGAATGAACTGTGATAAAATTGAGCGAAGCGCAGTAGTGATGGAACCAGAACTGACTCCAGCATGCAACAGTCCAACAGTGCACACCATCCTCCTGCTGCGTCCAATGTCACCTGCTCTTCACACCACACTGAAGCCCAGTCCTGCTCCGCCGACTGAGAGGACTTTGCACCATCCCTCCTGTCCAGAAAGACTGGTATGACAGATGGAGCCCAGAGTCGGGAACTAAATGAACTCAATGAACATTTTATGAACACGACCCATAAACTAAAGGAATGATATCTCTGTTCATGTATACATATATATATATATATATATCTCAAAGGGACGGAAAAGGTGGTGATGATTGACCGGGATGTAACTGAAGGTATGGGAACTGAGCATGACGTCAATGGTATAGAATAAGGGGTGGATACTGTCCTGGTTTCAGCTGGGATAGAGTTAATTGTCATCCTAGTAGCTGGTACAGTGCTATGTTTTTGAGTTCAGCATGAGAAGAATGTTGATAACACTGATATGCATTGCATATCAATGTTGTTGATATTGCAGCAGTTGTTGCTAAATAATGTTTAGTCTCAAGTCAAGGATTTTTCAGCTTCCCCTGCCCAGCCAGCAAGAAGGCTGGAGGGACACAAGAAGTTGGGAGGGGACACAGCCAGGGCGGCTGACCCAAAGTGGCCAACGGGGTATTCCATACCATGTGATGTCATGTCTTGTATATAAACTGGGGGGAGTGTGGGTGGGGGGATTGCTGCTTGGGGACTAACTGGGTGTCGGTTGGCAGGTGGTGAGCAATTGCATTGTACATCATTTGTATATTCCAATCCTTTTCTTATTACTGTTGTCATTTTGTTAGTGTTATCATTATCATTATTAGTTTCTTCTTTTCTGTTCTACTAAACTGTTCTTGTCTGAACCCACGAGTTTTACTTCTTTTCCCAATTTTCTCCCCCATCCCACTGGGTGGGGGGGGAGTGAGTGAGCAGCTGCGTGGTGCTTAGTTGCTGGCTGGGGTTATGCCACGACACCAGTGTAATTCGGTTGAGTACTAGTATTTCAGCATTAGGAAGGGAAAGCAATGGGGAAAATCTAGTAGCCTTTTAGAGGAAGCAATAGGAGGGTTTCACAAGGATGCTTTTTTCAGTTCTGTTCTAATATGGCAACTGCTGACAGTATCCCCTGAGAGTCTCCATTACATGACCCACTTCCTACATTCACATATTATAACCGCCATGGAGGAATATATCACTTTCTCTTCTTAATCTCAGCTCCCTGGTTACTTTTCAAACTCTAAAAAAGAATACTGTAATTTAGGTGGTCTTTTGTTTGTCATTTTGGATTGCATTTTACATTGAATGTAATGTGTTTATATGGCTTTAAAAATGCTTTTTTTTATCAGAGGCAATCACGATTGTATGTTTTGAAAATGACTGAGGTCACAAACAAAGGATTATGACTTCAGGTGAGAATTAAGTAGGAACAGATGGATTCTTAATCATCAAATACCTTAATTCTATGTATGCATCCCTCTAATGAATAACAAGTAGAATATTAAGGACATAATGAGGTTTTTGGTGTTTTTGTTTCTAACGGATATTTTTCAGACTTCTTTGAGGCATCATAAGCCCAGAAATAAAGGGACCTTAAATATATCTATAATAATGTGCTTGTTAATGCCATTATGCCTATTTTAGCCATTTTTTTTCTGAAAAAAACCCTCAACTTTATGGTTTACAGAGCTCTAGTTACCTAAAAGTATTCTATGAAAGAAAATCATGTATGATCAATCTGAGGACTCAAAGTATTTTTGTGATTTCTTTTCAGAGGTGTAGGTGAAAGCAATTTGCCATATTCTCTCTAAGAAAAGCAACTAGAATATAACATGCTTGCTCTTAAAAAAATATTCAGTCATTTTAGAATTAAATGTTTGATATTTACAGGTAAATCTCTTTAAGCATCACAGTTCTGTTTCAGTTCCAGGTATATAATTCACTTTTGCACTTGATAACAGGTTAATTTTATATCCTACAAACAATAAAAATTTGTTTAGCTAAGCTCAAATACCCTTTGTTTGATTGTCAGGAGGCTCTAACCTAGTTCATCTCTTAACATCATGACATTATAAAAAAAACAATAGAACAAAAATCCATTTCCAGATAGTGTTTATTTTTGTCTGTCCCGCATGGGTGGAGTGCTGGTTAAGGTCCATTCTGAGCTGCTGAAGGTATTGTCATTGAATGACAAGTAAAAGGTCTGACCGTTTGTAATTATTGGCTATTAACTCTTCTGCTCTTTTAGTGAAAGTATGAATTGACTCTTTTTTTGGCCATGCTGCATCATAACTGCATTTTAATATCCCACATTTCCTTATTTAGCCTCAAGTGAGCATAGTACTTTCAGTTTGCAGTTTCTCTCTATGTGAAATAGTTGCTTGGCTATCAGAACTGGTGTGTGTGCAGGGAAAGGGGCAGTTCAGTGACTCCTCCTGATGCCAACCACACCAGAATAGAGAGTTCCAGAAATGGCAAAATATTTTTTCTCAGTAATGTAGACAAATATGGGTAAATCCTGAAAACAGGAATTTTAGACAAATAAAAAGGGAAAACTACCTCTATTGCTGATTTTTCTATCTTCATTGGAGAGAAAGAAAAAGGTGGGGTAATCTATTAAAAATGGAGCATCACTTGTGGGCCCATAGTTTCAGGAGACACAACCATCTCAAACAACTTCTACATTTTATGCAGTTTACATATGATGCCTTTGAGCTCTAGTGTTGCTGGAGCTGTAATCTGAGCCCAACAGGGATGTTTGTTATTGGATACTATGACCATTTTCTTAAGGGAGCAGGTCCTTGGAAGTCAGTAAATGAAATTTTTCTAATCTTTTTCCCCAGTGGAAACCCTCAGAAGCAAAGGCACCGAACATAAGTAAGCCTTCCAATACAAAAGTATATTTGAAAGTGTGAAAACAGTTGTGAAAGCTTCTGCATTAAGTGTGATTAAAAGTGCCCTGTTTGTAGACGCACAACTCACCTTTTTGTGGTGAGTTCCTGGTGTGATGATTTGACCAGC
This sequence comes from Harpia harpyja, assembly GCF_026419915.1. NCBI lineage: Eukaryota > Metazoa > Chordata > Aves > Accipitriformes > Accipitridae > Harpia > Harpia harpyja. The sequence goes on from NC_068968.1 coordinate 37,107,054, forward strand.
TGCAAAACCAGCTAACTCTGCTTTTTCAGGTTTAGAGGCCACGTACCTGGTTCAGAAGATGTGTCCATTGATGAAGCACCTAGAGAACTTGCTCTGATGATGAACAGCAACAGCATGGGGCTAAGGTAATTTCTCTCTTCACTTCTAAGTACTTCACAATGTCAGTATATCTTCTTGACAGTGTGCTGTCAGCTGCCAAGTGTATTTCTTCATGTGTTTGTTTCAGATTAAGAGCTTTTTTCCACAGGAAAGGTAAAATTTATTGGCTGTTGTGTTTTATGAGTCAACTCAATAGTTATGCTGAACTGTTATTACTCAAGGTTTAGGGGTTGACTTCCTGTAGAGGTCTCCAGTTTTGTGTGTCATCTCTTAAGGGCACTAACCTAGCCCAGTGCAAAATGGAGTTTACACAAAATCTTAGCTTTTGTTCTCTGTTCTAGGTACTGCTTGCTATTTTTTCAACTAGGATCAGAACATCTCTTTAGTCTTGATTTGGACCTGATGTAAAAAATACTCTGGCCTTTCACTCCCAGACAGAAATGATATTTTACAATTAGTAATAGTTACTTGTTTTTTAAATAATGCTGCTGTTGTGGTTTAAGCCCAGCCAGAAACAAAGTACCACAAAGCTCCTTGCTCACTCCTCCCCCCTGGCCCTGGTGGGATGAGGAGAAAATATAAAAAAAAAGCTCGTGGGTCGAGACAAGGACAGGGAGGGATCACTCACCACTTAAGGTCACGGGCAAAAGACAGGCTCAACTTGGGGAAGAAACAAAATCAATTTAATTTACTACGAATCAAATCAAATCAAAACAAGGATAATGAGAAGTAAAACCAAACCTTAGAACACCTTCCCTCCACCCCTCCCTCCTTCCCGGCTCAACTCCACTCTCAGTTTTCTCTACCTCCTCCCCCCTCGGCGGCGCAGGGGAACAGGGGATGGGGGTTGGGGTCAGCTCGCCACATGTTGTCTCTGCTGCTCCTTCCTCCTCAGGGGAGGACTCCTCACTCGTCCCCTGCTCCACCGTGGGGTCCCTCCCACGGGAGACAGTTCTCCATTAACTTCTCTGGCATGGGTCCTTCCCACTGGCTGCAGTCCTTCATGAACTGCTTGTTATGGGTTTGTGTGGCGCGGGGTTTTTTTTTGGTAGCGGGGGAGGGGCTGCAGGGGTGGCTCCTGTGAGAAGCTGCTAGAAGCTCCCCCGGCTCCAAGTCGGACCCGCCTCTGGCCCAGGCCGACCCAATCAGTGACAGTGGTAGTGCCTCTGGGAGAACAGATTTAAGAAGGGGAACCTGCATTGAGTAGGGGGATTGGAATGAGAGGAATGTCTCTGCAGATACTGAGGTTAGTGAGGAAGGAGGGGCACCCGAAGAGATTGATGCCCCTGCAGCTCATGGAGGTGAGCAGTGGAGCAGAGGCCCCTGAAGATAGCCATGACTCCATGGGAAAGCCCGTGCTGGAGCAGTTTGTGACTGAAGATCAGCCTGCGGAAAGGACCCACGCCAGGGAAGTTTGGGAAGAACTGAAGCCCCCGAAAGGACTCACGTTGGAGAAGTTCTTGAAGGACTGCCTCCTGTGGGAGGGCCCCCACGAGCGGCAGAGACAAGGTGTGGCGAGCTGACCCCAACCCCCATCCCCTGTTCCCCTGCGCTGCTGGGGGAAGGAGGTAGAGAGAACCAGGAGTGGAGTTAAGCCAGGAAGGAAGGAGGGGTGGGGAGAAGGTGTTCTAAGGTTTGGTTTTACTTCTCATTATCCTTGTTTTCATTTGATTCGTAGTAAATTAAATTGATTTTGTTTCTTCCCCAAGTTGAGCCTGTCTTTTGCCCATGACCTTAAGTGGTGAGTGATCTCTCCCAGTCCTTATCTCGACCCATGAGCCTGCCTTTATATTTTCTCCTCATCCCACTGTGGCTGGGGTGGGGGAGGAGTGAGCAAGCGGTTTTGTGGTGCTTTGTTTCTGGCTGGGCTTAAACCATGACACTGCTCCAGCATGGGTCCTTTCCACAGGCTGCAGGCCTTCAGGCACAGGCTGCTCCAGTGTGGGATTCCCACAGGGTCACAACCTCCTTTGGGCATCCACCTGCTCTGGTGTGGGGTCCTCCATGGGCTGCAGGTGGGCATCTGCTCCACCATTCACTTCCATGGGCTGCAGGGGGACAGCCTGCCCTCTCACCACAGGCTGCAGGGGCATCACCTCCTCCAGCGCACCCCCCCCCCCCCCCCCCCCCCCTTCTTCACTGACCTTGGTATCTGCATAGGTGTTTCTCTCACATTCCTCTCCCCTTCCCACTGCAGGTTTCCTTTCTTAAATATGTTCAGAGGTGCTACCACTGTCACTGATTGGGTTGGCCTTGGCCAGAGCCAGGGAAGCTTCTAGCAGCTTCTCACAGGAGCCACCCCTACAGCCCCTCCCCCGCTACCAAAAACCCTGCCACACAAACCCAAAACACTGATTTTTTTTTTTTTTTTAGATCCACCTTAACTGAAAAGGAATAAGTCTTCTTTCTCCAGAACAGCAAGACTTTTTAGTTTCCTTGGAATACTTCACTGCTTAACCAGGTGTTTGGATGCTGTGAGTTAGTGGCATATCATCATTGTATTCTGGTGCTTTTTTGTTTTGTTTTCACACAGACTGACGTGATCAAAATGTGATCACTGTAACAAAAGACATAGAGAGTCATGATATGTTTAAGATGCTGTAGCATTAAGCCCCTTGGTGGAAAAATGTAACCAAGAACATCTGTAGGTCTTCTTGGCAACAGTTTACTAAAAACTTGCAAAAATCTACATAGCCTAACAGGGAAAATGAGGAAAACCTGTGCCATTAACAAATGAGAGTTCCAGATTTCAAAAGGTTCCCCACCCTCTCTTAATTCCCCTGGTTTAATTTACTGTAATTTTTCAAAGTTAATATGTGTTCGTGAAGTCTCAAGTTGCCATGCCAGCTGGTTCCAATGTTTGGCAGCAAAACACTTGGAAGTTTTTCTTCCTATATGCCATCTTCAGTTTTGTAAAGGTTACCAGATGAATGCTCCCTAAATAATTTACTCTAATGTAAGGCTGAAAGAGGCTAGTATCGAGAGAGAGCGTGCAAGTGTGTGGCTAGAGCTTAGAAAGGATGAAGAGCTGGTAGGAATACATCCTTTTTTTAAACAGTCTCTTTTTTGGTTTTTTTTTGGGGGGTGGCATTGTTTTGATTTTTTGTTTGTGGGGTTGTTTTGTTTTTATTTGTTTTTAATTGACCTGCCAAATGGTTCTTGTTACAGCAAATGCTATCAGAACCTTAATGGAAAACCAGCCCTGTCTTACTTCCAGTTCATACATGAAATCTCCTCTAGCAAACTTCACAGCATTAAACTTGATTTCAGTCTTCAAATAAGCAAAACTTAGCTTAAAAATATCCTGGTATTTTAAAGGAAATGGTGCAAGTCCTTTAAAATACTAAACTTGCTGAAGTGAGATAGTTAAGTTTAGAAGTAAAATAAATAATATAATAAAGAACTGAAAAACATAGGGTTTTTTATAATTAACAGCTCATTTTGAGTTAATTACCTACAATTATGAAAATCTAATTGCAATTTATTCTCTACTGTCTGTGGGAAGAATTGTAGGCAAGGGAATGTGCATCACTGCCAGGCATAAATGCTATAGGATGGGTACAAATAATAGAGGAACCCTTAGTGAAAAACAAAAAGCAAATAAGAGCGTACAGCTGTGCCAGGCTATTGAAAGGTAATTGTAGTCAGAAATGAGATATGTACTTTAAAAGGGATCTTGTCATCTCCTGTAGGGATTAATTTTTTCCCTCCTTGAAAAAGGAAAAAAAGATTCCATGAGCAAATACTGTACAGAGTTTCATTTCTGATACAGATTTTGGTCATAGTCTGTCTGCGAAAAGGAAAACTTTTATCTCGGGGACTACTACAAACTATAGCCAAATTTTCTAATGAATGCCTGTTTCATTTTCTCTTCTAAATGTGCCATTATGGTTTTTTCGTTATCAAAGTCAGCAAGCGTTGTCCATCTCAGCCTCTTTGGATGGTCCCGGTGTGAATTTGCAGTGTTGAATTTGTCACTTCCCTGCTGGGTATGTTGAGGAGCTGTTGGGAAGAAATGTGTCTGTCCCTTTGCCTGCTTGCAGCTGGGCCAGTGCGTGGGACCTGGAGTCTTCAGATGCGGGATCTCCAGTTCTCTAAGGTGCAGCAGTCAGAGCAGGTTTTATTGAAGATGGTTTTCCATAGCTTGGAGTGCTCCTAAGTGAGCCCACAGCTAATTTTCAGCTATGGATCTAGTAACTTGTACAATTAATGGCAAGTTGTCTGTATAATTTCTTTTAAAGTCTGCCCCGGTGTGCAAGATGCTTTAAAATATTCAAAATAAAACCATAACCTGATGCATTTGTTTAGCATAAAACAGCCTTTTACAAAGCGCTTTCCATCTCCCAGACACAGATGCTTGGTACATGCTCAAGTACCCACTCCATGCGTATTCAGTAGGATCAATACACTCCACACCTGCTTTTGTGTGTGCTCCTGATGTCTGCATCTGGGAGAGGAATTTTAAAACAATCCACTCTTCTCTCCTTTATTTAATCTTAACTTTGGATCTGAATGTCATGGAAATAAGACCTATTTAATAGCACCAACTAGAGAAGATACAGTTTGGTGCTTTGCAAGTACCCTTCCCCAGAGCTCTGCTGCGTGCCTAAATCTTAAAATACAAGGTTCCATGCTTTTCCAATTCTTAGGTTTCCTGTACAGCTCTGCTGGTACAGCTTTTTACTGCCTTCTCTCTAACGTGCATTTTTTCCTCAGCTTTCACACAATACTGTCACTGCACCTCTACACAGACCTGTGCAAAATGTTATAAATAGGAATTGTTAGATACGGCAGCTATCGGATGGGTTTACAGTTATCTGCAGGCACTCTTTCAATGTATGCTACCTGGTTAAAGGATTTCTTTCCTGGAGTATTAAAGATTTGCAGGTGGAATTTGCCACCTTTAATTTTGTTGAAGTTGTTTTATGTTTGTGTGCTTCATTCTATATCACCCATGTGTATTTTTTCCAGTTTGTATTTTTAGTTAGTTGAAAATATCAAACACAGAATTCAGCAGTACTTTCCCCCTATTTGAATGCTCATGGCTATGGTGGTAGTTCCAGGAGGGAATGCTGTCAGGGGTCTTTTAAAAGATTTTTATGTTTATGGTGTAACTATTTTTATTATCTTGTGAGAGAAGGTGACAATTATCTCTTGCTCCTTGTTTAATGCTTTGTTATGAACTCGATTTTTTTTGCGGCTTGTTAGACATGCAGGCATCTTTCTATGGTGATGTGCAAGCATACTTGTGTGTTTTTGTCCAAATATTCAACGCAATTAAATAGACGTGCAGAGGAACGCAGACTTGCAGCTCCCCCTGCTGTCCCAGGCGTATCCAGGTTTGTTCACACAATTCCCCCCTCCGACTAATTTAAAAATAAAATAAAAATCACTCGCAATCACACGGCTCTGCCACTTCTGACCTGAATTGTGCTGGCCCCGTTAATCCCGTTTTTGAAGGGAACCGATATTTAAAAATGGGTGGCAATGGCGGCACCCATTTTGTTTCCTATTTGGAGTTTTCTTGTCAGTTCTTCGTGCCAGTGTGCGTCACCTCCTGTTACTCTTGTCCCAAGTCTCTGGAGGAGAAACAGTCACCAGTGCCACAACTGGCTTGTTGTCCGAGACCTCCCAGGCTTCACTTCATCTGCGAGTTGTCCTTGGTCTCTTAAGGCGTGTCTATATAGTACTTGGCCAACTTTTATGAATGTATTGAATACAGTTTGTTGGGATTTTTTTTTTTTCATCTTTTGCTGTTTTGGCAGACTGGCACACTAAATCGGGCTGAAATCAACTGTTCTTGCAGAGGGCCCATAAAAATCTGTGTATCTAGAAGCCGCTTACCTACTTGTTAGTGCTCCTTTTAACACCCAAGTTACTTTCTTGTTCCAGATTATTTTACATTGAAGTTTGTATTGCTTTTAGATAGGATATTTGTGGAGTGAACACTTGTTTGGTGGGTAAAAAAAGTGCTTGCAGATCTGCCAGTAGTGCAAATGCTGAATTAGGTGCAGATATGAGTTTTCCTTTCTCTCATGGTGTTGTCTGGCTATATATAGGCACAGCATCCCTTCAACAGATGGCTACTGGAGTCTGTTGTGATGTAATGGGAGATTATAGTTGGAGTTAGATATACATTTTTGCTTCATTAGTGCCATGTGCAGACTCTGAAGGTAGTAGGTTTTCTTGTGCAGGGTGAATGCTTTTGTTCTGATGTGGTTACTAAAAGCTTATTCTGAATGGGAGGTGTGTGGCAATTTTTTACATATATGTAATATTATGCATGCATATGTAATCTATGCATGTTTATTTTTTTAAGGTAGGCAGTGATCCTTATTGGACTGGGAGTGAGGAGTTCATTTCCACTGATCTAGTTGCTTCACTAATCTCATTTTCAGGTTTACTTTCAACTGCAACAGGGTTTTGGAACTGCCTGTCTAACATTTACCTGAATTATGCTGATCCTGTTCTCATGATCACATATGCTGCACACGGCAGTATTACATCATTTCCATTACAGTCCAAAGTAACCTTGAGCAGGAAGCCTACTGATAGATTTGAGGTATAAGATGTAAGTGGGAGATACCATAAGCAGATGGAGCTAACCTGTAGGTGAGGTCTTCAAAAAGAACAGGAACTCTGGTGTTAGAAACACTGCTAAGCGTAGGACGGCCATCAGTGAAAATAGGCTTGCTAAAACTTGAGTACTTCGATATTTTCACAAAACTTACATTTCCTGCCAGTCTTCTGCATGGGTATGGTTCTGTGATATCATGTATCAGAACTGAAAATGCTCGGAGATTTTTTTTTCTTTGAGTTGAAATACTTAAAATTCATGCATCTCCTGAAGGAGTTTGTTCCTTGCCAACACTTGCAGACAGTGAGAGACATTTTTGCAGATGCCTCCTTTACAGGAAAATGTAGACACTGTTAGTTTACTGCCTGAATTGAAAATCTGAATTCTATTTTTATAAATTCAAACATTTTGTTAATTTTATTTTTATATGTAATCTTGGATGAAGAGAAAATCTAGATATTCATATGACCCAGAAATTTGTGAATTGGAAAAGTTAAGAAAAATCTTATAAAACAAAATGTTCTGGAAGGTAGTTTTAAATTAGGAGATTTTAAACCCACCTGCACAACTTGCACACCATTTAAAAGCTTATATCAGAACTGATGGGGCAGGACTAAGAATGAAAGCTATTGGTATTACAAAGTTAAGCAAGAAATCCTCTGTACCCTGCTGTTCTGGCCATGATCACAGCTGCACTAAGCTAAAACCCACTCCCCCACCCCTCTTGTGACCTTGACTGCACTATAGCACACAGAGAATTGAAGCAAAAGGCAAACTCTAGTAAATATTAGATTCTGCCACTTGCAGATATACAGACTACATATAAAGATAACAGCATGTGTGCTCTCACTTGCTCTCCAGTTCTCACTTTCTCTGAAGTGGTCTTTGTGTATTTGCAAGTGAATTATTCTGACATAAAACTTTCCAAACTGTACTGGTGTGTTGAGCTGAACTCTGTGGCTTTACATGGGTGCTGAGGCTTTGGAGAACTACCCATTATGTTGATAACACTGCTAATTTTTGAGAGCCATGCAGAGAAAATGTTAGATTCAGCCCAGCTGACTTGTTCTTTGCACTGCTCCTGTGGTGAAGAGGATTGATTTTTGTGTTTCTTTTGATATTTGGCTTCCTTTCCTCTGGTACTCAATGCTTTGGGCCTCACTCCTTTAACCTTGAATCTGAGCATCAAGGCTTCAGGAGGGATCAGGCCTTCTGAGGAAGAGATAATATCTTTTGATGTACCAAATGGTTGGGAGTGGTTGTCGTGGTTTAACCCCAGCCAGCAACTAAGCACCATGCAGCCACTCACTCACTTCCCCCCCCGCCCAGTGGGAAGGGGGAGGGAATTGGGGAAAAAAAAAAAAAGTAAAACTCATGAGTTGAGATAAGAACAATTTAATAGAAAAGAAAAGAAGAAAATAATAATGATAATGATAACACTAATAAACTCACAATAGTAATAATAATAAAAGGATTGGAATATGCAAGGGGTGCACAATACAATTGCTCACCACATGCGACTGACACCCAGTTAGTCCCCAAGCAGTGATCTCCCTGCCCCCCAGTTTATATACTAGGCATGACATTGCATGGTATGGAATACCACGTTGGCCACTTTGGGTCAGCTGCCCTGGCTCTGTCCTGTGCCAACTTCTTGTGCCCCTCCAGCCTTCTTGCTGGCTGGACAGGAGAAGCTGAAAAATCCTTGACTTAGTCTAAACATTACTTAGCAACAACTGAAAACATCAGTGTTATCAACATTCTTCTCATACCTAACTCAAAAACATAGCACTGTACAAGCTACTAGGATGACAATTAACTCTATCCCAGCTAAAACCAGGACAGTATCCACCCCTTATTCTATACCATTTAAATCAAGCACAGTTCCCATACCTTTAGTTACATCCCGGTCAATCATCACCACCTTTTCTGTCCTTTGAGATATATATATATATATATATGCATAAACAGAGATATCATTCCTTTAGTTTATGGGTCGTATTCATAAAATGTTCATTGAGTTCATTTAGTTTCCGACTCTGGGCTCCATCTGTCATACCAGTCTTTCTGGGCAGGAGGGATGGTGCAAAGTCCTCTCAGTCGGTAGAGCAGGACTGGGCTTCAGTGTGGTGTGAAGAGCAGGTGACATTGGACGCAGCAGGAGGATGGTGTGCACCGTTGGATTGTTGCATGCTGGAGTCAGTTCTGGTTCCATCACTACTGCGCTTTGCTCAGTTTTATCACAGTTCATTCTTGCTTGATTTAAGTGATTCTTACTATAGTACTATGGATATAGCATATAGCAATTATAGTAAGGATAACATACAGTAGCAGGGTTATATAGCAACTAATATCATACAGTTTAATTCTGGCTAGTCTCACCTAAAATCAAATCCCCTTGAGGCACACATCGGACTTCCCCATCTTTTTGCATCACCCACCAAGTGCACCCAGGCCCTTGAGCAAAAGCAATCCCACGAATGGGTTTGCCTTTGCCGGAGGCAGGAGTAACCCAGACTGTCTTCCCTAACATATTTTTGATGTGCACTAAAGGGACTTTATCCCCTTCTACAGTACGTAAAAGTTCTGACTGGGCAGGGCCACCCCGATTGGCAGATCCTCTAGTATTAACCAACCAGGTGGCTTTTGCTAAATGTGTATCCCAAAGTTTGAAGGTTCCACCCCCCATTGCTTTCAATGTAGTCTTTAACAATCCATTTTATCGCTCAATTTTCCCAGAGGCTGGTGCATAGAATCATAGAATCATTTAGGTTGGAAAAGACCTTCAAGATCATCGAGTCCAACCATCAAACATGCCCACTAAACCATGTCCTGAATTATCCCGTCCACTCGCTTTTTGAATACCTCCAGGGATGGTGACTCAACCACTTCCCAGGGCAGCCCATTCCAATGTTTGACAACCCTCTCAGTAAAAAAATTTTTCCTAATATCTAACCTAAATCTCCGTTGCCTCAACTTGAGGCCATTTCCTCTCGTCCTATCTCCAGCCACCTGACAGAAGAGACCAACACCCACCTCACTACAACCTCCTTTCAGGTAGTTGTAGAGAGCGATAAGGTCTCCCCTCAGCCTCCTCTTTTCTCCAGACTAAACAGCCCCAGTTCCCTCAGCCGCTCCTCATAAGACTTGTGCTCCAGGCCCCTCACCAACTTGGTTGCTCTCCTCTGGACACACTCCAGCAACTCAATGTCTTTCTTGTAGTGAGGGGCCCAAAAGCGAACACAGTACTCGAGGTGCAGCCTCACCAGTGCCGAGTACAGGGGAACAATCACTTCCCTGCTCCTGCTGGCCACACTATTTCTGATACGGGCCAGGATGCCATTGGCCTTCTTGGCCACCTGGGCACACTGCTGGCTCATATTCAGCCAGCTGTCAACCAGCACACCCAGGACTTTCTCTGCTGGGCAGCTTTCCAGCCACTCTTCCCCAAGCCTGTAGCACTGCATGGGGTTGCTGTGACCGAAGTGCAGGACCCGGCACTTGGCCTTGTTAATGATAGGGGATATGATACACCCACTCAATGCCATGCTCTTTGGCCCAGGTGTCTATGAGGTTGTTTCAGAAATGAGTCCCATTGTCTGACTCAATTCTTTCTGGGGTGCCGTGTCACCACAAGACCTGCTTTTCAAGGCCCAGGATAGTGTTCTGGGCGGTGGCATGGGGCACAGAATATGTTTCCAGCCACCTGGTGGTTGCTTCCACCATTGTAAGCACATGGCGCTTGCCTTGGAAAGTTTGTGGGAGTGTGATATACTCAATCTGCCTGGGGAAGCTGGGATAGAGTTAATTGTCTTCCTAGTAGCTGGTATAGTGCTATGTTTTGGGTTCAGTATGCGAAGAATGTTGATAACACTGATGGTTTCAGTTGTTGCTCAGTAGTGTTTAGTCTAAAGTCAAGGATTTTTCAGCTTCTCATGCCCAGCCAGCAAAAAAGCTGGAGGGGCACAAGAAGTTGGCACAGGACACAGCCAGGGCAACTGACCCAAACTGGCCAACGGGGTATTCCATACCATGTGATGTCACATCTAGTATGTAAACTGGGGGGAGTGGGGCTGGGGGGAATTGCTGCTTGGGGACTAACTGGGCGTCGATCGGCGGGTGGTGAGCAATTGCACTGTGCATCATTTGTACATTCCAATCCTTTTATCATTACTGCCGTCACTTTATTAGTGTTATCATTATCATTATTAGTTTCTTCTTTTCTGTTCTATTAAACCGTTCTTATCTCAACCCACGAGTTTTACTTCTTTTCCCGATATTCTCCCCCATCCCACTGGGTGGGGGGGAAGTGAGTGAGCAGCTGCATGGTGCTTAGTTGCTGGCTGGGGTTAAACCACGACAGTCCTTTTTGGCGCCCAACGTGGGGCACGAAGGGTTGAGATAATGACAAACCTGACCAGAGCTTGTTAAAACAAATTTGTTATAAGCATGCATTATATTGGTCTAATAGTCACTGGTCACTATGTTGATTTATGTGTTCTTAGAGTTGTTTCTCTCATTTTTAAAGTTCTGTTATGTATCACCTCGCTTGCTGTATGTAGTCCCTCTTCTGCTGCTTATCATCCGTGGGAGGTGGATTAAGGTTTCCTCTTTGATATATTGTATAACACTGGTTTATGGTATGATAAAGTCATCGGTTGTGGGATTAATCCGGTATTTGCACTCAGCATTGTCACCTCTATACTGTGGGAGCCATCTGTGGGAAAGTATTAATAATTACACCATTTACCTTTCCTCCTTGGAAAACCAGTCTATGGGTGGGGTACCTTTCTTCCCCTCTCCTTTCACCTTCAGTCCAGTTACAATGGTGTTTGAGGATTTTGAAAAATTTGAATACTCTTGGGATGTTGAAACCAGCACGGTCCTGTCCCTGCTTCTAGGAATTAGCATGCTCCTGAATGTGGTTCAGGCCTTGTTTAAGGTTAAACAACTATTTAAGAATATCACCCAGAGATCTGCCCCGAGGCTGGATAATTATGAGTGGCAGGGTGTGTGGGGTAGTATGGGCAAGTACCTAGAACAGCGGGCACCTCCAATGTTTTGGAAATTCACCCCTGAACAAGTGCAGAATCCAGAAGAACTAGTAAAATATTTGGAAAAAGTATGCGGTCACCCCAGCAGCTCCAGAGAGATACAAATCACTGCAACGTGCTGGGGCCTGGCCCATGCCTATCGAGCCCTGTTCAACACTACTCAGTACCATCAAGGGGAAGAGAAGGTCTCTGGATCTAACAACAAAACGATGAGCACTGCGGCCACCCAAACCTTTGCAACGGGCGCTGCGGCCCCTCCAGCCCCGGTGACGAGCATTGCGGCCACCCAGACCTTGGTGACAGGCACCGTGACCCATCCAGCCCCGGCGACGAGAACTGTGGCTACCCAAACCTTGGCAACAGACACTGCGGTTATCCAAAACCCAGCGAGCGGTACTGCAACTGAACCAGCAGACCAACCTGCACCAGTATCATTTGCCCCCATATAGAAGAAGAAATATACAAAAAAATCAGTTCGCTTAGCGAAGGATGAAGGCAAACCAGGGTCATCACGGGAACAGGAGGAAGAGGCAGAACCAGAGGTAATAACCTGGTCCCTATCCTTGAGTGAGCTGCGGGATATGCAAAAAGATTTCGGCCTCCGTATAGGTGAGCATATTATCACCTGGCTCTTCTGATGCTGGGACAATGGGGCTAATAGCCTAGAATCAGAAGGTAGGGAAGCCAAGCAGCTGGGATCGCTTGCCAGGGAAGGTGGCATTGACAAGGCAATTGGAAAAGGGACACAAGCCATCAGCCTCTGGAGGCGACTCCTGTCAAGTGTGAAGGAAAGGTACCCCTTTAAGGAAGATGTTATATGTCAATCAAGCAAGTGGACCACCATGGAGAGAGGTATCCAATATCTGAGGGAATTAGCTGTGCTAGAGACAATTCATCATGATCCGGACAACCCACAATTACCCAAAGATCCAGACGAAGTCCAATGCACACGACCCATGTGGCGAAAGTTTGTACGGAGCGCACCATCGTCCTATGCCAACTCACTGGCAATAATGACCTGGAAAGACGAAGAGGCACCGACAGTGGATGAAGTGGCTCGCCAACTCCAGCAATACGAAGAAAATCTCTCCTCCTCCCTACAAGCCTGCATTTCAGCTGTGGAGAAGCTGTCCGAGGATTTCCAGCAAATCAAAGAGGAGATGTTCTATTCCCCACCTGTAGGGACCAATGTCTCAGCTATTAGGAGTGAGCGTTCCTCTGCCCAAGAGAGAGAATATAGAAGGTACACACCACGAGGTGTCCTGTGGTTTTACCTATGTGATCATGGAGAGGACATGAGGAAATGGGATGGAAAACCTACCTCGGTCCTAAATGCACAGGTCCATGAGCTGCGAGGAAAAACCACCACAAAAGGGGATTCTACCAGGAAAAATGCCACTCCAGTTTCCAAAGAGAATAGAAGGCCTGATCTTATTTCTGATCCTCTTGAAGGGACTCCTGAGCCAATTTTACAAGAAGTGGGTAATGGATACTCTGACCAGGATTAGAGGGGCCCTGCCTCCAGCCAGGTGGAGGAAAGGGATAACCAGATCTATTGGACTGTGTGGATTTGATGGCCTGGCACGTTAGACCCACAGGAGTACAAGGCTCTTGTAGACACCGGCGCACAATGTACCCTAAAGCCATCAAGTTATAAAGGGGCAGAACCCATCTGTATTTCTGGTGTGACAGGGGGATCCCAAGAGTTAACTGTATTGGAGGCTGAAGTAAGCCTAACTGGGAATGAATGGCAGAAACACTCCATTGTGACTGGCCCGGAGGCTCCGTGCATCGTTGGCATAGACTACCTCAGGAGAGGGTATTTTAAGGACCCAAAGGGGTATCGATGGGCTTTTGGTATAGCTGCCTTGGAGACAGAGGGAATTGAACAGCTGTCTACCCTGCCTGGTCTCTCTCAAGACCCTTCGATTGTGGGGTTGCTGAGGGTTGAAGAACAACAAGTGCCAATTGCTACCACAACGGTGCACTGGCACCAATATCGCACCAACCGAGACTCTCTGATTCCCATCCACAAGTTGATTCGCCAACTGGAGAGCCAAGAAGTGATCAGCAAAACTCGCTCACCCTTTAATAGTCCCATATGGCCCATGCGGAAATCTAATGGGGAGTGGAGACTAACAGTAGACTGTCATGGCCTGAATGAAGTTACGCCACCGCTGAGTGATGCCATGCCATATATGCTAGAACTTCAATACGAACTAGAGTCAAAGGCAGCCAAGTGGTACGCCACAATTGACATTGCTAATGCGTTTTTCTCAATCCCTCTGGCAGCAGAGTGTCATCCACAATTTGCTTTTACTTGGAGGGGTGTCCAGTACACTTGGAATCGACTGCCCCAGGGGTGGAAACACAGCCCCACCATTTGCCATGGACTAATCCAGACTGCACTGGAAAAAGGTGAAGCTCCGGAACACCTGCAATACATTGATGACATCATCATATGGGGTGACACAGCAGAAGAAGTGTTCGAGAAAGGGAAGAAAATGATCCAAATCCTTCTGAAAGCTGGTTTTGCCATAAAAGAAAGTAAGGTCAAGGGACCTGCACAGGAGATCCAGTGTTTAGGAATAAAATGGCAAGATGGACTTCGTCAGATCCCAATGGACGTGATCAACAAAATAGCAGCTATGTCTTTGCCAACAAATAAAAAGGAAACACAGGCCTTCTTAGGTGTTGTGGGTTTTTGGAGAATGCATATTCCAAATTACAGTCTGATTGTAAGCCCTCTCTATCATGTGACCTGGAGGAAGAAGAATGATTTTAAATGGGGGCCTGAGCAACAACAAGCCTTTGAACAAATTAAACGGGAGATTGTTCATGCAGTAGCCTTTGGGCCAGTCCGGGCAGGACAAGATGTTAAAAATGTGCTCTACACCGCAGCCGGGGAGAATGGCCCTACCTGCAGTCTCTGGCAAAAAGCATTGGGGGAGTCCCGTGGCCGACCCCTGGGGTTTTGGAGTCGGGGATACAGAGGATCCGAGGCCCGCTATACTCCAACTGAAAAAGAGATATTGGCAGCATATGAAGGAGTTCGAGCTGCCTCAGAAGTGGTTGGTACTGAAACACAGCTCCTCTTAGCACCCCGACTGCCAGTGCTGGGCTGGATGTTCAAAGGGAGGGTCTCCTCTACACATCATGCAACTGATGCCACGTGGAGTAAGTGGGCCGCACTGATCACACAAGGGGATCACACAGGAAACCCCAGTCGCCCAGGAATTTTGGAAGTGATCATGGACTGGCCAGAAGGAAAAGATTTTGGAATGTCTCCAAAGGAGGAGGTGACATGGGCTGAAGAGGCCCCACTGTATAATAAACTGTCAGAAAATGAGAGGCAATATGCCCTGTTCACTGACGGATACTGTCGCATTGTGGGAAAGCATTGGAGGTGGAAGGCTGCTGTATGGAGTCCTACACGACAAGTCGCAGAAACTGCTGAAGGAGAAGGTGAATTGAGTCAGTTTGCAGAAGTGAAAGCCATCCAGCTAGCGTTAGACATTGCTGAAAGAGAGAAGTGGCCAGTGCTCTATCTCTATCCTGACTCATGGATGGTGGCAAATGCCCTGTGGGGATGGCTACAGCAATGGAAGCAGAGCAACTGGCAGCGCAGGGGTAAACCCATTTGGGCTGCCGCACTGTGGCAAGTTATTGCGTCCTGGCTAGAGAATCTGGTTGTAAAAGTACGTCACGTAGATGCTCATGTACCCAAGATTTGGGCCACTGAAGAACATTAAAACAACCAACAGGTGGGTCAGGCTGCCAAGATTGAAATGTCTCAGGTGGACCTGGACTGGCAACATAAGGGTGAGCTATTTATGGCTCAGTGGGCCCATGATACCTCAGGCCATCAGGGAAGAGATGCAACATATAGATGGGCTCGTGATCGAGGGGTGGACTTGACCATGGACATTGTCGCACAGGTTATCCATGAATGTGGAATGTGTGCTGCAATTAAGCAAGCCAAGCGCTTAAAGCCCCTGTGGTATGGAGGGCGATTTGCCCATTCTACCCCACACACCCTGTCACTCATAATTATCCAGCCTCGGGCAGATCTCTGGGTGATCTTCCCAAGCAGTGATCTCCCTGCCCCCACTTTATATACTAGATGTGACATCACATGGTATGGAATACCCTGTTGGCCACTTTGGTTCAGCTGCCCTGGCTCTGTCCTGTGCCAACTTCTTGTGCCCCTCCAGCCTTCTTGCTGGCTGGGCAGGAGAAGCTGAAAAATCCTTGACTTTAGACTAAACACTACTGAGCAACAACTGAAAACATCACTGTTATCAACATTTTTCTCATACCTAACTCAAAAACATAGCACTGTACCAGCTACTAGGAAGACAATTAACTCTATCCCAGCTGAAACCAGGACAGTGCTATAAGGCAAGACACATTTCCAGACAGTATATATTTCTCTCTTGTGTTAAAAGACTATAAACAGAGGGTGGGTTTAGTGGGAATTATAAATAATCTAGGGAAAGGTGGGATATTAGAAGCAACGGAATGAGTTAATGACTTTTTCTTTAACATTTCACCAATAACTAGTCTATCATGACAGATGTGTACTGGGTTGCCAAATGCTATATTCTGATTTGGGTAACGGTTCAAAGCTCAGCATATCATGGAAATGGCAGCGTGGTCCCTGATGGAGCAGGGGAAAAAAAAACTTTTCAGCTTCTCAAAGGGCAGTATTTGTGGAAGCAGATGCTTGCTTGCCTTACCCCACATAAAGAACAGTTCTGTGGGCAGCCAGGAGAATTCATTTTGCTGGATTTTTATAGGATCATTAATTATATGTTATAAAGCAGCTAAGCATGGCATTCCTAACTCGATGAATCGCATTATGAATGGCCTTTTCATATTCTTCATCTCATTATATTAAATGCATGTGACCTGAAGTTTAGCTAAAGTTATTGTTTGGGTTAACTTTCATTTAGTGGTTGCACTAATTTTAGAAACAGTATGATCTTTAGATTTTATGGAGAGACAAGGTTTTTTATGCATGTTTTTGCAGCACTATTTTACATAATTTCTTTTGGAACTGCATAGGAACCTCTGTGAGGTGGCAGGGAAGGGATTTAGTCACTCCTTGATTTCCCTGGTGTTTTGGGTTTGTGTGGCGGGGTTTTGGTAGCGGGGGAGGGGCTGCAAGGGTCACTCCTGTGAGAAGCTGCTAGAAGCTTCCCCAGCTCCAAGTTGGACCCGCCTGTGGCCAAGGCCAATCCAATCAGCGACAGTCGTAGCACCTCTGAAATAACATATTTAAGAAGGGAAACCTGCAGCGGAGGAGGGGAGAGGAATGTGAGAGAAACACCTATGCAGATATGAAGGTCAGTGAAGAAGGAGTGGGAGGAAGTGCGCCAGAGGAGATGATGCCCCTGCAGCCCGTGGTGAGGCAGCAGGCTGTCCCCCTGCAGCCCATGGAGGTGAATGGTGGAGCAGATGCCCACCTGCAGCCCGTGGAGGACCCCATGCCAGAGCAGGTGGGTGCCCCCGAAGATGGCCGTTACTCCATGGAAAAGCCCACGCTGGAGCAGTCAGTGCCTGAAGGACTGCACCCTGTGGAAAGGACCCATGCTGGAGCAGTTCATGAAGGACTGTCTCCCGTGGGAGGGACCCCATGCTGGAGCAGGGGAAGAGTGAGGAGTCCTCCCCCTGAGGAGGAAGGAGCGGCAGAGGCAATGTGTGATGAACTGACCCCAACCCCCATTCCCCATCCCCCTGCACCGCTGCAGGGGAGGAGGTAGAGAAAATTGGGAGTGGAGTTGAGCCGGGAAGGAGGAAGGGGTAGGGGAAAGGTGTTTTAAGATCTGGTTTTACTTCCCACTATCCTTGTTTTGCTTTGATTGGTAGTAAACTAAATTGATTTTGTTTTTTCCCCTAAGTTGAGTGTGTTTTTTGCTTGTGACCATAAGTGGTAAGTGATCCCTCCCTGTCTTTGTCTTGACCCACAAGCTTTTCATTATATTTTCTCCTCCCTATCCCACTGGGGCCAGGGGGGAGGAGTGAGCGAGCGGCTTCGTGGTGCTTTGTTACCAGCTGGGCTTAAACCACGACACCTGGAGACTTCTGTACCCATGTCCCTGGATGACAACATCCAGTTACACGGATTTGGCTATCATCTCTCTGCCAATAACTCTTAAATCCTCTGCTCTGTTCTGTCTAGTCTTGCATATCTGACTGCTTCCCTGACAGATTATCCTGGTTGTTTTGCCTTCAGAACATTCCTAATCTGGCCAATACAGAACTCCTTACTTTTTCTTCTGAATCTCTCTCCACTTCTGATTTTGATAATGCTGTAGTCATGTTTGAGTTACAGCCTAACCGTGGTGATACTGCTCAATTTAGGGTTAAACATGATACATTGTCCTTTAAGGAGGACCATTACTCAATAGCTTCACTATGCAAGCCTGATTACTTTACATAAACTATGCATACCTTACTAATGACTATGCCCTTGAAGAGGGAACTAAAGACTGATAAAAGGAAACATCCTGCCCCAGAAGGTGCTGAAGGCCAGATGATTGCCAAAGAAGCATGAACTAAGGGAAAGGTAAAGGCAGCAGGGGGAGATCGTGACTGCTGACTCAATTCAAGGCTGGAAGAACTTGCCCCCCCCCGCAAAGAGCATGCTTGCTAATTTACATAGGAAGTGAGGCTAATTTAAATATAACTAACCAATAGCAGATGAGATGGTGACTACCAACCAATGAACGTAAATTTAGGCGGGTTTTTAACTAATCATGTAACAGAATAAATACTTTGTAGTTCTTTGGTGTGGTATGCTAGCTTTGTGGAGTTACCACCTGGCATCCATTTCTGCGCAGACATGAAATAAACAAATATCTCAGCTCTGTGTGTAAGATTGGCTTATTGCACACTGGGTATCGAACCCCACTTGTGGGACAACAATGCCACATCCTCCCTGTCACTCAGACTCATAACCTCAGGGTCACTCTCCTTCTCCATACGCATCTGGGCTGCTGACAGCTATTGCAGCTTCCTTCTCCTTTGCAGCAAAAACATGCCTTCAGTGTGTCAACAGTTAAAACACCACCCCTTGCTCTAGTCCTTCATCTTGCACCTTGACTCCTGTAAAGTCTTCTTTGCTCAATATTCATTCCCCTCCTTCAAAATAAGCTTTCCAAATGGGTATCTTGGCTGCTTATTCAGATCTTGTCACTGTTACTTCTCTGAAACCCTCCTTCGAAGGCCGGTTGTCCACCGTATCAGTCTATAGGGCCCTGCAGAAAGTCACAAAGCTGTTTCTTATTTTATTTTTTCTGCCACCTTCTCTTCTTTACTCCTTCAATTACGTGGGACTCAACAGTTTGTTTAGTGTCGCATGAACTTTTGGCCATGTGCTCCTACCACATTCCCTAACTCTTTCTGGCTTTTGGAACCACCTCTGTCTGTTCTGACTACATCTTTCCTGTTTCACATCTTACCTTCAAGCCCTTTTTTTCAGAGTTCAGAGTTTTTTACAGAGTATGAGTGCTTTTTTTCCTCCCCACCCCCAGTCCTAATTTGATGAGTTTCAAACTAATCCATCTCTTTCCACTGACCACAAGGATGGTCTCTGCCTGGTAAGTCTGCCTAAAATCTAAATCATACTCAAAAAATATTACCGGTGACCTAGGGAGAGAAGTATTGTAACTCAACTGCAGTGACAAATCTTCAGCTCTTCTGTGTAGAAGAGTTTACTTCTGGCTTCTAGCACACACAAGAGTTTGAAACAAAACAATATGCAAGTATCTTCAGTCTTCTATCAATAGTGCCAGGCTTCACCTCTTTGTGTAACTACATGCCCTTCTGTTTGATCGATGCATAGTTAATCCTTTTTTTCTTTTTAACGTTGTGCTCCCTTAATCTGCATCTACGTCTTGCATCCTTTTTGAGAAAGTAATATCTCTGAGACATGGGCTAAATTTACACAATGGCTGTAGACTCAGTAGGGCTGAGATGGTTTGGCAACACAAATAATGTAAGCCTCTAAACCCACATCACAGTGCCAGAGCTCTGCACAGACATTTCCAAACAGGTTATAACAAACTTGTGCAAAGGTAGACTTCCAAGACCTAAGCTCAATAGCAGTAGATGTAAGATGACAAGAGACGCTTGTATCTGGGCTAGCAAAAGTACACGGTGGATTTGTAACATTAAGTTTCTAGGGGCAGGGAACTGGCAGCCCAAAGTCTGGGCAGAGCCCACAGCTTCACTGCATACAGCCTCATGCCGTAATCTCTTCCCCTCATTCCTTCCCTTGATACTGGACATCAGAGCGTGCCAATACATATCTCACTAATATGTGCCTCTTGGTGAAGTGGTTTCTGTCTGATATAAATTCTATTATGTCTCTTTATTTCCTGAATATAAGAATACAAAAAAGTGTTAAATCTGTTCCGTAAACATCCTGGTTGAGTCAATACTCAGTGGTGCTGTCACATTCACATAAAATCCATGCATTGAAAGAAAATCTTTAGTCTGTTGTTTTTTGTGGGGCCCAGGCCATGGTTTTTAGAGTTGTATGCAATCAGTTAGGTGTCTAAGTCTGTATTGTACTTGCAATAAATACCTGATTTTTCAGTCACTAGTCATCAAACACACTCTATGAAATATGTAACTTCAGTGGATTCAAGGCAATTGAAGTGGCCGGAAGTGATATTTTAAATCTTTACTAAGAGCTACCTTGTCAAATCTACGTCTGTTGGGTATAGTAATCCACTAATCTGAGTAAAGACTGAGTCTTGCTGATGACTTGGCTCTCTAGTTGAATCAGCTCATGGATGGGATCCAGGGAGTCTTCCCTGAACTGCTTCTACCACTGCTCCCTGGTGTTCTGGAGGTTTTGCTCACTGGTGTTCCGGGAAAATAATCTTCATGTTTCAACACTGGTACACTGGGAGGAAAGAAAGGTCACACTATTACATGATGCATTTAGCCCTTTTAACACTGCACCCAGCCCTCTCCCCCACTGTCACTCTCCAGAAGTGTAACCGTCATGCTGCTGGTTGAGCTCTTGATGAATCCATTTACAGTGTCTGAAGGCAAGATACCTAAGGATTGTAGAGTTACCAACCTACTTTAGCAGGACTCTCTGGTTATCAGCAGCTGGCAGCACTCTGACAATTATATTTGGAGTTTAGTGACATTTGGCACATTCCCTAAAGCATTAGGTCCTGGATTTCCTGAGTGGTTAGGACAGGACAAGTGGGATGAACATATGGAAAGTACTTTGTCCAGCACAGTGGAGCAAGGTTGGAAGAAAGAGTAATTAAAAAAAAAAAATCTCACTTTGCTAGAAAAAGGGGAAACAGAGAAGAACATGTGAAGAGAAAACTGGAGTAATTGTTTGCAAAAGGGAAGCAGATGATATATTGATTCAAGAAGAAAAGGGATGAGAAGAGATGAGACAAAAAGAGGCGAGATGAATGAACAGAATAACTTGTAAGCAGGATAGAGAATGTATGAGCAAACCGGTGGGAGAGTATCTGGTGCAGTGTCATGGTTTAACCCCAGCCAGCAACTAAACACCACGCAGCCGCTCACTCACTCCCCCCCACCCAGTGGGATGGGGGAGAAAATCGGGAAAAGAAGCAAAACCCGTGGGTTGAGATAAGAACGGTTTAATAGAACAGAAAAAAAGAAACTAATAATGATAATGATAACACTAATAAAATGACAACAGCAATAATGAAAGGATTGGAATGTACAAATGATGCACAGTGCAATTGCTCACCACCCGCCGACCGACACCCAGTTAGTCCCCCGAGCGGCGATTCCCTGCCCCCACTTCCCCGTTCCTATACTAGATGGGACGTCACATGGTATGGAATACACCATTGGCCATTCATTCCCAGTTAGGCTTACTTCAGCTTCCAATACAGTTAACTCTTGGGATCCCCCTGTCACACCAGAAATACAAATGGGTTCTGCCCCTTCATAACTTGATGGCAGTAGAGTGCACTGTGCGCCGGTGTCTACTAGAGCCTTATACTCCTGTGGGTCTAACGTGCCAGGCCATCGAATCCACACAGTCCAATAGACCCGGTTATCCCTTTCCTCCACCTGGCTGGAGGCAGGGCCCCTCTCATTCTGGCCAGAGTATCCAGTATTCACTTCTCGTAAAATTGGCTCAGAAGTCCCTTCAAGAGGATCAGAAATAAGATCAGCCCTTCTACTCTGTTTGGAAACTGGAGCGGCATTTTTCCTGGTAGAATCCCCTTTTGTGGTGTTTTTTCCTCGCAGCTCACGTACCCGTGCATTTAGGACCGAGGTAGGTTTTCCATCCCATTTCCTCATGTCCTCTCCATGATCACATAGGTAAAACCACAGGACACCTCGCGGTGTGTACCTTCTATATTCTCTCTCTTGGGCAGAGGAGCGCTCACTCCTAATAGCTGAGACATTGGTCCTTACAGGTGGGCAATAGGACATCTCCTCTTTGAATTGCTGGAAATCCTCGGACAGCTTCTCCACAGCTGAAATGCAGGCTTGTAGGGAGGAGGAGAGATTTTCTTCGTATTGCTGGAGTTGGCGAGCCACTTCATCCACTGTCGGTGCCTCTTCGTCTTTCCAGGTCATTATTGCCAGTGAGTTGGCATAGGACGATGGTGCGCTCCGTACAAACTTTCGCCACATGGGTCGTGTGCATTGGACTTCATCTGGATCTTTGGGTAATTGTGGGTTGTCCGGATCATGATGAATTGTCTCTAGCACAGCTAATTCCCTCAGATATTGGATACCTTTTTCCATGGTGGTCCACTTGCTTGATTGACATATAACATCTTCCTTAAAGGGGTACCTTTCCTTCACACTTGACAGGAGTCGCCTCCAGAGGCTGAGGGCTTGTGTCCCTCTTCCAATTGCCTTGTCAATGCCACCTTCCCTGGCAAGCGATCCCAGCTGCTTGGCTTCCCTACCTTCTAATTCCAAGCTATTAGCCCCATTGTCCCAGCATCGGAGGAGCCAGGTGATAATATGCTCACCTATACGGCGGCCAAAATCTTTTTGCATATCCCGCAGCTCACTCAAGGATAGGGACCGGGTTATTACCTCTGGTTCTGCCTCTTCCTCCTGTTCCCGTGATGACCCTGGTTCGCCT
This sequence comes from Harpia harpyja, assembly GCF_026419915.1. Classification (NCBI taxonomy): domain Eukaryota; kingdom Metazoa; phylum Chordata; class Aves; order Accipitriformes; family Accipitridae; genus Harpia; species Harpia harpyja. The sequence goes on from NC_068968.1 coordinate 37,129,906, forward strand.
TCATCCTTCGCTAAGCAAACTGATTTTTTTGTATATTTCTTCTTCTATATGGGGGCAACTGATACTGGTGCAGGTTGGTCCGCTGGTTCAGTTGCAGTACCGCTCGCCGGGTCTTGGATAACCGCAGTGTCTGTTGCCAAGGTTTGGGTAGCTGCTGTGCTCATTGCTGGGGCTGGAGGGGCCGCAGTGCCCGTTGCCGAGGTTTGAGTGACCGCAGTGCTCATCATTTTGTTGTTAGGTCCAGAGACCTTCTCTTCCCCTTGAGGGTACTGAGTGGTGTCGAACAGGGCTCGATAGGCATGGGCCAGGCCCCAGCACGTTGCAGTAATTTGTATCTCTCTGGAGCTGCCGGGGTGACAGCATACCTTTTCCAAATATTTTACTAGTTCTTCTGGATTCTGCACTTGTTCAGGGGTGAATTTCCAAAACACTGGAGGTGCCCACTGTTCTAGGTACTTGCCCATACTACCCCACACACCCTGCCACTCATAATTATCCAGCCTTGGGGCAGATCTCTGGGTGATTTTCTTAAATAGTTGTTTAACCTTAAACGAGAGCTGAACCACATTCAGAAACATGCTAATTCCTAGCAGTAGGGCTAGGACCGTGCTGGTCCCAACATCCCAAGAGTATTCAAATTTTTCAAAATCCTCAAACACCATTGTAACTGGACTGAAGGTGAAAGGAGAGAGGAAGAAAGGTACCCCACCCATAGACTGGTTTTCCAAGGAGGAAAGGTAAATGGTATAATTATTAATAGTTTCCCACACATGGCTTCCACAGTATAAAGGTGACAATGCTGAGTGCAAGTACCGGATTAATCCCACAGCCGACGACTTTATCATACCATAAACCAGTGTTATACAATACATCAAAGCGAAAACCTTAATCCACCTCCCACGGATGATAAGCAGCAGAAGAGGGACTACATACAGCAAGCGAGGTGATACATAACAGAACTTTAAAAACCAGAGCAACAACTCTAAGAACACATAAATCAACATAATGACCAGCGACTATTAGACCGATATAATGAATGCTAATAACAAATTTGTTTTAACAAGCTCTGGTCAGGTTTGTCGTTATCTCAACCCTTCGTGCCCCACGTTGGGCGCCAAAAAGGACTGTCGTGGTTTAACCCCAGCCAGCAACTAAACACCACGCAGCCGCTCACTCACTCCCCCCCACCCAGTGGGATGGGGGAGAAAATCGAGAAAAGAAGCAAAACCCATGGGTTGAGATAAGAACGGTTTAATAGAACAGAAAAGAAGAAACTAATAATGATAATGATAACACCAATAAAATGACAACAGTAATAATGAAAGGATTGGAATGTACAAATGATGCGCAGTGCAATTGCTCACCACCCGCCGACCGACACCCAGCCAGTCCCCCAGCAGCGATTCCCTGCCCCCACTTCCCCGTTCCTATACTAGATGGGACGTCACATGGTATGGAATACCCTGTTGGCCAGTTTGGGTCAGGTGCCCTGTCTGTGTCCTGTGCCAACTTCTTGTGCCCCTCCAGCTTTCTCGCTGGCTGGGCATGAGAAGCTGAAAAATCCTTGACATTAGTCTAAACACTACTGAGCAACAACTGAAAAGATCAGTGTTATCAACATTCTTTGAATACTGAACTCAAAACATAGCACTGTACCAGCTACTAGGAAGACAGTTAACTCTATCCCAGCTGAAACCAGGACATGCAGCAAGTGCAGTAGCTTGGGTAGAGTAAGAAAAGAGAACGCTAACAAGAACCAGTATGGTTCAAGATTAACTTCTACACAAGATCATAAATACTGCACTGATAGAGCCAGGATGCAAATTTGGTGATGTGGAACAAGCATGACTTCAGTCTCTGCAGACACAGGCAATCACAAAACATTTTGGGCAGACAGGAAGCTATGGAGACCCATCTTTCTCTCAGTAAAGACAACCTACCTCTTTCAAATATTGCTCTCTGGGAAATGACTACTGCTTTAAATGAGGATTCCCAACATGTATACGTCATTAGCCCCATCACCATTATAAAAAGCAATTAAAAGCATAAAAAAAAAAAATCTTTGGATTATCCACATGAAGGAATACAATTCATCCCAAGATTATACTGCTCTACTTGCAAGCATGGAAGTGACATACAGCTTTCCTAAGTTAACAGAAGATTATACAAATCTTTTTCCTGTTTAAGCAGCAATTTTACATGGGCAACCCAAAGACTGCCACTGAGTTTGTATTATTTCGGATACAGCTTTCTGGAGGTTGATTCAAAAGAATCTTTTACCTAAAAGCTTACACTATTGAAGTTACTGTACATCTGAGGAAAAAGCAGATATCTGATGTTCCCATCAGAAACTGATAGCTAAATTAAAAGTTTCAAATTAATGTGCTGTATAAGCCATTGTTTAATAGGGTCCACTGCGCCTGTTAGACAATTAGTATTACTCCTTGTTGTGGGTTTGTGTCGTGGTTTAACCCCAGCCAGCAACTAAGCACCACGCAGCAGCTCACTCGCTCCCCCCCAACCCAGTGGGATGGGGGAGAAAATCGGGAAAAGTAAAACTCGTGGTTTGAGATAAGAACGGTTTAATAGAACAGAAAAGAAGAAACTAATAATGATAATGATAACACTAATAAAATGACAACAGTAATAATGAAAGGATTGGAATGTACAAATGATGCGCAGTGCAATTGCTCACCACTTCGCCGATCGACACCCAGCTAGTCCCCGAGCGGCGATCCCCCCCCCACTCCCCCCAGTTTATACACTAGATGTGGCGTCACATGGTATGGAATACCCTGTTGGCCACTTTGGGTCAGGTGCCCTGGCTCCGTCCTGTGCCAACTTCTTGTGCCCCTCCAGCTTTTTTGCTGGCTGGGGATGAGAAGCTGAAAAATCCTTGACTTTAGACTAAACACTACTTAGCAAGAACTGAAAATATCAGCGTTATCAACATTCTTCACATACTGAACTCAAAACATAGCACCATACCAGCTACTAGGAAGACAATTAACTCTATCTATCTCAGCTGAAACCAGGACAGTTTGCGTGGCGGGGTTTTGGTAGTGGGGGAGGGGCTGCAAGGGTCACTCCCGTGAGAAGCTGCTAGAAGCTTCCCCAGCTCCAAGTCGGACCCGCCTCTGGCCAAGGCCGACCCAATCAGCGATGGTGGTAGCACCTCTGGGAGAACGTATTTAAGAAGAGAAGCCTGAAGCAGAGGGGGAGAGGAATGTGAGAGAAACACCTATGCAGATACCAAGGTCAGTGGAGAAGGAGGGGGGGGATGTGTGCCGGAGGAGGTGATGCCCCTGCAGCACGTGGTGAGAGGGCAGGCTGTCCCCCTGCAGCCCATGGAGGTGAGCGGGGGAGCAGATGCCCACCTGCAGCCCGTGGAGGACCCCACACCAGAGCAGGTGGATGCCCAAAGGAGGTTGTGACCCTGTGGGAATCCCACACTGGAGCAGTCAGTGCCTGAAGGACTGCAGCCCACGGAAGGGACCTACGCTGGAGCAGTTCATGAAGGACTGTCTCCCGTGGGAGGGACCCCACGCTGGAGCAGGGGAAGAGTGAGGAGTCCTCCCCCTGAGGAGGAAGGAGCGGCAGAGGCAATGTGTGATGAACTGACCCCAACCCCCATTCCCCGTTCCCCTGTGCCGCTGGGGGGAGGAGGTAGAGAAAATTGGGAGTGGAGTTGAGCCCAGGAAGAAGGGAGGGGTGGGGTGTCCTGGGTTCAGCTGGGATAGAGTTAATTTTTTCAGGAACCTGGGAGGTGGGGGGGCATAGCCGGGGCAGCCGACCTGAACTAGCCAAGGAGCTATTCCATACCATGTGACATCATGCTCAGTATATAAATGGGGAGCGGGCCGGGGGGAGGTCTCTCAATTTTCGGTGGCGGAGCATTGGGTTCCGGGTGGTGAGCAGTTGCACTGTGCATCACTTTTTTTTTTGTATATTCTTTCATTAGTACCGTTGTTGTTGTTGTAACCTTTTTTTTGTGTTGTCCCAGTAAACTGCCCTTATCTCAACCCTCGAGGTTCCAGGGTTTTTTCTTTTCTCTCCTCCGTCTCCTCCCTATCCCACCAGAGGGGGGCGGGAGGAGTGAGCGAGCGGCTGCGTGGTCCTTTGTTACCGGCTGGGCTGAAACCACGACAGTCCTTTTTGGCGCCCAACGTGGGGCAGGAAGGGTTGAGATAACGACAGATCTGGCCAGAACGTGTTGAAACAAATTTGTCATACGCATTTCTTATATTAGATAAATAGATGTTAGTCACAATGTTGATTCATTTGTTTACATGGTGGCGTTTTGTAAGTTCTTATGTGCTCTATGTATTGCCTGTAGTTACGTTTCTCACCTCTGGGAGAGTGATTGGGATTATCATTTTGCTGTACTGGGCAATGTCGACTTGTGAAATGATTACATCACTGGTCATGAGGTTAAGCTGGTATCTGTATGAGGCAGTGATATCATTTCCATACTTCGGGCACATTCTATCGGATTTTAGTGGTAATTACACTCACTCCATGGGGAAGTTGGGGGGGGATACTTCCCCCCGTCCGTTCGCCTCCCTTCTCTCCTTCCGACTAATTACAACAGCTTTTGAGAATTTTGAATATCCTTGGGATGTGCAAGCCAGTGTGCTGTTAGTGCTATGCCTCCTGAATATGTTTCAGGTCTTGTTTAGGGCTACAAAAAGGCTCTTTAAGAGTACCACCCAGAGATCTGCCCCAAAGCTGGATATTCATGGGTGGCACGGCATGTGGGAGGATATGGGCAGGTATCTAGAGAACTTCTCACCTCCAGTGGCTTGGAAGTTCACTCCTGAACAACTACAGAACCCTCATGAAGTGGTAGAATATTTGAAAGAAAAATGCTGTGGCTATTCCAAAGACGTACAACTCGCTGCACTGTGCTGGGCCCTGGCCAGTATCTACGAAACACTGCTTGATATTAGGAGGCACCCTCAGGGGGAAAAGGGGGAAAAGATGAAAAACAGGACAACAGGCACCATGGCTACCCAAACCCCGACAACAGGCACCGTGGCTACCCCTACCCTGACAACAGGCACCGTGGCTACCCCTACCCCGTCAACAGGCAGTGTGGCTACCCCAACCCCGGAGACAGATACTGCAGCTAAACCAGAGAACCAACCTGTGCCAGTATCAGTCGCCCCTGTACAGAAAAAGAAACACACAAAGAAATCAGTTCGCTTAGTGAGAGATGAAGATGAACCAGGGTCATCGCGAGAACAGGAGGAAGAGGCAGAACCTGAAATAATTACCCGATCTCTATCCCTGAGTGAGTTGCGTGACATGCGAAAAGATTTTAGCCGCCACCCAGGTGAGCACATTGTTACCTGGCTGCTCCGATGCTGGGATAATGGGGCTAGTAGTGTGGAATTAGAGGGTAAGGAAGCCAAGCAGTTGGGATCTCTGTCTAGGGAAGGGGGCATCGACAAGGCGATTGGGAGAAAAACACAAGTCCTCAGCCTCTGGAGGCGACTTCTGTTAGGTGTAAAGGAAAGATACCCCTTCAAGGATGAAGTTACATGTCACCAAGGCAAGTGGACCACCATGGAGAGAGGTATCCAGTACCTGAGGGAATTAGCTGTGCTGGAGGTGATTTATAATGATCCAGAAAATGCGCAGTCACCCACAGATCCAGATGAAGTCCAATGCACACAACCCATGTGGCGGAAGTTTCTACGAAGTGCACCACCAACCTATGCCAACTCATTGGCAGTGATGTCCTGAAAAGAAGGCTATGGACAAACGGTGGACGAACTGGCTGTCCAACTCCGGCAATACGAAGGAAGTCTCTCTTCCTCCCTACGGGCCTGTGTCTCGGCTGTAGAGGAATTGTCCCGAGAGTTCCAGCAATTCAAAGTGGATATGTCCTCCTCCCCACCTGTACAGGCCCGCATCGCAGCTATTGGGAGTAAGCACTCCTCTGCCCAAGAGAGAGGAGAGAGAAAGTACACACGACGGGCTAACCTGTGGTTTTACCTGCGTGACCATGGAGAGGACATGAGGAAGTGGGATGGAAAACCTACCTCAGTCCTGGATGCACGGGTACAGGAGTTGCGAGAAAAAGCAACCAGAAAAGAGGATTCTTCTTGGAAAGCTGCTGCTCCAGTTTCCCGTGAGCAGTCCCCCAGATGCAGTAGATGGGCTGATGCCATTTCTGATCCTCTTGAAGGGACTTCTGATTCATGTGTGCAAAAAGTGAGTAACGGATATTCTAACCAGGATTAGAGGGGCCCTGCCTCCAGCCAGGTGGAGGAGAGGGACAACTGAGTCTACTGGACAGTGTGGATTCGATGGCCTGGCACGTCCGACCCACAGGAATATAAGGCTCTAGTAGACACTGGTGCACAATGCACCCTAATGCCTTCAAGTTATAAAGGGGCAGAACCCATCTGTATCTCTGGTGTGACAGGGGGATCCCAAGAGCTAACCGTATTGGAAGCTGAAATGAGTCTAACCGGGAATGAGTGGCATAAACACCCCATTGCAACTGGCCCAGAGGCCCCGTGCATCCTTGGTATAGATTATCTCATGAGGGGGTATTTTAAGGACCCAAAGGGGTACCGCTGGGCCTTTGGTATAGCTGCATTGGAGACGGAGGGCACAGAACAGCTGTCTACCCTGCCTGGTCTCTCTCAAGACCCTTCGGTTGTGGGGTTGCTGAAGGTTGAAGAACAACACGTGCCAATTGCTACCACGACGGTGCACCGGCAGCAATATTGCACCAACCGAGACTCCCTGATCCCCATCCATAAGCTGATTTGCCAATTGGAGAGCCAAGGAGTGATCAGCAAGACTCACTCACCTTTTAATAGTCCCATATGGCCCGTGCGGAAATCTAGTGGGGAATGGAGACTAACAGTAGATTATCGTGGGCTGAATGAAGTCACGCCACTGCTGAGCGCTGCTGTGCCAGATATGTTAGAGCTTCAATATGAACTGGAATCAAAGGCAGCTAAGTGGTATGCCACAATTGACATTGCTAATGCATTTTTCTCCACTCCTTTGGCAGCGGAGTGCAGGCCACAGTTTGCTTTCACTTGGAGGGGTGTCCAGTACACCTGGAATCGACTGCCCCAGGGGTGGAAACACAGCCCCACTATTTGCCATGGACTGATCCAGGCTGCACTGGAAAAAGGTGAAGCTCCGGAACACCTGCAATACATTGATGACATCATCGTATGGGGCAACATGGCAGAAGAAGTTTTTGAGAAAGGGAAGAAAATAATCCAAATCCTTTTGAAGGCTGGTTTTGCCATAAAAGAAAGTAAGGTCAAGGGACCTGCACAGGAGATCCAGTTCTTAGGAGTAAAATGGCAAGACGGGTGTCGTCACATCCCTATGGATGTGATCAACAAAATAGCAGCTATGTCCCCACCAACTAAGAAAAAGGAAACACAGGCTTTCTTAGGTGTTGTGGGTTTTTGGAGAATGCATATTCCAAATTACAGTCAAATTGTAAGTCCTCTCTACCAAGTTACCCGGAAGAAGAATGATTTTAAATGGGGGCCTGAGCAACGACAAGCCTTTGAACAAATTAAACGGGAGATTGTTCATGCAGTAGCCTTTGGGCCAGTCCGGGCAGGACAAGATGTTAAAACTGTGCTCTATACTGCAGCTGGGGAAAATGGCCCTACCTGGAGCCTCTGGCAGAAAGCACCTGGGGAGACCCGAGGCCAACCCCTGGGGTTTTGGAGTCGGGGATACAGAGGATCCGAGGCTCGCTATACTCCAACTGAAAAAGAGATATTGGCAGCATATGAAGGAGTTCGAGCCGCCTCAGAAGTGGTTGGTACTGAAGCACAGCTCCTCTTAGCACCCCGACTGCCAGTGCTGGGCTGGATGTTCAAAGGGAAAGTCTCCTCTACACATCATGCAACTGATGCCACGTGGAGTAAGTGGGCCGCACTGATCACACAACGAGCTCGCATAGGAAACCCCAGTCGCCCAGGAATTTTGGAAGTGATCACGGACTGGCCAGAAGGCAAAGATTTCGGAATGTTGCCAGAGGAGGAGGTGACACGGGCTGAAGAGGCCCCGCTGTATAATAAACTGTCAGAAAATGAGAGGCAATATGCCCTGTTCACTGATGGGTCCTGTCGCATTGTGGGAAAGCATTGGAGGTGGAAGGCTGCTGTATGGAGTCCTACATGACTAGTCGCAGAAACTGCTGAAGGAGAAGGTGAATCGAGTCAGTTTGCAGAAGTGAAAGCCATCCAGCTAGCGTTAGACATTGCTGAAAGAGAGAAGTGGCCAGTGCTCTATCTCTATCCTGACTCATGGATGGTGGCAAATGCCCTGTGGGGGTGGCTACAGCAATGGAAGAAGAGCAACTGGCAGCGCAGAGGTAAACCCATCTGGGCGGCCGCACTGTGGCAAGATATTGCTGTTCGGATAGAGAAGCTAGTGGTAAAAGTACGTCACGTAGATGCTCATGTACCCAAGAGTTGGGCCACTGAAGAACATCAAAACAACCAGCAGGCAGATCAGGCTGCCAAGATTGAAGTGTCTCAGGTGGACCTGGACTGGCAACATAGGGGTGAGCTATTTATGGCTCAGTGGGCCCATGATACCTCGGGCCATCAGGGAAGAGATGCAACATATAGATGGGCTCGTGATCGAGGGGTGGACTTGACCATGGACACTATTGCGCAGGTTATCCATGAATGTGAAACATGTGCTGCAATTAAGCAAGCCAAGCGGTTAAAACCCCTGTTGTGTGGAGGGCGATGGCTGAAATATAAACAGTGGGAGGCCTGGCAGATTGACTATATCACACTCCCACGAACCCGCCAAGGCAAGTGCCATGTGCTTACAATGGTGGAAGCAACCACTGGATGGCTGGAAACATATCCTGTGTCCCACGCCACTGCCCAGAACACTATCCTGGGCCTTGAAGAGAAAGTTTTATGGCGACACGGCACCCCAGAAAGAATCGAGTCGGACAATGGGACTCACTTCCGAAACAACCTCATAGACGCCTGGGCCAAAGAGCATGGCATTGAGTGGGTATATCGCATCCCTTATCACGCACCAGCCTCCGGAAAAATCGAACGATACAATGGACTGCTGAAAACTACATTGAGAGCGATGGGGGGTGGAACTTTCAAACATTGGGATACACATTTAACAAAAGCCACCTGGTTAGTTAATACTAGAGGATCTGCCAATCGGGCTGGCCCCGCCCAACCAAGACTTCCACATACTGTAGAAGGGGATAAAGTCCCTGTAGTGCGCATGAGAAGTATGTTAGGAAAGACAGTCTGGGTTAGTCCCCCCTCAAGCAGAGACAAACCCATCCAAGGGGTTGTTTTTGCTCAGGGACCTGGGTACACCTGGTGGGTGATGCAGAAGGATGGGGAAGTTCGATGTGTATCTCAGGGAGATTTAATTTTGGGAGAGAATAGCCAGTGAATTAGGCTGTATGATATTTAACTGCTAAATAACCTGCCAATGTATGTCATTGTATCTATAGTGTCTATATGCCATATCAAGGGTATTACTGTAAGAATTACCCAAATGACTGAAGGATGGGCTTTGAAACTGAGCCAAGTACAACAGTGATAGAACTTGAACTGGCGCCCAGCAATTTCCTCGAGATCAGCCTCTTCGACCTGCAGGCCAAGGGTGTGGGTTGCACCAAATGTACCAGCCACAAGTTCCAGAGGCAGCGTACAACAACCTAACACCTCACACCATCTCTCTTATCCTGAAGAACTGTTACAACAGATGGAGCCCCAAAGTCTTGGACTAAATAAAATTGATGGACACATTGGAGGGATAGCCCATCGACTAAGGGAATACTATTTGTGTGTGTGTGTGGGGGGGGGGTGTGTCCATATACATATATATATATAAGACAAGGAAAGTGGTAGTAGTTGATTGGAAAATGTAAGATCTGGGCATGATGTAGATGGTATAGAATAAGGGGTGGATAATGTCCTGGGTTCAGCTGGGATAGAGTTAATTTTTTCAGGAACCTGGGAGGTGGGGGGGCATAGCCGGGGCAGCCGACCTGAACTAGCCAAGGAGCTATTCCATACCATCATGCTCAGTATATAAATGGGGAGCGGGCCGGGGGGAGGGCTCTTGACTTTCGGTGGCGGAGAGTCGGGTTCCGGGTGGTGAGCAGTTGCACTGTGCATCACTCGTTTTGTATATTCTTTCATTAGTACCGTTGTTGTTGTTGTAACCTTTTTTTTGTGTTGTCCCAGTAAACTGCCCTTATCTCAACCCTCGAGGTTCCAGGTTTTTTTTCTTTTCTCTCCTCCGTCTCCTCCCTATCCCACCGGAGGGGGGCAGGAGGAGTGAGCAAGCGGCTGTGTGGTCCTTTGTTACCCGCTGGGCTGAAACCACGACATGGGGGGAAGGTGTTTTAAGATTTGGTTTTACTTCTCATTTTCCTTGTTTTGATTTGATTTGTAGTAAACTAAATTGATTTTGGTTTTTTCCCCATGTTGAGTCTGTTTTTTGCCTGTGACCATAAGTGGTGAGTGATCCCTCCCTGTCCTTGTCTTGACCCATGAGCTTTTCTTTATATTTTTGTGGTGGGTTGACCATGGCTGGGCGCCAGGTGCCTATCAAAGCCATTCTATCACTCCCCCCTCCTCAGCTGGACAGGGGAGAGAAAATATAGCAAAGGGCTCATGGGTCGAGATAAGGACAGGGAGACATCACTCAACCAATTACCATCACGGGCAAAACAGACACAACTTGGGGAAAATTAACTCAATTTATTACCAATCAACCAGAGTAGGGTAATGACAAATAAAACCAAATCTCCAAACACCTTCCCTCCACCCCTCCCTTCTTCCTGGGCACAACTTCACTCCTGGATTCTCTACCTCCCCCCCCACAGAGGCGCAGGGGGACGGGGAATGGGGTTTACGGTCAGTTCATCACACATTGTCTCTGCTGCTTCATCCTCTTCAGGGGCAGGACTCCTCACACTCTTCCCCTGATCCAGCGTGGGGTCCCTCCCACAGGAGGGTTGCTGGTTGACAGCCGGCTGAATATGAGCCAGCAGTGTGCCCAGGTGGCCAGGTGGCCATCGTTTTTAGAGTTGTATGCAATCAGTTAGGTGTCTAAGTCTGTATTGTACTTGCAATAAATACCTGATTTTTCAGTCACTAGTCATCAAACACACTCTATGAAATATGTAACTTCAGTGGATTCAAGGCAATTGAAGTGGCCGGAAGTGATATTTTAAATCTTTACTAAGAGCTACCTTGTCAAATCTACGTCTGTTGGGTATGGTAATCCACTAATCTGATTAAAGTCCAAAGTCTAACTTCTCTATTTACTTCTTTTTGGGCTATAAGATTTTTTTTAAAAGCAGATCAATAAACAATCTCAGTCTTTTCATTTTACTAAGCAATATAATATAAATGAGTACTGGTGTAGTAGTAAATCATTAATATACTCCTTAATCATAGAGTGACCATGTCCCACAGATGCGATTTAATCATGGAAAAAAGGCCAATGAAGTGTAAAGATGCATCAGGAGGGGTGTTTCCAACAGAAGCGGGATAGTACATGACACCATTTTAAAAGATCCTAGTATGAGAGCATTCAGGATGCCATGTACATTTATAGTTGCAGACCTGGCTATATGCTAATATGTCATTGTTTTTGATCACTCTATAAAACAAGAATCAAAAACCACGTCAGGTTTGTATTTGGCTGGGGAGCCAGTGTGGTGCGAGGAGATGTGTTGGCATCACGTTAGAGCTGTGCTTTGTACCTGGACTGAGCCCGTGCCAACGCACTGAGCCTTTGATGGCTTTTTGGAATAAGAAAAGCATTAGAGTCTCCAGATTCACTGGTCCCAAGATTTGTAAGACTTTGACACCAACAGACCTATGTAACCCTAAAACCCAATAATAATCTGTGCTTAAAATGCTTGATTCAATCATCATGTGATACAGATAAAGATGATTAGAATAAGAGGAGAGAATTTTCATAGAAAAAGATGGGTCCTGCAAGGGTGCTCTCATGTTGGTTTCAGTGGTAATGGTTCCTAATCATTAGAGAAATCAGATTGAAGGACAGGAAAGATAAAACCTCTAATTGTGTTTATTATGGAATTTGATGCATTTATGAAAGGCTTTCCCTGCAACATGTTCCCTGATATCAGGGGAGCTATCAGTGACCTGGAAGCTCACCTCAGGATTCTTAGGAGTATGTGTATTTGCCCAGGTTAGTGGTTATTAATTTTCATTGCTATCAGTGTGAGAAGTTTGTAACTTTATGTTCCTTCATTTCCTCACTTAGAAACCAGGGATGATGATTTATCATGCCAGTATCCTGAGTATTGAAAGTTAGCATCTATCACGTGCAACTTTGTCAATGAACAGAAGCAGTTGTAGATGTTATGTCTTTTATAACTCTTCTGTCTGCATATAGGCACTACAGGATCCTCCAAAACTCTTATTTTCTGTGCATATGTAACTCTTCATAATACCTGTACACAGGAGTGCAATCTTAAATATCTGGTGCTCTAATTAGGCATCTCTTCAAAATGTCTTGTTAGTAGGGCACACTGGAAACCCTGTGAGTACCTACTTTCCACTCTTATTGTGTCCCTCCTTTGCTATATTGTCACTTATTGTCCCATCCCACTCAGTGGGTTTGGGGGAGGTGATCTTTTAGATAGTCCGTTGCCGCACACAGGAGTCACAACAATGACTCAGGAGGGACAGGGAAAATTTCAACACCCCGTTTCGCTCGGCAAATCCCAGGGCAGGAGTCACGACAATGGCTCCTAAATGCTCAAAATATGTTTTATTTAACGTTGACTTATAACACAAGTGTGGCTAAATTTGGCATAGCAGATATTTCGAATAAAAAACTGGACACCTAACAGCTGTAGCAAAATATTCCTAACAACAAGGTAGGAGGAAGAGAAGAGATAAGAGAGAGAAGAGAAAAAAGGAGAGGTAAGTATCTCCACCCTTGGATCCAGCAAAGAAAGAGTCTTGGTAGTAGCTGTCTGGATTCATCAGGCGGTGGGCGTGTGCCTGGGGTTAGTCTCCCCCCCCTTTATACCCTCCTCCGAGAGCCCTTCGCTCATGCGTTGTGGGGTTTTCTGGAAAGTTCTTGAGGAGGGAGTGGGGGGGGGGGTGTTGCTGATGCCCCCTTATCCCATGTAACTTGTTTACACAACTGCTGTGGTAAGGGCCTGTGGCAAAACTCTGAACCTGTGACAAAACATCCGAAGCACAACTACTAGAAAACTTCCCAGAAAGACAATCGCCAGAAAGCCTCTTCAAGGCACAACTGCTAGAAAGCCTCCCAGAAAGAGTTCACTACCCCACCTCTGCAGGGCACATCCTGTTTTGGCTGCTTGCAGCTACCTGCTTGGTTGTTTGAGACAAAATGGTTACCAGTCTCTCACACTTATCTTTAGCAAATGATTGCTCCATGGTGTGATCCATGATCAGAAAAAGGGCTTTTGCAATTGCAGCTCATTTACTGAAAGCTCCTGCTATCAACACCTATCAGCCTGTCTGGAAACTCCCATGGAGGAGAGAGTGCTTATGTACCGATAGTCTTAGTGAAGGAAAACATAAGGACTCTTGCACCAAGCAGGTGGTTACCTGCACACTCAGACCGATCTCTGCAGCAACAGCTCAGCGACAGCCTGTTTTGCAGTGCAGCCCATCTACTGTAAAGTCTTTTGTCCTGTGTGAGCCAAGTTGAGAAGGGATGATGCATTGTTCTTCTATCCCTTTATCACAACCAAATTGCAATCTAATTTGGGAGAAGTTTGTTCAGGAGATAGCTTGCATATGGCATTTTGATGGGTACCTTGTGAATGAGGCTGGCTCTCAGCCAAACAACAGTGATTCTGGATAATGCACTAAAAGACAGGCATTCACTTTACTGAAGAGGATGTGATTCTCCTCCTGAAGGAGAGAGTGACGTGACTTGATCTACTAGAGAAGTTTGGATTTAGTTCAAAAACTTTGTTTGTCCTAAACATGCTTTTGCATCATTCCTTATGGTACTTTAACTGGTGACAGCTAGTCAGGCTTTTCAGATATACAGATGCTGTTTTGAAGGATTGTTTTTTTACCTATGATTTGACATTTACATGACTTTCTTTTGTGAAGGCTGACCTCGACTTCAGCGCGGCCTTTGACACTGTCTCTCATGGCATACTCCTTGAGAAGCTGGCGGCTCATGGCTTAGACAAGTGTACTCTTCGCTGGGTAAAAGACTGGCTGGATGGACAAGCCCAGAGGGTTGTGGTGAATGGAGTTAAATCCAGTTGGTGGCGGGTCACAAGTGGTGTTCCCCAGGGCTCAGTATTGGGGCCAGTTCTCTTTAATATCTTTATCAATGATCTGGATGAGGGGATCGAGTGCACCCTCAGCAAGTTTGCAGATGACACCAAGTTGGGAGGGAGGGTTGATCTGCTCGAGGGTAGGAAGGGTCTACAGAGGGATCTGGACAGGCTGGATTGATGGGCTGAGGCCAACTGTACGAGGTTCAACAAGGCCAAGTGCCGGGTCCTGCACTTCGGTCACGGCAACCCCATGCAGCGCTACAGTCTTGGGGAAGAGTGGCTGGAAAGCTGCCTGGCAGAAAAGGACCTGGGGGTGCTGGTTGACAGCTGGCTGAATATGAGCCAGCAGTGTGCCCAGGTGGCCAAGAAGGCCAACGGCATCCTGGCCCGTATCAGAAATAGTGTGGCCAGCAGGAGCAGGGAGGTGATTGTTCCCCTGTACTCAGCACTGGTGAGGCCGCACCTTGAGTACTGTGTTCACTTTTGGGCCCCTCACTACAGGAAAGACATTGAGTTGCTGGAGTGTGTCCAGAGAAGGGCAACGAAGTTGGTGAGGGGCCTGGAGCACAAGTCTTATGAGGAGCGGCTGAGGGAGCTGGGGCTGTTTAGTCTGGAGAAAAGGAGGCTGAGGGGAGACCTTATCGCTCTCTACAACTACCTGAAAGGGGGTTGTAGTGAGGTGGGTGCTGGTCTCTTCTGTCAGGTGGCTGGAGATAGGACGAGAGGAAATGGCCTCAAGTTGCAGCAAAGGAGGTTTAGGTTGGATATTAGGAAAAATTTCTTTACTGAAAGTGTTGTCAGACATTGGAATAGGCTGCCCAGGGAAGTGGTTGAGTCACCATCCCTGGAGGTATTCAAAAAGCACGTAGACAAGGCACTCCAGAACATGGTTTAGTGGGCATGGATGATGGTTGGACTCGATGATCTTGAAGGTCTTTTCCAACCTAAATGATTCTATGACAGTCCTCCACGAACTTCTCCAACGTGTGTCCTTCCCATGGGCTGCAGTTCTTCACGAACTGCTCCAGCATGGGTCCCTTCCACAGCGTGCAGTCCTTCAGGAGCACACTGCTCCAGCGTGGGTCCCCCACGAGGTCACAAGTCCTGCCAGAAAACCTGCTCTAGCATGGGCTCCTCTCTCCATGGGGTCACAGGTCCTACCAAGAGCCTGCTCCAGCACGGGCTTCCCACGGGGTCACAGCCTCCTTTGGGCACCCACCTGCTCCGGTGTGGGGTCCTCCACGGGCTGCAGGTGGATATCTGCTCCACCGTGGACCTCCATGGGCTGCAGGGGGACAACCTGCCTCACCATGGTCTTCACCACAGGCTGCAGGGGAATCTCTGCTCCAGCGCCTGGAGCACCTCCTCCCCCTCCTTCTTCACTGACCTTGGTGTCTGCAGGGTTGTTTCTCTTACATGTTCTCACTCCTCCCTCCGGCTGCCGTTTCTGTGTGCCCCGCAACTTTTTCCCCTTCTTAAAAATGTTATCACAGAGGCGCTACCACTATCGCTGATTGGCTCGGCCTTGGCCGGCAGCGGGTCCGTCTTAGAGCCGGCTGGTATTGGCTCTGTCAGACACAGGGGAAGCTTCCAGCAGCTTCTCACTGAAGCCACCCCTGTAACCCCCCCCGCCCCACTACCAAAACCTTGACATACAAACCCAATACAATTTTCTCTTCATCATCCCACCAGGGCCAAGGGGGAGGAGTGAGCGAGTATTTTCGTGGTGCTTTGTTGCCGGCTGGGCTTAAGCCACGACACTCCTGTATTATTAATGCAGAACATTATATAATGGCTCTTGACCTATAATAACTGGCTGAAGTGTTGGTTAAAACTTCTCTGAATAACCTCTGTTTACTTTTGGGCTTCAAACTGCGTGGCCACTAATAATATAGGAAAATGTTATTAAAATTTATGGTGGACTAAATTAGTATCTTGTTTGAATTATATGAAATTATTAGCCTACAAATTCCTGCAACCCAGAGTACAGCAAGAGGTGGGTTTTGACCCTAATAACTGTTTAAAGAGGCTTAAAGGTGTAATACTTGACCAGATTTCTCTGATAATACAGGACTTGATATTCCATTTGCCTGTACTTGGATGATTAACAGCATTTAAAAACGCTGAGGTTGTCATTATTTGGATGCTTTCTGAGTTTTTAAAGTATATTTAATTACAACCTACAGATCTGTGAAGACAATGGCCTTTGGCTTGTAGATGAAAAGGTGATTACTCCACTGGTTCACTGCGATACCTTTTACATGGTGCGGTTACATCTAGAATACCAAGTTCTGGTTTAAACTATGCTATGGCAGAGGCAATTCAAACAGAAACAGACACCAAGAAGAAGTTACAGAAGCTAATTTATGAGGAAATAACAAAAGCAAGCTTATTTGCATTTATAGCTCACTAAAGAATGAATTAGAGCCTGGTTCTTTAGTATTTAATCAAAGAAAGCTCAGTCTAAAGTTTTGCTCAAGTAAGGATATAGAGTCAAATCTTAAAGTGACAAACACTTAATCTGAGAGGTGTGCAGACCAAGGAGGGAAAGGGATAATGCAGAGAGATGCAAAAATTCAATAATTAACAACGTACCAAAATTGAACAAAGAAAATGTAAGGAAAAAAACTATTTCAGAACAAAGTTACTCATTCACCTATGGAATAATTAATAAAACAAATGAAGTGACTATTGCAACCTGGAAAATTTAAAACTAACTTATGATCCAAAGGGATTAGTTATGCATAGGTAGACAGATTAAGCAACAAAACAGGTCGTTCTCTATTTTCAAATCCACCAATCCATCATATTACTCAAATGCAGTGTGGTCAGTAGGACTTCCTGCAGGGCACCACGATATCTAATGAATTTTTATGCTATTCCCTGAAACTACACAACAGAGAAGACTGTCTAAATAAAGACCTTATTAACCTACCTAACCTACATACTAAGGCAGGAGTTGTAAAGCAGCATCGCCAGAAAAGAAACAAGTCTCAGCACTGCTGCCTCCTTATGAATATCAAAGTACATCACCCACAAAGGAAAACACACCTTGAACGTTTTTCCATTTTGTCTGCACCTCATATCGCGATATCCCTGCTGAGCATGAATGGCAAATTTTAAATGTCATTCAGGACCCATTGAATATTGCTAGTATTTGCATTCCTTAAAAAGCAGAAAAACATTAACCTTTTGTTTTATTGAATAAAAATGCCATGGAAATGCTGATGTAGTCTTCAGAGACTGAAGTACTTTTACAAAGAAGAATAGCTGTCATTTATTAGACACAAAGAACAATTTTACTTGATAGGATGCTTTCTGACAAAAAGCAGACTGGTATTCTCATCATAGAAAAAAACCCCAGCACAGACCTCTGAGACTTGAATAATTTAAAGCTGCATTTGGTGCAATTTGAATTTTTCTTTAGGGAGGCAAAGTTAAATACCTTTAATTTGTTCTAATTATTTCAAATTTGCAAGTTAATTATGGCTGATCATTAAATAACAAAAAGGACTATCGTCTCCATAGAGTTTTACCTCCTACCCTCTGCATTACTTAAGCTAGATTTTAGTATGCATGAATTAACTTTCTAAATAATCACATGGTTTGACTAAATGGCTCAGTAAAATGAGCTCTGATCCTCAGAATAAGCATTAACGGACATTAGAAAGGCTATTGGGACCCATGTTACATTATAAGTATTTTTAATGGGGTCTTATTTACTAATCTTTATGTACTGTTCAAGTAAGGGCACCATATAGATACATTATTTTGCTTTAATAGAGGAAAGTCAGTTCTTCAAGATACTAAAACAAATGTCCATTTAGAGCCAACTAAATTAATTTTTAAATTAATGCAGGAATACTCTGATAGAATTTAACTTTAGCTGCTCATCCTGATGAATCAATCCAACGTAATGGTAGTTTTGGTCTGCAAATGGAGTTTTACAGATCTATTGAATCGCTAAGCAACTCAAGCAGCTAAGACTCTTGCCACAGAGTAGTGTTTACTATCAGCATGTGTACACCCACGAGGTTTCATCTCTTCCCTACTCCATACCTAGCATTCATCTGATGGGTTCCCAGTCATTGATCCCAAATTTGGATACTCACCTTTCACTGAACTCTGATCTTTCCATGCATTTTTCAGTGCAGATCAGTAGTATCCAAAGAACATGACTACATTATAACTAGTTAGAAATCCAAAACATGAGGCAATTCATGCCTCCAGTATATATGTTCAATAGATGGCTGCCTTAATGGTACCCTACTGCACCCTGTTGACGCAAGGGCTTGCGTGTTTAACCATTATCAAACTAACAGATTGCTGTGGTAGGTTAGTTCCAAAAGCAAACATGTTGGAATGTTATTTCCCTGTTTGACAATTTCTGTTCTAAAAATAAAATAATTAACAGTTCATGCATGCAATCTGCTGCAATTATATCAGGCCAAGAATGCATAACACTTAATAATGCAAAACTGGTGATAAGTAGACAACCCAAGCAATACGTTTTTGTAGCTGGAACCTATATTGCCATTTCAGATGCAGTTTGACAAATAGGCTGAAAATTGCTCCCCCCCACTTCGGCTTGAAAAGTTTTCAGCGAGATCAGCTTCCAGAGTCAGCTCAGCATAAAGCAGCAGTATCACAAGTGCTGAGACAAAGATGAAGGTGTCAGTACATGACTGGATCTTCTTTTCAGCAGGGGTCCAAATTTAGATCAGTTTAAATCAAGTTATCAAACCACGTCTTGGAAAAACACCAGTTCCAAAGTGGGACTGTTTGGGAAGTTGGTTGTCTGCATGGCAAATAAAAAAATATTCGCAGGGAGAAAAGAAGTACTACAGACTTCGGATGAGTGGATCTAAAAACCAATGACAGTGGTCTACTGAACAACCACAACTTTTTCAGTCCTCTCAAGTGTACTGTGTTACTCTACTCCATGTAAGCCCCTATTTCCAGAACTACCAAGTGCCTCAGATTTTTCAAATGTTTTTTTCCCCGACAATGTGTCAGGTAGGGCAGTGTGATTACCCTTATCCACAAAGCAAAGATAAGAAACTAATGCAGTTAAGAATCTGGGCCCATGGACAGCAAGCCGGTCAGCAGAGGTGGAAGAGAACTGGAACTGACTCCCAAACACTCAACTCACTGAGAAAAGGAGATACCTGAAATTAGTGCATACTCCATGTGTGTCTGCTTAGAGCTAATCATGAGGAAAACCCTGACAACAGAGGTAGAGCTTACGGCCCCTCCTTAGTGCATCTTCATCTGCAACCCGGAGTCCTCTTCTGAGGGGATGCATCCTGCCCCTTCTTTCTAGCGGAGCTGGAGAGAAACACATCAAGATGTACAAGCCAGCAGAGCAGCACATGGGAAAGAGGAGGCAGATTGGTTCACTCACTCCTGCATTGTGTAGGGTGTGCAACACCGCAGGATGGCTGAGTAGAGCTGGAAGGGAGGTAACAGTGTTGCAGGCAAGGAGGAGAAGCACAGCATGAAGTTCAGGGCAATCTCTCATCCCTGAATGCCATCACCCTTGTGTTCTGTTGACGCAGAAGTCACAGACACTGCACACAATCAATATGATCAAGCAGATGCCACCTTATTGCCAAGATAGCTCAGTTTATATGTTCATTCTAGTTACTGTTCACACATAAGCAAATTAGAGATTGGTTAGCATGAGCTGTCCACGCGCCTAGTTACACCTAGTGATTGGTTATAACAACACTGTACACGCGCATAAACATAAGGCATAATTGGTTGTATTAACTAAAACATGCGAAACTTGTCTCAGTCTAATTGGTCAAGATAAGCTGTGGAATTGAGGTTCTTTGCCAAGTTCCCTTTATCGTGGAATGCGCACCTGTGTTCTTCTAATTGGCATCTTTCTTTTTTTGTCTTCTTGTTTATTCTGTTCAAGGCCTTCTAAAGGCATCTGGAATGCTCTTACTACCGTTAGCTAAATATGTGTCCACAAGCAAAGCATCCTTGAAGTCTGCTGCCTACAAAACATCCTTGGCTCACAAATTGATCAATTCTATCGAGTCTGGATTGTTCACTATGTGCCCATTACTTTCCAAATATCCCACAAATCCCTCTTTTTGTTTTTGAACAATCCAGACTTTAGCCATTGCATTCTGTACCATCCTTCCTAAACAACTGAGTATACAAGGGATAATTAATAACAAGACTACCAATACTAACAAAGCAATTCCCAACATTTTTAACAGATCTCTTATCCATCCCATAATTCCCCAATGGGTAAACAGCCTGTCTAACCATCCCAAACCATCACTAACCTGCAGTTTTTGAACTTGGTCCTTCATCATTTGTATAGCTTTATGGATCGATTCAGAGTGATCAGATAAATTCATACAACACATTCCATCTAAATCTTCACAACCATGACCATGTGCTAGCAATAGAAAATCAATAGCAGCTCGATTCTGCAACATTGCATGCCGTCTTGCACTGCAAACTCAGCCCAGCAATCGGTAGGTGCCAGCTTTATGTGGGCCTCCCCATGGAGGCAACGATGGCCTTGCCGTACACCAGCCCGATGCTCTTCGGAAAATCCCGGTATTTATACATTTGCAGAGGATCGGATTTAAGCACACGTGGCCAGCGGGTGCCAAAATCAGCCTCGGTTGCAATATGGGGAGCCTATGACGCATACACTCGCTGGCCAGGCGCGCTGCACAAGTCATAGCCATCCTGTCTACTGGTTCATGGGTTTTGTGATGCGGTTGCAATGCACAGAGAATCTTGACCTGTCATGTTGGTCAAGGTGACCTACAAAATCTATGAACACAATTAATTAAACACAGTAAAAGCAACATTATACCTAATAAAATATACAAGAATAAAAGAAACCCCGATTTTTAACAAAGATACAAACCAACTCCTAAGTCCCCATCCCGCAGCTAAATGCTGTAAGCCGAAATGACAGCTTTCTTAATTGCGTTAAAGCTCTTGCAGCTCCTTCTTGCCTCTGCAGTTCTGTTATCTTGTTTATTAATTGCTCCACTGTCCAAGTTCCTCATGTCCGTTGTTTTTCTGGTGGTTCAAAGTCCGTTTATACTGCAGCTGTCACGTACTCTGGCCCACTCATGTTAACTGCAGCCTACTTATGCTAACTCTAAATAATCAGGCTCAAAGAAATGTTTCCCATTTTCCATGAAATCTCCCACAATTCCCCCCCTTTTTTTTTTTTTTTTCTGCAAGCCAAGTTACATGAAATGCTTTTGCAATCATACGTTCAACTATTTTTATGATACGTGGTACAATCATTACAACTGCTAATATTACAATTAAAATAACTAAGCCATGTATAAGCAAATCTTTCAACCATCTCGTAATTCTTAAACTTGTTAGTCATCCACTTAACCCTGTGTTAGTTATCGTGAGTCTTTTACTGTGAATCATATTGATATCGGGTGTCAGTAACGTAAGTTGTCCGAGGCTACATGGCCTCCCGTTAAGTTTCGATGGAATTCACCCTCACACTCTATCCCCACAAATTAAAAACATCCCTGCAGGTAAAGCAGCTGGAATAGAGAAAAAAAAAAAAGCGTGATATTCTGGAATAGATATAGTTACACCAAGCTGTAGCATTTCTATATACAGGCAAAATAGCATTTACATTCTGACCCTTTCGAGTGGTGTTATAGGTGTAATTAAACATCACACAGGCATTCAATGATGACTGATCCTAACAACTCTAACTCTTGAGGTTCTTGCATTACTTGAGGCAGGTGTGCATACACACCGTCCCAATTATCGACACAGGATTGTGGGTTAGTACAAAGGGAAAATTCAGGCATTGGATCTGGCCAGGTGTCTAGAGGTAACCCCACCAAAGAGGTAGAAAAAGGGTTTTCAGGGGTAGCGACAGAAAGACATATAGCTGCTTGATGCGTTATGTTCGCCAAAGTTACCCATACATTCTGTTTTGGTTGTTGGATCATCCATTCTTCACTTATGTGTGTCACCCATAACAGGCCAAATGCAGCAAGGAGGAGGAAAGCGGGGTCGGGGGGGGGGGAAGGGGGGTGCATCAAAGGATACGGTTGGCGTTTTTTTCTCGCTTCACAGCAGCCTCCTGATTCTGTAGGGTTTCCTTTAAGCATACGGTTAGGGAGGCTTGGGAACTGTCAGATGGCTGATTAATATCGGCAGTCCCAGTGAGTGGAGCAGAAGTCAAGGGCACAGGAGCAGGCGGACAAGCTCCAAAAGTCTCTCTCGCTGCATTATGTTTTTCTCTCCGCGTTTTTCCTTCGCTTGTGGTGGGAGAGAGAGCAGCAAAAGCAGATGCAGACGCTTTACGATCTGCTTTCATTAATTTCCATAAAGTTGTAAGACCTTTAACTTCTTTAGACCCGTCACTAATTTCATCCCATAGGGAGGTTCCGATAGCTTCCCAGGTACTAAGCGCAAAAGCTGTACCCACACTAATTAAAAGGTTTCTGTTCAATGCTTTAAAAGCTAAATCTTGACTGAGTTGTAAAACTTCTATGGCAAATTGTGCCTGCCATCCTGATCTGGCATAAGGACCTGCCCCCAATAACATTTGAGCTTGCACTCCAAACAAAGGATCCCCGTTCTGTTGTGGGATAGCGGCTGCATTTTCACAGGTCGCTTGCCAGCTTTGATAAAATTGGATCTGCTGGGATGGAAGCAGTAACATTTGCACAATCATTTTAACATCGTATGGTGTCAATAAATGTGTAGAAAATACATGTTGAATAACAGATTGACTGTATGGTGATTTTAACCCATATTGAGTGATTGCTGCCTTAGCTTCTTTTAAAACTTTCCAGTCTAACGTTTCCCAAACAGGACCCCCATGCGCCCCTGCCACAACTGGAAACGCAGATGGAATAATTTCACCTTCAATTAAAGCATCTCTGATTACCCCCTTCCATCTTTTTGCCGGATCTCCCACCCCACTCCCTGTTAATAAGGTCACCGGAGGTGGCTGTGGCAAAGGAGCCACGGCACCAATCTCACCCGATATGTCCTGGGAAACACAAGGATTCATTGGAGGTGGTTGCGGGAACGACGAAAATCCTGCGTTGAAGGGTGGTGGAGGTGCAGGAAAAGTTGAAGATGCCGGCTCGGACTTCACCGACGGCTCCAGGCAGGCTTCAAGAGTCTCTAGCCTTTGTAACAGTTCCTTTAGTTGTGGATCCCCCGAACCTATTGCCCGTTCCTCCTTTCCCCCGAGCGGGGATGGGGGAGTGGATGGTGGCAGTGGTGGATACAGGGATGAGGCAACTGGTTTAGGTGATGGAGGACAAGAATTAGAGACTAAGTTGTTTTCCGTCTCTTCTGCTGGTGGCGGTGGAAATTCTGCCAGGCTGTCGGCTTTTTCCAAGGGCTGATCTCTGGGCTCTGGATCTGCTACCGCAGATTTCCTGACTGCACTAGCCCCTGCGCCGGATACACGGGCTGGAACAACGGCTGGAATTTGTGGTGGCGCAAAGGTGAAGCTCGCCGGGGATGGCATCCCTTGTGGCCCTTCGGGCTGCAGTGCGGCAAAAGCAGAAGCTACTGCCGAACGTTCAGCTTTCATATCTTTTAAAGTTTCTATAATTAACTTCCACATGGTGGAATATCTGCTCGCCTCTTTTGAACCCGAACTTATGTTATGCCATAATTCTTGCCCTATCTTTTCCCAAGTAGGAATGGCAAAAGCATCTCCAAAAGTAGGGAGTAAGCTTTTTTCTCTCGCCCATAGTAACAGGGCTTTCATGGTAGACGAGTCATAACTTAATCCTCTCGTAGAGAGCATATGTTGAAGGAGCTTAACCACTGCTGCCTCTTCCTTGGACATAGTGGACCCCATCTCCTCCCCGGCCGCTCGCCTGATCAGGATGAGATTCCCACGACGGTACCGGTACCATTTTTTTTTTTCCCGAGTGCCGGGGCAGCACTCGCCTCCGGCCGGCTTCCGCACCCTCTCTCCGTCGGTTCCTGTTGTAGAATTCAACACCAATCCGAGGGTCCCTGTTCGGGCGCCACTTGTTGACGCGGAAGTCACGGACACTGCACACAATCAATATGATCAAGCAGATGCCACCTTATTGCCAAGATAGCTCAGTTTATATGTTCATTCTAGTTACTGTTCACGCATAAGCAAATTAGAGATTGGTTAGCATGAGCTGTCCACGCGCCTAGTTACACCTAGTGATTGGTTATAACAACACTGTACACGCGCATAAACATAAGGCATAATTGGTTGTATTAACTAAAACATGCGAAACTTGTCTCAGTCTAATTGGTCAAGATAAGCTGTGGAATTGAGGTTCTTTGCCAAGTTCCCTTTATCGTGGAATGCGCACCTGTGTTCTTCTAATTGGCATCTTTCTTTTTTTGTCTTCTTGTTTATTCTGTTCAAGGCCTTCTAAAGGCATCTGGAATGCTCTTACTACCGTTAGCTAAATATGTGTCCACAAGCAAAGCATCCTTGAAGTCTGCTGCCTACAAAACATCCTTGGCTCACAAATTGATCAATTCTATCGAGTCTGGATTGTTCACTGTGTGCCCATTACTTTCCAAGTATCCCACAGTGTTCCTTGCCACAAAACCACTCCATTCATGTCAGCAGATCAACAACCTTAAAAACACAGTTAAAAATCTAAAGCCTATTTCATATTGAAACTGTCGTACTTTCAGACCAGCCAGTAACAAAGCACCATGAGGCCATGGCTCACTCCTCCCCCCCCCGGTGGGATGGGGAGGAGAAAATATAATGAAAGGCTCGTGGGTCAACACAAGGACAGGGAGGGATCACTCACCTGTTGTGGTCACAGGCAAAAAACAGACTCAACATGGGGAAAAAAACCCGCCAAAATCAATTTAATTTACTACCAATCAAGACAGAGCAGGATAATGAGAAGTAAAACCAAATCTTAAAACACCTTCCCCCCACCCCTCCCTTCTTCCTGGGCTCAACTCCACTCCCAATTTTCTCTACCTCCTCCCCCCAGCGGCACAGGGGAAAGGGGAATGGAGGTTGGGGTCAGTTCATCACACATTGCCTCTGCCGCTCCTTCCTCCTCAGGGGGAGGACTCCTCACTCTTCCCCTGCTCCAGCGTGGGGTCCCTCCCACGGGAGACAGTCCTCCACGAACTGCTCCAGCGTAGGTCCCTTCCGTGGGCTGCAGTCCTTCAGGCACTGACTGCTCCAGTGTGGGATTCCCACAGGGTCACAACCTCCTTTGGGCATCCACCTGCTCTGGTGTGGGGTCCTCCACGGGCTGCAGGTGGGCATCTGCTCCCCCGCTCACCTCCATGGGCTGCAGGGGGACAGCCTGCCCTCTCACCACGTGCTGCAGGGGCATCACCTCCTCCGGCACACATCCCCCCCCTCCTTCTCCACTGACCTTGGTATCTGCATAGGTGTTTCTCTCACATTCCTCTCCCCCTCTGCTTCAGGTTTCCCTTCTTAACTATGTTCTCCCAGAGGTGCTACCACCATCGCTGATTGGGTCAGCCTTGGCCAGAGGCGGGTCCGACTTGGAGCTGGGGAAGCTTCTAGCAGCTTCTCACAGAGGCCACCCCTGTAGCCCCCTCCCCTGCTGCCAAAACCCCACCACACAAACCCAATACAGAAACACAGAGTGCTTGAAAATAATCTAAGCTTAACATTTTTCCCCTCCTTTAAAAAGCAGGAAAAATGTCCTATTCTAATATGGACCTTGAAGGCCATATTCAAGTTTAGAGTGAGATTTCATGGCCCAGTTATGAAACCTGGCATTTTGAAACTTATCTTAGATGTATCAGCACGTTAATGACGCTGCTGGGATCCAGTACATGTTAATAAGAAGTAGCTGCTTTCCTTTCTAGAGACCATGTTCATTTATAATTTTGAGATCTTCGGGACAGAGTTCTTCTCCTTTCTCATGTATTTTTCTAGGCAAAAGGCAGGAGGGGAGGGACAGGGAGGGGAACACCTCAGCAGCCAGTGAGAGTTCTGGAGCTGAAATATAAATATTATTAAACCTGCTTGTAATGAAAGGATTTTTTGTTACAGAAAATAGACAGTGATTACCTACAATCTACATGTTATTATGCACACAATATATTGCTGGGGAGTGATGCAGAGCTTTCATCTCTTATAGTCCTCTTCAGGGTCAGCGCCCCTGAATCCAGTAATGCCTGTGGCTGTATCAGGTTTCTCCATTGTTTCTTTCTCTTGAACTGTCTTTCTTGGACCTACTACATTTTTTTACTTTTCTCTCATCTTGGAGGAGTTATACATGTAACTATGCTAAAAACTTTTCCATATATCAAGCTGTACCAGGGTACAGTAATCCATAGCACGGCTTCTCCAGACCACCCTTTGAGAGACCAGTTCCTTCCCCATTCCCTCAGTGACTGGTGCTCAGATATTTAATTCCACCAGCAAGAATTGAGGCCACATATGCTCTTAAATAGCAATGACCTATTAGATAATACCAGCCATAGGTGAAACCCTGGCCTCATTGAATCAATCAGAATACTGACTTTATCTTCAATGAAGTCAGGACTTCACTTAATATACACAGTTAGAGGTCCATTTGTATCAAATACTAAGCTAAATTCCTCCTAAAATTATATTCATGCCTTTCCTTTGAAGCCCTGTCCTCACTCTGCTTTGTTAGCTACATTTCAACTCCCCACCAGCACCTTTCCAACATATCTTAGTTTTCCTAATAAACAGCGAAATGAGCTCTGATTAAATTCTCTATTCTCTTCTGAACCCAAAGAAAATTCCAACATAAAGGTTTTCAGACGGTCACAGAGAAATGGCCACAGGAAGCAGACTGGCAAAGCTTTAGCAGGACAAAATGCTATGATTGTGTGTTTCGCCTTTCTTATAGAGCAGAACAGAGCAGCTGTCGTTCCAGCAAGCAGTGCTGTCATAGAATCAAAGAATCAGAATCATTTAGGTTGGAAAAGGTTTTGGTAGTGGGGGTGGGGGTTACAGGGGTGGCTTCAGTGAGAAGCTGCTGGAAGCTTCCCCTGTGTCTGACAGAGCCAATACCAGCTGGCTCTAAGACGGACCCGCTGCCGGCCAAGGCCGAGCCAATCAGCGATAGTGGTAGCGCCTCTGTGATAACATATTTAAGAAGGGGAAAAAGTTGCGGGGCACACAGAAACGGCAGCCGGAGGGAGGAGTGAGAACATTGTCCTGGTTTCAGCTGGGGTAGAGTTAACTGTCTTCCTAGTAGCTGGTACAGTGCTATGTTTTCAGTTCAGAGCGAAGAATGTTGATAACACTGATGTTTTCAGTTGTTGCTCAGTAGTGTTTAGACTAATGTCAAGGATTTTTCAGCTTCTCATGCCCAGCCAGCGAGGAAGCTGGAGGGGCACAAGAAGTTGGCACAGGACACAGCCAGGGCACCTGACCCAAACTGGCCAACGGTGTATTCCATACCATGTGACGTCCCATCTAGTATAGGAACGGGGAAGTGGGGGCAGGGAATCACTGCTCGGGGGACTGGCTGGGTGTCGGTCGGCGGGTGGTGAGCAATTGCACTGCGCATCATTTGTACATTCCAATCCTTTCATTATTGCTGTTGTCATTTTATTAGTGTTATAATTATCATTATTAGTTTCTTCTTTTCTGTTCTATTAAACCGTTCTTATCTCAACCCACGGGTTTTGCTTCTTTTCCTGATTTTCTCCCCCATCCCACTGGGTGGGGGGGAGTGAGTGAGCGGCTGCGTGGTGTTTAGTTGCTGGCTGGGGTTAAACCATGACACTGCACCAGATACTCTCCCACCGGTTTGCTCATACATTCTCTATCCTGCTTACAAGTTATTCTGTTCATTCATCTCGCCTCTTTTTGTCTCATCTCTTCTCATCCCTTTTCTTCTTGAATCAATATATCATCTGCTTCCCTTTTGCAAACAATTACTCCAGTTTTCTCTTCACATGTTCTTCTCTGTTTCCCCTTTTTCTAGCAAAGTGAGATTTTTTTTTTTTTAATTACTCTTTCTTCCAACCTTGCTCCACTGTGCTGGACAAAGTACTTTCCATATGTTCATCCCACTTGTCCTGTCCTAACCACTCAGGAAATCCAGGACCTAATGCTTTAGGGAATGTGCCAAATGTCACTAAACTCCAAATATAATTGTCAGAGTGCTGCCAGCTGCTGATAACCAGAGAGTCCTGCTAAAGTAGGTTGGTAACTCTACAATCCTTAGGTATCTTGCCTTCAGACACTGTAAATGGATTCATCAAGAGCTCAACCAGCAGCATGACGGTTACACTTCTGGAGAGTGACAGTGGGGGAGAGGGCTGGGTGCAGTGTTAAAAGGGCTAAATGCATCATGTAATAGTGTGACCTTTCTTTCCTCCCAGTGTACCAGTGTTGAAACATGAAGATTATTTTCCCGGAACACCAGTGAGCAAAACCTCCGGAACACCAGTGAGCAAAACCTCCAGAACACCAGGGAGCAGTGGTAGAAGCAGTTCAGGGAAGACTCCCTGGATCCCATCCATGAGCTGATTCAACTAGAGAGCCAAGTCATCAGCAAGACTCAGTCACCTTTTAATAGTCCCATATGGCCAGTGCAAAAATCTGATGGAGGGTGGAGGTTAACAGTAGATTATCGCGGCCTGAATGAAGTTATACCACCACTGAGTGCTGCTGTACCAGACATGTTAGAGCTCCAATATGAACTGGAGTCAAAGGCAGCCACGTGGTATGCTACAATTGATATTGCCAATGTGTTTTTCTCCATTGCTTTGGCAGCAGAGTGCAGGCCACAGTTTGCTTTCACGTGGCGAGGTGTCCAATACACCTGGAATCGACTGCCCCAGGGGTGGAAGCACAGCCCTACCATTTGTCACAGACTAATCCAAACTGCACTGGAACAGGGTGATGCCCCAGAACATCTACAATACATAGATGACATCATCGTGTGGGGCAACAAGGCAGAAGAAGTGTTTGAGAAGGGAAAAAGAGTAATTCAGATTCTTCTGAAAGCTGGTTTCGCCATAAAGAAAAGCAAGGTCAAGAGACCTGCACAGGAGATTCAGTTCTTGGGAATAAAATGGCAGGATGGACGCCGTCATGTCCCTATGGATGTGGTCAACAAGATAGCAACTATGTCTCCACCAGCTAACAAGAAGGAAACACAAGCTTTCCTAGGCCTTGTGGGGTTCTGGAGAATGCATATTCCAGGTTATAGTCAGCTTGTGAGCCCTCTCTATCGAGTAACCCGAAATAAGAACTATTTTGAATGGGGCCTTGAGCAACAACAAGCCTTTGAGCAGAGAAGATAGGAAATAGCTCGTGCAGTAGCTCTTGGGCCTGTCTGGACAGGACCAGATGTACAAAATGTACTCTACACTGCAGCTGGGGAGTGTGGTCTCACCTGGAGCCTCTGGCAGAAAACACCAGGAGAAACCCAAGGTCGACCATTAGGGTTTTGTAGCTGGGGGTACCGAGGATCAGAAGCCCACTACACCCCGACTGAAAAAGAGATACTAGCAGCATATGAGTGGGTTCGAGCCACTTCAGAAGTTGTTGGTACAGAAGCATATCTCCTCTTGGCACCACGATTGCCCGTGCTACACTGGATGTTCAAAGGAAACATCCCCTCTACACATCATGTAACCAGCGCTACGTGGAGTAAGTGGATAGCATTGATCACGCAACGAGCTCGAATGGGGAAGTCCAACTGCCCAGGAATTCTGGAAGAGATCATGGACTGGCCAGAAGGCAGAGATTTTGGAGCACTGCCTGAGGAGGTGGCTCGTGCCCAAGAGGCACCACCATATAATGAGTTATCAGAAGACGAAAGGCGTTATGCTTTGTTTACTGATGGATCCTGTCGTGTGGTAGAGAACCATCGGAAGTGGAAAGCTGCTGTGTGGAGTCCCACACGACAAGTCGTTGAGGCCACTGAAGGAGAAGGTGAGTCAAGTCACTTTGCAGAAGTGAAAGCCATCCAACTAGCCCTAGACATTGCTGAACGAGAAAAGTGGCCAGGACTCTACCTCTATACTGACTCCTGGATGGTGGCTAATGCCCTATGGGGGTGGCTACAGCAGTGGAAGAAGACCAATTGGCAGCGCAGGGGTAAACCCATCTGGGCAGCTGCATTGTGGCAGGACATTGCTGCCTGGGTAGAACACATGGCTCTAAAGGTACGTCATGTAGATGCTCACATGCCCAAAAGCTGTGCCACTGAAGAACATCGAAATAATGAACAGGTAGACAAGGCTGCCAAAATAGAAGCAGCTCAGGTGGACCTGGACTGGGAGCGTAAGGGTGAGCTATTTGTAACTCAGTGGGCCCACGAAACATCGGGACATCTAGGGAGAGATGCAACATATAGATGGGCTCATGATCGAGGGGGTGGACTTGACCATGGAGGCCATCACACAGGTCACTCATTAATGGGAAATATGTGCTGCAATCAAGTGAGCCACAAGAATAAAGTGTCCCTGGAATTGAGGGCGGTGGCTGGGCTTTCAATATGGCGAGGCCTGGCAAATTGACTATATTGGACCACTGCCACAAACACGCCAAGGCAAGCGCTACATACTCACCATGGTGGAAGGAACTACTGGTTGGCTAGAAACATATCCTGTAAACCATGCCACTGCCCGAAACACCATCTTAGGCCTTGAAAGGCAAATTTTGTGGCAACATGGTACCCCAGAAAGAATTGAATCAGACAATGGGACTCATTTCTGAAACAACCTCATAAGCTCCTGGGCAAAGAAACACGGCATTGAGTGGGTATACCACATCCCCTATCATCCGCAAGCATCTGGAAAAATTGAGAGATATAATGGACTGTTAAAGACTACGTTGAGAGCACTGGGCAATGGGGCATGGAAGCATTGGGATACAAATTTAGCAGAAGCCACTTGGCTAGTTAACACCAGAGGATCTGCTAACCGTCCTGGTCCTGCCCAAACAAAGCCCCTGTATACTGTGGGAGGAGATAAGGTCCCCGTAGTGCACATGGGGAAGTGGCTGGGGAAGGCGGTGTGGGTTTCTCCTCCCATGGGAAAAGGTAAACCCATTCATGGGATTGTCTTTGCTCAAGGACCTGGGTATACTTGGTGGGTAATGCAGAAGGATGGGGAGACCTGGTGTTTGCCTCAAGGATATTTAACCTTGGGGGAAAAATAATCTGTGGTGTGAGTTGTATGTTGTAGGAAGTAATGTAGCAGGAATGACCTGAACTGCAGAGGAATGAACTTCGCAAGGAACCAGACAAGTGCATCGGTGACCCAAACCAAGCCGGTGTTGGTGCCCAACAATTGAACCTACTGCTTCTCCTGTCCTGACCACCCATCTTGACAGATGGGGCCCAAGTCATAGCCTGTTTGTGAACATCTGGAGGAGTGGAAGAAGCCCATGGAACAGGAGAGTAACATCTATCTGTTAAAAGACAGGGGATAGTAGTTAATGAGAATGTATAAATCTGTATGTTGGGTATAAAGGTGGTTTAAGTATGTAGTTTCAGTTGTAAGTGTTGGTAAGAAGGGATTTCAGTAATGAGAATTGAATACAATGGCATGGTTAGAAGATATATGTGTATTAAATTATATGGGACCTGAGCATGTGTGACGGTCTGACAAATTATAGTCAATGTCTCAAACATTCGTTAAAGAACTTTGCTGGAGAAGATGGCCTCTGTAAAAATGTTGGAGTTTTGTGAACAGGACAATGTGGCCGGAGGAGAGGGCCCCACGGAGGGTGGGACCGCACTTCTCCAAAGCTGCAATTCCTTATCTGAAGTGACCAGGAGAAGGAGCACAGCATATGCGCCTGGAGGAGGGGGCCCCATGGAGGATGGGACTGTGCTTCTATCTTAAGCGGTCATGCCAGCAGAAAAAGAGAGGCAGCTCCCCAATGAACCCCCCCCCAAAGCTCACCAACTGATTCCAGAGAACCCTAGGAAAGTGAACTGTGCATGTCGAGACCATCGACTAACACACTATAAAAGAAGAGAGAATGAGTCCTCAGCATGCGACCTCCAGAACTGGATCTCTACGCTGGCTGGACCAACACTGGCCCCAGGACTGGTAAAACCCTTTTCTTCTCTCTCTCTCTTTCTTTCTTTCTTTCTCTCTCTCTCTCCCCCTCTTTTTCTTCTCTCTTTTCCACAGTCCCTACACCTCGTCCTTTTAAACATAAACCGTTGACCAAGTCTGAGACTAGGAGTAGATCCAGCCACCCCTAGGCTCCTCTTTGAGGAGTCCAGAAAGCAAGGGGGTCTGCTCTGAACCTCGTGACTCAACGGGAGGGCTCTCCTTCTGATACAGTTTCATGTTCCTTTTTCCATTTCTTTTTCTACACCTCCCTTCTCTTTTCAAACAGCAGCTTAATGACATGTTGCAAGGTTCATATTGATAAGTTCATGTGTACTTGGGCAAGGTTAGCTAGGTTGAATAAATGTTGATTGTTGTTTGAGCTCCCCTGGTGTCGTTTCACCTTAATTCTGACAAAGGAAATCCACGAACCTAAGTCGCTCCAATTTTGGGACACGACAGCATGACGCAGATGGTATGGAATAAGGGGTGGAGATTGTATTGGGTGTGGCTGAGATGGAGTTAATTTTCCCCCATAGCAGCCCTCGTAGTGCTGTGCTCTGTATTGGTAGCTAGAAAGGTGTTGATAACACACCAGTGTTTTGGCTACTGCTGAGCAGTGCTGGCACAGCATCAAGGCTGTCTCTCCAACATTTCCCCCCACCTCATCCGCAGGCTGGGGCTGGGCAAGATCTTGGGAGGGGACATAGCCAGGACAGCTGACCTAAACTAACCAAACAGATATTCCATACCATATGACGTCAGCTCAGCAATAAAAGCTAGAGTAAAGGGAGGAGCAAGTGGGGGGCATTTGTTATTTATGTTTGTCTTCTGGAGCAACCACTATGCGTACTGAAGCCCTGCTTCCCAGGAAGTGGCCAGACATCGCCTGCTGATGGCAAGTAGAGAATAAAATCTTTTGTTTTCCTTTGCTTTCGCACGTGATCTTTGCTTTTGCTTCATTAAACTGTCCTTATCTTGACCCATGAGCCTTTTGTTATATTTTCTCTCCCCTGTCCAGTTGAGGAGGAGGAGTTGTTACCAAAATCCGGAATAAAACTCCTTAACACCAATGTGATGTTAAGAAGCAGGCACTTCATTTATTGCAGCGCTGGGGACACAGGGTATCGCTCCTCCAAAGGCATGTCTGACTTTTAGTATTAAAATCCATCAGTTTTTATACAATTTTTCTTTCAAATCATCGTTACATAAGATTCTTTACATAAGAATGCATACTATGCTCACTCTTAAATTTAACCTTTATAATGATTGGTCCTTTGATTATATAACCTTATCAATATTCTTATTTAAAAACAATCATTGGTCAATTTCACTTAGCTCTACTGATTGGAATCCTCGATCCTCAAATCGAGGTGGGAGGGGTAAAGGAGGTTTCCAAGCAGCATAACTGGTATCCATGACGGTTTCCTTAGTTTCTTGTCCTTGCTCTTTGAAGCTTAACACAGTTTCAATCACAGGTGGTCAGTTCCAATATTGCTCACATCTAACGTACAGGAACATCTAGTCATGAGAGCAAAGAACTACAAAACTTATGAGTAATTACTAGTTAATCACTCGACTACACTTTATAATTACCTCTACTGTTTCAATCATAATGTTAGTTTCCAAACACAAAATTCAATAGAAAATATATGAGGTTTCTATGGTTATACCTAATACGATTCATTGCACCTAACACAATTCCCTATGGTTACAATTTTAACTTGTAAGTACAAAACTGATTTTTCCTTGTATTGTAACAGAGTGATAGAGTGGCTTTGGTGGGTACCTGGCACCCAGTCAGGGTCAACCCACCACAAAATGGTTGGTTTTGGTGCAAACATGGAAGATGGGCGAACCCTTCTGATGCAAACCAAGAGGGAAGGCACCAAGTCAAGGAAAGGTAAGGGGAAGCATACTGCATTGCAAGGCCATGAGTGTGCTGATGGCTTTTAGAAGTTGTATATATGTGTTCAAGAGCATAAAATGCACAATTAGAGGGAGAGGATTGCAAGTTGCTTAAAACAACCCAAGGTACGTTTAATAAAGCATAGAAAGCCTTGTAAATAACAAGTGATCTTCTTGACTGGTGTTCCTGATGGAAGGGGAAAAAATAGCCCTTTAATCTCAAAAAGCTAATTCAACAATTCTTTTTCCTTTCACAGCAAGCAGAGAATAAGTAAGAAGTGCAGTGGGGCTTGCTTTTGAAATGTAATCTTCTTCACGTTCTTTTCCTCCCCAAGTAATGGCTCCACCATCACAACCTGATATTTTGCCACACGGGGATGTCTGTACAGCTAGAATCTATCCTACTCTTAGCTTAGTACCTTCACTTAAGGAGCAGAGAAGCAGTCTTTCTTAGGAAGAGAAAGGCGTGGGAACAAAAGCAGCTTGGATGTTTCACTGCCGAGCCTTGAACATAATCCTTGGTTCAATTATGAGCTAGCTTTTTTTTTTTATTTATTTTAACTTGTCAGCCAGTTTGCCGTATATGTCAGCAAAAAAATAAAGAAAAATGGCAAAATGAGAAGAAATGTGGTGCAGTTCTCAAAGGAACAAATAACTTGCGTTATTGGTTAAGACCATACCAACATTAAAAAGCAGTCCCTGT
Source organism: Harpia harpyja (assembly GCF_026419915.1). NCBI lineage: Eukaryota > Metazoa > Chordata > Aves > Accipitriformes > Accipitridae > Harpia > Harpia harpyja. The sequence continues at coordinate 37,164,879 of NC_068968.1, forward strand.
GAAGAAACTTTCAAAAGGGTATCATCAGCCTGGACCCAAACAGTGGCCGAAGTTAATCTCTTCCAAGGCACGGCTACAAAAGTTGGAAGCCTGTAAAGGGCTTCTGTCCAAAAAAATCAATTTCTAATTTGAAACAAAATAATTTTTGACTAACAGGGGTTCAGGACCCATTACTTTTGCTGTATACTCTGCTGACATTTCACACTTTCTTTTGTGCACAATGAATCCTAATAGTCATTTTATAACATTGCTACACCAATCAATTTAAGCAAGAGAAAGCCATTACAATTCTGCAAAGTTTCAGGGGCAATTTTCACTGATGGTTTTCTTTTATGTTTTTTTCAGCTATCGTTATTTTTTTCTTCTCTTTTCCTTCTCCCTCCTCCTTCTCAATACTGTAGTGATGAAATTGAGATTTTTCACAGTTGGATGATGGGTTTTGTTCCTTGGATAGGGATAGTCCCCCAAAAGCAATTTCTTTTCCATAGATTTGGGGAAAAAATCCAACCTGGCCTCTCCTTCATTCATTCATTTCATTTTGTAGTACTTAGGAGAAGTTACAAGCTGCACCTGGCTATTGCACATAGCAACTGAGCTGCACCTATGCTGATTTAGTGATTGTAGTGGTCAGCATAATGTCTGAAGATGGTGGGTATCTTTTGCAAACACTTACTGGGATTGCTGGCTTTGAAGATGTAGAGCTGCATGGCAAAATTTAACTTATAAACATTGGCACTTGCTGTGATACCAGATAAAGTTCAGAGAAATGCTTTCAAGCTGTGGAACAACCTCAGGTCTATTACTGATTTGAATGGCTTGTTTATCACAAGGCAAATTACCTAGCACCAATCACTGAAGTTGAAGTCTTCTGTATTTAGTACCTTTTTAATTGGCTTCCCTCTGTTATATGTTTGGACTCCTTTGACAAGCATACACACATACTTGTAAAGTGTTTTTTTCCATCTTTGGGGATCACCAGGGCACAATGTCAAGTTTCTTGATTCTAGTTAGCTCTGGACTTAGCTGTCTCTGTCCTTGCTTCTGCTGGATCTTCCTATCTGTTGCTGACCTGGGATTTCTGCTTCAGAATTTATTCTTTTATTAGGAAGCAATTATGTAGCAACTCACAAAAATGAAACGAGGGATGCTAACACTGTTTTCTGGGGTGAATTCTATAAAAATATGGTATTTTCCTTACTGTGTCAGAGTGCTGAGCTGGCAAGCCTGGAGGTCTGTCTTGGACAGTGGTCAGTACCTGTTGTGTCAATAGAAAGTCATCCCTCCACTGCAGCACATTTAACTGAGCTCTAGCTAAGCCATGCTATGTGGGGAAGGCGAATGAAGTCAACACAATGACATCTTGAGACATGAAACTTGATGTTATTTAGCCACATACCTTAAGGTGGCCTTTTGGTCAGAAGACAGCAATGCTGGACACTGTATACAGAAACATGTCCACTGAAAACTTCTTGGCAGTCAGATATTAACCTATTGCTACAGAGGTTTATTTTTCTCATGCCTTGATCTGTCTTGTCTGTTTAAATTGTAAATTCTTCAGGATGGGGACTGTCTCCAAGCATACCTTAGTGCAGTGCCAGTGCTGATGTGGGCCTTTGGGCTCACTATATAATCTTCCTGTACCACTGGGAATGGTGGGTGTATGTGGGGGACTGTGCAACTCATGATAGTGTCCCTCCACAGCAACATAGGTAGTTGTACCAGATTTTGGTGTTCTCTTGTTCAACTACCTTTGTCGTCTTACTTTTTTTTTTCTTATAAGATAAAATGATTAATCAGGAAACCATTCCCATGTTGGAATGGTGGAAGGCTTTATTGCCTACAGGACTGCTCACTTACTGTGAGTGCAGTGAGTTTGGAAAGGGTGATTTCCTAGTAAAACCACTTTTCCTTTCTCCCTGCAGATGTTTAGTAATGGGGAGAAGAGCATTTTTAACCTGGTTCCATCACCTCGTGGAGTGAAGGGGGCACTTTGCTCACTTAAGGGTAGAAGCTTATTGGATCAGCTTAGGCAATCAGCTTTTATTCTTTCACTGTTGCGTTTTGTCTCCTATTTCTGTTTGCTCCTTAATTTTTATTCCTGTGCTTTAGCAGGTGTTTGTGTCTTGTAGCCACACTTTTTTTAGTTTTACCAGCAAAACATTAAGCAGATGAAGGAATCCTCGAGTCTTAGATCTTTTCAGCAGTAAATTGTTTTTATTGATGTCACCAGCAGCTATGTCAATTTGTACTAAAATCTAACAACTTGTCTAGTTAAAAAGCACTGGAGTACAGAAATGTGTGCTTCTCTTCCTTTCTGCCCTGGAAAATTTTGCTTTGGGGCTGGGAAACTAAACTAGATTCTATCCATTGCATTCTGCAATATTGGGCACTTCTCTACATTTCTGTTTAAAGTCTTCCTCTTTACCCCCTTCCTGAAATATCTCTGCATTGAAACAAAGAAAGAACTATTTTTCACTTTGTATCTCTTTTGGGGACATAGCATCTGCATGATATTATATAGCATGCATAGCTTTCCTTTCCATATGTAAAAGAAAAAAACTAGAGAAGGAAAATTATTTTAGCTCATAGAATCAGTACTTTTCCAGGGGCTGATTTTCCTATATAGTGTTTGTTTTTCAGTAGGTTTTCTGATGTAGCTTCTTAGGAATTCAGGATCTAGAACTTCTTCCCTTGAGGGAAGACTCTTCCCTACAATCAAATAGAGCAATTAGTTAATATTAGTGAAGCGCTTTGAAGATGTGAAGTACTATATAAATGTTAAGTATTATGAATATTAGTATTATTCAATTCATAAAGATTTATTTCATGATTATCAACCTAGATTTCCCTTTGCTTACTTTCATCTCATTACTGCTTGAACCAGCCTCAACTGTATTTCTTCATTCTTAGTGTTTACACTTTCAAAATGTAGACTGCTGTATTTCCCCACTTTCTTCATGTTTTACTTGTCTGTTTCTCGAGCAGGAATAAACTGCTATTTAAATTTTCTCAAATGAGTCTTTAATCTACTTTAAATCATTCTTATACCAAGTTAACCAAATTGAAAATAGTATTCTTAACATTACCATTTAGAAGACATCTATAATTGCTTTGGGGGTAGCTTGCCTTGCAAGCTTACATCTAGTTTGGTTTTTGCTATCCTTTGCTACTCCAGGTTCTCTCCATTGGTGTCAGGATTTAGATTATTCACACCATATATGAGCTTTTTTTTTCAAGGGTGAATGTGTCTATTCTTTTTCCACGTTTCTTGCTTCTGTAGATCATCTGCAAGATCTCCAGTCTCATACTGTCTTCCAACACCTGCAAATCTAATTAATTTGCTGTCATTTGTATCACCCCAGTTCTCTATGACTTTTCATAAATAATTACCCGTCACTTCATAAATTCATTAACTAATTCCCTTTAGCCCTGAAATATATATCCTTTGAACTAAAGAATTTGTATCTTCTTTTTTTCCCCCTGATAATTTCTTTTCATCAGCTTTATATAGGCAGGTATTATACATCAACATGGTCTTCATTATCTCCTACTTGCCAATATTCCTTTTTTTTTTTCCTCATAGTTTATTTTAAAATTATTAGTAGCTTGGCCATTTTAGGATCATTATTGATTTAATATTCTTTGTATATTCATAGACCTGCTTGTTCTTTGGTGTTTCTTTTCCCTCAATCAACTTGCATGCCTTTTTCAAGATGTATTTTTAAACATTTTTTTGTTTATATATGCACTAATTCAGGATTTCTTGCTACCCCTGTTTTATGTCTGTGCAGCCTACCATCCTCAGTATATTCCTACTTAGTTCCTTTTCTTGTTTTCCATTTCTAGCCCTGGTAATATTTTCAAACATGGGTCTTTGAACAGTCCCCTTGAGGCTGTATTGGCCACTTCCAAGTCCATATATTTTCTTTTTCGGAGAAATACATCTACTTTGCTATGAATGTAGTATGTTGACAGTGTGCCAGCCTTTTCTTGTATTAGGAATTGAATATATTCTCCCATGCTCACCAGATTTTTATTACTTCGGTATTAGTTTCTTAAAATCCAGCTGCCTCATTCCACTATTACATGAAATGATTTCTAAATATCTCGTATTCCATCATAAAACCAAAACTCTAAGCAAGAGGCTTCCAGTCTTTATATGCATACCCACTCTTCTCATCATGGATTGGCACACTATCAAGTTACCAGGGACACACAATCAGTACATATCCACATAATATTTCTAAGAGTTCCTTCACTGATAATTAACTCTTTGTCAGGCGAGATTTTTTTCACTGCATGGTACTGAAGCACAATGCATTATAGCAGGGCAATAAGAATAATTTTTTTTTTGTTAGCCTCCCTAGAATACACCTTAAAATGTGGTTTTACTAGATTGTATATATTTTTATACATCTTAAATCAATGCAATATTTTAAATAATCTTAATCCCTTGGACATCTGTAAATTTTCCACTGAAGCTGGAATTACAACCTTGTTGTGTTGCTTCATATTTCAGCATGGATGGTAGATAATGTTGCTGTTCACAGAGACAAGAAATATTTAGACATAACAGAATTACTTGAAGAGCTAAATACTGGTTTGACTTTAATTTTTGCTGAGACTTGTAGTTTTCCCTATATTTACTGTTTAGTTAAGTGATGTTGGTTGGACAGAGCTAATTAGGCTAGATTAAAAAAGCCCAAACCCTCAAGCTTTTGTGTAGTAAATCAGATTACTCCTAACTTGCCTATTCCACTTACCTCTGACTACCTGTATGCAAGTTGTCTAACTAAATCCTATCTATAAAACCCAGTTCTTAGGTGGGTGGGTGAAAGGTGGAAGATGGATGGAAAATTGGCTGGACTGCCAGCCTCAAAGGGTTGTCATCAGTCCAGCTGGCAGCCAGTTGCTAGTGAAGTCCCTGCTGTTTAACAACCTGGACAGCAGGACAAGATGCACCTTCAGCAAGTTTGCAGACAATACCAACCAGGGAAGCAGTCAATATGCTGGAGAGTAAGGCTCAGTATTCAAGGGACCTTAACAGGCTGGGAAAATGTTTTGACAGAAACCTGTTGAGGTTCAACAAGGGGAAATGCCAGTTCCTTCAGCTGGGTTGGACTGATCTCAAGTAACAGGACCAACTGGGTGCTGACAACCTAGAAAGCAGTTTTTCTAGAAAAGAACTGGGTGTCCTGCTGAACAGCAAGTTGAACACGAGTCAGCAGTGTGCCTGCGTGATAGAGTAACCAAACCTCATACTGAGCCATAATAGCAAAATTGTGGTCATCAGGTTGACAAAGTGACCCTTTACTCTCTGATCAACTCTTGTGATACTGTATCTGTAGAGTACTATGTCAAGTTTGGGGCTCCACAGGGCAAGGAGAACACTGACAAACTGTAGGAAGTCCAACAGAGGCAACTAGGACAGTCAGGGGGCTGGAGCATATGACCTACTGGGAGAGGCTGAGAAAGCTGGGTGCATTCAATCTTAAGAGACGATTCAGCACATATCTTCCTGCTTTCTTCAGCTACCTAAGGAGAGGGTGTAGAGAAGAGGGAATGAGACTGTTCTTGGAAGTCATCAGCAACAGAGCAAGAGACAATGGAAAAAAGTTACAACTTTGGAAATTCTGATTAGCTATATAGAAAACATTTTTTACCGTGAGGGTGGTCGAACATTGGAACCAGAGAGGTTGCTCAGAGAGGTTGGATCACCATCAGTGGAAATATTCAAAACCTAACTGGACATGTCCCTCAAAAACCTGATCTTGTTGGCCCTCCTTTGAGTGGAGGATTGGACTATGTGACCTCCAGATTTCACCTTTCAACCTAAATTATTTTGAAATTCAAGGATTATTGGGGGGAAAAGAAGGAATGGACTAACAGTTCTATTTTATTGAAAGAAAAATATTGGAGAACTAACATCTTGTAGCATGTCATGAGAAATGCATCTGTGAAACAAGCTGGATCCTGTGGACCACTGTAAGAAATTATAACAGTGCAAGTCTGTAAAACTTTGGACAGTAAGATGAAGGCTGTAGTGTGCAGCTTATTCTACAGATCTGATTCTACCTGATCCTGAAATGCATGCTATGCACAGTACTGTCAGCTGATAATGAGTTCTTTGATTGTCATTTGACTGTATATATGGCACTCCAAAAATGTTGCAACTTTTAGTCCCAGTGTTCTGTAGTAATGCAGAATCATGAAACATCTGCCCAAAACTTACTAGCTTCTGATGTTTGAATCATCTTTGCTTCATTCCACAGGGACAGCTTCAGGATCTAGGAAGGATGCAGCCACATCTCCTGTGGTGATAGGCAGTGGCAAAGAACTTGCAACCACAGCCACATCGCCAATCCAGCATGACACTTCATGGTAAGCCAGTGGGTAATCTCTGATTTAAGATTCTGCAAACACAACCATCAAATCCTCCTAGATGCAGGGAAGTGGCTGAATTTCTATAATATTTCATGTTAGCACGAGCTGGATAATATAAACTAAAAAGTGCCATATCCTTTTGACAATTATAGTAAGCCTTAAATTGCTTGTTAGAATAAAAAAGCAGGAATATGCCAAGTTCTAACATTTCAATTTTACTTGGATTTTGAACAGAAAGTATTTTATGTTCCAAGTCCTGACACATTAAATATGTTTGTAAATAATTTGAATGGATGGTGTTAACCTCTGTTAGGTTTTAAATCCACTTGAAGATTTTAATTCCCCTGTATCCCCCCCCATATTTTATCAAACAGCATTTCTTTTAAAATGTTTTGTACCAGAGTTATTTTATGTTTAATGACAAGCAACAAAATCACGTTAAGTCAGCAATTCCTGATTATACTATATATCTGCACTAAATGCACTGGAAAAGTGGCATTATTACTTCTGCTCCAATGAAGAAACAGAAAGCAGCATTGTTGTTACACTTAAGAGTCTAAAAACAACTTGCCTTCTTTAGGCAGGATTACAATTCTAGTGGTAAGTGCCTAGATGTAGTGGGTTGACCCTGGCTGGATGCCAGGTGCCCACCAAAGCCGCTCTATCACTCCCCCTTCTCAGCTGGACAGGGGGGAGAAAATATAACAAAAGGCTCGTGGGTCAAGATAAGGACAGTTTAATAAAGTGAAAGCAAAGGTCGCGCGCAAAAGCAAAGAAAAACAAATGATATTATTCTCTACTTCCCATCAGCAGGCGATGTCTAGCCACTTCCTGGGAAGCAGGGCTTCAGTACGCATAGTGGTTGCTCCGGAAGACAAAAATGGCCCCTTCCGTCTCCCTTTACTTAGCTTTTATATCTGAGCTGACGTCATATGGTATGGAATATCTGTTTGGTTAGTTTAGGTCAGCTGTCCTGGTTATGTCCCCTCCCAAGATCTTGCCCTGCCCCAGCCTGCGGATGAGGTGGGGGCAAAAATGTTGGAGAGACAGCCTTGATGCTGTGCCAGCACTGCTCAGCAGTAGCCAAAACACTGGTGTGTTATCAACACCTTTCTAGCTACTGATGCAGAGCACAGTGCTATGAGGGCTGCTATGGGGAGTATTAACTCCATCTCAGCCAGACCCAATACACTAGAAAAACAGCATACACTCCTTGCTTTCCTTTACCATAACCCACATTTTCTCATAAAAAAAATCGTTAGTTAAGCAACAAAGTAAATGCAGATTAAAGTATGAATTTGCTGTATTTTACACCACTAGTTAGATGACTGTGGGGTGACAAGAATGTACGACCATTCCAAAGAAGAGTTAAATGTTTCTTGGAGAAAGAGAAGGCTTGAGTCAGATTTAATCTTCTCTTGGCCCAGTGCACTAAGAAAATGTATGCTTGATATCATCCCTGTATTCTTGGCAGCAGCTGGCAGTTTATTTCTATCTTCTGAGAGAACTTGCAATATATAATAGGTGAAAAAACACTATCAATATTGACAAATTTGTACTTAATTGCTATGGAAACACTTTTTTTTTTCTTCTGAAGGAAGGGATAATAATTCTGGGAGGATTTAAGAACTGAGATAGATTGGGCTCTGTTTCCCATGAGTACCTGTATGTTTAAACAAACAGAAACCACAAGATTGCCTAAGCATTTCTCTTACAAGCAAGGTTTACCTTTGCAAGCCAGTAATATCAGATACAGTATGTAAAGATACTGCTTGATACCATCTGTCCTGGGTTCGGTTGGGATAGAGTTAATTTTCACAGGAGGCTGGGAGGAGGCACAGCCAGGACAGCTGACCTGAACTAGCCAAGGAGCTATTCCATACCATGTGACATCATGCTCAGTATATAAATGGGGAGCGGGCTAGGGGATGCTCTCTCGGCTTTCGGTGGGGGAAGTGGCGGAGCGTCGGGTTCCGGGTGGTGAGCAGTTGCGCTGTGCATCGCTCTTTTTGTATATTCTTTCATTAGTACCGTTGTTGTTGTTGTAACCTTTTTTTGTGTTGTCCCAGTAAACTGTCCTTATCTCAACCCTCGAGGTTCCAGGTGTTTTTTTTCTTTTCTCTCCTCCGTCTCCTCCCTATCCCACCGGAGGGGGGCGGGAGGAGTGAGCGAGCGGCTGCGTGGTCCTTTGTTACCGGCTGGGCTGAAACCACGACAGTCCTTTTTGGCGCCCAACGTGGGGCAGGAAGGGTTGAGATAACGACAGATCTGGCCAGAGTGTGTTAAAACAAATTTGTTATATGCATTTCTTATATTAGTTAAATAGTCGCTGGTCACAATGTTGGTTCATTTGTTCACATGGTGGCATTGTGTAAGTTCTTATATGCTCTATGTATTGCCTGCGGTTATGTTTATCACCTCTGGGAGAGGGATCAGGATTATCATTTTGCTATACTGGGCAATGTCGACTTATGAAATGATTACATCACTGGTCATGAGGTTAAGCTGGTATCTGTATGCAGCAGTGATATCATTTCCATACTTTGGGTGCCTTCTATCGGAATTTATTGGTAATTGCACCCAATCCATGGGGAAGTCAGGGGGGGATACTTCCTCCCGTTCGTTCACCTTCCCTTTCTCCTTCTGGCTAATTACAACAGCTTTTGAGAATTTTGAATATCCTTGGGATGCGCAAGCCAGCATGCTGTTAGTGCTATGTCTCCTGAATATGTTTCAGGTCTTGTTTAGGGCTACAAAAAGGCTCTTTAAGAGTACCACCCAGAGATCTGCCCCAAGGCTGGATATTCATGAGTGGCATGGCATGTGGGAGGATATGGGCAGGTATCTAGAGAACTTCTCACTTCCAATGGTTTGGAGTTTCACTCCCGAACAACTACAGGACCCTCATGAAGTGATAGAATATTTGAAAGGAAAATGCTGTGGCTATTCCAGAGATGCACAACTTACAGCACTGTGCTGGGCCCTGGCCAGTATCTACCAAACACTGCTCGATATTCTGCAGCACCCTCAGGGGGAAAGGAGGGAAAACAGACCGACAGGTACTGTGGCTACCCCAACCCCAGCGACAGGCACCACGGCTACTCAAACCCCAGTGACAGGCACTGCAGCTGAACCAGAGAACCAACCTGTGCCAGTGTCAGTCACCCCTATACAGAATAAGAAATACACAAATAAATCAGTCTGCTTAGTGAGAGATGAAGGTGAACCAGGGTCATCACGATGTGTTGGGTTTGTGTGGCAAGGTTTTGGTAGTGGAGGGGTTACAGGGGTGGCTTCTACGAGAAGATGCTAGAAGCTTCCCCTATGTCCCATGGAGCCAATGCCAGCCAGCTCCAAGATGGAACCACTGCTGGCCAAGGCTGAGCCAATCAGCAACAGTCGTAGTGCCTCTGTGATAACATATTTAAGAAGGGAAAAAAAGTTGTGGCAGGCACAGAAACTGCAGCTGGAGAGAGGAGTGAGAACATGTAATAGAAACAACTCTGCAGACACCAAGGTCAGTGAAGAAGGAGGGGAAGGAGATGCTCCAGGCACCGGAGCAGAGATTCCCCTGCAGCCCATGGTGAAGACCATGGTGAGGCACTGTGAGAGACTGAATTGTTATCTCGAGCTGTTTGTCTCAAAGATTGTTAGGTGTGAGAGACTGGACTGTCATCTCAAGCCATTCATCTCAAGAATTGTGAACTGCTTATCTCGAGCCCTTTGTCTCTGAGATGGCCTGTCTAAGCAGGACATTCCTCTGTCCATAAGGACAATTACCAGGCCACTGAGGCATCCAGGGGAGGAAACAGGCTGGAGCTGATGAAGCATGCAGGAATGTGGAGACTACCATTCTCATGGAAACTGTAGTCTTTGAGATAAGATACTGGTTTCTGGTGTTGACCACGCGAAGGTCATGTGATAGACAAAACCTGCAGCGCGTGAACAGTGCATGAACAATACGTATGTGCATGCATCATCGAACTATGCCCTATAAGAAACCATGGAGACAAGCCGTGGTGTGCACCCACCACCGAAGAATTGAAGACTGAGGACCAACGGGACACCGCTGGATCCATGGTGGTGACTATCCTTGCAACTCTATCTCAACTGCTTGCTTGATTTCTACCTTTTCTTCCATTCTATCCTATCGCTACTATTTTCTACTTTTGATAGTTTTGATAATAAAAGCTCTTTTGGGTATATGGCATTTGACCTTGTTTGTGTCTTAATCTCGCTCTTGGGATCATATCAAAACCTTCCCCGACATTGGATCGGGACATTTAAATTGGCGTCACGGACAGGATCCCTTGAGACAAGAGTGCCGTACTGTTTCCCAAATACGTGAGACCTCTCAGGAACGTAAGGGGAGCAGGCTTGTGTTGTGTTGTGTTTGAAACTTTATGTGCTGCCTTCCTGAGACGACTGCTTCCCGGTTTGTATAAGATGAGTGATAGCAAAATTGCCCCTTTGGGGAAAGAAGTTTTGTTTAATTTTTTAGAAAAACATAAAGCTTGACCCTCTGTGCCTGGGGTAGACTGAGATGGGGGGCTAGAAATTTTAGGAGAAATATATCAGCATGGTTACTTATTTTGGATATAGGTAAGGGTTTTAAGGATTATGGTAAAGAATGGATTTGGGTAGGAGCTGTTTAATGATTATCTAACTTATAATAAAGTTTTAATGGCAATAGACATAGTTCAAAGGAATGAGGGACAATGATTAATGTATATGTTGTTGTAACCAACTGAAGCAAGAGATAGTTCCTGATGAGAAGCAGGAGTCGACCCCAAGAACTAGCCAAGATCGGCCACACAGTTTGAACAGAAGCCAAAGGACGACTGCGCCTGTGCAGAAGCAAGAGGTAAAGAGTTCATCACGAGGAAGACATACAGCCTTCATCTTTACGACCACCACAAGGAGGCATTGCGCAGGCTCAGTTAGGAGGGACTTAGGGAAATGACTTCTTGGGACTAATTTTAATATGAAGTGGGGATAGGTCATGCATATGTATAGGCGTATTGGGAAATCTTATGTATATGTAACACTTGACTGTTTAAATTTGAAGTAAGTTGCCGCGTTAGGCGCACACGACTTTGGTGGGACTACCCCCCGTGCTGCCCAGCGCTGAATAAACATACCTACTTTACAATCTCACTGATTGTGGAGTCTGTTTCCACACGTCAGACTGGGCTCAGGGAAATTGGTATAATCTGCAGAGCATTGTTGATCGGATGGTCGCTTTACAGTAAGATGCTAGAGTGCGGTTAGGGAAAGGAAAAGCAATTGTCTGTGCCGTTCTCGGTGCCAGTCTGGCCACAGCAGTGGAGGATACGGATTGCCACCTCACTGCAGAATCTCAAATTATTGAATCCCTCCAAAACCTTGTTCAGTCCCTTATGGGACAAGCGGCAGGATTAAAAGCACAACTTGAAGCAGAAAAGAACCAAGTGAAACATTTGCAAATTGCTCTTAAGGAGCAGCTCCTTGCGGATACTGTCCGTGAGGAAATTCCTCCAAGATCAGAAATTGGCTACCCCTTTAAGGACCTGCAGGCAGCAAAAGAGAGAGTGGAGAAGTTAGAGCTGCCTTCATTGCGACCCTTAGTCAAAATTGAATATATTTACAATGATGAGCAGGACCAGTTCCCCCAAGTTACAACTAAAGAGGTCCCCTATACTGCCGCACTTTCTCCGCTGCGACAATCTAGGGAAAACGACGCATCGCCAGGGACTTGCCCTGGGGAGAAAACGGACTAACACAGATACTGTGGATCAAATGGTTTCTCCGTTTATTAACTGCACAACACTCGGTTATATATGTTTCTAGTATCTACTAACGCATAAGCCATTTGTTGATTGGTTAACATGTGCCGTTCACACGCTTAAACAATAGTCTAATTGGATAAAGTCTTCTGATCATGCGAAGTTTCCTCCACCTGCATGCTGTCTTGCACCCTGTCTTCGGTCACATTGCCCTCCTGTTATCAGTCACGTACGCCCGACCACGTACGCCCGACCTTGTTCTACTTTTTGTGCTTACTTCAGCAAACTTATAACAAAGAACAACGGTGTCTTGTGCTAGCAAACAAAGAATAACAGTTGTGCCTTACGCAGTTTCCCTCGTTCTCCCACAAGTTCTCCCACACTATACTGCCACTGAGTTGGCAAAACTAAAAAAGGAATTTGGCCAAACCCCTAAGGAGTCAGAAACGGAGTATGTGTGGAGAGTATAGTTGTTGGGGGAGGACCAGATTCTGTTAAGTGAAAACGAGGCGGAAGGGTATTGGGGACCGGGAGTGTTTTTAACTACTGGGAATCACCGTGCCCCCTGGTCTTTAACCCAATGGGCAGCCTACTGGGCGGGGGTTTGAACCCCTTGGAGAGGGGGGATCCCCTCGTGATTACAGGGACTGTTGATCAATTAGTGGAGAGTGTGCAAAAGGCAGCTTGTCTGCAGATGATGTATGATCGAAGATTGGAGCCTATGCAGGAGTCCCTGATGATGATGTTGGTGGATCCTGAGCGAATGACTCCCCTTATAAGGGGACTCCCTGATTCTCTGAAACTGATTGGTATCCAATTACAAGGAAAGATACAGGCGATGCCCCAGGGCGAGAGTGTTGCGGCTGCTTTAGGAGGATTCACGCCTGATCGACACCGCCCACCCCCAGATAAGAAAATGTGGACTTGGGGAGAAGTGGCCCAGGAATTAATTAATTACGGGCGCAAGCATGGTCCCGTTAACCCTCCAGCCACCAAAACGGACTCCAGGGGCTTGAGGCGGGCTGAAGTAAAAATAGTTCCGTGCCCTGGGAGTGATAAGAGAACACCCCTTGCTAAATCTCTGGGACGGGAGAGATATCCTGAACAAACGTAATAGACTGTGGACACAGGGATACCAGAAGGGGATCCTGTGTGACTTAATGGATGGGATGCCAATGGACAAATTGGAAAAATTGGTAACAGGGTGGCCTGATAAATCAGCAAATAGAAAAGTGGATTTTGAGAATACTACTCTTAGTGCACCCTCCCTGATTGATTTATCAGAACCAAATGCCACCCAAAAGCCGGAGGGAAACTAGATCCTTTGCCTTTCGGTGGTGAGCGGGGGGGGGGGGGAGGGGGGCGAAGGTTGGATGTATATTGGACAGCTCACTGAAAACGGCCAGGGTGATTTACTAATTACAGGCATTGTGGGGCCAAGACAAGTCCCGGTCACTTTTTTGGTAGATACCGGAGCTCAGATTTCAGCTATTAAAACCAAAGACGCTGCTAATTGCGGAATTACACCCTCCAAACAGCGGCTTTTTGTGGCAGATGCAGTCGGCATTGTTCAGCCACAGGCATTAGCAATGGTCAGCCTGCGTTTGCCAGGAGAAGATAGTGCCACTACAGTGACAATGGTTGTGGGGGAGTTTCCACTTAACCTTTTAGGACTCGATGTTTTAAAAGGAAAGACCTGGATTGATAACAAAAGGAGACAGTGGTCGTTTGGCTCTCCCACAATAGATATTCGGCTGTTAAAAGCCGCGCTGCTGCTTCCCCCTTCAAAGCTTACAAATGTTAAGCCCTACCCGATACCCTTGGGGGCCAGAGAGGGAATAGCGCCTGTGTTAGAGGACTTAAAGGGACAGGGTATTGTGATTCCAACCCATTCTCCTTTTAACTCCCCGATGTGGCCAGTGCGAAAACCTAATGGCAAGTGGAGATTGACTGTAGATTATCGCAGACTTAATGCAAATACCGGTCCATTGACAGCTGCGGTACCGAATATTGCTGAGCTTATAGCTACAATCCAGGAACGAGCCCAACCGATTATGGCAACAGTGGATGTTAAAGATATGTTTTTTATGGTCCCCCTGCAAACAGAGGATCAAGACCGCTTTGCATTTACTTGGGAGGGTCAGCAATTTACTTTTACCTGACTCCCACAAGGGTATAAGCATTCCCCCACTCTAGCTCATCATGCATTAGCGCAGGAGCTAGAAGTAATTCAGACAGAGGAGGGGGTCAGTGTTTACCAGTACATTGATGACATTCTTGTGGATGGGGATGAAACAGAAAAGGTTCAGAAAACTCAGGATAATATAATTTCTCACTTGGAAAGCTTGGGGCTGAAAATTCCACCAAAGAAAATACAAGCACCCTCAAGCGAAGTAAAGTTTTTAGGAATTTGGTGGAAGGGAGGAATGACATGTATCCCCCCGACACCCTTTCCTCATTGGATCAGATTAAAATGCCAGAGTCAAAAAAGGATTTGCAGCACGTACTAGTGTAATGAACTGGTTAACTTTGTTCATGAAATCGCATGTGGGGGTAGAGACATTCCTCGCTTATCTAAAACCACAGTATCCAGTTAAGTACCGATACGTTCCACCTAACAAACAAATGACGGCACAAACACACACACAATACAGAAAATACCAGCCGCCACCTGAAGGCAGATTACGACCACCTAGCAACTGACGGCACAAACGCACACGCAATGCAGAAGATACCAGCCGTCACGTAGACAGAAACTAGAAACTGTATAAATAAAGGGACTCTTCCCCATTTTCGGCGCGAGCCTTTGGCGGAGCACTGTCTCCCCGGCCGCCCAGCGCTGTTTTGCTCTCTTATCGCTTGCTAATAAATTCGATCTTGTCATTTAATACAAATTGGCTCCTCCAATTTGTCACGAGTGTCTATAACAAACTTGGTGCCGTGACTCGGATCCAGGTTCTTTGGTGCGGACCCTCGCAAGCGGGGAGGCGCCCTATCCCCGGATAGCCCCGTCTTGAGGAGGTGCCGCCGCCATACCCTGGACCCACGAACCCCCTTTAAATTACGATAATTGAGCAAAAGAACCTGCAGGACCCCTTAAATTTTGTGCACGAAGACCAAACGAAGACCCCAGGAGCGGGTGAGTATATAAACTGTGAGCCGTTTGGTTGGGGTGGTTATCCCGAGGTGCGACTGTGTGAGAGGTCTCTCTGAGATCACGCGAGTGCGGACCCTCCAGTAGTGCAGTTCTCGTAGCCCGCGAGGGAGTGAGTCACGACCGAGGGGAAGTGTGTGTGTGTGGATAAAGGCACCTCGGAAGATGGGGCAGAGGAAAAGCAAGCCCTCTGGACCCATGGGGACGGGGAAGACCAGATATACCCCCAGATAGTCCCCTAGACCTGATGATAAGATATTGGAACAGTTCCCCAAGGAGAAAGGATAAGTCTAAGGAAAAGATGATTAATTATTGTATTGAGATTTGGGGTGGGAAACCCCTCAACAATCCTCATGTACTCTGGCCCGTGTTCGGGTCCTCTGAGGATTGGGTGTGTCAACAATTAAATATATGGGTAAACAATAGGAGACCACAAGCCGGCCCAGAGGAGAGTGAATATGCTGCCTTATGGATCCCCCAATCCTGGGAACCGTCATTCCTCTTTGCCTTAAGGAAAAAAAAAAAAACGGAAAAACCTCAAAAAGATGATGAGGACCCCCTTTGACCCCCTCCCTATGCCCCTCAGGCCCCTCCGCCTCAGGACCCACCCCAAGGCCAGGAAATAGCCCAGGCCCAGGAGGGGTCAGATTCGGAACCTGATTCCCCGACCCCGGCACCCCCTCCCAGAAGGTCTGCACGTAATAGAATAAGGCGAGGAGAGGAGAGATTGTTTCCTCTTCGGGAAATGTTAGTGCCTGGTGGGGATGGACGGGGGGGACCGGGAACGGGGTATGTGGCAGTTCCCCTTAATACGGGGGATGTAAGGGAATTTAAGAAGGAAATGGGGAGTTTGTTAGATGATCCCCTGGGGGTAGCCGAGAGGCTGGATCAATTCTTGGGACCGAATTTGTACACGTGGGATGAATTACAGTCTATCCTGGGCATACTATTTACCGTGGAAGAGAGGGACATGATTAGAAGGGCTGGAATGAGAGTGTGGGATCAGCAACATCAAGCTGGCCCGGCTGTGGATCAGAAGTGGCCTTTAAATCGGCCAGACTGAAATAACCAGGATCCGGCTCATAGGAATAATATGTCGGATCTGAGAACAACTATAATTCAGGGGATACGAGAATCTGTTCCCCGAGGTCAGAATATTAATAAAGCCTTTAGTGAACAACAGAAGAAAGATGAAACCCCGACAGAATGGCTTGAAAGGCTAAGAAAAAGTTTCCAGTTATACTCTGGGGTGGACCCTGCTACCCCTGTGGGACAGGCATTGCTGAAAACTCAGTTTGTGGCAAAATCTTGGGGAGATATTAGGAAGAAATTGGAAAAGATTGAGGACTGGCAGGAGCGGGGGTTGGATGAATTACTTAGACTCAGAAGGTGTATGTAAGGCGAGAAGAGGAAACTGAAAAGCGGCAGACTAGGCTGCTGGTTGCAGCGGTAAGAGAAGGACAGAAGGGTGTGATAAGGAGACCCGGTAGGTCTGGTGGGGGAGATAAGGAAAGAATTGAGAGGAGAGGAGATAAAGCTGTAGAATGTTTCTATTACGGGAAAAAGGGACACATGAAGAAAGAATGTAGAAAAAGGATTCAAGATGAAAAAGCGTTCCGGGAGGATTAGCGGGGTCAGGGGCTCTATGTGCTGAGGACCCCTGGTAAGAAAGAGCCCTTGATAACTTTAAAAGTGGGTCCTCAGCGCCAGGAGGTGACCTTTCTTGTGGATACTGGAGCCGAAAGGTCTACTGTACAATCATTACCTCCGGGATGTAAAATCTCTGGAGATAAAGTTAATGTAATTGGAGCAAAAGGGGAACCTTTTAAGGTCCCCATTATAAAAGATGTGGCGGTGGAATCAAGTTGCAGGTACGGAACTGGGACGCTGTTGTTAGTACCTGAAGCGGAATATAACCTATTAGGTAGGGATTTAATCGTAGAAATGGGGATTCGGGTGGACGTGGAAAAGGAAGAGTTAAAAATCAGGCTTCGTCCCCTTACAGAGGTGGATGAGAAGCAAATTAACCCCTAAGTGTGGTATACTCCCGAAACAGTTGGAAAACTGGATATTGAACCGTTTGAAGTGGTTATTAAGAACCCCGAGATTCCAGTGAGAATTAAACAATATCCCCTTTCTAATGAGGGGAGAAAGGGACTAAAACCTGAGATCGAGAGACTATTGGGAAAAGGGTTACTTGAACCCTGCATGTCCCCTTACAATACCCCGATTTTACCAGTAAAAAAATCCAATGGTAGCTATCGGTTGGTGCATGACTTAAGGGAAATCAATAAACAGACTGTCAGCCGGTTCCCGGTAATGGCAAACCCACACACCCTGTTGAGTCAATTGGGGCCCGAGAACCAATGGTATAGTGTAATAGATCTTAAGGATGCATTCTGGTCATGCCCTCTAAAGGAGGAATGTAGAGATTATTTTGCCTTTGAGTGGAAAGACCCAGACACTCATAGGAGACAGCAGTTAAGGTGGACTGTACTCCCCCAAGGGTTTACGGAATCCCCAAACTTATTTAGACAAGCCCTAGAACGGATTCTACGGGAATACCGACTACAAGATGGGGTCGTGTTAGTACAGTATGTGGATGACTTATTGTTGGCAGGAGAAAATCAGGAGGCAGTCAGAAAAGAAAGCATACGGTTGTTAAATTCCTTGAGCCTTCAAGGCCTCAAAGTATCACGGTCGAAACTACAGTTTGTGGAAGAGGAGGTGAAATATTTAGGAAAGAAGGGAATGGTGGTACAGAGGCCACCCCTAAATATATCTATACATTCGGTGAAACCAGGTGATATGGTATTAATCAGAGCCTGGAAAGAATCCTCTCTCACTCCCAGGTGGGAGGGGCCCTTTCTTGTTTTGTTTACTACAGATACTGCAGTCCGGACTACCGAAAGAGGGTGGTCTCATGCAAGCAGAATCAAAGAACCAATTCAGAGTTCTCACTGGGAGGCGACCAGAGACCCTGATAGCTTGAAAATTAAGTTCCGAAGAAAAACAGATGAGTGAGACTATCTTTTGTAAAGATCCTAACTGTATATGTTATCCTTTTGTATGTTACAGGTGTAAACTCTGTAGAGAAAAGTGGTGGGATATCTTTGCCAAAGGCATAAACCCTGAGAAGTGTTGTTTCCATACAAATGAGCCCTGTCCAACAAAGGCCGAAATCGTGCATGTAACCTGCAGACGGACCATGGCCAGAGTGAGGTGTGGAGTTTAGGAGGTGAAAGATAAGAGCTGAGAGAGCTATAAGTCAAGGTTGACTAAATATGACAAAGGAGGTTCCCCTGAAAAATACGACTGCTGCCGAGAAGATGATACACCTCGCTGCTCTAAGCAACAGAGTAGGCAGAGGAGAAGGCAGAGGCGTACTGCTGTGGGGATTGAGGTTGATGAACCACCTCCAGAAATGGCACACGAGGCCCCTTGACTCACAACTCCCAAATCCGATAACCTCAGGGCCACCCCGAAGTTTCTTATCTCCCTCGGGGAATAAAACCACAAACCAAATTAAATGTCAAAAATTTGGAAATGCTTATAGAAAGGACAAAACCACACCACTTTTCTCAATCTTATATCTAGGTATGTGGATAATAAGTCTGTTACCGATGCTGGCGAAACCTGCCTGTGGGGACGAGAACCCCCATCAGCCCTATAGGTGAACCTTGACCAGAGTAGATGATTCAAACATAATAAAAGAAAACATCACGGCGGGTCCCCCGAGGTTTGAAGTAACGGTTTGTGATTTATTAAGAATCTATATGACAGATACCTGTAACAACAATTGGGGAAAACCTAACCAAAGAGCAGTCTACTGGTACCCAAGCTCTAACCCTGGACGAGAGTATTGCAATTACCCTGGTCACTTTTATTGTGGATATTGGGGCTGTGAGACAATAACTACAGGATATTGGGCTGTTAAGAATCCAGATAAATATCTTTCTGTGCAATGGGGGACCCTCGGGGTGCATTCAGCCGACGCATTCTTTAGACGGAACTATGATAACGACAGGAATTGTAACCTATTACACCTAACAGTATTGAACCAGGACCAAGCTGTGTGGACAATTGGGAAAACTTGGGGGGTAAGAGTCTGGGAACATGGATTTGATAGGGGTGGCCTATTTCAAATAAGAAAAGAAACAGCCAAATTTTCTCCTCCTTCAGCGATCGGACCAAATCTAGTCATAGCAGAGGAAGATGATAGTAACAGTATTGTACATACTGTTACAATCTCTCCTAACATAAACGTCACTGGAAATAACACCCTGGGCGTATCAACAAAAAACAAACAAAAAAAAATCAAACCCTCGACTCTTACACCCGAAGTCAGCCCATTGTGAGATGTACTTCAAGCCAGTTATCAGGTTAATCGCTATTGTTAAAGGGCGCTTAGAAACTACACACTTAATGCTGCTCCGGAAGCAATACGAACAAATCGGGGACGGAGGAATTACTCCTATCCTCGGGTGGGCTAAAGAAGCATTGGATCGATTTAATGAACAAAATCAGGATAAAATAGAAAAGGGGGGATTGTAATGAACTGGTTAACTTTGTTCATGAAATCGCATGTGGGGGTAGAGACATTCCTCGCTTATCTAAAACCACAGTATCCAGTTAAGTACCGATACGTTCCACCTAACAAACAAATGACGGCACAAACACACACACAATACAGAAGATACCAGCCGCCACCTGAAGGCAGATTACGACCACCTAGCAACTGACGGCACAAACGCACACGCAATGCAGAAGATACCAGCCGTCACGTAGACAGAAACTAGAAACTGTATAAATAAAGGGACTCTTCCCCATTTTCGGCGCGAGCCTTTGGCGGAGCACTGTCTCCCCGGCCGCCCAGCGCTGTTTTGCTCTCTTATCGCTTGCTAATAAATTCGATCTTGTCATTTAATACAAATTGGCTCCTCCAATTTGTCACGAGCGTCTATAACACTAGGATTACTTGTGTTTTGGAGGAAACATATCCCTGATTTTTCAATTATTGCAAGACCCCTGTATGACTTGTTGCGAAAAGGGGCTCAGTGGGAATGGACTAAGCCCCACGAAGAGACATTGCAGTTGCTAGTTTTTGAAGTGACTGCCCATCAAGCTCTCGGTCCTATTCACCCCACAGACCCTGTCCATATTGAATGGGGATTTGCCAAGAGCGGGTTATCAATACATTTATGGCAAAAGGGCCCCAAAGGACCCACTCGACCTATTGGGTTTTATTCTCGCAGTTTTAAGGATGCGGAAAAAAGATATACTGCTTGGGAGAAGGGTTTGTTTGTAGTCAGTTTAGCCTTGAAAGAGGCTGAACCGACTATTTGACAGCAGCCTATAGTGCTTAGAGGCCCGTTTAAAATAACCAAAACAGTTTTAGCAGGAACTCCACCCCCTGACGAGGTGGCCCAGAGAGCCTCTGTGTGGAATGGTATCCACCAGTCTTAGCTGAACTCCCCACAGTGGGAGCCATACCTCTGGTACTGGAAACCCCGATGAATAAATATGCTTGGAAAGCAAAAGATGCTCATGGGAAAGAACATAAAATCAATACCAGGTGGATTATTCCATCCTTCTAATAACAATTTACTTCCAGTTCCTTAGAACGAACCGAGTCTGTTTTTCTTTTCTCTTTCAGGTGAAGACTCTGGAGCCTGCCTGAAGGAATACGTGAAGCTGTTGATTGTCTGTGTAGTTTTGTCAGTGATTGCTTTGTTAATATTTATAGGATGCTTGATATACCACTGCAGACGTTGTTTTGGTCGACCATTGTTGCCACCTTTAATATCTGGGGAAACTCCTGTGCCCCCCTCTTCAGCTCAGGGTGGCAAAATGAATTTATGGCTCTAGGCCAGCAAGTAGCCAACACTTTTAATCTGACTAATTGTTGGGTATGTGGTGGGCCCTTAGGTTTGGAAAGCTGGCCGTGGACTGCTGTCCCTATTTCCCCAGAATGGTTAGTCAGTAATTACAGTGAGGTCAAAAATGATACTTACTGGGGTGAAGACACACAGCCCTGGACAATACGATACCCAGTCCAAGGTGAGTATTGTCTGAACTGAACACAGAAGGGTGGTATCCCTGTGGGAAATAGCAAAATGTAACTGGACCTATACTTATGGAAACCATTGTTATAGCTTTTCCGACTGTACTCATACCAGCACACGGTGGGCATGGGTGGGTGAAGATGGAAATGAGAAGTTGTTTGACACCTTTTGGTCACCTTTGGATCAAACAGGCCCAACTCCATCTTTGAGGCACTATGGACAGGCCTTAAACACCATGACTTATTGTCTATGGAAAAACAAAACAGGGGCATGGTTTTGCAATATCTCAGATACACGAAATTGAACAACTTCTCTGTTTCATCCCCTTGGGACAGACAATACTACATATTTTCAGATTCCCAAAACATCTCTAGGTCCATTTGAAAATGGTGCACGAGCCTTAAATGGTCACTATTGGGTGTGTGGCCAACATGCCTACAAACTGCTACCAGCAAATTGGACTGGAGTGTGTTATGTGGGGGTAATTTGCCCCTTGGTTTTTCTGCTCCCTGAGGATGAAGGGGATGGACTGAGTGTTAAGGTATATGATGATCTCAATCGATATCGGAGATCCATTGATACCTCTATAGCAGGTGGGAGTGGTCAAACCTGGGGCAAAGACGAGGGGATCCCTCAACATATCATACAACATTATGGACCTGCCACCTGGAACCCCAATGAGTGGGTTAGCGGTGCTAGAGAACCTATCTATAATCTAAATCGCATCATCCGATTACAAGCCGTCCTAGAGATCATTACTAATGAGACAGCCCGTGCCCTTGATCTATCGGCGGATCAAGCCACACAAATGCGAACAGCAGTATTACAACATCGCATGGTTCTCGATTACCTGCTAGCCGAGGAAGGAGGTGTTTGTGGTAAACTAAATGATTCTAACTGTTGTTTAAAAATTGATGACAGCGGGAAAATTGTTAAAAAAATTACTGCGGGAATACGAAAGCTGGCCCATGTTCCTGTCCAGACATGGAAAGGCTGGGACATTGATATGTTTTCCTGGCTCCCTGGTGGTCCATGGGTTAAGCAAATCCTATTTTACTTGTTGTGTGGTTTTGCCATATTGTTGTTTTTACCATGTATCATTCCATGTTTTATACAATTGATTCAACGTGTTGTAACTAATATGCAATTTGTAACTACTGTTTCACCTGATGGTGTTAAACAAATTCGCGCTGTGCGTCGAACCATGCCGTCGGTAGTACAGATTGTATGAAATGCTCTTTTCTGGCTTTTCTATATAGCTATCTTTTCTCAAAACCACCATGGGTCCTAAAGCAATCTTTGAGCCATGGGGTGGTGTGAGAGACTGAATTGTTCTCTCGAGCTGTTTGTCTCAAAGATTGTTAGGTGTGAGAGACTGGACTGTCATCTCAAGCCATTCATCTCAAGAATTGTGAACTGCTTATCTCGAGCCCTTTGTCTCTGAGATGGCCTGTCTAAGCAGGACATTCCTCTGTCCATAAGGACGATTACCAGGCCATTGAGGCATCCAGGAGAGGAAACCGGCTGAAGACGACAAGGATGAAAGAATGTGGAGGCTACCATTCTCACAGAAACTGTAGTCTTTCTGGTGTTGATCACACGAAGATCGTGTGATAGACAAACCTGCAGCGTGTGAACAGTGCATGAACAATACGTATGTGCATGCATCATCAAAATATGCCCTATAAGAAACAGTGGAGACAAGCTGTGGTGTGCACCCACCACCGAAGAATTGAAGACTGAGGACCAACGGGACGCCGCTGGATCCATGGTGGTGACTATCCTTGCAACTCTATCTCGACTGCTTGCTTGATTTCTGCCTTTTCTTCCATTCTATCCTATCGCTACTATTTTCTACTTTTGATAGTTTTGATAATAAAAGCTCTTTTGGGTATATGGCATTTGACCTCGTTTGTGTCTTAATCTCGCTCTTAGGATCATATAGAAACCTTCTCTGACATTGGATCAGGACAGGCATGCTGTCCCCCTGCAGTCCATGGAGGTCCACGGTGGAGCAGAAATCCACCTGCAGCCCATGAATGGCCCCAGGCCGGAGCAGGTGGATGCCTGAAGGAGGCTGTGACCCTGTGGGAAGCCCGCGCTGGAGCAGGCTCCTGGCAGGACCTGCGGATCCATGGAGAGAGGAGCCCGCATTGGAGCAGGTTTTCTGGCAGGACTTGTGACCTCGTGGGGGACCCACGCTGGAGCAGTGTGCTCCTGAAGGAGTGCACACCGTGGAAAGGACCCATGCTGGAGCAGTTCATGAAGAACTGCAGCCCGTGGGAAGGACCCACGTTGGAGAAGTTAGTGGAGGACTGTCTCCCGTGGGAGGGACCCCATGCTGGAGCAGGGGAAGAGTGTGATGAGTCCTGCCCCTGAAAAGGATGAAGCGGCAGAGACAACATGTGATGAACTGACCCCAATCCCCATTCCCAGTCCCCCCGTGCGTCTGGGGGGGGTAGGTAGAGAATATAGGAGTGAAGTTGTGCGCGGGAAGAAGGGAGGGGTGGAGGGAAGGTGTTTTAAGATTTGGTTTTATTTCTCATTACCCTACTCTGGATAATAGGCAATAAATTAAGTTAATTTTCCCTAAGTTGAGTTTGTTTTGCTTGTGACGGTAATTGGTTGAGTGACCTCTCCCTGTCCTTATCTTGACCCACGAGCACTTTGTTATATTTTCTCTCCCCTGTCCAGCTGAGGGGATTGATAGAGCAGCTTTGGTGGGCATCTGGCCTCCAGCCAGGGTCAACCCACCACACATGAGAACAGGAGGAAGAGGCAGAACCCGAAAAAATCACCCGATCTCTATCCCTGAGTGAGTTGCGCGACATGCGAAAAGATTTTGGCCGCTATCCAGGTGAGCACATTGTTACCTGGCTGCTCCGATGCTGGGATAATGGGTCCAGTAGTTTGGAATTAGAGGGTGGGGAAGCCATGCAGTCGGGATCCCTGTCTAGGGAAGGGGACATTGACAAGGTGATTGGCAGAAAGACACAAGTCCTCAACCTCTAGAGGCGGCTTCTGTCAAGTGTGAAGAAAAGATACCCCTTCAAGGATGAAGTTACATGTCACCAAGGCAAGTGGACCACCATGGAGAGAGGTATCCAGTACCTGAGGGAATTAGCCGTGCTGGAGGTGATTTATAATGATCCAGAAAATGCGCAGTCACCCACAGATCCAGATGAAGTCCAATGCACGTGACCCATGTGGCGGAAGTTTCTACGAAGTGCACCACCAACCTATGCCAACTCATTGGCAGTGATGTCCTGAAAAGAAGGCTATGGACAAACGGTGGACGAACTGGCTGTCCAACTCCGGCAATACGAAGGAAGTCTCTCTCCCTCCCTACGGGCCTGTGTCTCGGCTGTAGAGGAATTGTCCCGGGAGTTCCAGCAATTCAAAGTGGATATGTCCTTCTCCCCACCTGTACAGGCCCGCATCGCAGCTATTGGGAGTAAGCATTCCTCTGCCCAAGAGAGAGGAGATAGAAAGTACAGACGACAGGCTAACCTGTGGTTTTACCTGCGTGACCATGGAGAGGACATGAGGAAGTGGGATGGCAAACCTACCTCAGTCCTGGATGCACAGGTACGTGAGTTGTGAGAAAAAGCAATCAGAAAAGAGGATTCTTCTTGGAAAGCTGCTGCTCCAGTTTCCTGCGAGCAGTCCCCCAGACAGAGTAGAAGGGCTGATCTCATTTCTGATCCTCTTGAAGGGACTTTTGATTCACGTTTGCGAAAAGTGAATAACGGATACTCTAACCAGGATTAGAGGGGCCCTGCCTCCAGCCAGGTGGAGGAAAGGGATAACCGGGTGTGATGGGTTAACCCTGGCTGGACGCCAGGTGCCCACCAGAGCCGTTCTATCACTCCCCCTCCTTCTCAGCTGGACAGGGGAGAGAAAATATAACAAAGAGCTTGTGGGTGGAGATAAGGATAGGAGAGATCACTCACCAATTACCGTCACGGGCAAAACAGACTCAGTTTGGGGAAAATTAACTCAATTTATTACAAATCAACCAGAGTAGGGTAATGAGAAATAAAACCAAATCTCAGAACACCTTCCCTCCATCCCTCCCTTCTTCCCGGGCACAACTTCACTCCCGGATTCTCTACCAACCCCCCCCAGCGGCACAGGGGGACGGGGATGGGGTTTATGGTCAGTTCATCACACGTTATTTTCTGCCGCTTGATCCGCCTCAGGGGGAGGACTCATCACTCTCTTCCCCTGCTCCAGCGTGGGGTCCCACCCACGGGAGACAGTCCTCCACTAACTTCTCCAACGTGGGTCCTTCCCACGGGCTGCAGTTCTTCACAAACTGCTCCAGCATGGGTCCTCTCCACGGCGTGCAGTCCTTCAGGAGCACACTGCTCCAGCATGGGTGTCCCACGGGGTCACAAGTCCTGCCAGAAAACCTTCTCCGTGGGCTCCTCTCTCCACAGATCCGCAGGACCTGCCAGGAGCCTGCTCCAGCGCAGGGTTCCCACGGGGTCACAGCCTCCTTCGGGAACCCACCTGCTCCGGCGTGGGGTCCTCCACGGGCTGCAGGTGGATATCTGCTCCACCGTTGACCTCCATGGGTTGCAGGGGGACAGCCTGCCTCACCATGGTCTTCACCACGGGCTGCAGGGGAATCTCTGCTCCGGCGCCTGGAGCATCTCCTCCCCCTCCTTCTTCACTGACCTTGGTGTCTGCAGGGTTGTTTCTCTTACATGTTCTCACTCCTCTCTCCGGCTGCCGAATACCTCGGTCCCAACTTTTTTCCTTCTTAAAAATGTTATCACAGAGGCGTTACCACTATCGCTGATTGGCTCGGCCTTGGCCGGTGGCGGGTCCATCTTAGAGCCGGCTGGTATGGGCTCTCTCGAACACAGGGGAAGCTTCCAGCAGCTTCTTACAGAAGCCACCCCTGTAACCCCCCCTGCTACCAAAACCTTGCCACACAAAGCCAATACACTGGGTCTACTGGACTGTGTGGATTTGATGGCCTGGCACATCAGACCCACAGGAATATAAGGCTCTAGTGGACACTGGTGCACAATGTACCCTAATGCCATCAAGTTCTAAAGGGGCAGAACCCATCTGTATCTCTGGTGTGACAGGGGGATCACAAGAGCTAACTGTATTGGAAGCTGAAGTGAGTCCAACTGGGAATGAGTGGCAGAAACACTCCATTGTGACTGGTCCAGAGGCCCCATGCATCCTTGGCATAGACTATCCCAGGAGAGGGCATTTCAAGGACCCAAAGGGGTACCGGTGGGCCTTTGGTATAGCTGCCTTGGAGACGGAGGGAATTGAACAGCTGTCCACCTTGCCCGGCCTCTCTCAAGACCCTTCGATTGTGGGGTTGCTGAGGGTTGAAGAACAACAAGTGCCAATTGCTACCACAACGGTGCACCGGCAGCAATATCGCACCAACCGAGACTCCCTGATTCCCATCCATAAGCTGATTCGCCAACTGGAGAGCCAAGGAGTGATCAGCAAAACACGCTCACCCTTTAATAGTCCCATATGGCCAGTGCAAAAGTCTAATGGGGAGTGGAGACTAACAGTAGACTGTCATGGCCTGAATGAAGTTACGCCACCGCTGAGTGATGCGATGCCAGATATGCTAGAACTTCAATACGAACTAGAGTCAAAGGCAGCCAAGTGGTATGCCACAATTGACATTGCTAATGCGTTTTTCTCAATCCCTCTGGCAGCAGAGTGTCGTCCACAATTTACTTTTACTTGGAGGGGTGTCCAGTACACTTGGAATCGACTGCCCCAGGGGTGGAAACACAGCCCCACCATTTGCCATGGACTAATCCAGACTCCACTGGAAAAGGATGAAGCTCTGGAAGACCTGCAATACATTGATGACATCATCGTATGGGGCAACACGGCAGAAGAAGCGTTCAAGAAAGGGAAGAAAATGATCCAAATCCTTCTGAAAGCTGGTTTTGCCATAAAAGAAAGTAAGGTCAAGGGACCTGCACAGGAGATCCAGTTTTTAAGAATAAAATGGCAAGACGGGCATTGTCAGATCCCAATGGACGTGATCAACAAAATAGCAGCTATGTCTTTGCCAACAAATAAAAAGGAAACACAGGCCTTCTTAGGTGTTGTGGGTTTTTGGAGAATGCATATTCCAAATTACAGTCTGATTGTAAGCCCTCTCTATCATGTGACCCGGAAGAAGAATGATTTTAGATGGGGCCCTGAACAACAACAAGCCTTTGAACAAATTAAACGGGAGATTGTTCATGCAGTAGCCTTTGGGCCAGTCTGGGCAGGACAAGATGTTAAAACTGTGCTCTATACTGCAGCCGGAGAGAATGGCCCTACCTGGAGCCTCTGGCAAAAAGCATTGGGGGAGTCCCGTGGCCGACCCCTGGGGTTTTGGAGTCGGGGATACAGAGGATCCGAGGCTTGCTATACTCCAACTGAAAAAGAGATATTGGCAGCATATGAAGGAGTTTGAGCTGCCTCAGAAGCGGTTGGTACTGAAACACAGCTCCTCTTAGCACCCCGACTGCCAGTGCTGGGCTGGATGTTCAAAGGGAGGGTCTCCTCTACACATCATGCAACTGATGCCACGTGGAGTAAGTGGATTGCACTGATCACACCACGGGCTCGCATAGGAAACCCCAGTCACCCAGGAATTTTGGAGGTGATCACAGACTGGCCAGAAGGCAAAGATTTTGGAATGTCGCCAGAGGAGGAGGTGACATGTGCTGAAGAGGCCCTGCTGTACAATAAACTGCCAGAAAATGAGAGGCAATATGCCCTGTTCACTGATGGGTCCTGTCGCATTGTGGGAAAGCATTGGAGGTGGAAGGCTGCTGTATGGAGTCCTACACGACAAGTCGCAGAAACTGCTGAAGGAGAAGATGGATTGAGTCAGTTTGCAGAGGTAAAACCATCCTGCTAGCGTTAGACATTGCTGAAAGAGAGAAGTGGCCAGTACTCTATCTCTATCCTGACTCATGGATGGTGGCAAATGCCCTGTGGGGGTGGCTACAGCAATGGAAGCAGAGCAACTGGCAGCGCAGAGGTAAACCTATTTGGGCTGCCGCACTGTGGGAAGATATTGCTGTTCAGCCAGAGAAGCTAGTGGTGAAAGCACGTCACATATATGCTCATGTACCCAAGAGTTGGGCGACTGAAGAACATCAAAATAACCAACAGGTGGATCAGGTTGCCAATATTGAAGTGTCTCAGGAGGACCTGGACTGGCAACATAAGGGTGAACTATTTATGGCTCAGTGGGCCCATGATACCTCAGGCCATCAGGGAAGAGATGCAACATATAGATGGGCTCGTGATCGAGGGGTGGACTTGACCATAGACATTGTCGCACAGGTTATCCATGAATGTGGAATGTGTGCTGCAATGAAGCAAGCCAAGCAGTTGAAGCCCCTGTGGTATGGAGGGCGATGGCTGAAATATAAATATGGGGAAGCCTGGCAGATTGACTATATCACACTCTCACAAACTCTCCAAGGCAAGCGCCATGTGCTTACAATGGTGGAAGCAACCACTGGATGGCTGGAAACATATTCTGTGCCATATGCCACCGCCCGGAACACTATCCTTGGCCTTGAAAAGCAGGTCTTGTGGTGACACGGCACCCCAGAAAGAATTGAGTCAGACAACGGGACTCATTTCTGAAACAACCTCATAGACACCTGGGCCAAAGAGCATGGCATTGAGTGGGTGTATCATATCCCCTATCATGCACCAGCCTCTGGGAAAATCGAACGATACAATGGACTGTTAAAGACTACATTGAGAGCAATGGGGGGTGGAACCTTCAAACTTTGGGATACACATTTAGCAAAAGCCACCTGGTTAGTCAACACCAGAGGATCTGCCAATCGCGGTGGCCCTGCCCAGTCAGAAATTTTCCATACTGTAGAAGGGGATAAAGTCCCTGTAGCACACATAAAAAATATGTTAGGGAAGACAGTCTGGGTTACTCCTGCCTCAGGCAAAGGCAAACCCATTCGTGGGATTGCTTTTGCTCAAGGGCCTGGGTGCACTTGGTGGGTGATGCAAAAAGATGGGGAAGTCCGATGCGTGCCTCAAGGGGATTTGATTTTAGGTGAGAATAGCCAGAATTAAACTGTATGATATTAGTTGCTATATAACCCTGCTACTGTATATTATCATTACTATAATTGTTATATGCTATATCCATAGTACTATAGTAAGAATCACTTAGATCAAGCAAGAATGAACTGTGATAAAACTGAGTGAAGCACAGTAGTGATGGAACCAGAACTGACTCCAGCATGCAACAGTCCAGCAGTGCACACCATTCTCCTGCTGCATCCAATGTCACCTGCTCGTCACACCACACTGTGAGAGACTGAATTGTTATCTCAAGCCATTCATCTCAAGAATTGTGAACTGCTTATCTCAAGCCCTTTGTCTCTGAGATGGCCTAAGCAGGACATTCCTCTGTCCATAAGGACGATTACCAGGCCATTGAGGCATCGAGGAGAGGAAACCGGCTGAAGACGACAAGGATGAAAGAATGTGGAGGCTACCATTCTCACAGAAACTGTAGTCTTTGAGATAAGATACTGGTTTCTGGTGTTGATCACACGAAGGTCGTGTGATAGACAAACCTGCAGCGTGTGAACAGTGCACGAACAATACGTATGTGCATACATCATCGAAATATGCCCTATAAAAAAACGTGGAGACAAGCCGTGGTGTGCACCCATCACCGAAGAATCGAAGACTGAGGACCAACAGGACGCCGCTGGATCCATGGTGGTGACTATCCTTGCAACTCTATCCCAACTGCTTGCTTGATTTCTGCCTTTTCTTCCATTCTATCCTATCACTACTATTTTCTACTTTTGATAATAAAAGCTCTTTTGGGTATATGTCATTTGACCTTGTTTGTGTCTTAATCTCGCTCTTGGGATCATATTGAAACCTTCCCCGATATTGGATCGGGACATGCACTGAAGCCCAGTCCTGCTCTACCGACTGAGAGGACTTTGCACCATCCCTCCTGTCGAGAAGGACTGGTATGACAGATGGAGCCCAGAGTCGGGAACTAAATGAACTCAACGAACATTTTATGAACATGACCCATAAACTAAAGGAATGATATCTCTGTGTGTGCATACATATATACATATATATATATATATATGCATCATTGTTTATATGTCTCAAAGGGACGGAAAAGGTGATGATGATTGACCAGGATGTAACTGAAGGTATGGGAACTGAGCATGACATCAGTGGTATAGAATAAGGGGTGGATACTGTCCTGGTTTCAGCTGGGATAGAGTTAATTGTCTTCCTAGTAGCTGGTAAGGTGCTATGTTTTGAGTTCAGTATGCGATGAATGTTGATAACACTGATGTTTTCAGTTGTTGCTAAGTAATGTTTAGTCTAAAGTCAAGGATTTTTCAGCTTCTCATGCCCAGCCAGCAAGAAGGCTGGAGGGGCACAAGAAGTTGGCACAGGACACAGCCAGGGCACCTGACCCAAACTGGCCAACAGGGTATTCCGTATCATGTGACATCACATCTAGTATATAAACTGGGGGGAGTGGGGGCGGTGGGGATTGCCGCTCAGGGACTAACTGGACATCGGTTGGCGGGTGGTGAGCAATTGCACTGTGCATCATTTGTACATTCCAATCCTTTCATTATTACTGTTGTCATTTTATTAGTGTTATCGTTATCATTATTAGTTTCTTCTTTTCTATTCTATTAAACCATTCTTATCTCAACTCATGAGTTTTACTTCTTTTCCCGATTTTCTCCCCCATCCCACTGGGTGGGGGGGAGTGAGTGAGCGGCTGTGTGGTGCTTAGTTGCTGGCTGGGGTTAAACCACGACAATAGTCTATCTGGAGTTCCAAAAGCTTTCCAGCAAATCTATCACCAAAGACTCTAAATGTTGCCACAAACTAAGAGGAAAATCCATTAATGGACAGATAACTGGTTAAAAGGCAGGAAATAAAGAGAAAACATTAAAATTGGTCTGCTATAAAGTAGCCAGGGAGGTCACTAGTGGAGCCTCACAGAAATCTGTGGGAGATTTCATGGAAAATGGGAGACATTTCTTTGAGCCTGATTATTTAGAGTTAGCATAAGTAGGCTGCAGTTAGCATGAGTGGGCTGGAGTACGTGACAGCTGCAGTATAAACGGACTTTGAACCACCAGAAAAACAACGGACATGAGGAACTTGGACAGTGGAGCAATTAATAAACAAGATAACAGAACTGCAGAGGCAAGAAGGAGCTGCAAGAGCTTTAACGCAATTAAGAAAGCTGTCATTTCGGCTTACAGCATTTAGCTGCGGGATGGGGACTTAGGAGTTGGTTTGTATCTTTGTTAAAAATCGGGGTTTCTTTTATTCTTGTGTATTTTATTAGGTATAATGTTGCTTTTACTGTGTTTAATTAATTGTGTTCATAGATCTTGTAGGTTACCTTGGCCAACATAACAGGTCAAGATTCTCTGTGCATTGCAACCGCATCACAAAGCCCATGAACCAATAGACAGGATGGCTATGACTCGTGCAGCACGCCTGGCCAGCGAGCGCATGCGTCATAGGCTTCCCATATTGCAACCGAGGCTGATTTTGGCACCCGCTGGCCATGTGTGCTTAAATCCGATCCTCTGCAAATGTATAAATACCGGGATTTTCCGAAGAGCATTGGGCTGGTGTACGGCAAGGCCATCGTTGCCTCCATGGGGACGCCCACATAAAGCTGGCACCTATCGATTGCTGGGCTGAGTTTGCAGTGCAAGACGGCATGCAATGTTGCAGAATCGAGCTGCTATTGATTTTCTATTGCTAGCACATGGTCATGGTTGTGAAGATTTAGATGGAATGTGTTGTATGAATTTATCTGATCACTCTGAATCGGTCCATAAAAGCTATACAAATGATGAAGGACCAAGTTCAAAAACTGCAGGTTAGTGATGGTTTGGGATGGTTAGACAGGCTGTTTACCCATTGGGGAATTATGGGATGGATAAGAGATCTGTTAAAAATGTTGGGAATTGCTTTGTTAGTATTGGTAGTCTTGTTATTAATTATCCCTTGTATACTCAGTTGTTTAGGAAGGATGGTACAGAATGCAATGGCTAAAGTCTGGATTGTTCAAAAACAAAAAGAGGGATTTGTGGGATATTTGGAAAGTAATGGGCATATAGTGAACAATCCAGACTCGATAGAATTGATCAATTTGTGAGCCAAGGATGTTTTGTAGGCAGCAGACTTCAAGGATGCTTTGCTTGTGGACACATATTTAGCTAACGGTAGTAAGAGCATTCCAGATGCCTTTAGAAGGCCTTGAACAGAATAAACAAGAAGACAAAAAAAGAAAGATGCCAATTAGAAGAACACAGGTGCGCATTCCACGATAAAGGGAACTTGGCAAAGAACCTCAATTCCACAGCTTATCTTGACCAATTAGACTGAGACAAGTTTCGCATGTTTTAGTTAATACAACCAATTATGCCTTATGTTTATGCGCGTGTACAGTGTTGTTATAACCAATCACTAGGTGTAACTAGGCGCGTGGACAGCTCATGCTAACCAATCTCTAATTTGCTTATGCGTGAACAGTAACTAGAATGAACATATAAACCGAGCTATCTTGGCAATAAAGTGGCATCTGCTTGATCATATTGATTGTGTGCAGTGTCCGTGACTTCCGCGTCAACAGAAATCTGTTAGGGCCTGAACTCTTTAATTCATTCATAAGTGGCCTAGACAAAGGACAAATCATGAGATGACATTTGCTGCTGATACTGTGCTATTCATGATAGTAAAAACAAAAGCTGTCTTTATTAAGGCAGAGAATTAGGACATCATGAAGGGGAAAAAAAAGTACATATATAACTGGAAATGGGGTAAATCAAATAGTATAAAGCACTGGTTAATGTCCTTAAGTGACAGAGAGGCAATAATTTCTTTTGTAAGTAGGCAATTCATGAGCTAGAAATAATTGAGAAGACAGAGCTGTGTCTGCTGAGACCATCTCCTGATGCACACTATGTTTGACTAGCAGAGATGGGACATGATTGGTGCAAGGCCCTGCTCAGACCTCATAAACACTGCAGTATTCTGGTCACCTATGTTTGAGTTACAGGGCGTCACCACTTCATGTCACTTTTAAAAAGGATTCTCCAAAGCAATGATAACTTCCATCCTTCCCAGCCTTCCATCACCACAATTTTTATTAAACAAGTTACCATGTCACAAGCTCATGTGCCACTGAGGAAGATGCTGTATGTTCACAATCATACATATCCACTCCCTCTCCCAGAGCGTTCAGTACCTACCCCTTTGATTTATAAAGCAAGCGTTAAAACTATGTTAATAAGCAAGGCACTGACCATGCAGCACATAGGTTAACCCTGCATTTGCCACCTCCAATCCATAATCAAAATATGAATGACAAACAACTTATTTTTAGTTCCACAGATTCAGCTTTAAGAGAGATAAGGTGTCAGTGCACGTTACTCTAGGCTTATTTTACAGTCCATGAGAAGACAGGTATCACCAAAAGGTGATTTAGCTGATCCTAAAAGAAGTCATCAACCATACAAGGAGCTGAGTGTAACTAGATCAGTTGTCTCAAGATAAGCAAGATGAATTCCACCCTAACTAGCATCACAGTTAATCATCATTATTACATGGACCAACCAAGCACAGAGATTCACTGTGCCAGGATCCTGCCCTGAAGAGTTTACAGCCTGAAACGTCCAGGCAGGTGAAGGAGAGAGAAAAAGGGGAATACATTAACACATAAGCAACGTGGTGGACGTATGACAGAGCCATATTTTGGGAGAATGGCTTCTTAAAGTAAGATGTGATTATTCTGTATATATTATTACTCAATTCCTCCCATCTCTAAAAAAAAAAAAAAACAACAAACCAAGAGGAGACTCCTCTGAAGAAGGAACAGAGAAGTGACTACAGTGCTAGGAAGATGTCCTGGTTTCAGCTGGGATAGAGTTAACTGTGTTCCTAGTAGCTGGTACAGTGCTATGTTTTGAGTTCAGAGCGAAGAATGTTGATAACACACTGATGTTTTCAGTTGTTGCTCAGTAGTGTTTAGACTAATGTCAAGGATTTTTCAGCTTCTCATGCCCAGCCAGCGAGAAAGCTGGAGGGGCACAAGAAGTTGGCACAGGACACAGCCAGGGCACCTGACCCAAACTGGCCAACGGGGTATTCCATACCATGTGACGTCCCATCCAGTATAGGAACGGGGAGGTGGGGGCGGAGAATCGCCGCTCGGGGACTGGCTGGGTGTCGGTCAGTGGGTGGTGAGCAATTGCACTGCGCATCATTTGTACATTCCAATCCTTTCATTATTACTGTTGTCATTTTATTGGTGTTATCATTATCATTATTAGTTTCTTCTTTTCTGTTCTATTAAACCGTTCTTATCTCAACCCACGGGTTTTGCTTCTTTTCCCGATTTTCTCCCCCATCCCACTGGGTGGGGGGGAGTGAGTGAGCGGCTGCGTGGTGCTTAGTTGCTGGCTGGGGTTAAACCACGACAGTCCTTTTTGGCGCCCAACGTGGGGCACGAAGGGTTGAGATAACGACAAACCTGACCAGAGCTTGTTAAAACAAATTTGTTATTAGCATTCATTATATTGGTCTAATAGTCGCTGGTCATTATGTTGATTTATGTGTTCTTAGAGTTGTTGCTCTGGTTTTTAAAGTTCTGTTATGTATCACCTCGCTTGCTGTATGTAGTCCCTCTTCTGCTGCTTATCATCCGTGGGAGGTGGATTAAGGTTTTCGCTTTGATGTATTGTATAACACTGGTTTATGGTATGATAAAGTCGTCGGCTGTGGGATTAATCCGGTACTTGCACTCAGCATTGTCACCTTTATACTCCGGGAGCCATGTGTGGGAAACTATTAATAATTATACCATTTACCTTTCCTCCTTGGAAAACCAGTCTATGGGTGGGATACCTTTCTTCCCCTCTCCTTTCTCCTTCAGTCCAGTTACAATGGTGTTTGAGGATTTTGAAAAATTTGAATACTCTTGGGATGTTGAGACCAGCACGGTCCTAGCCCTACTGCTAGGAATTAGCATGCTTCTGAATGTGGTTCAGCTCTCGTTTAAGGTTAAACAACTATTTAAGAAAATCACCCAGAGATCTGCCCCAAGGCTGGATAATTATGAGTGGCAGGGTGTGTGGGGGAGTATGGGCAAGTACCTAGAAAAGTGGGCACCTCCAATGTTTTGGAAATTCACCCCTGAACAAGTGCAGAATCCAGAAGAACTAGTAAAATATTTGGAAAAGGTATGCTGTCACCCCGGCAGCTCCAGAGAGATACAAATTACTGCAATGTGCTGGGGCCTGGCCCATGCCTATCGAGCCCTGTTCGACACCACTCAGTACCCTCAAGGGGAAGAGAAGGTCTCTGGACCTAACAACAAAATGATGAGCACTGCGGTCACTCAAACCTCGGCAACGGGCACTGCGGCCCCTCCAGCCCCAGCAATGAGCACAGCAGCTACCCAAACCTTGGCAACAGACACTGCGGTTATCCAAGACCCGGCGAGCGGTACTGCAACTGAACCAGCGGACCAACCTGCACCAGTATCAGTTGCCCCCGTACAGAAAAAGAAATATACAAAAAAATCAGTTCGCTTAGCAAAGGATGAAGGCGAACCAGGGTCATCACGGGAACAGGAGGAAGAGGCAGAACCAGAGGTAATAACCCGGTCCCTATCCTTGAGTGAGCTGCGGGATATGCAAAAAGATTTCGGCCGCCGTAGAGGTGAGCATATTATCACCTGGCTCCTCCGATGCTGGGACAATGGGGCTAATAGCTTGGAATTAGAAGGTAGGGAAGCCAAGCAGCTGGGATCGCTTGCCAGGGAAGGTGGCATTGACAAGGCAATTGGAAGAGGGACACAAGCCCTCAGCCTCTGGAGGCGACTCCTGTCAAGTGTGAAGGAAAGGTACCCCTTTAAGGAAGATGTTATATGTCAGTCAAGCAAGTGGACAACCATGGAGAGAGGTATCCAATATCTGAGGGAATTAGCCATGCTAGAGACGATTCATTATGACCCGGACAACCCACAATTACCCAAAGATCCAGACGAAGTCCCATGCACACGACCCATGTGGCGGAAGTTTATACGGAGTGCAACATCGTCCTATGCCAACTCACCGGCAATAATGACCTGGAAAGACGAAGAGGCACCGACAGTGGATGAAGTGGCTTGCCAACTCCAGCAATACGAAGAAAATCTCTCCTCCTCTGTACAAGCCTACATTGCTTGTGCAGAAGCTGTCCCAGGATGTCCAGCAAATCAAAGAGGATATGTCCCACTCCCCACTTGTAAGGACCAATGTCTCAGCTATTAGGAGTGAGCGCTCCTCTGCCCAAGAGACAGAATATAGAAGGTACACACCACGAGGTACCCTGTGATTTTACCTATGATGTGATCATGGAGAGGACATGAGGAAATGGGATGGAAAACCTACCTCGGTCCTAAATGCACAGGTACATGAGTTGTGAGGAAAAACCACCACAAAAGGGGATTCTACCAGGAATAATGCCGCTCCAGTTTCCAAACAGAGTAGAAGGGCTGATCTTATTTCTGATCCTCTTGAAGGGACTTCTGAGCCAATTTTACGAGAAGTGAATACTGGATACTCTGACCAGGATTAGAGGGGCCCTGCCTCCAGCCAGGTGGAGGAAAGGGATAACCGGGTCTATTGGACTGTGTGGATTTGATGGCCTGGCACGTTAGACCCACAGGAGTATAAGGCTCTAGTAGACACCGGCGCACAGTGTACTTTAATGCCATCAAGTTATGAAGGGGCAGAACCCATTTCTATTTCTGGTGTGACAGGGGGATCCCAAGAGTTAACTGTATTGGAAGCTGAAGTAAGCCTAACTGGGAATGAATGGCAGAAACACCCCATTGTGACTGGTCCAGAGGCTCCATGCATCCTTGGCAAAGACTATCTCAGGAGAGGGTATTTTAAGGACCCAAAGGGGTATTGATGGGCTTTTGGTATAGCTGCCTTGGAGACGGAGGGCACGGAACAGCTGTCTACCCTGCCTGGTCTCTCTCAAGACCCTTCGATTGTGGGGTTGCTGAGGGTTGAAGAACAACAAGTACCAATTGCTACCACGACGGTGCACCGGCGCCAATATCGCACCAACCGAGACTCTCTGATTCCCATCCACAAGTTGATTCGCCAACTGGAGAGCCAAGGAGTGATCAGCAAAACTCGCTCACCCTTTAATAGTCCCATATGGCCCGTGCGAAAGTCTAATGGGGAGTGGAGACTAACAGTTGACTATCGCGGCCTGAATGAAGTTACGCCACCGCTGAGTGATGCGATGCCAGATATGCTAGAACTTCAATACGAACTAGAGCCAAAGGCAGCCAAGTGGTATGCTACAATTGACATTGCTAATGCGTTTTTCTCAATCCCTCTGGCAGCAGAGTGTCGTCCACAATTTGCCTTTACTTGGAGGGGTGTCCAGTACACTTGGAATCGATTGCCCCAGGGGTGGAAACACAGCCCCACCATTTGCCATGGACTAATCCAGACTGCACTGGAAAAAGGTGAAGCTCCGGAACACCTGCAATACATTGATGACATGGTCGTATGGGGCAACACGGCAGAAGAAGTCTTTGAGAAAGGGAAGAAAATAATCCAAATCCTTCTGAAAGCCAGTTTTGCCATAAAAGAAAGTAAGGTCAAGGGACCTGCATGGGAGATCCAGTTTTTAGGAATAAAATGGCAAGATGGGCGTTGTCAGATCCCAATGGACGTGATTAACAAAATAGCAGCTATGTCTCCACCAACTAATAAAAAGGAAACACAGGCCTTCTTAGGTGTCATGGGGTTTTGGAGAATGCATATTCCAAATTACAGTCTGATTGTAAGCCCTCTCTAACAAGTGACCTGAAAGAAGAATGATTTTAATTGGGGCCCTGAGCAACAACAAGCCTTTGAACAAATTAAACGGGAGATTGTTCACGCAGTAGCCCTTGGACCAGTCCGGACAGGACAAGATGTTAAAACTGTGCTCTATACTGCAGCTGGGGAGAATGGCCCTACCTGGAGCCTCTGGCTGAAAGCACCTGGGGAGACCCGAGGCCGACCCCTGGGGTTTTGGAGTCGGGGATATCGGGGATCCGAAGCTCGCTATACTCCAACTGAAAAAGAGATATTGGCAGCATATGAAGGAGTTCGAGCTGCCTCAGAAGTGGTTGGTACTGAAACACAGCTCCTCTTAGCACCCCGACTGCCAGTGCTGGGCTGGATGTTCAAAGGGAGGGTCTCCTCTACACATCACGCGACTGATGCCACGTGGAGTAAGTGGATTGCACTGATCACACCACGGGCTCGCATAGGAAACCCCAGTCACCCAGGAATTTTGGAAGTGATCACGGACTGGCCAGAAGGCAAAGATTTTGGAATGTCGCCAGAGGAGGAGGTGGCACGTGCTGAAGATGCCCCACTGTATAATAAACTGCCAGAAAATGAGAGGCAATATGCCCTGTTCACTGACGGATCCTGTCGCATCGTGGGAAAGCATTGGAGGTGGAAGGCTGCTGTATGGAGTCCTACACGACAAGTCGCAGAAACTGCTGAAGGAGAAGGTGAATCGGTCAGTTTGCAGAGGTGAAAGCCATCCAGCTAGCATTAGATATTGCTGAAAGAGAGAAGTGGCCAGTGCTCTATCTCTATCCTGACTCATGGATGGTGGCAAATGCCCTGTGGGTGTGGCTACAGCAATGGAAGCAGAGCAACTGGCAGCGCAGGGGTAAACCCATTTGGGCTGCCGCACTGTGGCAAGATATTGCATCCCGGCTAGAGAATCTGGTTGTAAAACTACGTCATGTAGATGCTCACATACCCAAGAGTCAGGCCACTGAAGAACATCAAAACAACCAACAGGTGGATCAGGCTGCCAAGATTGAAGTGTCTCAGGTGGACCTGGACTGGCAACATAAGGGTGAGCTATTTATGGCTCAGTGGGCCCATGATGCTTCAGGCCATCAGGGAAGAGATGCAACATATAGATGGGCTCGTGATCGAGGGGTGGACTTGACCATGGACACTATTGCACAGGTCATCCATGAATGTGAAACATGTGCTGCAATTAAGCAAGCCAAGCAGTTAAAGCCCCTGTGGTATGGAGGGCGATGGCTGAAATATAAATATGGAGAAGCCTGGCAGATTGACTATATCACACTCCCACAAACTCACCAAGGCAAGCGCTATGTGCTCACGATGGTGGAAGCAACCACTGGATGGCTGGAAACATATTCTGTGCCCCATGCCACCGCCCGGAACACTATCCTGGGCCTAGAAAAGCAAGCCTTGTGGCGACATGGCACCCCAGAACGAATTGAGTCAGACAACGGGACTCATTTCCGAAACAACCTCATAAACACCTGGGCCAAAGAGCATGGCATTGAGTGGGTGTATCATATCCCCTATCATGCACCAGCCTCTGGGAAAATTGAGTGATACAATGGACTGTTAAAGACTACATTGAGAGCAATGGGGGGTGGAACTTTCAAACATTGGAATACACATTTAGCAAAAGCCACCTGGTTAGTCAACACCAGAGGATCTGCCAATCGGGGTGGCCCTGCCCAGTCAGAAATTTTCCATACTGTAGAAGGGGATAAAGTCCCTGTAGTGCACATAAAAAATATGTTAGGGAAGACAGTCTGGGTTACTCCTGCCTCAGGCAAAGGTAAACCCATTCGTGGGATTGCTTTTGCTCAAGGGCCTGGGTGCACTTGGTGGGTGATGCAAAAAGATGGGGAAGTCCAATGTGTGCCTCAAGGGGATTTAATTTTAGGTAAGAACAGCCAGAATTAAACTGTATATTAGTTGCTATATAACCCTGCTACTGTATGTTATCCTTACTATAATTATGTGCTATATCCATAGTACTATAGTAAGAATCACTTAGATCAAGCAAGAATGAACTGTGATAAAACTGAGCAAAGCGCAGTAGTGATGGAACCAGAACTGACTCCAGCATGCAACAATCCAACGGTGCACACCATCCTCCTGCTGCGCCAAATGTCACCTGCTTGTCACACTGCACTGAAGCCCAATTCTGCTCTACCGACTGAGAGGACTTTGCACCATCCCTCCTGCCCAGAAAGACTGGTATGACAGATGGAGCCCAGAGTCGGAAACTAAATGAACTCAATGAACATTTTATGAACATGACCCATGAACTAAAGGAATGATATCTCTGTGTGTGTATACATATATATATATCATTGCTCATATGTCTTAAAGGAATGGAAAGGTGATGATTGATCAGGATGTAACTAAAGGTATGTGAACTGTGCATTACGTCAATGGTATAGAATAAGGGGTGGATACTGTCCTGGTTTCAGCTGGGATAGAGTTAACTGTCTTCCTAGTAGCTGGTACAGTGCTATGTTTTGAGTTCAGAGCGAAGAATGTTGATAACACACTGATGTTTTCAGTTGTTGCTCAGTAGTGTTTAGACTAATGTCAAGGATTTTTCAGCTTCTCATGCCCAGCCAGTGAGAAAGCTGGAGGGGCACAAGAAGTTGGCACAGGACACAGCCAGGGCACCTGACCCAAACTGGCCAACGGGGTATTCCATACCATGTGACGTCCCATCCAGTATAGGAACGGGGAAGTGGGGGCGGGGAATCGCCGCTTGGGGACTGGCTGGGTGTCGGTCGGTGGGTGGTGAGCAATTGCACTGCGCATCATTTGTACATTCCAATCCTTTCATTATTACTGTTGTCATTTTATTAGTGTTATCATTACCATTATTAGTTTCTTCTTTTTCTGTTCTATTAAACCGTTCTTATCTCAACCCACGGGTTTTGCTTCTTTTCCCGATTTTCTCCCCCATCCCACTGGGTGGGGGGGAGTGAGTGAGCGGCTGCGTGGTGCTTAGTTGCTGGCTGGGGTTAAACCACGACAGAAGAGAACCATGCAGAACAGTTCATTAGAGAACCATGAAGAGAGGAACCAAGACTGGTCTTAATTTGCCAAGCTCTGTAGAAATTGCCATCACAGTAATTCAAAGAAAATGTTTAAAAGCTACAATACAGAGCACTCAGAGTATCAGTGGAGGAAGAAGACAGTCAAATCAGGTTTTTTGACAAAAGCAAAGCACAGAAGGAACCTGAAAATATTTTTGTAAAAAAATATTTTGAGACTAAGTTTTCATTGCTGTGATTACAAGTGCAAACAGGAATCACATCCAGTGAACCAACATTCACTTAAGATTTAACATGGTATTTGAGAACCTGCAAAAGCATAGGGGGGAAAAAGAAAGTAAAAATGTAATTAAGATAACAATGAAAATGATGGTAAGAAGCAGACTTAAAGAGTCAAGTCAGCTTCATAATATGATTTGTATTCTATTTTCCTTTGCTTATTATTACTTTCAAACTACAATCAAGTTACTGTCATACCACTGAGTGATAGAAACCTTGCCAACTACTTCAAAACTGACACATTTTTTTGTTGCATTGAACATTCCCAGAAGACATTTCCCCTCATTTTAGTACAAAATCCTGTCAGATCCACAGAGCTGAATAAAAAAATGTGTAAAGGATATGTAGCTGTAATAGACCTCCCCCAACTAGTCAACTTTGGAATAAAAGATAATCAAAAAAGACTCAAAGATCCATGCTAGATTAACGCAAATATCTGCCTGTTTGCAAGTGTACTTTTTGATTAAACTGGCATACATCATGTACAATTAGAAAGGTTATTTATAACTAAGAAATACATAATTCTGCATTTTAATGAGGGTGACAATTACAGCCAACAGTTGCTAATTAACATTAATCCTTTTGCACTGCAAGTCAGAATTTCCCAATATGATTTTCATTGTCAGCAACGGACACACCAAAACTGTTATCGCAAAGCACCTATTAGGTAGGCTGCTTTGACGCAAATAGGTGTTCCTGTTACACACAGTAAAGAAAAAGAAGATGATGATGTGTTAAATTTGATAACCTCAGTTGTAAATACAGAATGTAATTTCAAAATTTACTTGATATCTACAACACAAAATATAATCAAGGCTCATAATTTTCATGGCTGAACCCAATTCCAAGTTTCCCAAAGCCAGGCTTCACAGGTGAAATCTGATTTCAACACAAGCTTGAAATCTCCCATTGTTAAATTTGGTTTTGATCCCAGTCCTGGGTTCACATCTGCATTTCACCCCTGAGACTTCAAAGCTTTTAGTGGTCGTAACTGAACAGCATAGATAGTGTTTGCCCAGTCTGTATCAGTTTCTGAAGCAGAACTCTGGAGCAAGTACTGAAGATAGGAATGATTACTACTGATGGATTTGCTACCATAGCATAGCCTTATTGCAAATTTTTTTCTTATATAGAGTCTGAAGAAAATTTTAGTTCTCAAAACCACTGAATTTTAAATCCTAATCTTCCAAAATTGCTGTAATGTATTCCTATTCATTGATTAAAAATTTATTTGTAAAATAAATGCCATCTCTATAATAACAACTGTTGACCTAATTAAACACTTCTCTTTCTGATAGCCATGATCCTCTAAAAGAGAGATGATTTAGATTTGTTATGCATGTCTTTCCAAAAGAGAAGTTATCTCTGTTTTAGCCTCTCAGCTTTCAGACAGAAGCACTAGAAAACTATCTAACAGTCTTTTTTCATACTAGTCTTTAACAGGAAGAAAGACCTGGTCCAAACACCATCAGATGCATAAGATCATAATGAAGCCAGTAAATAAAGTCTCTAGAAGAGTGCTGAGGTGCTCACCATCTGGGTCAGGCAATTGGAGTGGGATCAATTTCAGATATAAGTAAATGAGAAGGCAGAAAAGGAGAATTGTGAGCACTAAGCAAAGAAACCTATAATGCACTTCTTACAAAGCGCTGTAAAATTCACATTTATTTTGTAAGTATGAGATAGATGGGTTATTTCTACATACAGAGGTGCCCAACTAAAATCAAGATAAGTGATATTAATGTCCTGTGGTCAGTATTATTGAACCTCAAAAGCAATAAACAATGAGTCGATAAATATTACATTTGCAACATAATTAACATTCTTCTACTGTCTGGCACTTATTACACATTGTAACCACAAGTCTACAATACATTATTCATATTTGGGGTGTCACTGAGTGATGGATTGCTGTAAGAGAGGCTGTCTAAATAAATCAACAAATAAAAATGCAAATGTTAACATTTTCAGCCACAACTTTTTCCATCTTGAATGGGGAATGAAAATTTCACATTATATCGACAGCCAGCAGAGAGAACAATTAACAACCTACACTGTGAATAAGAGAGATTAATTTGCCAACATCTGGTTTTATCACTTGCATATGGAACTATACTGGAATTTTTGTGCTGCTGGCTTTCTCAGGGAGTAGGCAAAACTTGTGTCTCCTACCACATTCAGAACCTAACTCACCACCCACTCCAAACAGACTTTTAATCTCTTTAAATGTTCCTAAGTTAGATCTGGAATGAAAGTTTTCTCCTCCTCATCCTCCTTTTGAATCTTGA
Source organism: Harpia harpyja (assembly GCF_026419915.1). Classification (NCBI taxonomy): domain Eukaryota; kingdom Metazoa; phylum Chordata; class Aves; order Accipitriformes; family Accipitridae; genus Harpia; species Harpia harpyja. Next base: position 37,208,801 of record NC_068968.1, read on the forward strand.
ATGGTGTCTGATCCTAAGGGGAAAAAAAAATCTATTTCTTTGGTAGTGCTTGCTTAGACTCTACAGAAGAAGGAACTTCGTAGTATCATCTTAAGAGCAGAACCGTATTTAAGCATCCAACATGTGCAGATCTGAAAGGCAACTACCACATAAGAAAGGCAAAAACTTAAATCTCGTCACTGTCATCTTTCCTAACACTCAGCATAACAGATCTACTCTAGAGTATTCCAGTGTGCATTATTAAGTATACAACTCTGCACATTATATTTTACATCAGATATTAATTTGCTTAAAAGTCCCTGAATACACATTCACCTGATATGTGCTGGGAAATTAGGTAAATAGTTTTGTTTTTAAAATATCCCTAAACACAAATTTACACAATACAATCTGTTTATAAAATCTCCAACAGGCCACTGTAGTCTAACAGATAATAATATAGCTCAAATATAGTATTCATATTGCAGGAACTTCTAAATCACTTATTTTAATGGCTACAAGAAACTTCACTCCAAGACAATGCATTCAGCTACAATTAAAGCTCTGATTTAAAGCTGCAACAAGAAAACACAGGCTTAATGCTGAGATCCCAGGCTATCACTCAATCCCTTAATTTACCTAACTGTTCTTAAATTCACTTAGATGCCCAAAGTGAAAAATGTTACAGGAGAATTTTCTGTTTCTATGGTGAGCGGAACAACCTTTGCCTGTGTCTTTTTAAGTGCTTGATTATCTGCAGTGTTATAGGACTTACTGTGCCAAACTCAACACTAAACTGTTTCTGCGTGGAAAGAGCCTGACAATTGCACCAGGGCTGTAATCAAATTAAATGGTCTTTCACAAGGCACAATTTACAACATTTTTTAAAAACAAATAGCTTAATACTTTGATTTTAAAGTAGTTTCATTTCTGTTTTGCAACACACTTGTTTTGCTGAAATCAGTACCTGATTACACCTAAGGTAAGATCTAGTTTATGTAAAAACTTCTTCATTAAATGAAAGCATACAAATGCCACTACCTCCCCTTTTCAGCTCCCTTCCAGCTCACAGCCAAACACCAGAGTCTTTCTTCTAGGCAAACAACAGTTATGAAAAAGATGTCCCTGGTCACCAAAAAGGTAATGTTTAAGATAGAGGAACTATGCTTTAGGGGTAAGGAACAAACTTACTCTTCCAAATTGGCCCAGCCCCAACCTTGCCTGTGATTTTTTTTTTTCCAAATATATTGGCTTTGGTCTAGATAAATAAGCACATGGAGTAGAAAAGCTTTCCAGAGCTGCTGTGAACATAATTTCAAGGGGCTCATGCAGGTGTAGACACTTGGCTTAAGAACACTGGATAACCAAACATGCAATGCTTGGCTATATTATGAAAAGCAACGACAGGCATGCATAGAAGCATGATAGGCAAACAAATCCACTATTAGCCCAACTCAGGATGCCAGATAAAGAAATACTATTTTTCTTTCAGAGATATCACTGAAACTACCCAGTGCACATTCATTCTGCAAGTCTGGTCCTTCTACAGGTCTAGCACTAAGACTCTCAAAGCACACACCTTTACCTTCTAGGGACACTTATTTCTTGTCCCAGTCATGATTCATTGAGAGAGAGAGAAGAAAGTAGCACTGCAGCAATTCTTCCTCAAGCAGGAGGTAGCTGTAACACACTGAAGCCTCCAATCAAGCCCTGCCAAGACAGCCTATCAAGCCAACACATCTTCTACCTGCCATGCCTGCTTACCCAGCCAGCCCTCCCCAGAAGCTGCACTAGCACCCTGATGTCTCGTGCTGGCAGGGAGCTTCTGTCGCCTTCCAACACCTTCTCCCTGGCAGGCTTTCCATTACTGCTACTGCCAGGTGCCAGGGTTTGTGCTAGTTAAAGCTGGCACAAACACGAGTTGAATCTAGTCATTTAAATTTAAATAGTCAAAAGTAATTAGGTTTACACATACTGCTGAATAAATAAATTTGCTCTTAGGCTAGGGCTTTGTGCTGCAAATTTCAGGCCCTTGCCAACTGTTGTGGTTAAGCTGTTAACCCCCCCCAAATCACAGATTATAACAAACATGCTGGCAAACCCTAACTTTAGTGGCACAAAAGCAGCAATAATTCTCAATATTGATTAATTCAGTTAGTTAAACCTGCAGTCTAAGTTTATAACCATTCAGTGATAAATTGAGACTGACCTGCTGCCCAAGCAGGTTTTTTGATGAAGGACAGGATCAGCTTTAGTTCTCCACAGAAATACTTGTCCATTTACCATTTTCAGTTAGAGAAGGCCATGAGTAAGGGAAAGCACAACATGGCTGCTTAACCTGGTCAATCACCAACGGAGAGAAAGCAAGCAAGGAATCATGGGAGAGAGCACCACAGAAATACAGGATTTTTCAAAATTTGTCATCAACTGGTAAAATAAACCTTTAAGGATGACAGCTAATCAGACTCCTTTTACTGATCACTTTATCTGATATGATTTCTAACAGCATATTTCAACAATTATGAACAAACTGCAAAAGTAAATTTATGGCTCCCAGGTGAGAAGCATATGTTACCTACTCGCTTTGCTATCAAGAATCACAATTAAAATATTTTAGGCTTTGATGTTTTGAACGGCTGAACCCGGCACCTGCCGGATGGTAGTGTGTGGTCATTTGGTTCAAACCCCAACCCTGACAAAAAACAGGAGGCTACAGTGCGTGTACTCGGCACAGCCCCTGCACGCCCTGATTCAAAGATCACTAATGTGCCACAATACTCTATTTCTGCTGTGACATGAAACAGAATTTCAGAAGTAATAACAGATTTAGAGGAAAGACAAATTACCTCTAGAACTCATTCCCCATATAATTCACCTGTCTGGCCAGTCTGTAAACCGGATGGGAGGTGGCATTTAAAAATTGATTATTGGCGCTTGAATGCCAATACAGCCCCGTTAACAGCTGCTGTACCAAACATTGCAAACTTAACAGCTACTTTGCGAGCAGCTGCATACCCATGGATGGTGACATTAGATATGGACATGTTCTTCGTGACCCACTTGCTTGGGAAGCTACTGATAACAGTGGTGCAAAACATAGAATCAGTGCTAGGTGGATTTATCCTACATCATAAAGGGATAACCCGTTCGGCCTTCCCCACTGAAACTTTTCTTTCTTTTCTTTTACAGGATGAAATGGATCTGTATGGATGGCAACAACGACTATGGCAGTTTATCCCCAGATTAATCTCAATTTTTCTCTTAATTTGGATAAGTATAATTCCTTTGCTCCAGACACGAGACCCTTGGGACCATGCCCTACTAAATTATACTGGAAACGTTGGAATGACACCAGAAAATAAGGCAAACCTGAACCTTGCTAACTTGGTGATACATGGAGATGAGGCATATCTAAAAGATACATGGAAATGGGAGACATCAGACATAAAAGGATTTAGGATATTGAGACAAGGGGAGTCAAAAGAATCTCAGTAGACATAATAAAGGGGGATGAGAGATGATGTTTAGCGCTTACATTGTTGAAATTAGCTGAGGCAGAGACAGTCTTTGATAAGAAGAGCTGGTCCCAAGGACCAGCCAACGAGGTAGAGACAGTTCCTGATAAGAAGCAGGAGCAGGCCCCAAGAGCCAGCTAAGACTGGTCTTGCGGCTTGGGTGAATACCAAGAAATCACTGAGCCTGCGCAAGAAAAAAGGTTACTAGCGGTGACGGAGTCATCTATCTTCATCTCTGCGACCACCAGACGACCACCATAAAGAGGCACTGCGCAAGCGCAGTTGAGAGGAGACTATGGAAATGACCTCTCGGAGCTAATTTTAATATGAAGCGGGGATAGGTCATGCATATGTATAGGCGTATTGTGAATATGTAACACCTGACTGTATAAACTTGAGACAAACTGCCGAGTCGGGCGCGCACGACTTTGTTGGGACTACCCCCTGTGCTGCCCAGCGCTGAATGAACATACCTACTTTACAATCTCACTGATTGTGGAGTCTGTTTTCCGCACGTCAATATCTCATAATATTAACAACATTCAACAAATACTATTGTTGTCCCAAAAGTGGGGTCGTTTACCCAGTGTGCAGATCTCAGAACCAGACTGCTGGTACAATTTCACTTTCACAGAATTGGTACTTGCACTCTGCTTCTTGGGTAGACATGGTGTGGAATTATTGTTTGCTTTTATGATTAGCAAATGTGACTTATGGAGCTCGTGTACGACAGGGTGGCCATGGACTGATGCATACATACTTTTTGACACACTGTCGTGGTTTAACCCCAGCCAGCAACTAAGCACCACGCAGCCGCTCACTCACTTCCCCCCCACCCAGTGGGATGGGGGAGAAAATCGGGAAAAAAAAAGTAAAACTTGTGGGTTGAGATAAGAACAGTTTAAGAGGACAGAAAGGAAGAAACTAATAACGATAATGGTAACACTAATAAAATGACAACAGTAATAATGAAAGGATTGGAATATGCAAGTGATGCACAATGCAATTGCTCACCACCCGCCAACCGATGTCCAGTTAGTCCCTGAGCAGCAATCCCCCCACCCCCACTCCCCCCGGTTTATATACAAGACATGACATCACATGGTATGGAATACCCTGTTGGCCACTTTGGGTCAGCTGCCCTGGCTGTGTCCCCTCCCAGCTTCTTGTGCCCCTCCAGCCTTCTTGCTGGCTGGGCAGGAGAAGCTGAAAAATCCTTGACTTTAGACTAAACATTACTTAGCAACAACTGAAAACATCAGTTATCAACATTCTTCTCATAGCAAACTCAAACACATAGCACCGTACCAGCTACTAGGAAGACAATTAACTCTATCCCAGCTGAAACCAGGACACACACCTATGCCTGATCTAAATTTATCTGTGACAACACTACACAATAACATCACCTTTTGCAGGCATGTGTGAGAGACTGAAAGAGTTAATGTCTCAAAATTGTGGTGGGGCAAGTTCTGCTTAACGACGAACTCTGCATAACAATGAACCCTGCATAGCAAGGAACCACAGGTGAAAAGAAGCCAATCAGCACCCATCAGCAACAGGAAGGGGAGGGCTCAGCTCCCTGTTCTGATATGCTGTTCTGATATGCTGAGCAGCACAGCTCACCATGCATGGCCAAAGGTCACATCTGCAGGGAAGGGGAAGTTACTCCCCAAACGACCCCCAAGCCCACGGACCCATTTCCCAAAGGCTCACAAATGGCTCATGACACCTAATTAGCCTAATGAGTTTGAGTGCCTGCCCGAAGGAGGGGCAAGGATGATAAAAGGACACAAACTGAAGCCCCATGCGCACACGCGCACACGCCCACCGGAACTGGACCCGTCGGCTGACTGAACCAACACTGGACCCAGGACCGGTGAAATCTTTCTCTTCTCTCTCTCTCGCTTTTCCGTAATCCCTACACCTCATCCCTTTAGACATAAACTGTTGACCAAGTCTGGGACTAGGAGTGGATCCAGCCGCCCCTAGGCTCCTCACTGAGAAGGAGTCTAGAAAGCAAGGGGGTCTGCTCTGAACCTCAAGACTCAATGGGAGGGCTCTCCTTATTGTCTTCCCTGAACTGATCCCCAAATAAGCAAGGCCAGTAGTATATGTTTGGTGATGTATGGTTAGCACGTTACACAGTTTACTGACATAGTTTCATGCCAATTTTTGTTGTGAGCATACCCATTTTTGTGGTGAGCATGCCAATTCTTGTTGTGAGCGAATAACAGTTGAGTTTTCTGAGTTAAAGGATCCCTGGTGTCATTTCACCTTAATCCTGACCTGGGAATCAGCAAACCTGAGTCATCATCCTGAGAAATTGGGAGGTGACAGCATGAATGGATGATTAAAGACAAAAATGAAAATCAGCAAATTCCATCTTTGAAAGGAATTAAGGGAGATACCATTTCAATAGGATGCCAAATTTAAAATCACACTAGATGTATGTCATCGACTTTACACATCATTGTAAAATACACCAAAGGAAGACACAGCATACATACCTGTCCTTTTAAACAGGAATGTTGGTATATTTTTACTATATCTCATTCAGCACACATAATGTGTTTGTGGACAGACTTCAACTCTCACTTTGACCTAGGCCTTCAATTCAGGATTGAAATCGAACAACCAAATTTACCAACTCAGCCCCCCATCAAACTATCTCCTCACATTCATAATATTGGACCCTACATAATTAAAAACATAGGACAACAAAGAATGTTATTTAACCCGACATGGTCTCTCAAATGAGTGCAACTATCAATGCAGGTTGATATCTCTGCAATTAAACCTACCTGCTCACCATTCCTGAATACATCCTATACAGGATGGTTATCATGATTACATGGACAGATTCTCACCTCTCCAAAATGATCAAGGAGAGATGTAACAGGTATACTGGGAACAGGACTAGGAATACTAAACAGCATAGATGCTGAAGCGTTAGCAAACAAAATAAACTTGGCAACCAGCAATTTACAGAATCTAGAACACCCATTACAATCTTCTTTGACTACATTAGGAACTAGTCAATGGCTTTTGTCTGATTTATTACCTAAGTGGGAAAGAACCAATGAAAAAGACCACCAGCTAATTACCAATGCATTAGGCACTACCCAAAATAATGGTTCTCTAGCTCTTAGCTGTATCCAAGCCCAATTGTGGATACAATCTACTGTGGCATCAATTATAAGAGAAGGCAATGAGTGCATATTACCCACTGAAATTCAAAAGGTAATCTGGGATAATGCAACTAAATTTGAAAGAGAATTCCAATCTTGGTGGCATCTAATCAATTTCACTTATGACCATACCAACAGTAAAGCCACAGCTTTTGTTCTGACAATACGCAATGCTTTGGTATACACCATATACCCAATCATTGCGCTGGGATTAAATCATTATGGAACTACACTCTATCCCATAGAACGTAGAGTATGGGCCCTACAAAAAGGAAACAAATGGCAAACTATTGATATGGATGCATGCGTTATATGGGAACACCAGGGATTCATTTGTGAAAGTAATACCATTAAGGCCCAAGACATTTGTCTTGACACTGAACAAAATGTTTGTCATTTTGAAATACATCCTGATGAAACCCCTGAAACTGTGCTTATATATGTGGGAAACGGATGTGTTTGTATGAGAACCCTTTGTGATTCTATACTTACAGACAATACCACCATGGAGATATATAATCACTCAAATACATGTTATGGAGACACGCACAATCAAATCCAACAGGTGTTAAAAGTCAGATTTATTCTTCAGTAAAAAGTTAGTTAGAACTCTGATAACATTAGTGAACCACAGGCTCAATGATCTAAGGGGGATGAGTACTACACAGCCGACTTAAGAATTCTTAAGATTTAAAATAATGACTCAAAACGTGCATATCGCTCACCTAAAAGCTGAGGGATCTCTCCCCCTCGAGGAGTTACCTCGGGCGGTGCCTTGACTCAAGGGGGAGTCCCCGACTGCAGACCCGCTGCTCCAAGGAGGACTGATTCCAACATGTCCTCTGGTGGGACCCCATTTATACCCTTGTCGAATCTGATCTGTGGTCATTTAATCCCTATTGGCCAAAAAGGCCACCTCAGTGTACCTGGCACGTCTCGATTGGTCAGTTCAATTTTCAACCTGCGGCCTCTAGGGTTTGGGGTTTTTTTTCTCTTCTCCCTGCCTGGAGAAGTTTCGTTTCCTCCTGGGGGGAGTGTACTGCCACATCTGTGTTTGTAATTTTACCAAAATTGTAGAATGCGACTTTAACTGTTTAGCTCCTGTGATGACTTACCAACTGCTACAATCAAACTACACATCTTATCATGACTTACTGCCTACTCCCATTGGAATGTATCTTACATTAGTGAAAAAACTGCTACAACATGATGACCTGAACCAATTGCTAACACGAATTTGAGACAACGGACAACGAACCCTAATTACTGTCCATCATGATGCAGAAAGGATACATCATATTCTGGAAAGAGTGAAGAGAGATGGAGACCACTGGTGGGACACCTTATTCGGATGGTCACCGACAGCAACAGGATCTTTAAATCAAATGTTACATCCTGTGATAATTTTACTCATTTCTGTTATATTATGCTTCCGTTAAACATTGTTCTATATATTAGAATGTGGAGGACAGTCAGACAAATATTATTGTCGCAAAAACCTCCTCGCATATATAAAATTGTTTAATTATATCTTTCAAATATTTAGATTTAAGCAAACCTACAAAAATTTCCCTCAAATTACAATTGGAACATGTCATTGATCTGTTTATAGGCACAGAGTCAAGAGGCGACCACACCGCCACTCTGTGAGAGAGAGGTGGATTGACTTTAGTCACAGGGTGGAATGTGATGCTACATTTCTTTCTCCCTCTCCAGGCTCATTTACCAACTTGGGAAGGCTTGCTAGGCCTTAGCATAAGTGTAATGAGTCAGGCAGTTAAGCAACCCTTGACTGTGCCAGGAACTCTTACACAGCTAAGACAGGGAGATATGCTGTGTGTCTCAAGGACTCCTGCTGCCCGGCGAAGCCAGGGCATGGGAGTAGAGATAGCCAGTTCTCATAACAACCTGCAGCCTGTTCTCATAACAACCTTGAGACATTACAATCCTCCCCTGACAATCTTGGAGCATCCCGTATCTATGTTTTGAGTTATTCTCCAACAGTCTCGGAATTTTCCAGCACAGCTGGGATTCCAGCAATTTGTTGATGACAAAAGTCAATCATCTCCCGAACCTATAAACAGCGGTACTAAGTGAGGCCCTTTGAGCTCTCCTGGACCACAGCGGGCTGTGACCAGCATCTCCCTTTGAGTGGGACGCTTCTCAGAGCTTGCAAACTTTCCTGTTTGTGAAAATTGGAGGTCTGTTGCCGAAACCTGACATGACCTGGGCTGATTCTCTTTGCTCCTTGAGGCTCGACCCTTCACCCATTGAGAAAGATGCTGAAGCATTCGACTTGAATATTTTCACTGACCTCAAGGGGAATTTTTAACAGGTATACCTCTTTTTCTCTCTCTTTTACTCTCTTTTATTCTCTTATATCTATTTCTCTTAGTGTCTTTATGCATGCATGTGTACTAACTTGAATAGTCTATAGTAAGTTATAGCAAGTATATTATAAGCTATTAAGTTATAGCAAGTATATTATGAGATGTATTATAAGTTCATACTTTCAAATTTATAATTAAATTCTTGTTGTGATTTTTATTCAACTGTGAATGAATTTTAGGCTGCTATTGCACTCATAATCCCTTTAGATATAAACCGTTGCCCAAGTCTGGGACTAGGAGTTGATCCAGCCACACCTAGACTCTGACAGGAGTTTAGAAAGCAAGGGGGTCTTCTCTAAACCTCGTGACAGAATGGGAGGGTCTTCCTTACCCTTTTCCACATTTCCTTTTACCGTATTGTGTTTTCAGTCCCTATATACATAAGTTTAGTTGGATTCTGATTTAATTTTACTGTGTGCATTTTATTCATGTACTAAGTAATAGAGTGAACCTTGCCAACGAATACTGTGAAGTCACACTTTTATACAAATTTCTATTAAATCATTTTTCTATTGCTAATACAATTGGAGGTGATTCTTTAAGCAATCCGAACCTCTCTCTCATTTTTAAATGCCCCCGTGACAAATTGGCATTTGCCACCATCCATGAGTCAGGATAGAGATAGAGCACTGGCCACTTCTCTCTTTCAGCAATGTCTAATGCTAGTTAGATGGCTTTCACCTCTGCAAATTGACTTGATTCACCTTCTCCTTCAGCAGTTTCTGCGACTTGTCGTGTAGGACTCCATACAGCAGCCTTCCACCTCCAATGCTTTCCCACAATGCGACAGGATCCGTCAGTGAACAGGGCATATTGCCTCTCATTTTCTGGCAGTTTATTATACAGCGGGGCCTCTTCAGCACATGTCACCTCCTCCTCTGGCGACATTCCAAAATCTTTTCCTTCTGGCCAGTCCATGATCACTTGCAAAATTCCTGGGCGACTGGGGTTTCCTGTGTGAGCTCGTTGTGTGATCAGTGCGGCCCACTTACTCCACGTGGCATCAGTTGCATGATGTGTAGAGGAGACCCTCCCTTTGAACATCCAGCCCAGCACTGGCAGTCGGGGTGCTAAGAGGAGCTGTGCTTCAGTACCAACCACTTCTGAGGCAGCTCGAACTCCTTCATATGCTGCCAATATCTCTTTTTCAGTTGGAGTATAGCGGGCCTCGGATCCTCTGTATCCCCGACTCCAAAACCCCAGGGGTCGGCCACGGGACTCCCCCAATGCTTTTTGCCAGAGACTGCAGGTAGGGCCATTCTCCCCGGCTGCGGTGTAGAGCACATTTTTAACATCTTGTCCTGCCCAGACTGGCCCAAAGGCTACTGCATGAACAATCTCCCGTTTAATTTGTTCAAAGGCTTGTTGTTGCTCAGGCCCCCATTTAAAATCATTCTTCTTCCTCCAGGTCACATGATAGAGAGGGCTTACAATCAGACTGTAATTTGGAATATGCATTCTCCAAAAACCCACAACACCTAAGAAGGCCTGTGTTTCCTTTTTATTTGTTGGCAAAGACATAGCTGCTATTTTGTTGATCACGTCCATTGGGATCTGACGAAGTCCATCTTGCCATTTTATTCCTAAACACTGGATCTCCTGTGCAGGTCCCTTGACCTTACTTTCTTTTATGGCAAAACCAGCTTTCAGAAGGATTTGGATCATTTTCTTCCCTTTCTCGAACACTTCTTCTGCCGTGTTGCCCCATACGATGATGTCATCAATGTATTGCAGGTCTTCCAGAGCTTCATCCTTTTCCAGTGCAGTCTGGATTAGTCCATGGCAAATGGTGGGGCTGTGTTTCCACCCCTGGGGCAGTCGATTCCAAGTGTACTGGACACCCCTCCAAGTAAAAGCAAATTGTGGACGACACTCTGCTGCCAGAGGGATTGAGAAAAACGCATTAGCAATGTCAATTGTGGCATACCACTTGGCTGCCTTTGACTCTAGTTCGTATTGAAGTTCTAGCATATCTGGAACGGCAGCACTCAGCGGTGGCGTAACTTCATTCAGGCCATGACAGTCTACTGTTAGTCTCCACTCCCCATTAGATTTCCGCACTGGCCATATGGGACTATTAAAGGGTGAGCGAGTTTTGCTGATCACTCCTTGGCTCTCCAGTTGGCGAATCAGCTTATGGATGGGAATCAGGGAGTCTCGGTTGGTGCGATATTGCTGCCGGTGCACCGTTGTTGTAGCAATTGGCACTTGTTGTTCTTCAACCCTCAGCAACCCCACAATCGAAGGGTCTTGAGAGAGGCCGGGCAAGGTGGACAGCTGTTCAATTCCCTCCGTCTCCAAGGCAGCTATACCAAAAGCCCATTGATACCCCTTTGGGTCCTTGAAATACCCTCTCCTGAGATAGTCTATTGCAAGGATACACGGAGCCTCTGGACCAGTCACTGCCATTCATTCCCAGTTAGGCTTACTTCAGCTTCCAATACAGTTAACTCTTGGGATCCCCCTGTCACACCAGAAATACAGATGGGTTCTGCCCCTTTATAACTTGATGGCATTAAAGTACACTGTGCGCCGGTGTCTACTAGAGCCTTATACTCCTGTGGGTCTAACGTGCCAGGCCATCAAATCCACACAGTCCAATAGACCCGGTTATCCCTTTCCTCCACCTGGCTGGAGGCAGGGCCCCTCTAATCCTGGTCAGAGTATCCAGTACTCACTTCTCGTAAAATTGGCTCAGGAGTCCCTTCAAGAGGATCAGAAATAAGATCAGCCCTTCTACTCTGTTTGGAAACTGGAGCGGCATTATTCCTGGTAGAATCCCCTTTTGTGGTGGTTTTTCCTCACAACTCATGTACCTGTGCATTTAGGACCGAGGTAGGTTTTCCATCCCATTTCCTCATGTCCTCTCCATGATCACATCATAGGTAAAATCACAGGGTACCTCGTGGTGTGTACCTTCTATATTCTGTCTCTTGGGCAGAGGAGCGCTCACTCCTAATAGCTGAGACATTGGTCCTTACAAGTGGGGAGTGGGACATATCCTCTTTGATTTGCTGGACATCCTGGGACAGCTTCTGCACAAGCAATGCAGGCTTGTACAGAGGAGGAGAGATTTTCTTCGTATTGCTGGAGTTGGCAAGCCACTTCATCCACTGTCGGTGCCTCTTCGTCTTTCCAGGTCATTATTGCCGGTGAGTTGGCATAGGACGATGTTGCACTCCGTATAAACTTCCGCCACATGGGTCGTGTGCATGGGACTTCGTCTGGATCTTTGGGTAATTGTGGGTTGTCCGGGTCATAATGAATCGTCTCTAGCATGGCTAATTCCCTCAGATATTGGATACCTCTCTCCATGGTTGTCCACTTGCTTGACTGACATATAACATCTTCCTTAAAGGGGTACCTTTCCTTCACACTTGACAGGAGTCGCCTCCAGAGGCTGATGGCTTGTGTCCCTCTTCCAATTGCCTTGTCAATGCCACCTTCCCTGGCAAGCGATCCCAGCTGCTTGGCTTCCCTACCTTCTAATTCCAAGCTATTAATTAGCCCCATTGTCCCAGCATCAGAACAGCCAGGTGATAATATGCTCACCTCTACGGCGGCCGAAATCTTTTCGCATAACCCGCAGCTCACTCAAGGATAGGGATTGGGTGATTACCTCTGGTTCTGCCTCTTCCTCCTGTTCCCGTGATTACCCTGGTTCATCTTCATCCTTTGCTAAGTGAACTGATTTTTTTGTATATTACTTCTTCTGTATGGGGGCAACTGATACTGGTGCAGGTTGGTCCGCTGGTTCAGTTGCAGTACTGCTTGCCAAGGTTTGGGTAGCCACAGTGCTCATCGCTGGGCCTGGAGGGGCCACAGTGCCCATCGCCGAGGTTTGGGTGACCGCAGTGCCTGTCGTCATGTTGTTAGATCCAGAGACCTTCTCTTCCCCTTGAGGGTACTGAGTGGTGTTGAACAGAGCTCGATAGGCATGGGCCAGGTCCCAGCATGTTGCAGTAATTTGTATCTCTCTGGAGTTGCCAGGGCGACAGCATACCTTTTCCAAATATTTTACTAGTTCTTCTGGATTCTGCACTTGTTCAGGGGTGAATTTCCAAAACATTGGAGGTGCCCACTGTTCTAGGTACTTGCCCATACTACCTCACATACCCTGCCACTCATAATTTTCCAGCCTCGGGGCAGATCTCTGGGTGATCTTCCTAAATAGTTGTTTAACCTTAAACAAGACCTGAACCACATTCAGGAGCGTGCTAATTCCTAGCAATAGGACCACGCTGGTGTCAGCATCCCAAGGGTATTCAAATTTTTCAAAATTCTAAAACCCCATTGTAACTAGACTGGATGAGAAGGGAAAGAGGAGGAAAGGTGTCTCACCCATATATTGGCTCTCCAAGGAGGAAAGGTAAATGGTGCAAATATTAATAGCTTCCCACAGATGGCTCCCGAAATATAGAGGTGACAACAATGCTGAGTGCAAATATCGGATTAATCCCACAACCGATAACTTTATCATACCATAAGCCAGTATTACACAATACATCAAAGCGAAAAACCTTAATCCACCTCCCACAGATGATAAGCAGCAGAAGAGGGACTACATACAGCAAGCGAGGTGATACATAACAGAACTTTAAAAACCAGAGCAACAACTCTAAGAACACATAAATCAACATAGTGACCAGCGACTATTAGACCGATATAATGAATGCTTATAACAAATTTGTTTTAACAAGCTCTGGTCAGGTTTGTTGTTATCTCAACCCTTCGTGCCCCACGTTGGGCGCCAAAAAGGACTGTCATGGTTTAACCCCAGCCAGCAACTAAGCACCACGCAGCCGCTCACTCACTCCCCCCCACCCAGTGGGATGGGGGAGAAAATCGGGAAAAGAAGTAAAACCCGTGGGTTGAGATAAGAACGGTTTAATAGAACAGGAAAGAAGAAACTAATAATGATAATGATAACACTAATAAAATGACAGCAGTAATGATAAAAGGATTGGAATGTACAAATGATGCGCAGTGCAATTGCTCACCACCCGCCGATCGACACCCAGCTAGTCCCCGAGCGGAGATCCCCCACCCCCACTCCCCCCAGTTTATATACTAGATGTGACATCACATGGTATGGAATACCCTGTTGGCCAGCTTGGGTCAGCTGCCCTGGCTGTGTCCTGTGCCAACTTCTTGTGCCCCTCCAGCCTTCTTGCTGGCTGGGCATGAGAAGCTGAAGAATCCTTGACTTTAGACTAAACACTACTTAGCAACAACTGAAAACATCCGTGTTATCAACATTCTTCGCATACTGAACTCAAAACATAGCACTGTACCAGCTACTAGGAAGACAATTAACTCTATCCCAGCTGAAACCAGGACAACTATATAAACTGTATTTTCCTTTTTTGCGTGCATAATAATTCTACAAATCTAGTAGAGGTCCCCAGTGAGTTACAACTTAATATAAAGACTCTTCTCCAATATATCAAGTTTATAGATTCTTTATTATAATTTCTATCAATTTGTTTGTTCTAAACATCAGACCTCTTTATTTGTAGATTTCTGCATCTCTCCAGATCCCTTTAAAAAAACCCTACATTTGCCAACTTTCAGTGCCCCAGAACTGAGGCAGTTTTAGGCAATTAGCTACACACTACAGTTAATAGTTCAGCTATTTCATACCTGAACTCCTTCAGAAGTTTGAGCAAGTACCAGCTCATCCCAGCAACTTAATATTATTCATTCTGTTGATTTGTTCTGTAATGTATTTATACGACACTTCAACTTGCGACAGGTCTTCCACGACATCCTCTGTGGCTTCAGAAACTTCCTAAGTTCCTGTATAGTCAGTATATGTCAGCTCATTGTGCTTTTCTGCTATGGCCTTATCAAACTTAGGTGCTCCTTTTTAACTTTATCTCCTCTTGGCTTTCACAGATACTCAAACTTCCTATTTTTGATATATTTAAAGTAGGATTTGTTGTTAGACCTTATGCTTTTAGCAGGATGACCCTTAATCTTTGCCTGTAATTTATTGTGGGGTTTGATTTTAGGGGTTTTTTTTGGTTGTTTTTTTTTTGCTTGATCTATCAGTTTGTTGTTTGCTATTTTCTTTATTTGGACCTGAGTGGACATAACTGTCTCCTTTACTGTTCTACTTAACTGGTATGACTCTAATCTTTCTGAAGACTTTCTCCATATGTTGTTTGTCCTTTTTGGAGCCCTAGTATAACTATTAGACAAATGTGTGCCATTTGCAAATGTTTTACCCTTTTGACTGCCCCTTTTAATTTCTTTTTACACACTTGCTCATTTTTATGTTGTTTCCACTTCTGAAGTGAAAGATTGCTGTAGCGAATTTTTGCCCCATAGAGATGTTGAATCTGAGTATGTAATGTTTGTTACTCTTTGGTTGTAACATCTGAGCAGTCCATTGCACTGTTCTGATGTGGGAGAGATTTCATGGAATGAGCAACCCAACAGACTAGGACTCTTTAGCTTGGAAAAGAGGTGGCTAAGTTTAGGATACCTTAAAAGTTCATAAAATCTAAAATGACATGCAGAAAATTAATAAGGAACAATTCTTTAATGTTTTGTCTACTGGAGAAACTGGAGGGCATCAGACAGATGTGTGAGATGGCACATTCAGAGCGTGCAACATTTAGACAGAGATCAGAGGTCCGGTTAGCCCATATCCTGACTTCTTGTTATTGCATTCTTAACTCCACGTACTCCAAGATTGTGTCATTGTGGTTTTCCTTAATTTCTATAGCTTTTTAGCTAAAGTCATCCATAATATATGGATTGTAATAATGATTTTTCAATAACTACATGTTCATCTCTTAATGTCCTTGTTAAGACATTTCTGATGTGGAAAAACCCAATATCTGGGATTAAGTCTCAATCTCATAATGTTACATATCTGGAATTAGTTCACTGACGTAAGTGGAATTACAATAGAACATAATAACAGAAGATTCAGGCCCTGAGGTTTCATGGGTAGCGTAATGAAATAACCAAGGTATCGTCCACATTTGGATATGGAAAGTCATGGCAGTGTTTCAGTGTAAAGAATATTGAACTGTTAAATATGTTTTTGTTTTGTAGGCTTTCCAGCATTACTTTTGGGAACCTTGAATCATGTAACATACCTTCTAGTTTTCTGATACAGATTTGAAGGAAACAAAGAACTGATGGATATTATGGGTTTGTGTGGCGCGGTTTTTTTGGTAGCAGAGGAGGGGGGCCTCGAGGGTGGCTCCTGTGAGAAGCTGCTAGAAGCTTCCCCAGCTCCAAGTCGGACCCGCCTCTGGCCAAGGCTGACCCAATCAGTGACAGTAGTAGTGCCTCTGGGAGAACATATTTAAGAAGGGGAACCTGCACTGATGTCGTGGTTTAACCCCAGCCAGCAACTAAACACCACGCAGCTGCTCACTCACTCCCCCCCACCCAGTGGGATGGGGGAGAAAATCAGGAAAAGAAGCAAAACCCGTGGGTTGAGATAAGAACGGTTTAATAGAATAGAAAAGAAGAAACTAATAATG
This sequence comes from Harpia harpyja, assembly GCF_026419915.1. Lineage (NCBI taxonomy): Eukaryota > Metazoa > Chordata > Aves > Accipitriformes > Accipitridae > Harpia > Harpia harpyja. Next base: position 37,225,381 of record NC_068968.1, read on the forward strand.
ATAATGATAACACTAATAAAATGACAACAGTAATAATGAAAGGATTGGAATGTACAAATGATGCGCAGTGCAATTGCTCACCACCCGCCGACTGACACCCAGCCCATCCCCGAGCCGGCGATTCCCCCCCCCACTTCCCAGTTCCTATACTAGATGTGACGTCACATGGTATGGAATACCTCGTTGGCCAGTTTGGGTCAGGTGCCCTGGCTGTGTCCTGTGCCAACTTCTTGTGCCCCTCCAGCTTTCTCGCTGGCTGGGCATGAGAAGCTGAAGAATCCTTGACTTTAGACTAAACACTACTTAGCAACAACTGAAAACATCAGTGTTATCAACATTCTTCGCATACTGAACTCAAAACATAGCACTGTACCAGCTACTAGGAAGAGTTAACTCTATCCCAGCTGAAACTAGGACAACTGAGTAGAGGGATTGGAATGTGAGAGGAATGTCTCTGCAGATACCGAGGTCAGTGAGGAAGGAGGGGGAGGAGGGGTGCCTGAGGAGGTTGATGCCCCTGCAGCCCATGGTGAGAGAGCAGGCTGTCCCCCTGCAGCCCATGGAGGTGAGCGGTGGAGTTGAGGCTCCCGAAGATGGCCGTGACTGCATGGGAAAGCCAGCACTGGAGCAGTTGGTGACTGAAGATCGGCCCGCGGAAAGGACCCACGCCAGGGAAGTTTGTGAGGAACTGCAGCCCGCGGAAAGGACTCATGTTGGAGAAATTCGTGAAGGACTGTCTCCTGTGGGAGGGACCCCACGGTGGAGCAGGGGACGAGTGAGGAATCCTCCCCCTGAGGAGGAAGGAGCAGCAGAGACAAGGTGTGGCGAGCTGACCCCAACCCCCATCCCCTGTTCCCCTGTGCCACTGGGGGAAGGAGGTAGAGAGAACCAGGAGTGGAGTTGAGCCAGAAAGGAAGGAGGGGTGGGGGGAAGGTGTTCTAAGGTTTGGTTTTACTTCCTAATATCCTTTTTTTGATTTGATTGGTAGTAAATTAAATTGATTTTGTTTCTTCCCCAAGTTGAGTCTGTCTTTTGCCCGTGACTATAAGTGGGGAGTGATGCCTCCCAGTCCTTATCTCGACCCATGAGCCTGCCTTTATATTTCTTTCCTCATCCCACCATGGCCGGGGTGGGGGAGGAGTGAGCGAGCAATTGCATGGTGCTTTGTTACCGGCTGAGCTGAAACCACTACAATGGGGTAGTCCCTTGATCTTTGTTCAAGCTGAGTACACCAATTTCTACTGTAGGTGTGACTTTTTTCTCTTCCTAGACCACATTTCCTTTTGAAAAACACACGCTATTGCATATTGTTAAGCTTGGCTTTGCGATGGGCTGTGACTAGAGCACTAAAGTTATCTCAACATTTAGATCGTCTTAGAATCATAGAATCATAGAATTGATTAGGTTGGAAAAGACCTTCAAGATCATCGAGTATAACTGTCAACCATGCCCACTAAACCATGTCCTGAAGTGCCTTGTCTACTCGCTTTTTGAATACCTCCAGGGATGGTGACTCAACCACTTCCCTGGGCAGCCTGTTCCAATGCCTGACAACACTTTCAGTAAAGAAATTTTTCCTAATATCCAACATAAACCTCCCCTGCCGCAACTTGAGGCCATTTCCTCTCGTCCTATCTCCAGCCACCTGACAGAAGAGACCAGCACCCACCTCACTACAACCCCCTTTCAGGTAGTTGTAGAGAGCGATAAGGTCTCCCCTCAGCCTCCTTTTCTCCAGACTAAACAACCCCAGTTCCCTCAGCCGCTCCTCATAAGACTTGTGCTCCAGGCCCCTCACCAACTTGGTTGCTCTTCTCTGGACACACTCCAGCACCTCAATGTCTTTCCTGTAGTGAGGGGCCCAAAAGTGAACAGAGTACTCAAGGTGCGGCCTCACCAGTGCCAAGTACAGGGGAACAATCACTTCCCTGCTCCTGCTGGCCACACTATTTCTGATGCAGGCCAGGATGCCGTTGGCCTTCTTGGCCACCTGGGCACACTGCTGGCTCATATTCAGCCGGCTGTCAACCAGCACCCCCAGGTCCTTTTCTGCCGGGCAGCTTTCCAGCCACTCTTCCCCAAGCCTGTAGCGCTGCATGGGGTTGTTGTGACCCAAGTGCAGGACCCGGCACTTGGCCTTGTTGAACCTCATACAATTGGCCTCAGCCCATCGATCCAGCCTGTCCAGATCCCTCTGTAGACCCTTCCTACCCTCGAGCAGATCAACCCTCCCTCCCAACTTGGTGTCATCTGCAAACTTGCTGAGGGTGCACTCGATCCCCTCATCCAGATCATTGATAAAGATATTAAAGAGAACTGGCCCCAATACTGAGCCCTGGGGAACACCACTTGTGACCCACCGCCAACTGGATTTAACTCCATTCCCCACAACCCTCTGGTCTCGTCCATCCAGCCAGTTTTTTACCCAGCGAAGAGTACACCTGTCTAAGCCATGAGCCGCCAGCTTCTCAAGGAGTATGCCATGAGAGATAGTGTCAAAGGCCTTGCTGAAGTCTAGGAAAATAACATCCACAGCCTTCCCCTCATCCACTAGGTGGGTCACCTGGTCATAGAAGGAGATCAGGTTGGTCAAGCAGGACCTGCCTTTCACGAACCCGTGCTGGCTGGGCCTGATCCCCTGGTTGTCCTGCACATGCCATGTGAGCGCACTCAAGACGAACTGTTCCATAATCTTCCCTGGTACTGAGGTCAGGCTGACAGGCCTGTAGTTCCCCAGATCCTCCCTCTGACCCTTCTTGTAAATGGGCGTCACATTGGCAAGCATTTAAAGGAAATAATGTCTCAGGGTTTTTTTCACCATTTGTTTCATTGTAGATACTGATTATATTTAGCATTTAAATTTCTCAGTGCAACTTACTTCCAGCTCCTAGGTAATTTGGGGTCACGTATGATAATTTTGATCTGTTTTGTGTTTTTTACGAGGTGGTACTTCATTTATGGCCCTGTGGGGAAAAAAGAAAGGAAAAAAAAGTTAAATTATTCCCTTTAGTCTGAATGTGTTGGGAAATAATTTGAAAACATAATAGAGAATTAAGTCTTTTACTGAAAATAATATTGTATCTTTGTTTTCTGCCCTGTACAAAGTTAGCTGTGTTTTAATAGTGGTGCCTTAAGTGTTGTTTTTCTCCTTTGGTTCTTCCCACTTGTAAGTTTTAAAGGATTTTGTTTTGATACATACAGCTGGAGAACACAGCAAAAAAATTGCTTTTTTTTCTGTAAAAACCAAACAGACATTCTAGAGTACTAATATATAATTAATTTATTTAAAAATCTTTTAAAGGAGATTCTCAAAGCCTCTAATGCCATTGTACTTTTAACTTTCATTTTTGCTTCATCTGCATTTAATCATCTTTTACTACTTAAAACAGAAATTGGGCTTATTGAAACATTACAGTTCTTATTATTTTTTAATAAAGATGAAGAAGTCTAACCTAATGAAATCACTAGAATGAAATGAGAAATATTTAAAAAAATTAGTAAGCTGAAGACTTGAAGATTTGAAGTCACATTTGGCTGTATGTTTCTCTGTGTGTACTGTCTTGGATCAGTAGGGTGAGAAACATGCCTTGTAAGGAATGACCTTTGCACTGTTAGACTGACTTTTTCTGTTACATTTCCAGAAGGGTTACTGGAAACGCATTACCAATAGTTATTGTGCACATAACTTCTGTGCCTATGATCACGAAATTGTGGTTTGAGATGAGCAGTAGTACTGAATTCAGATTTTTTTTCCCCCCATAGTTCAGACCTATAATTATATTTTGTAGAATGCGTGCATGTCTGTCAGTCTATCAGGTATCTGTGAAACATCATAATGTACAAGCAGCTTTATGATTTATGAGTTTGCAGTCTTTTTCATACTCTTAGAAATAAAATGCTTCCTGCTCCATGCAGATTATCTGATAATTCACTGTTGCACTGTGCAGGTATATTTGTAGTATAAAGGGTGCAGTTTGTAACTTGCTTTGCAAGTCTCAAGCCTGACATGACATGTTATTTTAATTGTGTCTGCACCCCTGTATGTGGATCTGCCAGGAATTTTTCAAGCTCCACTTTTGTTCCAATGACCTTGTCCTTGCTGAAGAGCCTATGTTGTTCCAGCACTGCCTTCCCTTTTTACTGTAACAGGTGAAGCAGTTCCTAGAAGGACTTCAACAGCGCTCCAGCTGCTGCTCATCCCAGTTTCTGCTTGACTCTGTTAATTGCTCTGTGCATCCCTATTCTTATCCATATGCTTGGAATTTGGAACCTGCATATCCACCTTGTTCATAGGCAACAAACCTAATAAGACACGTGTCCTCTCCCTCCCCCTTCCTTACCAAGTTCAAATCTCTTTCAGTCTTCTTTTTCCTATCTCCTAATGGCATCTCAGCTCCTAGATTTCTAGGCATGAAAGAAAAGTGTGCTTTCTTAACTCAGCCTGCAGTGACAGCTAGATACTACTGTGATGAGCATCTTAAGGAACATCTAGATCACTAGAATGTATAGGCCTACTGTAATTATCTGTACAATTTTCTTGCTTTCACTCCTTCTGTTTTGTTATGAACTTTTTAGCAGCAGACCATTTCTACCAGTGCACAAACCGTAACATCACATGACGTTGACTTTACTCAAACCAGAAGATTTTTGTGCCAAGGTTGTAACATTGTATCATTACTTCATTGTATGTGTGTGAAAATTTTAATTTCACACCCTGCGGACTTCACTGTCTCTGTGCACTCTGCTCGTGTTGTTGCATAGAAGGGTAAGTCCCTGGGTCACATTCATTTTGTAGTGTTGTTTGGGTTTTATTAAGTAAGAGTTCTGTTTCCTTTGCGAGGTCTTGCAGTAAAGTTAGCTGGTGATTTCTGCCAGAAAAATATTTGCAAGCTTAAAGTGAGGATACTAAAAATATTTTTACTAAGTTTCTTAAAGTGTGGATATGACCTTCTTATTCAAAAAGAAAAAATGTGGGTGGGGTTGTGTTCTACACTATGATATATTTGTACATGAATAGATGCAAGTGATTTGGTAAAGTATGTGGGGAAGGGAGGGAAAACCCTTGTTTGAATACGTTGTCAGGTTTCCTATACATCTGATCTGGTTTTAATGAGTTGCAAACCTTTCTGGGCAGAAGCCCTTGGTTAATGTTTGGATTGATTTATGTGGCTTCCTGGTTTGCAGGCATTGGCATTTTAAGCTTCCCTGGTTGCACCATGCCTGTACTGTATGGGTAAGTGTCCTGGTTTCAGCTGGGATAGAGTTAACTGTCTTCCTAGTAGCTGGTACAGTGCTATGTTTTGAGTTCAGTATGCGAAGAATGTTGATAACACTGATGTTTTCAGTTGTTGCTCAGTAGTGTTTAGTCTAAAGTCAAGGATTCTTCAGCTTCTCATGCCCAGCCAGCGAGAAAGCTGGAGGGGCACAAGAAGTTGGCACAGGACACAGCCAGGGCACCTGACCCAAACTGGCCAACAGGGTATTCCATACCATGTGATGTCACATCTAGTATATAAACTGGGGGGAGTGGGGGTGGGGGATCTCCGCTCGGGGACTAGCTGGGTGTCGATCAGCGGGTGGTGAGCAATTGCACTGCGCATCATTTGTACATTCCAATCCTTTTATCATTACTGCTGTCATTTTATTAGTGTTATCATTATCATTATTAGTTTCTTCTTTTTCTGTTCTATTAAACCGTTCTTATCTCAACCCATGAGTTTTACTTCTTTTACTGATTTTCTCTCCCATCCCACTGGGTGGGGGGGAGTGAGTGAGCGGCTGCGTGGTGTTTAGTTGCTGGCTGGGGTTAAACCACGACAGTAAGTCAGAGTCCAGTCCTTGCTAGTCAGTCATTGCCCTTTTGTTATATGCTGTCCATGAGATTTAATGTGTTTATGAAGAGAAATACCCCACTACGAAGTCACAGAATAGCTGAGGTTGGAAGGTACCTCTGGAGATCATCTACTCCAAGCTCCTGCTTAGAGCAGGGTCAGCTGAACAGGCTACTCAGGACTGTGTCCATCAGTTTCTGAATATCTCCAAGGATGGAGACTCCACAACCTCTCTGGGCAATCTGTGCCAGTGTTCAACCACCTACATAGTAAGAAAGCTTTTTTTCTTCCATTTGAATGGAATTTCTTGTATTTCAGTTTGTGCCCATTACCTCTTGTCCTTTCACTGGGCACCACAGAGAAGACCCTGGCTCCATCTTCTTTCCTCCCCTAATCAAGTATTTATACACATTGATAAGATCACCCTGAGCCGCCTTTGCTCCAGGCTGAACAGTCCCATCTCTCTCAGTTGTTCCTTTTGTGTCAGATGATACTTCAATTCCTTAATCATCTTTGTTGCCCTTCACTGGACTCGCTCAAGTGTGTCCATGTCTCTTGTACTGGAGAGTCCAGCACTGGACACAGCACTCCAGCTGTGTCCCACCAGTGCTGAGTCAAGAGGAAGGATCACCTCCCTTGAGCTGCTGGCAATGCTGGCCTATGTTCAGTTTTTTTGTCTACCACAACAGTGAGTGTCCAGGTCCTTCTCTGCAAAGCTGCTCTTCAGCCAGTCAACCATGGCATGTACTGGTGCCTGGGGTTATTCCTCCCCAAGTGCAGGACTTCATGTTTCCCCTTGTTGAATGTTATGAGATTCTTGTGGGCCCATTTCTCCTGCCTGTTGTCCTGCCCTCTCTGTACACTTTCTGTCCCCTCTCAGCCTAGAATATATTCAGAAGAATATGGGAACGAGAGACTTAGCATCAGTCTCTTGAGCCGTTAAATGCCCTGCCTTATTTTGTAGCATATCAATGACCTTATGTAGTTTCTGACAGAAACATGGACTATTCACAGGTGTATGGTTATCGAAAAGTAATCCTGCAGAGCTTGAGATCATCTTTGCTAGTTACTGCTGGGAATGAACAAACTAAATTTTCACTTCCCTGCCCATCTGTTCAGCAACCAAAAGTAGGTAATTTATCTCAGTGGGACACCTACCACCTGTGTAAAGTTTTTGAAAGAGGTTGTTAGTGTGTGATGACTACAGCCAAGGGACACCAGGCCTGAGCGCCTTGTACTCCGTGCTTTACTGCTGTTTTTTTCTGTAGGGTGCCTTCTAACTTGGTACTTGCACAGCATCAAGCCTATTTGGTGCCTGTGTCCCTATGAAGCTTACGACGACTCTACCTGCTTTGCCACATGGCATGCTCTTGTGCCAACTGCATGCAATTCCTCACCAGCAGTCGCCCCCCCCCTTTGACATGCTAAGCCAGGCACCACCAACATGCTGGTTTTTACAGCTACTGTTTTATCTCAGTGGCTTCTCTTGAATTATATATCCTCATTGATGTATGAAAACTCAGCTGATTTAAAGATTACCCCAGAGAGTTCAGCACACCTGGAAATGAATGGAATGGCAGATAGTCCCAACCCTTCCACACCGGAGCACCGAATAGGAAGTTTTACAGCAGTTGGGTACTGGAATAGAATTTTTATGGGAGCGTTGTTTCTTCACGTATGGTCTGCACCCAAGCAATCAATATGTTGGGATGTCGAGTATTTGAGCTCAGTTGCAACATTTGCTCTCAGGCAAAATGGAGTGAATGAGTTTAAAAAGAGTTGGTGTATAGGAAGATCATGGGCTGTTCTGTTACGGGCTAGGTACCAAGGGTTTCATTAGATAAGGTACCCAAAATTGTGTGCTTCTCACTGGGAGGTGAGTAGAACAGAGCAAGTGAATGCAAATCTGGCTGAAAAGCAGTTGCTATCTGATGTGAGGCTTCTGAGTACGTTATGAAGGAAAAAGAAGCAACTGAGCATAAACTACATATATAATGTCAGCAAGATACAGAATCACAAGGCATATAAAGCTTAAGCGCTTTAGCCTATGAAGCATACTTCAGTTTCTTCAGTGGGTGTTGTGGTCACTCTGCTCCCTGCAGAAATTAGACTTTAGATGAACTGCAAGATCCTATTCACCTCTCTTATGCTAGCATAGCTGGCATAAATGATGATGCCAGTTACTATGTCATTAGCATTAATGAAGTGATACCAATTAAAAGCTGAGAGCATCAAGCAGAGCTCAAGTTTGTGGTACAGTCTGTCCAGAAAAATGGGCTTTTTGCAAGGCAAAGTATGTCCATTCTCTGTATTTTGACTATTACTATACCTTAAATTTAAATTCCTCTGGATTTCTAGGCAGTTTCAACCTATTAGCTCCCCACCACACCATCCTGTAAAACGTTGTTGTCCCTCCTAACTCTCCTGTTACACACCCAGCTCATGAACAGAGAACAGCAAGGCGTTGGTTTTTTTCTAATAAATGTTCTTTTTAAAGTCAAGCATCTGACTGAACACTTTCTTCTCAGTACTTGGTTACTTCTGCCCTTTCTCTTTTTCTCCCTGTTCCCTACCAAGAGATGGCTAACACAAGCACAGGGGCTATCGGCATGGCCTTGCTGTTCCAAGGATCAGGAGCTGGGAGATATTTGCATTTAACTCTGGAGTGTAATTCTGACTGATGGGTTCTTATCAGGTTTGCCGAGTCCATCCATCCAATTGTATATTTCTGTTTTGAAGACCAAGCAACCATAAAGTTGAAAATGTGTTATATTTTTGGAATCTGAAATTTCAGACAATGCATTTATGGGGAATGTGTTTTCAGTAATGCACAGCATAAAACAGAATGAATGCGTATCCATACTTGCCCTGAAATCTCCAAAATGCATGCTAATAAACAGAATGATAACCTACCATCACTTTTGCCCTGTAAGATTTACAGTACAAGCACTTTTTATGCCTTATTTTTTATAATACAAGTCAGTTTGTGAAGTTAAAGCTCTAGTGTTTTGTTTTAAAGTACAACTTGTTTTTTTATTACTTAAAGAAATCTAACTGTTTTCCCCCCCTATTTCAACCAGAGTTAGTGTCTGTAAATTTTTCTAGTCATGTTGGCATAGAGCCATGCAAATTATGCTTTAATTCACAATTAGAAGGAAGTGGCAACTGTGCAGAGCAGCAAACCTTTCATTTAAAATGGCCATTATACAAGATCATGATTCTACAGAATGATTAAGATATTGAAGAATAATTAAGATATCTTTTGGGTTTTGGTCATTTAGAAGTCCTGGGCTTATTTCATTTTTTTAAACCTCCCTGAAACAGGTTTTTCCATAATGATAGTAATACAGAACTCTATATTAGCTATATAATCTAGCCTCGCTAGACCTACTGTTTACAAACAGAGAAGGACTGGTGGGAGATGTGGTGGTCGGAGGCTGTCTCAGGCTTAGCAACCACGAAATGATAGAATTTTCAATTCTTGGTGAGTTAAGGAAGGGGGTCAGCAAAACCAACATTATGGACTTCTGGAGGGCAAACTTTGGCCTCTTCAGGACACTGGTTGAGAGAGTCCCTTGGGAGATGGTCCTGAAGGGCAAAGGGGTCCAGGAAGGCTGGACATTCTTCAAGAAGGAAATCTTAAAGGCTCAGGACCAGGCTATTCCCATGCACCACAAGACGAACCGCCAGGGAAGATGACTGGCCTGGCTGAACAGGGAGCTTTTGCTGGGACTCAGGAAAAAAAAAGGAGAGTTTGTCATCTCTGGAAGAAAGGGCAGGTAACTCAGGAAGAGTACAGGGATCTTGTTAGGTCATGCAGAGAGGAAATTAGAAAGGCAAAAGCTCAGCTAGAACTCAATCTGGCCACGGTTGTAAGAGACAACAAAAAATGTTTTTACAAATACATTAACAACAAAAAGAAAGCCAAGGAGAATATCTGTCCTTTAATGGATAGAGAAGGGACCATTGCCACCAGAGATGAGGAAAAGGCTGAGGTACTTAATGCCGCCTTTGCCTCAGTCTTTAATAGTGAAACCAGTTATCCTCAGGGTACTCAGCCCCCTGAGCTGGAAGACAGGGACGGAGAGCAGAATATACCCCCCATAATCCAGGAGGAAATATTAATGACCTGCTACGCCGTCTGGACACTCACAAGTCTATGGGACCAGATGGGATCCATCCAAGAGTATTGAGGGAGCTGGCGGAGGTGCTTGCCAAGCCACTCTCCATCATTTAACAGCAATCCTGGTCAACAGGGGAGGCCCCAGACGGCTGGAGGCTTGCCAATGTGACGCCCATTTACAAGAAGGGTCGGAGGGAGGATCCAGGGAACTACAAGCCTGTCAGCCTGACCTCGGTACTGGGGAAGATTATGGAGCAGTTCATCTTGAGTGCGCTCACATGGCATGTGCAGGACTGTGGCAGTACATTCCCCCCCCCATCCTGCCAGCAGGAAACAAAACTTCTCCAGGAAGGGAGAAGGGGAAGGAAACCCTGGAGGCTGCAGGTTGAACTTTGAACTGGCCAATTGAGATGCGCCAGGTACACCGAGGTGACCCTCCTAGCCAATAGAATTAAATGACCACAGGTCAGATTCGACAGGGGTATAAACGGGGTCCCGTCGGAGGACACGTTGGCAGTCCTCCTCGGAGCAGCGGGTCTGCAGTCGGGGACTCCCCCTTGGGTCGGGGCACCGCCCGAGGTAACTCCTTGAGGGAGAGAGCCCTCAGCTTTTAGGTGAGTGATATGCGCATTTTGAGCCATCACTTTAAATCTTGGGGATTCTTAAGTCAGCCGTGTAGTATTAATTCTCTTTACATCATTGAGCCTGTGGTTTTATAAAATGTTACCGGACTTCTAACTAACTTTTGCTGAAGAATAAATCTGAGTTTTAACACCTGTTGGATTTGGTTAGTCGTGCATCCGTAACAAGGACAACCAGGGGATCAGGACCAGTCAGCACGGGTTCATGAAAGGCAGGTCCTGCTTGATCAACCTGATCTCCTTCTATGACCAGGTGACCCACCTAGTGGATGAGGGGAAGGCTGTGGATGTTGTCTACCCGGACTTCAGTAAGGCCTTTGACACTATCTCTCATGGCATACTCCTTGAGAAGCTGGCGGCTCATGGCTTAGACAGGTGTACTCTTCGCTGGGTAAAAAACTGGCTGGATGGACGAGACCAGAGGGTTGTGGGGAATGGAGTTAAATCCAGTTGGCGGTGGGTCACAAGTGGTGTTCCCCAGGGCTCAGTATTGGGGCCAGTTCTCTTTAATATCTTTATCAATGATCTGGATGAGGGGATCGAGTGCACCCTCAGCAAGTTTGCAGATGACACCAAGTTGGGAGGGAGGGTTGATCTGCTCGAGGGTAGGAAGGGTCTACAGAGGGATCTGGACAGGCTGGATCGATGGGCTGAGGCCAATTGTATGAGGTTCAACAAGGCCAAGTGCCGGGTCCTGCACTTGGGTCACAACAACCCCATGCAGCGCTACAGGCTTGGGGAAGAGTGGCTGGAAAGCTGCCCGGCAGAAAAGGACCTGGGGGTGCTGGTTGACAGCCGGCTGAATATGAGCCAGCAGTGTGCCCAGGTGGCCAAGAAGGCCAACGGCATCCTGGCCTGCATCAGAAATAGTGTGGCCAGCAGGAGCAGGGAAGTGATTGTTCCCCTGTACTTGGCACTGGTGAGGCCGCACCTTGAGTACTCTGTTCACTTTTGGGCCCCTCACTACAGGAAAGACATTGAGGTGCTGGAGTGTGTCCAGAGAAGAGCAACCAAGTTGGTGAGGGGCCTGGAGCACAAGTCTTATGAGGAGCGGCTGAGGGAACTGGGGTTGTTTAGTCTGGAGAAAAGGAGGCTGAGGGAAGACCTTATCGCTCTCTACAACTACCTGAAGGGGGTTGTAGTGAGGTGGGTGCTGGTCTCTTCTGTCAGGTGGCTGGAGATAGGACGAGAGGAAATGGCCTCAAGTTGCGGCAGGGGAGGTTTATGTTGGATATTAGGAAAAATTTCTTTACTGAAAGTGTTGTCAGGCATTGGAACAGGCTGCCCAGGGAAGTGGTTGAGTCACCATCCCTGGAGGTATTCAAAAAGCGCGTAGACAAGGCACTTCAGGACATGGTTTAGTGGGCATGGTTGACGGTTAGACTCGATGATCTTGAAGGTCTTTTCCAACCTAATCAATTCTATGGTTCTATGATTATCACAGCTTGGTGTTTACTGGTATCTGAATTGTCTAATGGTAACTTGTTTTCACTGATATAGCTGACAGGGCAGAGATAATTAAGAAACAGAAGAATTTGAGTGCTGGATTTTGCTATTAAACACTCCATGCTACAGCATAAGAAATTAAGCTGACAAGCAGGAGTGGAAGGATTGTACAGTTCCACAGGGAAGAGCTGGTGTTTAGGTACAGCAACTCAGTATGTAAATTATTTCACCAGGGGAGAAAAAAAAGGAAAAGAAAAAGGTAAAATAAATAATTTCTAAGCATTCACTGAGGCATCTCATTTCCAGGGTGTAAAATATAGAGAGCTTGCAATACCTGTTCACACCGACACAACAAATGGCAGCATGCAGGGAAGAAACCCAGCCCCAGTGAACCAGTGGCAGAACTTCCATTGGCTTCCATAGGGTCACGGTTCCACCCCAATATATACTTAAAACTACTGCAGTCTGATTTTGCTCCTCTGCTCAATGAGATTTTAAATCTTGCAGAGCTAGGTGCAGTTCTTGCCACAATGTTTAGAAAGTCAATGAAAACTCACAGTTCAGTAACTAAATGACAAGGTAAGGAGCTTTGGAATCATAAAATGGTTGTAAGTGCTTGTGAGAGACTGAATTGTTATCTCGAGTTATTTGACTCAAAGATTGTTTGTTGTGAGAGACTGGACTGTCATCTCAAGCCATTCGTCTCAAGGATTGTTTGCTGTGATGAGCCACTTATCCCAGAGATGACTTGTTTAAGCAGGGCACTCCTCTGTCCATAAGGACGATTACCAGGCCACTGAGGCATCCAGGGGAGGAGACAGGCTGGAGCCAGCAAAGCATGTGGAGACTACCATCTCATAGTCTTTGAGATAAGATACTGGTTTCTGGTATTGATCACACGAAGGTTGTGTGATAGACGAAACCTGCAGCGCGTGAACAGTGCATGAACAATACGTATGTGCATGCATCATCAAAATATGCCCTATAAAAAAACGTGGAGACAAGCCGTGGTGTGCACCCATCACCGAAGAATTGAAGACTGAGGACCAACGGGACGCCGCTGGATCCATGGTGGTGACTATCCTTGCAACTCTATCCCGTCTGCTTGCTTCATTTCTGCCTTTTCTTCCATTCTATCCTATCACTACTATTTTCTACTTTTGATAATAAAAGCTCTTTTGGGTATACGGCATTTGACCTCGTTTGTGTCTTAATCTCGCTCTTGGGATCATATCGAAACCTTCCCTGATGTTGGATCGGGACAGTGCTGGCCTAAAACTATGCAGCTCTCCCAGTGATTCTACAATTGAAGCAAAAAGTTGATTTATTATCAGGCAGGCTGGGAATTTGGACTGAGCTTGTGAAAAAAGACAGATTGCTAATCCATGTAAATGATGATGGACTTTGCAAGCTGTATGTGGTGGGTTTTTTTTCCCCTAAGCCATGCCCCTTAAAATTGTTTTGTACTTATTTAGTACCCACAAAGTTCTAAGCAGTGTACAGGGTGTAAGGTAGTCCCAGCTTTGCCGAAAGCACAGTAGGATAAAGAGATGAAACATGAAAAAGAAAGCAAAACTAAGGGGCAACACTGAAAGCGGCAGCGAGGAGGTACAGAATTGCACTGTGACTTACATATGCATCCCTTTGTCAGAGGCTTTAGTACATTATAAAAGAAAAAGCACAATTTTGAAGATGATTCATTGAATTAGAGCTTGCTTTGAGGGGAAAGATGCTTGGGGACAAACTTGTAAGGGAAAAAAATTGAGAAGAAAGGCTGTTAAGGCAGGAGAAGTAGGGGGATGAGGTATGGCAGAAAAGATGATGACAGCTTAGTTTTTGCCCAGAACAATAAAGGGTGAAGATCTTGCTGAAGATATGCTATGATGACAGAGTGCTTAAAGGGAATAAAAACTAAGCATGCTCTGAAGTGCAAAGTTATGTAATATCACAGCAGAATCAGGGCCTCAGGTGCTGTACATATACTGAGGTTCATTTTCTGATCTGAAGAGCTTTCAGACTTAATGAGACAGAAATGGGGGTGTGGGAGGGGAGAGAAGGACAATACAAACAGAGTAATTGCAGAGGTGGTTGTTAAACTCCATGGTAGTTCTGTGGTTCTGTAATTTCTTTTATACTAAAACTTCATTCTAAATTATTCTTCTGTCACTGGCAGATCTGATTTAAAATGTTTCTTTACTTTCCAGCACTCATGTCTTTGTTCACCCTCCCCCTTCCAGAATTATTACAACCTCAGTTATGCAAATTCAGCTGCCTGCAGCCATACCTTAAAAGAAACATTCTGGGGCTTTTTTTGTTGGTTTTTAGCTACTAAAAGCACAGAGACAAAAACAATGAAGAAGCCATTTCAGTTGTATTTGACAGGTTGGTAACATGGCAGCAGGGTCTGAGTGAAAGTCCGATGAGGAAATAATAGAAAAGGCTGAGTTACTAGGAACAAAGAGGTAGGATAACTGAGGATTGGGAGTATTGAGATGGGAGTACGGAAAGGTGAGGAAAGCAGGTGTTGGTCTCTGACTACCAGGTAAGTGAAAATGGCCTGTTGTGTAGCAAGGAGGAATGAGAGAAGCAGTAACTCTTATTTCAGTAATGACAGTCGGTTGGATGCTATCATAGGTGAAGCCAGGTGTTGCGTTAAAGAGTAAAGGAATTTGGCAGAAAATAAACCCCCTTGCATTCCAGCTTATCCTCAGATGTCAGAGGGGTGGGGGCGGCTAGGTTTAATTTCTGAGTGATGTCCAATTCAACACTGTAAGTCCGGTCGTGTTCAATATGTTGAACTATCACGATGACGGATGTACTTAATAGTGTACTGCACTCTTGGCTTAGCTGTGTTCAATGCACAAGAATTACCAGACTTAGGGAGTTTGGTTGCATTAATGAACTATCACGACTAGATTAATGAGCAGCACAGTTTACTAAAGCAACAGGAGTACAGGTTCTTTTGGATTGCAGGTGATAAATACACTGTTTGCAAAGCACATGCAAATAATAATACAGTCGACTACAAGCACACTAAATTATGGAAAAACTCTATAGAGATGTCTAAGTTTCCCAAGGAAGCACTCGGTATAACCGAGGGTTCGAATCTTACCCAATAGGCGTCCCTATGCAGGGGAAGAGAGGTTCAGCCCGTTGACTGATCCCAGAAGTCAGCGATGTCCTCCCGACTTGTCTATGATGGTATCTTCCCTAGCATTCCTCCTCTCTTAAGCCCCTTTATATTTTCTTATTTTTTAGGTGGAGCTTCAGTGACTCTAGTCATACATATCTTTACTTTGGTATAAAGTTCTCTCGCTTTACTTTTAAAGGTATATGCTAGAGAAAATTCAGAGTACATGCTCAGTGAGGGGTGGTTGCACCTTGGAGGCGGGTAGCTTTTGGGATGGAGGTGTGTTTTGGTATTATAATGAGCAAAGTTCACCCAGAGAACATGATTTAGCGTGTCACTACTCCAGAACTGGGCACTTATGATATAAATCAGAAGTAAAGGCCGTAGCATTGACAGAACCCCCATTGTTTCACCTCCTTGCTTCAGTGGATTCAATGCAGGGACCTTCCATTCTTGTTCCAGTAGTTCCAGTTCCCCATCCCTGCAGTGATATCACAGAGTCAGCATACCAAGCTCCCCTGGTGTTGCTAACATCTAAGGTTGAAGGTTAAGTTGCTTAGGGAATTATTATGGAACAGATTTCTTGCATATCCACTGCATTCCACCCTGGAGGTTCACCTTCCCTTAAGGGGGGGGACATATCAATAAGTCACCTCCAGCAATCATTCCACACCACGGTGAAAACTGAGGAAGAAAAATCTCTTATCATCAGCCCTGCCTTAGGGCACAAGTTTTTTGATATGCTGTTGATGGATCCGGTATGCTTTAGTGCACTGGCTCTGCTTGGTATGAAAAAGGCCAGGGGCAAACCAGCAGTGCTCAGCCCCTTTCAAGACCAAGTCCTCTTTAGCTCTTTACTACTTACTGTTTATCACACTGGGGAGGGAGGGTTGTCCCATAACACTGCCAAGCACAGCTCATTTCAGTTAGCAGAGGTGTGATGTTGTTACTCAATTGTCCTGGTTTCAGCTGGGATAGAGTTAATTTTCTTTCTAGTAACTGGTATAGTGTTATGCCTTGGATTCAGTATGTGAAGAACGTTGATAACACCGATGTTTTCAGTTGTTGCTAAGTAGTGTTTAGACTAAGTCAAGGATTTTTCAGGTTCCCATGCCCAGCCAGCAAGAAGGCTGGAGGGGCACAAGAAGTTGGCACAGGACAGAGCCAGGGCAGCTGACCCAAAGTGGCCAAAGGGATATTCCATACCATGTGATGTCATGCCTAGTATATAAACTGGGCGGGGGGGGGGGGGATCGCTGCTCAGGAACTAACTGGGCATTGGTCAGCGAGTGGTGAGCAATTGCATTGTGCATCACTTGTTTTGTATATTCCAATCCTTTTATTATTATTGTCATTTTATCATTGTTATTATTATCATTATTAGTTTCTTCCTTTCTGTTCTATTAAACTGTTCTTATCTCAACCCACGAGTTTTACCTTTTTCCTTCCGATTCTCTCCCCCATCCCACTGGGTGGGGGGGAAGTGAGTGAGTGGCTGCGTAGTGCTTAGTTGCTGGCTGGGGTTAAACTATGACATCAATTCTGCTGCTTCTCTCCAAATTCTCCTGTGCAAAGGCTGTAATCTCTGATGCCATTTTCCACAAGATTTAGTGACAATTATTAGTAACCCCACAAAATGAGGCATTGAGTTCATTGGTGTTGTAGGTCTTACAGCATACAGGGATGTGTTGCAGTGCAGTGTATCAATAGATACACGAGAGAGGGACCTGCGGAGTGATGAAGTGGCAGCAAAAAGGCCGTTGTCATCTGAGTCTGCACAGACAAGTGTTGCGTGAGTGCTGGAGGGAGCTTATCTCCTCTCTGTTTCTGTGTAACCCCACCAGGGGAATATGGTGCTCATTTCTGGGTGATCGCTTACTGGAAAGATATTGTCAAAGATCAGAGGAGAGTGGCAAAATCTGTTGCTACGCTAGAGGTATTGATTTATGAGAGAAGATTAAAATATTTGTGGCTCAGATAAATGTTGACTGAGACTGGAGCAGAAGGGAGAAATGTAATATTGTTCAAATACCTAAGGAGTATTAGTGCCAAAAAAGGAGACTGATTTCTCAGTACTGTGCCAGATCTTTAGCTATAACTAATAGCGTGAAGCTGGGAGGAAGAAAATCCTCCTTGTTTATCTCTAGCTGACTATCAGAAACATGTTCTTGTTTGCAACACATACCTTTTCCTCCTACCAAACTCCAAAGCAAAAATTCATGGAACATTTGTGGCACTTTCCATGCTATTCTGTTCTCCTTAATTGTATGTTATATCTTTCCCCCTGGACTTTGACTTATCTATTTAGACTGTATGTTCTTTTGGACAGAGAATTGCTCTTACAAGTGGTTGTAGAGTGGGTCCCCCTGATCCTGATCAAGGCCCTTTAGGTTATACCATGGCCTATAAATAAGTAATAATGGTAATGATAGCGTGAGATATATTTGGCTGTGGAATGGCTTCCCAAGGAGAATAGCAAGAGGCTGATTGTTAGCAACAAATGTGAGGAAGCATATTGTAAGGAATGGTTCTCCATCAGCAGGGAGATGGCTGGATGATCTCATAAGTCCTTTCCTTCTCTAGGTTATGATTCTGTGAGTACTGCCTCGGAGAGTTCTCTAAAAGTCTCTGATACTGTAAGCTCTCTATTATGTGGGTGTAGGTTTTACAGCATTCCAGGAGGCTCTTGCTGAGGACACTGTGTAAATATATTCTGGTTTACATTGTGTGATGTATTTTAAATAAAAGGCTTAGATCTTTTTTTAATTGCTTCGAAATATTCTGCAGTCTGATCTTTTTCTTTAAGAATTAAGAAACTTTGAGATGCCTTTGGAAAATACAGACCTGTTACAGGTAAGAAGTACATCCCAACCTGGAGTTGGTTTAAATACATATACAGCACTGTTGAATTTGCCTCCTCCTGTATCCCACAGTGAAGTGTCTGCTCTGAGTCCCAACCTGCATGAAAGTAAAATGGGAATCTCAGGCTAACAGGCACAGTCCCTTTGTCTCTGATTCCCTATTTAATCTTGTTCATTCTCTTGATGTTTCAGCCTCAAAAATTGCACTTCTCTGTGTTCTTTTTTTTGGTTTCTGCATCTTGAGAGTCAGTACATGGGAATATCCCCTGAGGGTGTGTTTTGGTCACTGAAGATGCAGTTCACACAGGAAAGGCAAGGCCCCCTATCCTGACTTGTACCCTTTCAGGGAATGACTGCAAAGTCAGCTTCTCTTTCTCAGCTTTCATTTACTATCTGGCCAGTCTCTAATGTTCATTGGCATGTTCATCTCAGGCTTGCTGGGCCAAATAGCATGCTGGTTAAAACCTGGCTTATACTCATACAGCAGGGGGGGAAAGAAGAAATAATCTGAGACATCAGCTCAGAGCTATGGATCCTGAACCCAGAAACCTGGTGACACAAAGAGGATCCAGTGGACGTAATGCATTTGGATTGTCAAAAGGCCTTTGCCAAGGTTCCACAGCAAAGGTTGTTAAAAAACCAAATTTCTGCAGGATTGGAGGAAAAGTCCTTCTGTGGATTTACTGCTGATTAAATGATAGCAGGCAAAGAGACTTAATGTTCATTTTTCATGATGCAGAAGAGTCAGCAGTGGGGTCCCCCAGGAATCCACTGGGCTGGTTCTTCATCAGTGACATGGAGCAAGAAGTGAACAGCAGAATCTTCTGGGTGACCTAATAAGTTTGTGGATGATAGTAAGTTCTTTCAGATAGTCAAATGCCGTGTCAACAGCAAGAAACTCCAAAAAGGCATCAAAACTGAGTGGACAAAAAGGTAATTTACCTAGGGAAAGTCATTCAACACCATGCCTACATGATACTGAACTCGGAGCAGGTGGTTACAGTTTGTGAAGTCAAAAGCTTCCCAGAGCTTCACAAAAGCTTGTGGATACACAGACCTTGGTGTACCCACATTTTGAGTCCTGTGTGTACTTTTGGTCTCTGCCTCTCAAGAGAGACATAGTGGAACCTGGAAAAGGTGCACAGGACAATTAAAATGATCAAGGGGATGAAGCAGCTGCCATATAAGGAGACACCCAAAAGCTATAACTTTGGATAGGAAAAGACTGAATGAGAAAATGATCAAGATTTGCAAAATTGTGAAGGTGGTGGATAGGTTGAATGTGGAACTGTTGTTCACCAGATCCCACCACGTGAGAGAGACTAACTGCAGTCAATCCTTAAAAAGCACTTGATGACACTAGCAGGATATTGGCTTAAAACAGACAAACAAAAGTATGTCTTTCAATAGCAATGAACTTCCTGAGCTTGCTGTCACAGGACATTGTGGAAGCAGCAGGTTGAAAAAGGAATTAGGCAAATTTATGGACAACAGATTGGTACATGGATGTTGAAAGGACAAGCCAGGGACATACCTCTAGCATCCCTAATGCAACAATTGTGGATGCAAGAATAAAGATGGCAGAAAGTGGCTAGGACTCTTTAATTTGGGTAGAGTTCTGCCCTTCACCCACAGAGCCTGGGTTAACTTGGGGGTGGGGGATCAGTCATCACAGCCAGTTTTTCCAGATAACCTCAGGTTGTATCACTAGTGTGGTGTCTTCAGGTTTGGGGTAGTTTGACTGCTGAGGCCACTTCTTATCTGCATCTGTTTTTTCTCTGCTTTTGTTTGCCCTGTTTGTTCCAGTCAAATAGGGATTTGATATTTGCTTTATAATAACAATAAGCTCAGTTTCCTTTTCTGTAAAATAGGTCTGTTCCCTATCTCTTGAATGTGTTTTTAGCTGTATTTAGCATTTGTAAAGTGCTTGGAGGCAGGCGGTGTTTTACAAATACAAAATAGTGTTAGGCTTTGTATTTAGGCACAATACTGTACTGTAATTCAAAGGCAATTCATGTAACATTAGTAAATCACTTTGAAAATATAAGCAGTATTATAAAAATAAACCTTTTTTTTTCCTCTGGTAATACAGTTAAATAAAGTAAGCCTATACAGCTACTAATCTCCAAAACCATATTGCCAGTATGCTTTATTGAAATGCCATCACCTTGCAGAAGAGACATTCTGTGTGTTTTGTACACATTTATGGTTGAAGAATAAATTTTCAGAGACTGTAAATGAAAAGATATCTCTGAACATAGTGATCAAATATCTGGCACTGCTTGTTTAAAGAAATATACATATATCTCACTGCCAGAGTATTTATGATTCTAATAAGTTTAGTTATTTTGCCTCATGGGGAAATTCCTGCTCCTCCAAATATCAAACTTGTTTGGGGTTGTGCTGTTTTTTCAGGAAGGAACAAATGATATTATTAGTTAAATGGGACTGCGCAATATGAAAATACAATAGTGTAGTTTAAAAATTGAACAGTGTGTAAGAAATATATTTTGCCAGCAATGGGAAATAGACAAACATTAAAAATTCAATGTCATATCCCAAATGTCTAAATAAATAAATAAACAAGCATCACTGTTCAGCCAATTGATGCAAGGATGCTCTGTGGTTACCTTCAAGAGCACTGTTCTCTCTAATACCCTGCACAGTAATGAGTTCTGTGCATCACTCTTGCATAATCTGACCATTTTTTAGGTACTGTACATTGTGGGACTGTCTGAACTCTGAGTGCCCAGCAGGTTTTATTAGACAGAATACCAAGTGGTTTCAGGTGATTTCTCAGCAACCATCCTGGGAATAAGCGGTCTTGTTCCCAGAGCAACAGCCACATTTGCATGTTTGTCATTAAAACGCGAGAGCCTTCCTTCCCATTCAATTTGGAAACACAGTACAAAGTAAGATGCACTTGTAGATGTTCAGAGAGTTGTATTCCTGCTGCACAGGCAGTGAAACAGAAATACCATGGAAGGAAGGATTTGGCTCTGTGCCAACCTGTGTTTATTTTTGTACTGTTTTCCTCTTTAAAATGTGAGCATTTAATGAGCTGAATTGTAATGCTTTATGATGTTTCCTGTTATCTTAGTGATGGACTACAAAACTCTTTTACATTAAGAGTTAATAAACTCTACTAGATACTTATTTAATTAGGAGCCAATGCTGAAAGTTTCTAATAAACTTTCCAAAAGTGCTTTAGTGGCTGAGGAGCCAAATTTCCAGCAACCTGTGTTAATAGTACAGAGGAGATTAAAGGAATACTGTCACAGCACTGTGCAATGCCTGACCAGGATGGATTTAGCCACCCAGGTCACAGTTCTGCACTGACCCAGCTATACTGGCTTGATCCCGGTGGTATCTACCTCTCAGATAGTTTGGGCATCTCCATGCTGCTCTCTGAGCCATATTTTGAGTTTTACCTTCTACATTAAAAGCAAAGGTCAAATTTCTTTATTGAAAGAAGAGCTTCAAAGCTTATCTTGGTCTGTTCTCTCTACTCCCATCTCTGTCCTCTTGCATATGGCCCTGCCTTCCTCATGCTTTGTACACTAATTCTTTGTGTTCCCTCTCCCGATGGAATTTTTGGAGACTTTATGATAAGATTACTTTCACCAAACTTTAACTGTCCAAATAGTTAGACTTCTAATCCAAACTTGTAGAGTAGACTTTACAAATTTTCTTCTCCCGTGATGAAACATGCAGACTTTCAAGCTCATGGAAGTTAGATGAAAAAATATACATGGGGGAAGTGTCAAAACCAGGCTTAGAAAAGAGATTGTTTTCCAGTATGTTGCGGAGGTGCTCACTGACTTTCTAGCACACTGGCAAATGTACCAAAAAGGTGAAGACAGACTGAATTATCACCATCTGTAAAGGGACAGTTGCCCATGTCATTTTCCTTCTGTTGAGAGGGCAAAACCCATCAAAGAAAATGTGTGTAACCATCTAGCACTGATGGGACATTTGGTTGCTTGGTTGAACAGGAACATGAGGAATTTCTGTATGTAGTTTAATGTACAGTGCTGGTACTTCCACAGAACGTTTGGGATTTTTTCTCCTTGGGAAGCATGAACAATATGAGGACACTCTTGGCTGTTAATGTGCATTAAAAGAGCATTCAGTATTCACAAGCCAAGTTTGCCAGATCAGTTTTCCTGTTTGAAATGTTCAGATTCTTGGGTGCCTGATCCTGCAGCTTTGACTTCACTGAACCCATTAAGTGTCGTATTAATAATAATGAAACCTGTTTTTACTTATGCATTTATTCAGATCGTGCAAGGAATACATATGCTGGTTTTAGAGACAGTTACATTTCAGGATTTGAGCATTCTGACTGTGTCTCTTTAAATATTCGGATACAAATAAATGGTGAGAAAATTGTCTTTGCAAGCTTCAAACCATTCTAGGTCTACTCTGTTGCCTCCTGTCGTGGTTTAAGCCCAGCCAGTAAAAAAGCACCACAAAGCCACTCACTCACTCCTCCCCCCTGGCCCCAGTCGGATGAGGAGAGAAATATAAAGAAACGCTCGTGGGTCGACACAAGGACAGGGAGGGATCAGTCACCACTTATGGTCACAGGCAAAAGGCTCAACTTGGGGAAGAAACAAAATCAATTTAATTTACTACCAATCAAATCAAAACAAGGATAATGAGAAGTAAAACCAAACCTTAGAACACCTTCCCCCCACCCCTCCTTCCTTCCCGGCTCAACTCCACTCTCAGTTTTCTCTACCTCCTTCCCCCAGTGGCGCAGGGGAACAGGGGATGGGGGTTGGAGTCAGCTCGCCACACCTTGTCTCTGCCGCTCCTTCCTCCTCAGGGGGAGGACTCCTCACTCGTCCCCTGCTCCAGCGTGGGGTCCCTCCCACAGGCTGCAGTCCTTCATGAACTTCTCAGGCATGGGTCCTTTCTGCTGGCTGATCTTCAGTCACCAACTGCTCCAGCGCGGGCTTTCCCATGCAGTCACGGCCATCTTGGGGGGCATCCACCTGCTCCAGCATGGGGTCCTCCATGGGCTGCAGGGGGACAGCCTGCCACCTCACCATGGGCTGCAGGGGCATCACCTCCTCCAGCGCACCTCCTCCCCCTCCTTCACTGACCTGGCTGTCTGTGTAGGTGTTTCTCTCACATTCCAATCTCCTCCGCCACTGTAGGTTCCCCTTCTTAAATCTGTTCTCCCAGAGGCGCTACCACTGTTGCTGATTGGGTCAGCCTTGGTCAGAGGTGCATCCAACTTGGAGCCGGGGAAGCTTCTAGCAGCTTCTCACAGGAGTGTGATGGAAAAGGACTTAACTGCAAGGTTCAAGCAAACGACTTGAACTTCACTTGCAGATTTAACTGCAAGGTTCAAGCAAACGACTTGAACTTCACTTGCAGACTTAACTGCAAGGTTCAAACAAACAACTTATTTGAACTTCACTTACAGACTTAACACACCACTATTGCAGGTTTTACAGATACAATGGAGGAATGCACTATTGCAATTTTTTAAGGCAAGAGTAGTACATTATTACAACCACAAGCGATTCACAGACAACCACAAACGCATTTACAAACTTAAAGCATAAACAATATTCACTTACCCCTCCAGGTAAGGACTCTCAATCCCAGGGAAGTTACCTTGACCAGCATCCCGATCAAGGGGGGGAAGGGTTTCCTTCGCAAGCCAACTGCATAGTTAGAGAAGTGACTCCCCCCATTTCCAACCCGAATCTTAGAGTTTTTATCCCCTGACTTGTGGAATGGTGTGTATGACTATGTCTGAGTGGATTATGATATATGCCTAAATGGATTATGTATATCTGAGTGGAGTTTCCCCTTATCTTTCATTTGTTGGTCTGTGATTGTTTGAATACACAAGGTTGTCATTTGAAACTGAAGCTGAAACCCTCCGGTTTTGGGGTTTTTTTACCTTGCTTCCTCAGCAACCAAATAGTGGTTGGATTGAGACTCAGGGCATACTATTTGTTAAGGGATTTCAAGGCTCAGTTCGGGTTTTGGTTCTTTGAATGGTGCAGCCACTGCCCTGTTTACTTTAGGGTTTATCAGACAACCCAGGGCTAAGCTGTCTACACAGCTCCCCGTGAGTCGTCTCTGCAGAGAGACAGGGCCTGGAGGCAACCCAAGGCTGGGTCACTTTTGTAACCCCCCATGAGTTGCCTGTGTGCACTAGACATGATGAAACTCATTTGTGAACTATGAGCCGGACAATCCACACAAGGAGCCACCCCTGCAGCCCCTCCCCCGCTACCAAAAACCCTGCCACACAAACCCAAAACACCTCCAGCCAGATGCTGTCTGATGTTGCCTCGACAAACCAGGGCAAACCATTATCATGGGATTAAACACTAAATACCCACAAGGAGCATTCTCTTTATCAGATAGTGCTCTGTTAGCAGAGTTCATTCACTTCATTGCATATATAACTGTGGTTTAAATAGACTGATTTACATACATCACCTAGTCTTTTACCTAATCTTTGCTATTTGCTGTGCTTGTAATCTGCCAAATCATTTAGCCTTCCTGATAGCAGAAATGCTGTAAAACTTAGATAAACTTGCAGAAGACATGAACTCAAAGGTACTGCTGAAATCTAGGGCCTGCACGTTTGCTGTAAATGCACTGGCTGGTTTGGTTTCCCCCTACATAATCTGTGATTGAATGTGGCTGCTGGAGAAATTGCAGTTTTATGATAACACTACAGTCAGAGGAGATAAGCATTTGTATGCTAGACTAGATTAATCTAAAAAAAGTTTTAGGTGTGTCTAACGAAACCAGTGTATGTGTTAACTGGGTTTCTTTGGTGTTCAAAGCATCTGTGTATATCTATATAGAGTCTACTCCAAAACTTTCTCTACGTGAGAAGTCTAATATAGCTATGTGCTAGTTCTCACTATCAATGCAGCTTATACCATTTTACATTGGAGATATATTTAAGGAGCCTCAGTTTTTAGAGGGTACTTTCTGAATGCTAATACAAATAACAGACCTAAGTAAAATGGTCTTGCTTGGCTACCCAAAATCCCAGTCTCCTTCTGAAATTCTTGGTTAGGGTAACTGTAAGGCATCACATTTGAGTAGGGTTAGCCACTTACACAGTCCAATTAAAACAAAACTAAAGCTGTATTTTTTTGAGTCGCTCATTTTTGGTGATTAGGGGTGATTTGAACAGACTGTCGTGGTTTAACCCCAGCCAGCAACTAAGCACCACGCAGCCGCTCACTCACTCCCCCCCACCCAGTGGGATGGGGGAGAAAATCGGGAAAAGAAGTAAAACTCATGAGTTGAGATAAGAATGGTTTAATAGAATAGAAAAGAAGAAACTAATAATGATAATGATAACACTAATAAAATCACAGCAGTAATAATAAAAGGATTGGAATGTACAAATGATGCGCAGTGCAATTGCTCACCACCCGCCGATCGACACCCAGCTAGTCCCCGAGCGGCGATTCTCCGCCCCCCCTTCCCAGTTCCTATACTAGATGTGACATCACATGGTATGGAATACCCTGTTGGCCAGTTTGGGTCAGGTGCCCTGGCTGTGTCCTGTGCCAACTTCTTGTGCCCCTCCAGCTTTCTCACTGGCTGGGGATGAGAAGCTGAAAAATCCTTGACTTTAGACTAAACGCTACTTAGCAACAACTGAAAACATCAGTTATCAACATTCTTCGCATACCAAACTCAAAACATAGCACTGTACCAGCTACTAGGAAGACAGTTAACTCTATCCCAGCTGAAACCAGGACAGTACCTGCTCCTTATTCTATACGATTGACGTCATGCTTAGTTCCCATACCTTTAGTTACATCCTGGTCAATCATCATCACCTTTTCCGTCCCTTTGAGACATATGAACAATGAGATATATATATATATGTATATATGTATGCACACACAGAGATATCATTCCTTTAGTTTATGGGTTGAGTTCATAAAATGTTCATTGAGTTCATTTAGTTCCCGACTCTGGGCTCCATCTGTCATACCAGTCTTTCTGGGCAGGAGGGATGGTGCAAAGTCCTCTCAGTCAGTAGAGCAGGACTGGGCTTCAGTGCAGTGTGACAAGCAGGTGACACTGGATGCAGCAGGAGGATGGTGTGCACCGTTGGATTGTTGCATGCTGGAGTCAGTTCTGGTTCCATCACTACTGCGCTTTGCTCAGTTTTATCACAGTTCATTCTTGTTTGATCTAAGTGATTCTTACTATAGTACTATGGATATAGCATATAGCAATTATAGTAAGGATAACATACAGTAGCAGGGTTATATAGCAACTAATATCATACAGTTTAATTCTGGCTAGTCTCACCTAAAATTAAATCCCCTTGAGGCACACATCGGACTTCCCCATCTTTTTGCATCACCCACCAAATGCACCCAGGCCCTTGAGCAAAAGCAATCCCATGAATGGGTTTACCTTTGCCTGAGGCAGGAGTAACCCAGACTGTCTTCCCTAACATATTTTTTATGTGCACTACAGGGACTTTATCCCCTTCTACAGTATGTAAAAGTTCTGACTGGGCAGGGCCACCCCGATTGGCAGATCCTCTGGTGTTGACTAACCAGGTGGCTTTTGCTAAATGTGTATCCCAATGTTTGAAAGTTCCACCCCCCATTGCTCTCAATGTAGTCTTTAACAGTCCATTGTATCGCTCAATTTTCCCAGAGGCTGGTGCATGATAGGGGATATGAACGCCAGGGTGCCCACCAAAGCCATTCTATCACTCCCCCTCCTCAGCTGGACAGGGGAGAGAAAATATAACAAAGAGCTTGTGGGTTGAGATAAGGACAGGAGAGATCACTCACCAATTACCATCACAGGCAAAACAGACTCAGCTTGGGGAAAATTAACTCAATTTATTACAAATCAACCAGAGTAGGGTAATGAGAAATAAAACCAAATCTCAGAACACCTTCCCTCCACCCCTCCCTTCTTCCTGGGCACAACTTCACTCCCGGATTCTCTACCAACCCCCCCCAGCGGCACAGGGGGACGGGGAATGGTGTTTACAGTCAGTTCATCACATGTTATTTTCTGCCGCTTCATCCTCCTCAGGGGCAGGACTCATCACACTCTTCCCCTGCTCCAGTGTGGGGTCCCTCCCATGGGAGACAGTCTTCCACGAACTTCTCCAACGTGGGTCCTTCCCACGGGCTGCAGTTCTTCACAAACTGCTCCAGCATGGGTCCTCTCCACGGCGTGCAGTCCTTCAGGAGCACACTGCTCCAGCATGGGTGTCCCACGGGGTCACAAGTCCTGCCAGAAAACCTTCTCCGTGGGCTCCTCTCTCCACAGATCCGCAGGACCTGCCAGGAGCCTGCTCCAGCGCAGGGTTCCCACGGGGTCACAGCCTCCTTCGGGAACCCACCTGCTCCGGCGTGGGGTCCTCCACGGGCTGCAGGTGGATATCTGCTCCACCGTGGACCTCCATGGGTTGCAGGGGGACAGCCTGCCTCACCATGGTCTTCATCACTGGCTGCAGGGGAATCTCTGCTCCGGCGCCTGGAGCATCTCCTCCCCCTCCTTCTTCACTGACCTTGGTGTCTGCAGGGTTGTTTCTCTTCCATGTTCTCACTCCTCTCTCCGGCTGCCATATTCCGTCTGTCCCAACTTTTTTTCCCTTGTTAAAAATGTTATCACAGAGACGTTACCACTATCGCTGATTGGCTCGGCCTTGGCCAGCGGCGGGTCCATCTTAGAGCCGGCTGGTATTGGCTCTGTCGAACACAGGGGAAGCTTCCAGCAGCTTCTTACAGAAGCCACCCCTGTAACCCCACCCCGCTACCAAAACCTTGCCACACAAAGCCAACACATACACCCAGTCAACGCCATGCTCTTTGGCCCAGGTGTCTATGAGGTTGTTTCGGAAATGAGTCCCGTTGTCTGACTCAATTCATTCTGGGGTGCCATGTCACCACAAGACCTGCTTTTCAAGGCCCAGGATAGTGTTCCGGGCAGTGGCATGGGGCACAGAATATGTTTCCAGCCATCCAGTGGTTGCTTCCACCATCGTGAGCACATAGCGCTTGCCTTGGCGAGTTTGTGGGAGTGTGATATAGTCAATCTGCCAGGCTTCTCCATATTTATATTTCAGCCATCGCCCTCCATAGCACAGGGGCTTTAATCGCTTGGCTTGCTTAATTGCAGCACATGTTTCACATTCATGGATAACCTGTGAAATAGTGTCCATGGTCAAGTCCACCCCTCGATCACGAGCCCATCTATATGTTGCATCTCTTCCCTGATGGCCTGAAGCATCATGGGCCCACAAAGCCATAAATAGCTCACCCTTATGTTGCCAGTCCAGGTCCACCTGAGACACTTCAATATTGGCAGCCTGATCCACCTGCTGGTTGTTTTGATGTTCTTCAGTGGCCTGACTCTTGGGTATGTGAGCATCTACATGACGTACTTTTACAACCAGATTCTCTAGCCGGGATGCAATATCTTGCCACAGTGCGGCAGCCCAAATGGGTTTACCTCTGCGCTGCCAGTTGCTCTGCTTCCATTGCTGTAGCCACCCCCACAGGGCATTTGCCACCATCCATGAGTCAGGATAGAGATAGAGCACTGGCCACTTTTCTCTTTCAGCAATATCTAATGCTAACTGGATGGCTTTCACCTCTTCAAACTGACTCGATTCACCTTCTCCTTCAGCAGTTTCTGCGACTTGTCGTGTAGGACTCCATACGGCAGCTTTCCACCTCCGATGCTTTCCCACGATGCGACAGGATCCGTCAGTGAACAGGGCATATTGCCTCTCATTTTCTGGCAGTTTATTATACAGTGGGGCCTCTTCAGCACGTGCCACCTCCTCCTCTGGTGACATTCCAAAATCTTTTCCTTCTGGCCAGTCCGTGATCACTTCCACAATTCCTGGGCGACTGGGGTTTCCTATGCGAGCCCATTGTGTGATCAGTGCAATCCACTTACTCCACGTGGCATCAGTCACGTGATGTGTAGAGGAGACCCTCCCTTTGAACATCCAGCCCAGCACTGGCAGTCGGGGTGCTAAGAGGAGCTGTGTTTCAGTACCAACCACTTCTGAGGCAGCTCGAACTCCTTCATATGCTGCCAATATCTCTTTTTCAGTTGGAGTATAGCGGGCCTTGGATCCTCTGTATCCCCGACTCCAAAACCCCAGGGGTTGGCCTCGGGTCTCCCCTGGTGCTTTCTGCCAGAGGCTCCAGGTAGGGCCATTCTCCCCAGCTGCAGTATAGAGCACATTTTTAACATCTTGTCCTGCCCGGACTGGTCCAAGGGCTACTGCGTGAACAATCTCCCGTTTAATTTGTTCAAAGGCTTGTTGTTGCTCAGGGCCCCATTTAAAATCATTCTTGTTCCGGGTCACTTGTTAGAGAGGGCTTACAATCAGACTGTAATTTGGAATATGCATTCTCCAAAACCCCACGACACCTAAGAAGGC
The DNA here is from genome assembly GCF_026419915.1 of Harpia harpyja. Taxonomy (NCBI): domain Eukaryota; kingdom Metazoa; phylum Chordata; class Aves; order Accipitriformes; family Accipitridae; genus Harpia; species Harpia harpyja. The sequence goes on from NC_068968.1 coordinate 37,254,853, forward strand.
CTGTGTTTCCTTTTTATTAGTCGATGCAGACATAGCTGCTATTGTGTTAATCACGTCCATTGGGATCTGACGAAGTCCATCTTGCCATTTTATTCCTAAAAACTGGATCTCCCGTGCAGGTCCCTTGACCTTACTTTCTTTTATGGCAAAACCGGCTTTCAGAAGGATTTGGATTATTTTCTTCCCTTTCTCGAACACTTCTTCTGCCGTGTTGCCCCATACGATCATGTCATCAATGTATTGCAGGTGTTCCGGAGCTTCATCCTTTTCCAGTGCAGTCTGGATCAGTCCATGGCAAATGGTGGGGCTGTGTTTCCACCCTTGGGGCAATCGATTCCAAGTGTACTGGACACCCCTCCAAGTAAAGGCAAATTGTGGACGACACTCTGCTGCCAAAGGGATTGAGAAAAACGCATTAGCAATGTCAATTGTGGCATACCACTTGGCTGCCTTTGACTCTAGTTCGTATTGAAGTTCTAGCATATCTGGAACGGCAGCACTCAGCGGTGGCGTAACTTCATTCAGGCCACGATAGTCGACTGTTAGTCTCCACTCCCCATTAGACTTTCGCACGGGCCATATGGGACTATTAAAGGGTGAGCGAGTTTTGCTGTTCACTCCTTAGCTCTCCAGTTGGCGAATCAACTTGTGGATGGGAATCAGGGAGTCTCGGTTGGTGCGATATTGGCGCCGGTGCACCGTCGTGGTAGCAATTGGCACTTGTTGTTCTTCAACCCTCAGCAACCCCACAATCGAAGGGTCTTGAGAGAGACCAGGCAGGGTAGACAGCTGTTCCGTGCCCTCCGTCTCCAAGGCAGCTATACCAAAAGCCCATCGATACCCCTTTGGGTCCTTAAAATACCCTCTCCTGAGATAGTCTATGCCAAGGATGCACGGAGCCTCTGGACCAGTCACAATGGGGTGTTTCTGCCATTCATTCCCAGTTAGGCTTACTTCAGCTTCCAATACAGTTAACTCTTGGGATCCCCCTGTCACACCAGAAATACAAATGGGTTCTGCCCCTTTATAACTTGATGGCATTAAAGTACACTGTGCGCCGGTTTCTACTAGAGCCTTATACTGCTGTGGGTCTAACGTGCCAGGCCATTGAATCCACACAGTCCAATAGACCCGGTTATCCCTTTCCTCCACCTGGCTGGAGGCAGGGCCCCTCTAATCCTGGTCAGAGTATCCAGTATTCACTTCTCGTAAAATTGGCTCAGAAGTCCCTTCAAGAGGATCAGAAATACGATCAGCCCTTCTACTCTGTTTGGAAACCGGAGCGGCATTTTTCCTGGTAGAATCCCCTTTTGTGGTGGTTTTTCCTCGCAGCTCATGGACCTGTGCATTTAGGACCGAGGTAGGTTTTCCATCCCATTTCCTCATGTCCTCTCCATGATCACATAGGTAAAACCACAGGGCACCTCGTGGTGTGTACCTTCTATATTCTGTCTCTTGGGCAGAAGAATGCTCACTCCTAATAGCTGAGACATTGGTCCTTACAGGTGGGGAATAGGACATATCCTCCTTGATTTGCTGGAAATCCTCGGACAGCTTCTCCACAGCTGAAATGCAGGCTTGTACAGAGGAGGAGAGATTTTCTTTGTTTTGACGGAGTTGGCGAGCCACTTCATCCACTGTCGGTGCCTCTTCGTCTTTCCAGGTCATTATTGCCAGTGAGTTGGCATAGGACAATGGTGCGCTCCGTACAAACTTCCGCCACATGGGTCGTGTGCATTGGACTTTGTCTGGATCTTTGGGTAATTGTGGGTTGTCTGGGTCATAATGAATCGTCTGTAGCACAACTAATTCCCTCAGATATTGGATACCTCTCTCCATGGTGGTCCACTTGCTTGATTGACATATAACATCTTCCTTAAAGGGGTACCTTTCCTTCACACTTGACAGGAGTCGCCTCCAGAGGCTGAGGGCTTGTGTCCCTCTTCCAATTGCCTTGTCAATGCCACCTTCCCTGGCAAGCGATCCCAGCTGCTTGGCTTCCCTACCTTCTAATTCCAAGCTATTAGCCCCATTGTCCCAGCATCGGAGGAGCCAGGTGATAATATGCTCACCTATACGGCGGCCAAAATCTTTTCGCATATCCCGCAGCTCACTCAAGGATAGGGACCGGGTTATTACCTCTGGTTCTGCCTCTTCCTCCTGTTCCCGTGATGACCCTGGTTCGCCTTCATCCTTCGCTAAGCGAACTGATTTTTTTGTATATTTCTTTTTCTGTACGGGGGCAACTGATACTGGTGCAGGTTGGTCCGCTGGTTCAGTTGCAGTACCGCTCGCCGGGTCTTGGATAACCGCAGTGTCTGTTGCCAAGGTTTGGGTAGCTGCTGTGCTCGTTGCTGGGGCTGGAGGGACCTCAGTGCCCGTTGCCGAGGTTTGGGTAGCTGCAGTGCTCATTGCTGAAGGCTCGAGGGGCTGCAGTGCCTGTCACTGAGGTTTGGGTAGCCACAGTGCTCGTCGCCAGGGCTGGAGGGGCCGCAGTGCCCGTTGCCGAGGTTTGAGTGACCGCAGTGCTCATCGTTTTGTTGTTAGGTCCAGAGACCTTCTCTTCCCCTTGAGGGTACTGAGTGGTGTTGAACAGGGCTCGATAGGCATGGGCCAGGCCCCAGCACGTTGCAGTGATTTGTATCTCTCTGGAGCTGCCGGGGTGACAGCATACCTTTTCCAAATATTTTACTAGTTTTTCAGGATTCTGCACTTGTTCAGGGGTGAATTTCCAAAACATTGGAGGTGCCCACTTTTCTAGGTACTTGCCCATACTCCCCCACACACCCTGCCACTCATAATTATCCAGCCTTGGGGCAGATCTCTGGGTGATTTTCTTAAATAGTTGTTTAACCTTAAACGAGAGCTGAACCACATTCAGAAGCATGCTAATTCCTAGCAGTAGGGCTAGGACCGTGCTGGTCTCAACATCCCAAGAGTATTCAAATTTTTCAAAATCCTCAAACACCATTGTAACTGGACTGAAGGAGAAAGGAGAGGGGAAGAAAGGTATCCCACCCATAGACTGGTTTTCCAAGGAGGAAAGGTAAATGGTATAATTATTAATAGTTTCCCACACATGGCTCCCGGAGTATAAAGGTGACAATGCTGAGTGCAAGTACCGGATTAATCCCACAGCCGACGACTTTATCATACCATAAACCAGTGTTATACAATACATCAAAGCGAAAACCTTAATCCACCTCCCACGGATGATAAGCAGCAGAAGAGGGACTACATACAGCAAGCGAGGTGATACATAACAGAACTTTAAAAACCAGAGCAACAACTCTAAGAACACATAAATCAACATAATGACCAGCGACTATTAGACCAATATAATGAATGCTAATAACAAATTTGTTTTAACAAGCTCTGGTCAGGTTTGTCGTTATCTCAACCCTTCGTGCCCCACGTTGGGCGCCAAAAAGGACTGTCGTGGTTTAACCCCAGCCAGCAACTAAGCACCACGTAGCCGCTCACTCACTCCCCCCCAACCCAGTGGGATGGGGGAGAAAATCGGGAAAAGAAGCAAAACCCGTGGGTTGAGATAAGAACGGTTTAATAGAACAGAAAAGAAGAAACTAATAATGATAATGATAACACCAATAAAATGACAACAGTAATAATGAAAGGATTGGAATGTACAAATGATGCGCAGTGCAATTGCTCACCACCCACCGACCGACACCCAGCCAGTCCCCCGAGCGGCGATTCTCCGCCCCCACCTCCCCGTTCCTCTACTAGATGGGACGTCACATGGTATGGAATACCCTGTTGGCCAGTTTGGGTCAGGTGCCCTGGCTGTGTCCTGTGCCAACTTCTTGTGCTCCTCCAGCTTTCTCGCTGGCTGGGCATGAGAAGCTGAAAAATCCTTGACTTTAGTCTAAACACTACTGAGCAACAACTGAAGACATCAGTGTTATCAACATTCTTCGCATACTGAACTCAAAACATAGCACTGTACCAGCTACTAGGAAGACAATTAACTCCATCCCAGCTGAAACCAGGACACCTTGGGATGCTGAGACCAGCGTGGTCCTATTGCTAGGAATTAGCACGCTCCTGAATGTGGTTCAGCTCTCGTTTAAGGTTAAACAACTATTTAAGAAAATCACCCAGATATTTTGCATGGCGTTGCTAGTTTAGGGAAGGAAGTTGCTTTACCTGCTGCTGTTGCTGCTGCTGCATGATGGTATTGGACAGCACAAGTGTTAGTCTGCCTCTGGGAGATACATTGGCCGCTGCTAATCTTTCACATCAATAAACTGTTGTGAATATTTGTACTTAAGAATTTTTCATCCCATCTGAGTTGAGGAACCTACCCCAGCTGTCTGACTTAGTTGCTTATTCTTCCTAGGCTCCTACTGTCCTGAATGGAAAAACAGAGGTTTTTCCACCAGGACTCAAAGCAGGAAACAGCTTGAGATGTTTTCTCACGCTATGGATAAACTCTTTCTGCTTACAAGAGAGGGACCCTATGGAAACCAACCAGCTACACTGATACCTTAGGTTGGGTGCTGTGAATAATGTTCTGTGCATGTAAGTCATTGAATGTGTGAATTATTTCAGCATTGGGAACATCAGGCAGGTTGGTGCTAACAACAGGATGGAACAAAGGGGACTTTTGGGTAAAACTCTTGAGTGATATCTCTTAGACTGGAGAATGGCCTCCCTGGGTGTCGTGGTTTCAGCCCAGCCAGTAACAAAGGACCACGCAGCCGCTCGCTCACTCCTCCCGCCCCCCTCCGGTGGGATAGGGAGGAGACGGAGGAGAGAAAAGAAAAAAAACCTGGAACCTCGAGGGTTGAGATAAGGGCAGTTTACTGGGACAACACAAAAAAAAGGTTACAACAACAACAACGGTACTAATGAAAGAATATACAAAAAAAAAAGTGATGCACAGTGCAACTGCTCACCACCCGGAACCCAATGCTCCGCCACCGAAAATCGAGAGCCCTCCCCCTGGCCCGCTCCCCATTTATATACTGAGCATGATGTCACATGGTATGGAATAGCTCCTTGGCTAGTTCAGGTCGGCTGCCCCGGCTATGCCCCCCCCACCTCCCAGGTTCCTGTAAAAATTAACTCTATCCCAGCTGAACCCAGGACACTGGGGAAGCAGTGGAAATGGTATTAAGACATTTAAAATTGGACAGGAGAAAATATATTGTAGTGATCAGTCCTGTGCTGGCATTTAGATCAGGTCTTATCTTGTGTGAATATTAATAGGAAGTCTCTGTCTGAAGTAACTGCCATTATTCAGTGTGTGTTACCAGCTAACATTGGCTTGCAACCTTCCCCCACATCCGTACTCACACTTAAAGGACAGCCTGAGTAATGTTTAGCACCTTTGCCTTCTCTATTGGTGGCTGAAGTGTTGATTTTGTATTGCCTTGCTTAGATTATATTCCTTCAGTGCTTCCACCAGACAGACCATATAGTGCACAGAGATTTAAAGGAAGCATGCATAGTTTGTGGCAATAATAATAAAGTCTCCTGCTGTTTTCAAATCCCTGGGAAACTAAATCAAGTGTAGAGGTCTATTCAAAAAAGTACAGCATGTGTATAAGTCACTTTACCATTACCTGTGTGGGTCTGCCTTGTAGCCATTCAGTGTATTTGGCTGTCATATCTCTGAGGTCTGTCCTCAGTCTCCGGAGTGCGACTAACACATTACACACCTCAAATGGAAAAGCTGATGAAACAGCTTAAAATAACCTGAGCACCCATGCTTTGCTCACCTCTTTTTCACTACCTCTGTGTTGGTATTTCTCATAGGAACCCATACAGCAAAATTTGTTCTGTGCTGGTGGCCCCCATCAGACAAATCTAAGTCTAGTCTGAATTATGAAGGCAGGAAGACTGGTTTCAATTCCTGCATGATGCTGTGGTGCTTAATGGAGCTCCATTTTCTTGGTGTGTTTCTGTAGGTACGAAGCCTGTCTTCTTGACCTGGTTGAAGCTATGAGCCTGATATCTGCCCTGGGACACTTCTGCAGAGAATCTTACAACAGGAACAAAATGCACACACCTCGTCGTGCAAGCCACAGGTCCTCGTCTTGGTACCAGATCCCTCGCAGCTCCAGAAGCAGAGCAGATGAGCTAGAGAAGAGCCAGCTCCTCAAGGAGATTTTCTTCATTTGACACATCTCATTGGTCTACAGCCTTTCTGTAGATTTTTTAGGACCTTTTTATTGCTGATTTGTTTGTGTTTGTCACGACCCAGACTGGACAGATCAGGGAGTCGAGTTTAATTCAAAATTCCCTCAGGCTAAATTAAGGTGAAACGACACCAAATGATCGGTCAAAGATTTTATTCATGACAGAAGTAAACTGAACTGGGGAGGCATGATAGTAGGTGGCAGGGTTTCTCTCAACAGGAATTGGCATAAGACTACTTCTGTAAACCGTGTAACCCAGGGTAACCATATACATCAATTCAGGGAATAAGGAGATCCCTCCTGTTGAGTCAGGAGGTTCAGAGCAGACCCCCTTGCTTTCTAGACTCCTCCTCAGAGAAGGGCCCAGGGGCGGCTGGATCCACTCTTAGTCCCAGACTTGGTCAACGGTTTATGTCTTGAAACAGATGAGGTGTAGGGATTGTGGAAAAGGAAAAAGAAAGAGAGAAGAAGACAGAGAGAGAAAAAGGAAGAGAGAAAGATTTCACCGGTCCTGGGTCCAGCGTTGGTTCAGTCAGCCGAGGTGTCCAGTCAGCCGACGGGTCCAGTTCCAGTGGGCTTGCGCACCTGGGGCTTCAGTTGGTGTCCTTTTATCATCCTTGCCCCTCCTTTGGGCGGGCACTCGAACTCCTCAGGTTAATGAGCAGTTTGTGAGCCTTTGGGCTTGGGGGTGGTTTGTGGAGTAACTTCTCCTTCCCTGCAGACACTGCCATTGTTTGATCTTTGTATCAGAACAGGGAGCTGAGCACCCTCCAGCACACCCTCCCCCTCCTGTTGCTGATGTCTGAGCTGATGGGCTTTTCACCTTGGTTCCTTGCTGTGCAGGGTTTGTCTTTAAGCAGAACTTGCCCCACCACAACCTTTGAGACATTAACTCTTTCAGTCTCTCACAGTGTTAAAGTACCATTTTCAAATTATTTGAGTGACAACTGCTTGTCTTCCCTCTTCTAAAACATAGCTAATTAGCATCCAGTTTCATTTTGGATTTAGTAATCATGGTGCAAGAACGTTGTTGGGATAGACCAATGAGAAAGTGTTAACTGTTTTCCTAAACCTTTCATGTGCCAAGTAATCATTCTAAAATAGACTTTTTTTTTAATCTACAACATTTTCTAATAGATTGAAGTCACACTTTTGCCAGCTTCATATCGGAAGTATATTTCATTATCGATTTTTAGCTCTAAAGCAGTTTGTAAGAACTGCCTAACATTCAAGAACCACCACATTCAAGTAGATTATTTTCTAATTAAACAAGTCTGTTTAAAACCTGGCATATTATAAAGGTACAAGCACTTTAGTACTTTTTTTAGTGATTTTATGATCTACTTTTTCCTTCAACATTCTGATATTTAACATGCTGGGTTTTTAGGGGGTATATCGTAAGGTCAACTATACAGTGTCTAATAACATTAATAGATGATGTTGCAGGTTGATGTACTAGGCATCTGTTTGAAATATGTTCCTCTTTAAATCAGTGCTATTTGACAGAGTTTATGTGCTAGGTAACCTAACCCTGAAATAGCAGAACACAGTCAGACATTGTAGTGGTCCAAAACCTATTTCATGTACTTTTCAAGATGAAATATATAGTAGTGGTAGTATAAGAACAGTCTTAAGACATTTTCACTAACTTGCACTATTTTGATCTTGTATCCAGGCTCCATTGTAAATAAGACAAATCAGTAATTATTTCCACTAGCAGCTCACAATGCACATTTCCCTGCTGGCTTTAATTATTCATGCTGTATCTATTTCGGTTTACTTAAATGCACTTCCATCTACTGTATGTACTTGGTTATTTAAAGAAATGTGCTGAATTGGTAAAAATGACTGCAGATTACAGGATTAATGGTCATTTTCTCCACAATGCAGTGTTCATATTATATTGTAACAGTAGCCAAAGGCATGTGTTCCTAGAAATATGAGGCTAAAATACTCATTTTGTACAGTAGAATTGCAGTGAGGGAAAGGTAGAATTGAGCCAGAATGGGCAAGTTCTAGGCCATTTGCTCCCAAACACCACTTCATGGGCCACTACAGCTTTTCTGACGGTCTCTTTAGGCAACCCTGCTTGTCTTAATGGAAGCTAGTTGCTGTACTGATCCTTGGGGTATTGCTGCTGCCTGCCTCCCAAATGCTCGCTCATGTTCAATGTTTGGTGCTCTGTGAGGAGGTAGCAAGGCTTGGCAATGAGGCCTGTGGTGCATCTCTGATGAGAGCATCAGTGCAGGATATCTAGCACATGGGGGAGGGAATCGGGAAAAAAAAGTAAAACTCGTGGGTTGAGATAAGAACAGTTTAATAAAACAGAAAGGAAGAAACTAATAATGATAATGGTAACACTAATAAAATGACAACAGTAATGATAAAAGGATTGGAATATGCAAGTGATGCACAATGCAATTGCTCACCACCTGCCAACCGACGCCCCATTAGTCCCCAAGTGGCGATCCCCCCCACCCCCATGCCCCCCAGTTTATATACTAGATGTGTCATCACATGGTATGGAATACCCCGTTGACCACTTTGGGTCAGCTGCCCTGGCTGTGTCCCCTCCCAACTTCTTGTGCCCCTCCAGCCTTCTCGCTGGCTGGGCATGAGAAGCTGAAAAATCCTTGACTTTAGACTAAACATTACTTAGCAACAACTGAAAACATCAGTGTTATCAACATTCTTCTCATAGCAAACTCAAACACATAGCACCGTACCAGCTACTAGGAAGACAATTAACTCTATCCCAGCTGAAACCAGGACACCCTGGCAGCACCATGCTCTTATAGCAAAGAAACAAAAGGTGAATGAAGGGGAAGATGAACCTCAGGTTACTCTGAGCTGTTTCATTCAGGCCCAGTCTTAATCACAAATTAGGTGATATCCTTTCCTTGCATCCGAGATGAATTTTAAAAGCTGCTTGGAGGAGTTTAAAGAAGGGAAGCAGAGCAGCATTGCTGAACCAGCAAATGACTACTGTGGAAAGGCCCTGCTTGGTCTGTCCTGCTGTCAGTGAAGTATTATAGTTCTTTCCAATATGTCCATCTGCTGTTGAATGTCCCTCTTATTCTACTCCCTGAGCCTGCGAAGGCACAGGTTTCTGCTTAAAGCCCCAAAGATGTATTAGGTGCCCTGACCCAAGTATAGCAGGTGGGGAAATAGGTTTTCTCATTCTGCTGGCTGAGTAGTCTGCTTCTTTAAGAGGGCAGGGAGAGGGAGGGGAAGGAAGAGAAAAATGTATAAGGAGCAGCAGGAAAACTGTGGAAAACCATGAAGAAATGATCATCACACAGATCTTAAGGTTTTGGGTTGTTTTTTGGTGTCTTTTAGTTTTGTTGGGTTTTTGTTTGTTAAGGTTTGGTATTTGTAAAGAAACAGTTCTCTGATTTCAGTCCAATTGCTTCTCTTCTCTTTTCCAGTTTGACTGAAACTTTAATTGCCTTTTCTAATAAGTGCTAACTGACCTTTTGAAACAGCAAAAAATACATGTATATCTCTTGAAAGGTGCCTTTGTGTACCCAGTCAAGAACACTGTGTGGGAGCTGCGGGAGCAGCTCGGAACACCTGGCATTTGTTTTCAAGAGTGACCGTTAGAATTTGTTGTGCTGCATGTTTGCCAAGCCTTTGAAGAACTAGTTTCACAAGGTCAGGTTGGAGGATGGCCTTGTGTAGGCCTGGGAAGATGTGGCTGAAGACAGTCACAAGTATGTGTATGGAATGTTTTTATCTTTAACTGTTCTGAGGACTGGCAAACATCCCAGCTGGGCCAGATATGCCCTCCTGTGTTGGTAGTATTAGCTGTATGCCATTAGTTCTTTCTAGATCTTTGTTGAAACATATCTAAGTTTGATCCTTTTGTGAAATAAAGGGAATCTTGCACAGAGAGCTTGAGCGCTTGATTCAGTCTCCGCAGGAGCATTCTGTTCTTTGGTTCTTTGTGGGTGCCAATATTTAACTGCTTTAGGATTCCTTATGATCCATTTTGTCCATTAACAATTCTAATTCTGAGGGTGACTTTTGACTTGAATCTATATTTTGGTAGTAGCTCTTTTTAAAAGGACATTGTCAAGGTTGTGGGCTCTACGCTCAAGGTGCTGTCCATCAGTCAGAGCTACATGGGAGGCATACCTTTACAAAGCAAATATTTCTAGAATTAAGATGGTTGAAATGTCTGATGGGTGAAGACCTGCATGTTTTAACTGTCTGTGAGATGTGGACAAAGAAACAAAAGCTATTCATTTGGTAGACCCTGTGAAAAATCATTTTTTATAATGCTGGCTCTTGCTCTAGTTATCAGCAGTACATTAGGAATAGTGTTTAGCAGTCAGTGCAAGCAAGATATTTTGCTATGAGGCACTACAAAGTTGAAGTTATTAAAACATTTATAGCCTTAGAAAAAAAAATCAATGATTGTCAAACAGGAAAGAACAAAATCAGTAGTTGGGACTGGGAGGGGAATTGTTTTCCATCTCCTAAAACAGTAGAGGAAATGCAAAAATTAAACTAGCAAAAACAATCATTTGACAGTGTCCTTTTAAGTTTAAGCTCCTACATTAGGAAGTTGCTGCTGGGGAGTTAGTCCAGCCATAGATTGTTTGTCCAGAGTGTTCCCAGTTAATATGCTTCAGCTACACATCGGGCTGTGTTTTACATGAGGCTTTGTGGAGTAACATGACTTCTGCTAAGCCTCCTACCCATGCCTTCACTATGTTCTTCCCGAGTGGCTCATGCACACACACTTGCTGTGTGTTTGTGTAGTCATTGCTTTTGTGCACCTTGCATGCCATGGACCTGTAGCCATCACACCCTTTCCACTTTTAGCCTCTCCAGTCTCGCTGTTGAATCTCATCTTGAGCATATATTTATATATGTATGTGAGGTCTTAATCTAATAAATTATCTGGGGGGGTTGTTTAACCTTCCAGACTTTTGTTTATTTGACTTATCTCCTGGTCTGTTTTGTCCAGCTCAGATGTCAATTCTGCCATTGACAATATGTTCTACTTTCCACATCATCATGTCATATATTTTCTGAATCTCTAGTTTGCTAAATAGATGAGGAACTCATTTTAAGCCTTCTTTTCCTCTCCAGGACATGGGTTTTGCTGTGAGAATGAGCAAGACCTCTTTTGGAGCATGAAGTGGGGCGGAGGTCTCAGAATACAAAAGAGAAGAGAAGGGGAGAGCCAGCACCATGCTTTGGGACAAAAAGGTGGAATTAAAGAGTAAGGAAGAAAGGACAGAAGTAAAGGCAAGAAAGGACAAAGATGCAAGGCAGCGAACTGTACCAAAGGATGACAGAAGGTATAGGTTGAGTGGAGCTGAGCCAGAAGGTAGGGACAAGTTGTTAAAATATAGTAAGTTGATGAAGGAGAATTGTGTGCTTATATCCTGGAGTGAGAAATATCTTCAAGCACTGGTTTCCGGAAGAGGCTTATGATTCTCCACTCTTTTTCCAGATCATGTTCCTACATTTGGGGAGCTACTGTCCAAAGGATACTTTGGTAAATGAGGGAAAGAAGGAAATGACCTAACTTTAGCTGCTCCCCTTTAGAGTAGCTAGACAGGGAGGCCAGAGCACAAGGAGGGTAATAGGGTGGAACCCAGGTATAACCCAGGCATGGACTGAATTTAATTGCTAACAAGGGATGGTGGTGTGGATGTAGGTGACAAAAGAATGTGAGACTGGATATAGCAAGAATCTGAATAAGGGAGAAACAAGAAAAACAAATTTGCAGTGATCCAATGAGCTGTGGAGGTTTGGTGTTAAGGAAGGAGAGGAAAGGACTTAGCTATGCTTGAGAGAGATTGAGACGGAGATATCTAAAAGCTATCCCTTGAAAGTGCATGTGAACCTGGGGTTAAACTCTAAAAATTGCAGCAGAGATTTTCTGAAATATGACCTCCAGGTGGTGTTTGAATTTTTACCATCTGAGGGGGAGAGAGCACAGCCAGGTTAGTTAGAAACCTCCTTTTTCACTGTTACTAAATTTATGAAATTGTGTGCTAATTAGTGTATGATTTATAAATTTATATAGCTGCATGCTACATACACAACACAGAATACTGAATGAGGTGATTTAAACTGGCAGAAGCAGAGAAGTCTGCTCTGACTGGGTGGGTCTCTGGAAAATTCATCTACTGATCCATAGCGGCTCCCTGCATCTCCTGAAGTCTTATCATCTGCTCACAATGACAACAGACATTTTACTATATTGTGGCTCCATGTAGCTGTGAGACAACAGGCTACCTTGAGCATCTTGGGCATGGTTGTAGCAGAGATTTCACCATGGCCCTTGGGGAGGGTGTTTGGAAGCAGAACTCGGCTAAAAAAGATCAAGAAACCCAACTTGGTCTGGTCAGTGTTGGTGCTTGACAACTCCCACAGTTGTTCACGGGGGATGCTACTGCGTCCCAACTGCAGCAAGAGGATGGGGATGTGGGGGAACTGGGTTTGATTCCCAGCTCTGGGGAAGCCACTTTGCCTCCCTCCACAGTATGCTTTGAGTTCTGCTGGTGAAGACGACCGGGAAGCCTGTTTACTACCACATCTCTGAGGGACTGTGACTTATATTAGCGCCTGCAGCAGAAGCCGCTGGACATATCCACCAACAATTTGTCTGTGATCTGTAAGCTGTTAGAACAGAAGCATATCGGCCAGTCATTCCCATCTAACAGAAGCCAAAGCTCTCAGACTTCATATATTTTGAGGCTTGAAGGGGTCATTTCAGGCACTGGGGAACTAAACTGGAGAAACTCAGATGTCACTGACAAGTGAGGCCCTGACATACGTGAGGTGAGAAATGCCCAGATGGTCCCAGCAGACAAATCAATCTACAAGCTGCAGCGAGAGCCATAAATTCCTTTTCCTTAATTCAGGAGTCATTCTGAGTATGTGAAAAAAACACTTAATTCACTCATAGCATTCAATAACCAGTCTTAGAGTGTAAGTTCATTCTTTCTGGTCTCCTGTCTGCAGACAGGAGGAAAGTGAAAAATTGGAAAAATTTATCTTTCCTGGTTGCTTACTGGCAACTACCATAAAACCTTGAAGTGTGGATTTGATTAAAGCCATTGTCCAAACACAAAGCGTCGAGTGTCGTGAGCATTAAGGACAATGTAGGAACTCCTCTCCTCTGCTAGACCTGGTAAGGAAAGAAAGGACAAGATGAATTCACAGACACAAAAGCTGGTTCTTTCTCAAGTTAGAGTTGTCTGCGAGGAAGTTGCATTGAAATTTTAAAAGCACCTTGTCAAAATCTTCCAGTGTTTAATTATCCTTGCTGCTATGAACCTGCCTTATTTTGAAGTTGAGTTTGTCTAACTTTAATTTCCAGCTGCTGGACTTAGTTGTGCCTTCAGAAGCAGGATTGCAAAGTTCCCCTGTTGTCAGACAGTAAGTACCCCATACACGGTGATAAACTCCCAGTTCAGCCTTCTCTTTGATGAGATGGGGTCCTTTACACCTTGTGTCCTAATGTCTGTTTTCCAACCCCTGGATGATTGGGGGGGGCTGTTTTTGAACTTTCTCCAGCATTTATGCATCTTGAAGGGTTTACACTAGAGTAGGTGCTGTTGCTGTGAATGATGACAGTGTGGCCTCATTCTGCACAGTATTTCCCTTTTGACACTTTCAGGAGGCTTGTTTGGAGGTGTTGGGCTGGGTACCTGGTCTCGTTGCACTTCAGATCATGGCTCTATTTCTTGGAAGCAGAAAGTCTGTGAATGAAACCGGGAGACCCTGCTAAATTTAGAAGAGTTGAGGAGGAAGAAATAATGTGAAGTAGAAATACCAAGCAGAAAAAAAAAGATTGCGGGATTCAATTTGGGATGGAGCATGAACCTGAGGGTGCAGCATCTGTGAACTCAGTCACCTTGAAAACAATCTGAAAGACATGCTTGATGGGATGGGAGAGACCCAGACAGCAGAAATCCTCAAAAGGGGAAGAGTGAACAAAGCACAAGGCGATGATATCTGATAGCAACAAAAACAGATGAGAAAACTTTTGAGCTGCAGGTGAGGAGGCGATGATATCTCCAAATTGCAGTGGGAATGGCTCCTTGTCAGTAGGTCTGGAGCCCCTCTATTTGCACTAGTGCCTTCAGCACAGGGATCTCATTACCAGAGAGTTTACTGGCAGATTGGAGAGATTTCAGTGAGGAGTAATAAAAATGATCAGGGACTGCTAAATTGACATAATGAGGAAACAAGATGAGAAGACTCAGCTATTTATAGCTTGGGTGAGAGAGACAATTAAAAGTTGGGGTGGGAGATGGACTGAGTGACCTGAAAGCCTTGTCTGTATCTAACAACTTATCATCTGCTGTACAGAGGACTTGAATTTACCAAGGCTGTCAATCTGACTTTTAACAGCCCTAACTTCCCATGTTGAAAAGCTCAGGTGGGTGTACTCTGGCTGTATTGACACTGTCAGAATGTCACTGGTACTGTACTTTTTTTAAAAAAATAGTCATCAACCATGTTGTGGAAAAAAATTGACACTTTGGCAGTAAAGGGGAAAAAAATTAGACCTTCATAAAATAAAAAGCCATTGAAGTGCCAAAAAAAGCACAGAGTCCTTGATGAGTGCAGGGCTGTTTGGGAAGGGCTCCCAGGTTGTTCAGCTGGTGATGCTGAGCCCTTCTTGCTGCCCGCATGGTGGTCTGTCAGGTGGGAAGGTCCATGCAGAGGGAGCAAGTGTGAGCCGCCTTCTCAGCAAGGTAGGTGCTGGTGGCACCCAGCTGTGCATGCAGCTGAGCAAAACCGCTGCTTTCCAGTACGCACTGATGTGCATAGGCTGTTGTCCCCGAGAGCTGCTGAGCTCCATGGACGGCTCTTGGGGCAAGCTCTGTGTCAGCCAAAACCCTGCCGGTCCCACTGATGGCTATGGCCATGCGTGGGGGTTTCACTTCCCTTCCTACTGCCCCTACACAGTGGGATCCAGCCCTGGGGGACAGGCGGGCTCTCCCCTTGACATGGCCAGACTTGCTGCCTCACCCATGGGGATTCCTGCACCTGGGTGTGGGTGGGTGTTTGTGCATATTCCCTTATAGTTTTGCACAAACCCACTAAATATATATTTTTACACATATCCTACCAAACACAAGCAGACATTGCATTCTGGTTTTCCTGAGTTGGAGACCCCTGAGAAGAGGGAAGGTAGCATGCTGGCCTGTCTGAATAATTACACGGCAGCCTTACAGTGAGGGTTATTTAAAACCTTGACTGAGACCACGGCCATCTCGCATGCTCCCCAACGCTGCAGAGGAGAGAGCCCCAGGTTTGCTCTGGACTTGAGAGACCGCAGCAGAATTGGAGGCAGCCAAACTGGAGACATCTCGGTTCCTGGGTTTGCAGTCAAATTAAAATGCCACTACCGAAAGCAACAGGGCCGTGCCTGTTAGAGGCACTTCGGGGAAATATCAGAGTAGTGTTTGTTGAGTCTGATGGCAGAGTAGCCGCTATGTTTTAATACCTGTGTGCAAAGGCCACAGCTGCTTTCATCCATTTCACATTAGTCTGATTTTCACAGAACAGACATAGCCTAGAGTGGTGGAAGGGAGAGAAAGATGACCAAAAAAAAGCCATCCATTTTTTACTACTTTTTCCATCCTTCTGAGCTGCGATACCAGGCTCTGGCTGAGCAACAGTAATCTTATCCAGCATACTGTTGATTTAAGCCTCTTGAATTTATATAACTTTGGAAATGGTGAACTATATTAATTTGCTGTGTTTTCAAGGGAAAGTTATTTATTGAGAGACATTTTTAACTCAAGTGCCAGGAGCTTTAAATCATTATAAGTAATTCAGGCTATTCAGGGTTTCTTACATTGTAATAAATTTGTTTTAAACATGAATGAGGAGATCCATGATTTCTTTAATATACTGTTATGTATTTCCTTTCAAAATGACACAGCTCACTATATCGAGTGGGAGAATAATAGTGAGAGATTTACAGTACTTAAGAATAACACAGCCTGGGAATGTGACATATGAACCAACACTGGGCAGGGAGCTGGCAAGTGCGGGGAGCCCACCACCACTCCGGGTGGCATGGCCGAGAATTAAACAAGTGACAACGGGTCAAGATCAGCGAGCAAAACCAATAGCTCAGCAGAAAGCTCCCTGCAGGGTGGGAATCACAGCGTAGTCTTATATTCACCTCTGGTTTACTGTGCAATGTATGATTGAAACACCCAAAAGGTGCCACGGACCATCTGCCATGACCTGGGAGGGTGGCTGCTGAACTGCTGCCTCGCTGGAGCGGGACCTGAGCCAGAGGTTTGCTTCCCAGCCCGGGGTCACCCTCCCCTTCCTGACCTTGGACACCCACCACAGCCTTTTCCCAGGGACCTTGTCCATCCTGGCTATGATGGTGCACGGGGAGCAGATCCCTCAGCGGCCACCAGTGCCCCTGAAGTGTGGCGAGGAGGCACCAGGTAAGCACTTAGAGAAATTTCAGTCTCCATTGTTAATCCTTGACCCCTCATTAAACCTCTTCTGGCCCTGCTACTCACCGTTATGCACGTGGAAGGCTGTGAACACAAGATGATAAAACCCATGGCTGGTTTTACATCACATCCTCCCAGCTTCACAGGGGTCCTTATGGGCAGCTGGAGGAGGAGCTCGGCACAGAGACAGCCTTGGTGACACCAGTGTCTGAGGTCTGAGACAAATCCACTTTGGCAGCATGGTTGTGGCTTTCTTGGAAAGTGGAGCCCCTCTGCCCCATGTAAACATCTGCTGAGCACTTGTGTCTCAGCCCACTTCATCTCATCACGGAGCGCTGCAGGAATGGGGTCTCATGTTTGTGGTGATTTGGGATCGTGGTTGAGTGGGGCAAAGCATCACAGTGCCCAAAATGGCAAAGGCCAATTGGTTCCTTAGTATCTAATGAGAGTGATTACCCCCCCAAGATACTTAAAAGCCTTCCAGCTCCCCAAGGCACAGTCAAGCTGTAGAGAAATGAGATGCATGAAGTCATTTCTGCCATGATGGGGACGGAGGCGAAAATCTGCCCCCCCAGGATGCCTGTGCAGAGAGACAAGAGCATTTCTCTGGCTCTAAAGCGTTAATGGGTCGTAGGTGGATGTGGCTGCAGCAGAGGCCAATTAAATGCTCCTGGTTCTCTGGTGGGGGAGATGGCCCTGCTGCTGCCCCTCGCCTGGCTGCAGGTGAGATGTAGGACACCCAAGGACTTCAGCTACCCAGGGATGGGGCTGGCAGTGCAGAAGGATGGCCAGGGGCTGCCCGTACCACGATGGCTTGGGAGAGGGGAGGAGGGGAAGGGAGAGGCCCCCGCATGCTCACAGAAGTGATGGCAGGACCTCATCTGTCAGCACAGAAAAATGTCTGGCCAATAAACTTGCCAAATCGTTCTAATAAAGAGCTGGATGTGTTATCATGTAGAATGGTTTTATAGGGGATGGCCATAAAATGTGCACATTGCCCTTTAAAATGCCAGGATGAGGATTGATTCCAGCAGGGCAGAGGGAGAGGAGGAGGGGGAACAAGGCCAATTGGAAAAGGGGGATAAATTCAGGGTTTCTTTTCTCTGCCATGGGTCTCCAGGGTGTCGGGGAGCAGTAACAAGTCACTGCCTTATGAGCTGTGCCTGGACCTGGGCTTCTCTGCTCTGTCCCCTCTACCCTGTGCAATGCTGGGTGTCCTTTCTGGCATCTGTTTCTGCTGCGGGCTCAGTCCAGCCCTGCTTTTGCTCCTGATACCTAGCCCAGGGAAAGCTGTGGAGATATCTCCATCAGCCTCTCTGCTGGTTCCTCCTCACTTGTGCTTCTCCTTTTAATCCCAGGGATCTAATACCCATTGCCTCCTCCTTGCAAGTTCCAGTAGATGTGTCCTGCCTGCCCAGCAGCCCCATCACCAGTTCATCTCTCCCTCTCCTGCCTTGTGACTCCATGTCCCCGGTCCCTGGTTGTGGAAGTCCACCACCACCAGAAGATCAACCACAGAGGTTTGGGCAGCAGTTTTGGGTCCCCTGCTCCATGGACAGGGGAGAGCCCATCCTGAGGATGCAGGTGTCTATGTGTGCTCTGGGCTTTGCTTGAATAAACAAGAGAGGGGGACCTGGAGGAAGTTCCAGGGTGTGTTTAGTAGTGATCAATAAATATATTGTACTCCATCTCACTTTTAATGCTGCAGAAAACAGGCAGTTATTTCACTTAATAAATGTAGACAGTCTTGCGGAGCTACAAGACCATCTATTTTGCTAGACAATTTCTGCACAACAGGACTGCACGTGACCCAGAGCTTGGTGTTTATCTACAGCTGAGGCTCACCAGCTGCCATGGGCAGAGGGGCCTGCCTCTGATTTTTCATTTTCTTGTTTTAACTTCCCCAAACAGAGATACTGGGCATTCAAACCCCCATGAGATCTGGTAGAGGAAGAAATAAATTTTAAAAAAAAAAAGAGTCTTCTCCTTAAAGTCACTGAAGGCATTGTGGATTTGGCTGCTGGGTTGGGAGGTGGGCAGGTATTGGAGAGACAGAAAAAGAAAGAGCCAGGAAAAGTCACATTTTTGTTGGCAAAGACTGGTTCAAAAATGTTTGTCAGTGTGGTTTTGTTGGTATGTGCCAAATCTCACTTGTCTACCCCCTCTGTGCATGTGGCGCTGCCAAATTTCAAGTTTGAAGTGGCCCTGGAAATCCTCATCGGAGCTAATGGTGGCACCTGGGGGGGTGTCACCTCCCAATTTCTCAGGACGACGACTCAGGTTCGCCGATTCCCAGGTCAGGATTAAGGTGAAACGACACCAGAGATCCTTTAAGTCACAAAACTCAACTTTTATTCATTCACAACAAGAATTGGCATGAAACTACATGAGTAAACTGTGCAACATGTGCTAACCATATGTCACCAAACATATACTACAAGCCTTGCTTATTCGGAGATGAGTTCAGGGAAGACAATAAGGAGAACCCTCCCATTGAGTCCTGAGGTTCAGAGAAGACCCCCTTGTGTTCTAGACTCCTTCTCAGAGAGCAGCCTAGTACCAGACTTGGTCAACAGTTTATGTCTAAAGGGATGACATGTAGGGATTATGGAAAAAAGAGAGAGAGAGACAGAGAGAAAAGAGAAAGATTTCACCAGACCTGGGTCCAGTGTTGGTCCAGCCAGTCTAGAGGTCCAGTTCCAGAGGACGCGCGTGCACATAGGGCTTCAATTTGTGCCCTTTTATAATCTCCTTGCCCCTCCTTTGGGCCGGCACTCGAACTCATTAGGCTAATTAGCTGTCATGTGAGGTTTGTGCTTCCAGAACCTTCAGGAAATGGGTCGGTGGGCTTGGGGGTCATTTGGGGAGTAACTTCGCCCTCCCTGCAGGCATGACTGTTCTTTAACCTTTGACCATATATGGTGAGCTGCCCTGCTCAGCATATCAGAACACGAATTGCATACCCTCCAGCACGTCCTTGGAGCCCTGTTGCTAACCTACTTCTCACCTGGGGTTCATTGCTATGCAGGGTTCATTGTTATACAGAGTTGGTCGTTATGCAGAACTTGCCCCACAACAATGTTTGAGACATTAACTCCTTCAGTCTCTCGGGGGGGGGGGGGGGGGGGGGGGGGGGGGGGGGGGGAGGGGGCGCGGGCATGCAGGCAGCATGCCTGGGCTTGTAGTGTGTCCCTTGGCTCTGAAAATGCTCTTTGGCCACCCTTGGTGATCAAACACAGGCAAAGCTGGGACTCCAATGGAGTGGATGCCTGTTCGCTTCCATTGGGCATACAAAAAAATAACACTTTTCCCATCACAGTTAGAGGTGAATCAATATATTATGGTATGGACCCATGTCAACCAACATGACTAATGGATGTGGTGTATCGTGAATTTAGGTGAGAAAATAGTTTTTGCTATTTAACTGATTCTTCTGGAAAGCAGAGAGATGATGCAGCCAAAGCTGATGAGTCTCATCTGACTTTCTCATAGGGTGGCCCTGCTTCATGCAAAAGCAAGTTAGGTTTATTCAGCCAAGGAGCTTCAGGTCTGATACAGATTTTGAGTTCTCCAAATTAAGAGGTGCTCAGGTCTGGGTTTTTCACTCTTGTTGCACAGTTGTGAAGTTCAGAGCAACGTCCAGGCTCCCAGCCTGAGACACATCTCTGAGGTCTGGATTTGCTGCTTTGCTACTTTTTGGCTCAGGCCCATCTCGACTATACCCACCACAGTGAAATTTTAATTGAACACAGTTTTAGTTCTGGATTTCTAATTAAATTTAAGGGCTGGTAAATTTTGCTATGAACATTTTTCTGGCTCCCTTCCTAAGCATTTGGTCTATTCAACTAGTATTCAGTGTTTTGCAGATGCTATTGTATATTATATTGCCAACCACAAGTATGAAAAAATGTGTGATTTAGAAAAATACTAATACATTTGAGGTCTTGTTTTTGCTTTTATGATCACACTTCAAAGCTTTTTTCAATGTTTGTTAGAGCTGTAAACTTATGGGACAGGTGGGAATCTCATCCTACCACTTGACTCCAAGAGCTGTGACCTTTCCACTTCATCATCAAGCTTACGATCAAACCATGAGCATGACAGTACTGCTTGTAATTGTTCTATGAATTAAAACATTTCCTCCAACATCCAGCAATAAGGAAAATGAAATCTTCAGGTAGGGTTTAGTAGCTCACCTTGAAAGAATTTCATCTCATGCTAAACATTAGGCCATGTAGTGATGTCTGGGCACTTGTCTACTTTGAGACCCACAGGAGAATTAACTCAAATTCACTTTTAAAGGGGATTAATTAAACTGTATCAGGACCCTGTTTCAACACTCAAAATTAAGATAAGTTGAAGTTTACATTTTAAGGAATGAACCAAAAGAGATGAGAGACCTCTTTGACATCAAATGAGGGTGTCTGAGGAGCTACTGGTGTGGTTTGACTAACCCATTTTACATGATACCTTATTTAATTCAAACTGAATGACCTAGTGTAGATGAGCCCTGAGATGTTGAGACTGGGTGTGACTGTACTGGGAAGATCTGCCTTCCCAGCCATTTTGTGAGGGGATAAAAGGTGTGTAAGCAGCAGGATGGTCTATAAAATGAGACAGTCAATTTTTCTCTGTACGGAGACACAGTGATGCTGTGGAACTTTCAAAAGCTGAGCAGATACCCAGATGTACTCTTAAAAAATCAAAATTGCAGGTCTTTCATCAGGGATGGGAAAACTCAATAGAGAAGGTAAACTGGAGATAATAGCCCCACAATGTTTGCTGTTCTGACCAAGTTTTGTCCCATATCACTTTGGTTGGGGTCTCTTGTTTGTTTGGTTTGGGTTTTAAGTTTAATTAGCTTTTTTGAACATTGGGAAAAGTTTACTTTTGAGTGAAGACTCAGACTCATTGAGCTAATTAGATACCAAGATGATGCGTGCACTATCTACACATCTGACAGCTTCTTATTCTTATCCCTGCTATTGGTTACTTGGCTGTGAAGTCTGATGTCTCAACCCTTGCCAAGATTTCTGAATAGAGTTGGTGGTGTGGGATTTCTCCACCTTCTGGTTCCCATTTCAAGATACAAGAAGTTTTCTGTTTACTTTTATCTTTTTCTTTGCCCTTTTTTTTTTTCTTCTGGAAATCAGATTCCTTCAAACTGAGAATCTGACACGAGTGACTCTCAGTGTCTTGGAGACAATCTGTAAAGTATCCATGAACACTTCTTTTTAAGAGGAGAACTGGCCAACTCGCTTTTCTGGGGCAGAGGGGTTCAGAATGTAGTGAGGGTAGGGGAAGTTCATGAGATGATTGTTCCTTTAAGCCTTGTACCAATGCATATTCAGGTAGGATTTTCCTAATTTCCAAAGTTGAGTGCATGTGGGACATCTGAGGAACATCCTGTGGCTTGGAGCTCAAGCTCCACCTATGTCATTGTATTGTGTTTACATGGCAAGGTTTTGGTAGTGGGGGGGACTACAGGGGTGGCTTCTGTGAGAAGCTGCTAGAAGCTCCCCCCATGTCCGATAGAGCCAATGCCAGCTGGCTCCAAGATGGAACCACTGCTGGCCAAAGCTGAGGCAATCAGTGATAGTGGTAGCACCTCTGGGATAACATATTTAAGAAGAAGAAAAAAACTGCTGCACAACAGCGGCCGGAAAAGAGAAGTGAGAATATGTGAGAGAAACAACTATGCAGACACCAAGGTCAGTGAAGAAGGAGGGGGAGGAGGTGCTCCAGGAGCAGAGATTCCCCTGCAGCCCGTGGGGAAGACCATGGTGAGGCAGGCTGTCCCCCTGCAGCCCATGGAGGTTAATGGTGGAGCAGATATCCACCTGCAGCCCATGGAGGACCCCACACCGGAGCAGGTGGGTGCACCCAAAGGAGGCTGTGAACCCATGGGAAGCCTGTGCTGGAGCAGGCTCTTGGTAGGACCTGTGACCCCGTGGAGAGAGGAGCCCATGCTAGAGCAGGTTTTCTGGCAGGACTTGTGACCTTGTGGGGGACCCACGCTGGAGCAGTTCATGAAGAACTGTAGCCCGTGGGAGGGATCCCATGCTGGAGCAGGGGAAGAATGTGAGGAGGAAGGAGCGGCAGAGACAACATGTGATGAACTGACCACAACCCCCATTCCCCGTCCCCCTGCACCGTTGGGGGGGGGTAGGAGGTACAGAAAATCATGAGTGATGTTGAGCCATGAAGGAGGGAGGGGTAGGGGGAAGGTTTTTTAAAGTTTTAGGGTTTTTTTTTCTCATTACCTTTGTTACAGATGCACGACTAACCAAATCCAACAGGTGTTAAAACTCAGATTTATTCTTCAGCAAAAGCTAGTTAGAAGTCCAGTAACATTTTATAAAATCACAGGCTCAATGATGTAAAGAGAATTAATACTACACGGCTGACTTAAGAATCCCCAAGATTTAAAGTGATGGCTCAAAACGCGCATATCACTCACCTAAAAGCTGAGGGCTCTCTCCCTTGAGGAGTTACCTCGGGCGGTGCCCCGACCCGAGGGGGAGTCCCCGACTGCAGACCCGCTGCTCCGAGGAGGACTGCCAATGTGTCCTCCGGCGGGACCCCGTTTATACCCCTGTCGAATCTGACCTGTGGTCGTTTAATTCTATTGGCTAGGAGGGTCACCTCCTTGTACCTGGCGCATCTCGATTGGCCAGTTCAGATTTCAACCTGCAGCCTCCAGGGTTTCCTTCCCCTTCTCCCTTCCTGGAGAAGTTTCGTTTCCTGCTGGCAGGATGGGGGGGGCAGGATGTACTGCCACAATCCACCCCGTGACCACAGTCATGATTCGACTGGTTTCTTTGGAGTGGTGGTACAGTCACCTCTTGCCTCCAAAGTTAAAGGGGGTGCAGTTTGGTGAGTTTGACGCTCATTGTGGGTCATCGTTCCCTTCTGGTCTAGAACTAAAGTGGAATATCAAACACAGGAATATCCACTGTATGGACAGTTTAAAGGAGTATACTTAACCGTTAGTACAGGCTTCACTACCAAGTATTTGATAGAACTTATTGCAATATAGATTACAGTAATCATAACTAAAAGCATTATTAAAGATTAGAGAAGGCTGGTCGCCCACCCTGTGAAAGAAAATCTGAACATATCAAAACTTTTCCCAACCAGTTGGTCCCTGGTGCAGAAGCAATTGCCTCCGAGTCTCTTGCCGTATTCTCTTGTTGATTTAGTCTTGAAGCCACATTGACACATTTGGAGTGAACACAGCAGTTGTCCATTGACATGTTCAAAACTTTACATATACCCTTCTCTTTCTTTGGCATCTAATCCAATACAGCCCAATTTTTGATAGTCATTTTACCAATATGTTATAACTGATTGTTTGAGAGTCCCCGAATTGTTAGATGTAGCATTGGCTAAGGTTGATAGCTGTAAACTCAGTTCTAGGGTGCTCTATCGATGTTCCTCGAGTACCATACACAGTTGCCCCCATGGAATTTCAGGGCATAGCGTAGTACCATTCCAACTCCACCCCGTGATCCCATGGGTTAGTTGGAGGATATAGTCATATCTGGTGTTTCATACTGAACTAGCATTTACTGCACCTGGTGACCAACTATAAACAACATGAGTATAACCTCCTCCCCCATATAATCTGAACCTCCAACTATAATTGTTACATTGCTGTCATGCAAGGTCAAGGACTCGCGATATATTAATGTCCATCATTTTGCCACGACATTATCATCCAGATCTTCACCATCCACGCCTGTCACTGTCATCACTGTCAGCAAAAGGACTGGAATGACTCGTTCCTTCATGGTCCTGTAAAAAAGCACAAACTAGGCCTCGGTCTTAAAACCGGGTCACAGGGTTAGAAATCCGGGATTATCCACCGAGCACTGATGTGGTGAGTCTTTCCACTCCCATGAGATGGTCTCAGAGGACCAATGTAATCAACCTGCCACATGCTCCAAAGAGCCTTGCCTTGTCTGATATGCTGGGCCGGAGCTTGGTTTGGGTGATTAGCTTTAAGCCTTATTCGGCATTGCAGGCAAGCTGTAAGAATTGCTTCACAGGTTTTCATAGACACCGGCCAACCCCGAGATCGGCATTCATAATAGAGATCTGCTTTCCCTGAGTGGCCTCATTTGATATGCAACCATTCTGCTAGTCTGTCCCAATCTTCCTTCTCACTGGTGACCATCCTGATTTGGGCCAGGTGGTCCACCTGCTGATTCCATTTTGCAGCTGGGGTTCCATCCCAAGCATGTCCCTTCACCCATCCCACCTTTAAAGGTCAGGATCTCCCTATTGCCAGGAGATGTTGCCAGTCCTCTGTCCTCCGCACTTTCGCATGACCTACTTCCCGCTTACTAGATTCCCACTGACATATCCACTCTGTAGCACCCTTAAAGGTTGCGTAAGAGTCAGTATAGATGATGGTAGCACCATTCTCTACGGCCAGTAATAAAGCCCATCGGTCTCCTACTTGTGTACTACCTTCACCCTCTTCCTCGACTGTCTTCCCAGTACCAATCTCCAGTGCCACTGCTTTATATTGCCATTTCGATCCCACTCAACAGGCAGATGCATCCATGAACCACACTCCCTGCACATCTGAGCCTGCCACGAATTCGGGTGCCTCCTCGATCGGAGAAGATTTATACGGTTGACCCAGCAAGGCTGGGTCAGGGTTTACAGGTTGCTGTAGTTTGAAAACCTTAGTCAGACCCTCCTTTAGTGGGAGCAATTGGCTTATTCTTTCTAGGTATGCATACCGTTTCCTAACTGTGGCCTTTTGGGCTACTCCCTCGGGAGGAGGTGACCCATTGAGGATTGAATTTAAGAGAGGGAAAGGACCCTGTACTATAACATCCTGTGAAGTACACAGCTTTTCAGCCTCTCTAACTAACTGCTCTAGCAAGGGAAACAGTCCCCTTCTCCCAACCTGAATATCATTGCTCCGTTTCTTTGAATGCAGTGGAAGAGAATAATAAAGGCCTGGCTGGTCCCTGTGGCCCCTTTTGAAACACGCCACAGTATGAGGCATGTGCGGCAAATCCCCATTCCACCCTTAACGGATCTCATGGGTGCAATGGACCTAGTCTCTGATAAGCCTTAAGCTCATCTTTCAGAGTGTTAAGGGCTTCCGTATGTTGCAAAGTCCAATCCCATTTTCTGGTTTTTTCGGAGGAAGTCATAGAGAGGGTGGGCAATCACTGAGGTAATACTTTGGACAGCAGAAGTTAATGGTGGGGTATTACTGTTCAATCTTTTATAATCAATTGTTAGTCGCCACCTTCCATCTGATTTACAGACTGGCCAAACAGGAGAATTATAAGGAGAATGTGCGCAACTGATGATCTTTTTTCTCCAGATCATTAATTACTTCAAAAATGCCCCATTTGGCCGCGGCTGGAAGTGGGTATTGAGGGACACGGGTTACCTTAGATTGCGGTAGTGCAGAAGCAACCTGCAATGTTCTCACATGAAGTCTCTGCCCCCCTGCCCCCAAAGCTCCACACCCTACCATTGGGTAGATACCATTGTCTGCCTGCCAGCACATCAAATCCCAGTATATTTCCCTCATAGGGGCTTAAAGCCACCTCCACAGCTGTCATTCTTTTTTCCCCAGGTAGCCAAAGTTGGGTTCGAGCTATGGGGCATTTTTCTGTCGCCCCTGTTACTCCTCTAATGTTTATAGCCTTTCTTGATGGCCTAATTCCCAGCTCACTAGCTTGTCGTTCGTTTAAAACACTAATTTGGGCTCCTATATCGATTAAGAATTCCAAACTTATCCATCTTGGACCCACAGGAATGTGTATATAAGGCTCCTTATCAGCAGACCATTGGCAGGTATTCACCATGCGGACTGGGCGGCCTGAACCCCAAACCGCAGCTCCTAGTTTTTAGCCCTTCAGTTCCTCTCGCAGTGCCGCGAAAGGGTCCCGTTTCTCTTCCCGAGGGGGCGGGGTTGCTGGCGCTTCCCTTGGGTCTCTAGCTTTCCCCTCCAGCAATCCCACCCCCGGATGCCGCCAGCGGACTGCCCGTGCAGCACGGCTCGGGCTGCCCCCAGTGCCGGTGCCTTCCGCCAGAGAGCGTCCCTTCCGGGATCGTAGTTCCGACCCGACGGCCCCCCGAGTTCGAGACCGCTCGGGGCGGGGTTTACAACCCGCTGGGCGGACCTTCCTGCTGCCCTCCGTTAACTCCGACAGTCCCTTTTCCCGGATAGTACCAGATTCTCCTCTCTCCTTGGGGTCCGCACCCCCAGCCCAGTAAGCTACTCGGGACGTTATCGACTGATCACTTGCCGGTCCAGCCCTCAGAAACACTCCCAGTCCCCAGTAACCTCTCGCTTCATCATCACTCAACAGTATCCAATCCTCCCCCGTTAGAGAAACTCTCCACAAATACTCAGGTTCGGTTTCGCCCGGCTTGCGCGAAAACTTAGCTTGCAACTCGCCGAGTTCGGGTCCCAACCAAGGGGCCGTACAAACAGCGCTCCGGGGGCTCCCACCGTGTGGACCCGCGTGCCCTTCTGTTTCAATAAGGGGCCGCACGTCCCTTTCCTCCAATTCCACCTTCAGACAATCTATTTCCCCTTGCCTTTTAGCAGAATCACTCTTTCGGTTCTGTGCTTGAATCAAGCAGGCGCCCAGGAGGGCACACACACTGCCTTTGCCATCTCGACAAGTTCCGCGGCATAGTTCTACTCTCTCCACGACCGCTGCCGGGTCGGACCACTTCTCCTTCGCCCAGTCCAGACCTGGGGGAGAAGGGCTGCAGCCGTGCCTCCGTAATAATTCCTCCATTAACACCATCCTGCCGACTACGCCAATTTAAAATGTTACGGATGCACGACTAACCAAATCCAACAGGTGTTAAAACTCAGATTTATTCTTCAGCAAAAGCTAGTTAGAAGTCCGGTAACATTTTATAAAACCACAGGCTCAATGATGTAAAGAGAATTAATACTACACGGCCGACTTAAGAATCCCCAAGATTTAAAGTGATGGCTCAAAATGCGCATATCACTCACCTAAAAGCTGAGGGCTCTCTCCCTCGAGGAGTTACCTCGGGCGGTGCCCTAGCCCGAGGGGGAGTCCCCGACTGCAGACCCGCTGCTCCGAGGAGGACTGCCAACGTGTCCTCCGGCGGGACCCCGGTTTATACCCCTGTCGAATCTGACCTGTGGTCATTTAATTCTATTGGCTAGGAGGGTCACCTCGGTGTACCTAGCGCATCTCGATTGGCCAGTTCAAATTTCAACCTGCAGCCTCCAGGGTTTCCTTCCCCTTCTCCCTTCCTGGAGAAGTTTCGTTTCCTGCTGGCAGGATGGGGGGGGAGGTGGGGGTGGGGGGATATACTGCCACAACCCTACTCTGATTTTGATTAGTAATAAATTAAATTAATTTCCACAAGTTGAATCTGGTTTGCCTATGACAGTAATTGGTGAGTGATCTCTCCCTGTCCTTATCTCGACCCATGAGCTTTTCATTATATTTTTCTCTCCCCTGTCCAGCTGAGGAGGGGAGTGATAGAGCGGCTTTGGTGGGCACCTGGCATGCAGCCAGGGTCAGCCCACCACAGTCATGAACCTGCTAGCAGGCCTTCAGGATCTCAATGTAAGGTCCAGCTTGGGAAGGACAGATTCCACAAAGCACCATGCCACCCCCAAAACCCACTTGCATATCTCCTGATCAATAGTCCAGAAGCCAGTGTAAGACACCAGGTGGGGTGCCTTGCAGAAGAGCTGGCCAAGCCCCTTGTGGAGCCCCTGGAAAATGTCAAGAGCAGGTCTGGGCCAGCCTTTGTGGTCCTTTGGCAAGCTTGGGCACCTGAGGTGGGCTGTACCAAGGCCACCAGGGAGCCATGTGGATTGTGGGGGGCTGGCAGGGTCTCTGAAAGCCCTGAGTGGGGTGTGCTGCACCGACAAGTCCTGTGGGGGGCTGGGGGTGCTAAGGGCAGAAGTCATCCAGTGTGATGTGCTAACGGTCATTTAGCAGGTTGTGGAGGAGCTAGGACAAATCCTGCGGGTCATCGCCTGTTTTCCCTGTTACCAGATCATGCTGCCTCTCACTTGGTCATTCCTGTGGCTGCTGGTCCAATGTTCCCTGCTAAATTTCCCTATCACCTTTGCAGAAAAGTGCTCCTAGTACAAGACTGACCCTGGGACTTTGTATTGAAGGACACTTGGAGATGCTCTGTGGGGCAGATGAGCTGCAGGAGGAAACCTCCCAGGAACAGCCTGGGAATTAGTATTTTTGCTGGTCCTGGGCAGGGAGACTGGGGACCTTTCCCATCCCTTCACTAGAGAAACAGCACAGTTTTCTGAGCTGGAAAATTAAACACTCTACATCAGGCGAATCCAAAGCCAGGAATTAATTTTGGAAGAAGGGTTCCCCATTTTACAAACTCCAACTGCATCCAAACTGGCTCAGTGTGGCTTTGCTAAATGCTTTTCTGAGCGCTGACAATCTTTGGAAGGGAACCCAGTCCTCCCCGCCAGCTCCCCAAGAAGGTGAGCGTCAGCGTGGGATGCGATTTCTACAACTTCTGCACAAAGCAGCTTAGCAATGGGCTCACTGGCTGGTGCAAAAAGCTCCTGGTGCTCCACTTCGTTGGTCTTTCCTGAATGTTGGCCACAGCTTTGCAGAGAATTGTTGTTTACATAAAGGCAAATGGGTCCAAAGAGAACATAGTAAATGTAGCCTTTCATTATACTGGGGATTTTTAGGGTGAATGTACTCCCCTCCCCCTAATATTAGCACTGCCTTGTGCAGAGTGTGCTCTGGGCCATATGCTTTAGGAGCAGCCTCATAATTTTCCCTCTTCCTATCACCAGGCACATCTACCCCTGGATGGGATACAGCCGCTTGGTACATGGGACTGTACCAAGATAAAATATGAAATCCCATACCTCAGCACCAGATAAATGTTCTCACAAATTAAACTGGAGCCAAAGTCTGTTGTTTTTGCTTTTAAAAGCTAATGTTATTTTCTTTTCCTTGTAGAAGCCAAAGGTTGACCAAAAGCTGCTCACATGGAGCTTGCTTTGAGAGAAGGATGAAAAAAAAGAGAAAGCCTGGACAGGGTAAGGCACTGAGAAGCAAGAAGAAATTCTTTGAGATTTTGCAAAGTGGTACATGAATTGCTAAAGATTTAAGGGGACTATGCAAACGAGGGGCTAATCTGAGGGCGTTTCATTTTGACACAGAGAAGGAGGACCATACAGACTAATTATGGCCTCCTTCCCAGTTTTGGTTGTCACCGAAGAATTCCTCAGTAGGAAAGAGCCATTCCCAGGAGCACCAGGATGTTGGAGTGGACAGAGATGCCCTGGCTGAGCAAGTGGTGAAGCTGGCTGTGTGACCCAGGGGGCTACCTGAGAGGAGAAACATCAGCATCTGAGCCAGATCACAGGATAATTCAGACTGGGAGGGACATCAGGAGGTGTCTATTCCAACCTCCTACTAAAAGCAGGGTCAGCTATGAGATTGGACCAGGTTGCTCAGGGCTTTATCCAGTTGGGTCTTGTAAATCTCCAGGGATGGAGATGACATAGGCTCTGGGATGGACAGGCTGTCTGGGCAGCCTTTTCCAATGTTTGACTGTCTTCATGGGGAAGAAGTTTTTCCTTATATCCAGCCTGAACCTCTCTTGTCTCAGCTTAGCTCAGACTGGTCCCCCTAATCTGGCATCATCTGCAAAGTCTGTTGCCTCCTCCAAGTCATTTCTGAAGTGAAACAGGACAGGTCCCAGAATAGACCACTGCAGTACTCCATTTATCACTAGCTTCCACATAGAGCACGATCATTTCACTGTGACCCTCTAAGCCCAGCCATTCAACCCATCCAGACTGTATGGCATCTACTGCTCTCTGGCTGGTGGAGCTCAGTGTTGATAAGGGGAGATACGCTGAGTCTTGAGCTCATCTGCTCTCCAGACAGGCAGATCTGGGCTTGTGCAGAACCACCTACAAAGCCTCCAAAGCAATCCTAGAGATCTACTGGAAAAACTAGTTTTTCTCCTCCCTCTGTGTCACATGCCATAGGCCGTGGGGACAACCCAGATGTTTACCGTGTGGGCTGGGATCATCCAACCAAGAACTATAAGATCACTTTTTAATCAGTTAGCATCCCTGAAGGTGATAGCTATTTCACCAAATATTTCCATCTCCTCCCTCACTCTCATTCCCTCTGCTCTCCCACCAGCAAATAAAGGGAGAAGAAATGCTCATAGGAGTGGTGGCTGGGGAAAGCTGGACTGAGTCGTAACTGGGTGAGGCAGTATTTATTGGGATCAGAGGGTTATGGAAAACAGAGTGCAGAAATGCTAAGAAGAAATTACAATTGTTCCCTTTTTATTTTTTTTCTTCCTCTCCTGTCACTGTTTTTTCCTCCTAGGTGTTGGGGTCTTTTCAGAGGCAATCATTATGGTTAATGATTTTAGCTTGTTGGCTATTATCACATTTGTGCCTGGGGACTGCAGCTGGCTTTCTGGGCTCTGGCAGGCCTTGACAGCAATCAGCTCCTTCCTGCTTCGCACTTATTTTCTTGGGGGGGCTCAGAAGAAAATACTGTTTTGTTAATTTTTCCCTTCTTTCTGTGTGTCTCTCCTTTCCCTCTTCTCTGCATCTGGCCTCCCGTCTCTGGGAGCTCTGCCCCAGGAAGGGTCCATGTTGGGAAAGCTGGGGGAGAAACCCACAGCAAGGTGTGGGGCATGCGGGAGGCACTTGGATGTAACCGGGAGCGGAAACATCTCCTGGGAAGAAGCACACTGGCTTTTGTTATTCATGCTGTGTTTGGACCCAGCTCTGCATTGCCACTGATCCCCCAGCTGTTACAGAGACAAGAAGGGATCATTGTGGTTATTTTATGAAAAGTGTATGTGGATCTTTTTCAGTGGCTGAGGCTGAGCACAGAGCTTTTACAGACCTGAGTTTAATATTCTCTTTTTTCCCTCCATCATCATTTTATATTATTCAAAGCAAATCAGACAGCCTTTGAAGAACAGCTCAAAGCCTTTTTTTTCTTTCTTTTTTCTTTTTGGTTTTTTTTTTTAAGGTGGGAAAGAGTGGGAGCCACCTGGTACATTTCCTTTCTCAATTCAGTGATTTTATTCATTGGGGAAGAGATTGCTTTGCATCTCATTCTTTAAAGGAGTGTAAAAGGCAGGTAAGATCTGTATTTCTAAAAGCCCCCAAAGAGAGTGCTTTTCTGGAAGGATGACTGGCATCTTCCTTTACTGAAGCAGCCTGGCTGATGGAAATGTGACGACTCATCTGCGAAAGGGCTCTGGCCTGGAACCACTGTTGTACTTGGAGCTGCTCATCAAAAGCCTTGCTCTGAGACACTCCAGTGATAATCCAGACTAATCTTGCAGGATGAGAGGCTCCAAAGACCGCTGAATCAAGTGAGGTGACCATCAGGAAACAGGTTTCCCAGCTGTAAGTTGCCTTCTGGAGGGTTTTCTGTGCTGGGCAGTGCTTTGGCAAGGTGAGCTCTTCCAGGGGAAAGCGTCTTTCCCTCTGGAGAAGTGGCCTGGAAGCAGAGATCCCAGGTTGCAGCTTGGCAGGGGTCAAGGTGTCAGCTCCCATGTTTGTCCTAGGATCCACCAGGGTGCTTGGTAAAAACCATCCCCTCCACAATATGTACATGACAGCTCTTGGTCCTGCTGAAACTTGGACTTGTGAATACTGAAAGGCTCTATGAAGGGATTTTACCCAATTCTCCAGTTCTCAGGTAGACATCAGTGCCCTATTGGTATTTTTGTCAAAAGAACCAATTTCAGCTCAGAGTTAAAACACGTGCCTTGCTCACAGTCTGTGGGAACCTTCCACCCTTATGTGCATCCAGGAGAAAACGTAGAGTTTTACTGGCCAGGCATCATGCTGTCGCATCGCTCCCCACCTGTTACAGGTGATAAGAGACTGTGTGCCAGTGCCAGAGGATGTCCTGTATGCTTCTGTTTGGCTGCCACCCCTCTTTCCCCCCCAATTTTGGGGAGCAGAGAGATCCCTGAGGAAGAGTAGCACTATCTCCCAGCTCTTCTTCATGTCCACTTGCCCCCATTTAAGAGGCCACTGTTTGGGGCTTTCCCAGGGCACATGGTGGCTCTGCATGGTGGTGGGGCGAAAGCACCAACCTACCAGCGCACTGAAAATGTGAACATTGGAGATGTGGAGCTTCCTCTGGATCCCCCCCCATTGGGGAGCTTCCAGACCTGCTCATCTCTGCTGTTCTCACCACTCTGAGAGAAGAAGCATAAAACAAGTCATCAACCCCAAAGGTAATGGCCTCACTGGGCAGATTGCCAGTCATTTAATATCTTCGCTAATCATCTAGAAGTGGAAGTAAACAGCATGTTAATGAAATGTATGGGTGAGGCTAAACTGGGAGGAGCTAGAGGGGCTGGTTTGGACAGAAGAAATAAAACAAAAGGATTTGGTGAGGTTGGAAAGACAAGCAGGGAATTACAGCTTGACGTTTGGCTTGGGAATAATTTGAAGGAATACCTACAGTGGGCAGGGGAACAGAGATAAAAGGCCATATTAGGACATTAGGTGCCTGGGGGTGGATGTGAAGAGCAAATTCAACTTCTGTCTGTCATACATCCCAGCCATAAACTGCTGGAAGTTGGGATGCAGCAGTCTATGTCCATAGGGTGATAGACACAGGAGCACACAGCTGGAATAGTGCATGATGCTTTGGGTCAAGAAGGTATTGGGAAGGCTGGCAGCAAGGTGGAGAAGAAAAATCATAAGTAATGCCAAAAACACTGTAAAAAAGCTCTGTGTCCCCACATGAGTGGCCACTGATGGAAGGCCTTTGAGTGAAAAACACTGCCAAGCGTATTTGAAATTGCAGCGCATCGGGGGGGAGAGTTGAACAGAACAGGGACATTTACAAAGCAGCTGCACAAAATTGGAAAAGGAGGCATTTCAATTGAATGCACCATGTCAGTTCCTAATGGCAGGATCTGCTGAACTGTGGGCTATTAGGAGAGTCACGGTACTTCAGGTAGAGACGGTCTAAAGAGTTTGGCTTGCTTAACCTACCTAACTGGGAGCCAAGAGGGGATCCAGTGGTTCTCCATAAGTACCCTTGTGGGCAGAGGGGAGGAGAAAAAGTTTATGGCAATGCTAGAGCAGAAACAAGCTGGCGTAAACTGGTCTTGAGTTGTGAGGAACCTAGATGTGGTTTTCAACCCTTTTGTGGTGATGGCTGAAAACAGCCTCATCCTGAAAAGAGGAGTGAAAGAGCATGTTCTGAAGATGGCTCTGGATTAACATTAGAAATTATTAAGGTACTAACAGGGGCTGTAGGGGTTCAACAGCAGGTCCCTGCAAGAACTATGTGGATAGTACTCTTAGTCTAGGTATGCAAAGAGAAGACGGCCAACAGCCCAAGGGACCTGTGTGACAGCACTGGGAGTATCATGATCAGAGATGGTCAAAATCATCTGAATTAGAATTTTCCAGTGACTTTTCTGTTGATATTTTTGCCAGTTATTGAAAGGTTTTGAATGTGTCAATTTCCCTTCACCCCTCCTTCCCTCCAGCTTTTCCTGGCCAAAAAAAAAATCATATTAGAAAGAAAAGGGATGAATATTTAATGAAAATTTGCAGCCAGCTCTCTGCTCTGTTCACAACAGAGGAGCCGTTGCAGGGCACCAAGACCCCTTGTGTGGGAGAATTTGTGGGAGAACGAGGGAAACTGCGTAAGGCACAACTGTTATTCTCTGTTTGCTAGCACAAGACACTACTGTGTTATAAGTTTGTTGAAGTAAGCACAAAAGTAGAACAAGGTCGGGCGTACGTGACTGATAACAGGAGGGCAACGTGACCGAAGACAGGGTGCAAGACAGCATGCAGGTGGAGGAACTATTCGCGTGATCAGAAGACTTTATCCAATTAGACTATTGTTTAAGCGCGTGAACGGCATATGTTAACCAATCAACAAATGGCTTATGCGTGAGTAGATACTAGAAACATATATAACCGAGTGTTGCGCAGTTAATAAACGGAGAAACCGTTTGATCCACAGTATCTGTGTTGGTCCGTTTTCTCCCCAGGGCGAGTCCCTGGCGATGCATCATTTTCCCTAGATTGTCGCAGCGGAGAAAGTGCGGCACCCTTGGCCTTATCTGAGCTTCCTCCTCGCTCCACAGATTGCCTTGGGTTCATTTCATACTTGGTCTGGCTTGCTAAAAAGATTTTCTGAGTTCCTGAGCTGAACCTAAACTTTTCTGCATCTCTGCAAAGTTCCTTGGAGGAATATTCCCGAGGGAAGGATATGAAAACCCTGAGAGTATGAGTTGTGGAGAGGGGTTTTCCTGCAAGTGGTTAAATCCTTGAGCCAGAGCAGGTTAGACAGTGGGCTGAAATTAGCCAATAAGTTTATTGGCTTAGCTCTCAGCTGAAAAGCAGGAAGGATTTGCAATACAAGGAACCTGAAAAGAGATTTTCCTAAAATTCAGCCCTAGATGGACTCATTGACTCCAAACCAAGGGATTTTAAAGGGCTGAAGGGATGGCAGGGGCTTATTTCAAGGAAAGGTCCACATAAAGGTATCACAACTGTGTCCATGAGAGGAGGACCCAACTGAGGAGTTTAAAGACAAAGCAGAGCGGGAGATTCATCAGCAAAGGCAAGCAAGCCACCTCTCTCATCTCTGTTCATGGCTCAGGCCTTTCCACGTCCACCCATCTATGCCGCTTTTTCTACTCTCTCAGGAAGGGAAAATAAAACAAGTCATCAACCCCAGAGATAGCAGCCTCCTGGGCAAATTGCCAGTTGTTTAATATTGTTGCTAATGATCCACAACCAGAAGTAAACAGCATGTTAATGGAATGAGTGGAGGAGGCTAAACTGGAGAAAGCTGCAATAGCTGGTTTAGAGAGAAAATAAAATACAAAGGTTTAGGGAGGTCAGAAACACACCAGGGAGAATGAGGACAGAATTGGTTTGGGGATGGGTCAAGGGAATATAACAGTTGGAGGGGGGTGAGGAGAAGGAGGATAAAACAGTGCCAGGCATTTGGACTGCAGCAAGTAGCTGGCGAAGGCCCATCAGTAGGAATGAAGAGACAGCTCTTGGTAGAGAGAGAGAGAGAGATCAGGCGTGGAGGTTGCTCATGATAAGCATAGCCCAGCCTGTTGTCTCCTCTCCATTGTGGTGACTGCCCATAAATCTACCTCTGGCTCATGGGAAAGAGCCTGAATCTGAGCAGTGCATAGCATTGCTCTGGCCTGGTAAGGAGAGCTTTTTTTTTTTTACAGCTTCTGCAGCAGTAGCATAAATCACTGCCCAAAGCTCTTTTCAACAATAACTAACCAAAAGGAAATGTACTTTCCCAACATCGTCGCCTGGGACTTTTGAGTCTAGCCCAGTGAAGCTAGCTGTGAAGACAACAAGCTTTCTATCGGCATGGCAGATCTGGGGCTAGCTGGGTTTATGGGTCCTGCTTGTCTTGACTATATGTAGTGGGAGATGGAAGCTTTCACTAGTGTCATTACCCTGAGTCAGCAGTGGGATGAGTTTGTTAGCATCCAGTCCTTGTATGGCCTGCAGGGAGCAGGAAGTCGCTTTGGATAAATGTTCCCCCAAAACATTTCATTTCTCTTGTTTTTTTCTCCTCCCTCCCCCTCATTTGAAATTCATTGGCTCTAATTGCAGAGGTAGTCAAACTTTGGCTGCATCTGAACTGCAGGTCTTTGAGGGGACTCGCACACTAGACAGCGAGATGAATGATTTATTATTATATTATTATTTATTCATTTAAATTCATGAATGCTTATCCAAATCCAAAATTTCCCAATTTCATCCAGATCTGAATTTATAGATTTTTCAGGCCAGATGGGACCGTTCTGATCAGCAGCCTGACCTCCGGCATCGTGGAGGCCAGAGAACGCCACCTGGCAATTCCCGTGGTGGGGGGAAGCTTTACTGCTATGTAAATCAGCATCATCAAGCCCAGTGACTTTTCTGAAAAGGTCTCTAGTGGAATCTGTGAAATTGCCTGGTGGTTTTCAGCTCTGCTTCTCAGTATGTGGCCATGTATCACAGAAAATGCAGCTTCAGCTCTGCTCCTCTGTCTGCAAGACAACTGTGGAGAGAGCTACCACCAGCATTTAAGGGCCAGGGGATCAGCCATCCTTCCCTAGAGCTGTGGGATCCAGGCTTGTTCTCATATAAATGCTTGAGCAGGAAAATACACAAGTCTAATATAAGCTCCTATAATGCTAACATGAAAAACATTGCTTCGGCTGTAGAAACTGTTCCAGGAGCCCGTGGGAAGTGAACCTGCCAAGCCAAGGTGAGTCCTGCCAAGCTAAGCTTTGGTGGCTGGTTGCTCAGGGGAAGTCTCCGTGGACATCTGATTTGAGAACAGATAGCTGTGGGCTTTACTGTTCCCATTTCCTCCATCTCTTCAGGAAAATATTTTTTTGTTTTTCTGACGTGTTTCCCTGCCTGTATTGAAGTCCCTGAACAATGACATGCCACTGAAACCTGAAATGACAGTTAGCAATTTCTGTGTGTTGGCAGGGTTTTGAAGGCTTTTAGGGTTTGGGGTGTGTTTGGGGAAGAAGTTGGGAAGTCACACAGGAAACCAGTGAGTAATTAAAGGCAGATTAACTTAATAGCAGGCAAGTGCAGAATGGGATCCAGCCTGCCCTAGAGAGTGGGATAAGCACCCTATCTCCCAAAAGCTCATTAAAATATGCCTGTGCATATCTCAAGGAGGGGTTAGAAATCAGGAAATTAGCTCTGGCAGCAAAGACAAGATAAAGGAAACCCCAGAGAGATTAGCTTATTCTGTTTCCAAAGACTTTGTGCTTTTGCTGTAAACCAGCTACTTGGAAGAATTTCCCCCCCTCTGGTCACTGAAACATTGATTCCCTTCTCTTTGCGAAAGGTTCTGGGATGAGACCATGTCTGCTCACCTCTAGTGCTGCAGGTCCTGCAGTTCTGGACAGCAAGTGCAGGCTGTGGAGCAGGTAGACAGGAGGATTGAGCAGGGAGACCCATTCTGCATTCAGGCAATGGTCCCATGCTGCCAGCACCCTGGTTTATTGGGCTTTCAGTGAGAGGAAGCCCAAAGCTGGAGAGCTGGGTTTGCGCATCAAAGACAACACTCGTAAGAAGACCATATTTATCCTCACTAGTCCATTAGTTTTTTTCCCTATCCATCCAACTGGATGGATAAATCATAAACTGGAAAGAGACCTGTGTTACCATGACACAGGTTTGTAGATTGTTCTTATATTCCCCATCCTGCTTTAACTGCTGGACCATAAAAGCTGGAGGAGCTCAATCCATGAGCAAAAGCACACACACAGAAGCAGGACTTGCACTCAAACAAATGATGGGTGCTAGACTGAGAGAGGCAAGAATACAGATGAGGAGCTTACAATATGTTCTGAGTTACACAGTCTTTGTAAAAGAGCCCTGGTAAATAGTATTAACAAGTCGTTCAGGTTAAGAGGAAGCAGCATGAACTAATGGATGGGCTGTACGTATGTTCCTTCGAAGAATATGCTTTCCATCATGATTTTTCCCGCCTGTATATCAGCACAGTTTGAAGGGTGAAGGTATGCTCAAATGGTTCATTTCTCTGATCAGATCCCGTTCGTTTGTTAGGTCTGCTGCTGGCCTGCGACATGACCTTTATAAACTCACTTTATCTCCAACTTGGATAAGATTCTGATTGGTTTTTCTCTGCTGTTTTCTGGTGACCAGAGCCAGTTTGGTGGGCTCAGCAAGAAAGACATGCCAGTCTTGCAAAATGAAGTATAGTTCTTAATATTTTAGCACACATGAAACAAAAACAACACAGAAAAAAGAGACCCAAGTGGTTTGTGCTGCAATCATATCTTCTGTGGTCATTCAAAGGAACCCCCAAAGACTTCATACACTCCTTAACTTGCAGAAATTCAAAGATCACCTTATCCAGGACGAAAAGACAGAAACATTTCAATGGTACACAGCAGCAATTAAAGATTAGAAGCATTGTGGCTTTGTTTTGCATTTCAGGCCAGTAGAATTGAAAGGAGGAGGATGCAGTCATCAGCTGGATGTTATCCAGGACTCTGAGGCTGCATCTATACCTGTAAATTAACTGTAGCTGGGTTTGCTCTCTTGCGCAGAGGCCAGCTGGCATAGGATAATCTGCATCTGTACTATTAAATTCTCTCACCCTCCAAAAAAGGGGAGTTTGCATCCAAATTGCATACTGAAAATGGGCAATAGTCTGTGCTAATTCCCAGGCTGTGTCTAGGCATCATTTGGGAAATGCTAGTTAGATTGTGCCAAAAACATGCCAGGTAGTGTTTTAACAATTTACAATACAGAAGATCAAGTTCTAATGTCCAGGGCCATTTTTGCAACTGTTCATTCTGCTGGTAAAGATGTAGCCTGGGAGTTTTGTTGTAGCTCTAGCAAGAATACCTCAAGGTTCTTTGTGAGTACTGCTGATTGGTCTTTAGTGCTCAGGTCCCCTCTGACGGTCAGTGCACTGCTGGGATTCTTCCCATTGCCCATCGCCAATAGGCTTCCTCTAATCTCCTGATGGCAGTGACACGTATGGTTTTGCCATGGCGTGGGCAAAGCAGAGGCAAAAAAGGGACTCAGGAGAGAATCTGGCATCGCAAAGTACTTCACAATAGCATTGAGGCCATGGGAGTTGTCAGAAGTTGGTCATTCAGGTCTGCAGTGTCTTTCCAGGCTAATTTATGGAAAGACATGGGGAGTGCTAAAAGTAATCCTGGGGCACAGGGGGGCTGCACTGTGGCTAGCTGCACCATGGATATGAAACAGAATTTTGCACAGGCTATAGACAAAGTTCAAACAATAAAGCTATCCCCTGTACAGATTTGGTGTTTGCACCTTTTATGTGCTATCTCAGAAGTGTCCCATCTGTATTGGGTGTGGCTGAGATGGAGTTAATTCTCCCTATAGCAGCCCTCATAGTGCTGTGCTCTGCATTGGTAGCTAGAAAGGTGTTGATAACACACCAGTGTTTTGGCTACTGCTGAGCAGTGCTGGCACAGCATCAAGGCTGTCTCTCCAACATTGCCCCCCCACCTCACTGGCAGGCTGGGGCTGGGCAGGATCTTGGGAGGGGACATAGCCAGGACAGCTGACCCAGGCTGACCAAACAGATATTCCATACCATATGACGTCAGCTCAGATATAAAAACTAAGTAAAGGGAGACGGAAGGGGGGGCATTTTCGTCTTCTGGAGCAACCACTATGCGTACTGAAGCCCTGCTTCCCAGGAAGTGGCTAGACATCGCCTGCTGATGGGAAGTAGAGAATAACATCATTTGTTTTTCTTTGCTTTCGCACACAACATTTGCTTTCACTTTATTAAACTGTCCTTATCTTGACCCACGAGTCTTTTGTTATATTTTCTCTCCCCTGTCCAGCTGACGAGGGGGAGTGATAGAGCAGCTTTGGTGGGCACCTGGCACCCAGCCAGGGTCAACCCACTACAGTCCTTTTTGGCGCCCAATGTGGGGCAAGACAACGGCAGTTTTGCATTAGGCGTGCTATAGCTAGTTATTAAGTGGCAAGCTCCTGTGCGGGTCACGGAGTTTGTTGTCTGCTTTGCTTATCTCTATCTTGCTGAGTTTGGGAACATGGTAATGCAAATAATGGCTGTGTGCTTTGCCCTGGCACTGATGGCCTTACTGTGCTGAGGGAGCTATTTTGTGGGGAGGATGAAGGAACTTGGGAACATGCTAATACAAACAATGGCTATGTGCTTTCTCCTGGCACTGATGGCTTTGCTGTGCTGTGGGAGCTATCTTGTGGAGGAGATGAGGGAATACATCTCCCTCTCCCTACCTGAGATTGGTGTGGATGGTTTTATTATGCAGGCTCCCGAGGTCCTTGTTCACCCTTATGTGACCTGTTCAATACTACTAATCAATACTGGTGGTATATTATGGGTATTGTGGAATCTGGTCTCGTCCTGGTATAAGAGAAGACAACTTTTGGGTGAGGCAATACTGAAATGTGCCCTCAAGCAACCGGTCCCTGGGTGGCAGGGTATATGGAAGGATTTGGGCAGATTCCTAGGACGGTTATCACCTCCCATAATCTGGGACCTTACACCCGAACAGGCAAGCAACCCTGGCAAACTGACACGCCACCTGATAGAGGGGTGCCTTGCCTACCCCAATGAAAACCAGCAGCTTCTCGCACTGTACTGGGGCCTGGCCTATGCCTACCGAGCCATAGTTCAGCACTCTCAGAGGACTATGGTTGAGGCAGGGACCCAGACTGCATCTGAGGACACCATGCTCGAGATAGGGACCCAAACAGCAACAACTACAGTAATTGCCCCAGTAGTGAAAAAGAAACAGTGGACAAGGAGATCAACGGGTCCATATCATTGATTAGTAAGGGAAGAAGAAGAAGAGGAAAGGTTTGATCAAGAAGCCGGTCCCTTGATAAAGAAATTGGAGGAAGGAGTGAGAGAACTTAGACAGGAAGCAGAAACTACCCGGTCCCTGACCTCCTCAGAACTTCGAGACATGTGGAAAGACTACAGCCGCCAGCCAGGTGAGCAGACTGCTGCCTGGCTGCTCCGATGCTGGGATAACGGGGCCGACAGTCAGCAACTGGAAGGTAAGGAAGCCCAACAGCTGGGATCCCTCGCTAGAAACCGGGGAACTGAGAGAGGAATTGGAAAAGAGGCAGCAATTTGCAGTCTCTGGAGCCGGCTCCTCTCAAGTGTGAGGGCAAGATATCCATTCAAGGAAGATCTTGTGAACTCCTCAGGAAAGTGGACTACCGCAGATGAAGGCATCCAGTACCTGAGAGAGTTAGCAGTGCTGGAAGTCACCTACAGTGATCTAGATGATGAGGAGGTCTCCAAAGATCCAGAGGATGTCCTGTGCACACGGGCCATGTGGAGAAAGGTGATTCAAGGTGCCCCAGCATCATATTCTAACAGCTTGGCAGCGATGTATCACCACAGATATGGATACACCAACTGTGGAGAAAGTGTTGTCTTGGCTCCAAAACTTTGAAGAAAATCTCTGTATCTCCTCATCCCTACAGGACAGTGCCTCAGCTGTTAGGGACGCTCCAAGAAATCAGTCTTCTCCTGCCCCAGTCAGAGGGAAAGGGAGCCGAAGGTGTATGCCATGTGATGCACTCTGGTTCTTCCTGCGTGACCAAGGGGAGGACATGAGGAAGTGGGATGGTGAACCCACCTTTAAGCTGGAAGCCCGTGTACGTGAACTGAGAGGGAAGACAGCTGTTAAGAAGGGGTCACCCAAGAAGAAGGCTGTCAGTGTCGTTGCTGTAGAGGCCCAAGAAAGCAATCAGCGATCCTCCAGGCACAGAAGAACTGAAACCACCTCCCTTGATTCTGGTGAGGGGACTTCTGGTCTGGCACTGCAAAGGTCAGACAGTGAATACTCTGATGAG
The DNA here is from genome assembly GCF_026419915.1 of Harpia harpyja. Classification (NCBI taxonomy): domain Eukaryota; kingdom Metazoa; phylum Chordata; class Aves; order Accipitriformes; family Accipitridae; genus Harpia; species Harpia harpyja. Next base: position 37,296,897 of record NC_068968.1, read on the forward strand.
GAACAGCAACAGAGGGTCCCTGCATTCGGCCAGAAGAAGGAAAGGGATGACCGGATATACTGGACTGTGTGGATTCGATGGCCTGGTACATCAGACCCACAGAAGTATAAGGCTTTGGTAGACACTGGTGCACAGTGTAGGCTGGTGCCATCAGGGTACAGGGGCACAGAACCCATCTGGATCTCTGGAGTGACAGGGGGATGCCAAGAATTGACTATATTGGAGGCTGAAGTGAGCTTGACAGGGGACAAGTGGGAAAAGCACCCCATTGTGACCAGCCCGGAGGCCCCTTGTATCCTTGGCATAGACTACCTCAAGAGAGGGTACTTCAAGGATCCAAAGGGGTACCGATGGGCTTTTGGTGTAGCCACTGTAAACACAGAGAAGATCAAACAGCTATCTACCCTGCCTGGCCTCTCGGAAGATCCCTTCATTGTGGGATTGCTGCGAGTTGAAGAACAGCAGGTGCCAATTGCTACCAGGACGGTGCACTGGCGGCAATATTGCACAAACCGAGACTCCCTGGATCCCATGCATGAGCTGATTCATCAACTAGAGAGCCAAGGAGTCATCAGCAAGACTCATTCACCTTTTAATAGTCCCATATGGCCAGTGCAAAAGTCTGATGGAGGGTGGAGGTTAACAGTAGATTATCGCGGCCTGAACGAAGTGACACTGCCACTGAGTGCTGCTGTACCAGACATGTTAGAGCTCCAATATGAACTGGCATCAAAGGCAGCCACGTGGTATGCTACAATTGATATTGCCAATGCGTTTTTCTCCATTCCTTTGGCAGCAGAGTGCAGGCCACAGTTTGCTTTCACGTGGAGAGGTGCCCAATACACCTGGAATCGACTGCCCCAGGGGTGGAAGCACAGCCTTACCATTTGTCACAGACTAATCCAAACGGCACTGGAACAAGGCGATGCCCCTGAACATTTACAATACATAGATGACATCATCGTGTGGGGCAACAAGGCAGAAGTGTTTGAGAAGGGAAAAAGAGTAATTCATATTCTTCTGAAAGCTGGTTTCGCCATAAAGAAAAGCAAGGTCAAGAGACCTGCACAGGAGATTCAGTTCTTGGGAATAAAATGGCAGGATGGATGCTGTCATGCGCCTATGGATGTGGTCAACAAGATAGCAACTATGTCTCCACCAGCTAACAAGAAGGAAACACAAGCTTTCCTAGGCCTTGTGGGGTTCTGGAGAATGCATATTCCAGGTTATAGTCAGCTTGTGAGCCCTCTCTATCGAGTAACCTGAAAAAAGAACTATTTTGAATGGGGCCCTGAGCAACAACAAGCCTTTGAGCATATCAGACAGGAAATAGCTCGTGCAGTAGCACTTTATTAAACTGTCCTTATTTTGACCCACGAGCCTTTTGTTATATTTTCTCTCCCCTGTCCAGCTGAGGAAGGGGACTGATAGAGCGGCTTTGGTGGGCACCTGGTGCCCAGCCAGGGTCAACCTACCACACCATCCAAGAGTGTTTCTTGTGTTATAGGAAAAGATGGAATCATGTGGCAAATGGTGCAGGATCTGGAATGCAGTGTGCTGACACATCTCCCTGGTCCAAAGCTGGGGTGAAATGAGGGAAAAGTCACAAGCTTGACTGTGCAAGCTGTGACAGTAGCTGTTAAAGGTTTTTTGGGAAGGAGCGGGGGGGTGAGCCAACCCTTAGCATCCTCCCTGACATTCCTGCACCCTGCTAATGACAGCCAAGATGACTTTCTGCGAAGGCTAATGTTCACAGCTGTATGCTGGCTGTTGATGAGTGGATAATGGCTGATGAGGTTGCCTGTAGACAGTCACTCCACTACCAGTGTATAATTAATTGCTATGTAAAGTGCTCTGAGATGCGGTGCTGCAGAAATGCCAGGTGTAGAAATGCCATCCCCACACAAAAGGGAACAAGATACAAATTCTCTCAATATATTTTTAAATACGAGCATTTTTCAGCTGTTTGCTCTTTTCTAAAATTTATTAGCCCCCCTCCTGGGAACTGGAAGGCAGCAGGGGCAGTGCACGTGGATGAGCTAGTTTCCAGGGGCTCCTACTATACATGCCGCTCGGCCCCAGACTCTGGGGGGGTCATCTGTTTTTCTTCTCCTGTTCCTTTAACCTCTGTTTAACTTTTGTTTCCCCTTTTGCTTGCTTTCTCACATGGTGAGCTGCTGCCTGCCTGGGAAAAGGAGACTCCATCATTATCTTTAGTCATTGATTAGGCTGCTGAACTTAAAAGGAAGAATCTTTGGAGTCTTTTCATAAGGGTCACTATATGGCAATCCTGATGGTTTTCTCAACTCTATCATGCCTCTTTTGCTTGGTTTCTCCTTGGGATCTCAGCTCTTGCTCACAATACCAGTATCCATGGCTAGTAGCAGGTGTCCTCTGTAAGGAAGACCCTTCACCCAATGATGACCAGACCCCAAATTTTCAGCCAAGTGCCTCTTTAAGCCAACCAGGGCCACTACACATTGGTACTGCTGTGGCTTCCTGCAAATGAAGCAGAAATAGAGCTGCAGGTCTATGATGGGAAGAAATCTATAGGAACAAATGTCTTTTCCTTTTTGTGTGCTTTTACTCATCATCCACGACAGCTTCTATTTCTAACCCTGTGTTTAAAAAAACCCAAATACCTGAAAGTCAATATTTATTTTTCAGGGTCTCTCTCCCCTGCTGTTCATCTCTGAATTTAATGCTTTTGAAAGGTGAATGATTTATGATTTACTGAAAACAAAGTTAAAATATAAATAATTCCCTGATTTGGCTGCTGTATTAAGCAGGCATATGAGAAAAGCCCAGAAGACCAAGGTTGGCTTTTATTATTAACAAGGAAAAAAATTAAATTTAAATAAATGTAGTATTTATTAAAATTTCCTTTCATGCTGTTACCTCAGGTTCATAAAACTTTTGAGCTGTGTCAGCTTTGCACTCCCTAGTACATTGAACTCCAGGGAAAACTATAAGCAAATTCTTAAGATCAATGCAAACTACTTCTCCATTAGTCAAAAAAGGGAATTTTAACTATTTTTGAAGGCCCCAGGACTCCACTAATCCAGATATAAAGACTCTTTTCACCTTCAAACTTAACAGTTCCAACTCCTCTCCCATTGCCACCCCAACACGCACAGCCCTTTACACACCGAGGAAAGTGAATATACATCCTTTAGCTCATTTTCCATCTTTCTCATTGCCAATTGTTCTGGACTAATGTCCTGGGTTCAGCTGGGATAGAGTTAATTTTTACAGGAACCTGGGAGGTGGGGGGGCATAGCCGGGGCAGCCGACCTGAACTAGCCAAGGAGCTATTCCATACCATGTGACATCATGCTCAGTATATAAATGGGGAGCGGGCTGGGGGGAGGTCTCTCGATTTTCAGTGGCGGAGCGTCGGGTTCCGGGTGGTGAGCAGTTGCACTGTGCATCACTTTTTTTCTTGTATATTCTTTCATTAGTACCGTTGTTGCCGAAATCCGGAATAAAACTCCTTAACAGCAATGAGAAGTTAAGAAGCAGGCACTCCTTTATTGCAGCGCTGGGCACACGGGGGATCGCTCCACCTATCGTGTGCACCTGTCTTGTCTAACAATACAGTTAAATACACACTTGTTATACATATTCACTAGATTTCCAAGCAAAATGTTAATTCCTTTTCAATGATTGGTCTTTTAATCATACCACCTTATTAATATTCTTATGTTAAAACAATCATTGGTCAATTTCACTTAACTCTACTGATTAGAATCCTCAAATCGAGATGGGAAGGGTAAGGGGGTTTCCAAGCAGCAAACTGGTGTCCATGACGGTTTCCTTAGTTTTTGAAACAAAACATAGAAAGACCAGTATCTTCCTGGTGAGGTTTCTATGGTTTGCTTATTTCAAACTTAACAATACTAAGGTTCCTATAGTCACACATAACACAGTTCCTAAAGTTTCTATGACTACATTTCAAACTTAACACTGCTATACATTATGCTTCACAATTTTCTACTTCTTAATCAAACCAAACTCTTATATAATTGGATTTTAATTTCTTTATCAAAATATTTTCAACATTCCCCCCTTTGAAAGTTTTGAAAATCATTTCAATACTTTCACTATCATTTTACTAATCACTCACTATATGGTGGAGGAAACTCTGGGATTGTTTGTCCATCTTGCTGTCTTGCAACAGCTTGGATGATCATGCGATTAAAAGAAGTTTTACGAGTAATTTGCCTTTTCAAAAAATAATAAATCAAAATGATCATTACAAAAATTATCAACAAGGTTAATATTGTACTAATCAATGATTTGATCCAAGAACTCAGATTCCAACCTAATCCCTTAAAAATCTTGTCTATCCAACTCTCTTGCATATCTTGTTGCAACTCTTGAGTGTCTTTCTCAATTTTTCCCAATAATTCCAAATCATGTTCTACATTCTGAGTTACATTCGGAATGTGTATACAACAATGGTCCATTCTGTCTTTTAAATATCCACACACTCCGTGTTCTTTGAGTAAAAACATATCTGAAGCCATTCTATTTTGTAGAGTCATTTTGGAAGTGGTCTGTAATTGTATATTTAGATCTCTAAATCCTTTTCTGGTCACATTGGCCAGTTTCTCTACCTGTCCTGTTAGTTGGTACAGCCAGTCTCGATTCCTATATATTGTCAAAGGGGTTAGTAGAGATTCTAGGGCCCAACTAATTCTAACTCCGGTGGAGGGTTCATTCTATTAATCATCTATTTCTGACCTTTTCATCTGTTCCAATTTCAAATTTTCTAACAATCCTTTAAAAGGAGACTTTTTCCAAATTAGGCATAATGTTGGCATTCCCAAAGTGATTTGTTTTACCTTCCCATCAAGAGGCAGGTGGGTTGTCCAGGTTCCATCACTCATTGCCCAAACTAAGTGTCCTGGACTCTGAATAGTAGTTTTTCTGCAACTAAATATTGTTCCTCTTTTAGGTTTAAAGGTTTCAGTCAATTGAAGATCATTTTTAAGTCCTCTACACAAGCAGCCATACTTCACGGCTGCTGCTAAAGGTGGAATTCTTTGAATTGCCATGTCTTTAATACTGCAATTGTATATTTTCTCACATTTCCACCAAGGTACTGAATTTTCCTTTTCTCATAATGTACTCCCTTTGTCATTTACTGATGGCCAAGTTGTAAAAATGGTTCCATCCCAAGTAAAACACCAAGGAGCTTTAGCCATATATTGGAATTGAGACAGTATAGTCATAGACCACACTGAATCCCAACTAATTGTCCTTTCTAATATTGTCTGATTAGCCTTGTCACATTTCCATTCCATGATCATTCGAGTTGTATTTTTCTTAACTTGTTCATCATAAGTACAATATCCTACATTATGAAATCTCCCAACTTTAATAAAAACAGAATTTAATAATTTTTCACAATCTGCCCTGCTCCCTGGAGACTTCCATTGCTTCTTGATAATTGTCACTTGTTCTTGCCATCCAACTACTGGCCTTTGTTCACAGTGGGTAGTCACATTTCTATGTTCTAAATTAGTCAAATTCATTGTCAAAATTCCCCATGGAACGGATTCACCAACTGCCCTTGGTATTGGTAAACAGGCAGTAATTTGTGTTACATTCTGGAAATTAGCAAATCCCTTAATCAATCCTACCATCAAATTTTCTTCCTGAGTTTTCTTTGGGAGGTAAATTAATTGTTCAGCTTGTCTCTTATTTCTTGTCTTTTTCTTCAGTTCAATTTGTCCTGTTAGATACTCGCCTTTTCCCTTATCTCTCATCTAACTAATTTCTAATTTGTCAGGATTAAATTCTGGAATCTGAGTAAAATTACATCCCAATCCCAAAGTACCTCCATAGTTCACTGTTACTTGTTGTTTAGCCACAATCTCAGACCAGACTCCCACCAATATTATTTTCCAAATCAAAATCCATTTCTCCCAGATTCCAAATGATATGGAAGATTAGACATGCTTCAAAGTCAGTTTTAAGCTCCTAGGGTCTCTATATACAACTTTCCAAGATGATGGAGCTTTCTTCACCCGAGTATAATGGATCCATGCATCTGATTCAGCAATCTTGACAGCGGTGAAAGTAGTCAACAATATTTGAAAGGGTCCTTTCCAGCGTTCCTGAAGAGGTTCAGAAGTCCATGTCTTCATATAGACATAATCACCTGCTTGGAAATCAGGTACTGGATTTTCCAAAGATAGAGGTCTGTTCCAAACAACCGCACTCTGAAGTGCAGTTAAAGTTTTTCCTAAAGAAAGCAGATAGTTATATACATCTTATTTTCCTTTTAAATGTATGCTCACATTTGGTTCAGGAGATTCATAAGGTTTACCATATAGTAGCTCATAGGGACTGATTAATGTCCCACTCTTTGGCTGAACCTAAATTCGTAAAAGGGCAAGTGGGAGTGCCTGAGGCCATTTCAAATTAGTTTCCTGACATATTTTACTAATTTGTCTTTTCAATGTTTGATTCATTCTTTCCACCTTCCCACTAGATTGTGGTCTCCAAGGTGTGTGTAAGTAAGTCCCATGTAATTCCCAAAATTCTACTAACACCCTGGACCACTTCTGCAACAAAATGGGAACCTCTATCAGAAGAGATTCCAATTGGTACTCCAAATCTCAGGATAATTTCTTGTAATAACCATTTAATGACCTCCTTTGCTTGATTGGTCCGACAGGGAAAGGCTTCTGGCCATCCTGTAAACGTATCAACCCCCACCAGAATGTATCGATACCCATTCTGTCGAGGTAACTCCGAAAAATCTATTTGCCAATAATCCCCTGGTTCCATTCCTGATTTCAATATTCCCATTTGAACCTTCTTCTTTACAACTGGATTATTTCTTAAACATATCTCACATTTCGCAGTTGTCATTTTAGCTATTTCTAGCATTTTTACTGATACTACTTGCCTTTTCAAAAGACTTACTAATGCTTCTGTTCCCCAATGACATTCCTTATGTTTTGTCTGTACTATTTCCCTCATTACAAATGGTGGAATTACTACTTGTCCTTTTGATGTCACCCACCATCCTTCCAAATTTTTCCTTGCATTTAATAGTCTCCCCAATTTCTCATCCTCCTCTGAATATTTAGGTTTTTCCTTTGGTAATGCAATAGTTTTTGTAGGAATTAATGCCATTTGTAGGGCATTCCTTTTGGCTGCTTCCCTAGCTGATTTATCTGCTAATCTGTTCCCTACAATCTCTTTTGTATTCCCTGATTGATGTGCTTTACAGTGCATGATTGCTACTGCAGTTGGTTTCCAAACTGCTTGTAATAAATGCAAAATCTCCTCTTTATATTTAATGTTAGACCCCTGAGAGGATAATAATCCTCTTTCCTTCCATAAAATCCCATGGACATGGACCACACCAAATGCATATTTTGAATCAGTTCAGATATTCACTTTCTTTTCTTCACTCAATTCTAAAGCCCTTATCAAAGCCACTAATTCCGCCTTCTGAGCTGAAGTTGTGCTTGGCAAAGCATTGGCTTCTATAACTGATTTTTCAGTGGTTACTGCATATCCTGCATAGCGGATTCCATTTTCAACAAAACTGCTACCATCTGTATACAATTCCCAGTCCGGATTGTCCATAGGTACATCCTTCAGATCCTCTCGACTGGAATATACATACTCAATGGTAGTCAGACAATCATGTTCCAGTTGTCCTTCTTCCTGTATAGAACTCAAAAAGACTGCAGGATTAGTTAAATTAGTGGTTTTCAAAATTACATCATCTTGTTCCATCAAAATTACCTGATATTTCATCATTCTGCTTGGGGAGAGCCAATGGCCCCCCTTTTGCTCTAACACTGATATCACCATATGTGGCACATATACCACCATCATTCTTCTCAAAGTCAATTTTCGGGCCTCCTGTATTATTATCACAGTGGCTGCTACTGCTCTCAAACAAGCAGGCCAGCCCTTACTTACAAAGTCCAATTGTTTGGAAAAATATCCAACCGGTTGCTTCCAACTTCCCATCTTCTGAGTCAGCACTCCCAGTGCAATGCGTTGTTTCTCATGTACAAATAACTGGAAGTCTTTAGTCAGATCCGGAAGTCCCAGGGCTGGTGCTGTCATCAGGGCCTGTTTTAGATTCTTGAAAGCTCTCTGCTGATCTGCACCCCATTCAAATGGTGGACCTTTAAGAGCTTCATATAATGGTTTAGCCAACAGACCATAGTTCATTATCCATAGCCGACACCACCCAGTCATTCCCAAAAAGGTTCTCAATTCGTGGGTATTTCTCGGCTCCGGGATACTGCAAATTGCTTCTTTGCGGTCTGTTCCCAACTGTCTTTGCCCTTGTGAGATTTCAAAACCCAGATATATCACAGTCTGTTTTGCTGTCTGGGTCTTAGTTCTAGAGACTTTGTATCCGCTTAGCCCCAAAAAGTTTAAAAGATCAATTGTTACCTTTATACACGCTGGTCTCTCTTCTGTCGCTATCAATATGTCATCTACATACTGTAGGAGCAAATGTCCAGGTTTGGGACCATCTTGTTTCCACATCTCAAGTTCTTTTGCTAATTGGCTCCCAAAAATTGTTGGACTGTTCTTGAATCCTTGCGGCAATCTTGTCCATGTCAATTGTGTTTTTCGTCCTGTTTTTGGATTTTCCCACTCGAAAGCAAATAATTTTCGACTTCCTTCTTCCAGGGGTATACAAAAGAAAGCATCCTTCAAATCAAGCACTGTAAACCACTGGTGATTCTCCCCTAGAGCTGTTAAAAGTGTATATGGATTGGCCACTACAGGATGTATATCTTTCACTATATCTGATTTATCGCCCTCAGATCCTGTACTAATCTATATTCTCCTGATGGCTTTTTCACTGGTAAAATTGGAGTATTATATTCAGATTCACACTCCTCTCAAATTCCATATTCCAAAAATTTATCAATTAATTTCTTGATTCCCAATCTAGCCTCAGGTTTAACTGGATACTGCTTTAATCTCACTGGCTTCACATTTTCTTTCAGTTCTCCAGGTATCTCTGTGTTCCAAACTGTAGGGATCACAGCATCATCAACTTCTTGTGGCATCTCCTGAATCTTAACCTTCTCCTGTATCATCAATATTTCTCCTGTCTTTGATTCTGGTATTTTTAAAAGAATTTCTCCTCCCTCAAAAGCTATCTGTGCATTTAATTTGGATAACAAATCTCGACCCAACAAGGGTATCAGACATTCTGGCACATACATACAAAAATTCATGTGTAATTGCCTTATTTCCAAATTTTAAATCAAGGGGTTGAAAGAATGGTCTATTTTCCTGTTTCCCAGTCGCTCCAATTATGTTCGCTGTTTTATTTCCCAATTTCCCTTTATAAGTATTCAAAACAGAATATACTGCTCCCATATCAACTAAAAATTCAACTTTATCATTTCCCAGCTTAATTGTAACCAGAGGTTCAGCTGGGTTCCCCTCCGGTCCCCTTCATTCAAAGTCATCATTTTTGCAGCCTCTTGCTGACTTGTTTGCAATTTAGGGCAATCCTTTTTCCAATGTCCATCCTCCTTACAATATGCACACTGATTCATTCCTAGAGGTGCATTAGGTTCCCGGTTACCAAAGTTTCTAAAACCTCCTCTTCCCCGAGCTCGTCCTCTTCCTCTTGCTGCATTCCCTGTTAAGACAGCTATTAATCTACTGTCTCTGATCTTTTTTTTTTCTTTTCTTTGCTTTTCTTCCTTCTCTCGATTATTATAGACTTTCCATGCTGCTTCTAACATTTTATTTAAATTTCTTGAATCCTCTCCCTCCAATTTTTGGAGTTTTCGCCTTATATCAGGCGCTGACTGCCCCATAAAAATCGAAGCCAATTGTTGTTGTTCTGCCTCTGTTTCCAATTTCAAATCAGTATATTTTCTAGCAGTTTCCTTCAATTTTTCCAAAAACACAGAGGGAGATTCATTTTTATCTTGCTTTATCTCATATAATTTAGACCAATTCAAAGCTTTCGGCATTGCATGCTTTACTCCATACAATACCCATTTTTGATATCGAGTTAACCTTCTCCTGTGTACAGGGTCATTTGGATCCCATTGGGGATCTCCCGAAGGAAAACTCTGTTCCAAAGTTCCAGAGAGCATTTCATTCATAAGTGCTGCCTCTGCTTGTGCTTTTCCAGTTTTTAATACCATCTGTTTTTCAGTACTATCCAATAAATTATTCTCCCTGACTCAATACTCCTTTCCCGTGAATGTGAGGGAGAGAGATCCTGCTCCTCCCTTGGTGGGGCTATTTCTAATTCTAGTTCCATTTCATCTTCTTTTGGTACTGTACATCTAATGCACCTCCTTCCAATACCACAAGCCGAACAACAACTCAGCTTTCTTATTTTCTGAAGTTAATGTCATCACCAAATTGTCTCGACTAATTAACTTGCATTCTTTTTGCCAATCCATTCTCTGCCTCAAATAAAAGAACAGATCCACATATGGCACTTCACTCCATTTACCCTCTCTCCTACAAAATAACATTAACTGTAATATAGTATTATAACTTAAAGTTCCATTTGTTGGCCACTTTTCCTGATCTTCCAAAACATACAAAGGCCACCAATGATTATAATATTCAATCATTTGACTTTTACGTAAATCATCATGTAATTCACTCCAGTGTGCCAATAAACATCCCAATGGTGATGTTTTCGGTATCTTTTCATCAGTGGTTATATTTCCCATACTCTTACTCTTAAATAATTTGGCTAATGCCATTATACTTATATATCAAATACCAAATGCACCAAATATCAAAGTTCCAAATATTAATAACCAAATATCAAATGCCAAATATCAAATATCGAGTATCAAATACCAAATACCAAACAAATGCAAATGACAATTGTCCCAAATACACAAATGTCCAACCCAGCAATAGCTTTCGCTTATGACTTACGGGCAGACGCCTAGGCTTCTACACAAACGGGTACCCTCTGAGCCCCAACCCTGCGAAGCTTTCGCTGCGCCTTACGGGCAGGCTATCCAAACAGATTCCAAAGAAGAAGTGCCTTACCCTTTCTCCAGGGAACGTTGCGAGGAGCTTTGTGAGTCGAGAGCGATGGTTCCCCCCGAGAATCCCTCGGTGCCGGCTGGAGTTCGATCACCACTCGATCTCGTCCAGTCTCACTCGCAAGGTCCCACCTGGGTCGCCAAAACTGTTGCCGAAATCCGGAATAAAACTCCTTAACAGCAATGAGAAGTTAAGAAGCAGGCACTCCTTTATTGCAGCGCTGGGCACACGGGGGATCGCTTCACCTATCGTGTGCACCTGTCTTGTCTAACAATACAGTTAAATACACACTTGTTATACATATTCACTAGATTTCCAAGCAAAATGTTAATTCCTTTTCAATGATTGGTCTTTTAATCATACCACCTTATTAATATTCTTATGTTAAAACAATCATTGGTCAATTTCACTTAACTCTACTGATTAGAATCCTCAAATCGAGATGGGAAGGGTAAGGGGGTTTCCAAGCAGCAAACTGGTGTCCATGACGGTTTCCTTAGTTTTTGAAACAAAACATAGAAAGACCAGTATCTTCCTGGTGAGGTTTCTATGGTTTGCTTATTTCAAACTTAACAATACTAAGGTTCCTATAGTCACACATAACACAGTTCCTAAAGTTTCTATGACTACATTTCAAACTTAACACTGCTATACATTATGCTTCACAATTTTCTACTTCTTAATCAAACCAAACTCTTATATAATTGGATTTTAATTTCTTTATCAAAATATTTTCAACAGTACCGTTGTTGTTGTTGTAACCTTTTTTTGTGTTGTCCCAGTAAACTGCCCTTATCTCAACCCTCGAGGTTCCAGGTTTTTTTCCTTTTCTCTCCTCCCTATCCCACCGGAGGGGGGCGGGAGGAGTGAGCGAGCGGCTGCGTGGTCCTTTGTTACCGGCTGGGCTGAAACCACGACAGTCCTTTTTGGCGCCCAACGTGGGGCAGGAAGGGCTGAGATAACGACAGATCTGGCCAGAGCGTGTTGAAACAAATTTGTCATACGCATTTCTTATATTAGATAAATAGATGTTAGTCACAATGTTGGTTCATTTGTTTACATGGTGGCATTTTGTAAGTTCTTATATGCTCTATGTATTGCCTGTAGTTACGTTTCTCACCTCTGGGAGAGTGATTGGGATTATCATTTTGCTGTACTGGGCAATGTCGACTTGTGAAATGATTACATCACTGGTCATGAGGTTAAGCTGGTATCTGTATGAGGCAGTGATATCATTTCCATACTTCGGGCACCTTCTATCGGATTTTAGTGGTAATTACACTCAATCCATGGGGAAGTTGGGGGGGGATACTTCCCCCCGTCCGTTCGCCTCCCTTCTCTCCTTCCGACTAATTACAACAGCTTTTGAGAATTTTTAATATCCTTGGGATGCGCAAGCCAGTGTGGTGTTAGTGCTATGCCTCCTGAATATGTTTCAGGTCTTGTTTAGGGCTACAAAAAGGCTCTTTAAGAGTACCACCCAGAGATCTGCCCCAAAGCTGGATATTCATGGGTGGCACGGCATGTGGGAGGATATGGGCAGGTATCTAGAGAACTTCTCACCTCCAGTGGTTTGGAAGTTCACTCCCGAACAACTACAGAACCCTCATGAAGTGGTAGAATATTTGAAAGAAAAATGCTGTGGCTATTCCAAAGACGTACAACTCACTGCACTGTGCTGGGCCCTGGCCAGTATCTACCAAACACTGCTTGATATTAGGCAGCACCCTCAGGGGGAAAAGGGGGAAAAGATGGAAAACAGGACAACAGGCACCGTGACTACCCCAACCCCGACAACAGGCACCATGGCTACCCCTACCCTGGCAACAGGCAGTGTGGCTACCCCAACCCTGGTGACAGATACTGCAGCTAAACCAGAGAACCAACCTGTGCCAGTATCAGTCACCCCTGTACAGAAAAAGAAACACACAAAGAAATCAGTTCGCTTAGTGAGAGATGAAGATGAACCAGGGTCATCGCGAGAACAGGAGGAAGAGGCAGAACCTGAAATAATCACCCGATCTCTATCCCTGAGTGAGTTGCGTGACATGCGAAAAGATTTTAGCCGCCACCCAGGTGAGCACATTGTTACCTGGCTGCTCCGATGCTGGGATAATGGGGCCAGTAGTGTGGAATTAGAGGGTAAGGAAGCCAAGCAGTTGGGATCTCTGTCTAGGGAAGGGGGCATCGACAAGGCGATTGGGAGAAAAACACAAGTCCTCAGCCTCTGGAGGCGACTTCTGTTAGGTGTAAAGGAAAGATACCCCTTCAAGGATGAAGTTACATGTCACCAAGGCAAGTGGACCACCATGGAGAGAGGTATCCAGTACCTGAGGGAATTAGCCGTGCTGGAGGTGATTTATAATGATCCAGAAAATGCGCAGTCACCCACAGATCCAGATGAAGTCCAATGCACACAACCCATGTGGCGGAAGTTTCTACGAAGCGCACCACCAACCTATGCCAACTCATTGGCAGTAAATGTCCTGGAAAGAAGGCTATGGACAAACAGTGGATGAATTGGCTGGCCAACTCCGGCAATACGAAGGAAGTCTCTCTTCCTCCCTACGGGCCTGTGTCTCGGCTGTAGAGGAATTGTCCCGAGAGTTCCAGCAATTCAAAGTGGATATGTCCTCCTCCCCACCTGTACAGGCCCGCATCGCAGCTATTGGGAGTAAGCACTCCTCTGCCCAAGAGAGAGGAGAGAGAAAGTACACACGACGGGCTAACCTGTGGTTTTACCTGCGTGACCATGGAGAGGACATGAGGAAGTGGGATGGAAAACCTACCTCAGTCCTGGATGCACGGGTACAGGAGTTGCGAGAAAAAGCAACCAGAAAAGAGGATTCTTCTTGGAAAGCTGCTGCTCCAGTTTCCCGTGAGCAGTCCCCCAGATGCAGTAGATGGGCTGATCCCATTTCTGATCCTCTTGAAGGGACTTCTGATTCACGTGTGCGAAAAGTGAGTAACGGATATTCTAACCAGGATTAGAGGGGCCCTGCCTCCAGCCAGATGGAGGAGAGGGACAACCGAGTCTACTGGACAGTGTGGATTCGATGGCCTGGCACATCAGACCCACAGGAATATAAGGCTCTAGTAGACACTGGTGCACAATGCACCCTAATGCCATCAAGTTATAAAGGGGCAGAACTCATCTGTATCTCTGGTGTGACAGGGGGATCCCAAGAGCTAACCGTATTGGAAGCTGAAATGAGTCTAACCGGGAATGAGTGGCAGAAACACCCCATTGCAACTGGCCCAGAGGCCCTGTGCATCCTTGGTATAGATTATCTCATGAGGGGGTATTTTAAGGACCCAAAAGGGTACCGTTGGGCCTTTGGTATAGCTGCATTGGAGACGGAGGGAATTAAACAGCTGTCTACCCTGCCTGGTCTCTCTCAAGACCCTTCGGTTGTGGGGTTGCTGAAGGTTGAAGAGCAACAGGTGCCAATTGCTACCACGACGGTGCACCGGCGGCAATATCGCACCAACCGAGACTCCCTGATCCCCATCCATAAGCTGATTTGCCAATTGGAGAGCCAAGGAGTGATCAGCAAGACTCACTCACCTTTTAATAGTCCCATATGGCCCGTGCGGAAATCTAACGGGGAATGGAGACTAACAGTAGATTATCGTGGGCTGAATGAAGTCACGCCACCGCTGAGCGCTGCTGTGCCAGATATCTTAGAGCTTCAATATGAACTGGAATCAAAGGCAGCTAAGTGGTATGCCACAATTGACATTGCTAATGCATTTTTCTCCATTCCTTTGGCAGCGGAGTGCAGGCCACAGTTTGCTTTCACTTGGAGGGGCGTCCAGTACACCTGGAATCGACTGCCCCAGGGGTGGAAACACAGCCCCACTATTTGCCATGGACTGATCCAGGCTGCACTGGAAAAAGGTGAAGCTCTGGAACACCTGCAATACATTGATGACATCATCGTATGGGGCAACACGGCAGAAGAAGTTTTTGAGAAAGGGAAGAAAATAATCCAAATCCTTTTGAAGGCTGGTTTTGCCATAAAAGAAAGTAAGGTCAAGGGACCTGCATGGGAGATCCAGTTTTTAAAAATAAAATGGCAAGATGGGCATCGTCAGATCCCTATGGATGTGATCAACAAAATAGCAGCTATGTCCCCACCGACTAATAAAAAGGAAACACAGGCCTTCTTAGGTGTTGTGGGCTTTTGGAGAATGCATATTCCAAATTACAGTCTGATTGTAAGCCCTCTCTATCAAGTGACCCGGAAGAAGAATGATTTTAAATGGGGCCCTGAGCAATGACAAGCCTTTGAACAAATTAAGCGGGAGATTGTTCATGCAGTAGCCCTTGGACCAGTCCAGACAGGACAAGATGTTAAAAATGTGCTCTATACTGCAGCTGGGGAGAATGGCCCTACCTGCAGTCTCTGGCAGAAAGCACCAGGGGAGACCCGAGGCCGACCCCTGGGGTTTTGGAGTCGGGGATACAGAGGATCCGAGGCCCGCTATACTCCAACTGAAAAAGAAATATTGGCAGCATATGAAGGAGTTCGAGCCGCCTCAGAAGTGGTTGGTACTGAAACACAGCTCCTCTTAGCACCCCAACTGCCAGTGCTGGGCTGGATGTTCAAAGGGAGGGTCTCCTCTACACATCATGCAACTGATGCCACGTGGAGTAAGTGGGCCGCACTGATCACACAACGAGCTCGCATAGGAAACCCCAGTCGCCCAGGAATTGTGGAAGTGATCACGGACTGGCCAGAAGGAAAAGATTTTGGAATGTCGCCAGAGGAGGAGGTGACACGGGCTGAAGAGGCCCCACTGTATAATAAACTGTCAGAAAATGAGAGGCAATATGCCCTGTTCACTGACGGATCCTGTCGCATTGTGGGAATACATTGGAGGTGGAAGGCTGCTGTATGGAGTCCTACACGACAAGTCGCAGAAACTGCTGAAGGAGAAGGTGAATCGAGTCAGTTTGCAGAGGTGAAAGCCATCCTGCTAGCGTTAGACATTGCTGAAAGAGAGAAGTGGCCAGTGCTCTATCTCTATCCTGACTCATGGATGGTGGCAAATGCCCTGTGGGGGTGGCTACAGCAATGGAAGAAGAGCAACTGGCAGCGCAGAGGTAAACCCATCTGGGCGGCCGCACTGTGGCAAGATATTGCTGTTCAGATAGAGAAGCTAGTGGTAAAAGTACGTCACGTAGATGCTCATGTACCCAAGAGTCGGGCCACTGAAGAACATCAAAACAACCAGCAGGCAGATCAGGCTGCCAAGATTGAAGTGTCTCAGGTGGACCTGGACTGGCAACATAAGGGTGAGCTATTTATGGCTCAGTGGGCCCATGATACCTCGGGCCATCAGGGAAGAGATGCAACATATAGATGGGCTCGTGATCGAGGGGTGGACTTGACCATGGACACTATCGCACAGGTTATCCATGAATGTGAAACCTGTGCTGCAATTAAGCAAGCCAAGCGGCTAAAACCCCTGTGGTATGGAGGGCGATGGCTGAAATATAAACAGTGGGAGGCCTGGCAGATTGACTATATCACACTCCCACGAACCCGCCAAGGCAAGTGCCATGTGCTTACAATGGTGGAAGCAACCACTGGATGGCTGGAAACATATCCTGTGTCCCACGCCACTGCCCAGAACACTATCCTGGGCCTTGAAGAGAAAGTTTTATGGCGACACGGCACCCCAGAAAGAATCGAGTCGGACAATGGGACTCACTTCCGAAACAACCTCATAGACACCTGGGCCAAAGAGCATGGCATTGAGTGGGTATATCGCATCCCTTATCACGCACCAGCCTCCGGAAAAATCGAACGATACAATGGACTGCTGAAAACTACATTGAGAGCAATGGGGGGTGGAACTTTCAAACATTGGGATACACATTTAACAAAAGCCACCTGGTTAGTTAATACTAGAGGATCCGCCAATCGGGCTGGCCCCGCCCAGCCAAGACTTCCACATACTGTAGAAGGGGATAAAGTCCCTGTAGTGCGCATGAGGAGTATGTTAGGAAAGACAGTCTGGGTTAGTCCCCCCTCAAGCAGAGACAAACCCATCCAAGGGGTTGTTTTTGCTCAGGGACCTGGGTACACCTGGTGGGTGATGCAGAAGGATGGGGAAGTTCGATGTGTACCTCAGGGAGATTTGATTTTGGGAGAGAATAGCCAGTGAATTAGGCTGTATGATATTTAACTGCTAAATAACCTGCCAATGTATGTCATTGTATCTATAGTGTCTATATGCCATATCAAGGGTATTACTGTAAGAATTACCCAAATGACTGAAGGATGGGCTTTGAAACTGAGCCAAGTACAACAGTGATAGAACTTGAACTGGCGCCCAGCAATTTCCTCAAGATCAACATCTTCGACCTGCAGGCCAAGGGTGTGGGTTGCACCAAATGTACCGGCCACAAGTTCCAGAGGTAGCATGCAACAACCTAACACCATCTCTCTTATCCTGAAGAACTGTTACAACAGATGGAGCCCCAAAGTCATGGACTAAATAATATTGATGGACACGTTGGAGGGATAGCCCATCGACTAAGGGAATACTATTTGGGGGGTGGGTGGGGGTGGGGGGGGTGTCCATATCCATATATACATATATATATAAGACAAGGAAAGTGTTAGTAGTTGATTGGAAAATGTAAGATCTGGGCATGATGTAGATGGTATAGAATAAGGGGTGGATAATGTCCTGGGTTCAGCTGGGATAGAGTTAATTTTTTCAGGAACCTGGGAGGTGGGGGGGCATAGCCGGGGCAGCCGACCTGAACTAGCCAAGGAGCTATTCCATACCATGTGACATCATGCTCAGTATATAAATGGGGAGCGGGCCGGGGGGAGGGCTCTCGACTTTCGGTGGCGGAGCGTCGGGTTCCGGGTGGTGAGCAGTTGCACTGTGCATCACTCTTTTTGTATATTCTTTCATTAGTACCGTTGTTGTTGTTGTAACCTTTTTTTGTGTTGTCCCAGTAAACTGCCCTTATCTCAGCCCTCGAGGTTCCAGGTTTTTTTCCTTTTCTCTCCTCCGTCTCCTCCCTATCCCACCGGAGGGGGGCGGGAGGAGTGAGCGAGCGGCTGCGAGGTCCTTTGTTACCGGCTGGGCTGAAACCATGACAACTAATTACACCTAGATATAATTAAGTCTCATGTTTTGCAGTTCTCCCAAAATATGACATTAGGTGGGTTGAAGATAGGGAGTTTGGATCCAGATGGGAATTTGCCAAAAGGTAGAGGGGAGCTGCATCAAGGCTGCTCCTGTGCCCAACCTGTCCCCATGGCAGTGCCAGTGCCAAAGAGAGGAGATGTAAGGCTCTGCTAGGTGAGGATGGCAGGAAAAGAAAACTGTTTTCTTGGGATGAAGACACTAGAGTTACAAAGCCAAGTCATGTGCTATAAACAGGACAGAGGAGAAGGCTCTCTTACCTTCCAGTTGTGTTCCAGGTTTGGATTTTAAAGACAGTGAAAAGATCCTGTAGGTCTTGCCTTGGTGCTTTTAATGATAACAACACACTAGGAAAGCAGACCTGTATGAAGCAGTTTTGTCCAGAACACAGTTGTAAAACAGCTCTGGGCTTCAAAAATCTTCCTACCTATGCCATGCAAACACTCACACTTCTAGATCTTGATGAGCATGGCTGAGCTCTTCCTTAAAATGGAAGAAATCAGAGAGAGGAAGGCAGGGTAGTTTTAACAGCAGATACTCAGCTTTGAAGGCATGGGAATAAAGGCTTAGACCTATCCTTGGGTCCAAATTTGCCTTCACATCAGCTCTGTAGACACATATTCCTAGAGTAACTGTCACCCAAAGAAACCTGACCACATAGGATGGAAACACCAGGTTGCAACACCTTCAGCATGCACTAAGCCATGCCCTGGTGTGTGGGTAGACTGGGTGTGCTGTGCTTGGTCATGACAGTGATCTGGAAGGACTTGAGCATTGCTTGCCATTATGGCAGAGGGGACCCACAGATTACCCAAGCTCAAGCTGCCTACAGGGCAGTGTGACGGCCATAGGACCAGCCAAGCCTTAGGCATCTTTCTGGTGATAACAGTACAGAGTTAGAGTACTTGTTTGTCTATGCTGAGCATCCTGAATGCAGCCTACAAATATAATCTGGTGTGCACCTCTGGTTTTGTTGGGGAGGGAGGAAAAATGCATGGAGGGGACAGTCATCAAACTTTAACCCATGCACAGCTGAATCTGCAAGAGTGTCAAAACCAAATGCTCTGTCTCAGAGAAATTCACCTAGGTGTAAAGGATCTTGGTCCCTACATTAGGATGTTGATACTGCCCAGACTTTGAAGGAAATTTCATGCACAGAGGCACTATCTGTGTGTGGAGAGTACTGGTAGGCTTGGACTCTGCAAGAGTGGATTCAGAGGAAAAAAACTGAACTGTATGAGAATGTCCTCTGATGTTGATAAACATGCCTTGTGGAGGTGTTAGGAAAAAAGAAAAAGTGAGAGAAAGAGGGATGTTGAAAAGGATGATAAAGCAAGAAAAATATTCATGGGATTTGGAAGCATTTGAAGAAATCTTTTTATAAAGCTGTGCTAGGCACGTCCTGTCAAATCTCTCTTGCTGTGAGGAATTTTCATGTTACTTTGCAGATAAACTTGTTGAGAGCGCACTGTTTGGCTCCATGGTGACAGAACGGCGTCTCGAAGGAAACGGCCCTGCATCATCATTTCTCCTTCAGTTCCAGGCAGCATCTGTCACTGCAGAGCTGGGCTGTGAGCTGCAAATTAGACCCATGTCCTCCCTGACCTGGGGAAGCTAAGCAAAGCTGCATTTTGTTCATTGCAGGATGACTTTGTTAGGGTTTCCTTTGGTCTTGGTTGGGCAGAGCATTGCTTGTTCATGAAGGACTTGTTCCTTAGGTCTCTGTTCCAGAAACCATCTCCTCATAATCTTTTTAACTGCTGTTTTCTGTCTCAGGTGGCTTTTGGAGGGGTAAAGGAAAAGGGAGGAAGAGGTGAGGCTGACGGAGGATATAAGATAACCTGGCTCTGGAGGCAGCCAGGCAGGATGCATAAACTGACTGTCAAACAGATGGAGGGAGGGATGTGTGTGACCAAGGTCTGGTTTCTTAAGGATAGAAGGGTTAATGCAATTGTACTGCATGTGCCGGTCTGCTGCTTGGTGCCCCTCTCATTTTAACTTTTAACTCCTTGAAGAAGTTTTAGCTAGAAGAGAAAGAAATGTCAAAGTTACTAAGCTCCTGCATGTTTTTTGAAGATGATAGGCATCTGCATGGAGGAAAGGTCTCTAAGGTGGTGTTGTGGTTTAACCCCAGCCAGCAACTAAGCACCATGCAGCCGCTCACTCACTCCCCCCCCACCCAGTGGGATGGGGGAGAAAATCGGGAAAAGAAGTAAAACTCGTGGGTTGAAATAAGAACGGTTTAATAGAACAGAAAAGAAGAAACTAATAATGATAATGATAACACTAATAAAATGACAACAGCAATAATAAAAGGATTGGAATGTACAAATGATGCACGGTGCAATTGCTCACCACCCGCTGATCGACACCCAGCCAGTCCCCCAGCGGCGATGCCCCGCCCCCGTTTATACACTAGATGTGGCGTCACATGGTATGGAATACCCCGTTGGCCAGTTTGGGTCATCTGCCCTGGCTGTGTCCTGTGCCAACTTCTTGTGCCCCTCCAGCTTTCTCACTGGCTGGGCATGAGAAGCTGAAAAATCCTTGACTTTAGACTAAACACTGCTGAGCAACAACTGAAAACATCAGTGTTATCAACATTCTTCGCATACTGAACTCAAAACATAGCACTGTACCAGCTACTAGGAAGACAATTAACTCTATCCCAGCTGAAACCAGGACAGGTGGTACTGATGTTCACAAGTATTATCCCCTCTGTCTCCTCCTGCTGATGGATAGGCCATGGTAAGCACAGAATTCCTGTAAGACAATGAAAGGCACACACACAAAAGACTCTGCCTTGAGTCATGAAATCATGGGAAATCAGTCTTGGTTCTTCAGTTCACAGAAAATCTTACTTTGGATAGTTCAGACGAAAAGGAGGAGGAGACACAGGAATAGGGGAAAATGAAAGAGTGAAGGAAGGAATGTATAACTGCACCAGAAACTAATCCAAAAGAGGGCAACATTTTGGATGTCAGAGAAGTAGGAAAAATGTTTTTCCTTAGAAGAGACTGACAGCTCTGTGCTTTTCCTGCTTGTTCTTACGTCATGCAGAGATACATTCACCTTTTTGTAATGAGACCAGCAGTCACAGCAGTTCTCCATGACCTTGTGTTACAGGGGATAAGGATGCTTGGCTTTACCAAGGAGCAGTGCAAGTCAACTGGATGAGTGTCTGGGATGAGGAGGCAGCTCACATCTCCCCTGTCTGCCTAGTTCCTGCTACATCCTTATCTACATCGCTGCCACTGCTGCCTTGAAAGGTCACAGACCCTTTCTCGGTTCAATCTTTTCTTAAGATCCCACCGAAGACTGTGCCAGATGTCTTTGAGGTTACCTGCATGGAATCAGCCAAGGCATAGCCGGCTGTGGGGCAGCCATTTGTTTTCAGACAGTGCTCTACCCTTAGGCTGTTCTCACATGTTGGCTGCTCTATCCATGGGAATCTCGCTATTGCACCTCCACCCCATTATTTGTTACGCTCAGCTCTTCCTAAAATGAGATCCCAGCTCCATAAGCCAAAGATTACTTATTGCGTCTTTGCACAGCATGTAGCATGGGGGAATGTGAGCTAGGGCATCAGTCAGTGATTGAAAGGCAAGTAACAACTGACAGTCCTGACTGAAATGTATCCCCTGAAAATATTTCTCAGCAGAAAATGGACTTTTTCATTAAATGGAATCTTTCTATAAAACATTATCAGTTCTGTAGAAATTTTCCATTTTTTATTTAATAAAAAGTTTTTTACCTTTTTGGTTTTGTTTCTTCTGTTGGTATTTTGAGAATTGTTTATGTTGTTCAGTTTAAAATAGGAAAAATCCTACAAAAATGTGTAGCTGACAGATGTTTTTCACTTTTTTTTTTACTTTGGGTTGGAAAATAATGAATAGGTCTCAGTTGCCCCCCATTATAACACTGGCCACGCAAAGATGAACTCATCTTCATCTAGTGAATGTCATGTGCTCAAAGTAAATGGTTGACACCATTAGTTCAATGTGGCTGTGATTTTGAGGGGATTGTCTTTGACTTTGTGGGCTCAAATCCTACTTTGGACTGCAAGACATTTGAGTGCTGCATTTCTTCTGAGTTTAAATCAGTATCCTAAAAAGTGGGAAGGGAAGGGAAGGAGAAGAGCAGAGGAGAGGAGAGAAGGGTAGGGGAGAAGAAGAAGAACAAAGTGGAGGGAAAAAAAATCCATGGCTCGTCTCGATTCCTCTAGCTTTTTGACTTTTAAGGGATCAAGTCTTCCAATTCTTGCAGGATAGTCCCTGAGGCCATGTTAAGTCACCCTTGTAATTACTGTCTTTAAGAAGAAAATTTGGAGTGCTTTAAAAGTGGATTCCCTTGTATTAAGAGATGGTACAGGTATGAAGCAGTGTGCACCAGTGAGCCGGAGTTAACTCCCCATTTTTCCACCTCCATGCCTCTGGTACCAATCTCTGGTTGCAGACCGTTAATTTCTGCTCTGTGTGGTGAGAATATGGGCTATATCACTGTGGACGATTGTGCTGCACTCTCTTGCAGATCTGCTTGGCTGGGAGGGACTGCAATTCTCCCCACGTCACACGGAAGTATTTCAGGCAAAGCCTTATGTCACGACCCATACTGGACAGACCAGGGAGGGGTTGTGGTGAGTTCGGAATTCCCTTGGGCTAAATTAAGGTGAAATGACACCAAACGATCAGTTAAACATTTTATTTATGGCAGAAGCAAACTGAACTTAGAAGGCACAACAGTAGGTGGTGGGGTTTCTCTCAACAGGAATTGGCATGGAACTACCTCAGTAAACCATGTAACCCGTGGTAACCATATACATCAATTCAAGGAAGAAAATAAGGAGAGCCCTCCCATTGAGTCACGAGGTTCAGAGCAGACCCCCTTGCTTTCTAGACTCCTTCTCAGAGAAAAGCCTAGGGGTGGCTAGATCCACTCCTAGTCCCAGACTTGGTCAACGGTTTTATGTCTTAAAGGGATGAGGTGTAGGGATTATGAAAAAGGAGAGAGACAGAGAGAGAAGGAGGAAAAGAAAAGGGAAAGATTTCACCGGTCCTGGGTCCAGCGTCGGTCCAGCCAGTCTAGAGGTCCAGTTCCAGTGGGCATGCACACATGGGGCTTCAGTTTGTGTCCTTTTATAATCTCCTTGCCCCTCTTCAGGCCGGCACTCGAACTCATTAGGCTAATTAGCTGTCCTTCGAGGTTTGTGCTTTCAGAAACTTCGGGGAAATGGGTTGGTGGGCTTGGGTTGTTTGGGGAGTAACTTCTCCTTCCCTGCAGACATGACCATTGTTTGATCTTTGGCCATACATGGTGAGCTGCCCTACTCAGCGTATCAGAACAAGGAGCTGCGCATCCTCCGGCTTGCCCTCCATGTCCTGTTGCTGATGTCCTGTGCTGATCTGTGCTGATCTGCTCCTTTTCACCTGTGGTTCAGTGTTCATTGTTATGCAGAACTTGCCCCACCACAATGCTTGAGACATTAACTCTTTCAGTCTCTCACACCTTTATGATAAATTAAGGAATGTGGTCATCCAGAAACAGCCAGAGCACTGTTTTATTAATCTGCAGGTGGAAAACAATAAAAATTATGAAGATCTAATCAGCTACATTATTAGCTAGAGGTTGGTGGGTCCAGGAGGGAAAAGGGGTGTGGGGGTGATGTGGGTGCTGGGGAGGGTTCAAAGACAGGGAGAGAAAAGAGCATTGTCTGCAAGCACTGTAAGCCAGTAAAATTGAGAGGTGAAATCATTGCTGGAGATGATCCCTTCAAAATTTCAGTCATCTTCAGCACCCCTTTCTCATTTAGCATTTTCTTAGCCTGTTAAATCTGCGAGAACCCATATTTTCAGCAGCCAAGTTGCCCATCAGTGCCTGATGCTCCCTGTCTCAGCTGCACCTTCCTCCAGTCCTCAGCACCTCCTGGGGCAAGGCCATGCCAGGACACCAACAAGACATTCCCTTCTTGTCTTGCAGAAGGTGGGGACATGCCTCCTTTGTGGACTGCATTGAGGGGTGAGATGCTGTGCTTTCTATTGGTGGGTCCTTAACTTTTCCAGCAGTACCTAGGAGACTTTCCTAATAGAAATGAGGGAGGTGGGCAATTCAGGCCCCTTTGGCATTCAGTATTAGCTGGTGGGGGCGTGTACATGGTGGGTGGGATGCGTATGGTGGTAGATAAAGGCTTCTGTGTATTCTCTGTGCCCTCTTTCAGTTTGGGTCCTATTCTCTTTCTTTTGGTGTAGTAAGGTAAACAAATACAGGAGAGACCTGTCTAAATACCTGGATATGAAAGAACTGGAATGCTGCAAGTCTCCATTAAAGCTTTGATTTGGCAACATCACAAAGTCCTGCAGTTAACATACCTGTATGCAAATGCATTATGGACAGCTGAAGAGCCTCTGTTCTTCTTCCTCTGTCATATTTTGCAATGCATATTATTTGCTTACAGTTCAGGTCTGTCTCAAATTCTCTGTGGTAAGAGCATATTGAGGAAAGTCATCTCCTTTCCCAGCAATTTTCTTAGCTTCTCTTGATCATTAACATGCTGGAAATCACTTCAAAGAAACACTGCAATTTTTTAAGGCATTTTATTCATTTATTCATCAAGGTTAAAAGAACCCTGAAAAACTGCTGTCTACATCTTTTAGCACTTAGTTCTTTCAAATCTCATATACATTATAGTCCTCAATCTGGAGTTCTCTTTCGCTATGAGATTTTCCCTGCCTGTATCTTTTCTTGCAGTCTTAATGTAGAATAAGCCCCTTTAAAATTAGTTATACTGCTACACTTGTCAGGAGAACTCAAGTGATCTGATGAATTTAGTAAGAATTCCAGGCTGTGAAACAGACACAGTGAAATTCTCTCCTTCAGCCTACTTGCCTCATGATTAAACCTCCAGTTTATAGTGTGCAGACAGTCACACACTATAATTGAGGTTGAATTGCCATTCTCATTATAAATCCCCTTTTCTCGTGTGCTCATAACTTCAACCAACACATGGGCTGAAACTGTGCGCACTCACTCTTAGCCCACAGTAGGATATTTAACTCCATGATCTATGGGCTTTAGCTCTGCTGCCGTGCCCTGCTGCCCCATATATTTCACCATAACTGGAGCTTCTGGTGAGGTTAAAATACAAAAGCTGAGTATTAACAGGTCTGCCTAGCATCGGGCTTGCATCTGTATTTTAGGTAGCTAGTGAAGCCATCGCCCTGGTGGAGGTATTGACATTTCTATGTAGCTATCATCTGAGAGGGTGTTGTTTTTCAAGATCCTGTCTGCCAGCTTCAGTAACAGAAGTCTCTGAAGCCTTGAAAAACACCTGTCCCTCCCTATTGACTAGACAGGAAATTTAGGCATTTCCTTCATTCACTGTCCCGAATTTAGGTACAGGTGAGTCCTAACAAAACCCTTCCTCTGCTTCCTTCCTCTGCACCAGTGAGGTCTATAAATTCAGTCTGAATTTCAGTAGGGGATTTAAAACTATTGACAGGATCTACTTTGACCCAGAGCAATTCTGTTAAGCCCTCGATGCCAGGGGCGAGGACCTCCTTGCCTCTGAATGCCTTAGTTGTTCTGCCTCCCCTCTGCTTTACTGCCAACTCTGCGAACAGCCTTGTCCTCCCTGGGGAGTACGTAGAAGGAAGTGCTTGGATGCAGACTTACACTGCATGGGCCAGCTTGGTGACGAAACCTCCGAGCCAGGGTCAGTTCAGATGGAGAGTTCAACATTGTATCTCAGCCTGTAGCCAAGAGCACAAGGGAGCAGCCTCATGGCTGCAGCACTAAAGAATGATGTGAAGGTTTTTGTGCATGCCATCGGATGAGGCAGCTAGGTCCGTTGACTAGAGATCTGCTTAACCAAATTCTGGCATACACATCAGGCTCAGATCTATGCACTGAAATCTAGATGGGACCATTCCCACCATAGCTGTCCTTGGAGGGATGCACGCAATGGAGGAAACCAGAATATGTACAGAGACAGAGAGAATTGCACTGAGAATTTTGCTCCATGACTGCACTGGAGATGAGGAAAAAGCTAAAGAGATGGAAGGAAAGTGACTCCTATGCTGCTAGCATGGGGGATTCTGTTTGGTATAACCTTTATTTTGAGTTACAGGGCTTAATGTTTTGCTTAATGCCATTTCCTGCATTTCAGGTCCACCCATCAGAGCCTTCACTCTCATGAAGATGGTAGTGTTTCCCTGCATAGTACGTGCATGTTTTGTGAATGTGTCAGGGATCCTCGCACTAAGGCAAAGTGCTTTTCTAGCACTATTTTTCCTCCATTGTAATGGCAGGAGGGGCTGGACATGAGCTCTCCAGGCTGCCCTGTATCAGTAACTCCTTTCAAATCCTTTTCCTAAGAAGTACTTCTGGCAGTCAGTGTCCACATGTGTCTAGATTGGACAGAGTTTTAAGAAGTATGTTAGCTGGAATAAGGTAGCTCTGAGCTTTGCTGACAGAGTTATCCCTAGGAATTATGTGAAGAGTTTCTGCAGCCACCAGAGCTATTCTGAATATTTAATGTATTTTAAAATCATGCCTCAAACTCGGTCTGCTCTAGAGACAATGTGTAATGAAGAGTCAACTCCAGCTAACACCAGGCCCAGCAAATGAATATAGGGCATTTTGTCTAAGTCCAAGATCTCTTTTTAAACATTGTCACTAAGAAAATTCTGCTACTCTCCAGTTTTGACCATCTGTGAATAGGCTCAAGACAACTAAGGACACGTATTTTAAGCTGAGTGTTTTATTTTCAGAGACTGACCGAATGGTGGATTTGTGTATAAATTTATAGGTGCAGGAATATAAGAAATGGGAGCTTTCTGAGATGGATTCGAAACTGTTCGGTGTGGGAGGATTATCAAAAACTCGACAAAGCAAATATATGATTCAATTGATTTGTCAAAATTCAGTTTCTTATATCAAACCTTATGTAACCAATATCCCTATGAACCTGATAGGCAGGGATGCATTAAGTCAAATGGGATGTGTGCTTAGTACAGGAGACAATTTTGTGGCGCGGCCATTGACGGGCGACCATGCCTAAAACTGAAATGGAAAACAGAGGAACCGATTTGGGTAGATCAATGGCCGCTGACTGAATCTAAGGTTGCCATCTTGAAACAGTTAGTGCAGGAGCAATTGGAACAAGGGCACTTGGTGAATACCACGAGCCCTTGGAATACACCAGTTTTTGTCATTCCAAAAAAATCTGGGAAATGGAGACTATTGCATGATTTAAGAAAGATAAATGAAGTAATGGAAAATATGGGAGCCCTTCAATTAGGGTTACCCACGCCTACCATGATTCCACAAGGATGGAACATTTTGATTATTGATTTAAAGGATTGTTTCTTTACAATATATTTAGACCCAAAAGATGCGGAAAAATTTGCCTTTTCTATCCCCACCATAAACAAACAGGAACCCATGGAACGTTATCATTGGGTAGTTCTGCCACAAGGAATGAAAAATTCTCCAACCGTATGCCAATCCTACATATCCCAAGCTCTAAAAGGGTTTAGACAACAAAATCCAGACTTGATTATTTATCACTATATGGATGATATTTTGATAGCAGGGAAAAGAGAGTTATCCGAAAAGCTCAAAGAATTGACTACACAATTGTCTGATTTTGGTTTAAAAATAGCACCAGAAAAGGTACAAAAAATGCAACCATGGAAATATTTAGGCTGGAAGATTTTAGAAAAAACTATAGTTCCACAAAAACTGGAAATTACAGACAAGATTGAAACATTGAATGATGTGCAAAAATTACTGGGGACAATCAATTGGGTTCGAACACTGTTTGGAATAGATAATGAGCTTCTGACCCCTTTATTTGAAATGTTATGAGGCGACACTACCTTAATGGCACCTCGACAATTGACTCCTCAAGGTAAACAAGCATTACAAAAGATAGCAGATATAATATCCCAGAGTCAGGCTTTTAGAATTAAAGAAAATCTTGACATTAATCTTAGCATTTTAAACCGAGAAAAACAACCCCTCGGGATCATATATCAATGGGAGGGAAGTCACAAAGACTTGTTAATAATAGAATGGATCTTTTTAGCTCACCAGGCCCGAAAAACCATATTTTCTCGAATTGAAATGATTTCAGAATTAATTATAAAGGGGAGACGTCGGATTATTGAGATTTGTGGACAAGAACCACACACGATTGTCGTTCCTTTGACTCAAGGATATTTACAATGGTGTCTACAGAATAGTCTAACTTTACAAATTGCTTTTGCAGATTTCGAAGGAAAGATAGATATTCATCTTCCTGCACACAAAATGTTTACCTTGCTACAAAATATACAACTAGAAGAAAAAGAATTGTGTGCAGAGTTACCTACTGATGGTCCTACAGTATTTACGGATGGCAGTGGAAAAACAGGAAAGGCAGTAGTAGTTTGGAAAGAAGGTCAGGTATGGAAAAATCACATTGTCACATGTGAAGGCTCCCCCCAAGTGGTGGAACTTCAAGCTGTAATAGAAGTATTTAAAAAGTGGCAGCATGTTGAGGTCAATATTATTGCTGATTCTTTATATGTGGTAGGTGTAGTAAAACGCTTGAGACGGGCTTATTTGAAAGAAATTGATAACATCACATTGTTTGAAAAATTTAAGATGTTGCTATTTCTGTTAAACCAATGGACAAAGTGTTATTATATAATGCATGTGCGAAGTCACACCAGTTTGCCTGGATGGATCACAGAAGGGAATAAACGAGCTGATTTGCTAGCTGATCCTGTATGGACTGGGCCACCCCCCAATAAACTTCTACAGGCACGTGGAGCTCATCATAGTTTTTTCCACCAACCAGCGAAAGTATTAGCCAAACAGTTTCAAATTTCTATAGCAGATGCCAAAGCCATCATTCAGTCCTGTGCTGAGTGCCAGAAATTATCTGGGCACGGAGATGGCGCTGTAAATCCTAGGGGTCTGCAATCCTTGCAATTGTGGCAGACTGATGTGACTCATGTACCAGCTTTTGGAAAATTGTGTTATGTTCATGTTTCTGTTGATACATATTCCTTGATGATATGGGCCACAGCACTTGCGGGCGAAACAAGTCGACATCTACAAACACACTTACGACAAGCATTTGCAGTAATGGGTGTCCCGGCCCAGATAAAAACAGATAACAGACCATGTTTTATAGCACAACGGACTCAGGAATTTTTTCAGCAATGGGGAGTTACTCATATTACTGGCATTCCTCATTCTCCCACAGGTCAAGCTATAATCGAACGTACTCATAAAGTATTAAAAGACTTTTTGGAAAAACAAAAAAAGGGGGAATTAGGGGAACCTCCTTCAAATAGATTCATGAAAGCAATATATGTGATGAATTTTTTGACCCTGCGTGGAGAGTCAGTTGTCCCCTCTGTAGTTCGGCATTTTCAAACAATGAATAGTGGGATTCAAAATATTGATAATGGGTGGAAAGTCTGGGTTAAAAATATTGAGCGTCAGCAATGGGAGGGACCTTTTAAAGTAATAACGTGGGGCCGAGGTTATGCTTGTGTCATTACAGAAAATGGGCCGAAGTGGATTCCAACTAAATGGACGAAACCTTATGCTGAGATTGATATGGAACACGCTGACTGTAGTAAGCAGCATGACAGTGGCACCGGTGATTGATCCACATCATTTAACACCGTGGGACAGTAAGAATGTTTGGGTGACACTGACAAAAGCTATTAATCAAACCTCTTTTTGTGTGTCATTGGCATTACCTGAACAGTCTTTTATTCTTATGTATTTTATTAGGTATAATGTTGCTTTTGCCGTGTTTAATTAGCTGTGTTCATAGGTTTTTGCAAAGGGCAATACAGCATGTTGTTACTTGTCGAAAAACAAAAAAGGGGGAATTGTGGACACATATTTAGCTAACGGTCGCAAGAGCATTCCAGATGCCTTTAGAAGACCTTGAACAGAATAAACAAGAAGACAAAAAAAGAAAGATGCCAATTAGAAGAACACAGGTGCACATTCCAAGATAAAGGGAACTTGGCACAAAGAACCTCAATTCGGCAGCTTATCTTGACCAATTAGACTGAGACAAGTTTCACGTGTTTTAGTTAATATAACCAATTGTGTCCTATGTTTATGCGCGTGTACAGTGTTAGTATAACCAATCATATCTTATGTTTATGCGCGTGTACAGTGACTTTGCAGAATATGTGACTATAAGTATGTGTGTGTTTTAGCAATAAAGGGTCGTCTGCTGTCTGCTCTCAAGATTACAGGCGTCTGTCTACTTCAATCTCCTCAGGATCCTAGATTGCTATCTGATTTAGGGTGTTCTAAGCATTAGAGAGATGGGAAAACAGTGACTCTTCTGGGCTGTCACAGAAACCATTTCATGTTTACCTCAGCTGTGCAGCCACCATCTGTGTCTTACCGGAGTATCAGGGAGGTCAGCTGTCAAATGGAGTAGGAGGAGGCAACAGTTGCATCAGAAGCTGGTCAAATATCATTTACTGAAGAGATTTTAATGTGTTCTGCAGCTCAGAAGGGTGCAATAGTCTATCATAATTTCTAACAGCTATACCAGAATTTGTGCTCAGCATTAAAAAAACATTGA
Organism: Harpia harpyja; assembly: GCF_026419915.1. Classification (NCBI taxonomy): domain Eukaryota; kingdom Metazoa; phylum Chordata; class Aves; order Accipitriformes; family Accipitridae; genus Harpia; species Harpia harpyja. Next base: position 37,327,720 of record NC_068968.1, read on the forward strand.
ATCCATGTAATATTCTTCACGCTTGCAGTCACGATGTCAGGCCCTTCCTGCAGGGCTGGAGCAGTTTGGTTTATGCGGTATTGATTTTTGACCTGTAGCCAGGTCTAAGTTGAAGCTTCCTCTGCATATAAGCCAAGGGGTGACGCCAAGGGGTGACGACAGTTCCTCAAGTCACCCTTCTCTCAGCTTAGAGATGAGTTCTAGTATCAGGGCTGTGCATGCATCATGTCCTCACTTCAATTCACAGGTAGTAAGGCTGTACTTGGCCTGATGAGGGCAGCCAGTGATAAGCTATTCAGTGCACATGTGAGAAACCACCTCTCCTGCACTGGGTGGAAGTGGAACTACTGTGTGGCGCAGAGTAGTTCCCCACAGTGTGCACTGAAGTCCTTGTCCCTCTGTACACACCAACATTTCTTTGGGTAAATGCTTTTGTGTTCACCACTCTCCCTACCCTCATTGGTTTTCCTTGGAAAGAAACCCAATCCAGAAGGGAGATGCAGTAAAGCCTTGTAGATCTACCAGGCTGGACAACAGTGAGAGGGCTGCATTGGGTACCTGTCCCACAACATAGGTATAATTGCAGTTGTTCAAATCTACCTGTATATAGACTTTGATACTTTTATTTCATGAGAATAACAAGGGACATGGCCAGAAGGCAGACCTACTTTGAGTAGGAGGTTGGACAAGAAAACCACAGAGGTCCCTTCCCATCAGCATTGTTGTGATTTGGGTTCTATACCTGCTCCGTTGGGGAAGTTCAGAGGGGTAGTGTCCATAGTAGTAACATGCCCATAGAGCTATGCACATCTACAGCAATCATAGAATCATAGAACAGTCCAGGTTGGCAGGGACCTTGAAAGATCATCTTGTCCAACCTTTCGTGGGAAAGGGAGCCTAGATGAGATTATCTAGCACCCTGTCCAATCGTATCTTGAAAACCTTCAGTGATGGGGAGTCTACCACATCCCTGGAGAGGTTGTTTCAGTGAATGAATGTTCTCACTGTAAAAAATTTCTTTCTTGTATAGAGATGAAACCTCTCCCGGTGCAACCTGTACGTGTTGTCCCTTTTCTTTTTCATGTGGTTTCTTGTGAAGAGAGACCATCTGTCCTCTTTGTAGCCACACTTTAAATCAATAACATATTTCCTCTGTAGCTTCACCTAAAGTTATTAAAGCAGGCAAGGTTGTATTTCACCAAGAATGAGCTAGTTGGGCAATGGACTCTCTTTTGTATTTTTAAAAATCTCCTTTGTAAACCTCAAAACCAATACGAGACAAAGGCATATGTCATTTCACAAATGGGTAAAGTGAAGTGATGGAAGCCAGAAACGGTGATGAGTAACAGCGCCATAGGCTAAGCACTGGTCCATACACTCCTCTCAAGATGGCATGTGGCTTGGTAACTGTCCAGCTCCACCATCTGCAGAGACTGAAACTCAATTGCTGTTAACGAGAATGAAATTATGGTCATATTAGCATAATTAAAATGAGAAGAATCCTAGTTCAATGATGATTGATGGCCATGAAAATCTTTGGATGGAGGCAGAAAAGGCAGGTCCAAGACTGTTGGCTCAGACTTTATTTACCTGCACAGTTTCTCCAGGTACAGGAGGAAATGTTCTCAAAAAAAAAAGGTTTAATGTGGGTACTGACTGGTATTAAATAAATGATGCATATTGGCAAAGCAATAGATGAGAATAGCAGAAAACACATTGTGAAAGTGATGTCAGATACAGAAAATCCTGTGGTAGATTAGAAAGTCCTGTTTTAAATTAAGTTAGTTAGCCAAGATCATTCTGAGCTTTTCTATTCTTCCTGATTAATGGTGCCTCACCTGGAGCACCAATTCTGATCCTTTCTGTTCTTCCTGATTGATGGTGCAACCCTCTTGGCAGGAAAATGAACCAATGACCCGATACAGAGCGACTTAGCGGTCAAAGCGAGGAGGGGGTACCTCCTCAAATGACCACCAAAGACCACCCAAGACCCCCGCACATGCGGAGAAGGCATCTGATGTGTCATGGTGATGTAATCCTATGCATATGCATTAGATAGTTTCATTATGTATTAGGTAGGAATAGTTAAATAAATTAGTTGCAATTGTTACTGTATAAAAGGGACACACCTGATGAATCCGGTGTGCCTGATTTGTGGAAAGTCCACCGAGCACCCTGCGCAGAATAAAGCAATATCTGTCCTGAATGTGTGAGATTGGTCTACTGCACGCCAGGTAACGAATCCGCTTTTAGGACAACAAAAGGAACAAGAAGAATTGATGTCATAATTCTGCCCAAACTATTCTAGTCAGAGAGAGGCTAGAAACTAAGCCAGTTACTGGGAGCATAAGGAAGAGATCTTTAGAAGAAATCCATGGCTCTGTAGGTTCATTGACACAAGTTTTGCCCATGTGTCCACCCTCTTAGCAATCGTTGGCCAGGGAAAGGAAAGGGTTGTGATGGTGTGATATTGCTACTTTGGTTGTTTGGCTTTTGGGTTTTATTTTTTATTTGAGGCAAGTTAAAAGAAGAGCTCCAGGTGTTCTCTCTAGAAAATAAGAGATTAGAAGTCAACATTAATCCAGTCAACAACATATTCAAACAACTAGATAAAGAGGAAAGGAAAAAATTATCCCAAAATGTTTTTCTAATGAATGCATATTTTAGCTGAAAAATTCACAGGGGTCAATATGGAAAAAGACATGTATATATGCAAAACTAGGGTTAGAAGACAAAGTGGGATTATTTTCAAAGCTCATAAATAATTTAACAGTTGGAAGAAAAGTGCTTCTGTTGATCTTATTGCCAAAGGAATAACTTTAGGCCTGATAAAGTAAGGGGCTAAAGGGTTTTTCGCACAGAAGAATGGCAGAGCATAGCTGTTTTTCTATTAAAACTTGTCACACCAATCATGGTTTTTCTTGGGTAAAAGATGAGCAAGTTGGGACAGGATATTCTGCCTTCTTTGACACACTAAAATGCCTGCATCCAATGCTAAATGACCTTTACATTGGAAAGAAATTACAGTTTCTTGTTGACTTTTGTAAGGTGTTTGCTGAAAGCAGTTGTAAATATTCTTATTAACTTTTTTGCTGCAGAAAGAGGCCATTGCTGAATGCTTTTGACAACTCAACTTGCAAAAGCCTGGGAGGACCTTTACAAAGGACCAGCCACTGGAAAAATTTGAGGAGCAGAGTGCCTTCTTCATTTGCATTTCTAGTTACATGAAAATTGTGCAACTTCAGTGACTGGGGGCAGGTCATATAAGACCTTTGTTATCTATTTTGCATGCGCAGTTATCCATGCCAGCGTCACACCTGCTCAGTCTCCACATCAGTCACTTTGTACAGTTTAGTCATACAATCAAATGGCTGAAGATAGCAAAGTCCCTGTTCCATATCATTTTTGTTCCTGCCAGGTGAGAATGACTAATAACTGCCCCTCTGGCTTGTATTCCAGTTTTGTTTTATTGAACTGGTCTCTGTCTTTGTCTTTGAAATAACTTTTTTGGACAGTGAGATAAGCCAGACTGACAGCCCTGAAACCTGCTTTCTGTGAACCTACGGTCTCTTTGCCTTAACACACCTCAAGCCTGTTGGCTGGAAGACACTACTGCTCAGCTCAGGGAATCGGTGCACAGAAACTCCAGCACTTCTCTTCAGTATGCAGAACCTAACCATGTATGCGCTGTCTTAGGCTATTTCAAATGGTAAGTACAAACCATGGCTACTTCTGTTTTACTTCCCATTGCGCTTGGCTTCTCTCAGTTACTACCTCCCAGCTGAGATTTAGTGGTTTACATCTGCACCGGTGTTGCCTAATTCAGCCAGATGTAATGCTTGACCATGACCATCTGTCCATCAACTGTGGGACAGACAAGGGGAATCTGCATGCTCAAGCCCTGGAGGACTAATCCCTGAGAAGTGAGCTCGCACTCTTTTCTTGGCTTCTCTGCTAAAACTGTAACAAAAATACAAGCTGGGCTAATGAACAATGACATAGACACCTCTGATCTAGGATCGTCAAAAGATTTCACATATGAAGGCTTAGTGACAAGCTGGATGGCAAGTAGCTATCACTAGTGATCTGGTATAGAGGCAAAGCAAGGTCCAGTCTGCCAAGTTTGTCCTGTCACCCCAGCTGTCCCCAGCTGCACAGACTTCTGCCCACATTTCTTCACCATTTGCAGTTAGTGGAGAGGGAGTGCTCCTTTAAATCTGATGGATGAAAAACCCTTCCTAAAATTCAGCATTTGGTGGTGTCAGCCATGGAAGGAAAAATTCACCAGTCTCTGATTAAACGGGATCTGGACTGTAAGTCTTTCAGGCAACTATGTTGCTTTACGTCGATTCCCTACCTCTAGGAAAATAAAACACCTTAAATGTCCAGTATTTCACCCAAACTCAGCTCTCTTCCAGCACTGCAAAAGCTTGGTAGTCAAGGAGAGAAAATATTTACTCAGTAAAGCTTTAAGATCAGGCTTTTAGGCTGGAAACTGAAAGGTATAAATAAGCCAGATATAGGACAACTCCTGCTTAAACTTCAGAGCTTAATCTGCAGAGCCAGATAGCTGTCTAGCTCTTTATCCTGTTTTGACTTGGACTGCTCTGTGCAACCCAGTCATCAGAACAGGTATTTTGACATTCACCCACAAAAAACATCTCCTGAATGGAATGCTCATACTGGGCAGCAGAGGCTAATAACTGGTCCCACACATTGGGCCAGCCTGCTCTTCTCAAGTTACTACACGTCTCAGTCTGATCGCATGTCTCAGTCTAATCTCATAGCCTAAATTTAGCTGCTTGCTGCTTATCAGCTAGCAGAGGTATGCACAGGGACTCAGACCTCCCCTGTCTTTGGCATTTGGGCTGTGGAATGCTAATGCAGGTGTTATGGTCCCTTCAGGTTGGGAGAGTTGGGTCCAGAGGGACAAATATCTTTGTCATCAGTCTCCTCTATGCCTGCCCTCAAAGCAAACCAGGCTGCTCCCCAGAGCCCACTCTAGTGCACTTGTGTGAAATGTGCTGCAAAGTGTTAGTTCGCTGATTATTGTGTGATATTCGTGTGCTCTAGCATGTTCTGGGGTTGCTCCAGAAAGCAGCAATAACAGAACAGACCAAACAGAAGTTAAAATGAGATAAAACTAGGCTGACATTTTTCATCTTTGCTTATATGCCATTGTAACAGTGCCTGGAGGCTTCTATTGGCTTGGCTTAAAAAAGATATTGCTAATGTCTAACACTTCATGACAGATGGTTCACCAATACTGCTAGGCATATTGTCTCACTTAATAGCTCTTTGTTCTAGCTGAAAGAAGACAATCTTTTCTTGTAGGAGCTGGTAGGAGGATCTCTGTACAATGTACCTTCTGACAACCATTCCAGTTTTGGAGTCTGTTCTGTAGTTCACTGAAGTGGAATTGTGTCCCTTACCCTCTGGAGGAAGGACTCACAAAAGAGACATCACAGTCATGATGCCTAATTTGTGGGTGCTTTGCTGTCTCATAGGACTCACAAGGCTGAATTAGGCAATTTCATTTTCTGTGCAGTGTATGGAAAAAAGTGATCCAATCTGCCTCAAAGGATGAGACGTTTGGGGCCTCTGTCTCTTTGAAGACGACAGGCACTCATTTTTGGGATGTCATGCTGTGGCTCCCTGTTGTGGAGAGTTAACCCACCTACTCACCAGCTGCCTGCAAACTTGCATGTTCGTATCTCTTCTTTTTTTTTAAAAGCTGAAAGCAATAGCTGCAACCCAGCAATGCATACTTCCCATTGTAGTCATATGTTACGGCCTAGCCGTGGTGCAATTCAGGGTTAAACATGATGCATTGTCCTTTAAGAAGGACCAGTACTAGATAGCTTCACTATGCAAGCCTGATTACTTTGTATAAACTATGCATGCTTTGCTAACGAATATGTCCTTGAAGAGGGAACTAAAGACTGATAAAAGAAAACATCCTGCTCCAGAAGGTGCTGAAGGCCCAATGATTGCCAAAGAAGCATGAACTAAGGGAAAGGTAAAGGCAGCAGGGGGAGATCGTGACCGCCGACTCAATTCAAGGCTGGAAGAACTTGCCCCCCCACACCTGCAAGGAGCATGCGTGCTAATTTACATAACAAGTGAGGCTAATTTAAATATAACTGACCAATAATAGATGAGAGGGTGACTACTAACCAATGAATGTAAATTTAGGTGGGTTTTTACTAATCATGTAACAGAATAAATACTTTGTAGTTCTTTGGTGTGGTATGCTAGCTTTGTGGAGTTACCACCTGGCATCCATTTCTGCGCAGACATGAAATAAATAAATATCTCAGCTCTGTGTGTAAGATTGGCTTACTGCACACTGGGTACTGAACCCCACTTGTGGGACAACACCAGGAGAGTGCCCTAAGCAGAAGACTAAGGTGTACTTGGGGGGGGAGTCTGTGTCACTTTCTCCCAGCGAGGTGCCCTGTGTGTGTTGTAATATACATCACATTCATTGGAGCACTGTTAGGAGTCTGGGTTTCCTAGGCCAGGTTATGGAGTCATTCGTTCCCTGTTTCCATTTCTATTTCCACCTTTTAAACAAAATGAGGCAGATCAATGAGAGGAGTTGTGAATACCTCCCTGGACTGCACTACGATAATATAAACAGGGCCATTTTCTGCTTCATGGGAGTCTGAGGGGACAAATCCCAGCTTCCAGCCAGACAGGGGAAGAATCTGAACCTGTGCTTATCGTATCTCATGTGAATACACTGCACCCCACGAGGCTATGGCTTACAGGAAAAGGACATGCTTACCTGTATGTGTGCAAGGAACCTCCTTCCCCAGTCTGTGCTCACTGGAGGAAGTCCATGCCAAGTTCAGAACTTACCAGATAGAGACCCAGACTTCAGGATGGTTTATGAATGCTGTGGCAAGAGGATGTTTGCTACCAAGTTGTTTCTTGCCACAAGAACCTGTTGTGTGTTAACCAGTAATAGTGCTCTACATTGTTCCTCAGCAGCAATGTGGGAATGTTTAAGGTTGGGTGGGCACTAACAAAAGTTTGTACACTACCAGTGGTGAGTGTAACTGTGCAAAGAGCCACCAGAGAGACTTCATTCCCTTAATAAATGGAGAATAAGGGCCCTGATTTGGTAACTTCAGAATGTTTTTTGCAGATGTGTTTGCTCTATTGTGAGTGCTTACTGTAGAGAGAGGGAAGCTCTGGGATTGAAACCTGTTTTAAAGGCTGATTTCCTCAACAAGTAGGACAGCAGAGCCATTCCAAAAGGCATTTTCAGACTTCACAGCTGGCTGACTTGAGACTGTGGCCTATTCCTGTTTCATTGGCTCTGCGGTGATAGGACAAGCCAGGTATTTTCAAAATGACTTTGCTTAGAGACCTTCATAGGTAACAGCATCAGCAGCTTCCTTCTCCAAGTGATGCTGTGCACATGCTCAGGCAGCGTTTGCACATTGCACTGAAGCACCCAGTGATATGTGTTTCCCATCTGCCAAATCCCTGTGATGTATGAGTTCTTACTGGGACCACAAACATGAGTACCTTGCATGCTTCTAGACCCATGGTGCAGTCATTTCCTTGGTGTATTCAGGACTGTGGGGAAAGTGCCGCTGGAAACAGGAATATTCAAGATGGAAAAGTCCTCATCTTGCTTCAGAAGGACATCTCCAAATGGTATCACAATGTTAGTTACATGAAGAGGCAACAGGCAGAGCTCTGTAGCCTCATTCAAAGGCTAGATCATCTCTTAATAAAAGGAAGTTGTCTAATGGACACCTGCCTGGAGTGGGGATGGGGTGGAAGTAGGGAGAGGCATTGTTTCCTCTTCTGTGTGCAAAGGAAGAGTGGCTCTGTGGCTACATCAGGAAATGCTGATATGGAAAAGTGACTCCAAGAAGGGATTTACAGCTTTCTTAGAGACACAGAAATGTGATTAGTGGTTGAGGTGTCTCCATGGGACTCCAGAAAGAGTGACCACAAGCCATGCCTTGTACTTGTACCAAAGGTTACCCCTGACTATTTATGGGGATGGGATTGCAGTTTACTATAATCACACTGGTGCCAAAGAGCGTCTTGGCGAAGGATCTTTAATAAACCTTTAGTTTCATGTAATGTCATTTAGCAGCTACAAATAAGAGAGAGGGGTCAGCATCAAACAGCCAGTGGCTTTTGAGTCTCTGTGATAGACTGTTGCTGGTGTGCTGTATCCTGGTGCACATGGGCAGACAGCTACAAGCTTTCAGGTTGGCTTAGCCTATCTCTTAATTTTTGTTGCTTCAGACTGGGGCTTTTCTTTGGCTACCTGCCAGCCCCAGCAATACAGTCCCATGCTGACACAGGCCCACGCTGCAAAGCTTTATTTGTTTTGCTTTACAGCACCTACAGCATAAAGGGGTGAACTTCCTTTGGAAAGAAGCATGGAGTCTCTGTAAGCCAAGCAAGTAAATCTTAAAACAGGGCTGGTATGTTTGGACAGTCCAGAGAAGGGTGTTTAATCAACTGTAAGGCCATATCTACATTTGTGCTTCAGCCCATCCTATTTTAGTCCATGTCTCAACCATAACCTGAGTTGAGAGTGGCAAGTAAACATCACTTAGTTCAGGCAGCAGTGTGGTCACAGCAGTGCTTTATTCCCCAGCACACCAGTGTAAGTGAACCTCTAGTGGACTGACAGCGCTGTGGCTCCTCCCTCCTTTTTGGGGACTGGGCTTGGAGATTTGCTGACTTTCTGAGCTTGCAGTGAAATGCATGAAGAAGTGCTGGGATAAAGGCAAGGACCATGCATGGTCCCTCCTGTTTCACTGGTTGTCCCTGCTGGTCCTCATAGCCAGATTCCCCAATTCAGTAACCGTAATGGTGTCTCTGTGCAGTCAAATATTTTTAGGGGTATTGATCTGGGCATAGAAGCAGCTTTAACAGTGTTTTCTGGCCTCTCCTCGGGAGCTGGTTGCTCCCCTGCACTGGATAGTTTCTTCTATGTTTTGCAGGGTACCTGAAACAAGACTCTGAAATCTTCTCTCACAATCATCAGCCAACAGCCCCCAACTGTGGCTGGGGTCCTTGCAGGTATACCAGGACATACCTCACAGTCCCAAATCCATTGTAGAGACATAGCATCTACCTCAAGGGGGGGAGGAAGGTCTCTGGGGAGCTTGGCGGTCAAAAGGGAGAGTGGGGAGGGCAACCCAAGAAATGGGGAGGGAATCAGGCAACACATTTTAGCGCTACCTTTTCTGTGTGACTGGGAAATTGAGCCTTCCCTATTTCTTCTGGGATTTTTTCCCTTCTTCAAAGGGTGATCTTCACCAGCCCCCCCCAATTCTCAAACTGGCCCAGGTCAGAGGATGTGATTCTGTTTGTTCTGTGTATCCCCACAGCTCAGGGCAGGATGCTGAGTGGCCTTTGGAGCAGAGACCTAGTCCGCATATTCTAGCTCAGTGACATTTGAGGCCAAGTCCCACATCTTTAGCCTACTCAGCCCTCTACAGAGCATCTTCTCTGCCAAAGGCAGAGATGGGATTGATGTATTTGTTCTTCTGTATTTGCCTTTACCTTCAGATAAAAAGAAAATACTGACCATATTCCCTCATTGTATTCATCAGCTGATTTACATTTTATTTATTTCTATAGCCCTGAACAGACATTGGTAAGCCATAATAACAGGAGTTTCTACTAATAGAACTCCTTTCATCTGTGGAGTTCAAATTATGGACGAGCACCATTAGCCCCATTTAGAGATGAATTTAGCTGGCGCAACTTGTCCAAATGCAGATGTGGCTGCAAGAACCGGAAAGAAAAAGCAAAGGCTCCTAATTTCAGCCCCAGTTTCTGCTCAGCTGATCTGGTACAGCCATTTTTGGGGAAAAATATAATAATTCAAAAGACAAGATGTGTGGGATGCTCAGGAAGAAATTGAACCTCCTCTCTAGAGACTGCTGAATTTCACAAGGTTGTCCCAAAGCAGCAAAAGGAGCAATGTCCCAAGCTTTGGCTTCTATACTTATCAGCATGAAAAAAACATGAGCGGGAAATCAAACAACAGGCTTCAAATGGGAGCTACAATGACTCTAATTTGTATGTACCATTATTTGATCTTCTAACCTACTAGGTTTAAGGTAAACTACAGTGGAATATCAAGCAGACATTAAATGAAACAGTGTCATTAATTCAATCCAATGAGATATGTTTCATATAACAAAGGGATTTGTTCTGCTAGTGAAACAATGTATATTAATGAAAGAGTTGAAATAATAGATTCATTTTGTTCTTAAAGCAAACACATTAAGGGAAGCCATCAAGAAGTAAAGAACATGAGTTTTGTTTTTTTTTTTAAACTGTGCTTTATTTAGGGCTAAGCTGGAAAGCGTCATTCAATAATTACAGAAGATTACAAGGAGTTTTAGGGAAGTGAGAGTGAAAGAGCAGTTGTATGGAAGTACAGTTGCATTACACATCTGTACTTCCTAGCTGTGGGCTCACTCTGCCTGTCCTTACTCAGGCAAAATACCCGCTACATCCCAGTGGGAGTTCTGACAGAGTAAGGACTGTAACATCAGGCCCAATAGAGAATTAAAATTAAAATAAAAACTAAAAGAAAAAGAAAGAGAAAGGAAGAAAGTTCGAGATCAAGATAAAAAAAACCTAAGAAAAACAAACAAGAACATTTTAACAAAGTAAAACCAAATAAGGAATCAGAAACAATTATCACACTGCTCAATCGATGCAAACAAGTGTGAACATGATGTAAATCAAGTTTTAAGATTGTGAAAATAAATTATAATAAATATGATATACTTTAAAATATGTGTTCTTAAATAATTAATTGTTTTTTCTGATTCAGATTTTTTAAAGCAATGTCTTATGTTTTTTAACTGCTCTAAAGTCATTTACCAAAGATAAATATCGTGCTTTCATTAAATAGTTTTCCTTGTTTTTTCTCTATCATTACAATTAAAAGTCCTACAAAATATGGAAATTTATTTACAGAAAAACAGAGCCAGCATCTTTTTTTTAAACATCCCCCTGTTTTTCAAAATTCCTTGTAAACAGTTTCAGAAATTCTTCAAAGAGATTTTTTTTTATTATTTTTTGCTTTTATTTTTTATGTTATTTTTTTCTTTTTTAAGATTAAGGTTCTAGGCTAACCCCTTGCCCTGAAGGTTTCTAGAGCAAATATGGAAGCTACTGAAGCATAGGATGATGGTAATTTTGCAGACAGCAGATCATGAAGACATGAAGCATTTAGCTGTGTTTTGTTGTTCAAGTTAGAACTAAAGTCTGATAAAAAGACAGCTGTTTTGTTTCCCATTTACATTGTCTACAGAATCGAGTTTTGTTTTGTTTATTTTTTTAATAGCTGGAATGCTTGCAGTTAGAAAAGCTGCCAAAATAGCCATTTCTCTCCTTTTTCTCCTTGATAAATAACAACATCCAACAACAATTGGCAGAGAGTAGGAATTTATGCTCAGTCTAAACTCTACAAAAATTACAGTTCTACAACATCTTTGTTTTTAGCATTAATGTTAAGTTCTATGTAGTATTTTTTAAAATTTTTTTATTTTTTAATGTTGTCTAATTTTTTCTATTATATAGGTATTTTAAACTTTCTTTTTTTAAAATTCTGTACAACTATTAGGATTTTAAATGGGGAGAGTTAGAAGCATTTACAAACCTTTTTTGTTTTCCTTTTAATATCAACTATCTTTTCTCTTGTCTATGCCTTTTTATGTATTTGTTTATGTATTTATTTACTTTTTTGCTTTTCATAGATATCCATCTTACCTGCCTTTAACAGCACAATCCTTACCTATTATACAGAAAACCATATGAAAGCTTCATAGACTCTAATTAATGTATAACCAAAGAACCTCCCAAATTATCAAAGAACTATTATCTTGCTGTTTTAAAAGCATTTAAGCATATTTTTAAATTTTTTTACATATTTCATATAATCGCTCTCAAAAACTGTTTTAGGAACAGCTCAGAGAAAAGGAAAGAACTTCCATATTTTACATACAGCTACAAGTCTGCGGTAAAAAGTTTTGTCCTTTGGTCCCTATATAGCTAAGGAATGACAGATAAAGATGCTCAGTGACTGTTACCATGGTTCATGCATGGTAACTGCATCCTTGGTGGCAAACAGGCACTCCTTTGTCAGTATCCAGGTTTGCATCTCCTGTTTGAAGAAAAGCCGCTGTGGTGATATCAGTGTCTCTTCAGAAATCCTGGTTGATCTTGTTCCTGTTCTGATTTTACTTATGTATTTGTTTTCAAGCGCATGTCCTTCGAAGTCAGCAGATGTGATACTTTTCTTGAAGAAATGTTACAGTCTAAACAATCAAAGAGAGAATAAGTCTGAAGTCTTCAGCTTGATTGATATTTGCTGATATGTCAAAGGTGTAATCCAACAGTTTCCTTTTTTTAATATATATACTTTTTTCCTAAATGTGGCTCATTCAGCTGCTGCCCTAAAAAAATGAAGATCATTGCAAATTAAATCAAAAAGGGGAGGGGGAAGTAGGGAAGGTGGGGGATATTTGGGACAGGGAGGAAAAAAGACCTAAAAAATGAAAATTAAATTAAAAACAAGCCTGTTGTTTTGGGCCCAATCCTGCTCCTGTTGAAAGTAATGGGTGTTTTCTTCTCCCTTCAATTGGGACAGGATGGGGCTTCTGGTTTGGTGTTTTGCTTTTGGAGGCATTGGCTCTGATTCTGCTCCCACTCAATGTCAACAGAAAGATTCCCCTTGACTTCAGTGAGAAGCGGATCAAACCCAAAGTGAGCAAGGTAGTCACGATCATGATAGAGAAAAGTACAATTGTTCCTAATAGTAATAAATCAAAATAATAGTAGGGCATGTCTACATAAATCTGTATCACTATGTATTTGCAGATAGCTGCATTTTAATTATTTTTAAGTGCCACTTTACAATGCCAGATCACAATCTTGCTTGGCGGGCTTTTGTAGTGTGAAAGGCATCGAGAAAGAATTGGTCTACATTTTAATGGGGTGCCATCTATGACAGTGCATGAACTTTCTGTGGAGACATAGCTGCCAATAACATCTACTCCTTTGTGAATGTCAAAAAGTAGGACTTTGAACAGGAAATTTATAGGAGGTTAAATTAAAAGAGACTGTTGGAATAAACTTTTTTTTTCAAAAAAAAAGTAAACAACATTTCTTAAATAAAAAAGTTATTTAAAAAATATAATCATGATCCGACTAGGCTTGACATTTAAGTAGGATGCTTAATCATTAAGGATTAGCTCTTATCTCTTTCTAGCAAGCAGGTTCTTCTTATACACTCGGTGATTTATTACATCAAGAAACTTAGAAACTGCAAAAGGTCCACTCTGGTGGAAAAGTGTCATGCGGAATATCAATCCATGCTGGCAGGTTTTCACACTGTTGGTTCAACAAACAGCAAACCGTACACAGCAGTCTAAACAATTACAACACCAAAAATAATAATAGAATAAAAAAAATAAAAAACACTTGTCAAGGACCCTTTTTCAGTTGTAAACAAAAAGATGCATTTTGCTTTTTGATCTGGATGGGTTTTTTTCCCACTCAAAACAATCCCTCCCTCCCCCTGAGCAATTAATTTTAGCTGGAGGTGCTGTAATATGGAACCTTAGAATTAGGAATTCTTGAAAAGATATACAATGATGCTTTTCTTGGGGTTGCTTTTTTTGGATTACTATAGTTTTCAAACTACTGTTACTATCATTACTCTTTTTGGTTTTTTGGTTTTGATTTGGTTTTTTTAATTTTTAGAATGTGATTTGAAATATCCTAAGGGAAAAAAAAGGTGTCAATTGAAAAAGGCCCCCAATTCTCCAGAAAAAAAAAAAAATCACAAGATTTTCAGTGCAAAAAAATTAACCACACATTTTTTCTCTCTCTTTTTTCCAAATTATCTGTAGTTATAACAATCCCATTTTTTCTAAAGAATTAGGAATCCATCTTTTTTTTTCTTCTATGTGACATCTAAAGAAGCATAAAACGTTGACAAGAAATCAAACGACAAATAAAGAAACCACTGCAAGCACCAAAAAACAAAACGAAAATGAGCACAGCAAAAAATTGTGGCAGCACAAAGTCAAAAAAGGCACATGTGATCATGACTGGCCAATCATCAACTGATACAACATCCAAGAAAAATGCTTCAATCACGGCACCTGCACGAAACTTGACGGCATGTCATGCAACCAATTCTTAGCTTGTTACATGACGCCATCATGTCACACTTTCAACTTCGAGTTGATTTGAACTTACGGCCTGGGGGACTGTATTCTCCACTTTCATGTCATTACGTGAACTTTTTTCCTAGCTCAGCGCGAGACTGTGGTGGATTTGACTGGCTCTTGGTTGGTTTTGTTGGAATTTGATTGAATGACAAAAGAAGAAAAGATTTTTTTTTTTATATATATTTATATATAGTGTGGAAAAAGGGAAAGGTGGGGAAAGAAGATATATATAAAATAATAACTAAAAAAAGTTACAAACACAGCATCAGTCAGAAAGATCTAATGGATATACTTGCCATTAAACTATAGAAAATGAAACAAGAAGGAGATCAAAACAAACTGAACAGAAAGAAAGGATGAAGAAAAGAAAGGAAGGAAGAAAAAAAAAGGATGGAGGAGGCCTAGCCAGAGACACACACATAAAACACACACTTAAATGTAGACACACAGTCAACAGTGAACAGTAACAGAACGTTATGCAGCGGCTGTTGAGGAGAGCATGCACTGAATGAATGAGCACAGACACAGATCGATTTGCAAAGTCTGGAAAATAAATACATTCACTGCCAACCAGAATGCTTTCGTTAGCACTGGTCTTTCCCGCACCACCCTCTGCATCCTGGGCTTTGCTGGACGGCTAGCCAAAGTCCTCCAGGAGCCTTTCCATTTCCTCGGATGGACTTCGGAGCCAGTACCGCTCTAATTCGATTACATCCCAAGTTTAAAATCATGGGGGGGTAATAAACCAAGAGCTGCTTTGGCTACTGAGAAAAAAAAGGAAAAGCAACTACTGCTGGTTGCTGCATGCCCATTTAGAGGTTCACAGGACGGTGGGCTCCGAAAAACAGCAATGCTGGTATGGTGTGGGAAGCAGACTTGTAGGAGGACTTGGATGATACAATCGTCCCTAAATCAGCATCATTAAAAGAAGGACATTTACTCCTTTGGCATTTGGCTCTGGCTTGAATTTAAAAAATAATGGAAAAAAAGTAGAGAAGAGAAAGTGAGAAGAGAAGAGAAGAGAAGAGAAGAAGAAAAAAGGAAAGAAAAAGAAAAAGAAAAAGTGAAAGAAAAAGAAAAAGAAGAAGATAAAAGAAACTGCCAGGGGCTGGTTGCTACAATCTCCAGAAACACCTTCCTCCTTTCCTACAAAGGAAAATGTCCCTCTATTTGCCCAGGGAGTTTTGCCTCAGTAAACACCAAAAATCACTACACAGAGCAATACACTTGTCTCAGTCAGCAGCTCTGCACCCTGTTCTTCAGGTATTGCCTTTCTATCCCCTTGGCAGGGCTCATATCTCTCCTCCCAGTCTATTTCTGAAAAGTCACTGCACACGACTCAAATTTCACCTTGTGTTTGAGTGTCACAAGAATATTGTTGGCAGTTCTCATCCTGAAGTCATGCGTGCTGGCTAGAGAAAATTCTTTGGGGGTTTTTTTACTGTTTCTATATTTTTTCTGAGCTGAAACATGCTTTCTGGCTACAGCAGTTATGCTCAGCTGACAAGAGACAGTGCTGAACTAAGCCCCACATCTGATCGCTGGCTTCAGCTCCACACTTTTCCCACAGTTGGCTGCTGTCTTGGTTGGATCCAACTCCTTCTTGATGGCGTGGCCCTAATGCCCTGCCCTTTGATGAGCTGGAAGCGTCAACCTGAGCTTCCTGGAGTTTGAGTGAAGGCAATAGAATGGTACCACGAAGGCAGATGCAGGATCTGGATCTACAGTTATTTCACAAGCCAAGAGGGAGAAAAATGTCTTTTTGAAGATGGCCCAGGGTAGAGCTGTTGTCACTTGTGTCCCTGGGTAGCCAAGGACAAGTAGTGTCAGTTGTACAGGTCCAGGCTGTGCATTAGGAAGAGGAAAAGGCCTCTAACATCCCTCTTACCCCTCAGGGCTTTCTGGTTATGTCATACCACAAGAAAAAGAGCAGGTGGGGAGGAAGGACAGCTGGCAGCACCATCATAGGAAGACCTGGCTCTTTCCTTACCTCAGCTGTGCCAGCAGCATGGGTTAGGCTTTACAAGGAAAAGGGCTAACAGGCTTTGCTCCCCTGAATGGAGCAACGAGGCAGCAGGAATGGGAGAGATCTGGTGGAACAAATAATATCCTGCTCTATCCCTGGGAACTGGCAGCAACACACAACTCCTGTCTGGGGTTGGAGTATGGGATGGCACTGGCTGCACAGACAGGGGTGGCAGCACCATGGGCAATACGCATACATGTGGATGCTAGCCCCAGGCAACTCTCAAGCTGAAGAGAGGTTGTTTGACATAACCTGGACTGGGGAAAACATTTTCTCCTATGGGTGTGTCCTGGTTTCAGCTGGGATAGAGTTAATTGTCTTTCTAGTAGCTGGTACATTGCTATGTTTTTCAGTTAGGTATGAGAAGAATGTTGATAACACTGATGTTTTCAGTTGTTGCTAAGTAATGTTTAGCCTAAAGTCAAGGATTTTTCAGCTTCTCATGCCTAGCCAACATTGTTCCAGCAATTCAAAGAGGATATGTCCTACTCCCCACCTGTAAGGACCAATGTCTCAGCTATTAGGAGTGAGCGCTCCTCTGCCCAAAAGAGAGAATATAGAAGGTACACACCACGAGGTGCCCTGTGGTTTTACCTATGTGATCATGGAGAGGACATGAGGAAATGGGATGGAAAACCTACCTCGGTCCTGAATGCACGGGTACATGAGTTGCGAGGAAAAACCACCACAAAAGGGGATTCTACCAGGAAAAATGCCGCTCCAGTTTCCAAACAGAGTAGAAGGGCTGATCTTATTTCTGATCCTCTTGAAGGGACTCCTGAGCCAATTTTACGAGAAGTGAGTACTGGATACTCTGACCAGGATTAGAGGGGCCCTGCCTCCAGCCAGGTGGAGGAAAGGGATAACCGGGTCTACTGGACTGTGTGTATTCGATGGCCTGGCACATTAGACCCACAGCAGTACAAGGCTCTAGTAGACACCGGCACACAGTGTACTCTAATGCCATCAAGGTATAAAGGGGCAGAACCCATTTGTATTTCTGGTGTGACAGGGGGATCCCAAGAGTTAACTGTATTGGAGGCTGAAGTAAGCCTAACTGGGAATGAATGGCAGAAACACCCCATTGTGACTGGCCCAGAGGCCCCGTGCATCCTTGGCATAGACTATCTCAGGAGAGGGTATTTTAAGGACCCAAAGGGGTATTGATGGGCTTTTGGTATAGCTGCCTTGGAGACGGAGGAAATTAAACAGCTGTCTACCCTGCCTGGTCTCTCTCAAGACCCTTCGATTGTGGGGTTGCTGAGGGTTGAAGAACAACAAGTGCCAATTGCTACCACGATGGTGAATCAGCAGCAATATCGCACCAACCGAGACTCCCTGATTCCCATCCACATGTTGATTCGTCAAGTTGAGAGCCAAGGAGTGATCAGCAAAACTCACTCACCCTTTAATAGTCCCATATGGTTCAGTCAGCGGCGAGGCCAGCAGAGGCAACGGTAAGTCGGCGGCTAAGCGCTAGATTGAGGCGGACAGGGAGGTTCCCGAGGCCCGGAGCGCCGGGGAAGGGCGGAGGGACCCGGCCGGAGCCGGCGGCTCTCGCGGGAGAGGCTGACGCGGCGTGGGCGTTGCCAGGGGCAACCGCGGGAGATTTGAACGGCCCTGAGGAGCGCCAGCGACCAGGAGCGCGGCGCGGCAGTTCGCGCAGGTAGGGTGCAGCCTCCCCTGTTCCCAGCTCGAGCAGGCTGCTCAAGTGGTGGGTGTCGGCCCAGAGGGAGACCCAGGTATGGTTGCCACTCGGGGGAAAGCCATTGTTAGGAAAAATATGGCAACGCAGACAGAGGTCCCACGTACACATGCAGCTGTCCAGGTCTCTGGCTGCAGGGAGTGCCTGAGTCTATCAGAAATGATGGAGGTCAGCGGGGACACCTCTTGTGTGAGGTGTGACCAGGTGAGTGATTTGCTCAGCCTGGTGGTAGAGCTGAAGGAGGAAGTGGAAAGGTTGAGGAGTATCAGGGAGTGTGAGAGGGAGATAGATTGGTGGGCCCACACCCTACACACCACACACTCACACCACACCCTACCATCCCTGAGGCAGGGGCAGCAGATGGAGGCTCCGCAAGAAGCAGAGGTTCCCCTGCCCTCCTGCCACCAGGCAGGAGGGGACCTAAGAGATGGAGGGGAATGGATACAGGTCCCTGCTCGGGGAGGCAGGCGAATCCGCTCCCGGTCTCCCTCACCTTCCCAGTTGCCCCTACTCAACAGGTATGGGGCTCTGGAACTTGAGGACCAGGCCAGTGAAGATCAGGGTGTAGATGAAGCCCTATCTAGGGAGGTGCCTAAGCCCAGTCGGGCATCCCCACGCATTCTCACATCCTCAGAAAAAAGAAAAAGGAGGGTAATTGTTGTAGGCGACTCACTCTTAAGGGGGACAGAGGGCCCAATATGCAGACCCGACCCATCCCACCGGGAAGTCTGCTGCCTCCCTGGGGCCCGGGTTAAAGACATTACCAGGAAACTCCCTGGTCTGGTTCGGACCTCTGATTATTACCCATTGCTGGTTGTGCAGGTTGGCAGTGATGAGATTGCAGAGAAGAATCCAAAGGCAATCAAAAGGGATTTCAGGGCACTGGGACGATTAGTAGAAAGATCGGGAGCACAGGTAGTGTTTTCCTCAATCCCTTCAGTGGCAGGGAAATACACTGAAAGGAACAGGAAAACACACCTGGTCAATACATGGCTCAGAGGCTGGTGCCGTAGGTGGAATTTTGGGTTTTTTGATCATGGGGAGGCTTACACAGCACGAGGCTTGCTAGCGACAGATGGTGTCCAGCTATCTCAAAGGGGTAAGAGAATCCTCGCTCATGAGATGGCAGGGCTCATAGAAAGGGCTTTAAACCAGGTTTGAAGGGGGTAAGGGATCAAACTAGGTGCACCAGAGATGAGCCTGGGGGCAGCGTGCCGATGTTAGGGGTGGATTCGATGACCCAGCTCAAATGCATCTATGCCAACGCACGCAGCATGGGCAATAAACAGGAGGAGCTGGAAGCCATTGTGCAGCAGGATAGATATGACTTAGTCGCCATCACGGAAACATGGTGGGATGACTCCCATGACTGGAGTGCTGCAATGGATGGCTACAAGCTCTTCAGAAGGGATAGGCAAGGTAGAAGAGGTGGTGGGGTGGCTCTTTATGTTAGGGAATGTTTTGACTGTTCAGAGCTGCACGATTCTGATGACAAGGTGGAGTGCTTATGGGTGAGGATGAGAGGGAAAGCCAATAAGACAGATATTGTGCTGGGAGTCTGTTATAGACCGCCCGACCAGGTTGAAGAGACGGATGAATCATTCTACAAGCGGCTGGCAGTAGTCTCAGAATCGTGTGCCCTTGTCCTTATGGGGGACTTTAACTTTCCAGACATCTGCTGGAAATACAACACAGCAGTGAGTAAACAATCTAGGAGGTTCCTGGAGTGTGTGGAAGATAACTTCTTGACACAGCTGGTGGGTGAGCCAACCAGGGGAGGAGCCTTGCTAGATCTGTTGTTTACGAACAGGGAAGGACTGGTGGGAGGTGTGATGGTTGGAGGCCGTCTTGGGCTTAGCGACCATGAAATGATAGAATTTTCAATTCTTGGTGAGGCAAAGAAGGTGGTCAGCAAAACCACCACTATGGACTTCCGGAGGGCTAACTTTGGCCTCTTCAAGGCACTGGTTGAGAGAGTCCCTTGGGAGACGGTCCTGAAGGGCAAAGGGGTCCAGGAGGGATGGACATTCTTTAAGAAGGAAATCTTAATGGCTCAGGACCAGGCTATTCCCATGTGCCGCAAGTCGAACCGCCGAGGAAAACGACCGGCCTGGCTGAATGGGGAGCTTTTGCTAGGACTTAAGAAAAAAAAGAGAGTTTATCATCTCTGGAGGAAAGGGCAGGCAACTTGGGAGGAGTACAGGGATCTTGTTAGATCATACAGAGAGAAAATTAGAAAGGCGAAAGCTCAGCTAGAACTAAATCTGGCCACTATCGTAAGGGACAACAAAAAATGTTTTTACAAATATGTTAACAGTAAAAAGAATCCCAAGGAGAATATCTATCCTTTAATGGATACAGAAGGGAACGTAGCAACCAGTGATGAGGAAAAGGCCAAGGTACTTAATGCCTTCTTTGCCTCAGTCTTTAATAGCGAGTCCAGTCATCCTCAGGGTACTCCACCTCATGAGCTGGAAGGTAAGGATGAAGAGCATAACATACCCCCCTTAATCCAGGAGGAATTAGTTAGGGACCTGCTACGCCATCTGGACACTCAGAAATCTATGGGACCTGATGGGATCCATCCAAGAGTACTGAGGGAACTGGCAGAGGTCCTTGCCAAGCCACTCTCTATCATCTATCAGCAATCCTGGTCAACAGGGGAGGTCCCAGAAGACTGGAGGCTTGCCAATGTGACTCCCATTTATAAGAAGGGTCGGAGGGAGGATCCGGGGAACTACAGGCCTGTCAGCCTGACCTCGGTACCGGGAAAGATTATGGAATGGTTTGTTTTGAAAGCACTCACATGGCAAGTCCAGGATAAGAGGGGGATCAGGCCCAGTCAGCATGGGTTTACGAAAGGCAGGTCCTGCTTGACCAACCTGATCTCCTTCTATGACCAGGTGACCCGCCTAGTGGATGAGGGAAAGGCTGTGGATGTTATTTTCCTAGACTTCAGCAAGGCCTTTGACACTGTCTCTCATGGTATACTCCTTGAGAAGCTGGCGTCTTGTGGCCTGGATAAGTGCACTATTCACTGGGTGAAAAACTGGCTGTATGGCCAAGCCCAGAGGGTAGTGGTGAATGGGGTGAAATCCAGTTGGCGGCGGGTCACGAGTGGTGCTCCCCAGGGCTCGGTGTTGGGCCCTGTTCTGTTTAATATCTTTATCAATGATTTGGATGAGGGGATTGAGTGCACCCTCAGCAAGTTTGCAGACGACACCAAGTTGGGAGGCAGGGTCGATCTGCTGGAGGGTAGGGAGGCTCTACAAAGAGATCTGGACAGGCTGGATCGATGGGCTGAGGCCAATTGTATGAAGTTTAACAAGGCCAAGTGCCGGGTCCTGCACTTCGGTCATGGCAACCCCATGCAGCGCTACAGGCTTGGGGAAGAGTGGCTGGAAAGCTGCCCAGCAGAGAAAGACCTGGGGGTGCTGGTTGACAGCTGGCTGAATATGAGCCAGCAGTGTGCCCAGGTGGCCAAGAAGGCCAATCGCATCCTGGCCTGTATCAGGAACAGTGTGGCCAGCAGGAACAGGGAGGTGGTTGTTCCCCTGTACTCGGCACTGGTGAGGCCGCACCTCGAGTCCTGTGTTCAGTTTTGGGCCCCTCACTACAGGAAAGACATTGAGGTGCTGGAGTGTGTCCAGAGAAGGGCAACCAAGTTGGTGAGGGGCCTTGAGCACAAGTCTTATGAGGAGCGGCTGAGGGATCTGGGGTTGTTCAGTCTAGAAAAGAGGCGGCTGAGGGGAGACCTTATCGCTCTCTACAACTACCTGAAAGGGGGTTGTAGTGAGGTGGGTGTTGGTCTCTTCTGTCAGGTGTCTGGAGATAGGACAAGAGGAAATGGCCTCAAGTTGAGGCAAGGGAGGTTTAGGTTAGATATTAGGAAAAATTTTTTTACTGAGAGGGTTGTCAAACATTGGAACAGGCTGCCCAGGCAAGTGGTTGATTCACCATCCCTGGAGGTATTCAAAAAGCGAGTGGACAGGGTACTCCAGGGCATGGTTTAGGGGGCATGGTTAATGGTTGGACTCGATGATCTTGAAGGTCTTTTCCAACCGAAATCATTCTATGATTCTATGATTCTATGATATGGCCAGTGCGAAAGTCTAATGGGGAGTGGAGACTAACAGTAGACTATTGTGGCCTGAATGAAGTTACGCCACCGCTGAGTGCTGCCGTTCCAGATATGCTAGAACTTCAATATGAACTAGAGTCAAAGGCAGCTAAGTGGTATGCCACAATTGACATTGCTAATGCGTTTTTCTCAATCCCTCTGGCAGCAGAGTGTCATCCACAATTTGCTTTCAGTTGGAGAGGAGTCCAGTTCACTTGGAATCGATTGCCCCAGGGGTGGAAACACAGCCCCACCATTTGCCATGGACTAATTCAGACTGCACTGGAAAAAGGTGAAGCTCTGGAACACCTGCAATACATTGATGGCATCATCATATGGGGCAACACAGCAGAAGAAGTCTTTGAGAAAGGGAAGAAAATAATCCAAATCCTTCTGAAAGCCAGCTTTGCCATAAAAGAAAGTAAGGTCAAGGGACCTGCACAGGAGATCCAGTTTTTAAAAATAAAATGGCAAGATGGATGTCGTCAGATCCCAATGGACGTGATCAACAAAATAGCAGCTATGTCCCCACCAACTAAGAAAAAGGAAACACAAGCCTTCTTAGGTGTTGTGGGTTTTTGGAGAATGCATATTCCAAATTACAGTCTGATTGTAAGCCCTCTCTAACAAGTGACCCGGAAGAAGAATGATTTTAAATGGGGCCCTGAGCAACCACAAGCCTTTGAACAAATTAAACGGGAGATTGTTCACGCAGTAGCCCTTGGGCCAGTCCGGACAGGACAAGATGTTAAAAATGTGCTCTATACTGCAGCTGGAGAGCATGGCCCTACCTGCAGTCTCTGGCAGAAAGCACCTGGGGAGACCTGAGGCCGACCCCTGGGGTTTTGGAGTCAAGGATATTGAGGATCCGAGGCCCGCTATACTCCAACTGAAAAAGAGATATTGGCAGCATATGAAGGAGTTCGAGCTGCCTCAGAAGCGGTTGGTACTGAAACACAGCTCCTCTTAGCACCCCGACTGCCAGTGCTGGGCTGGATGTTCAAAGGGAGGGTCTCCTCTACACATCACGCAACTGATGCCACGTGGAGTAAGTGGATTGCACTGATCACACAATGGGCTCGCATAGGAAACCCCAGTCGCCCAGGAATTGTGGAAGTGATCACGGACTGGCCAGAAGGCAAAGATTTTGGAATGTCGCCAGAGGAGGAGGTGGCACATGCTGAAGAGGCCCCGCTGTATAATAAACTGTCAGAAAATGAGAGGCAATATGCCCTGTTCACTGACGGATCCTGTCGCATTGTGGGAAAGCATCAGAGGTGGAAGGCTGCTGTATGGAGTCCTATAGGACAAGTTGCAGAAACTGCTGAAGGAGAAGGTAAATCGAGTCAGGTTGCAGAGGTGAAAGCCATCCAGCTAGCGTTAGACATTGCTGAAAGAGAAAAGTCGCCAGTGCTCTATCTCTATCCTGACTCATGGATGGTGGCAAATGCCCTGTGGAGGTGGCTATAGCAATGGAAGCAGAGCAACTGGCAGCGCAGAGGTAAACCCATTTGGGCTGCCGCACTGTGGCAAGATATTGCGTCCCAGCTAGAGAATCTGGTTGTAAAAGTACGTCACGTAGATGCTCATGTACCCAAGAGTCGGGCCACTGAAGAACATCAAAACAACAGGTGGATCAGGCTGCCAAGACTGAAGTGGCTCAGGTGGACCTGGACTGGCAACATAAGGGTGAGCTATTTATGGCTCTGTGGGCCCATGATGCTTCAGGCCATCAGGGAAGAGATGCAACATATAGATGGGCTCGTGATCGAGGGGTGAACTTGACCATGGACACTATTGCACAAGTTATCCGTGAATGTGGAACATGTGCTGCAATGAAGCAAGCCAAGTGGTTGAAGCCCCTGTGGTTTGGAGGGCAATGGCTGAAATATAAATATGGGGAAGCCTGGCAGATTGACTATATCACACTCCCACAAACTCGCCAAGGCAAGCGCCATGTGCTTACAATGGTGGAAGCAACCACTGGATGGCTGGAAACGTATTCTGTGCCCCATGCCACCACCCAGAACACTATCCTGGGCCTTGAAAAGCAGGTCTTGTGGTGACACGGCACCCCAGAAAGAATTGAGTCAGACAACGGGACTCATTTCCGAGACAACCTCATAGACACCTGGGCCAAAGAGCATGGCATTGAGTGGGTGTATCATATCCCCTATCATGCACCAGCCTCTGGGAAAATCGAACGATACAATGGACTGTTAAAGACCACATTGAGAGCAATGGGGGGTGGAACCTTCAAACATTGGGATACACATTTAGCAAAAGCCACCTGGTTAGTCAACACCAGAGGATCTGCCAATCGGGGTGGCCCTGCCCAGTCAGAAATTTTCCATACTGTAGAAGGGGATAAAGTCCCTGTAGCACACATAAAAAATATGTTAGGGAAGACAGTCTGGGTTACTCCTGCCTCCGGCAAAGGCAAACCCATTCATGGGATTGCTTTTGCTCAAGGGCCTGGGTGCACTTGGTGGGTGATGCAAAAAGATGGGGAAGTCCGATGTGTGCCTCAAGGGGATTTGATTTTAGGTGAGACTAGCCAGAATTAAACTGTATGATATTAGTTGCTATATAACCCTGCTACTGTATGTTATCCTTACTATAATTGCTATATGCTATATCCATAGTACTATAGTAAGAATCACTTAGATCAAGCAAGAATGAACTGTGATAAAATTGAGCAAAGCGCAGTAGTGATGGAACCAGAACTGACTCCAGCATGCAACAATCCAACGGTGCACACCATTCTCCTGCTGCATCCAATGTCACCTGCTCGCCACACCACACTGAAGTACAATACTGCACTGCCAACCGAGAGGCCTTTGCACCATCCCTCCTGTCCAGAAAGACTGGTGTGACAGATGGAGCCCAGAGTCGGGAACTAAATGAACTCAACGAACATTTTATGAACATGACCCATAAACTAAAGGAATGATAGCTCTGTGTGTGTGTATACATATATACATATATATATATATGTATATATCATTGTCTATATATCTCAAAAGGACGGAAAAGGTGATGATGATTGACCGGGATGTAACTGAAGGTATGGGAACTGAGCATGACGTCAATGGTATAGAATAAGAGGTGGATACTGTCCTGGTTTCAGCTGGGATAGAGTTAATTGTCTTCCTAGTAGCTGGTATAGTGCTATGTTTTTGAGTTTGGTATGAGAAGAATGTTGATAACACTGATGTTTTCAGTTGTTGCTAAGTCATGTTTAGTCTAAAGTGAAGGATTTTTCAGCTTCTCCTGCCCAGCCAACAAGAAGGCTCGAGGGGCACAAGAAGTTGGCACAGGACACAGCCAGGGCACCTGACCCAAAGTGGCCAACGGGGTATTCCATACCATGTGATGTTATGTCTAGTATATAAACTGGGGGCGGGGGGATCGCTGCTTGGGGACTAACTGGGCATCAGTTGGCGGGTGGTGAGCAATTGCATTGTGCATCATTTGTATATTCCAATCCTTTTATTATTACTGTTGTCATTTTATTAGTGTTACCATTATCATCATTAGTTTCCTCTTTTCTGTTCTATTAAACCGTTCTTATCTCAACCCATGAGTTTTACTTCTTTTCCCAATTTTCTCCCCCATCCCACTGGGTGCGGGGGGAAGTGAGTGAGCGGCTGCATGATGTTGACCTCGGTACCGGGGAAGATTATGGAACAGTTCGTCTTGAGTGCGCTCACATGGCATGTGCAGTACAACCAGGGGATCAGGCCCAGCCAGCATGGGTTTACGAAAGGCAGGTCCTGCTTCAAAAAGCGCGTAGACAAGGCACTTCAGGACATGGTTTAGTGGGCATGGTTGATGGTTGGACTCGATGATCTTGAAGGTCTTTTCCAACCTAAATGATTCTATGATCCTTTGTTTAGTTGCTGGCTGGGGTTAAACCACAACAGGGTGGAGCAGGAAGGACCAGGCTGGTCTGCCAGTGGCCCCTGGCTTTGCAGCAGGTACTACCATCCCTCTGCCTGTCCTCCACACACCCTCAGACACTGTGGGTGCAACACACACAAACATATATATGTACAAGTGAAGGATTAGGACTTGCTGATGCTAAAAAAGCACGCAAAAAAACCCCCAGAAAATGTTCTTTCGCATGAAAGTCACATGTGCTCATCCTGTCTGCCTAACTTGGACCTGTATTTCAAGCACCAAATGAAGCTGTCCTTCTAAAGCAGGGGTCTACAGCACCTACCTAGTCAGTGGAGAGGAGAAGACCCTTTGACATTCTCTAGGGACATATCCTGCCCACACAGCTGATATACCTCAGTTTAGGCAAGGTTTGTAATAAACAGTAATATATGTAGGTTGAGTGAGTGAGTAAGATGAAACAGGCTTTCAAGTGCACAATCCCTTTTTCAGGTCTTAAACTTGGGCAGACAGACTTTCCCTCTGGAGGGCTACAGAGGCAAATGCCTTTCTCTGTTGTCTAGTCAGAGGAGTTAGATACCTATCTTATGAGGACTGCTTCATCAGCGGTGTGAAATGTTCCCAGCCTGTGTTAGATAGGCTGAACACCAGCCAAACTCATCTGTTTAAGAAAAGCAATCCACTTTGCTAGGAACGGGTATAAACTTTGGGTATTGCTGAAGTAAATTTGTGAGTAAAAGTGTTAAGGTTATGAAGACAAGTATATACACCCTAGTTCAGAAGTGGTGCCTTGGAGATAAAGAAGGAGCATACTTCCCAAGCAGTTAGGGTCTGTGCACAAGGACAGAGTATGCAATGTATCTTTGCTGCAGGTAATACTGACCAAGAACTTGCTCCGCTGAGCAAACTGTAGCCAAATACATCT
Source organism: Harpia harpyja (assembly GCF_026419915.1). Taxonomy (NCBI): domain Eukaryota; kingdom Metazoa; phylum Chordata; class Aves; order Accipitriformes; family Accipitridae; genus Harpia; species Harpia harpyja. The sequence continues at coordinate 37,354,642 of NC_068968.1, forward strand.
GGTAAATGCCAATATTCCTCCAACCCAGCTTCTTCTTTGAAGCATCTAAGTGGAGTGTGAGACTGTTCTCCTTGAACATTGGCAAGAGATAATGGCTTCAAGTCCTAATAATGAGATTTAGGATGCAGACATCTCCATCTGAGCAAATCACTCTAGGTCCATTTTAGTGGAGACAGACAGGGCTTGTAGGTCCCAATTCACTTGTCCTAAGGGACTGTTCCAGACAAGATAGTGAACCACGGCCAAAAGGACCCTATATCTCTCTTGTGGTTATAATGAGGACCTTGAATGACTAGCTGTGAAGGAGATAGTTACAGTGTATGTCTATAACATCAGGGGAAATGAATTTCAGTTAAAGCCTTGGTTAGAGCAAACATAACTTTAGTCATGTCCTTGTAACCTGTGCTGTCAGCACAGTAGTCCTAATGCTACAAACACCTCTGTCACAGGAAAGCTTTTAACAGCAGCTTCTGACCAGACTGTAAGGATCAGCTCTGCATTGTGGGAGACATTCATTGTCCATGTTTAAGCCGGAGCAAGATTTACTCCTTCCAGAAGTTTTTGGTTTGGACTCATCCCATCCAGATATAAGCACTCAACTTAGGAGTCCATTTACCTTAAACTCTGCAAAGTCCATGGAGGTGAAGATGAACAATGATTCTGCTTAGCTAAGATATGAATGGGACTTGAAGGTGTCTCTTTTACTCTCCAAAGACTAGAAAGGAAATATAAGGCCACTCAGTAAGTCATTTAGGCCAAGTGAGCAACCCATGGGAAGCTTCTCTGTGGCTGCTTTCTTTCACTGTTTCCACATGAGTAACTGCATGCGTGGTTACCCTAGAAGAGACATTTAATGGCAGTCTGTTCATAAGTTCCATCCCTACTTTCTACGCACACGGCCCTGCTAAAGAGCAATGATGTCCCTTGCAACTGATTATCATTTTTCAGCTCTTCATCTATATTTCTTTTGCTCCACATAGAGCTGAGTCATTGCTGAGACCTGACAGCCATAACGTGGGGCTCTGGAGATAGACTAGGCTGTACCGCCAAGACCGCTGGATCATTTTCCAAGGATGGATTTACCAGAGGACCAAGAAGTGGATGCTGAGGCAGCTTTGGTCTCATTTACACCACCAGCCTGGTGGGTAGTTATGGCCTGAATCCATGTCTCTGCACAGCAGGAAGGATTCTGCCCTGTCTCTTGCTGGTGCTAATGGCAAACTGTCCCAGCTTTAATGGGAGAAGGACTGATACTCTTGCTAGTGTGACAAAATCAAGCTGTTACGTGGAGGAAGATTTGTGTCCATCTGTATAACAAACTTTTGAAAGCAAGAGAAGGACAGGCCTTTCCCAAAGACTTTATGAACTAAGAAAGTGCAGATGATCTTTAAAAGTACACAGCTCCTGTGCTCTGTGACATTCACCGTATAGTCTAGGTACTGCTAGGTTTGTGCAGTATCTTGCATACACCTCTCAGGTTATCTACCTGCTGTCAGGGTATGAATGTATCTGCTAAGCCTGCCAATGCAACCAGCTACAGGTGCAAGATTGCTCTGTGTCTTTGCAGGACCACAGAATTGGCCCAACACTACCTCCATCATGGTGAGCTACCAGGTTGAAGTTCTTCTTCCACTGGATAAATTTACTGCCTCTTATTCTTCGTTATTTCTACTGTGTCTTTCCCCCTAGACCTTCCTAGCCAAGTCCCCATGGATCATCTTTTCTATCCCTTTTTCTGTGCTGTCTTGGAAGGAAGGAACCTCTCCCCGAAGAAACTCAAAGGCCATCACTTCTTCCAGCACCAAAGTGCCAACCTCCTGTGCTCACAGCTAAGCCTCTGATCATGGCTGAACATTGTTCATGTGCCCACCACATATGTAGACTTCTTTACCTTTATGAAATATACATTAGTCTCTGTTTACACATACACTTCTGTGTTTGTGAGTCCATCCAAAACTGCAGTCAGGATCCTGTCCTTCCATCTGCTGGAGCCTGTGCCCAAGCACACCTATAGCAAGGCAGTGGAGATATTTTTCCTATGGGTGACAGATCTTTACAGCTATTTCCTCTGAGGCTGATCAATATTATTAATATTCCAACCCGTGTTTATCGCCCTTGCCTTTCTTCTGGTTTCTATAGCAGTTTTTCTCTCTGTTTTATGCCTCTGCACCAACTTTCTTCCAATACTGGGTGGCTCTGCTTTCCCTCTGCTTCAGCCCTCCTCTTCACCGTACCCTGATAGCAAACCTCACAGATCTCCCCTTCCCCCGCTCCTGCCTGGACTGCCCGGCAGAGGTAGAGGAAGGAGGCAGGGCTCTCCAAAACGGGCTCCATCCCTGCAACAACCACTGCTAAAGTTGTCTTGGGGAGTCCAAGATTAGAATCATAGAATCATAGAATCATAGAATCATTTCGGTTGGAAAAGACCTTCAAGATCATCGAGTCCAACCATTAACCATGCCCCCTAAACCATGCCCTGGAGTACCCTGTCCACTCGCTTTTTGAATACCTCCAGGGATGGTGAATCAACCACTTGCCTGGGCAGCCTGTTCCAATGTTTGACAACCCTCTCAGTAAAAAAATTTTTCCTAATATCTAACCTAAATCTCCCTTGCCTCCCAAATGTCTTAGTTTGGGAAGGGCAATGTGGTGAAGGGGACTTTGCATCCATGCTGGGATTAAATGAAGCCTGATCATTTACACTAGAAATCAATGCATTTACCTGGAGTCTTGGAGTGCTATTTTTAGGAAGACAAAAAAAACCAAAGAAAAGAAAAAAAGAATATTTTTGTCAGATGCTTCAGTTCTAAAATCCGAAGGTTAAAAAGATGACAGATAGTGTATATGAATCTTTATGTACATGAATATGCACACATACATATCATACATATGTATACATACAGAGGTACTGTGAGAGACTGAAAGAATTAATGTCTCAAACATTGTGGTGGGGCAAATTCTGCTTAAAGACGAACTCTGCATAACAACCAACTCTGCCCAGCAAGGAACCAAGGTAAAAAGCAGCTGCTGAGCACCCATCAGCACAGACATCAGCAACAGGGCAGGGAGGGCCTGCTGGAGGGTGCGCAGCTCCCTGTTCTGATACAAAGATCAAACAATGGCCACGGCTGCAGGGAAGGAGAAGTTACTCCCCAAACAACCCCCAAGCCCAAAGGCTCACAAACTGGTCATGACACCTAACTGGCCTAATAAATTCGAGTGCCTGCCCGAAGGAGGGGCAAGGATGATAAAAGGACACCAACTGAAGCCCCAGGTGCGCAAGCCCACTGGAACTGGACCCGTCGGCTGACTGGACACCTCGGCTGACTGAACCAACGCTGGACCCAGGACCGGTGAAATCTTTCTCTCTTCCTTTTTCTCTCTCTGTCTTGTTCTCTCTTTTTCCTTTTCCACAATCCCTACCCCTCATCCCTTTAAGACATAAAACCATTGACCAAGTCTGGGACTAAGAGTGGATCTAGCCGCCCCTAGGCTCTTCTCTGAGGAGGAGTCTAGAAAGCAAGGGGGTCTGCTCTGAACCTCGTGACCCAACGGAAGGGCTCTCCTCATTCCCTGAATTGATGTATATGGTTACCACGGGTTACACGGTTTACCGAGATAGTTCCATGCCAATTCCTGTTGAGAGAAACCCTGCCACCTACTGTTATGCCTCCCAAGTTCAGTTTGCTTCTGTCATGAATAAAATCTTTAACTGATCATTTGGTGTCGTTTCACCTTAATTTAGCCAGAGGGAATCCCGAATTCAACACAACTCCCTGGTCTGTCCAGTCTGGGTCGTGACAGGTACTATATATATATACATACATATCAACAGAGACAATTACACATATACAGACAGAGAAGCTAATGTAATCTAACAGGGAGATGGGAGTCCAGCATTTCGAATGCTAATGTTTTCTGTGGGTTGTTTTTTTTAAGATGCTTGATGACCCTGCCTCATTTTTCCCATTTATAAATTAAAGGTGATAAAAATTAGCTCGTAAATTGTAATGCACTTCTTTCAAATCATGAGACTTACTTGCTATGCAGTGTTGTTACTAGGATTGTTGTCATTTAAGTATGTTACATTAAGAGCTGGTTGAAAAATGACAACTATTTTCCAGGGGAAAATTGTCATTATTTTGGCTTTCTTTCCTGTGAATATTTTAGTTAAAAAACAAAACAAATCTGGGGTGGGGGATGTGGCCAGAGGAATAGACTAATTTTTGTCTTTTTTTATCAGTCTGAAAACCAGTCCATTTTTAACAGGAATTTAGTGTTTTGAAGGCCAAAATTGTTACTCAACACAGTTTTGTTTTCTGTGCTGTTGGCATTTCTTTTTTAATCTGCTAGAATGAAAATTTGCTGTGCAAACAGCCAATTTTGTCAAAATGTCACTTTTTGGTCACCCCCTCCTCCCTCAGCTGGTTTGATGAAAAAATGTCAAGCAGCAATAGCTGTGTCACTTCTGATTTATCTATTTTTCTAGAGCCATTAGTCTCAAGCAGCAGATGAAAAAGCAGCATAACAGAGTGGCTGCTCCTGGAGAAGCCAGCCCGGACAGTCAGAAAATGTTGTTACCAAAAAAGCTGGTCAAAGAAACTCTCTAAGTGTTACCGAAAAAAGCCGGTCAAAGAAACTCTCTAAGACTCAATTTGGAGTTTTAGAAAGCAGGCATTCTTTATTGCAGCGCTGGGTGCATGGAGGATCGCTCCACCTATCATGCACACCGTTACCTACAGCAAGCAAAATTTATATTATTCCAGTCATACATATTCATATTATCATTTACATAGTGTCCACCCTTTGGTCATGCACAGTGTGGGTCATCTCTTTCTCCTAGTTAACTGGCCTTGGCAATTTTAATTACAAAAACTCAGCAGAACTCAAAGCTTATCATCAAGGCTCAAGGCACATCAGGCCCGAGGCCTCCTGTCTGTTGGCGCCTTTAGCACATACCATTGACAAAGCTCAAGGTTTTTCTTATCTAATTAGTACATACCAAAATTTTGAAGTTTTCAAGCAAGCAGAAGTGCATTAGTACAGCAAAACAGCAAAATTTTCCTTCTCCTGCATTTGTTCAAGGCATCAATGTCACTGGTTCCCCATGCGGTGTTGCCTTTTCTCACTCTGTCCGTGAGTGGTGGCAGGAGAGGTGGTCACAGCGTGATGGGGATCACAGGGTAGTGGAGACACCCCGGAAGAGATGTGGAGGTTGTGGCAGGAGGAAGAGCTGGGCTGGGGAGGGACAGAGCAGGGATGCAGGGTGGGCTGCTGCAGGGGAGTGCTCCAGTCTGCCCAATACTGGGGTTGCAGTAGGGAGCAATGGGTAAGGGCTGAGCAGTCACAACCCTGGTCGCCCTACTCAGCAACATCCAGAATTTACTTGCTCATGCAAACATAGCCATGACTCCCTGTTCCTCTCTCTCGGCTGTGTTTTACCAAGAGTTTTGCAGGCCAAGGTCAGTGCAATGAAGTCACATCATTTTGGGAAGAAGGGTAGTAGTGATGGTAAAGGCCAAACGTATGTTATGTGGCTACTTTTCCAGCAAAGCCTGTAGCCTCTTCCACTCCCGATGGCCAGCTCAGTGGGTCCTGTGCCCCAAGGAGCATTTGTTCTGCCTCATGCAAAGTGCTCACTCCTGCTTTTGCTGCTGGTGAACATTAGGTGGGAGAGGAAATTAAGTTCTGTGGTAGCTACCTTTCTGCACATAATGAAAGGGTCTTTATTAGAAGGGGCCTCAAGGAGTTTTCTATCTCCTGAGCATTGTACCAACAGTTTAATTAAAAAATGTACATGGTTGAGAACCAAGTCTAATTGGGAAGCTGTAAGCAAGCCTCTGTGCCCAGTCTCTGCTGGATCTGCTTTTTCCTATTTAGATTGACTAGAGCTTATCAAAATGCTGATGAACCCAGTGCTTCACACTCCTGTTCTTGTTGCTGAGGGTTAGATAGAGATGCTATGCCCAATCCCCTTTCCTTTTCCCCACCAGAGAATGGCACCTCCTAGGATGATCTCAAGACCCCTAATCAAGCCCAGGTCATGGATCTCAGCAGGTAGGGTTATGCTGCCTGTGACCTCCAAGTAGGTTGCTTGATACACCCTACCTGGGGCTCAAGTGGCTGCCATGAGACACGATAGCCCACTGCTGCCTGCCAGGCTGGGGATTAGGGATTTGGTCTGTAATTGGTCACCAGGAGCAGGAAGGAGTTGTTGGGGTGGTGCTTGTGTGGGGTTGCATCCAGGAAAGGAGGAGACAGCAGCTCTCCTCTTAGCTGACATCCCTGGCAGGGCTCCCCCAAGCCTGGTCCTGTGCCAGTGGCAGGAGGCAGGGCTGGACTCAAGAGCTACCTGGCCTGCCCATAGTTGGGGTGGTGGGGGCACCCTGTGCCCCATGATCATGCAAGACTTCCCAAGTGCAGCAAATATTCATGTGCTTTACTGCGCTGCATGTCAGGTTTTGTACCTTGCAGCATCTCCCACATTGTTATGGGTTTGTGTGGCATGGTTTTTTTGGTAGCGGGGGAGGGGCCGCAGGGGTGGCTCCTGTGAGAAGCTGCTAGAAGCTTCCCCGGCTCCAAGTCGGACCCGCCTCTGGCCCAGGCCGAGCCCATCAGTGACAGTGGTAGCGCCTCTGGGAGAACAGATTTAAGAAGGGGAACCTGCACTGAGTAGGGGGATTGGAGTGTGAGAGGAACATCTATGCAGATACTGAGGTCAGTGAGGAAGGAGGGGCGCCAAAGGAGGTGATGCCCCTGCAGCCCGTGGTGAGACGACAGGCTGTCCCCCCCCCAGCCCATGGAGGTGAGCGGAGGCCCTGAAGATGGCCGTGACTCCTCGGGAAAGCCCGTGCTGGAGCAGTTTGTGACTGAAGATCAGCCCGTGGAAAGGACCCACGCCAGGGAAGTTTGTGAGGAACTGCAGCCTGCGGAAAGGACTCACGTTGGAGCAGTTGGTGAAGGACTGTCTCCCGTGGGAGGGACCCCACGGTGGAGCAGGGGACGAGTGAGGAGTCCTCCCCCTGAGGAGGAAGGAGTGGCAGAGACAAGGTGTGGCGAGCTGACCCCATCCCCTGTTCCCCTGCGCCGCCGGGGGGAGGAGGTAGAGACAACCGGGAGTGGAGTTGAGCCGGGAAGGAGGGAGGGGTGGGGGGAAGGTGTTCTAAGGTTTGGTTTTACTTCCTAATATCCTTGTTTTGATTTGATTTGTAGTAAATTAAATTGATTTTGTTTCTTCCCCAAGTTGAGCCTGTCTTTTGCCCGTGACTATAAGTGGTGAGTGATCCCTCCCTGTCCTTGTGTTGACCCACGACCCTGCCTTTATATTTTCTCCTCCTCATCCCACCGTGGCCGGGGGGGGGGTGAGCGAGCAGCTGCCTGGTGCTTTGTTACCGGCTGGGCTTAAACCACGACACACGTGAAGCCTCCCTACTTGTGGGTCTGCTTCCTTGTGATACATAATGGGACCATTCTGCAGGGTTGAGACTTCACCCTTCTCCCAAGCCTGTTCAGCATCTCACTTAGCCTCTGTACCTACCCCTCTAAATCAGAATGCAGCCAGGAACACATATTCCCAGCTTGCAACACTCAATTATTCCTTCTGATATTTTTTTTTTTGCCTCCAGCTTCAAATTAATTTCAAGGTGCACAGGGCAATTAGCTAAAAATATTGCCTGCTTCGTTTTAATTGCAGTAAAACTCTAATGTACCTCCAGCAGTAAGGTGTAAATCGGTGTCCCAAATATTTCAAATTGATTAAAGCCCAGGATGACTCAATAAGTTTACATAGTTCTATTAATTATTAAATATTATTAATTTTTTTCTAAAAAAAACCCCTTCCTGAAGTCATATTCTGTATGATATTTCTGAAACAAGATACTTTCATTAAGGAGATGATAATTCTTTCTGAGTTTGAGAAAGATAAGACTAATTCCTCCATTTTTGTTCAAAGTCTTTCTTGGTGGAAAATGCAGGTGATCAGTCAAACATTATGACTGCTTAAAAAATAATCAAAACTTCTTGTCTGAGAATTTAAAAAAATCAAAAACAAAACAATTTTTTTGAAAGCACTGAAAACCAATGTGCTGGGGTTTTTTATTCCCATGATGACTGTTTCATAAGATTACTTCAATGTACTTTGAAAAAAGTATCGAAAATAAACTGCAAATTCCATTTGCATCCAGTGAAGAGTCTGATTAGTCTCAGTCCTTCGGGTTTCTGGTTCATTGTCACCTCAGCCAGCCTGTGCTTATGAAGCCTGTCCCCTTGTGCCTGCAGCTGTGCTGGCTGGGACTGCTATCATCACCAACGCCACAGAGCTGAACCCCAAGGCTGGACCCCTTCACCTCTGCCGCTGAGCTTTGCTTTGTAACCCATTTTATTCTAAATCAACCTGTTCACCTTAAATGACTGAGACAGCAGGTCACTGCTGGTGACTTTAAACATGTCAGGAATCTATCATATGAGCTGTTCATCTGGCAGAAGTGAGGTGGTGGGGGAGACACTGACCATCTGGAAATGGAAACCCTGCCAGCTGATCTTGCTGTAACTAAAAGTTGAAGTGTTGCTATGACCATAAGCTGTAGAGGGGTGTCTGATGTTCCAGCCTCATATCCTGGCCCCATAATTTCATTCCCTAATGCCAATATTAATGGTCTCATTGGTTTGAAATTTAGAAACATACTGCAGTCATCTGATGTCCTCAAATTTTGTCAAAGGGCCTCAAAAGAGCTGCAAAAATGATTAATAGCTATACTCATTATTTCTAAGACAATAATCTATATATATAAATTTGATTTTTTTATTTTGTTTTGTTTTACATTTTTAGTACCAACATGACAAAGACATAGTGAAAGGTGCCCATGAATAGACTTCGGCAATGAGAGCTTTTACTGGCCAATGTGCCTAGAGAGGCTATCCCCAGGGGTGCAACAGGTTCTTACCTCTCTTCCCTCTTCTAGTCCTCAGCTCTCAAATGCACTTGCCAACTTGAGTAGCAATCAGGGCTTGCACATTATAGAGATGTGTTAAGGAGGAACCAAGGTGAGACCCAAGAGCTCGTTCCACACAGGCCCTCAGTGAGATGTCAGATGAGGCTTTCTGTGCTGCAGTGCATTCAGCAAGTTTCTCACCAGTCTCGTACAAATGATAGGCTCATGTTAGCCTAAGCCTTTATGCTCCTCCCTGTGCCTAAAGGCTAGGGATTTAACTGAGTGAGGAATGGTGGTGGGGTAGAGGTGTGATTGAGTGCATGTCTCACCCACTTCCACAGCTGTGTACGAAGCCTGCTAGTGATGGTGGAGTCCATGGCAAATATCAGAAAGATGCTGCACATCTCTGCAACTCTCTCTCCCTCTGCGGTACTCTCCAGGGCAAGAACAACCTCTGACCATCTCCAGAGCAGATCACGTCTGCAACTGATTCTTACACAATTTTGAGGGAAATTGAAGGTGCTCAGCCTCTTGCCAAAGGGCACATTGAGAAGATGAGTCTCTGGAAAAAAGCCCCAGCCTCTCGCTGCTGGTGTGCAAGTCCACTCACTTGCTTCCTCTGAAGCAAAACTCCAGGAAGGCAGGTACTAGCTCCACCTTCCCCATTCGAATACAGGAGACAGATTAAAGAGAAGGGGAAAAAAAAATCATTTCCACAGCTAGTCTGCCCCGAACAAGAAAAGGTTCCTGACACCAACAAACTAATCAAAGCTAAAAGCTCATGAGGTCAAGGTTTCCCTTCTTCTCCATTATTCTTTTGATTTTTTTCTGACTGGCTGGGACTTGAGTGCTGGCCCAGCAATTCTATAAATATAAAAGCCTTTCTTGCCTTCCTCTGGAGCACATGAAAGACTTTGAATATTTGTGGGGAGAAGTTAAAACTAAACCAAAGCACTCACAAAAAACATCTTGTCCAGACAATCTTCAAGTACTGACCATAAATTGCTGCAAGTCAGGGCCAAGAAGCTTGTCTCTGCTCAACGGGAAATGGGAAAAGCAGCTCTCCATCCTAAGAGCAAGCCCTCTGGATTCAGTGTTTTGTGTGAAGACTTATGGCCAGGAATGCTAATGCCAAGCAACTGGCCAAGCTGGCAACAGGGTGTGAGCTGTGCCTGAAGGAGGCAGCCCGGGACCATCAGGGTTGAGGTCTGAACGTCTGAGCTGCCTGGAGCATCTCAGTGCCTTTGTCTCCTCCCTGTGCTCCACATAACACCGCTGAGCCATCTTGGGCAGCCATCAGTGCACAGCTGCTAGGAGTTTCCCTGACCTGGCCACCAAGAAGATCCCAGCCTTTGTAGAGTCTTTTCCACTGGCACCTATTGAGTGTAAAATGCTCCTGAAGCCAAATAAGGACTGTTTATAAACCCCCTTGGTATGGAGGGAAAATGGCAGAGGATCTGGGAATATCTATGACTGGTTCTGCATTTGAAATGTGGACGGTCCCTGTCCTAAGGTGCTGCCCATCCATCCTCTCTGCACTGCAGCACAGGGACCTTTGCTCAGCAGTCTTTTCATGGCAAAGGCAAGGCTGCTCCCTCCATCTTTCCTGTCCTTGGGCTCTGTGCTCTTTCAGTGATGTGTTTGGTAGAAAAGGGGAAAACAAAAATGCCCCATTGCCTACCAAGGCCAGACAAACAGGAATCGTAGCTGCAGCATAAGCTTCTCTGATGGATTCTGCCTCAGCAAAATGAAATTAAGATTTCAGCAAACAAGCCCCAATTCCATGGTACCAGTAGAACAAATGACATCTGATAATTGCTATCTCCTTTTGCTTATTCTTTGCTCTGTTCACCCCATCAGTCGCTCCAGACTATATTTTCAGCTGAGTTTAATGAACACCATTTATTAAACTAACACCAGGGTTCTGCTCTGGCCTCAGACAGATGTGCCTGCTAATATGAATCATTTTGTTCAATTGGATTATTCTGATGGAGAGTGAATCCCCGCCACTCTGAGGAACACAAGCAAAAGGGGAACAGCTCACCTCCAGTTGTGACCAGCTGCTTGCATTCATGAGGAGGCAGCTCCAGGCTCCATAGGCAGCTTGGTAGGGTGGTGTCCCTACCACTCCCATCAGCCGGTGCTTCTGCTCCTTTCCGTTTCCCCCTCACGTACAGAGAGAGCCCAGATCTGTGTGACCCTGAGCCTGCCTTGTTGGTGGGACATGAGCATCACTGCTATCTTTCCTGTGTTTACCAGCTGTATGGGCAACAGGATTCACCTTCTCCTTTGTCACAAATGGTCCTTATCTGAACGCAAAACACCCCCCCCAACTGTGTATTCTTCCCTTCCCAGTGTGCCATGTCTGACCTACTTTACATTGACACCTGAGAAAAATGTAGACTACTTATTTGCTATTGATCCTTCTTTACTCTGATCATCTCGTTATTTGGGCAAAGAGACATGGATGATATGCTTTTAAAGGTTTGTATTAGTCAGAGAAAAGAGATAAAATCCATCTGAAATCTCCCAGACAGAGATCCCCTCAGTCTATCATTTGGGATTTTAGTGTTGAAAATTTTGGGTCAATCGTTGTAATACATTGTGTTTGGGCACCAGACAGCCATCTATCTATCTCAATACAAATCCTACCTTCTGTGAACCATAAAAATCCTAGCAGAGTGACATTACCACTTCTCACATCGACAGAACACACAGAGCACACATAACTTGAGGAAAAATTACAGAGGCAATATGAAAGATCAGAAGAGAAAAAGCAGAAGTTTTCTGGTCCCTGAGCGTAAGTGGCCAAATCCCACAAAAGTCTTTAGCTCTCACAAATCATCATCGCTCCATTAAAGCCTATTTTTTCCCAGGTTAAGGGCATGCCCAGCACTTCTCCAGCTACCTGTGAGCCTCAGGACAACTCATTCTAGAGCATTTCTGAAGGAAGAAATGATTTTCATTTTAACCTTAAGCAGCACCCCGGAGTTACTTCCAGGAATCACTGGTCAGTACCAGAAGCCAGACTGTCAGGAAGTGGGGCTGTGCTGAAAGAGAAAAGACCCTAAAGCCAACCATGGTGCCAGTCTGCGTGCCTTGACTAACAGCCCTTTAGCGTATTTGTCAACAAAGCCATCTACTGAGAAGTTAATTCCTACATTCAGGTTTATGTTTAGGAACGCTTCTCCAGGAGCAAGGTATTCCTTTACTCCTGATCAGCATCTGTACTCCTTTCTCTAAATTTCATTACACTGATCTTTATGGGGAACAGGAAAAAGACCTTTTTCTGCTGCTGGAAGCTTCCCCTGTGTTCGACAGAGCCAATACCAGCCGGCTCTAAGACGGACCCGCCGCCGGCCAAGGCCGAGCCAATCAGCGATAGTGGTAACGCCTCTGTGATAACATTTTTAAGAAGGAAAAAAGTTGGGACAGATGGAAAATGGCAGCCGGAGAGAGGAGTGAGAACATGTAAGAGAAACAACCCTGCAGACCCCCAGGTCAGTGAAGAAGGAGGGGGAGGAGGTGCTCCAGGTGCCGGAGCAGAGATTCCCCTGCAGCCCGTGGGGAAGACCATGGTGAGGCAGGCTGTCCCCCTGCAGTCCATGGAGGTCCACGGTGGAGCAGATATCCACCTCCAGCCCGTGGAGGACCCCACGCCGGAGCAGGTGGGTTCCCGAAGGAGGCTGTGACCCCGTGGGACACCCACGCTGGAGCAGTCTGTGCCTGAAGGACTGCACACCGTGGAAAGGACCCATGCTGGAGCAGTTTGTGAAGAACTGCAGCCCATGGGAAGGACCCACGATGGAGAAGTTCGTGGAAGACTGTCTCCTGTGGGAGGGACCCCACGCTGGAGCAGGGGAAGAGTGTGATGAGTCCTGCCCCTGAGGAGGATGAAGCGGCAGAAAATAACGTGTGATGAACTGACCGTAAACCCCATTCCCTGTCCCCCTGCGCCACTGGGGGGTTGGTAGAGAATCCGGGAGTGAAGTTGTGCCCAGGAAGAAGGGAGGGGTGGAGGGAAGGTGTTCTGAGATTTGGTTTTATTTCTCATTACCCTACTCTGGTTGATTTGTAATAAATTGAGTTAATTTTCCCCAAGCTGAGTCTGTTTTGCCTGTGATGGTAATTGGTGAGTGATCTCTCCTGTCCTTATCTCAACCCACAAGCTCTTTGTTATATTTTCTCTCCCCTGTCCAGCTGAGGGGGGGGAGTGATAGAATGGCTTTGGTGGGCACCTGGCATCCAGCCAGGGTCAACCCACCACACCTACACAGGAAAAAGGGGACATCTGAAGAGGCGGGGACGGAGAATATCTCTGCCAATAATGGGAGAAATCTGCTTTCTAAAGAAGATCACTTGAATGTACAAGTGCAGCTTTCCAGAGATGCAAGAGAATTTCTTTCTTTTGTAAGTCATTGTCGTATCAAGGGATTTTTAAAATAAGCCATACGGATGTGTTTGGAGATTGGGATGTGTTCGTTCTCTAGTCTCTCTACTCTAAAAAGAGCTAATGGTGACATTGCATCTCCCTCTAGAATTGCAAATAATTGAAATGTGCTCTTCTAGGTGAACATTTAGAGTTAACTAAGTAATAGTGGGCTTGAACCCTTGGCTGCCATAAATCAGTGTCACTTCACTGACTTCAGAGGAGCTGGTGATTGACACTGCCTGAGAACTTCGCCTGATCATGGTTGTGGTTAGTACCTTTCCAGAGAGAGCACTTTTTCATTTACTGTGCTTCTTGGTTGGGAGGTGACTTGACTGTTGTTCTCCTTTCCTCTCCAGCTCAGCCTTCTGCCTAATATTTCAAAAAGGTTTGATGAGGCTCAGCTCAGTGGAAAAATGAACCATTTGAAATAAAAGCTGTCTTTTGTCTAACTACAGTCACAGGGCAGGACAAAAGACACCTGAGAAACAGGTTTTGCACTATAAACCTTCAATTCTCTGCTACAGCTGAATCAAACATATGAGAGACCAGAGTTTTGATCTTGTATCTGGCCAAACTTAGAGTAGCCATGAAATATGCAATTATTGCTTTTGATATAGCACTGGGTGTAACTGTGGGAATGAGAAACAGTGTTCTAGTGCAGCTGATTGTATATGCCTTCCAAACCATAAGGACATCAATTTAAGGTGCTCACATTGATGGAGCACTCTACAACCCCTTATTAAGATTCTTGCCAACTCCTGTAGCAGTTTTCCCCTGCAGAGTAAATTTCATGGAATTTTTTAGCCTGCCTTTTCTTTATACCTACAGTGTAGGTGCCAAACACAACACCATAAACCATCACTTCATGGTTCTGCAGTAGTTCTCAAAGGTCAGTGGCAAAAAAAAGATGAGCTCATTTTCAGCCTACTGATCAATGCTACACAAGTGATCCAAGACCTGTGAACCATGTGTTGGAGCTGTCTTGTAACTTTGAATTTATTGGGAGTTTCCAGTTGCCCTCATTAACCTTCTCTACTAATTCACTTTTCCTTAGGACCAGAGGGCTGTGCCCTGCATTTGGCTTATACTGTCTATATCGTCTTTATCTGGACAAAAAAAGCATGTTCATGATGCTGATGTTTTCTTTTCACTGAACACACCAGAGACAGATCTATCAGCCTTCAAGCATATGAAACATAGAGCCATCTAAGAAGAACATGTCTTGCCTGAAGTCCTAGACCTTTATGGTCTCATACACTGAGCTTCAAACAACTTGCCCTTTGCTCTCTCCCCAAGTACTTGCATTTGCAAATTGACAATGTCTCTTTCCTGTCCGCTCATTAGTGGGTACTGCTCTCCCCAGTGTCCCAGTATCAGAAGATTTTGCCGACTTGTCACTTATTTGAAGGTTCTGTAGGAAAATGACCACACTTGTTTTTAAACCTCATCGTGGATTTTCACAAGCCTCTTTCATTGTGTCTTTCCCCTCTCTCATTCTCTTTGTACCTATTTTATTTAGCAGAGCATTGCATTCTCTCAGTGTTTGCTGCTGCTGGAACAAACATTTTGGCTATTGTTGTCTGCTGTGTTTTTCCATCTCTCTGGTTCTCATTTCAAATCATGGCTGCTTAAAACATTACCCTTTCCTTTTCTTACACTTCCCAGTTTTTCTTCAGGTTGCAGTCCCTCATGCAGTGGCCCAGCAAATCTCTGTGCTGGATGAACCTAATAGAAAGGTTCCTTCAAAGGGTAATGTTTTCAGGTTACTGCAGCTGCCCATTAACTGAAGCAATCAAAGCTCACACCGTTTAGCTCAGAAAGGCTCTAAATCTGACCTACTCAGGTAATTTGCATGACATGATCCATATGAGATCCCACAGTAAGCTTGTTGGTCAAGTGGCTGAATATAACACTACCACCCTCCAGTCGACCCTGGGGTTTTACTGTTGGAAGCCTTCAAAGGTGGCACAACAATACCAAGCTCCTAGTCTTTTCACAATAGGGACAACTCAGCAGGCTCTTTGCTGTCTGACTCATTGGGGAAAAGTTCTCACAAGCCTCCGAAAGTTTACTGTAGAGCATCAGGACCAAGAGCATCACAGTGGCATGAGAAATGGGAGGCTGCTTTCATATCTGTTATTTAATTCTGAAATAACTACATTATCTAACATTTTTTAAAAAATGGGGACATGGGTTTTAATGAAGAATTCATGCTCTGAACTGAAGTGTTGTGGTATTGCATTGTGCTGCTCTATCATTCCCATGACAAATAGCACGGATCTGTTAGTGACCTACATGGACTCATTTAGATGCAAACACATCAATACTCCTGAAAAGCTGCCCTGCTTTGAGGAAGAACAAGTTCCAAATATTGCTGAATGGAATTCAGTCTCAGAGCAGTAATTACTGATTGTAATTTTGGAGTAAATGCAGTAATTAATTATTGTCATTTTCCATCAGTGCATTATATTGTGTGCCAATCTTAGACTAACTACAATAATTAACAAATGGGATTTTGCATGCTCTGGTATTGAAACTGTGGTTTATAGAACAGGCATGAGAATTTTACCATAATAAAGTTATTTGTAATTTAAATGGGCAGACAGGTTAAAAATGATCAGCCAGAAAATAAAAGGGTTTCCCTGTCAGTTTTTCAAATACCTTCAGTAATTCTGTTTCAGCCTCCCCCAGTAACATTCACTTCCATTCTCTCATGTACAAGCACAACAGTGCAAAGTTTGGATTGCAAACACAGTGAGGGACATTTAATTTAATCACAGTTGTCAGTGGAAATTAAAAGCAAAAGTAATCCAAAGAAAAGAAAAAAAATTGGCTGACCTGATGTTTTTGCAGTACCTAAACATACTTTCCCAAACAAAGCCTATCTGAGAGGCATAAGCAACCAAAAATTCAGTAAAAAAATACACTTTCATTAGACTTTGCATTGAAGTGATCTGAAATGACAAGCAACAGCCAGAAATTTTCCATTCACATCTTTTTGTTTATCGGCATTTAGAATTTTGTTTGTTTGTTTTATTTTTGGCTAATAATGTCTGCTTACTTTAAAATGAGGTGTTTGGGATTTTTCCTCTTATCAGAGCACAGAAAAAGGAAAACGGAAAGTTTTCCAGTTTGGTAATCTATATGTTCCAATGAATAATAAAAAAAAAGATATTTCCTGTGGGAAAAAAATATCACCTATTCCAGGCAGCTGCAAAAACAAGCATCTCTCATCTTCTACAATAAAACACATAAGCACATGTTCAAGAAGCTGTGAAGGAGAGCCTGAACATCTTTCTTTTTTTTTTGTATTTGAGTTTTGGCCTATGTTACTTCCCTGGCATTTTGCAGAAGAAGGTTGCCTGGACAGTACATTCTTTTAATATTTTGCCACTACTCTTAGGAGCAGAGCTAAAAAAAAATCTTACTATTGATCTTTTTTTCATTCTTCTGCTTCACTTTTGCCTCAGTCAGGTTGTGTCACTCACACTCACTTTGTCTCACTCAAGTTCATGCCAGTCAGTGCTCCAGATTAGTTCCACCCAAACGCCTCTCAATTGTTACCTTTAAATAAAACTTCAACAGCAGAGTATCTATCTGAGGTGGTAAATAACACTTTGCTAATGATCAGTCACTGCAATGAAGCCACAGAAGGGGAATGGACAGGATTTGCACTGTTTTATAAGTTTAAAAAAGTGCATCCAGAATTAAAATTGAATGAAGATCTTTCTTTCTTGGTTAGGAAAAAACACTCTGGTGGATTACATCAAACTGGGTGCTGCTTGTGTTTCTTGTTGGCAGCTTCTTATTTTGGGAAAGGAGTTCAATAATACAAAGCTCTTCCTTAGAAAAATCCCAATTAAAAAGTTTCTTGAGCATCCTCTTGAAGCATATGAGTAATTGCCCTGATGTCAATACGGTTATGCACATGCTTCATATTGGAATTAAGGGCCCTGAAGAGCTGCAACCACAGTAAAACTAGATAAAAAAACATACAGGAGTTATTGTGTTTCTGCCAGTTAAGGGAGCTTCCTGCTCTCAAGCTTTGCAATAGCTATCTGTGCCATACCCATGGGCCTAGCTGGCTTCTGTTCTAGTGTTTTTAGGAAACTTTTTGTTGCAGTAATGACACTGTCTACTGAGTGGGCAAGTCAGAGACTTCCAGTGGTATTTTGGAGGCTGACTGGAAGTTGCACATCAAACCAGCCATGGGGGTACAATAACACTGTGCTGAGCCAAGAACAACTGACCTATCTCTAAGTAAGGCTTATTACTGAGGGCTTAGCCCTGTGCTGATTGCTATTGCACAGCCCTGGCAGGAAGCTGACTTGTGACCATCGTGACTAAAAATCGTGTCTGCTTCTAGGGTGCTGGTATGGGTGTTTCCAAGCACTGGAAAGCAGATGAGCTGAAGAAAGAGCTGGATCTAAGCCCTTCTGAGATTCTGGGTATCTTTGCTATCACCAAGTGTCTTCTCCAGTCTAACCCGGCATGGTACTCCCTGTGCTAAATCAGATCCTTCCCTGGGATAAGCTCTTTCAGTGTCCTCCTGTGGCCACATGCAGTTAGCCAATTCCTTTTGTTAGGTGCAAAAAACCACACACAAAACTTTTTTCCTGGAGAACTCTCTCCTGCTAAAAGATGGGTATATCTTCAGCTCCTGCAATGGACTCGCCAAGGTAGGAGTCTACAAGAGAATAAGGACCTCTGAGCTGCATTTATTCCATTTTGATAGGGACATTCTGTACCTGTAATGAAGGCTCCTTTAAGCAGAGGATGGAAGTGATCTGGTGGTAACAACTGAACTGATTTTGCTAGACATCAGAGCATTAAAATTGAAGTAAAAGCCAGGAAGGCTAAAGGACTTCCTATTTAGAGGCAACAGTTCAAGATTGTTCTGCTTTGCAGAAGCAAAGGAAAAAATGCTCTAAGAGATATGGAATTTTTTTGCCATTTTACCAGCTGATTCCTTTTTATATAATTTGTTGGGGAAAAAAAACCCCAAACAACAAATCTTAGTCCTACTACTGAGTAATCTTTTTATAGGAAACAAGCTGAGACCTCAGTATCAGCCTGATGATTGTGAAAAGATAGAGGCAGAGCACTTCATAATAATCCATGATAATGAAAACACCGTAGACTCATATCAGTGAATCCTTAACAACACAGGTGTCTACAGCCCTGCACTTTCTTACATGACCATAAGACAAAGAGCATATCCTCAGTGATCACAGCTATGCTAGGATATAAAGCTATTGCTTGGTGCCAAACTAGGGAGACACTTGTGTTCTTTGATTCCTTTGCAGGTGTTATTGAAAAATCTCCCTGACAAAGACAGTTCCTGCTTTAACAAAATTGCATGCATGCATCTCCCACTCTCCCCCAGGAAAACCTGCAGTAAAAAGCCAGTGTGATGAAGCAAAAAGCACTTGGATATGGAAACATATTTTGGTTTCAAGCTTCCAAGGGGCCTTGTCATAAGGAAGGAAAAGAAAAGAGGTATTTGAAGAGGGAAAATGCATTGACAGTTATCTTCATATAGTTACATACAAAGGAGAGTCTAAACTATGGAGGCTCTATCTTGCAGATGCACCTAATGTTTATTGAAAGGTTTCTTAATCAACTTCATGTTGTCTTCAGTGCATCACCTCTTTCAAAGACATTTTGATCCCCTTCCTTAATTCTCAGTGGAAAGGATACTGCTCTGAAGACTGGAACAATACATTTTTCAAAGATATTAGAGATACCAGTGAAAAATTAGAACACTTCATAGTTCTTTGGGAAGGCTGAATATAGGGATTTCCTGCCTGTACCTTAGATGGGTCAAAAAAGGCCTGAATCAAAATCACTGAATCTTAGACATTACGGCTATAATGGCCTAGAAAGGTCACCTAACCTGTCTTTCTGTCACTAATTTGGGAGTGTAAATTCCTTGTTGCAGCTTAGGGCCACTCTGGGTGCTGGCTTGATTGGGAAATCTCTGGTGTGGAATAGTTTTAACAACAGGGAGACTTTCCTGTCTGTAAAAAACACATACGGTTTTATATTTCTGTTTCTCAAAGAATTAGCTAATGGAAAAAACAGCCAGTGGTGGAAAATATTTCCATTTTTTTGGAAACATCTCTATTTTTGTTATTGGTGATAGGCTGGGATTCCAATGAAACCAGCTGCTGCTTCTGATATTTTTGACACTGTTACATGTATTAGAAGTTCCCTTGGAGCATCAAGCTGTCTCCTTTCCAACAACACAAAGTACATGACTAACAATGAGATCCTCATTGAGATTTGTCTAGGTCCTCACTGAAACAAGGCTTCTTTGGCTTTGGTTGGGTTTTATCTACACACAGAACTTAACAGTAACTGAGCAAGAAGTCAGCATGGATCCTTCTATTAATTTCTTGGGCTTGGGAAAAAGAAATTAGGGGTTATTTAGTTGTCAGGGAGACATATTTACATATAGTTATTATGCTGGGATGAAATTGGATACAGACCATACCACATGAAGAATGCTTTGAAACATTTGTAAGATACAGCTATTGAGACAGACACTGTCCCAGTCCAGTCACCTGGGATTAAACTGCAGCCCAGTCCCATCTCTTAATTGCAGATTTTCTTCAGCCACCAGAAATGCTCCCTGGCTGAGCAAAGGGAATCGGGACAGCTGCTGCCTCTCCTGTACTGACCAGGAAGACTTTCTAGACATCCAGGATGCCCCTGGGGTGGGGAACTTGGCTCATCCCTCGTTAAGCATCCTTCCACCTCTTTTTCTAAAGAGACACATACACACAAATGGTTCCTGGTTTATGTGTGGGTGTGTATTTGTGCAGGGTGGCTCTAGCCAGAGGCCTAAGTGAAAAAGGCAGAAGCTAGAGAGTTGCAGAGCTGAATCTTTTTGAGGGTCTACAACACAAAGAGAGGCTACAACCACAGCTGATACCCCCTTTCCCATGCAGTTACCTGTGTTAGTGCTTTGTATCCAGCGGTTCCCACAACCCTTCAGTAGGGACGATTAGCATCCTTTGGCCTCTTCAGCTGCACCTTCAGCCTCTTCATGCCAATCTGGAAGCCATTCATAGCCTGGATAGCAGCTTGGGCACTGGCAGGATTGTCAAAACTCACAAAACCTGTCAAAACATGAGGCAAGGCAGGGGGCTTAATGAGCTGAAGGGGGCCAAGGCACATACATGCAACGACCACTGAGAATGAACATGAGGAAGGGGGTAAGGGTGGTGGGTGGGAGGGAGAGTGAGGAGAGGATGGGTGCCAATCATGGACGAAGGGTAGGAGGGGTTGTTACAGGTCAGTGTCCGAGGATGCAGTGCCTGCTCTGAGTGCCTGTTTGGACACAAGATTATGTGAAGCACAGAGATCCAAATGTTGGTGCCACAGTACCAGCACACAGAAGATTTGGATCACCTTTGAGTTGGGTGTCAGCAGATGTGATGCATGGTCTCAAGGCACTCTGTCTTGCTCTTTTTCCCTCCATCATGACTGGTAAATCGCTAGGCCCTCCACTCACCAGCATAACATTTCCTTTGCCTTCCAATATTCATGGCGAAGGGAACCTGATATACCTACTGCTACTTCCTTATTATGGCAATATAAGTAAAACGTGAATTTAAGAAGTTTTCCATTATGGTATTCATTGGTATGAATAGTTTGATTGTTGGCCACCTAATATGTGGAGCTTTATTAACTGGCAATTTCTGCAGACTTTATGTTGGCTCTGCAGTTGAGAAAGATGAACACTAGTGCTTTCCTAACACAGCTTCCATAAGTAGTTTCATACTTTGCCAGCAAACCATCCAATCAGCCATGGAGCGCATCCAGCAGTAGAAACACCTATAGTGACAGAATATTGTATCTGCATGTCAGCTAAAAATGACATTCTTTGTCTCAATGGAACACTTGCTCTCTGTGAATCAGAAGAGCCAAGATAGGTCAGAACCACACAGGATGCAATGCATCTAACACATTCAGCTTTGGGGAGGGTTTTTGGTGTGAGTTTATTTTTTTCTTCTTTTTTTGTTAGCTCCAGGAAAAGGCCTCATTTGCCCAGACTGTATATGACTTTACCTGAAGTGACCATGGGTCTGAGATATTAGTGAGGCAGGGTGCCATCACATTGTATAAGAATTGCCTCTGCTACCTTTGCCAGAAATGTCCCTGTGTGCCAGCAACATTTCTGAGCACAAACCCTGGGTAAGACTAGCCTGGACCAGCCTGCACTCCAGACAAAGCCATTTGTTTTCCCACCCCCTGCAAAGCTCTGGCAGCACAAATCAACCCTAGGAACCCAGTGCCTCTCAACAGACAGGCTGAAATGAAAAGGCAGTTCGAGCACCCCTCAAAAAGTTAATGCTGAGCATTTGCTGCCAGGTATACACCTGCTCCTGACAACAGTACCACGCATGGCTTACAGCCTTGGGCTGTACTGTGAATGCATTCAGCAGCACCTCTTCCCTGGTCTAGTTCCTCCTCGAAAGCAAGTCTTCCAGATGACACAGGGTGGCTTGCATTTGAAAAAGACACACATACACATGCATGCAAGCACACCTTCTCGCTGTTGCATTAAAGCTGTACTCCCTGCCTTGGGCTAATAATGTAAGTTTATGAGAGGTCATAAACCTACGGTCTTAGCCTCAAAGTGAGACAACAGGCTTACTGAGTATGGCAGATGTGGTTTTAAGAGGGAGCCCATGGAATAAACAAGTATCCCTTGTCTCGCTCCCCTCTTGAAGCCAAGGCTCCAAGTAACTGGCTGTCCATGCAGTTTTCCTGCCAACCAGCTGGATGAGGAGGTACCAACACTGCAGCTCTGAAGATGTGAGCAAATGTGTTGCTCAAGCCTCAGAGCAGTCATCAATCTCTAGACAGAAAGCTGGAGAGTTATGGTGAGTAATGAGCTGGGGTATTATTCAATGGCAAGGGGTCTGCTTTTGCAGTCACTTATTAGCCAGTAAGCACCTGGTAATGTTCCCAGTTTACGTTTGACTACTTGAATAATCTATCAGTCAACAATGATGTCCTATGATTTGATCTCAGCAAAGGAACACACTAAACACCTCCTGATTTCACCTGAGTTGATTCAGTCTTTAAATAGTGCTGGAAGCTTCCTTGGAAATGCTTTACTTGATCTTCAACTTGAAATTTGCTGTCTAGCTACCTCACATCTTTGAATATAGGATGTAGTGAAAGCCAGTTCTTTTTAAAATCACCTCTGGATTGCTAATACTCCTGTTCAAGACCCATCAGCTACATGTATAACAGTAAACTAAAACTGTGCCAGGGAAGTTCAGAGAAACTGGAACCCAATCATCTGTACCACTGAGTTTTTAGAAAAGTCCTTCACATAGTTTTGGCTCGTGCCTAACTCCGAACAATTCCTGGACAAAGTCTGAGTATTAGCACAGAACAGAGGCTGTTTTCAGTATTTGGCTTGGATGTGGCCATGATATTCTAGAAAGTAAGCAAATTTAATAGTTTGGATGTGGGCCATTCTGTGCCAGCTGGCCCCAGTGCTAGGGGAAAGTGCCAGGTATATTTACTTTATTACTATATACACAGCTAGCAAATATCAAAGCTGAGTTGGCTGCAGCTGGATAATTGCTTATATCATGTCTTTAGAGAACCTAGCTTGCCTGGGAACTTTGATTTCTACTCTTGTTACTGGTCCTGTTGCAATGTACCTCCTACTGAATAAACATGCACATCTAGAGTGTATCTACA
The DNA here is from genome assembly GCF_026419915.1 of Harpia harpyja. Classification (NCBI taxonomy): domain Eukaryota; kingdom Metazoa; phylum Chordata; class Aves; order Accipitriformes; family Accipitridae; genus Harpia; species Harpia harpyja. The sequence goes on from NC_068968.1 coordinate 37,377,733, forward strand.
CGTGCATCCGTTTGTGAGCAAATCATCTTGGGAACCTAAAATAATCAGTGGAGGTCTAGCCAATATAGTCAGTGGAGTATAGGACATGATTTCTCTCTTTTTTCATGACACTCTTAGCTGTGCTCAAATGAATCAAGTCCCACTGGCTGTGTAGTAGGGTCCAGTGCTGACTGCAATGAAGGCAGACACCTAACTTAATTCAAGGTACCTCTATTGTGGGATTTACCTGGTTCCATAGTTGGGACTGATATCTCAAGGTAAGATGTTGTTAACTGGCTAGTGCTTGAGTGAGTCACTCCCAAAAGTGATGTTACTTGCTGAATCAAACTCCTAATGCATGCAAATCCCACCAGAAATGCTGCCAAGTATGATGGACGTCTACTATTTGTCTACTTTTGCCAAAACTAGACTTTTAGTTGGGAGATAAGCTCTGATGCTGGGATGCTGAAACAGTTGTACCTCTGCAAGAACCTTGCCTTTAGATAAGTTCACAAAGCTACACTAGTTTTTATCATCACTTTGCTTTCGAGATGGAATTCTAATGCCATTTCCTCATTCTGTGCAAAGCTGTAAAAAATATAGCATTTTAACAAATTGGACTAATAAGAGAGATTAGAAGTGCATTTGGTCACTATATTTAATTTAGACCAGATAACGAAATTGGGCGATATACTCTGATGCTATAGGTATTTGTTGCCTACAGATTTGGACCAGATTTGATTTGTTTATTTTTTTCTCCTTATTTGTCCTGATATCCAAGGCTGTAATATAAAAAATCTCCACTGGCTAGCTGCTGGGGGGGGGGCTGGAATGAGAGGGCTGGGGAGAGAGAAGGAGGAGGGCAAATGCCAATAATTGTGCATTTTCCATCTGAGCACTTCCTAGGGACAGAGCAGCTAATTCCTGTAGCTTCATTTCACTGTTTTAGTTTCAGGGGCTTGATACGCTCAGAAGTTGTTGGTGTATTCAGCTCTTCCCCTTCCTGTTATTTATGTGGAGTTGTATTTCATATTGTTGAATGTATTTGGATGGATTCCATGTGAGAGACTGAATTGTTATCTCGAGCTGTTTGTCTCAAAGATTGTTAGGTGTGAGAGACTGGACTGTCATCTCAAGCCATTCATCTCAAGAATTGTGAACTGCTTATCTCGAGCCCTTTGTCTCTGAGGTGGCCTGTCTAAGCAGGACATTCCTCTGTCCATAAGGACGATTACCAGGCCACTGAGGCATCCAGGGGAGGAAATGGGCTGAAGCTGACAAGCATGCAAGAATGTGGAGACTACCATTCTCACAGAAACTGTAGTCTTTGAGATAAGATACTGGTTTCTGGTGTTGATCACACGAAGGTCGTGTGATACACGAAACCTGCAGCACGTGAACAGTGCATGAACAATACGTATGTGCATGCATCGGACTATGCCCTATAAAAAACCGTGGAGACAAGCCGTGGTGTGCACCCACCACTGAAGAATTGAAGACTGAGGACCAACGGGACACCACTGGATCCATGGTGGTGACTATCCTTGCAACTCTATCTCGACTGCTTGCTTGATTTCTGCCTTTTCTTCCATTCTATCCTATTGCTGCTATTTTCTACTTTTGATAGTTTTGATAATAAAAACTCTTTTGGGTATATGGCATTTGACCTCATTTGTGTCTTAATCTTGCTCTTGGGATCATATCGAAACCTTTCCCAACATTGGATCGGGACACTCCAAAAAGAAGAAAAGCTATGGCTTATCCTGAGAGTTGAGATGTCACAGTGCTAACGGATATGCAGATAGACAGACAAACAAGCTGTGCTAACAAGATCATATTCCTTTCTCTTTTCAGCTCAAATACATACTGGTAGATTATAATACTTTTTTGTTGTTACGTGCACTATTGGCAGTTAACCATCTTTGTTTCTCCACGTCAATGTCAGCCGTGTTAATGGTGCTATGCCAGAATTAAACATATATGACTAGGAACAGAATGTATGTGCTGGGAAAACAGCTTAAATACTTGCTTTCTGAATGGCTTTAATGTTTGAGTCCATGACTATAGGGCTCAAAACATGATGATAGTACTACAGTTTCTCAAGAAGCTATCTGTTTTTTGACCACCGCCCCTACATTGCCATCTACACTCTTGAAGGACAAAAGAGAAAGGGAGAGGTTAAAAAGCTTGAAGCTGTTTCTGTGCATCAGTTAATCATTAATCAGAGAAATATATGTTCTGGTCTGAAGATGGTTGGTAGGAGGACAGGATTTTGTGATAAATCTATTTGGGGGGGGGATGTTGGGGTTTTTTTTTTTCTTTTTTTCCCAGGGATTATGTAAAAAGGCTATTCTAATAAATGCTTTATCAAAGCAGCAAAGAATGAAGAAATCTACTAGGACTGCTGCTCAGGGTATCTAATCCTTCTGATTCTGCATAGCATCTTCCAGTAAGTTACTGACGTTGGAGTCCATGACTTCTGGCCTGCTCTTTTCCTGCATGACTGTGTAGATGATTAGCAGGCAGAAACTGGGTTAGCATCTTGGAGGGTGCTTTGGTTTCTCCCCATTTCTTCCACAAAAAGACTTGGTAGTGGGGCATGGTGAGGGAGCTTCATGCCCTTCTCATGATGCCAGCATGATCACCAATGGCTTTATGTAACTGATATTACCCAAGGGCTGTTTTTCTGTATTAATCGGCTAAGATGATAAAGAAGGGAATTAGCTATGTATCTCAGAGTGCATTTGAAGACTGTTTTGCAACTGTAAACTTTTCATTCACAGTGAGTAGTGTCTCTGCATGGCCATGAATCAGTTTGTGCACTAAGTGCAGTCCTGAATGAACACATTGTTAGATTCCCATGGATCTTTAATTGGTCTTTCTGAGTTTTCTGTTTCTCTTTGCATGCTGCAAGAATTAGCGGTATGTGCAAAACAGCCTTTTGTTGATATGCTACCAGCTTGGAATAACATGTTGCCTCTCTTCAGCAGAAGCTGTCATCTGGATGGAGCCCAATGCTTGGTAAGTACACTGAGCATCCCCTAAATCAGAAGTCAAGACCATAGTGAATGACAGGTCCAGATGCAAGCCTTTGATCCAGACTCCTGAACTGGGGGCAGATGGTCCTACAGCAGGTCCACTCATGTAACTAGGCAGGTCTCAGGCAATGGAAAGGAAAAGAGGAACCTCAAAGAAACAAATATTTAACTTGTCTTAAAACTAAGAAGAGTTATTTGATTTATGTTCCAGACACTTGCTGCACAAAACTACCATCTCAGAGACGCACTTCACAAGAGATTGCAACAAAAACAAATAGACATTGGTGCTTATTAGCTTTTTTAGGCCAGAGATACATTTTTCTGGTTCTGCCTGTGAGTGTCTTTGATTGCCATGACGGAATCTTTCTTGACACTTCTTGTTCCTCCAGTTACAGAAGTCACTGGCTAAGGAGAGGATCTCATTCTTCTGAACTTTTCGCTCTTGTCATTCAAGCCATGTTCATCTCAATAGAGGGGAAATGAGAATAACAGAAGAGCAAGGATCTGCTTCTCAGCCTGTGGAAGGCAAATTCCCATGTGGTGAAAGAGAAGAAATGCTGTGCACGTTGGCTTGGTACTAGCACAGGAGAAGTCCAGGCCCCTTGCTTCCCTTGACTTCGAAGTGCTGCCACCCAGGACACGAGGGGGGCCAGACTACTAAGATGGAGGAAGCTGCAGAAAGCACTGGTGATTGGTTAGACCAGAGGCCCAGCTCCTTTCCTTGCCCCAAGCATTTGAGTTAGTAATTAAGGAATTAGCTATTAATATAATTGGTTATTAATATATTTGTCCCCTTAGCGCATGGCTTCATTGCTTTTGTTACTAAACAGTGAAGGGTGAGATCTAGGAGCATCAGGAAGACATTTTCTGCTAGGAAGTTAATGATAAAACGTTCAAATCACAGGAGTCTTCTCTGCAGGAAGGGTGCTGGGGAGGAGCTCCTGCCCTTCTCCCCCCATCAGGGCCTGGCCACCTACCCCTCAGCACTTCCATGCTACTTCAGTCCATTTCATTCCTAAGACTGCTCAGTTTCTCTTTCTCCATGTTTATTAGTCTTATCAGAGAATGGAGGTTTTCCTTTAATTGCTTTGCAAGGTCTTTACCTTGCTATGTTCTTTACACAATGTACTAGCTGCTGTCTTGCAATTTTTTAGTGCTGTAAAGAATTTCAGGATACAATCTGTATGTAAGTAGCTCTATAATGTATGTGTGCATTGGAAGGTATTGTATTGTAAGGTGATTTATTGGTACTTGAATACTCAATAAAGGAGTACATTTGCAGATCAAGGGCATAGCACTTCAGCTGTTTTCCACTGTCTAATAGGGTTGGATGACTTTTTGGAATATTTAACCTTCCACTGATGTTTAATCATGTCCAAGTGAGATCCATCTAGCCAGTCATCCATCCCATCCATCTACCCATTTTTTTTGATGTATGAACAGTCAGTAACTGATGGCTATGCTAAACAACTACTACTAAATATTTCACATCTGTGGGATCACATGATTGGAACCTCAGAATATTTGAAGAATTGGCTCAGAAATTTGCTGAACCATTAATGTTCATTTTAGAAAATTATGGAATATTAGAAAATCTTAAAAGTGTTCCAGAAAAAAAAAATCTATAATTAATTTTTAAGGATGTAAACTAGGTGACCTGGTAAACCTAGTTAATATTTCATAAGCCTAAGTAAAATTATGAAAATTTTTATATGAGATGATACAGCAAAGAATTAAAAGGTGTACAATTAATGCTAATCATCATGTTTTCATGGAAAATAGCATCTATCAAATTAACCTGATTGCATTAAATTGCAAGTTTGGTTAATAAAGTAAGTTTTTATAGAATGTACTTAAACTTTTCTAGAGTATTTGAGATAGCCCGTCTTCATAGAAAATGAAAGCAGCCCTTATCAAAGTTCTTAAAAATTGGATAATAGATAGACCACCAACAAAAATTGTAAATTGTGACTTACAATACTGAGGTGTTTCTAGTAGGCTCCTCCAGGAGCATGCTGAAAGCTCTGTGCTATTCAATTTCTCTAACATTACCTGGAAGACGTCTAAAGTAATTACTGGAAAATTTGCCAATCATACAAAAATAGTGAAGTGGTAAATAATGACAGCAGTAAGTCATGTTGACCTGGGTCACTGCGTAGGCTGGACTCAGTTAAAGAAAGTTCATTTTAATCCAACCAAATGCAAAATTAAGTATCCCCAGGAAAAAGCAAGTGGGTCATGCATAAAAAGAGGAAATCTTCACTAGCAAACAATGCTTCTAAGAAGACATGGGTGTCATGATAACAGCCAAATACATGAGCTCTCAGGATTATCTCTGCTGGAGGTCACAGCCACCACTGCGGAGTAGCTCTAGTCCCCTACGCAGTTCCTGCCAAACTGCCTGGAGCTAGTCCGCCTGTGTCCTTGCGGGCCCTCTCATCTTTGTACTCAGTATCTTCATCAGTAATGCCAGGCAGTGAGCCTCAGGCTTCATTTCCAGTTGGTAGTGGAGAGTTGGATGGAAATCCTGCAAGGAAAAGGAATGCAGTTCCCTCCCCTCCAGGTGGAAATCCTGGCCACAGAAGAGCTCTCCCAGAGGTGCCCCTGTCCCAGAAGTACAATTTACTCCTACTGAGCACTCACATGGGTGCTTCACAAACAGCTCTTCTTGTGGCGTTTCGTAATTCTACTTCCCTTGTGGGTTGGTTGCTTAAACGGAATGAGCTCGCGGCACTGCATGTGCAGCTCTTCAGGCTTTTCTTGGCAAAGGGTAAATTACATACCCTGGGGTAGTGAAGGAGCTCTCCAATTTTATTTGGAGTTGCTCATTGACACTGCCTTTGACACTGTCTCTCATGGCATACTCCTTGAGAAGCTGGCGTCTTGTGGCCTGGATAAGTGCACTATTCACTGGGTGAAAAACTGGCTGGATGGCCGAGCCCAGAGGGTAGTGGTGAATGGGGTGAAATCCAGTTGGCGGCGGGTCACAAGTGGTGTTCCCCAGGGCTCGGTGTTGGGCCCTGTTCTGTTTAATATCTTTATCAATGATTTGGATGAGGGGATTGAGTGCACCCTCAGCAAGTTTGCAGATGACACCAAGTTGGGAGGCAGGGTTGATCTGCTGGAGGGTAGGGAGGCTCTACAAAGAGATCTGGACAGGCTGGATCGATGGGCTGAGGCCAATTGTATGAAGTTCAACAAGGCCAAGTGCCGGGTCCTGCACTTCGGTCACGGCAACCCCATGCAGCGCTACAGGCTTGGGGAAGAGTGGCTGGAAAGCTGCCCGGCAGAAAACGACCTGGGGGTGCTGGTTGACAGCTGGCTGAACGTGAGCCAGCAGTGTGCCCAGGTGGCCAAGAAGGCCAACGGCATCCTGGCCTGCATCAGAAATAGTGTGGCCAGCAGGAGCAGGGAGGTGATTGTTCCCCTGTACTCGGCACTGGTGAGGCCGCACCTCGAGTCCTGTGTTCAGTTTTGGGCCCCTCACTACAGGAAAGACATTGAGGTGCTGGAGTGTGTCCAGAGAAGGGCAACCAAGCTGGTGAGGGGCCTGGAGCACAAGTCTTATGAGGAGCGGCTGAGGGAACTGGGGCTGTTTAGTCTGGAGAAAAGGAGGCTGAGGGGAGACCTTATCGCTCTCTACAACTACCTGAAGGGGGTTGTAGTGAGGTGGGTGCTGGTCTCTTCTGTCAGGTGGCTGGAGATAGGACAAGAGGAAATGGCCTCAAGTTGAGGCAAGGGAGATTTAGGTTGGATATTAGGAAAAAATTCTTTACTGAGAGGGTTGTCAGGCATTGGAACAGGCTGCCCAGGGAAGTGGTGGAGTCACCATCCCTGGAGGTATTTAAAAAGCGAGTGGACAGGGTACTCCAGGACATGGTTTAGGGGGCATGGTTAATGGTTGGACTCGATGATCTTGAAGGTCTTTTCCAACCGAAATGATTCTATGATTCTATGATTCTATTATGTTGAAATACTCAAAGTCCCAAGACTCAATACAGTCTTGGGATGAAGCCAGTTGCTGGGGAATATCCTCTAGAAGTAGCAAGGTGATGTTACCTCTGAGTATGGCTCAGGAAGGATCCTTACTGGAATTCTGCATTTAGTTCTGGTGATTTCTCTACAAAAAATAAGTTTTAAGAATTATTCAGAACTACAAGAATAATTCTGCGTCTGAAAAAGTAGAGTTGCCACAGTTTATCGAAGAGAAGGTTAAACAGTCATCTGACCAGAGTCTATAAATAATTTCTAATAGAACTTTTTTTAATATAGGAAAAGAAAGAGCTTGATGATTTTTTCTGGATGGAAGCAGACGTTTGACAAATTTAAAATGGAAATAAGACACTGAGTCTGCATTTTTTTTTAAATAGTGAAGGTAATTAACTATTTTGGAACATCTTGTTTAGCAATAGGGGTGGAGCACCTATCAAATGAATTCTTGATTAAGAGATTTTTCTAAAAGGGATGCTATGACTCAAGCAGAAGGTCACATGAGCTGAGGTATCTGGCAAATGTTATTTCAGAGTTCAGTCCAAAGCATTAGAAGAGTCCCTTCTGATATCCCTTCATTTCACATTTCAGATATTTAGAAAATCAGTTCTTGCATACTAATCTGGCATGAACTGCAGTAACAGTCATGGTAGAGGTGACAATTGATGTTAATGCCATATAATAAATGGCCCCAAAGTGTGGGCTGCAGACCACTGAGACAGCTGACTGGTACTCGTTCTTCGTCTTGCTTCCAGCTGAGAGAAACTGAACAGATGGGAAGGGGAGATTAAATGAAGAGTGAAAGTAGACAGCATGATTAACTTTCTCTAAAGGTCAGAACACCCAGTGCAGAAGGTAGCTTGAAACACACAAGCATCTTCCTTATGTCACCTTCCTGTCTTCCTGTGCATGAAACTACTTCTATACATTGAGGCGGTGTGAGCTGGAATGTGCAGAGAAGTGGTCCCTGTTATTGCGCATTGTCAGTTGGATGCTCTCCAGATAGTGCCTCAAAGAAGCAGTATCTTCTCTGAAGAAGGTTGAGGGCTGTAGATGCTGACCCTGAATATGGTGGTTCAAACCAAGAAGGACTTTTCTTCCTATGAGTCTTCTTTTTCACAATCTGTTTGGGTTTTTTTATACAGAAATTATTGTCATGATTCACACTGAAAGCACAAGGTTAAGATTCAAGATTAGACTAGAATTTGGACAGTTTAAAATACTGCAAGGTCAGATCTAGGGTTTTGACTCATAGATACAGCTGGAAGCAGGGCATCTGATTATGACCAACTTTTTCTAAAAAGACAAAAAGAAGTAAAAATTTGATATAGAAAACCACAACAGATTTCTCATCCTAAGAATGGAGCAAACACTAAAAACTTCTCTTTTTCCTGTTAACAGAGCTTGTCTAAAGGATGAGCAACTATTTGTCTGATGCTGTGGACTGTGGTTCTACCCATTCTGCTAAATAGGAGTTAAAGTCATCCAATGAATGGATGGAAGAAGTGAAGGATTCAGGCTTCAGCCATTCTTTGGACACACCATGAATCAAATACTGGACCAGTATACATACATGTCTGCTGTGGACAAGAAGCATTGTGCTTCTTCTAATAGAAGCATAATGTTCCAACCCAGATGATGATGATCTTCCTCACAAGGAACAAACTAGCCAGTGAGGAATCATCCATAGATAAGTGAATGGTATTTGGTCTTTTTTTGAATGATGATTAGAACTGAAGCAATTTCCTAACTGCTTTCAGAAATGGAAGGAATTCTTCTTGACTTGCTTTCTGAGCCTTCCTTGTAAATGTTTGATGTCATGATGTGTCAATATAAGGTTTATGGGGAAAGTACATGGTTGGAAAAAGCAGATGAAGTTTTGAGGAGACAAGGTCCTCTGCCAGTGTAAAACCAGAAGCAAAGAGTGTGCTTAGTGTAGGTTTTACAGAAGTTATGAGTAGGAGCTAAGTAGGTGCTCAGTTAAGGATGCACTAAGAGTGTTGCTGAATCAAGATGAAAGCTATTTTTATATTTGTTTTGTTGGAGTTGTACAATATAAACAAGATGAAAATAATTACTGAAGTGACCACCAGCCATGTTACAATGCATTTCTTATCTTTATCTTAATTTCTTTGCTCCCAGGTTCTCTCTTGGATCTCACTCAATTTGTGGGTTCTTGATAAAGAAGCCATGTATGAACACTGCAGCTACTGAAATCACCAGTCATCCTTCTTGGTCTATAAGAGACAAGCATCATAAAAGGTGACCTTCTTTTTGATAATATTTCATAGTGGGGAAGTAAATTCCTTCCTGGGCTGATCAAGAAAAAAACAACCAGGAAAACCAATTAGGAAGGTGCACTGTGAATTGTACTAGTGACTATTTTTTAATCAGTTCTTTCATATCCTAGGGAGTCTCTGAAATAGATCCATTCTTGGTGTAGCAATGTATAGAATCTCCCCACCTTGCCCCTGTTGATCATTACTTAGACAACTAACCGTCTCTCTCCCCTTTATGTCACTGCACAGCTGATACCTCATTATGGGTAGGTTGGGGCAACCCAATAGATACAGAAAGACTTGAAGCTTCTCTTGTGGGACAGTCTGGAAGTTTCTGTTCAGAAGCCAGAAGTAGTGATGAATAGTTTTTGGCCATGCTTTTCAAACCAATAGTTTACTTTCTATGGAGGCCAGTGTGTGAAAACCAGCTAACAAAACTAAAATTTAAATCAACAGGGAAAAATAATCCTCATATGCACTGAGTCATTGGGAAAGAAAAAGAAAAGAGGCAAAATCTCTTAATATCTAGACCAGGAGGTTGTGAACTTGCACTGAACTATGCTAGGTACCAAGAAGAGAAAGGAAAGAGTTATACAAATACATTTTAAGCTGGAAGATAACATACTGTTCCAGATCCAACCAGCTGTTACATCTGTGGTCCTTTCAGTGTCAATGTAAGACTTCTGTGTTTTCAACTACCTACAAAGGACAGGGAAATGATCAGCTGGCTTCTTCTGTCATCAACATCAGTGGGAATGAAATGCCTTCATATTATAGTGTAGGTGATGGTAAATTCCTGTGGGTCTGCTAGTAGAACATTCACCATTAATTACCTTCAAAAGAGTATTCTGAATCCTGAAGATCTCTGTGAAGAGCCTTCTGCAGTCCCTCAGAAGAGTTACATTCAGTCTGTGGGACTTCAATCATATCATAGATTGACTAAAGCCTTATCTAATTCTGGCTTCTGGGCCCCCTGCCCAATGACCCGTCTGAACTCTTGATCCACCCTTGGGTGGGAGATGGGAATATAAGCTTGTTTTAATTACTGAAATAAGGGAAGTAGAAATATTGCTGGAAAACACATTTATGAAAATGCCTTTGAGTAGAAAAACTGAAGACCTGAGAAAGGCAGGATGGTTATTTATTAATAATTTGTACCGGGATTTTAATTTGAAGGAATGGGGTAAAAATATGAGTCACCCCTAAAAAAACTGGCTCTTGCATTGACTCCTAAAATCAAGTAGCAAAAATTCTTCTCTCATAAGCACTTTTAAAAGCCCAATAACACAATAATCCTTCTGGAGACTGTTCAGCCATGTCAGGAGCTGCACAATGACCAGGGTAAATACTTTACAATTTCTGGAAACCCTTCTAGAGAAGGATTTTAAAGGGTCATTAGAGAACTATCTTTAGAACAATAATATAATTTCACCTTTAAATGGTCAGAACACAATCAGATTTGTAGGTCATGTTGCCAAAAAGGGAAAAAACCTGTTGCCTGTGAAGTAGCCAAAGACAGCAGCTGCTCTTAGATGTTAGATGCACCTCCTCCCTTTTATAACAATAAACATTCCTGGCTAAATATCAAGGGCACTGAAGCTCAGCTGGTGAAAGGGGCATAGTCCCACTGTGTCTAGGTTTTCCATGGGTTACGTCACTGAGGATCTCATTAGAGATGTGTCCTGGCCTGCAAGGAATACCAACAGCATCCTGAGCTCTATTAACAAGAGCACAGCCAGTCAATTAGGGATGTCATTACCCTTCTCTATTCAGCACTCATTAGATCACACCTGGACATCTAGTTTTGGGCACCCCTTCCCCCCAACATAGGAAAGACAGTGACAAAGACTAGTTTCCCTCACTACAAGACAGACATTGAGTTGCTGGAGTGTGTCCAGAGAAGGGCAACCAAGTTGGTGAGGGGCCTGGAGCACAAGTCTTATGAGGAGCGGCTGAGGGAACTGGGGCTGTTTAGTCTGGAGAAAAGGAGGCTGAGGGGAGACCTTATCGCTCTCTACAACTACCTGAAGGGGGTTGTAGTGAGGTGGGTGCTGGTCTCTTCTGTCAGGTGGCTGGAGATAGGACAAGAGGAAATGGCCTCAAGTTGAGGCAAGGGAGATTTAGGTTAGATATTAGGAAAAAATTCTTTACTGAGAGGGTTGTCAGGCATTGGAACAGGCTGCCCAGGGAAGTGGTGGAGTCACCATCCCTGGAGGTATTCAAAAAGCGCGTAGACAAGGCACTTCAGGACATGGTTTAGTGGGCATGTTTGATGGTTGGACTCGATGATCTTGAAGGTCTTTTCCAACCTAAATGATTCTATGATTCTAAAGTGGAGTGAGTTCATCATAGGGCCGTCAGGACAGACAAGGGCTGGAGCACTTGCCCAATGAGAGCAAGAAGACAGAGATAGTGTCTTCACATCAGGGGAAGTTCAGATTGGACATTAGGAAAAGGTTCTTCACTGAGAGAGTCGTCAGTCCATGGAACAAACTCCCCAGGGAAGTGGTCATGGCACCAAGTCTGTCAGAGTTCAAGGAGCGTCTGGATGATGCTTAGTTACATGGATTAGTTTTAGGTAGTCCTGCGAGGAGCAGGGAGTTAGACTCGATGATCCTTATGGGTCCCTTCCAACTTGAGATATTCTATGATTCTGATTCACAGTGGTGCATGGTGGGAGAATGAGAGACAAGGGACATAAATTGAAACAAGAGAGGTCCAGACTGGATATAAGGAAAAGCTTTTTCACCTTGAAGGCCAGCAAACATTGGAGCAGGTTGTCCAAAGTCAAACCACTTGTTCAGTGGTTTTCATTGTTTTTAATAACTTGCAGACATATTTGCTATTGCAGAAATATATATATAGTACATATATAATGTACATACCTATACATATGTGATATATTACAGATCAAGACTGGGGAGAGTGGAAACGATGTTGAGTTTGGTTGGGGATTTGAGACAGATGAAACCAGAAATGGTTAAGAAAGGTATAGCTATTTTTATGAGTATCTGCAAGTTGTTACCCTGATGACAACCTTTGAAGATGTCAATATATACTATCTGAAGATGTTAATCTCATCTGGGGATTTTTTTTATTTTGGTTTGCTTACTTGAAAAGGGAAGATATCACATGCACCAATACATTAAAACAATGATAAGGTTGCAAAATGAAGTCCTTGAGTTAGAAATGCAAGCAATGAAGTTACCTATAAAATTTTAATTCTGTATTATTTTGTATATGCATTAAGGCATTGCTTCTAACCACACATTTCTGTATTTTTCTTTTTCATGGCATCCTTGTTTTAATTACTGTAGAGAATGAATAACATAACAGGGTGAGGAAAATAGCAATGTATCAGACTCATTATTGCAAGTGTTGGAATGTAGACAGTAAATAAGGCAGCAAAAGGATGGTTTTGTAGTTGTACAACCAAATGCTGCCTTGGAGAACTGGAACTGATCCCTATTTCTGCCATGACATCCCAGTTATGCTGGGTATATCATATATCACAAAATTCCTTTAATAAGATCTCCTAGGATACTTTTTTACTAGTAAATAAAATAGGGGAGGCTCTGAGTGCAAATGGTACATCATGGCTTGTACTACATGACTAAACTCTCTTACCCCTCAAAAGAGGGTGGCCTTGTCTATACTGCTGTCTAGGGACAGTCCCTGGCCCTTGTCACTGCTGAGCCATGCCAAAGCAACATCCAGCTGTGAGTTAATTGTCATGGGCCAAATAGAGCCAATGGCACACAAACGTTAAAAAGATATGGATAGTTATGGCACAGTGTTTGAGCAGATATGTGAGGCCTCTTTAGTTTGCCAGTGAAGATGAAGCTTTACTGTATGTTCTTTTCTTGGTGCTCAGTGCGTGACCTGAGATTTCACTGGCAGAAAGGCTGCTGCCTTTACCAGCATCTGAAGCGAACATAAGCATAGCATGTCCTGCATTGTGCTAAATACTTTGAGAAAACAAGCAAACAGAATAATCAGGCTCATGGCATCTCATATTAGGCATCCAAGATTAATAAATAGTTGTGAATATCTTCCTATGCCTCATCATCCCCTTGGTGAAATGAAGACACCATGAGCACTGTGAAAATGCTGTTACTTAGCTCTGTAAACCTCTCAAATGCTCTGCTGGGAAAAGCCTTAGGAAAACAGATGAGGAAATAATAATAAATACATATTCATAGCAGGGTTTGAATATTGTGTAGGAAGGAAGGCTTGAGGCCAAGCACAATATTCACCTTGCATCAGAGACATCTTGGGAAAACAAAAATAAAAACAGATGTAATGGGTAGCCAAAATGCTGTGGTGGGTCTGCAATCTCACAAGGGTGGTATATGGTAAGTCTGTGCTCTGCAGATCAATCTCCTTGAGTTCAGAAATGGGCCTGCCCATTGGAGGGATCTTTATTTCTGACTTCTGCACAGAAACTTCTTGCCTGAATGAAATTAGCACTAGAGACCCTCCTCTGGCATTTCTACACATGGGGGTGTTTGCATTTGAAACTATAATATCCTTGGAGCACATGTAGGACCAGCCATATATGATTCAGGTTCATCTACTCTATCTAATGTCAAAGGGTTTTTAGAGGAGGTGGCAACAGATAGCACGTTGTGCAGGCACACAAAAGCCCAGTCAGGTTCTTTTCGTAAGTCCCAGTGCTGATTGACTAATTTGAAGCCCAGAACATTAAGTTTTTAATCCCTTTAAAAAGTCTTTTTTTTCCCCCTTTTCTTTCTTCTGGCATTAACATCGGTCATTTCTAATAAGTCACATAAATGGCTATTCCCCCTTTGAAGGTCATTAAATGAGTAGCCACAAAGACCCTGCAGTAAAGAGTTCCTCCATCTAATTACCCCATGAGTAAAAACATTTTAAATGATTGTGTAAGTGTGCATGTGAGTAGGTATGTATAAACATATCCATAACAAAAATATTCTGGATGGACTCTGTCTATCACTTGTGTGGAGAGATGGATAGAACAGTGATAGACACATAGACAGACAGATAAATAGAAGATAGATTCTGCTAACATATTCTTGTCTAATAAATTGTTAAGCTACAAAAGAAAGCAGAAGTCCCTGTGTACATTGTATAGATTTTCTTTAAAGTGAGTTATTGGGAAAAGACAGAGCTGTCCCTTTAACTGGAGATCTTCAAACAGCTGTTCCTTATGCATACATGCTTGCTTGGTCTGAAAGTTTTGGTAAGTCAGTGCATAACTGACAGTTAGATTCATCTCCCCAATAAGCAATCAACATTATAATAAAGGAAACATGCTTTCACTGCACCTTTGAGAGTGCATCAGAAATTAATCTAAACATCAAATTAATTATAGTTTGTAAATGAATAGTGGCTCACAGCCCTAATACTTCTCCCGCTCCTCCTCCTCCCCCTCCCCCTAAAGCCTCCCCCAACCAACTGCAATGGCTGGAGGTGCTGTGCAGTGAGTTTGATGAACAGCTCCTTCTCTTTCTTACTCACACAACTCTTTCCTTATCAGCTGGAGAATAGTCCCATCCTTCCTCTGTGGACCTGAGGTCTCAGAGCCTGGCTGCTTTGGAGTATAACAGAGAGTAGCTAGCAAATAATAAACTTTTGTACCTCCTTCCCCTTTCCTCTGGGAGTCCTAAGCACCTCTCCAATGGTGTCCTCCTCCCCTTGGCTTAATTTCCAACTAAGCTGGACACCTCATGAATCTCTCTTTGGCTGGCTGGCTGTGCCAGGTCCTTCAGAGTGGAGAGGACCACAACAAACTAGTGCTGATCTGAACCGAAACATCCCAGGGGTCAGGCATGCTTAATGTGCCTGGAAAATCATTCCCATATTGTCTCAACACAGCCACTCAAATTAGTGGCTTCTTCCATTACACTCTGAGCTTTGGTCCGTAGCCCATAGCTATATCATAGAATCATAGAATCGTTTAGGTTGAAAAAGACCTTCAAGATCATCGAGTCCAACTGTAACCTAACACCAACATGCCCACTAAACCATGTCCTGAAGTGCCACGTCTACATGTTTTTTGAACACCTCCAGGGATGGTGACTCCACCACTTCCCTGGGCAGCCTGTTCCAATGCCTGACAACCCTCTCAGTAAAGAGTTTTTTTTCTAATATCCAATCTAAACCTCCCCTGGCGCAACTTGAGGCCATTTCCTCTCGTCCTATTGCTAGTTACTTGATAGAAGAGACCAGCACCCACCTCACTACAACCCCCTTTCAGGTAGTTGTAGAGAGCGATAAGGTCTCCCCTCAGCCTCCTCTTCTCTAGACTAAACAACCCCAGTTCCCTCAGCTGCTCCTCATAAGACTTGTGCTCCAGGCCCCTCACCAGCTTGGTTGCCCTTCTCTGGACACACTCCAGCACCTCAATGTCTTTCCTGTAGTGAGGGGCCCAAAACTGAACACAGGACTCGAGGTGCGGCCTCACCAGTGCCGAGTACAGGGGAACAACCACCTCCCTGCTCCTGCTGGCCACACTATTTCTGATGCAGGCCAGGATGCCGTTGGCCTTCTTGGCCACCTGGGCACACTGCTGGCTCACGTTCAGCCAGCTGTCAACCAGCACCCCCAGGTCTTTCTCTGCCGGGCAGCTTTCCAGCCACTCTTCCCCAAGCCTGTAGCGCTGCATGGGGTTGCCGTGACCGAAGTGCAGGACCCGGCACTTGGCCTTGTTGAACCTCGTACAGTTGGCCTCAGCCCATCGATCCAGCCTGTCCAGATCCCTCTGTAGAGCCTCCCTACCCTCCAGCAGATCAACCCTGCCTCCCAACTTGGTGTCATCTGCAAACTTGCTGAGGGTATACTCAATCCCCTCATCCAGATCATTGATAAAGATATTAAACAGAACTGGCCTCAAAACTGAGCCCTGGGGAACACCACTTGTGATCGGCCACCAACTGGATTTAACTCCTGTCCTGGTTTCAGCTGGGATAGAGTTAATTGTCTTCCTAGTAGCTGGTACAGTGCTATGTTTTGAGTTCAGTATGCAAAGAATGTTGATAACACACTGATGTTTTCAGTTGTTGCCAAGTAGTGTTTAGTCTAAAGTCAAGGATTTTTCAGCTTCTCATGCCCAGCCAGCAAGAAAGCTGGAGGGGCACAAGAAGTTGGCACAGGACGCAGTCAGGACAGCTGACCCAAGCTGGCCAACAGGGTATTCCATACCATGTGACGCCACATCTAGTATATAAACTGGGGGGAGTTGGGGCGGGGGATCGCCGCTGGGGGACTAGCTGGGTGTCGGTCGGAGGGTGGTGAGCAATTGCACTGCGCATCATTTGTACATTCCAATCCTTTCATTATTGCTGTTGTCATTTTATTAGTGTTATCGTTATCATTATTAGTTTCTTCTTTTCTGTTCTAGTAAACTGTTCTTATCTCAACCCACGAGTTTTACTTCTTTTCCCGATTTTCTCCCCCATCCCACTGGGTGGGCGGGAGTGAGTGAGTGGCTGCGTGGTGCTTAGTTGCTGGCTGGGATTAAACCACGACAACTCCGTTCGCCACAACTCTCTGGGCTCGGCCATCCAGCCAGTTTTTTACCCAGCGAAGAGTATGCAAATGACAATCTGATATTGTCCAGGGACCTGAAACAAAATGTATTTCCACTAGATCATGCAAAGTAAAGGACGTAGCCTAATTCCATGGGCTATAGGGAGAAAGGCTCAGGTAGAGACTTTTCTCAGGAAATTTGAAATCAGGTTAAAAGTAAAAAGAAAAAATCAAATTTAATCATAGCACTGGTAACAACAGGAAGCAGAGCTCCTCCTCTCCCCCAAGTACTTTCTAATAATTCCTCTAGCTGGTGAGAATCTTCCTATTTACCAAAAGAAGAATCAGAAAAGAAACCACAAAAATCTTTGTGATGATAACTAACTCTCCTCATCCATGGATCTTAAGGCCCTGTGCAAGGGAGTCAGTGTCCTGCTACAAAAAGGGGAACTCAAGGCACACAGCTAGATCTCCTATATGGGGCAGGAACAGGTGACTGGAATTTCTTACCCTTGTACCAACTTACTCTTGGACCTGCTCATTTCCCTGGATGAACTTAAGGAGAGTTGTTGTTTTTATTAAAGGAGAAACTGCCAGATTTGGCAGGGCATGTTGGAGGCACATTGTGAGCAGGTGCTGAACAATATTTTTCTGATGTATCTCAGGGTCCATTGTTCCATTCCTATGTCTTATGGAGTGCTGCCAATGCACTTTAGACCTGATCTGCAATGCCCCTGGTCCCAGGGCCCTGCGTAGCTTTGCCGGTGTCCTAATCTCTTGATGCTTCTTTCTTTTTCAGCTTCCATGTTGAAACTCTGTAGAATGTCACGACCTACCTGCTGCCTTGCATCTCCCACTCCACCTTTCTGCCACCACACTGCAGTCTTGAACTGCCACGGTGTGTTTTTAATAACATGATATAAGGTCTACCCATCCTTCAGCCCTTCTCTTGAGCTTCACCCCCTCCTGTGTCCAGTCCTCATTCCTCACTGCTTTTCTCACCTTTAATCTCTCTCCTTTGGCTCCCCTGTTTCTTTTCATAACCTAGGAGCCAGAAGAAGTTTAATAGGGAATAAAAATATTTAACAGCAAAGGTAATTAACTACTATGACCCACATCAAGTGATGTTATTTTCTCTCTTTTGGCATCTTCAGAGAAGACAGAATATTTTTCTAAATTGGGCGACCCACTAGCAACTTTCAAGTGGACCCCTTGCAGGAATCTGGAATGAACCTCGATGTCCATGATGTATCAAGAGTAAAACAAAATGTTTCCTTTAGGCCATGTAAATCTATGGTCCTAAGAAGCCCTCGCAGTTTGTAGTTGAAGCTAGAATGCTCCTTGCTATGTTTAATGTGGGACATTTCAAAAAGTGGTGGGACATCCCTTTTGCCAGTGTGAAAGTCCATCTGGAATGCATAGAAAAGGAGAAAAATATCCAGTAGTTGTGGTTGCTCACACCTGGGGTGCCAGACCATGTTGAGCTGAGTGGAGGGAAACCATGGTGTCTCTGTGACCATAAGAGCAGTTCTTCACAGCCTCCTGGAGTCATTGTCCCATGGGGAGAAACTGAAGCTGCCACACCAGCGGGTATGGGGAACAGGCACGTGCCAAGGAGACACATGTGGGGGACAAAGGAGGGCATGCAGCAGAACTGGCCTAGACAGTGTCCACTGCTCGATGGCATGCAAAGAGCTGGCAGATCCAGGTGCTCACTGCTCTCAGAAAGAGGTGACTGGAGGAATGAATTTTCCAGTGTACCAGTAAAGCAATTCCTCCAGCTTTAATTTATCTACATCTTTTTTGACACCTTGGGGTAGTCATTTGGCCTCTGCTGCTGCATCCACGTCCTTGTTTTTCTAATTTCTGTCATCTCTTCCTAGTTAATATTGCCCAAACCTATCCTTTTCTCTCTCTTCTCTGTTAAAACATTTTCCTAGATGTCTGTCTCTGTATTTCACTAGTTTAACATCTTCAAATGTCTTTTTAACATGTTTTTTGTGTGACAACAGTGAGTGCTCCTGAAATTAGGACTGTATTGTAGCATCACCCTACGACAGATGTAGAGTTAGCCATGTGTGGGCAGTGTGAAGAACGGCTCTTCTCATATTGACTACTTGCCTTAGCAACCTTAATAGTGTCATTTTACTGGAGTTTTATTTTTGTCTTGTACACAAACTGGTCACATTTAAATTATCTGCATAACTGACAGAGGAATTATCACCAGAACCATTGAGATCAGCACATAGATGTATTTCATGTCCTCTGACATTTAGCATACCTACACACAGAAGAACTTACACACATGCAGTGGGAAGGTGAGACCCAGTACAGTTTCTGCCTTGCACAGAGACAAGCTCCAGGGTCCTGCAGAAGTTGACGTTCAGGCTGGGGCACACTGTACCTCTGTGCAAGACTTCCTAGATCAGCCTGCTGTGAGAATGGGAGTCACTGTCTTCAAGGAGTGTCCAACTAAGTGTAATTTTTCCCTGAGACAATGATTCCTGCTGTGGCCCTGCCATTTCACTGGGAATGGACAGCATGGCCCAGTAGGAGAAACATGCTGGCTGTAAAAGAAGTGCATGGGAGGAGGCTACAGGTATCAGCTGGGCATTGAGTGAAGAACTAGTGAAAGAGGAGAGAGGGGGCAGAACGGTGAATAGCTGTGAAGGTGAAATCAGTAAGTCTGAATACGAGAGGGTGGACAAGGCAGTGCCTGAGGAGAAATCCATGGAGATGCTGATATGGTTGGTGTGATGGAGGCTCATGCCATGGGGATAGACAGGATGTTGGTGAGTGGGAGGGAGAAGTGTGGTCTGCACTTGGCCATGTTACAGCTGCACCAGGATAGAGGGGAAAATAAAAGCCAAAGGTTTGAAAAATTGTAAGAGAAAAATGAAGGATTTGGGTCTGGCCTGGATGTGTGCAGCAGAAAAAAGTGGAAGGCAAAGAAGCCTCCCAATTTAAGTTACTTTTTTCAGTGAGAAATCAGGGTTGTTTCTCAGGCAGTCTTATACACTACAGCAAGCAGTCCTGCTATGGAAAGCAATAGACATATTTTGAGCACTTTCACATTTTATACATGAGATGATTGGTGTTTGCTGTAGCTTGCATTCCTCGCTGCTCCTTGTGAGCCAGGAGGCAGTGGGCTCTGAATTGGGAAAGTCAAAGGTTTCATGACCACAGCATGGTTTCTTCAGCACGTGCAGGTGCTAGTGGTTCTCTGCAGGGTCAGGGACTCCAGAAACCAGGAGAAAGGCTTGTGGCTGATATCACTTTCTTCCTAACAGTCCTGCGGCTGCCCCTACACTATCCTGCCAGTAGTGGCCAGAGGAGATAACCGTGCTGGAAATGCAGGGGAGAATTCAGAGCCAAACGGAAAGGAATAAAAGTCTTATTTTGAGATACTGCTCTACTAGCTCACTCAGTTTGGGCCTGCTGCTTACAGGTAGTTCAACAGTGAGATAGGAGCAGCAAATGAAGTATTTTCTGTTCCTGTGGAAAAAAACCATGGTGACTTTTTTCTCCATAGAATTTTCTAAGTTTGTCTAAAGCAGGACTTCTTGAGAATTTCTCAACAACCTGTGGCTAGACTGTTATAGCAATTTACTTGGAATCTGCATAGCAGATATATTTTAAAAGGTCATATAATGGTGTAATATCTTTCTGGGGCCAGACAGAATTGTCCCCACACACTACCAGTTGGAGAGCTCTAGCTGGGTTAAAAAAAAGTGAAACAGAATGCAAATGCTGTTTTTACATGTTGAGTTTTGGAAAATGTTTAAGCAGAAAAGGAAAAAGTTTTCTTACTTTCAAAGTTAACAAAATCACTTCTTTTCCTTTAGGAAAAAGTAATTTTTTTTTTTAATTGATTTTCTGAACAAAAAAAATTATAATCAGCACCAGCTTCAGTGAACTTAGCAAAACAAATGAAAGGCCTGATTTTCTGTAATATTGTCTACATTTTTACAGTTCTTTAAAGTTGGAGGTCAGCAGGGTGGGAAGTTTTGAAGAGCAGCATGACATATTTGTGCTAATTAGGTACGTGTACTTCTGCTATTTCTAACCTTCTGGAGGTGGTGTACATGGCAGCATACTCAACATGCCTGTCTGAGACCAACAGTCATAGCAAGCACTCAGCTCTATGGGAAAGTAAGTTAAAGACAGAGAAAACTGGGGCTTGACCCCTGGGACACAAAACTGACTGGACTTGGAAATTTGTGTCTCAAAAGCTAATATAAGGTGCCTACAATCCACTAGCAATCTCTATTTCCTGCTTTTGCTTGCTTGTGCGCTTGAGTTGACACATCCAAAGGGCACCTTCCCGCTTTCAGGCAAACAAGCTGATGTTTAGTTTTGCCCACTAAGACTCAATGTTAAGAAAAAAAATCTGCTAAGATCCCTCAATTCCTGCTCAGCTCTCAGCCACGATCTCACAGTACCTTGGAAGCAGCAAAAAAGCCAGCCCCACAACCCTTGCCCCACAAGCTAGGTATGTGTTGCTACCTTTGTGAAGCCTTGTAGCCAGAAAGCCTTTGAGCTAAGAGGAGATAAGGTGAATACCTATCCAGAAGATACTCTCGCTTACTGGACTTGGCTCTTACCTCATTTCTCCATTTACCTTTGGTCTTCCCACTTGCCAATATGTGGAGAACTAGTCTCCTAAATATTTATGATAGGAATGGCAATTTCATTGCCAAAGGTCCATTGCTAAACTGTGGATATCCTTGAGGCATTAATTTTCAATGTCACCTAGAGTTCATCTTTTTATGAGCTTTTATATGGTTAAAGCTCTAAAAAAGCAGGTGGGCTCTGGAGAAAAATGGGGCTAATTCATAATTTCTCATTTGAATTTCCCAACTGCCTCTTCACACCAAACTCCTTGTCCTCCATTCCGTGAGTTCTTGAGAGTGCAGCAACTCAATGACTACTGCTGAAAGGGAACGCTGTGTCCCCTGACATCAGGGGACAGAGTTCCTTCAATCAAAGGGGAAAGTAGCCTGTTCCAACCCTCTGTGGATGGGCAGGAGGAACTGTGTATAGAGAAGGGGCATGAAACTCTTGGAAGTATTGTCTGACACGCACCATAGCTAGCAAGGGATGAGGTAAGCGTTTTGGGAGGTGGACTGTCCAGGAGGGGGAAGGCAGCATGGAAGGGAAGCATAGTGTGCAGACTGAAAGTGGCTTTAAAAATCTAATGAAACTCCAGTAATGCTTAACTCTGGAAGTACGCCTGAGAGACAGAGTCCAGATCAGCTGCAAGTAACAGGAAAAGGAAAGCAATAGTTTGTCCCATTGCACTTCTCAGGGAAGGTCTGCAAAGAGTGCGGGTGACGGAGAACCAGAAATTACACATCCCAGTGGTGGGCACATGGATGGGGAGATCCCCTATCCACCAGGTGGGATGGGATCAAATGTGTTGGGGTCCCCATGCCACTGAGCTGCCAGAAGGGACCCTTGACAGCAACACCTTTGCAAACAGTGGGATCCCACTGAGACACCATGCACACATCACCACCTGGCTGTTGGCTGGCTGAGCCTTCCCGTTGTGAGTGCAGCTCAGTATGTCCCTAGCTGGTGGCTCACAGGCAGCTGAGGCTGTGCTCTTTCTATGCTCCAGCTGGTGGGGGTTGAGCCAGCAGTGAGGCCAGAGCTGTGTGAGCACAGTGCAGCTTTCAAACCCAGCCTCTTAGCATGGCCTGTCAGCTGAGGCACGGGGTTCGCTCAGTCTATCTGTATCTGCTGTGGTGCTGGCTCAGGTCCAGCAGGCTCAGAGCATGGCTGCTTGCAGTCCAATGAGCAGCCACCCCCCAGAAGACCAGGCTTTCAGCTGATGTTCAGCCCTTGCCCCCTTGCAGTCTAATGCATCACAGCTGCTGGAAAGCTGCCCCCACAGCTCTGTCTTCCCTTCAACCCCATGACCTGTTTTTCCTTTTCCTTAGGTACAGAAATTCCCCTTCTGACACATGCTCCTGCTGCTGACCCTGTCAGCATTTCACCTACCCCCCCAGCCCCCTCCATTTTGCTCCAGGTGTTTTAGTCTTCTCTGTACCCTCCCCGCCTCCCCTTCCAAGGGAGGATATTTTCCATGCCACCGCCAGCAGCCACAGCACCCTGCTGCTGGTGAGATGCCAAACCTTCACCTCTAAGCAGCGCAGACACCTCTGAGCAGGAGACAATTAGGAGAGAAAGAGGGAAG